>NC_090937.1:1685880134-1687080134 GCF_040938575.1 Ambystoma mexicanum | reverse complement strand
CCTTCTAGTTTGTGACCAGAAGGTACACTAGCCTGTTGTGGTTACCCTTGGGTCTTACCCTGGTTATTTTGTTGTTTGGGGTCCTCTTTGGGTTGGGAGGTATTAGAAATCTCTTGGTTCCCTTTTGGTGGCTGCTTTCCCTCATCCTTTTTCTGAGTTACCCCTGAATCCTTGTGAGCAACCTTGTGCAACCCACAAGTCAACAGCCCTTGCTAACCTCTTAGGATCAATTGCCTTTGAATCAGCCAAGTGCTGTCTGAGGTCAGGAGAGCAGGCATCATAAATTGACTCCAACATCACACGATTCTTCATTCCCTCATAAGTGTTCACCTTGTAACCCTTAATCCATCCCTCTAAGTTCTTCAAACTTTCACTCACCCAGGTAGCCCAAGGGGTACCAGCATGCTTTTTGAGGGTACTAAACCTCTTAAGGTACTGGGAAGGGGTCTTCAAAGTAACTCATTCCCTGAGGTGTCCTGGAGCCCATGATTATACTCAAACATAGCCAACCAATCCAACACATCCAACTTAGGCTCAAACATACCCACAATCTCTTTAGGCATCCGGGGTATTTAGGGACTGGTACTCCTAGAGGATCTGGAGAGAGAAGCATTTTCAACAGACAATTTCTTCATCTCTAGCTCATGCTTGAGCTCCATTTCTCTGAGCCTTAGTTCTTGATTCAGTTCTTGGTGTCTTTGTTCTGCTTGAGCATTAAGTCTCTTAAACTCCAATTCAAGTTTCATTTTCTCTAGTTCAAGACATTGAGGACTAAATGTGGGACCTGGTAAAGATCCAGTAGGTACAGCTGGTAGAGCAGACAGAGGCCCAGGGGGGGACAGTTACAACAGCCTCACCCTCCTCTTCTGACCCTTCCTCAGGATTATCAATACTTTGATCAATATCAATGTCATTACTGTTATCTACATTCTCTCGGATAGTGGGTTCCTCTGAACCATCCCCCAGACTTTCGTTTGCTAACAACCTTTCTATTAACTCCATTGTCTTGCCTTTAGTCATGAGATTCTTATGCTTACAGAGAACTCTTAAACAATCAGCAGTTTTTGTAGCAAGGGACTCTTGACTATAACTTTCCATAGTTGACAGGTTAGAAAATAAACTTTTTAGTGCTAAGCTTTGTGGTTAGTTGCACTAAGGTATCTATAAGCACACTAAAATGTATACTCAATACAAATCCCACCGCTGTACACCAGTGTTAGGCAGAAACCTGCAGTTCCCTTAGGGACCACTGCAAAAAGTTTAAGACTACAGGTGTTAGCAGTAAACCCAATTGGTAGCAGTCTATACCACCCAGATTTACCTGGCAGCTGTGGCTTCTCTCAAGAAGAGTTAGGCAGTATATAGAGTATACACAATAGGGCCCAAAATACAGTAGTAAAAGCAAACACTGACCAGAGCTTTGGTATAAAAGTATATAATTATTTATTTAAAAACACACTTGTAAAAATACACTGGCACTAATATGTCAAACAAGTACAAATACAGTCACTAGAAATATATACACCTCCCTAATTAATTATTTGACAAGTCTAGGTTAATACACCACTTATTTAGCAAAACAGAGGTGAGCGCGTAACCATAGATGGCACTCCAATAATTATTTAAAAAGGGAGAGAAAAAGCAGAAATAGGAAAAATACACAATACCAACACTTTTAAAGAACCACAGCAAGTCAGGAAAGCCAGGGTCTACTGTAGAGCAAAAAGTTCATAGGCCAGGCCCACTCTTGGAGAGAGCAAGGCGTAATGTGCCCAAGATCACACAGTTGAAAGGCACTAAAAGTCTTTGCAGGAGAGTCAAAAAGAGGTTGGATCAAGTTAGAAAGGTAATGTTAACAGGTCCGAGGTCACCCCAGGGTAGAGAGTCAAGGATTTACGGGACACCTTGGACAGTCTGTTGCAAGGGAGACCAGGAGGGACACAGTACCTGAAATGGTGAGAAAGCTCCAGCGGGGACAGTTGTTCCTGGCAGCGGGTGCAAGTTGGTGCTTCGTCCAGGGGAAGAGAAGATCTTGACGTGGAGGAAAGCTGGGGATCGCTGCACTGCCAGGGAATAAACCAGCCGCGGAGTTTCCCGGTTAAAAGGTACTACCCTTTTATTCGTGGTAGTGGTGAAGCGTGGCTATCCGGCCCCCGGGGTGCTTGGCATGGGCGATTTGACCATGAGACATTGGCATGGGCGATTTTTCCAGCAAGGCGAAAAAGGCGAACTGGTTGGTCCCACCACCTCAAAGGGAAGAAGACTCTCCTGGAAGAAGATCTTCTCTGTCGTCGGGAAAGTGGTGAGTTTCGTACAGCAGGGCTCCACCAGTGGTGTCGTCGTTGTAGATGGCTCAGCTTCTCCCCTCTTCGAATTCTTTAGGTCCTGTGGCGACCTCTGAAGTTCCAGTCCCCAAAGCCTTGCTTTCATGCAGCAAAACCCCCATTCATCAGCCTAGCTGTCAATCAAACATGCTAAGAGTTACCAAAAACACATGAAGCCCTATGGACCCCAAAAGACCCAAAAGACCCCATAGACCCCATAGCCCATAAAACACATTACATAGTCAAAGGACATTCTCAAATCATGTCTAAGAGTGGGAGAAAAAGAGTCTCACTCTTAGCAGGTGAAAAATACAAACCCCAAAAATCCAGCAAAGCTGCTTGGGGACTCACTAGGTTTGGGAAATTAGCCTTAACAGAGAATTCTCCCTAACAGCCGGGTGCCGGGGAGCGGAGGGGATGAGTCCCCATGTCTTCCACTTTGGAGATATTGTTGCAGCTGGTCTCAAAGTCTTCCTGACATTCCTGCATTGACTGAAACGCCTGCTCATGTTTGGTGAGGTGCCTCACTGGCATACTGATGGTGGCATAGTCTTGCTGGTGCCTGAAGAAATAGCTAGCAAGCCCCAGAAAGGATAGTAGCTTGGACACCTTCTGTGGTCTCGTGGCGTCATTGAGCACCGCCACTTTGTCTCGATCAGGTCGCATTCCTTTGTCCGAGAAAATGTCTCTGAAAAATCTCAGTGAGCCGAAAACATTTTCCTGAAAAATCTCAGTGAGCCGGGAAATGTTTCTGAAAAATCTCAGTGAGCCGGGAAATGTTTCTGAAAAATCTCAGTGAGCCAGGAAATGTTTCTGAAAAATCTCAGTGAGTCGGGAAATGTTTCTGAAAAATCTCAGTGAGTCCTTGCACAACTTGCATTTGTTATTGTTTAATGTCAGACCCGGTGCCTCAAGTGCTGAATACACCCAGTGGAGTGTGGCGTCATGATCCTCAATGGATTTTTAAAACACCAGGACATTGTCTGAGAAGTTTAAACAGTTCGGGATGTGTCATATGACTTTGTGGATCTCATCCTGAAAGATCTCGGCTGCAGACGATATTCAGAAACTGAGTCGTCTATATTGGTACAAACCCATGTGCACCATGAATGTGGTTATATACCTTGATTCCGAGGCAATTTCTAGCTGGTGATACCCCTTAGTGAGGTCCAGTTTCGATAATACCCTTGAACCCTGAAGAGGGTGAATCATGTATGTGATTCGAGGCGCCTGATGTCTCCCTCTTTGTATCACCTCATTTGCTGTTCTCTAGTCCATACATAACCAGATGGACCCTTCTGTCACCTTTTTGGAGACTGGTACTATGAGGGAAGCCCAAGGTGTGGGCCCCTCAGCGGGTTCAATGACTTGTTAATCCAATACTTTCTTGAGTTCATCCTCCACCTGTCTCTGCATGTTGATCGAGATGTCCCAGTAGTGTTGGGCTATGGGCTTGACGTGAGGGTCTATGTGAAGATGAATTGTGCAATCCCTGAGCTTTCCAAGTCCATTGAATAGTTTTGGGAACACCTTGTCTATGTCTTCAACTTTTGCCAGATACATATGTGCCATCAACTGGTAGAGGACATGTACCAGCCCCATGTTTACTCCAGTCTTAAAGCTTAGAATACACCCACTGTTGGGTGCATGAATCTGAAGACATGCTGCGTGTGACTTGTGCGAGCACACTGCGGAAATGACTTCCCTGCATGTGTGTCTTGGTCCGAGATTGCTGGTGTCACGCAGGTCAAATTCAGGGAGCCGGTACATAACTTGGGTCTCACCTGGAGTCTGCTGATAGGCGTCTGAAGGCCTTGCCGACACTGTGGCCGGTACCTCACCGTCCGACATGATGATACCCTCCATGGGCATGGGATACGTGGTTGATTTCTCTTGCACTGTTCCCCCACAAATTTCGTCCAACAGGCTGCTCAGCCTTGCTGGGAGTTCAGCTATGTTAGTACAGACAGTGCTTGCCTTTCGTATGGCACTGTGTATTGTCACTTTTCCCTGGTCTAGCGCCTTTGTGCCAGTGATAGCGCGTGCCCCCTCTGATATCTGTGTATGTCAACCCACAGGTGTACCTTCCGTTCAACTCATGGGCCAGCACACTTATCTTGCAGTTCCCCAGGTGGCGCCATTTTGTGTTTTGGGCCTCCGCGCCCGCACGGTGCTGACTGCAAAGAAAACCGCCGCAGGTGCGCTGATTCCCTAGAGTGCTGAACCTCACCCCTCCTTCCATCTCAGCTCCCGCCGCCCACCCGCTGTACGCTCACAGTGAGCGGGGCACACCAATACGACGGCATGACGTACATGCCAACCCTCCCGATTTTTCACAGAAAAATATAGCTCTTTTTCACGATCTCCCGCCTAAAATAACAGTAGCCACAATAGATTCCTATGGGAAAATGCACGTCTCCCAATTTCCCTGGGGAAATCTCCCTCCCAGGAGTGTCGGAAGGTTGGCATGTATGGTATGGGGTGGTCTCATGCCGCCCTCTACACCGCCGGGAGGAATGCAGGCTGTGGGGGCCGTGACCCGCTGTGTGGGCCTTCCTCTGATCGTCGCCAATGTGAAAGGCTGAGTCCTTGGCTACAGAGGACCGCTCCGTTGCGATTAACTGACACGACGCCAGGGATGTGTGATCAATCTTCTTTATTTTAATTCTCAACTGACCCTTTCCCTGCCCAGGAACCCCTCCCTAACTCTGCGTCACTTCCCCAACTCGTGCACGACATCACAAGATGCATTGTCCCAACTATCCCAGGTTGCAGCCAGTGTTCTTTCCATAACAAACCCCACTCTGTAACATCTGATGGCAGAAGGCCAGCCCATATATGCCCAGTATGTTTATTTTGCTTTACAGCCCAGGCACGTCCGTGGCACACGCCTTAAGGAACTGCAATCCAGGACAGCGTGCAGGGTCCCAGTGGGTGACATGGGAGTGCAGGGTCCCAGTGGGTGACATGGGAGTGCAGGGTCCCAGTGGGTGACATGGGAGTGCAGGATCCCAGTGGGTGACATGAGAGTGCAGGATCCCAGTGGGTGACATGGGAGTGCAGGGTCCCAGTGGGTGACATGGGAGTGCAGGGTCCCAGTGGGTGACATGGGAGTGCAGGGTC
Organism: Ambystoma mexicanum; assembly: GCF_040938575.1. Lineage (NCBI taxonomy): Eukaryota > Metazoa > Chordata > Amphibia > Caudata > Ambystomatidae > Ambystoma > Ambystoma mexicanum. The sequence continues at coordinate 1,687,074,687 of NC_090937.1, read as the reverse complement.
CCAGTGGGTGACAATGGAGTGCAGGGTCCCAGTGGGTGACATGGGAGTGCAGGATCCCAGTGGGTGACATGGGAGTGCAGGGTCCCAGTGGGTGACATGGGAGTGCAGGGTCCCAGTGGGTGACATGGGATGCTTTGGGAGTCCCTAGACACCCCCCTATGTACCAACATGCCCCTTGTCACCCGGGAGACACCCAGATAGTCCTGTTTTCTTCTGTGCATCCTGGCATAACTTGGGCCTTGTTGATTATAAATCAAAGGCTACAAGTCCCAGTGAGCAAAGAGAAGTACAAGGCAGGGCCCTCGTCTCCCAAAGGACATGGGATGTGTGGATGCTTATGACAGGGCAGCTGGTCCTTCCTTACAAAAGAAGACCTGTGCTGGAGTCCATTCAAGCGGCCCTGAGTCCTTGTCCCCTGCTCAGGAGCTGAGCTGAGGTGTGTGACCTGGGAGACGCGTGAGGAGCTGAGCTCAGGTGTGTGACCCGGGAGACGCCTGAGGAGCTGAGCTCGTGTGTGTGACCCGGGAGACGCGTGAGGAGCTGAGCTCAGGTGTGTAACTCGGGAGACGCGTGAGGAGCTGAGCTCAGGTGTGTGACCCAGGAGACGCCTGAGGAGCTGAGCTCAGGTGTGTAACCCGGGAGACGCGTGAGGAGCTGAGCTCAGGTGTGTGACCCGAGAGACACCTGAGGAGCTGAGCTCAGGTGTGTGACCCGGGAGACGCCTGAGCAGCTGAGCTCAGGTGTGTGACCCGGGAGACAGCTGAGGAGCTGAGCTCAGGTGTGTGACCCCGGAGACGCGTGAGGAGCTGAGCTCAGGTGTGTGACCGTGACCCGGGAGACGCCTGAGGAGCTGAGCTCAGGTGTGTGACCGTGACATGGGAGACACCTGAGTGGCTGAGCTCAGGTGTGTGACCTGGGAGACGCCTGAGGAGCTGAGCTCAGGTGTGTGACCCGGGAGACGCCTGAGGAGCTGAGCTCAGGTGTGTGACCCGGGAGACGCCTGAGGAGCTGAGCTCAGGTGTGTGACCCGGGAGATGCCTGAGGAGCTGAGCTCAGGTGTGTGACCCGGGAGACGCCTGAGGAGCTGAGCTCAGGTGTGTGACCTGGGAGACGCCTGAGGAGCTGAGCTCAGGTGTGTGACCCGGGACTCAGGTGTGTGACCCGGGAGACGCCTGAGGAGCTGAGCTCAGGTGTGTGACCTGGGAGACGCCTGAGGAGCTGAGCTCAGGTGTGTGACCCGGGAAACGCCTGAGGAGCTGAGCTCAGGTGTGTGACCCGGGAGACGCCTGAGGAGCTGAGCTCAGGTGTGTGACCCGGGAGACGCCTGAGGAGCTGAGCTCAGGTGTGTGACCCGGGAGACTCCTGAGGAGCTGAGCTCAGGTGTGTGACCCGGGAGACGCCTGAGGAGCTGAGCTCAGGTGTGTGACCCGGGAGACGCCTGAGGAGCTGAGCTCAGGTGTGTGACCTGGGAGACTCCTTCTCTCTGATCCAGAAGAGGGTGGGAAGGTGGATATGTGATGATTTCCTTCATGGTTCTGTTTCCATGCTGATGGCAGCAGGTGGAGCCTGCCCCTGGTGCAGAGACAGCAAAGCCTCAGGAAAGACACAGTTGTGAGCATCAGAAGAGGGGCCTGGTGCAAGTGTGTGAAGTCTCATGCCCCCCCACCCCTCTGCTGGAGGGAACCCCCCTCGGGGCATTTGGGGTTGGGACATTCTCTGCCCAGAGTTTCTAAATCCTGAGAGCTGAAAACCAGCACTGAAAAATGATCTAACAAAAGCAAGAAAATGTTTGAAAAATAGGGACTAGTTTGAAAAACAACAACCATCAAACTAGAAAAGACTTACCTCTCAACACACAGAGCTAATTTGTACAGTGCAGGAAGGGAGAAATAACCAAATACATAAATAAAAACAATCAGTAAAGCAATAATAAACAAAACGGACCAAACAAACTTCTAATCGCATAACTAGGTAGTGATATTTTCCTCCAGCGGACTCTGTGGGACAAGGATTCATTAAATGGAAAGTTTGGCATTGGCTGGGCTTGTTTTAAGTGCATTTTGAGCATGCGCAGATGACTGGACTGGAAAAGTGTTGCTCATCAGGAATTGGAGCCAAGGGGGTTTCGGCCCATGTGATGACACAAGCTCCTAAGAACAGGTACCAACACTAGACTGCTAGGTAAATAGTGGAAGCTGTCATGGGGGAGGGGTACCCTCACCTCTCAGGGGGTATCGCAGAACTGGAAGTTGGCATAAAGAGTGGATGCTGTGATGGGGGAGGGGTGCCCTCACCTCTCAGGGGGTATCGCAGAACTGGAAGTTGGCATAAAGAGTGGATGCTGTGATGGGGGAGGGGTGCCCTCACCTCTCAGGGGGTATCGCAGAACTGGAAGTTGGCATAAAGAGTGGATGCTGTGATGGGGGAGGGGTGCCCTCACCTCTCAGGGGGTATCGCAGAACTGGAAGTTGGCATAAAGAGTGGATGCTGTGATGGGGGAGGGGTGCCTATACCTCCCAGTGGGTATTGCAGAACTGGAAGTTGGCATAAAGAGTGGATGCTGTCATGGGGAGGGGTGCCTATACCTCCCAGTGGGTATCGCACGCAAAACTGGAAGTTGGCATATAAATTGGAAGCTGTGATGGGGGAGGGGTGCCCTCACCTCTCAGGGGGTATTGCAGAACTGGAAGTTGGCATAAAGAGTGGATGCTGTGATGGGGGAGGGGTGCCCTCACCTCTCAGGGGGTATTGCAGAACTGGAATTTGGCATAAAGAGTGGATGCTGTCATGGGGGAGAGGTGCCTATACCTCTCAGTGGGTATCGCAGAACTGGAAGTTGGCATAAAGAGTGGATGCTGTGATGGGGGAGGGGTGCCCTCACCTCTCAGGGGGTATTGCAGAACTGGAAGTTGGCATATAGAGTGGATGCTGTCATGGGGGAGAGGTGCCTATACCTCCCAGTGGGTATTGCAGAACTGGAAGTTGGCATAAAGAGTGGATGCTGTGATGGGGGAGGGGTGCCCTCACCTCTCAGGGGGTATCGCAGAACTGGAAGTTGGCATAAATAGTGGATGCTCTCATCGGGGAGGGGTACCTATACCTCCCAGTGGGTATTGCAGAACTGGAAGTTGGCATATAGAGTGGAAGCTGTGATGGGGGAGGGGTGCCCTCACCTCTCAGGGGGTATTGCAGAACTGGAAGTTGGCATAAAGAGTGGATGCTGTGATGGGGGAGGGGTGCCATCACCTCTCAGGGTGTATTGCAGAACTGGAAGTTGGCATAAAGAGTGGATGCTGTGATGGGGAGGGGTGCCCTCACCTCTCAGGGGGTATTGCACGCAAAACTGGAAGTTGGCATATAAATTGGAAGCTGTGATGGGGGAGGGGTGCCCTCACCTCTCAGGGGGTATTGCAGAACTGGAAGTTGGCATAAAGAGTGGATGCTGTGATGGGGGGGGGTGCCCTCACCTCCCAGTGGGTATTGCAGAACTGGAAGTTGGCATAAAGATTGGATGCTGTGATGGGGGAGGGTACCTATACCTCCCAGTGGGTATCGCACGCAAAACTGGAAGTTGGCATATAAATTGGAAGCTGTGATGGGGGAGGGGTGCCCTCACCTCTCAGGGGGTATTTCAGAACTGGAAGTTGGCATAAAGAGTGGATGCTGTGATGGGGGAGGGGTGCCCTCACCTCTCAGGAGGTATTGCAGAACTGGAAGTTGGCATATAGAGTGGATGCTGTCATGGGGGAGAGGTGCCTATACCTCTCAGTGGGTATCGCAGAACTGGAAGTTGGCATAAAGAGTGGATGCTGTGATGGGGGTGGGGTGCCCTCACCTCTCAGGGGGTATTGCAGAACTGGAAGTTGGCATATAGAGTGGATGCTGTCATGGGGGAGAGGTGCCTATACCTCCCAGTGGGTATCGCAGAACTGGAAGTTGGCATATAGAGTGGAAGCTGTCATGGGGGAGGGGTGCCCTCACCTCTCTGGGGGTATTGGAGAACTGGAAGTTGGCATAAGAGTGGATGCTGTCATGGGGGAGAGGTGCCTATACCTCTCAGTGGGTATCGCAGAACTGGAAGTTGGCATAAAGAGTGGATGCTGTGATGGGGGAGGGGTGCCCTCACCAATCAGTGGGTATCCCAGAACTGGAAGTTGGCATGAAGAGTGGATGCTGTGATGGGGGAGGGGTGCCCTCACCTCTCAGGGTGTATCGCAGAAATGGAAGTTGGGATAAAGAGTGAATGCTGTGATGGGGGAGGGGTGCCCTCACCTCTCAGGGGGTATCGCAGAACTGGAATTTGGCATAAAGAGTGGATACTGTGATGGGGGAGGGGTGACCTCACCTCTCAGTGGGTATCGCAGAACTGGAAGTTGGGATAAAGAGTGGATGCTGTGATGGGGGAGGGTGCCCTCACGGCTCAGGGGGTATCGCAGAACTGGAAGTTGGGATAAAGAGTGGATGCTGTGATGGGGGAGGGGTGCCTATACCTCTCAGGGGGTATTGCAGAAGTGGAAGTTGGCATATAGAGTGGATGCTGTCATGGGGAAGAGGTGCCTATACCTCTCAGTGGGTATCGCAGAACTGGAAGTTGGCATAAAGAGTGGATGCTGTGATGGGGGAGGTGTGCCCTCACGGCTCAGGGGGTATCGCAGAACTGGAAGTTGGCATAAAGAGTGGATGCTGTGATGGGGGAGGGTACCTATACCTCCCAGTGGGTATCGCAGAACTGGAAGTTGGCATATAGAGAGGAAGCTGTCATAGTGGAGGGGTGCCCTCACCTCTCAGGGGGTATCGCAGAACTGGAAGTTGGCATAAGAGTGGATGCTGTCATGGGGGAGAGGTGCCTATACCTATCAGTGGGTATCGCAGAACTGGAAGTTGGCATAAAGAGTGCATGCTGTGATGGGGGAGGGGTGCCCTCACCTCTCAGTGGGTATCGCAGAACTGGAATTTGGCATAAAGAGTGGATGCTGTGATGGGGGAGGGGTGCCCTCACCTCTCAGCGGGTATCGCAGAACTGGAAGTTGGGATAAAGAGTGGATGCTGTGATGGGGGAGGGGTGCCCTCACCTCTCAGGGGGTATCGCAGAACTGGAATTTGGCATAAAGAGTGGATGCTGTGATGGGGGAGGGTTGCCCTCACCTCTCAGGGGGTATCGCAGAACTGGAAGTTGGGATAAAGAGTGGATGCTGTGATGGGGGAGGGGTGCCCTCACCTCTCAGGGGGTATCGCAGAACTGGAAGTTGGCATAAAGAGTGAATGCTGTCATGGGGAAGGGGTACCTATAACTCCCAGTGGGTATCGCAGAACTGGAAGTTGGCATAAAGAGTGGAAGCTGTCATGGGGAGGGGTGCCCTCACCTCGCAGGGGGTATTGCAGAACTGGAAGTTGGCATAAATGGTGGATGCTGTCATGGGGATGGGTGCCTATACCTCCCAGTGGGTATCGCACGCAAAACTGGAAGTTGGCATATAGAGTGGAAGCTGTGATGGGTAGGGGTGCCTATACCTCTCAGTGGGTATCGCAGAACTGGAAGTTGGCATATAGAGTGGATGCTGTCATGGGTAGGGGTGCCTATACCTCTCAGTGGGTATCGCAGAACTGGAAGTTGGCATAAAGAGTGGATGCTGTGATGGGGGAGGGTACCTATACCTCCCAGTGGGTATCGCAGAACTGGAAGTTGGCATAAAGAGTGGATGCTGTGATGGGGGAGGGGTGCCCTCACCTCTCAGTGGGTATCGCAGAACTGGAATTTGGCATAAAGAGTGGATGCTGTGATGGGGGAGGGGTGCCCTCACCTCTCAGGGGGTATCGCAGAACTGGAAGTTGGGATAAAGAGTGAATGCTGTGATGGGGGAGGGGTGCCCTCACGTCTCAGGGGGTATCGCAGAACTGGAAGTTGGCAAAAAGAGTGGATGCTGTGATGGGGAAGAGGTGCCTATACCTCTCAGTGGGTATCCCAGAACTGGAAGTTGGCATAAAGAGTGGATGCTGTGATGGGGAGGGGTGCCCTCACGGCTCAGGGGGTATCGCAGAACTGGAAGTTGGCAAAAAGAGTGGATGCTGTGATGCGGGAGGGGTGCCTATACCTCTCAGGGGGGTATTGCAGAAGTGGAAGTTGGCATATAGAGTGGATGCTGTCATGGGGGAGAGGTGCCTATACCTCTCACTGGGTATCGCAGAACTGGAAGTTGGCATAAAGAGTGGATGCTGTGATGGGGGAGGGTACCTATACCTCCCAGTGGGTATCGCAGAACTGGAAGTTGGAATATAGAGTGGAAGCTGTCATGGGGGAGGGGTGCCCTCACCTCTCAGGGGGTATCGCAGAACTGGAAGTTGGCATAAGAGTGGATGCTGTGATGGGGGAGAGGTGCCTATACCTCTCAGTGGGTATCGCAGAACTGGAAGTTGGCATAAAGAGTGGATGCTGTGATGGGGGAGGGGTGCCCTCACCTCTCAGTGGGTATCGCAGAACTGGAATTTGGCATAAAGAGTGGATGCTGTGATGGGGGAGGGATGCCCTCACCTCTCAGGGGGTATCGCAGAACTGGAAGTTGGGATAAAGAGTGGATGCTGTGATGGGGGAGGGGTGCCCTCACCTCTCAGGGGGTATCGCAGAACTGGAATTTGGCATAAAGAGTGGATGCTGTGATGGGGGAGGGGTGCCCTCACCTCTCAGGGGGTATCGCAGAACTGGAAGTTGGGATAAAGAGTGGATGCTGTGATGGGGGAGGGGTGCCCTCACCTCTCAGGGGGTATCGCAGAACTGGAAATTGGAATAAAGAGTGGATGCTGTGATGGGGGAGAGGTGCCCTCACCTCTCAGGGGGTATCGCAGAACTGGAAGTTGGCATAAAGAGTGGATGCTGTCATGGGGAGGGGTACCTATACCTCCCAGTGGGTATCGCAAAACTGGAAGTTGGCATAAAGAGTGGAAGCTGTCATGTGGCGGGGTGCCCTCACCTCTCAGGGGGTATTGCAGAACTGGAAGTTGGCATAAAGGGTGGGTGCTGTCATGGGGATGGGTGCCTATACCTCCCAGTGGGTATTGCAGAACTGGAAGTTGGCATAAAGAGTGGATGCTGTGATGGGGGAGGGTACCTATACCTCTCAGGGGGGTATTGCAGAAGTGGAAGTTGGCATATAGAGTGGATGCTGTCATGGGGGAGAGGTGCCTATACCTCTCAGTGGGTATCGCAGAACTGGAAGTTGGCAAAAAGAGTGGATGCTGTGATGTGGGAGGGTACCTATACCTCCCAGTGGGTATCGCAGAACTGGAAGTTGGCATATAGAGTGGAAGCTGTCATGGGGAGGGGTGCCCTCACCTATCAGGGGGTATCGCAGAACTGGAAGTTGGCATAAGAGTGGATGCTGTCATGGGGGAGAGGTGCCTATACCTATCAGTGGGTATCGCAGAACTGGAAGTTGGCATAAAGAGTGGATGCTGTGATGGGGGAGGGGTGCCCTCACCTCTCAGGGGGTATCGCAGAACTGGAAGTTGGGATAAAGAGTGGATGCTGTGATGGGGGAGGGGTGCCCTCACCTCTCAGGGGGTATCGCAGAACTGGAATTTGGCATAAAGAGTGGATGCTGTGATGGGGGAGGGGTGCCCTCACCTCTCAGGGGGTATCGCAGAACTGGAAGTTGGGATAAAGAGTGGATGCTGTGATGGGGGAGGGGTGCCCTCACCTCTCAGGGGGTATCACAGAACTGGAAGTTGGCATAAAGGGTGAATGCTGTCATGGGGGAGGGGTACCTATACCTCCCAGTGGGTATCGCAGAACTGGAAGTTGGCATAAAGAGTGGAAGCTGTCATGGGGAGGGGTGCCCTCACCTCTCAGGGGGTTTTGCAGAACTGGAAGTTGGCATAAAGGGTGGATGCTGTCATGGGGATGGGTGCCTATACCTCCCAGTGGGTATTGCAGAACTGGAAGTTGGCATAAAGAGTGGATGCTGTGATGGGGGAGGGTACCTATACCTCTCAGGGGGGTATTGCAGAAGTGGAAGTTGGCATATAGAGTGGATGCTGTCATGGGGGAAAGGTGCCTATACCTCTCAGTGGGTATCGCAGAACTGGAAGTTGGCATAAAGAGTGGATGCTGTGATGGGGGAGGGTACCTATACCTCCCAGTGGGTATCGCAGAACTGGAAGTTGGCATATAGAGTGGAAGCTGTCATGGGGAGGGGTGCCCTCACCTCTCAGGGGGTATCGCAGAACTGGAAGTTGGCATAAGAGTGGATGCTGTCATGGGGGAGAGGTGCCTATACCTATCAGTGGGTATCGCAGAACTGGAAGTTGGCATAAAGAGTGGATGCTGTGATGGGGGAGGGGTGCCCTCACCTCTCAGGGGGTATCGCAGAACTGAAAGTTGGGATAAAGAGTGGATGCTGTGATGGGGGAGGGGTGCCCTCACCTCTCAGGGGGTATCGCAGAACTGGAAGTTGGGATAAAGAGTGGATGCTGTGATGGGGGAGGGGTGCCCTCACCTCTCAGGGGGTATCGCAGAACTGGAAGTTGGCATAAAGAGTGAATGCTGTCATGGGGGAGGGGTACCTTTACCTCCCAGTGGGTATCGCAGAACTGGAAGTTGGCATAAAGAGTGGAAGCTGTCATGGGGAGGGGTGCCCTCACCTCTCAGGGGGTATTGCAGAACTGGAAGTTGGCATAAAGAGTGGATGCTGTGATGGGGGAGGGTACCTAAACCTCCCAGTGGGTATCGCACGTAAAACTGGAAGTTGGCATATAGAGTGGAAGCTGTGATGGGGGAGGGGTGCCCTCACCTCTCAGGGGGTATTGCAGAACTGGAAGTTGGCATAAAGAGTGGATGCTGTGATGGGGGAGGGGTGCCCTCACCTCTCAGGGGGTATCGCAGAACTGGAAATTGGCATAAAGAGTGTATGCTGTGATGGGGAGGGGTGCCCTCACCTCTCAGGGGGTATCGCAGAACTGGAATTTGGCATAAAGAGTGGATGCTGTGATGGGGGAGGGGTGCCCTCACCTCTCTGGGGGTATCGGAGAACTGGAAGTTGGCATAAAGAGTGGATGCTGTGATGGGGGAGGGTACCTATACCTCCCAGTGGGTATTGCAGAACTGGAAGTTGGCATATAGAGTGGAAGCTGTCATGGGGGAGGGGGGCCCTCACCTCTCTGGGGGTATTGGAGAACTGGAAGTTGGAATAAGAGTGGATGCTGTCATGGGGGAGAGGTGCCTATACCTCTCAGTGGGTATCGCAGAACTGGAAGTTGGCATAAAGAGTGGCTGCTGTGATGGGGGAGGGGTGCCCTCACCTCTTAGTGGGTATCGCAGAACTGGAATTTGGCATAAAGAGTGGATGCTGTGAAGGGGGAGGGGTGCCCTCACCTCTCAGGGGGTATCGCAGAACTGGAAGTTGGGATAAAGAGTGGATGCTGTGATGGGGGAGGGGTGCCCTCACCTCTCAGGGGGTATCTTCGGAAGTTGGGATAAAGAGTGAATGCTGTGATGGGGGAGGGGTGCCCTCACGGCTCAGGGGAATCGCAGAACTGGAAGTTGGCAAAAAGAGTGTATGCTGTCATGGGGGAGAGGTGCCTATACCTCTCAGTGGGTATCGCAGAACTGGAAGCTGGCATAAAGAGTGGATGCTGTGATGGGGGAGGGTACCTATACCTCCCAGTGGGTATCGCAGAACTGGAATTTGGCATATAGAGTGGAAGCTGTCATGGGGGAGGGGTGCCCTCACCTCTCAGAGGGTATCGCAGAACTGGAAGTTGGCATAAGAGTGGATGCTGTCATGGGGGAGAGGTGCCTATACCTCTCAGTGGGTATCGCAGAACTGGAAGTTGGCATAAAGAGTGGATGCTGTGATGGGGGAGGGGTGCCCTCACCTCTCAGTGGGTATCGCAGAACTGGAATTTGGCATAAAGAGTGGATGCTGTGATGGGGGAGGGGTGCCCTCACCTCTCAGGGGGTATCGCAGAACTGGAAGTTGGGATAAAGAGTGGATGCTGTGATGGGGGAGGGGTGCCCTCACCTCTCAGGGGGTATCGCAGAACTGGAATTTGGCATAAAGAGTGGATGCTGTGATGGGGGAGGGGTGCCCTCACCTCTCAGGGGGTATCGCAGAACTGGAAGTTGGGATAAAGAGTGGATGCTGTGATGGGGGAGGGGTGCCCTCACCTCTCAGGGGGTATCGCAGAACTGGAAATTGGAAGAAAGAGTGGATGCTGTGATGGGGGAGAGGTGCCCTCACCTCTCAGGGGGTATTGCAGAACTGGAAGTTGGCATAAAGGGTGGAAGCTGTCATGTGGTGGGGTGCCCTCACCTCTCAGGGGGTATTGCAGAACTGGAAGTTGGCATAAAGGGTGGATGCTGTCATGGGGATGGGTGCCTATACCTCCCAGTGGGTATCGCAAGCAAAACTGGAAGTTGGCATATAAAGTGGAAGCTGTGATGGGGGAGGGGTGTCCACACCTCTCAGGGGGTATTGCAGAACTGGAAGTTGGCATAAAGAGTGGATGCTGTGATGGGGGAGGGGTGCCCTCACCTCTCAGGGGGTATCGCAGAGCTGGAAGTTGGCATAAAGAGTGGGTGCTGTGATGGGGGAGGGGTGCCCTCACGGTTCAGGGGGTATCGCAGAACTGGAAGTTGGCATAAAGAGTGGATGTGTCATGGGAGAGGAGTACCTATACCTCCCAGTGGGTATCGCAGAACTGGAAGTTGGCATAAAGTGTGGAAGCTGTCATGGGGAGGGGTGCCCTCACCTCTCAGGGGGTATTGCAGAACTGGAAGTTGGCATAAAGAGTGGATGCTGTCATGGGGATGTGTGCCTATACCTCCCAGTGGGTATTGCAGAACTGGAAGTTGGCATAAAGAGTGGATGCTGTGATGGGGGAGGGTACCTATACTTCCCAGTGGGTATCGCACGCAAAACTGGAAGTTGGCATATAAAGTGGAAGCTGTGATGGGGGAGGGGTGCCCTCACCTCTCCGGGGGTATTGCAGAACTGGAAGTTGGCATAAAGAGTGGATGCTGTGATGGGGGAGGGGTGCCCTCACCTCTCAGGGGGTATTGCAGAACTGGAAGTTGGCATAAAGAGTGGATGCTGTTATGGGGGAGGGGTGCCCTCTCCTCTCAGGGGGTATTGCAGAACTGGAAGTTGGGATAAAGAGTGGATGCTGTGATGGGGGAGGAGTGCCCTCACGGCTCAGGGGGTATCGCAGAACTGGAAGTTGGGATAAAGAGTGGATGCTGTCATGGGGGAGGGGTGCCCTCACCTCTCAGGGGGTATCGCAGAACTGGAAGTTGGCATAAAGAGTGGATGCTGTGATGGGGGAGTGGTGCCCTCACCTCTCAGGGGGTATCGCAGAACTGGAAGTTGGCATATAGAGTGGAAGCTGTCATGGGGAGGGGTGCCCTCACCTCTCAGGGGGGTATTGCAGAAGTGGAAGTTGGCATATAGAGTGGATGCTGTGATGGGGGAGAGGTGCCTATACCTCTCAGTGATTATCGCAGAACTGGAAGTTGGCATAAAGAGTGGATGCTGTGATGGGGTAGGGGTGCCCTCACCTCTCAGTGGGTAACGCAGAACTGGAATTTGGCATAAAGAGCGGATGCTGTGATGGGGGAGGGGTGCTCTCACCTCTCAGGGGGTATCGCAGAACTGGAAGTTGGGATAAAGAGCGGATGCTGTGATGGGGGAGGGGTGCCCTCACCTCTCAGGGGGTATCGCAGAACTGGAATTTGGCATAAAGAATGGATGCTGTGATGGGGGAGGGGTGCCCTCACCTCTCAGGGGGTATCACAGACTGGAAGTTGGCATAAAGAGTGGATGCTGTGATGGGGGAGGGGTGCCCTCACCTCTCAGGGGGTATCGCAGAACTGGAAATTGCCATAAAGAGTGGATGCTGTCATGGGGGAGGGGTGCCCTCACCTCTCAGTGGGTATTGCAGAACTGGAAGTTGGCATATAGAGTGGATGCTGTCATGGGGATGGGTGCCTATACCTCCTAGTGGGTATTGCAGAACTGGAAGTTGGCATAAAGAGTGGATGCTGTCATGGGGGAGGGTACCTATACCTCCCAGTGGGTATCGCAGAACTGGAAGTTGGCATATAGAGTGGACGCTGTGATGGGGGATGGGTGCCCTCACCTCTCAGTGGGTATTGCAGAAGTGGAAGTTGGCATATAGAGTGGATGCTGTCATGGGGGAGAGGTGCCTATACCTCTCAGTGGGTATCGCAGAACTGGAAGTTGGCATAAAGAGTGGATGCTGTGATGGGGGAGGGGTGCCCTCACCTCTCAGTGGGTATTGCAGAAGTGGAAGTTGGCATATAGAGTGGATGCTGTCATGGGGGAGAGGTGCCTATACCTCTCAGTGGGTATTGCAGAACTGGAAGTTGTAATAAAGAGTGGATGCTGTGATGGAGGAGGGGTGCCCTCAGCTCTCAGTGGGTATTGCAGAAGTGGAAGTTGACATATAGAGTGGATGTTGTCATGGGCGAGAGGTGCCTATACCTCTCAGTGGGTATCGCAGAACTGGAAGTTGGAATAAAGAGTGGATGCTGTGATGGGGGATGGGGTTCCCTCACCTCTCAGGGGGTTTCGCAGAACTGGAATTTGGCATAAAGAGTGGATCCTGTGATGGGGGAGGGGTGCCCTCACCTCTCAGGGGGTATCGCAGAACTGGAATTTGGGATAAAGAGTGGATGCTGTGATGGGGGAGGGGTGCCCTCACCTCTCAGGGGGTATCGCAGAGCTGGAAGTTGGCATAAAGAGTGGATGCTGTGATGGGGGAGGGGTGCCCTCACCTCTCAGGGGGTATCGCAGAACTGGAAGTTGGGATAAAGAGTGGATGCTGTAATGGGGGAGGGGTGCCCTCACCTCTCAGGGGGTATCGCAGAACTGGAAGTTGGCATATAGAGTGGAAGCTGTGGTGGGGGAGGGGTGCCCTCACCTCTCAGGGGGTATCGCAGAACTGGAAGTTGCCATAAAAAGTGGATGCTGTGATGGGGGAGGGATGCCCTCACCTTTCAAGGGGTATCGCAGAACTGGAAGTTGGCATAAAGAGTGGATGCTGTCATGGGGGAGGGGTGCCCTCACCTCTCAGGGGGTATCGCCGAACTGGAAGTTGGCATAAAGAGTGGATGCTGTCATGGGGGAGGGGTGCCCTCACCTCTCAGGGGGTATTGCAGAACTGGAAGTTGGCATAAAGAGTGGATGCTGTCATGGGGGAGGGGTACCTATACCTCCCAGTGGGTATCGCAGAACTGGAAGTTGGCATAAAGAGTGGAAGCTGTGATGGGGGAGGGGTGCCCTCACCTCTCAGGGGGTATTGCGGAACTGGAAGTTGGCATAAAGAGTGGATGCTGTGATGGGGGAGGGGTGCCCTCACCTCTCAGGGGGTATCGCAGAAGTGGAAGTTGGCATATAGAGTGGAAGCTGTGATGGGGAGGGATGCCCTCACCTCTCAGTGGGTATCGCAGAACTGGAAGTTGGCATAAAGAGTGGATGTTGTGATGGGGGAGAGGTGCCCTCACCTCTCAGGGGGTATCGCAGAAGTGGAAGTTGGCATATAGAGTGGATGCTGTCATGGGGTAGGGGTGCCCTCACCTCTCAGTGGGTCTTGCAGAAGTGGAAGTTGGCATATAGAGTGGATGCTGTCATGGGGGAGGGGTGCCCTCACCTCTCAGTGGGTATTGCAGAACTGGAAGTTGGCATAAAGAGTGGATGCTGTGATGGGGGAGGGGTGCTCTCACCTCTCAGGGGGTATTGCAGAACTGTAAGTTGGCATAAAGAGTGGATTCTGTGATGGGGAGGGGTGCCCTCACCTCTCAGGAGGTATTGCAGAACTGGAAGTTGGCATAAAGAGTGGATGCTGTGATGGGGGAGGGGTGCCTATACCTCTCAGGTGGTATTGCAGAAGTGGAAGTTGGCATATAGAGTGGATGCTGTCATGGGGGAGAGGTGCCTATACCTCTCAGTGGGTTTCGCAGAAGTGGAAGTTGGCATATAGAGTGGATGCTGTCATGGGGATGGGTGCCTATACCTACCAGTGGGTATTGCAGAACTGGAATTTGGCATAAAGAGTGGATGCTCTCATGGGGGAGGGTACCTATACCTCCCAGTGGGTATCGCAGAACTGGAAGTTGGCATATAGAGTGGACGCTGTGATGGGGGATGGGTGCCCTCACCTCTCAGTGGGTATTGCAGAAGTGGAAGTTGGCATATAGAGTGGATGCTGTCATGGGGGAGAGGTGCCTATACCTCTCAGTGGGTATCGCAGAACTGGAAGTTGGCATAAAGAGTGGATGCTGTGATGGTGGAGGGGTGCCCTCACCTCTCAGTGGGTATTGCAGAAGTGGAAGTTGGCATATAGAGTGGATGCTGTCATGGGAGAGAGGTGCCTATACCTCTCAGTGGGTATCGCAGAACTGGAAGTTGTAATAAAGAGTGGATGCTGTGATGGGGGAGGGGTGCCCTCACCTCTCAGTGGGTATTGCAGAAGTGGAAGTTGGCATATAGAGTGGATGTTGTCATGGGCGAGAGGTGCCTATACCTCTCAGTGGGTATCGCAGAACTGGAAGTTGGCATAAAGAGTGGATCCTGTGATGGGGGAGGGGTGCCCTCACCTCTCAGGGGGTATCGCAGAACTGGAATTTGGGATAAAGAGTGGATGCTGTGATGGGGGAGGGGTGCCCTCACCTCTCAGGGGGTATCGCAGAGCTGGAAGTTGGCATAAAGAGTGGATGCTGTGATGGGGGAGGGGTGCCCTCACCTCTCAGGGGGTATCGCAGAACTGGAAGTTGGGATAAAGAGTGGATGCTGTAATGGGGGAGGGGTGCCCTCACCTCTCAGGGGGTATCGCAGAACTGGAAGTTGGCATATAGAGTGGAAGCTGTGGTGGGGGAGGGGTGCCCTCACCTCTCAGGGGGTATCGCAGAACTGGAAGTTGGCATAAAGAGTGGATGCTGTCATGGGGGAGGGGTGCCCTCACCTCTCAGGGGGTATCGCCGAACTGGAAGTCGGCATAATGAGTGGATGCTGTCATGGGGGAGGGGTGCCCTCACCTCTCAGGGGGTATCGCAGAACTGGAAGTTGGCATAAAGAGTGGATGCTGTCATGGGGGAGGGGTACCTATACCTCCCAGTGGGTATCGCAGAACTGGAAGTTGGCATAAAGAGTGGAAGCTGTGATGGGGAGGGTACCTATACCTCCCAGTGGGTATTGCACGCAAAACTGGAAGTTGGCATATAGAGTGGAAGCTGTGATGGGGGAGGGGTGCCCTCACCTCTCAGGGGGTATCGCAGAACTGGAAGTTGGGATAAAGAGTGAATGCTGTGATGGGGGAGGGGTGCCCTCACCTCTCAGGGGGTATCGCAGAACTGTAAGTTGGGATAAAGAGTGAATGCTGTGATGGGGGAGGGGTGCCCTCACCTCTCAGGGGGTATCGCAGAACTGGAATTTGGCATAAAGAGTGGATGCTGTGATGGGGGAGGGGTGCCCTCACCTCTCAGGGGGTATCGCAGAACTGGAAGTTGGCATAAAGAGTGGATGCTGTGATCGGGGAGGGGTGCCCTCACCTCTCAGGGGGTATCGCAGACTGGAAGTTGGCATAAAGAGTGGATGCTGTGATGGGGGAGGGGTGCCCTCACCTCTCAGGGGGTATCGCAGAACTGGAAATTGCCATAAAGAGTGGATGCTGTCATGGGGGAGGGGTACCTATACCTCCCAGTGGGTATCGCAGAACTGGAAGTTGGCATAAAGAGTGGAAGCTGTCATGGGGAGGGGTGCCCTCACCTCTCAGGGGGTATCGCAGAACTGGAAGTTGGCATATAGAGTGGAAGCTGTGATGGGGAGGGATGCCCTCACCTCTCAGTGGGTATCGCAGAACTGGAAGTTGGCATAAAGAGTGGATGCTGTGATGGGGTGCCCTCACCTCTCAGGGGGTATCGCAGAAGTGGAAGTTGGCATATAGAGTGGATGCTGTCATGGGGGAGGGGTGCCCTCACCTCTCAGTGGGTCTTGCAGAAGTGGAAGTTGGCATATAGAGTGGATGCTGTCATGGGGGAGGGGTGCCCTCACCTCTCAGTGGGTATTGCAGAACTGGAAGTTGGCATAAAGAGTGGATGCTGTGATGGGGGAGGGGTGCCCTCACCTCTCAGGGGGTATTGCAGAACTGGAAGTTGGCATAAAGAGTGGATTCTGTGATGGGGGAGGGGTGCTCTCACCTCTCAGGGGGTATTGCAGAACTGGAAGTTGGCATAAAGAGTGGATGCTGTGATGGGGGAGGGGTGCCTATACCTCTCAGTGGGTATCGCAGAACTGGAAGTTGGCATAAAGAGTGGATGCTGTGATGGGGGAGGGTACCTATACCTCCCAGTGGGTATCGTTGAACTGGAAGTTGGCATATAGAGTGGAAGCTGTCATGGGGGAGGTGTGCCCTCACCTCTCTGGGGCTATTGGAGAACTGGAAGTTGGCATAAGAGTGGATGCTGTCATGGGGGAGAGGTTCCTATACCTCTCAGTGGGTATCGCAGAACTGGAAGTTGGCATAAAGAGTGGATGCTGTGATGGGTGAGGGGTGCCCTCACCTCTCAGTGGGTATCGCAGAACTGGAATTTGGCATAAAGAGTGGATGCTGTGATGGGGGAGGTGTGCCCTCACCTCTCAGGGGGAATTGCAGAACTGGAAGTTGGCATAAAGAGTGGATGCTGTGATGGGGGAGGGGTGCCTATACCTCTCAGGGGGTATCACAGAACTGGAAGTTGGCATAAAGAGTGGATGCTGTGATGGGGGAGGGGTGCCCTCACGGCTCAGGGGGTATTGCGGAACTGGAAGTTGGCATATAGAGTGGATGCTGTCATGGGGGAGAGGTGCCTATACCTCTCAGTGGGTATCGCACAACTGGAAGTTGGCATAAAGAGTGGATGCTGTGAAGGGGGAGGGGTGCCCTCACCTCTCAGGGGGTATCGCCGAACTGGAAGTTGGCATAAAGAGTGGATGCTGTCATGGGGGAGGGGTGCCCTCACCTCTCAGGGGGTATTGCAGAACTGGAAGTTGGCATAAAGAGTGGATGCTGTCATGGGGGAGGGGTACCTATACCTCCCAGTGGGTATCGCAGAACTGGAAGTTGGCATAAAGAGTGGAAGCTGTGATGGGGAGGGTACCTATACCTCCCAGTGGGTATCGCACGCAAAACTGGAAGTTGGCATATAGAGTGGAAGCTTTGATGGGGGAGGGGTGCCCTCACCTCTCAGGGGGTATTGCGGAACTGGAAGTTGGCATAAAGAGTGGATGCTGTGATGGGGGAGGGGTGCCCTCACCTCTCAGTGGGTATCGCAGAACTGGAAGTTGGCATAAAGAGTGGATGTTGTGATGGGGGAGAGGTGCCCTCACCTCTCAGGGGGTGTCGCAGAAGTGGAAGTTGGCATATAGAGTGGATGCTGTCATGGGGGAGGGGTGCCCTCACCTCTCAGTGGGTCTTGCAGAAGTGGAAGTTGGCATATAGAGTGGATGCTGTCATGGGGGAGGGGTGCCCTCACCTCTCAGTGGGTATTGCAGAACTGGAAGTTGGCATAAAGAGTGGATGCTGTGATGGGGGAGGGGTGCTCTCACCTCTCAGGGGGTATTGCAGAACTGTAAGTTGGCATAAAGAGTGGATTCTGTGATGGGGAGGGGTGCCCTCACCTCTCAGGGGGTATTGCAGAACTGGAAGTTGGCATAAAGAGTGGATGCTGTGATGGGGGAGGGGTGCCTATACCTCTCAGGTGGTATTGCAGAAGTGGAAGTTTGCATATAGAGTGGATGCTGTCATGGGGGAGAGGTGCCTATACCTCTCAGTGGGTATCGCAGAACTGGAAGTTGGCATAAAGAGTGGATGCTGTGATCTGGGAGGGGTGCCCTCACCTCTCTGGGGCTATTGGAGAACTGGAAGTTGGCATAAGAGTGGATGCTGTCATGGGGGAGAGGTGCCTATACCTCTCAGTGGGTATTGCAGAACTGGAAGTTGGCATAAAGAGTGGATGCTGTGATGGGGGAGGGGTGCCCTCTCCTCTCAGGGGGTATTGCAGAACTGGAAGTTGGCATAAAGAGTGGATGCTGTGATGGGGGAGGGGTGCCTATACCTCTCAGGGGGTATTGCAGAAGTGGAAGTTGGCATATAGAGTGGATGCTGTCATGGGGATGGGTGCCTATACCTCCCAGTGGGTATTGCAGAACTGGAAGTTGGCATAAAGAGTGGATGCTCTCATGGGGGAGGGTACCTATACCTCCCAGTGGGTATCGCAGAACTGGAAGTTGGCATATAGAGTGGACGCTGTGATGGGGGATGGGTGCCCTCACCTCTCAGTGGGTATTGCAGAAGTGGAAGTTGGCATATAGAGTTGATGCTGTCATGGGGGAGAGGTGCCTATACCTCTCAGTGGGTATCGCAGAACTGGAAGTTGACATAAAGAGTGGATGCTGTGATGGTGGAGGGGTGCCCTCACCTCTCAGTGGGTATTGCAGAAGTGGAAGTTGGCATATAGAGTGGATGCTGTCATGGGGGAGAGGTGCCTATACCTCTCAGTGGGTATCGCAGAACTGGAAGTTGTAATAAAGAGTGGATACTGTGATGGGGGAGGGGTGCCCTCACCTCTCAGTGGGTATTGCAGAAGTGGAAGTTGGCATATAGAGTGGATGTTGTCATGGGCGAGAGGTGCCTATACCTCTCAGTGGGTATCGCAGAACTGGAAGTTGGCATAAAGAGTGGATCCTGTGATGGGGGAGGGGTGCCCTCACCTCTCAGGGGGTATTGCAGAACTGGAATTTGGGATAAAGAGTGGATGCTGTGATGGGGGAGGGGTGCCCTCACCTCTCAGGGGGTATCGCAGAGCTGGAAGTTGGCATAAAGAGTGGATGCTGTGATGGGGGAGGGGTGCCCTCACCTCTCAGGGGGTATCGCAGAACTGGAAGTTGGGAAAAAGAGTGGATGCTGTAATGGGGAGGGGTGCCCTCACCTCTCAGGGGGTATCGCAGAACTGGAAGTTGGCATATAGAGTGGAAGCTGTGGTGGGGGAGGGGTGCCCTCACCTCTCAGGGGGTATCGCAGAACTGGAAGTTGCCATAAAAAGTGGATGCTGTGATGGGGGAGGGATGCCCTCACCTCTCAGGGGGTATCGCAGAACTGGAAGTTGGCATAAAGAGTGGATGCTGTCATGGGGGAGGGGTGCCCTCACCTCTCAGGGGGTATCGCCGAACTGGAAGTTGGCATAAAGAGTGGATGCTGTCATGGGGGAGGGGTGCCCTCACCTCTCAGGGGGTATCGCAGAACTGGAAGTTGGCATAAAGAGTGGATGCTGTCATGGGGGAGGGGTACCTATACCTCCCAGTGGGTATCGCAGAACTGGAAGTTGGCATAAAGAGTGGAAGCTGTGATGGGGAGGGTACCTATACCTCCCAGTGGGTATTGCACGCAAAACTGGAAGTTGGCATATAGAGTGGAAGCTGTGATGGGGGAGGGGTGCCCTCACCTCTCAGGGGGTATCGCAGAACTGGAAGTTGGGATAAAGAGTGAATGCTGTGATGGGGGAGGGGTGCCCTCACCTCTCAGGGGGTATCGCAGAACTGTAAGTTGGGATAAAGAGTGAATGCTGTGATGGGGGAGGGGTGCCCTCACCTCTCAGGGGGTATCGCAGAACTGGAATTTGGCATAAAGAGTGGATGCTGTGATGGGGGAGGGGTGCCCTCACCTCTCAGGGGGTATCGCAGAACTGGAAGTTGGCATAAAGAGTGGATGCTGTGATGGGGGAGGGGTGCCCTCACCTCTCAGGGGGTATCGCAGACTGGAAGTTGGCATAAAGAGTGGATGCTGTGATGGGGGAGGGGTGCCCTCACCTCTCAGGGGGTATCGCAGAACTGGAAATTGCCATAAAGAGTGGATGCTGTCATGGGGGAGGGGTACCTATACCTCCCAGTGGGTATCGCAGAACTGGAAGTTGGCATAAAGAGTGGAAGCTGTCATGGGGAGGGGTGCCCTCACCTCTCAGGGGGTATCGCAGAACTGGAAGTTGGCATATAGAGTGGAAGCTGTGATGGGGAGGGATGCCCTCACCTCTCAGTGGGTATCGCAGAACTGGAAGTTGGCATAAAGAGTGGATGCTGTGATGGGGTGCCCTCACCTCTCAGGGGGTATCGCAGAAGTGGAAGTTGGCATATAGAGTGGATGCTGTCATGGGGGAGGGGTGCCCTCACCTCTCAGTGGGTCTTGCAGAAGTGGAAGTTGGCATATAGAGTGGATGCTGTCATGGGGGAGGGGTGCCCTCACCTCTCAGTGGGTATTGCAGAACTGGAAGTTGGCATAAAGAGTGGATGCTGTGATGGGGGAGGGGTGCCCTCACCTCTCAGGGGGTATTGCAGAACTGGAAGTTGGCATAAAGAGTGGATTCTGTGATGGGGGAGGGGTGCTCTCACCTCTCAGGGGGTATTGCAGAACTGGAAGTTGGCATAAAGAGTGGATGCTGTGATGGGGGAGGGGTGCCTATACCTCTCAGTGGGTATCGCAGAACTGGAAGTTGGCATAAAGAATGGATGCTGTGATGGGGGAGGGTACCTATACCTCCCAGTGGGTATCGCAGAACTGGAAGTTGGCATATAGAGTGGAAGCTGTCATGGGGGAGGGGTGCCCTCACCTCTCTGGGGCTATTGGAGAACTGGAAGTTGGCATAAGAGTGGATGCTGTCATGGGGGAGAGGTGCCTATACCTCTCAGTGGGTATCGCAGAACTGGAAGTTGGCATAAAGAGTGGATGCTGTGATGGGTGAGGGGTGCCCTCACCTCTCAGTGGGTATCGCAGAACTGGAATTTGGCATAAAGAGTGGATGCTGTGATGGGGGAGGTGTGCCCTCACCTCTCAGGGGGAATTGCAGAACTGGAAGTTGGCATAAAGAGTGGATGCTGTGATGGGGGAGGGGTGCCTATACCTCTCAGGGGGTATCACAGAACTGGAAGTTGGCATAAAGAGTGGATGCTGTGATGGGGGAGGGGTGCCCTCATGGCTCAGGGGGTATTGCGGAACTGGAAGTTGGCATATAGAGTGGATGCTGTCATGGGGGAGAGGTGCCTATACCTCTCAGTGGGTATCGCACAACTGGAAGTTGGCATAAAGAGTGGATGCTATGATGGGGGAGGGGTGCCCTCACCTCTCAGTGGGTATCGCAGAACTGGAATTTGGCATAAAGAGTGGATGCTGTGATGGGGGAGGGATGCCCTCACCTCTCAGGGGGTATCGCAGAACTGGAAGTTGGGATAAAGAGTGGATGCTGTGATGGGGGAGGGGTGCCTTCACCTCTCAGGGGGTATCGCAGAACTGGAATTTGGCATAAAGAGTGGATGCTGTGATGGGGGAGGGGTGCCCTCACCTCTCAGGGGGTATCGCAGAACTGGAAGTTGGGATAAAGAGTGGATGCTGTGATGGGGGAGGGGTGCCTTCGCCTCTCAGGGGGTATCGCAGAACTGGAAATTGGAATAAATAGTGGATGCTCTCATCGGGGAGGGGTGCCCTCACCTCTCAGGGGGTATTGCAGAACTGGAAGTTGGCATAAAGAGTAGATGCTGTGATGGGGGAGGGGTGCCCTCACCTCTCAGTGGGTATCGCAGAACTGGAATTTGGCATAAAGAGTGGATGCTGTGATGGGGGAGGGATGCCCTCACCTCTCAGGGGGTATCGCAGAACTGGAAGTTGGGATAAAGAGTGGATGCTGTGATGGTGAGGGTACCTATACCTCCCAGTGGGTATTGCACGCAAAACTGGAAGTTGGCATATAGAGTGGAAGCTGTGATGGGGGAGGGGTGCCCTCACCTCTCAGGGGGTATCGCAGAACTGGAAGTTGGGATAAAGAGTGAATGCTGTGATGGGGGAGGGGTGCCCTCACCTCTCAGCGGGTATCGCAGAACTGGAAGTTGGGATAAAGAGTGAATGCTGTGATGGGGGAGGGGTGCCCTCACCTCTCAGGGGGTATCGCAGAACTGGAATTTGGCATAAAGAGTGGATGCTGTGATGGGGGAGGGGTGCCCTCACCTCTCAGGGGGTATCGCAGAACTGGAAGTTGGCATAAAGAGTGGATGCTGTGATGGGGGAGGGGTGCCCTCACCTCTCAGGGGGTATCGCAGACTGGAAGTTGGCATAAAGAGTGGATGCTGTGATGGGGGAGGGGTTCCCTCACCTCTCAGGGGGTATCGCAGAACTGGAAATTGCCATAAAGAGTGGATGCTGTCATGGGGGAGGGGTACCTATACCTCCCAGTGGGTATCGCAGAACTGGAAGTTGGCATAAAGAGTGGAAGCTGTCATGGGGAGGGGTGCCCTCACCTCTCAGGGGGTATCGCAGAACTGGAAGTTGGCATATAGAGTGGAAGCTGTGATGGGGAGGGATGCCCTCACCTCTCAGTGGGTATCGCAGAACTGGAAGTTGGCATAAAGAGTGGATGCTGTGATGGGGTGCCCTCACCTCTCAGGGGGTATCGCAGAAGTGGAAGTTGGCATATAGAGTGGATGCTGTCATGGGGGAGGGGTGCCCTCACCTCTCAGTGGGTCTTGCAGAAGTGGAAGTTGGCATATAGAGTGGATGCTGTCATGGGGGAGGGGTGCCCTCACCTCTCAGTGGGTATTGCAGAACTGGAAGTTGGCATAAAGAGTGGATGCTGTGATGGGGGAGGGGTGCCCTCACCTCTCAGGGGGTATTGCAGAACTGGAAGTTGGCATAAAGAGTGGATTCTGTGATGGGGGAGGGGTGCTCTCACCTCTCAGGGGGTATTGCAGAACTGGAAGTTGGCATAAAGAGTGGATGCTGTGATGGGGGAGGGGTGCCTATACCTCTCAGTGGGTATCGCAGAACTGGAAGTTGGCATAAAGAGTGGATGCTGTGATGGGGGAGGGTACCTATACCTCCCAGTGGGTATCGCAGAACTGGAAGTTGGCATATAGAGTGGAAGCTGTCATGGGGGAGGGGTGCCCTCACCTCTCTGGGGCTATTGGAGAACTGGAAGTTGGCATAAGAGTGGATGCTGTCATGGGGGAGAGGTGCCTATACCTCTCAGTGGGTATCGCAGAACTGGAAGTTGGCATAAAGAGTGGATGCTGTGATGGGTGAGGGGTGCCCTCACCTCTCAGTGGGTATCGCAGAACTGGAATTTGGCATAAAGAGTGGATGCTGTGATGGGGGAGGTGTGCCCTCACCTCTCAGGGGGAATTGCAGAACTGGAAGTTGGCATAAAGAGTGGATGCTGTGATGGGGGAGGGGTGCCTATACCTCTCAGGGGGTATCACAGAACTGGAAGTTGGCATAAAGAGTGGATGCTGTGATGGGGGAGGGGTGCCCTCACGGCTCAGGGGATATTGCGGAACTGGAAGTTGGCATATAGAGTGGATGCTGTCATGGGGGAGAGGTGCCTATACCTCTCAGTGGGTATCGCACAACTGGAAGTTGGCATAAAGAGTGGATGCTATGATGGGGGAGGGGTGCCCTCACCTCTCAGTGGGTATCGCAGAACTGGAATTTGGCATAAAGAGTGGATGCTGTGATGGGGGAGGGATGCCCTCACCTCTCAGGGGGTATCGCAGAACTGGAAGTTGGGATAAAGAGTGGATGCTGTGATGGGGGAGGGGTTCCTTCACCTCTCAGGGGGTATCGCAGAACTGGAATTTGGCATAAAGAGTGGATGCTGTGATGGGGGAGGGGTGCCCTCACCTCTCAGGGGGTATCGCAGAACTGGAAGTTGGGATAAAGAGTGGATGCTGTGATGGGGGAGGGGTGCCTTCGCCTCTCAGGGGGTATCGCAGAACTGGAAATTGGAATAAATAGTGGATGCTCTCATCGGGGAGGGGTGCCCTCACCTCTCAGGGGGTATTGCAGAACTGGAAGTTGGCATAAAGAGTGGATGCTGTGATGGGGGAGGGGTGCCCTCACCTCTCAGTGGGTATCGCAGAACTGGAATTTGGCATAAAGAGTGGATGCTGTGATGGGGGAGGGATGCCCTCACCTCTCAGGGGGTATCGCAGAACTGGAAGTTGGGATAAAGAGTGGATGCTGTGATGGGGGAGGGGTGCCTTCACCTCTCAGGGGGTATCGCAGAACTGGAATTTGGCATAAAGAGTGTATGCTGTGATGGGGGAGGGGTGCCCTCACCTCTCAGGGGGTATCGCAGAACTGGAAGTTGGGATAAAGAGTGGATGCTCTGATGGGGGAGGGGTGCCCTCACCTCTCAGGGGGTATTGCAGAACTGGAAGTTGGCATAAAGAGTGGATGCTGTCATGGGGATGGGTGCCTATACCTCCCAGTGGGTATTGCAGAACTGGAAGTTGGCATAAAGATTGGATGCTGTGATGGGGGAGGGTACCTATACCTCCCAGTGGGTATCGCACGCAAAACTGGAAGTTGGCATATAAATTGGAAGCTGTGATGGGGGAGGGGTGCCTTCACCTCTCAGGGGGTATTGCAGAACTGGAAGTTGGCATATAAAGTGGAAGCTGTGATGGGGGAGGGGTGCCCTCACCTCTCAGGGGGTATTGCAGAACTGGAAGTTGGCATAAAGAGTGGATGCTGTCATGGGGAAGAGGTGCCTATACCTCTCAGTGGGTATCGCAGAACTGGAAGTTGGCATAAAGAGTGGATGCTGTGATGGGGGAGGGGTGCCCTCACGGCTCAGGGGGTATCGCAGAACTGGAAGTTGGCATAAAGAGTGGATGCTGTGATGGGGGAGGGTACCTATACCTCCCAGTGGGTATCGCAGAACTGGAAGTTGGCATATAGAGAGGAAGTTGTCATAGCAGAGGGGTGCCCTCACCTCTCAGGGGGTATCGCAGAACTGGAAGTTGGCATAAAGAGTGGATGCTGTGATGGGGGAGTGGTGCCCTCACCTCTCAGGGGGTATCGCAGAACTGGAAGTTGGCATATAGAGTGGAAGCTGTCATGGGGAGGGGTGCCCTCACCTCTCAGGGGGGTATTGCAGAAGTGGAAGTTGGCATATAGAGTAGATGCTGTGATGGGGGAGAGGTGCCTATACCTCTCAGTGATTATCGCAGAACTGGAAGTTGGCATAAAGAGTGGATGCTGTGATGGGGTAGGGGTGCCCTCACCTCTCAGTGGGTAACGCAGAACTGGAATTTGGCATAAAGAGCGGATGCTGTGATGGGGGAGGGGTGCTCTCACCTCTCAGGGGGTATCGCAGAACTGGAAGTTGGGATAAAGAGCGGATGCTGTGATGGGGGAGGGGTGCCCTCACCTCTCAGGGGGTATCGCAGAACTGGAATTTGGCATAAAGAATGGATGCTGTGATGGGGGAGGGGTGCCCTCACCTCTCAGGGGGTATCACAGACTGGAAGTTGGCATAAAGAGTGGATGCTGTGATGGGGGAGGGGTGCCCTCACCTCTCAGGGGGTATCGCAGAACTGGAAATTGCCATAAAGAGTGGATGCTGTCATGGGGGAGGGGTGCCCTCACCTCTCAGTGGGTATTGCAGAACTGGAAGTTGGCATATAGAGTGGATGCTGTCATGGGGATGGGTGCCTATACCTCCTAGTGGGTATTGCAGAACTGGAAGTTGGCATAAAGAGTGGATGCTGTCATGGGGGAGGGTACCTATACCTCCCAGTGGGTATCGCAGAACTGGAAGTTGGCATATAGAGTGGACGCTGTGATGGGGGATGGGTGCCCTCACCTCTCAGTGGGTATTGCAGAAGTGGAAGTTGGCATATAGAGTGGATGCTGTCATGGGGGAGAGGTGCCTATACCTCTCAGTGGGTATCGCAGAACTGGAAGTTGGCATAAAGAGTGGATGCTGTGATGGGGGAGGGGTGCCCTCACCTCTCAGTGGGTATTGCAGAAGTGGAAGTTGGCATATAGAGTGGATGCTGTCATGGGGGAGAGGTGCCTATACCTCTCAGTGGGTATTGCAGAACTGGAAGTTGTAATAAAGAGTGGATGCTGTGATGGAGGAGGGGTGCCCTCAGCTCTCAGTGGGTATTGCAGAAGTGGAAGTTGACATATAGAGTGGATGTTGTCATGGGCGAGAGGTGCCTATACCTCTCAGTGGGTATCGCAGAACTGGAAGTTGGAATAAAGAGTGGATGCTGTGATGGGGGATGGGGTTCCCTCACCTCTCAGGGGGTTTCGCAGAACTGGAATTTGGCATAAAGAGTGGATCCTGTGATGGGGGAGGGGTGCCCTCACCTCTCAGGGGGTATCGCAGAACTGGAATTTGGGATAAAGAGTGGATGCTGTGATGGGGGAGGGGTGCCCTCACCTCTCAGGGGGTATCGCAGAGCTGGAAGTTGGCATAAAGAGTGGATGCTGTGATGGGGGAGGGGTGCCCTCACCTCTCAGGGGGTATCGCAGAACTGGAAGTTGGGATAAAGAGTGGATGCTGTAATGGGGGAGGGGTGCCCTCACCTCTCAGGGGGTATCGCAGAACTGGAAGTTGGCATATAGAGTGGAAGCTGTGGTGGGGGAGGGGTGCCCTCACCTCTCAGGGGGTATCGCAGAACTGGAAGTTGCCATAAAAAGTGGATGCTGTGATGGGGGAGGGATGCCCTCACCTTTCAAGGGGTATCGCAGAACTGGAAGTTGGCATAAAGAGTGGATGCTGTCATGGGGGAGGGGTGCCCTCACCTCTCAGGGGGTATCGCCGAACTGGAAGTTGGCATAAAGAGTGGATGCTGTCATGGGGGAGGGGTGCCCTCACCTCTCAGGGGGTATTGCAGAACTGGAAGTTGGCATAAAGAGTGGATGCTGTCATGGGGGAGGGGTACCTATACCTCCCAGTGGGTATCGCAGAACTGGAAGTTGGCATAAAGAGTGGAAGCTGTGATGGGGGAGGGGTGCCCTCACCTCTCAGGGGGTATTGCGGAACTGGAAGTTGGCATAAAGAGTGGATGCTGTGATGGGGGAGGGGTGCCCTCACCTCTCAGGGGGTATCGCAGAAGTGGAAGTTGGCATATAGAGTGGAAGCTGTGATGGGGAGGGATGCCCTCACCTCTCAGTGGGTATCGCAGAACTGGAAGTTGGCATAAAGAGTGGATGTTGTGATGGGGGAGAGGTGCCCTCACCTCTCAGGGGGTATCGCAGAAGTGGAAGTTGGCATATAGAGTGGATGCTGTCATGGGGGAGGGGTGCCCTCACCTCTCAGTGGGTCTTGCAGAAGTGGAAGTTGGCATATAGAGTGGATGCTGTCATGGGGGAGGGGTGCCCTCACCTCTCAGTGGGTATTGCAGAACTGGAAGTTGGCATAAAGAGTGGATGCTGTGATGGGGGAGGGGTGCTCTCACCTCTCAGGGGGTATTGCAGAACTGTAAGTTGGCATAAAGAGTGGATTCTGTGATGGGGAGGGGTGCCCTCACCTCTCAGGAGGTATTGCAGAACTGGAAGTTGGCATAAAGAGTGGATGCTGTGATGGGGGAGGGGTGCCTATACCTCTCAGGTGGTATTGCAGAAGTGGAAGTTGGCATATAGAGTGGATGCTGTCATGGGGGAGAGGTGCCTATACCTCTCAGTGGGTTTCGCAGAAGTGGAAGTTGGCATATAGAGTGGATGCTGTCATGGGGATGGGTGCCTATACCTACCAGTGGGTATTGCAGAACTGGAATTTGGCATAAAGAGTGGATGCTCTCATGGGGGAGGGTACCTATACCTCCCAGTGGGTATCGCAGAACTGGAAGTTGGCATATAGAGTGGACGCTGTGATGGGGGATGGGTGCCCTCACCTCTCAGTGGGTATTGCAGAAGTGGAAGTTGGCATATAGAGTGGATGCTGTCATGGGGGAGAGGTGCCTATACCTCTCAGTGGGTATCGCAGAACTGGAAGTTGGCATAAAGAGTGGATGCTGTGATGGTGGAGGGGTGCCCTCACCTCTCAGTGGGTATTGCAGAAGTGGAAGTTGGCATATAGAGTGGATGCTGTCATGGGAGAGAGGTGCCTATACCTCTCAGTGGGTATCGCAGAACTGGAAGTTGTAATAAAGAGTGGATGCTGTGATGGGGGAGGGGTGCCCTCACCTCTCAGTGGGTATTGCAGAAGTGGAAGTTGGCATATAGAGTGGATGTTGTCATGGGCGAGAGGTGCCTATACCTCTCAGTGGGTATCGCAGAACTGGAAGTTGGCATAAAGAGTGGATCCTGTGATGGGGGAGGGGTGCCCTCACCTCTCAGGGGGTATCGCAGAACTGGAATTTGGGATAAAGAGTGGATGCTGTGATGGGGGAGGGGTGCCCTCACCTCTCAGGGGGTATCGCAGAGCTGGAAGTTGGCATAAAGAGTGGATGCTGTGATGGGGGAGGGGTGCCCTCACCTCTCAGGGGGTATCGCAGAACTGGAAGTTGGGATAAAGAGTGGATGCTGTAATGGGGGAGGGGTGCCCTCACCTCTCAGGGGGTATCGCAGAACTGGAAGTTGGCATATAGAGTGGAAGCTGTGGTGGGGGAGGGGTGCCCTCACCTCTCAGGGGGTATCGCAGAACTGGAAGTTGGCATAAAGAGTGGATGCTGTCATGGGGGAGGGGTGCCCTCACCTCTCAGGGGGTATCGCCGAACTGGAAGTCGGCATAATGAGTGGATGCTGTCATGGGGGAGGGGTGCCCTCACCTCTCAGGGGGTATCGCAGAACTGGAAGTTGGCATAAAGAGTGGATGCTGTCATGGGGGAGGGGTACCTATACCTCCCAGTGGGTATCGCAGAACTGGAAGTTGGCATAAAGAGTGGAAGCTGTGATGGGGAGGGTACCTATACCTCCCAGTGGGTATTGCACGCAAAACTGGAAGTTGGCATATAGAGTGGAAGCTGTGATGGGGGAGGGGTGCCCTCACCTCTCAGGGGGTATCGCAGAACTGGAAGTTGGGATAAAGAGTGAATGCTGTGATGGGGGAGGGGTGCCCTCACCTCTCAGGGGGTATCGCAGAACTGTAAGTTGGGATAAAGAGTGAATGCTGTGATGGGGGAGGGGTGCCCTCACCTCTCAGGGGGTATCGCAGAACTGGAATTTGGCATAAAGAGTGGATGCTGTGATGGGGGAGGGGTGCCCTCACCTCTCAGGGGGTATCGCAGAACTGGAAGTTGGCATAAAGAGTGGATGCTGTGATCGGGGAGGGGTGCCCTCACCTCTCAGGGGGTATCGCAGACTGGAAGTTGGCATAAAGAGTGGATGCTGTGATGGGGGAGGGGTGCCCTCACCTCTCAGGGGGTATCGCAGAACTGGAAATTGCCATAAAGAGTGGATGCTGTCATGGGGGAGGGGTACCTATACCTCCCAGTGGGTATCGCAGAACTGGAAGTTGGCATAAAGAGTGGAAGCTGTCATGGGGAGGGGTGCCCTCACCTCTCAGGGGGTATCGCAGAACTGGAAGTTGGCATATAGAGTGGAAGCTGTGATGGGGAGGGATGCCCTCACCTCTCAGTGGGTATCGCAGAACTGGAAGTTGGCATAAAGAGTGGATGCTGTGATGGGGTGCCCTCACCTCTCAGGGGGTATCGCAGAAGTGGAAGTTGGCATATAGAGTGGATGCTGTCATGGGGGAGGGGTGCCCTCACCTCTCAGTGGGTCTTGCAGAAGTGGAAGTTGGCATATAGAGTGGATGCTGTCATGGGGGAGGGGTGCCCTCACCTCTCAGTGGGTATTGCAGAACTGGAAGTTGGCATAAAGAGTGGATGCTGTGATGGGGGAGGGGTGCCCTCACCTCTCAGGGGGTATTGCAGAACTGGAAGTTGGCATAAAGAGTGGATTCTGTGATGGGGGAGGGGTGCTCTCACCTCTCAGGGGGTATTGCAGAACTGGAAGTTGGCATAAAGAGTGGATGCTGTGATGGGGGAGGGGTGCCTATACCTCTCAGTGGGTATCGCAGAACTGGAAGTTGGCATAAAGAGTGGATGCTGTGATGGGGGAGGGTACCTATACCTCCCAGTGGGTATCGTTGAACTGGAAGTTGGCATATAGAGTGGAAGCTGTCATGGGGGAGGTGTGCCCTCACCTCTCTGGGGCTATTGGAGAACTGGAAGTTGGCATAAGAGTGGATGCTGTCATGGGGGAGAGGTTCCTATACCTCTCAGTGGGTATCGCAGAACTGGAAGTTGGCATAAAGAGTGGATGCTGTGATGGGTGAGGGGTGCCCTCACCTCTCAGTGGGTATCGCAGAACTGGAATTTGGCATAAAGAGTGGATGCTGTGATGGGGGAGGTGTGCCCTCACCTCTCAGGGGGAATTGCAGAACTGGAAGTTGGCATAAAGAGTGGATGCTGTGATGGGGGAGGGGTGCCTATACCTCTCAGGGGGTATCACAGAACTGGAAGTTGGCATAAAGAGTGGATGCTGTGATGGGGGAGGGGTGCCCTCACGGCTCAGGGGGTATTGCGGAACTGGAAGTTGGCATATAGAGTGGATGCTGTCATGGGGGAGAGGTGCCTATACCTCTCAGTGGGTATCGCACAACTGGAAGTTGGCATAAAGAGTGGATGCTGTGAAGGGGGAGGGGTGCCCTCACCTCTCAGGGGGTATCGCCGAACTGGAAGTTGGCATAAAGAGTGGATGCTGTCATGGGGGAGGGGTGCCCTCACCTCTCAGGGGGTATTGCAGAACTGGAAGTTGGCATAAAGAGTGGATGCTGTCATGGGGGAGGGGTACCTATACCTCCCAGTGGGTATCGCAGAACTGGAAGTTGGCATAAAGAGTGGAAGCTGTGATGGGGAGGGTACCTATACCTCCCAGTGGGTATCGCACGCAAAACTGGAAGTTGGCATATAGAGTGGAAGCTTTGATGGGGGAGGGGTGCCCTCACCTCTCAGGGGGTATTGCGGAACTGGAAGTTGGCATAAAGAGTGGATGCTGTGATGGGGGAGGGGTGCCCTCACCTCTCAGGGGGTATCGCAGAAGTGGAAGTTGGCATATAGAGTGGAAGCTGTGATGGGGAGGGATGCCCTCACCTCTCAGTGGGTATCGCAGAACTGGAAGTTGGCATAAAGAGTGGATGTTGTGATGGGGGAGAGGTGCCCTCACCTCTCAGGGGGTGTCGCAGAAGTGGAAGTTGGCATATAGAGTGGATGCTGTCATGGGGGAGGGGTGCCCTCACCTCTCAGTGGGTCTTGCAGAAGTGGAAGTTGGCATATAGAGTGGATGCTGTCATGGGGGAGGGGTGCCCTCACCTCTCAGTGGGTATTGCAGAACTGGAAGTTGGCATAAAGAGTGGATGCTGTGATGGGGGAGGGGTGCTCTCACCTCTCAGGGGGTATTGCAGAACTGTAAGTTGGCATAAAGAGTGGATTCTGTGATGGGGAGGGGTGCCCTCACCTCTCAGGGGGTATTGCAGAACTGGAAGTTGGCATAAAGAGTGGATGCTGTGATGGGGGAGGGGTGCCTATACCTCTCAGGTGGTATTGCAGAAGTGGAAGTTGGCATATAGAGTGGATGCTGTCATGGGGGAGAGGTGCCTATACCTCTCAGTGGGTATCGCAGAACTGGAAGTTGGCATAAAGAGTGGATGCTGTGATCTGGGAGGGGTGCCCTCACCTCTCTGGGGCTATTGGAGAACTGGAAGTTGGCATAAGAGTGGATGCTGTCATGGGGGAGAGGTGCCTATACCTCTCAGTGGGTATTGCAGAACTGGAAGTTGGCATAAAGAGTGGATGCTGTGATGGGGGAGGGGTGCCCTCTCCTCTCAGGGGGTATTGCAGAACTGGAAGTTGGCATAAAGAGTGGATGCTGTGATGGGGGAGGGGTGCCTATACCTCTCAGGGGGTATTGCAGAAGTGGAAGTTGGCATATAGAGTGGATGCTGTCATGGGGATGGGTGCCTATACCTCCCAGTGGGTATTGCAGAACTGGAAGTTGGCATAAAGAGTGGATGCTCTCATGGGGGAGGGTACCTATACCTCCCAGTGGGTATCGCAGAACTGGAAGTTGGCATATAGAGTGGACGCTGTGATGGGGGATGGGTGCCCTCACCTCTCAGTGGGTATTGCAGAAGTGGAAGTTGGCATATAGAGTTGATGCTGTCATGGGGGAGAGGTGCCTATACCTCTCAGTGGGTATCGCAGAACTGGAAGTTGGCATAAAGAGTGGATGCTGTGATGGTGGAGGGGTGCCCTCACCTCTCAGTGGGTATTGCAGAAGTGGAAGTTGGCATATAGAGTGGATGCTGTCATGGGGGAGAGGTGCCTATACCTCTCAGTGGGTATCGCAGAACTGGAAGTTGTAATAAAGAGTGGATACTGTGATGGGGGAGGGGTGCCCTCACCTCTCAGTGGGTATTGCAGAAGTGGAAGTTGGCATATAGAGTGGATGTTGTCATGGGCGAGAGGTGCCTATACCTCTCAGTGGGTATCGCAGAACTGGAAGTTGGCATAAAGAGTGGATCCTGTGATGGGGGAGGGGTGCCCTCACCTCTCAGGGGGTATTGCAGAACTGGAATTTGGGATAAAGAGTGGATGCTGTGATGGGGGAGGGGTGCCCTCACCTCTCAGGGGGTATCGCAGAGCTGGAAGTTGGCATAAAGAGTGGATGCTGTGATGGGGGAGGGGTGCCCTCACCTCTCAGGGGGTATCGCAGAACTGGAAGTTGGGAAAAAGAGTGGATGCTGTAATGGGGAGGGGTGCCCTCACCTCTCAGGGGGTATCGCAGAACTGGAAGTTGGCATATAGAGTGGAAGCTGTGGTGGGGGAGGGGTGCCCTCACCTCTCAGGGGGTATCGCAGAACTGGAAGTTGCCATAAAAAGTGGATGCTGTGATGGGGGAGGGATGCCCTCACCTCTCAGGGGGTATCGCAGAACTGGAAGTTGGCATAAAGAGTGGATGCTGTCATGGGGGAGGGGTGCCCTCACCTCTCAGGGGGTATCGCCGAACTGGAAGTTGGCATAAAGAGTGGATGCTGTCATGGGGGAGGGGTGCCCTCACCTCTCAGGGGGTATCGCAGAACTGGAAGTTGGCATAAAGAGTGGATGCTGTCATGGGGGAGGGGTACCTATACCTCCCAGTGGGTATCGCAGAACTGGAAGTTGGCATAAAGAGTGGAAGCTGTGATGGGGAGGGTACCTATACCTCCCAGTGGGTATTGCACGCAAAACTGGAAGTTGGCATATAGAGTGGAAGCTGTGATGGGGGAGGGGTGCCCTCACCTCTCAGGGGGTATCGCAGAACTGGAAGTTGGGATAAAGAGTGAATGCTGTGATGGGGGAGGGGTGCCCTCACCTCTCAGGGGGTATCGCA
Source organism: Ambystoma mexicanum (assembly GCF_040938575.1). Taxonomy (NCBI): domain Eukaryota; kingdom Metazoa; phylum Chordata; class Amphibia; order Caudata; family Ambystomatidae; genus Ambystoma; species Ambystoma mexicanum. The sequence continues at coordinate 1,687,041,492 of NC_090937.1, read as the reverse complement.
GAACTGTAAGTTGGGATAAAGAGTGAATGCTGTGATGGGGGAGGGGTGCCCTCACCTCTCAGGGGGTATCGCAGAACTGGAATTTGGCATAAAGAGTGGATGCTGTGATGGGGGAGGGGTGCCCTCACCTCTCAGGGGGTATCGCAGAACTGGAAGTTGGCATAAAGAGTGGATGCTGTGATGGGGGAGGGGTGCCCTCACCTCTCAGGGGGTATCGCAGACTGGAAGTTGGCATAAAGAGTGGATGCTGTGATGGGGGAGGGGTGCCCTCACCTCTCAGGGGGTATCGCAGAACTGGAAATTGCCATAAAGAGTGGATGCTGTCATGGGGGAGGGGTACCTATACCTCCCAGTGGGTATCGCAGAACTGGAAGTTGGCATAAAGAGTGGAAGCTGTCATGGGGAGGGGTGCCCTCACCTCTCAGGGGGTATCGCAGAACTGGAAGTTGGCATATAGAGTGGAAGCTGTGATGGGGAGGGATGCCCTCACCTCTCAGTGGGTATCGCAGAACTGGAAGTTGGCATAAAGAGTGGATGCTGTGATGGGGTGCCCTCACCTCTCAGGGGGTATCGCAGAAGTGGAAGTTGGCATATAGAGTGGATGCTGTCATGGGGGAGGGGTGCCCTCACCTCTCAGTGGGTCTTGCAGAAGTGGAAGTTGGCATATAGAGTGGATGCTGTCATGGGGGAGGGGTGCCCTCACCTCTCAGTGGGTATTGCAGAACTGGAAGTTGGCATAAAGAGTGGATGCTGTGATGGGGGAGGGGTGCCCTCACCTCTCAGGGGGTATTGCAGAACTGGAAGTTGGCATAAAGAGTGGATTCTGTGATGGGGGAGGGGTGCTCTCACCTCTCAGGGGGTATTGCAGAACTGGAAGTTGGCATAAAGAGTGGATGCTGTGATGGGGGAGGGGTGCCTATACCTCTCAGTGGGTATCGCAGAACTGGAAGTTGGCATAAAGAGTGGATGCTGTGATGGGGGAGGGTACCTATACCTCCCAGTGGGTATCGCAGAACTGGAAGTTGGCATATAGAGTGGAAGCTGTCATGGGGGAGGGGTGCCCTCACCTCTCTGGGGCTATTGGAGAACTGGAAGTTGGCATAAGAGTGGATGCTGTCATGGGGGAGAGGTGCCTATACCTCTCAGTGGGTATCGCAGAACTGGAAGTTGGCATAAAGAGTGGATGCTGTGATGGGTGAGGGGTGCCCTCACCTCTCAGTGGGTATCGCAGAACTGGAATTTGGCATAAAGAGTGGATGCTGTGATGGGGGAGGTGTGCCCTCACCTCTCAGGGGGAATTGCAGAACTGGAAGTTGGCATAAAGAGTGGATGCTGTGATGGGGGAGGGGTGCCTATACCTCTCAGGGGGTATCACAGAACTGGAAGTTGGCATAAAGAGTGGATGCTGTGATGGGGGAGGGGTGCCCTCATGGCTCAGGGGGTATTGCGGAACTGGAAGTTGGCATATAGAGTGGATGCTGTCATGGGGGAGAGGTGCCTATACCTCTCAGTGGGTATCGCACAACTGGAAGTTGGCATAAAGAGTGGATGCTATGATGGGGGAGGGGTGCCCTCACCTCTCAGTGGGTATCGCAGAACTGGAATTTGGCATAAAGAGTGGATGCTGTGATGGGGGAGGGATGCCCTCACCTCTCAGGGGGTATCGCAGAACTGGAAGTTGGGATAAAGAGTGGATGCTGTGATGGGGGAGGGGTGCCTTCACCTCTCAGGGGGTATCGCAGAACTGGAATTTGGCATAAAGAGTGGATGCTGTGATGGGGGAGGGGTGCCCTCACCTCTCAGGGGGTATCGCAGAACTGGAAGTTGGGATAAAGAGTGGATGCTGTGATGGGGGAGGGGTGCCTTCGCCTCTCAGGGGGTATCGCAGAACTGGAAATTGGAATAAATAGTGGATGCTCTCATCGGGGAGGGGTGCCCTCACCTCTCAGGGGGTATTGCAGAACTGGAAGTTGGCATAAAGAGTAGATGCTGTGATGGGGGAGGGGTGCCCTCACCTCTCAGTGGGTATCGCAGAACTGGAATTTGGCATAAAGAGTGGATGCTGTGATGGGGGAGGGATGCCCTCACCTCTCAGGGGGTATCGCAGAACTGGAAGTTGGGATAAAGAGTGGATGCTGTGATGGGGAGGGTACCTATACCTCCCAGTGGGTATTGCACGCAAAACTGGAAGTTGGCATATAGAGTGGAAGCTGTGATGGGGGAGGGGTGCCCTCACCTCTCAGGGGGTATCGCAGAACTGGAAGTTGGGATAAAGAGTGAATGCTGTGATGGGGGAGGGGTGCCCTCACCTCTCAGCGGGTATCGCAGAACTGGAAGTTGGGATAAAGAGTGAATGCTGTGATGGGGGAGGGGTGCCCTCACCTCTCAGGGGGTATCGCAGAACTGGAATTTGGCATAAAGAGTGGATGCTGTGATGGGGGAGGGGTGCCCTCACCTCTCAGGGGGTATCGCAGAACTGGAAGTTGGCATAAAGAGTGGATGCTGTGATGGGGGAGGGGTGCCCTCACCTCTCAGGGGGTATCGCAGACTGGAAGTTGGCATAAAGAGTGGATGCTGTGATGGGGGAGGGGTTCCCTCACCTCTCAGGGGGTATCGCAGAACTGGAAATTGCCATAAAGAGTGGATGCTGTCATGGGGGAGGGGTACCTATACCTCCCAGTGGGTATCGCAGAACTGGAAGTTGGCATAAAGAGTGGAAGCTGTCATGGGGAGGGGTGCCCTCACCTCTCAGGGGGTATCGCAGAACTGGAAGTTGGCATATAGAGTGGAAGCTGTGATGGGGAGGGATGCCCTCACCTCTCAGTGGGTATCGCAGAACTGGAAGTTGGCATAAAGAGTGGATGCTGTGATGGGGTGCCCTCACCTCTCAGGGGGTATCGCAGAAGTGGAAGTTGGCATATAGAGTGGATGCTGTCATGGGGGAGGGGTGCCCTCACCTCTCAGTGGGTCTTGCAGAAGTGGAAGTTGGCATATAGAGTGGATGCTGTCATGGGGGAGGGGTGCCCTCACCTCTCAGTGGGTATTGCAGAACTGGAAGTTGGCATAAAGAGTGGATGCTGTGATGGGGGAGGGGTGCCCTCACCTCTCAGGGGGTATTGCAGAACTGGAAGTTGGCATAAAGAGTGGATTCTGTGATGGGGGAGGGGTGCTCTCACCTCTCAGGGGGTATTGCAGAACTGGAAGTTGGCATAAAGAGTGGATGCTGTGATGGGGGAGGGGTGCCTATACCTCTCAGTGGGTATCGCAGAACTGGAAGTTGGCATAAAGAGTGGATGCTGTGATGGGGGAGGGTACCTATACCTCCCAGTGGGTATCGCAGAACTGGAAGTTGGCATATAGAGTGGAAGCTGTCATGGGGGAGGGGTGCCCTCACCTCTCTGGGGCTATTGGAGAACTGGAAGTTGGCATAAGAGTGGATGCTGTCATGGGGGAGAGGTGCCTATACCTCTCAGTGGGTATCGCAGAACTGGAAGTTGGCATAAAGAGTGGATGCTGTGATGGGTGAGGGGTGCCCTCACCTCTCAGTGGGTATCGCAGAACTGGAATTTGGCATAAAGAGTGGATGCTGTGATGGGGGAGGTGTGCCCTCACCTCTCAGGGGGAATTGCAGAACTGGAAGTTGGCATAAAGAGTGGATGCTGTGATGGGGGAGGGGTGCCTATACCTCTCAGGGGGTATCACAGAACTGGAAGTTGGCATAAAGAGTGGATGCTGTGATGGGGGAGGGGTGCCCTCACGGCTCAGGGGATATTGCGGAACTGGAAGTTGGCATATAGAGTGGATGCTGTCATGGGGGAGAGGTGCCTATACCTCTCAGTGGGTATCGCACAACTGGAAGTTGGCATAAAGAGTGGATGCTATGATGGGGGAGGGGTGCCCTCACCTCTCAGTGGGTATCGCAGAACTGGAATTTGGCATAAAGAGTGGATGCTGTGATGGGGGAGGGATGCCCTCACCTCTCAGGGGGTATCGCAGAACTGGAAGTTGGGATAAAGAGTGGATGCTGTGATGGGGGAGGGGTTCCTTCACCTCTCAGGGGGTATCGCAGAACTGGAATTTGGCATAAAGAGTGGATGCTGTGATGGGGGAGGGGTGCCCTCACCTCTCAGGGGGTATCGCAGAACTGGAAGTTGGGATAAAGAGTGGATGCTGTGATGGGGGAGGGGTGCCTTCGCCTCTCAGGGGGTATCGCAGAACTGGAAATTGGAATAAATAGTGGATGCTCTCATCGGGGAGGGGTGCCCTCACCTCTCAGGGGGTATTGCAGAACTGGAAGTTGGCATAAAGAGTGGATGCTGTGATGGGGGAGGGGTGCCCTCACCTCTCAGTGGGTATCGCAGAACTGGAATTTGGCATAAAGAGTGGATGCTGTGATGGGGGAGGGATGCCCTCACCTCTCAGGGGGTATCGCAGAACTGGAAGTTGGGATAAAGAGTGGATGCTGTGATGGGGGAGGGGTGCCTTCACCTCTCAGGGGGTATCGCAGAACTGGAATTTGGCATAAAGAGTGTATGCTGTGATGGGGGAGGGGTGCCCTCACCTCTCAGGGGGTATCGCAGAACTGGAAGTTGGGATAAAGAGTGGATGCTCTGATGGGGGAGGGGTGCCCTCACCTCTCAGGGGGTATTGCAGAACTGGAAGTTGGCATAAAGAGTGGATGCTGTCATGGGGATGGGTGCCTATACCTCCCAGTGGGTATTGCAGAACTGGAAGTTGGCATAAAGATTGGATGCTGTGATGGGGGAGGGTACCTATACCTCCCAGTGGGTATCGCACGCAAAACTGGAAGTTGGCATATAAATTGGAAGCTGTGATGGGGGAGGGGTGCCTTCACCTCTCAGGGGGTATTGCAGAACTGGAAGTTGGCATATAAAGTGGAAGCTGTGATGGGGGAGGGGTGCCCTCACCTCTCAGGGGGTATTGCAGAACTGGAAGTTGGCATAAAGAGTGGATGCTGTCATGGGGAAGAGGTGCCTATACCTCTCAGTGGGTATCGCAGAACTGGAAGTTGGCATAAAGAGTGGATGCTGTGATGGGGGAGGGGTGCCCTCACGGCTCAGGGGGTATCGCAGAACTGGAAGTTGGCATAAAGAGTGGATGCTGTGATGGGGGAGGGTACCTATACCTCCCAGTGGGTATCGCAGAACTGGAAGTTGGCATATAGAGAGGAAGTTGTCATAGCAGAGGGGTGCCCTCACCTCTCAGGGGGTATCGCAGAACTGGAAGTTGGCATAAGAGTGGATGCTGTCATGGGGGAGAGGTGCCTATACCTATCAGTGGGTATCGCAGAACTGGAAGTTGGCATAAAGAGTGCATGCTGTGATGGGGGAGGGGTGCCCTCACCTCTCAGTGGGTATCGCAGAACTGGAATTTGGCATAAAGAGTGGATGCTGTGATGAGGGAGGGGTGCCCTCACCTCTCAGCAGGTATTGCAGAACTGGAAGTTGGGATAAAGAGTGGATGCTGTGATGGGGGAGGGGTGCCCTCACCTCTCAGGGGGTATCGCAGAACTGGAATTTGGCATAAAGAGTGGATGCTGTGAAGGGGGAGGGGTGCCCTCACCTCTCAGGGGGTATCGCAGAACTGGAAGTTGGGATAAAGAGTGGATGCTGTGATGGGGGAGGGGTGCCCTCACCTCTCAGGGGGTATCGCAGAACTGGAAGTTGGCATAAAGAGTGAATGCTGTCATGGAGAAGGGGTACCTATAACTCCCAGTGGGTATCGCAGAACTGGAAGTTGGCATAAAGAGTGGAAGCTGTCATGGGGAGAGGTGCCCTCACCTCTCAGGGGGTATTGCAGAAATGGAAGTTGGCATAAATGGTGGATGCTGTGATGGGGGAGGGGTGCCCTCACCTCTCAGGGGGTATTGCAGAACTGGAAGTTGGCATAAAGAGTGGATGCTGTGATGGGGGAGGGTACCTAAACCTCCCAGTGGGTATCGCACGCAGAACTGGAAGTTGGCATATAGAGTGGATGCTGTCATGGGGGAGAGGTGCCTATACCTCTCAGTGGGTATCGCAGAACTGGAAGTTGGCATAAAGAGTGGATGCTGTCATGGGGGAGAGGTGCCTATACCTCTCAGTGGGTATCGCAGAACTGGAAGTTGGCATAAAGAGTGGATGCTGTGATGGGGGAGGGTACCTATACCTCCCAGTGGGTATCGCAGAACTGGAAGTTGGCATATAGAGTGGAAGCTGTCATGGGGGAGGGGGGCCCTCACCTCTCTGGGGGTATTGGAGAACTGGAAGTTGGCATAAGAGTGGATGCTGTCATGAGGGAGAGGTGCCTATACCTCTCTTGGGGTATTGGAGAACTGGAAGTTGGCATATAGAGTGGAAGCTGTCATGGGTGAGGGGTGCCCTCACCTCTCAGGGGGTATCGCAGAACTGGAAGTTGGCATAAAGAGTGGATGCTGTGATGGGGGAGGGCTGCCCTCACCTCTCAGTGGGTATCGCAGAACTGGAATTTGGCATAAAGAGTGGATGCTGTGATGGGGGAGGGGTGCCCTCACCTCTCAGGGGGTATCTTCGGAAGTTGGGATAAAGAGTGGATGCTGTGATGGGGGAGGGGTGCCTATACCTCTCAGGGGGTATTGCAGAAGTGGAAGTTGGCATATAGAGTGGATGCTGTTATGGGGAAGAGGTGCCTATACCTCTCAGTGGGTATCGCAGAACTGGAAGTTGGCATAAAGAGTGGATGCTGTGATGGGGAGGGGTGCCCTCACGGCTCAGGGGGTATCGCAGAACTGGAAGTTGGCATATAGAGTGGATGCTGTCATGGGGGAGAGGTGCCTATACCTCTCAGTGGGTATCGCAGAACTGGAAGTTGGCATAAAGAGTGGATGCTGTGATGGGGGAGGGTACCTATACCTCCCAGTGGGTATCGCAGAACTGGAAGTTGGCATATAGAGTGGAAGCTGTCATGGGGGAGGGGTGCCCTCACCTCTCAGGGGGTATCGCAGAACTGGAAGTTGGCATAAGAGTGGATGCTGTCATGGGGGAGAGGTGCCTATACCTCTCAGTGGGTTATGCAGAACTGGAAGTTGGCATAAAGAGTGGATGCTGTGATGGGGGAGGGGTGCCCTCACCTCTCAGTGGGTATCGCAGAACTGGAATTTGGCATAAAGAGTGGATGCTGTGATGGGGGAGGGATGCCCTCACCTCTCAGGGGGTATCGCAGAACTGGAAGTTGGGATAAAGAGTGGATGCTGTGATGTGGGAGGGGTGCCCTCACCTCTCAGGGGGTATCGCAGAACTGGAATTTGGCATAAAGAGTGGATGCTGTGATGGGGGAGGGGTGCCCTCACCTCTCAGGGGGTATCGCAGAACTGGAAGTTGGGATAAAGAGTGGATGCTGCGATGGGGGAGGGGTGCCCTCACCTCTCAGGGGGTATCACAGAACTGGAAATTGGAATAAAGAGTGGATGCTGTGATGGGGGAGACGTGCCCTCACCTCTCAGGGGGTATCGCAGAACTGGAAGTTGGCATAAAGAGTGGAAGCTGTCATGTGGCGGGGTGCCCTCACCTCTCAGGGGGTATTGCAGAACTGGAAGTTGGCATAAAGGGTGGATGCTGTCATGGGGATGGGTGCCTATACCTCCCAGTGGGTATTGCAGAACTGGAAGTTGGCATAAAGAGTGGATGCTGTGATGGGGGAGGGTACCTATACCTCTCAAGGGGGTATTACAGAAGTGGAAGTTGGCATATAGAGTGGATGCTGTCATGGGGGAGAGGTGCCTATACCTCTCAGTGGGTATCGCAGAACTGGAAGTTGGCATAAAGAGTGGATGCTGTGATGGGGGAGGGTACCTATACCTCCCAGTGGGTATCGCAGAACTGGAAGTTGGCATATAGAGTGGAAGCTGTCATGGGGAGGGGTGCCCTCACCTCTCAGGGGGTATCGCAGAACTGGAAGTTGGCATAAGAGTGGATGCTGTCATGGGGGAGAGGTGCCTATACCTATCAGTGGGTATCGCATAACTGGAAGTTGGCATAAAGAGTGGATGCTGTGATGGGGGAGGGGTGCCCTCACCTCTCAGGGGGTATCGCAGAACTGGAAGTTGGGATAAAGAGTGGATGCTGTGATGGGGGAGGGGTGCCCTCACCTCTCAGGGGGTATCGCAGAACTGGAATTTGGCATAAAGAGTGGATGCTGTGATGGGGGAGGGGTGCCCTCACCTCTCAGGGGGTATCGCAGAACTGGAAGTTGGGATAAAGAGTGGATGCTGTGATGGGGGAGGGGTGCCCTCACCTCTCAGGGGGTATCGCAGAACTGGAAGTTGGCATAAAGAGTGAATGCTGTCATGGGGGAGGGGTACCTATACCTCCCAGTGGGTATCGCAGAACTGGAAGTTGGCATAAAGAGTGGAAGCTGTCATGGGGAGGGGTGCCCTCACCTCTCAGGGGGTATTGCAGAACTGGAAGTTGGGATAAAGAGTGGATGCTGTGATGGGGGAGGGTACCTAAACCTCCCAGTGGGTATCGCACGTAAAACTGGAAGTTGGCATATAGAGTGGAAGCTGTGATGGGGGAGGGGTGCCCTCACCTCTCAGTGGGTATTGCGGAACTGGAAGTTGGCATAAAGAGTGGATGCTGTGATGGGGGAGGGGTGCCCTCACCCCTCAGTGGGTATTGCAGAAGTGGAAGTTGGCATATAGAGTGGATGCTGTCATGGGGGAGAGGTGCCTATACCTCTCAGTGGGTATCGCAGAACTGGAAGTTGGCATAAAGAGTGGATGCTGTGATGGGGGAGGGGTGCCCTCACCTCTCAGGGGGTATCGCAGAACTGGAAGTTGGGATAAAGAGTGGATGCTGTGATGGGGGAGGGGTGCCCTCACCTCTCAGGGGGTATCGCAGAACTGGAAGTTGGCATAAAGAGTGGATGCTGTGATGGGGGAGGGGTGCCCTCACCTCTCAGGGGGTATCGCAGACTGGAAGTTGGCATAAAGAGTGGATGCTGTGATGGGGGAGGGGTGCCCTCACCTCTCAGGGGGTATCGCAGAACTGGAAATTGCCATAAAGAGTGGATGCTGTCATGGGGGAGGGGTACCTATACCTCCCAGTGGGTATCGCAGAACTGGAAGTTGGCATAAAGAGTGGAAGCTGTCATGGGGAGGGGTGCCCTCACCTCTCAGGGGGTATCGCAGAACTGGAAGTTGGCATATAGAGTGGAAGCTGTGATGGGGAGGGATGCCCTCACCTCTCAGTGGGTATCGCAGAACTGGAAGTTGGCATAAAGAGTGGATGCTGTGATGGGGTGCCCTCACCTCTCAGGGGGTATCGCAGAAGTGGAAGTTGGCATATAGAGTGGATGCTGTCATGGGGGAGGGGTGCCCTCACCTCTCAGTGGGTCTTGCAGAAGTGGAAGTTGGCATATAGAGTGGATGCTGTCATGGGGGAGGGGTGCCCTCACCTCTCAGTGGGTATTGCAGAACTGGAAGTTGGCATAAAGAGTGGATGCTGTGATGGGGGAGGGGTGCCCTCACCTCTCAGGGGGTATTGCAGAACTGGAAGTTGGCATAAAGAGTGGATTCTGTGATGGGGGAGGGGTGCTCTCACCTCTCAGGGGGTATTGCAGAACTGGAAGTTGGCATAAAGAGTGGATGCTGTGATGGGGGAGGGATGCCTATACCTCTCAGTGGGTATCGCAGAACTGGAAGTTGGCATAAAGAGTGGATGCTGTGATGGGGGAGGGTACCTATACCTCCCAGTGGGTATCGCAGAACTGGAAGTTGGCATATAGAGTGGAAGCTGTCATGGGGGAGGGGTGCCCTCACCTCTCTGGGGCTATTGGAGAACTGGAAGTTGGCATAAGAGTGGATGCTGTCATGGGGGAGAGGTGCCTATACCTCTCAGTGGGTATCGCAGAACTGGAAGTTGGCATAAAGAGTGGATGCTGTGATGGGTGAGGGGTGCCCTCACCTCTCAGTGGGTATCGCAGAACTGGAATTTGGCATAAAGAGTGGATGCTGTGATGGGGGAGGTGTGCCCTCACCTCTCAGGGGGAATTGCAGAACTGGAAGTTGGCATAAAGAGTGGATGCTGTGATGGGGGAGGGGTGCCTATACCTCTCAGGGGGTATCACAGAACTGGAAGTTGGCATAAAGAGTGGATGCTGTGATGGGGGAGGGGTGCCCTCACGGCTCAGGGGGTATTGCGGAACTGGAAGTTGGCATATAGAGTGGATGCTGTCATGGGGGAGAGGTGCCTATACCTCTCAGTGGGTATCGCACAACTGGAAGTTGGCATAAAGAGTGGATGCTGTGATGGGGGAGGGGTGCCCTCACCTCTCAGTGGGTATCGCAGAACTGGAATTTGGCATAAAGAGTGGATGCTGTGATGGGGGAGGGATGCCCTCACCTCTCAGGGGGTATCGCAGAACTGGAAGTTGGGATAAAGAGTGGATGCTGTGATGGGGAGGGGTGCCTTCACCTCTCAGGGGGTATCGCAGAACTGGAATTTGGCATAAAGAGTGGATGCTGTGATGGGGGAGGGGTGCCCTCACCTCTCAGGGGGTATCGCAGAACTGGAAGTTGGGATAAAGAGTGGATGCTGTGATGGGGGAGGGGTGCCTTCGCCTCTCAGGGGGTATCGCAGAACTGGAAATTGGAATAAATAGTGGATGCTCTCATCGGGGAGGGGTGCCCTCACCTCTCAGGGGGTATTGCAGAACTGGAAGTTGGCATAAAGAGTGGATGCTGTGATGGGGGAGGGGTGCCCTCACCTCTCAGTGGGTATCGCAGAACTGGAATTTGGCATAAAGAGTGGATGCTGTGATGGGGGAGGGATGCCCTCACCTCTCAGGGGGTATCGCAGAACTGGAAGTTGGGATAAAGAGTGGATGCTGTGATGGGGGAGGGGTGCCTTCACCTCTCAGGGGGTATCGCAGAACTGGAATTTGGCAAAAAGAGTGGATGCTGTGATGGGGGAGGGGTGCCCTCACCTCTCAGGGGGTATCGCAGAACTGGAAGTTGGGATAAAGAGTGGATGCTCTGATGGGGGCGGGGTGCCCTCACCTCTCAGGGGGTATTGCAGAACTGGAAGTTGGCATAAAGAGTGGATGCTGTCATGGGGATGGGTGCCTATACCTCCCAGTGGGTATTGCAGAACTGGAAGTTGGCATAAAGATTGGATGCTGTGATGGGGGAGGGTACCTATACCTCCCAGTGGGTATCGCACGCAAAACTGGAAGTTGGCATATAAATTGGAAGCTGTGATGGGGGAGGGGTGCCCTCACCTCTTAGGGGGTATTGCAGAACTGGAAGTTGGCATATAAAGTGGAAGCTGTGATGGGGGAGGGGTGCCCTCACCTCTCAGGGGGTATTGCAGAACTGGAAGTTGGCATAAAGAGTGGATGCTGTCATGGGGAAGAGGTGCCTATACCTCTCAGTGGGTATCGCAGAACTGGAAGTTGGCATAAAGAGTGGATGCTGTGATGGGGGAGGGGTGCCCTCACGACTCAGGGGGTATCGCAGAACTGGAAGTTGGCATAAAGAGTGGATGCTGTGATGGGGGAGGGTACCTATACCTCCCAGTGGGTATCGCAGAACTGGAAGTTGGCATATAGAGAGGAAGCTGTCATAGTGGAGGGGTTCCCTCACCTCTCAGGGGGTATCGCAGAACTGGAAGTTGGCATAAGAGTGGATGCTGTCATGGGGGAGAGGTGCCTATACCTATCAGTGGGTATCGCAGAACTGGAAGTTGGCATAAAGAGTGCATGCTGTGATGGGGGAGGGGTGCCCTCACCTCTCAGTGGGTATCGCAGAACTGGAATTTGGCATAAAGAGTGGATGCTGTGATGAGGGAGGGGTGCCCTCACCTCTCAGCGGGTATTGCAGAACTGGAAGTTGGGATAAAGAGTGGATGCTGTGATGGGGGAGGGGTGCCCTCACCTCTCAGGGGGTATCGCAGAACTGGAATTTGGCATAAAGAGTGGATGCTGTGATGGGGGAGGGGTGCCCTCACCTCTCAGGGGGTATCGCAGAACTGGAAGTTGGGATAAAGAGTGGATGCTGTGATGGGGGAGGGGTGCCCTCACCTCTCAGGGGGTATCGCAGAACTGGAAGTTGGCATAAAGAGTGAATGCTGTCATGGAGAAGGGGTACCTATAACTCCCAGTGGGTATCGCAGAACTGGAAGTTGGCATAAAGAGTGGAAGCTGTCATGGGGAGGGGTGCCCTCACCTCTCAGGGGGTATTGCAGAACTGGAAGTTGGCATAAAGAGTGGATGCTGTGATGGGGGAGGGTACCTAAACCTCCCAGTGGGTATCGCACGCAGAACTGGAAGTTGGCATATAGAGTGGATGCTGTCATGGGGAGAGGTGCCTATACCTCTCAGTGGGTATCGCAGAACTGGAAATTGGCATAAAGAGTGGATGCTGTCATGGGGGAGAGGTGCCTATACCTCTCAGTGGGTATCGCAGAACTGGAAGTTGGCATAAAGAGTGGATTCTGTGATGGGGGAGGGTACCTATACCTCCCAGTGGGTATCGCAGAACTGGAAGTTGGCATATAGAGTGGAAGCTGTCATGGGGGAGGGGGGCCCTCACCTCTCTGGGGGTATTGGAGAACTGGAAGTTGGCATAAGAGTGGATGCTGTCATGAGGGAGAGGTGCCTATACCTCTCTGGGGGTATTGGAGAACTGGAAGTTGGCATATAGAGTGGAAGCTGTCATGGGTGAGGGGTGCCCTCACCTCTCAGGGGGTATCGCAGAACTGGAAGTTGGCATAAAGAGTGGATGCTGTGATGGGGGAGGGGTGCCCTCACCTCTCAGTGGGTATCGCAGAACTGGAATTTGGCATAAAGAGTGGATGCTGTGATGGGGGAGGGGTGCCCTCACCTCTCAGGGGGTATCTTCGGAAGTTGGGATAAAGAGTGGATGCTGTGATGGGGGAGGGGTGCCTATACCTCTCAGGGGGTATTGCAGAAGTGGAAGTTGGCATATAGAGTGGATGCTGTTATGGGGAAGAGGTGCCTATACCTCTCAGTGGGTATCGCAGAACTGGAAGTTGGCATAAAGAGTGGATGCTGTGATGAGGAGGGGTGCCCTCACGGCTCAGGGGGTATCGCAGAACTGGAAGTTGGCATATAGAGTGGATGCTGTCATGGGGGAGAGGTGCCTATACCTCTCAGTGGGTATCGCAGAACTGGAAGTTGGCATAAAGAGTGGATGCTGTGATGGGGGAGGGTACCTATACCTCCCAGTGGGTATCGCAGAACTGGAAGTTGGCATATAGAGTGGAAGCTGTCATGGGGGAGGGGTGCCCTGACCTCTCAGGGGGTATCGCAGAACTGGAAGTTGGCATAAGAGTGGATGCTGTCATGGGGGAGAGGTGCCTATACCTCTCAGTGGGTATCGCAGAACTGGAAGTTGGCATAAAGAGTGGATGCTGTGATGGGGGAGGGGTGCCCTCACCTCTCAGTGGGTATCGCAGAACTGGAATTTGGCATAAAGAGTGGATGCTGTGATGGGGGAGGGATGCCCTCAACTCTCAGGGGGTATCGCAGAACTGGAAGTTGGGATAAAGAGTGGATGCTGTGATGTGGGAGGGGTGCCCTCACCTCTCAGGGGGTATCGCAGAACTGGAATTTGGCATAAAGAGTGGATGCTGTGATGGGGGAGGGGTGCCCTCACCTCTCAGGGGGTATCGCAGAACTGGAAGTTGGGATAAAGAGTGGATGCTGTGATGGGGGAGGGGTGCCCTCACCTCTCAGGGGGTATCACAGAACTGGAAATTGGAATAAAGAGTGGATGCTGTGATGGGGGAGACGTGCCCTCACCTCTCAGGGGGTATCGCAGAACTGGAAGTTGTCATAAAGAGTGGATGCTGTCATGGGGGAGGGGTACCTATACCTCCCAGTGGGTATCGCAAAACTGGAAGTTGGCATAAAGAGTGGAAGCTGTCATGTGGCGGGGTGCCCTCACCTCTCAGGGGGTATTGCAGAACTGGAAGTTGGCATAAAGGGTGGATGCTGTCATGGGGATGGGTGCCTATACCTCCCAGTGGGTATTGCAGAACTGGAAGTTGGCATAAAGAGTGGATGCTGTGATGGGGGAGGGTACCTATACCTCTCAAGGGGGTATTACAGAAGTGGAAGTTGGCATATAGAGTGGATGCTGTCATGGGGGAGAGGTGCCTATACCTCTCAGTGGGTATCGCAGAACTGGAAGTTGGCATAAAGAGTGGATGCTGTGATGGGGGAGGGTACCTATACCTCCCAGTGGGTATCGCAGAACTGGAAGTTGGCATATAGAGTGGAAGCTGTCATGGGGAGGGGTGCCCTCACCTCTCAGGGGGTATCGCAGAACTGGAAGTTGGCATAAGAGTGGATGCTGTCATGGGGGAGAGGTGCCTATACCTATCAGTGGGTATCGCATAACTGGAAGTTGGCATAAAGAGTGGATGCTGTGATGGGGGAGGGGTGCCCTCACCTCTCAGGGGGTATCGCAGAACTGGAAGTTGGGATAAAGAGTGGATGCTGTGATGGGGGAGGGGTGCCCTCACCTCTCAGGGGGTATCGCAGAACTGGAATTTGGCATAAAGAGTGGATGCTGTGATGGGGGAGGGGTGCCCTCACCTCTCAGGGGGTATCGCAGAACTGGAAGTTGGGATAAAGAGTGGATGCTGTGATGGGGGAGGGGTGCCCTCACCTCTCAGGGGGTATCGCAGAACTGGAAGTTGGCATAAAGAGTGAATGCTGTCATGGGGAGGGGTACCTATACCTCCCAGTGGGTATCGCAGAACTGGAAGTTGGCATAAAGAGTGGAAGCTGTCATGGGGAGGGGTGCCCTCACCTCTCAGGGGGTATTGCAGAACTGGAAGTTGGGATAAAGAGTGGATGCTGTGATGGGGGAGGGTACCTAAACCTCCCAGTGGGTATCGCACGTAAAACTGGAAGTTGGCATATAGAGTGGAAGCTGTGATGGGGGAGGGGTGCCCTCACCTCTCAGTGGGTATTGCGGAACTGGAAGTTGGCATAAAGAGTGGATGCTGTGATGGGGGAGGGGTGCCCTCACCCCTCAGTGGGTATTGCAGAAGTGGAAGTTGGCATATAGAGTGGATGCTGTCATGGGGGAGAGGTGCCTATACCTCTCAGTGGGTATCGCAGAACTGGAAGTTGGCATAAAGAGTGGATGCTGTGATGGGGGAGGGGTGCCCTCACCTCTCAGGGGGTATCGTAGAACTGGAAGTTGGCATAAAGAGTGGATGCTGTGATGGGGGAGGGTACCTATACCTCCCAGTGGGTATCGCAGAACTGGAAGTTGGCATAAAGAGTGGATGCTGTGATGGGGGAGGGGTGCCCTCACCTCTCAGGGGGTATCGTAGAACTGGAAGTTGGCATAAAGAGTGGATGCTGTGATGGGGGATGGGTGCCCTCACCTCTCAGGGGGTATCGTAGAACTGGAAGTTGGCATAAAGAGTGGATGCTGTGATGGGGCAGGGTACCTATACCTCCCAGTGGGTATCGCAGAACTGGAAGTTGGCATATAGAGTGGAAGCTGTCATGGGGGAGGGGTGCCTATACCTCTCAGTGGGTATCGCAGAACTGGAAGTTGGCATAAAGAGTGGATGCTGTGATGGGGGAGGGGTGCCCTCACCTCTCAGTGGGTATCGCAGAACTGGAATTTGGCATAAAGAGTGGATGCTGTGATGGGGGAGGGGTGCCCTCACCTCTCAGGGGGTATCTTCGGAAGTTGGGATAAAGAGTGGATGCTGTGATGGGGAGGGGTGCCCTCACGGCTCAGGGGAATCGCAGAACTGGAAGTTGGCATAAAGAGTGGATGCTGTGATGGGGGAGGGGTGCCCTCACCTCTCAGTGGGTATCGCAGAACTGGAATTTGGCATAAAGAGTGGATGCTGTGATGGGGGAGGGGTGCCCTTACCTCTCAGGGGGTATCTTCGGAAGTTGGGATAAAGAATGGATGCTGTGATGGGGGAGGGGTGCCCTCACCTCTCAGGGGGTATCGCAGACTGGAAGTTGGGATAAAGAGTGGATGCTGTGATGGGGGAGGGATGCCCTCACCTCTCAGGGGGTATCGCAGAACTGGAAGTTGGGATAAAGAGTGGATGCTGTGATGGGGGAGGGGTGCCCTCACCTCTCAGGGGGTATCGCAGAACTGGAATTTGGCATAAAGAGTGGATGCTGTGATGGGGGAGGGATGCCCTCACCTCTCAGGGGGTATCGCAGAACTGGAAGTTGGGATAAAGAGTGGATGCTGTGATGGGGGAGGGGTGCCCTCACCTCTCAGGGGGTATCGCAGAACTGGAATTTGGCATAAAGAGTGGATGCTGTGATGGGGGAGGGGTGCCCTCACCTCTCAGGGGGTATCGCAGAACTGGAAGTTGGGATAAAGAGTGGATGCTGTGATTGGGGAGGGGTGCCCTCACCTCTCAGGGGGTATCGCAGAACTGGAAATTGGAAGAAAGAGTGGATGCTGTGATGGGGGAGAGGTGCCCTCACCTCTCAGGGGGTATCGCAGAACTGGAAGTTGGCATAAAGAGTGGATGCTGTCATGGGGGAGGGGTACCTATACCTCCCAGTGGGTATCGCAAAACTGGAAGTTGGCATAAAGAGTGGAAGCTGTCATGTGGCGGGGTGCCCTCACCTCTCAGGTGGTATTGCAGAACTGGAAGTTGGCATAAAGGGTGGATGCTGTCATGGGGATGGGTGCCTATACCTCCCAGTGGGTATTGCACGCAAAACTGGAAGTTGGCATATAAAGTGGAAGTTGTGATGGGGGAGGGGTGCCCAAACCTCTCAGGGGGTATTGCAGAACTGGAAGTTGGCATAAAGAGTGGATGCTGTGATGGGGGAGGGGTGCCTTCACCTCTCAGGGGGTATTGCAGAACTGGAAGTTGGAATAAAGAGTGGATGCTGTGATGGGGGAGGGGTGCCCTCACCTCTCAGGGGGTATTGCGGAACTGGAAGTTGGCATAAAGAGTGGATGCTGTGATGGGGGAGGGGTGCCCTCTCCTCTCAGGGGGTATTGCAGAACTGGAAGTTGGCATAAAGAGTGGATGCTGTGGTGGGGGAGGGGTGCCCTCTCAGGGGGTATTGCAGAACTGGAAGTTGGCATAAAGAGTGGATGCTGTGATGGGGGAGGGTACCTATACCTCCCAGTGGGTATCGCACGCAAAACTGGAAGTTGGCATATAAAGTGGAAGCTGTGATGGGGGAGGGGTGCCCTCACCTCTCCGGGGGTATTGCAGAACTGGAAGTTGGCATAAAGAGTGGATGCTGTGATGGGGGAGGGGTGCCCTCTCCTCTCAGGGGGTATTGCAGAACTGGAAGTTGGCATAAAGAGTGGATGCTGTGATGGGGGAGGGGTGCCCTCTCCTCTCAGGGGGTATTGCAGAACTGGAAGTTGGCATAAAGAGTGGATGCTGTGATGGGGGAGGGGTGCCTATACCTCTGAGGGGGTATTGCAGAAGTGGAAGTTGGCATATAGAGTGGATGCTGTCATGGGGGAGAGGTGCCTATACCTCTCAGTGGGTATCACAGAACTGGAAGTTGGCATAAAGAGTGGATGCTGTGATGGGGGAGGGTACCTATACCTCCCAGTGGGTATCGCAGAACTGGAAGTTGGCATATAGAGTTGAAGCTGTCATGGGGAGGGGTGCCCTCACGTCTCAGGGGGTATCGCAGAACTGGAAGTTGGCATAAGAGTGGATGCTGTCATGGGGGAGAGTTGCCTATACCTCTCAGTGATTATCGCAGAACTGGAAGTTGGCATAAAGAGTGGATGCTGTGATGGGGGAGGGGTGCCCTCACCTCTCAGTGGGTATCGCAGAACTGGAATTTGGCATAAAGAGTGGATGCTGTGATGGGGAGGGGTGCTCTCACCTCTCAGGGGGTATCGCAGAACTGGAAGTTGGGATGAAGAGTGAATGCTGTGATGGGGGAGGGGTGCCCTCACCTCTCAGGGGGTATCGCAGAACTGGAATTTGGCATAAAGAGTGGATGCTGTGATGGGGGAGGGGTGCCCTCACCTCTCAGGGGGTATCGCAGACTGGAAGTTGGCATAAAGAGTGGATGCTGTGATGGGGGAGGGGTGCCCTCACCTCTCAGGGGGTATCGCAGAACTGGAAATTGCCATAAAGAGTGGATGCTGTCATGGGGGAGGGGTGCCCTCACCTCTCAGTGGGTATCGCAGACTGGAAGTTGGCATAAAGAATGGATGCTGTGATGGGGGAGGGGTGCCCTCACCTCTCAGGGGGTATCGCAGAACTGGAAATTGCCATAAAGCGTGGATGCTGTCATGGGGGAGGGGTGCCCTCACGGCTCAGGGGGTATCGCGGAACTGGAAGTTGGCATAAAGAGTGGATGCTGTCATGGGGGAGGGGTGCCCTCACGGCTCAGGGGGTATTGCAGAAGTGGAATTTGGCATAAAGAGTGGATGCTGTCATGGGGATGGGTGCCTATACCTCTCAGTGGGTATCGCAGAACTGAAAGTTGGCATAAAGAGTGGATGCTGTCATGGGGGAGGGTACCTATACCTCCCAGTGGGTATCGCAGAACTGGAAGTTGGCATATAGAGTGGACGCTGTGATGGGGGATGGGTGCCCTCACCTCTCAGTGGGTATTGCAGAAGTGGAAGTTGGCATATAGAGTGGATGCTGTCATGGGGGAGAGGTGCCTATACCTCTCAGTGGGTATCACAGAACTGGAAGTTGGCATAAAGAGTGGATGCTGTGATGGGGGAGGGGTGCCCTCACCTCTCAGTGGGTATTGCAGAAGTGGAAGTTGGCATATAGAGTGGATGTTGTCATGGGCGAGAGGTGCCTATACCTCTCAGTGGGTATCGCAGAACTGGAAGTTGGCATAAAGAGTGGATGCTGTGATGGGGGATGGGGTGCCCTCACCTCTCAGGGGGTTTCGCAGAACTGGAATTTGGCATAAAGAGTGGATCCTGTGATGGGGGAGGGGTGCCCTCACCTCTCAGGGGGTATCGCAGAGCTGGAATTTGGGATAAAGAGTGGATGCTGTGATGGGGGAGGGGTGCCCCCACCTCTCAGGGGGTATCGCAGAGCTGGAAGTTGGCATAAAGAGTGGATGCTGTGATGGGGGAGGGGTGCCCTCACCTCTCAGGGGGTATCGCAGAACTGGAAGTTGGGATAAAGAGTGGATGCTGTAATGGGGGAGGGGTGCCCTCACCTCTCAGGGGGTATCGCAGAACTGGAAGTTGGCATATAGAGTGGAAGCTGTGGTGGGGGAGGGGTGCCCTCACCTCTCAGGGGGTATCGCAGAACTGGAAGTTGGCATAAAGAGTGGATGCTGTCATGGGGGAGGGGTGCCCTCACCTCTCAGGGGGTATTGCAGAACTGGAAGTTGGCATAAAGAGTGGATGCTGTCATGGGGGAGGGGTACCTATACCTCCCAGTGGGTATCGCAGAACTGGAAGTTGGCATAAAGAGTGGAAGCTGTGATGGGGAGGGTACCTATACCTCCCAGTGGGTATCGCACGCAAAACTGGAAGTTGGCATATAGAGTGGAAGCTGTGATGGGGGAGGGGTGCCCTCACCTCTCAGGGGGTATTGCAGAACTGGAGGTTGGCATAAAGAGTGGATGCTGTGATGGGGGAGGGGTGCCCTCACCTCTCAGTGGGTCTTGCAGAAGTGGAAGTTGGCATATAGAGTGGATGCTGTCATGGGGGAGGGGTGCCCTCACCTCTCAGTGGGTATTGCAGAACTGGAAGTTGGCATAAAGAGTGGATGCTGTGATGGGGGAGGGGTGCCCTCACCTCTCAGGGGGTATTGCAGAACTGGAAGTTGGCATAAAGAGTGGATTCTGTGATGGGGGAGGGGTGCCCTCACCTCTCAGGGGGTATTGCAGAACTGGAAGTTGGCATATAGAGTGGATGCTGTGATGGGGGAGGGGTGCCCTCACCTCTCAGGGGGTATTGCAGAACTGGAAGTTGGCATAAAGAGTGAATGCTGTCATGGGGGAGGGGTCCCTATACCTCCCAGTGGGTATCGCAGAACTGGAAGTTGGCATAAAGAGTGGAAGCTGTCATGGGGAGGTGTTCCCTCACCTCTCAGGGGGTATTGCAGAACTGGAAGTTGGCATAAAGAGTGGAAGCTGTGATGGGGGAGGGGTGCCCTCACCTCTCAGGGGGTATTGCAGAACTGGAAGTTGGGATAAAGAGTGGATGCTGTGATGGGGGAGGGGTGCCCTCACCTCTCAGTGGGTATCGCAGAACTGGAATTTGGCATAAAGAGTGGATGCTGTGATGGGGGAGGGGTGCCTATACCTCTCAGTGGGTATCGCAGAACTGGAAGTTGGCATAAAGAGTGGATGCTGTGATGGGGGAGGGGTGCCCTCACCTCTCAGGGGGTATTGCAGAAGTGGAAGTTGGCATATAGAGTGGATGCTGTCATGGGGGAGAGGTGCCTATACCTCTCAGTGGGTATCGCAGAACTGGAAGTTGGCATAAAGAGTCGATGCTGTGATGGGGGAGGGTACCTATACCTCCCAGTGGGTATCGCAGAACTGGAAGTTGGCATATAGAGTGGAAGCTGTCATGGGGGAGGGGGGCCCTCACCTCTCTGGGGTATTGGAGAACTGGAAGTTGGCATAAGAGTGGATGCTGTCATGGGGGAGAGGTGCCTATACCTCTCAGTGGGTATCGCAGAACTGGAAGTTGGCATAAAGAGTGGATGCTGTGATGGGGGAGGGGTGCCCTCACCTCTCAGTGGGTATCGCAGAACTGGAATTTGGCATAAAGAGTGGATGCTGTGATGGGGGAGGGGTGCCCTCACCTCTCAGGGGGTATCGCAGAACTGGAATTTGGCATAAAGAGTGGATGCTGTGATCGGGGAGGGGTGCCTATATCTCTCAGGGGGGTATTGCAGAAGTGGAAGTTGGCATATAGAGTGGATGCTGTCATGGGGGAGAGGTGGCTATACCTCTCAGTGGGTATCGCAGAACTGGAAGTTGGCATAAAGAGTGGATGCTGTGATGGGGGAGGGTGCCTATACCTCCCAGTGGGTATCGCAGAAGTGGAAGTTGGCATATAGAGTGGAAGCTGTCATGGGGGAGGGGTGCCCTCACCTCTCTAGAACTGGAAGTTGGCATAAAGAGTGGATGCTGTGATGGGGGAGGGGTGCCCTCACCTCTCAGTGGGTATCGCAGAACTGGAAGTTGGGATAAAGAGTGAATGCTGTGATGGGGGAGGGGTGCCCTCACCTCTCAGGGGGTATCGCAGAACTGGAATTTGGCAAAAAGAGTGGATGCTGTGATGGGGGAGGGGTGCCCGCACCTCTCAGGGGGTAACGCAGAACTGGAAGTTGGCATAAAGAGTGGATGCTGTGATGGGGGAGGGGTGCCTATACCTCTCAGTGGGTATCGCAGAACTGGAAGTTGGCATAAAGAGTGGATGCTGTGATGGGGGAGGGGTGCCCTCACGGCTCAGGGGGTATCGCAGAACTGGAAGTTGGCATAAAGAGTGGATGCTGTGATGGGGGAGGGGTGCCCTCACGGCTCAGGGGGTATCGCGGAACTGGAAGTTGGCAAAAAGAGTGGATGCTGTGATGGGGGAGGGGTGCCTATACCTCTCAGGGGGTATTGCCGAAGTGGAAGTTGGCATATAGAGTGGATGCTGTCATGGGGGAGAGGTGCCTATACCTCTCAGTGGGTATCGCAGAACTGGAAGTTGGCATAAAGAGTGGATGCTGTGATGGGGGAGGGTACCTATACCTCCCAGTGGGTATCGCAGAACTGGAAGTTGGCATATAGAGAGGAAGCTGTCATGGTGGAGGGGTGCCCTCACCTCTCAGTGGGTATCGCAGAACTGGAATTTGGCATAAAGAGTGGATGCTGTGATGGGGGAGGGGTGCCCTCACCTCTCAGGGGGTATCGCAGACTGGAAGTTGGCATAAAGAGTGGATGCTGTGATGGGGGAGGGGTGCCCTCACCTCTCAGGGGGTATCGCAGAACTGGAAATTGCCATAAAGAGTGGATGCTGTCATGGGGGAGGGGTGCCCTCACCTCTCAGTGGGTATCGCAGACTGGAAGTTGGCATAAAGAATGGATTCTGTGATGGGGGAGGGGTGCCCTCACCTCTCAGGGGGTATCGCAGAACTGGAAATTGCCATAAAGAGTGGATGCTGTCATGGGGGAGGGGTGCCCTCACGGCTCAGGGGGTATCGCGGAACTGGAAGTTGGCATAAAGAGTGGATGCTGTCATGGGGGAGGGGTGCCCTCACGGCTCAGGGGGTATTGCAGAAGTGGAATTTGGCATAAAGAGTGGATGCTGTCATGGGGATGGGTGCCTATACCTCTCAGTGGGTATCGCAGAACTGAAAGTTGGCATAAAGAGTGGATGCTGTCATGGGGGAGGGTACCTATACCTCCCAGTGGGTATCGCAGAACTGGAAGTTGGCATATAGAGTGGACGCTGTGATGGGGGATGGGTGCCCTCACCTCTCAGTGGGTATTGCAGAAGTGGAAGTTGGCATATAGAGTGGATGCTGTCATGGGGGAGAGGTGCCTATACCTCGCAGTGGGTATCACAGAACTGGAAGTTGGCATAAAGAGTGGATGATGTGATGGGGGAGGGGTGCCCTCACCTCTCAGTGGGTATTGCAGAAGTGGAAGTTGGCATATAGAGTGGATGCTGTCATGGGGGAGAGGTGCCTATACCTCTCAGTGGGTATCGCAGAACTGGAAGTTGTAATAAAGATTGGATGCTGTGATGGGGGAGGGGTGCCCTCACCTCTCAGTGGGTATTGCAGAAGTGGAAGTTGGCATATAGAGTGGATGTTGTCATGGGCGAGAGGTGCCTATACCTCTCAGTGGGTATCGCAGAACTGGAAGTTGGCATAAAGAGTGGATGCTGTGATGGGGGATGGGGTGCCCTCACCTCTCAGGGGGTTTCGCAGAACTGGAATTTGGCATAAAGAGTGGATCCTGTGATGGGGGAGGGGTGCCCTCACCTCTCAGGGGGTATCGCAGAGCTGGAATTTGGGATAAAGAGTGGATGCTGTGATGGGGGAGGGGTGCCCCCACCTCTCAGGGGGTATCGCAGAGCTGGAAGTTGGCATAAAGAGTGGATGCTGTGATGGGGGAGGGGTGCCCTCACCTCTCAGGGGGTATCGCAGAACTGGAAGTTGGGATAAAGAGTGGATGCTGTAATGGGGGAGGGGTGCCCTCACCTCTCAGGGGGTATCGCAGAACTGGAAGTTGGCATATAGAGTGGAAGCTGTGGTGGGGGAGGGGTGCCCTCACCTCTCAGGGGGTATCGCAGAACTGGAAGTTGCCATAAAAAGTGGATGCTGTGATGGGGGAGGGATGCCCTCACCTCTCAGAGGGGTATCGCAGAACTGGAAGTTGGCATAAAGAGTGGATGCTGTCATGGGGGAGGGGTGCCCTCACCTCTCAGGGGGTATCGCCGAACTGGAAGTTGGCATAAAGAGTGGATGCTGTCATGGGGGAGGGGTGCCCTCACCTCTCAGGGGGTATCGCAGAACTGGAAGTTGGCATAAAGAGTCGATGCTGTGATGGGGGAGGGTACCTATACCTCCCAGTGGGTATCGCAGAACTGGAAGTTGGCATATAGAGTGGAAGCTGTCATGGGGGAGGGGGGCCCTCACCTCTCTGGGGTATTGGAGAACTGGAAGTTGGCATAAGAGTGGATGCTGTCATGGGGGAGAGGTGCCTATACCTCTCAGTGGGTATCGCAGAACTGGAAGTTGGCATAAAGAGTGGATGCTGTGATGGGGGAGGGGTGCCCTCACCTCTCAGTGGGTATCGCAGAACTGGAATTTGGCATAAAGAGTGGATGCTGTGATGGGGGAGGGGTGCCCTCACCTCTCAGGGGGTATCGCAGAACTGGAATTTGGCATAAAGAGTGGATGCTGTGATGGGGGAGGGGTGCCTATATCTCTCAGGGGGTATTGCAGAAGTGGAAGTTGGCATATAGAGTGGATGCTGTCATGGGGGAGAGGTGCCTATACCTCTCAGTGGGTATCGCAGAACTGGAAGTTGGCATAAAGAGTGGATGCTGTGATGGGGGAGGGTACCTATACCTCCCAGTGGGTATCGCAGAACTGGAAGTTGGCATATAGAGTGGAAGCTGTCATGGGGGAGGGGTGCCCTCACCTCTCTGGGGGTATTGGAGAACTGGAAGTTGGCATAAGAGTGGATGCTGTCATGGGGGAGAGGTGCCTATACCTCTCAGTGGGTATCGCAGAACTGGAAGTTGGCATAAAGAGTGCATGCTGTGATGGGGGAGGGGTGCCCTCACCTCTCAGTGGGTATCGCAGAACTGGAATTTGGCATAAAGAGTGGATGCTGTGATGGGGGAGGGGTGCCCTCACCTCTCAGGGGGTATTGCAGAAATGGAAGTTGGGATAAAGAGTGAATGCTGTGATGGGGGAGGGGTGCCCTCACCTCTCAGGGGGTATCGCAGAACTGGAATTTGGCATAAAGAATGGATGCTGTGATCGGGGAGGGGTGCCCTCACCTCTCAGGGGGTATCGCAGAACTGGAAGTTGGCATAAAGAGTGGATGCTGTGATGGGGGAGGGGTGCCTATACCTCTCAGTGGGTATCGCAGAACTGGAAGTTGGCATAAAGAGTGGATGCTGTGATGGGGGAGGGGTGCCCTCACGGCTCAGGGGGTATCGCAGAACTGGAAGTTGGCATAAAGAGTGGATGCTGTGATGGGGGAGGGGTGCCCTCACGGCTCAGGGGGTATCGCGGAAGTGGAAGTTGGCAAAAAGAGTGGATGCTGTGATGGGGGAGGGGTGCCTATACCTCTCAGGGGGTATTGCAGAAGTGGAAGTTGGCATATAGAGTGGATGCTGTCATGGGGGAGAGGTGCCTATACCTCTCAGTGGGTATCGCAGAACTGGAAGTTGGCATAAAGAGTGGATGCTGTGATGGGGGAGGGTACCTATACCTCCCAGTGGGTATCGCAGAACTGGAAGTTGGCATATAGAGAGGAAGCTGTCATGGTGGAGGGGTGCCCTCACCTCTCAGTGGGTATCGCAGAACTGGAATTTGGCATAAAGAGTGGATGCTGTGATGGGGGAGGGGTGCCCTCACCTCTCAGGGGGTATCGCAGAACTGGAATTTGGCATAAAGAGTGGATGCTGTGATGGGGGAGGGGTGCCCTCACCTCTCAGGGGGTATCGCAGAACTGGAAGTTGGGATAAAGAGTGGATGCTGTGATGGGGGAGGGGTGCCCTCACCTCTCAGGGGGTATCGCAGAACTGGAAGTTGGCATAAAGAGTGAATGCTGTCATGGGGGAGGGGTACCTATACCTCCCAGTGGGTATCGCAGAACTGGAAGTTGGCATAAAGAGTGGAAGCTGTCATGGGGAGGGGTTCCCTCACCTCTCAGGGGGTATTGCAGAACTGGAAGTTGGCATAAAGGGTGGATGCTGTGATGGGGGAGGGTACCTAAACCTCCCAGTGGGTATCGCACGCAAAACTGGAAGTTGGCATATAAAGTGGAAGCTGTGATGGGGGAGGGGTGCCCTCACCTCTCCGGGGGTATTGCAGAACTGGAAGTTGGCATAAAGAGTGGATGCTGTGATGGGGGAGGGGTGCCCTCACCTCTCAGGGGGTATTGCAGAACTGGAAGTTGGCATAAAGAGTGGATGCTGTGATGGGGGAGGGGTGCCCTCTCCTCTCAGGGGGTATTGCAGAACTGGAAGTTGGGATAAAGAGTGGATGCTGTGATGGGGGAGGGGTGCCTATACCTCTCAGGGGGTATTGCAGAAGTGGAAGTTGGCATATAGAGTGGATGCTGTCATGGGGGAGAGGTGCCTATACCTCTCAGTGGGTATCACAGAACTGGAAGTTGGCATAAAGAGTGGATGCTGTGATGGGGGAGGGTACCTATACCTCCCAGTGGGTATCGCAGAACTGGAAGTTGGCATATAGAGTGGAAGCTGTCATGGGGAGGGGTGCCCTCACCTCTCAGGGGGTATCGCAGAACTGGAAGTTGGCATAAGAGTGGATGCTGTCATGGGGGAGAGGTGCCTATACCTCTCAGTGATTATCGCAGAACTGGAAGTTGGCATAAAGAGTGGATGCTGTGATGGGGGAGGGGTGCCCTCACCTCTCAGTGGGTATCGCAGAACTGGAATTTGGCATAAAGAGTGGATGCTGTGATGGGGGAGGGGTGCTCTCACCACTCAGGGGGTATCGCAGAACTGGAAGTTGGGATAAAGAGTGAATGCTGTGATGGGGGAGGGGTGCCCTCACCTCTCAGGGGGTATCGCAGAACTGGAATTTGGCATAAAGAGTGGATGCTGTGATGGGGGAGGGGTGCCCTCACCTCTCAGGGGGTATCGCAGAACTGGAAGTTGGCATAAAGAATGGATGCTGTGATGGGGGAGGGGTGCCCTCACCTCTCAGGGGGTATCGCAGACTGGAAGTTGGCATAAAGAGTGGATGCTGTCATGGGGGAGGGGTGCCCTCACGGCTCAGGGGGTATTGCGGAACTGGAAGTTGTCATAAAGAGTGGATGCTGTCATGGGGATGGGTGCCTATACCTCCCAGTGGGTATTGCAGAACTGGAAGTTGGCATAAAGAGTGGATGCTGTCATGGGGGAGGGTACCTATACCTCCCAGTGGGTATCGCAGAACTGGAAGTTGGCATATAGAGTGGACGCTGTGATGGGGGATGGGTGCCCTCACCTCTCAGTGGGTATTGCAGAAGTGGAAGTTGGCATATAGAGTGGACGCTGTCATGGGGGAGAGGTGCCTATACCTCTCAGTGGGTATCGCAGAACTGGAAGTTGGCATAAAGAGTGGATGCTGTGATGGGGGAGGGGTGCCCTCACCTCTCAGTGGGTATTGCAGAAGTGCAAGTTGGCATATAGAGTGGATGCTGTCATGGGGGAGAGGTGCCTATACCTCTCAGTGGGTATCGCAGAACTGGAAGTTGTAATAAAGAGTGGATGCTGTGATGGGGGAGGGGTGCCCTCACCTCTCAGTGGGTATTGCAGAAGTGGAAGTTGGCATATAGAGTGGATGTTGTCATGGGCGAGAGGTGCCTATACCTCTCAGTGGGTATCGCAGAACTGGAAGTTGGCATAAAGAGTGGATGCTGTGATGGGGGAGGGGTGCCCTCACCTCTCAGGGGGTATCGCAGAACTGGAAGTTGGGATAAAGAGTGGATGCTGTAGTGGGGGAGGGGTGCCCTCACCTCTCAGGGGGTATCGCAGAACTGGAAGTTGGCATATAGAGTGGAAGCTGTGGTGGGGGAGGGGTGCCCTCACCTCTCAGGGGGTATCGCAGAACTGGAAGTTGCCATAAAAAGTGGATGCTGTGATGGGGGAGGGATGCCCTCACCTCTCAGGGGGTATCGCAGAACTGGAAGTTGGCATAAAGAGTGGATGCTGTCATGGTGGAGGGGTGCCCTCACCTCTCAGGGGGTATCGCCGAACTGGAAGTTGGCATAAAGAGTGGATGCTGTCATGGGGGAGGGGTGCCCTCACCTCTCAGGGGGTATTGCAGAACTGGAAGTTGGCATAAAGAGTGGATGCTGTCATGGGGGAGGGGTACCTATACCTCCCAGGGGGTATTGCAGAACTGGAAGTTGGCATACAGAGTGGATGCTGTGATGGGGTGCCCTCACCTCTCAGGGGGTATCGCAGAAGTGGAAGTTGGCATATAGAGTGGAAGCTGTGATGGGGGAGGGGTGCCCTCACCTCTCAGTGGGTCTTGCAGAAGTGGAAGTTGGCATATAGAGTGGATGCTGTCATGGGGGAGGGGTGCCCTCACCTCTCAGTGGGTATTGCAGAACTGGAAGTTGGCATAAAGAGTGGATGCTGTGATGGGGAGGGGTGCCCTCACCTCTCAGGGGGTATTGCAGAAATGGAAGTTGGCATAAAGAGTGGATTCTGTGATGGGGGAGGGGTGCCCTCACCTCTCAGGGGGTATTGCAGAACTGGAAGTTGGCATATAGAGTGGATGCTGTGATGGGGGAGGGGTGCCCTCACCTCTCAGGGGGTATTGCAGAACTGGAAGTTGGCATAAAGAGTGGATTCTGTGATGGGGGAGGGGTGCCCTCACCTCTCAGGGGGTATTGCAGAACTGGAAGTTGGCATAAAGAGTGGATGCTGTGATGGGGGAGGGGTGCCCTCACCTCTCAGGGGGTATTGCAGAACTGGAAGTTGGCATAAAGAGTGAATGCTGTCATGGGGGAGGGGTACATATACCTCCCAGTGGGTATCGCAGAACTGGAAGTTGGCATAAAGAGTGGAAGCTGTCATGGGGAAGGGTTCCCTCACCTCTCAGGGGGTATTGCAGAACTGGAAGTTGGCATAAAGAGTGGAAGCTGTGATGGGGGAGGGGTGCCCTCACCTCTCAGGGGGTATTGCAGAACTGGAAGTTGGGATAAAGAGTGGATGCTGTGATGGGGGAGGGGTGCCCTCACCTCTCAGTGGGTATCGCAGAACTGGAATTTGACATAAAGAGTGGATGCTGTGATGGGGGAGGGGTGCCTATACCTCTCAGTGGGTATCGCAGAACTGGAAGTTGGCATAAAGAGTGGATGCTGTGATGGAGGAGGGGTGCCCTCACCTTTCAGGGGGTATTGCAGAAGTGGAAGTTGGCATATAGAGTGGATGCTGTCATGGGGGAGAGGTGCCTATACCTCTCAGTGGGTATCGCAGAACTGGAAGTTGGCATAAAGAGTGGATGCTGTGATGGGGGAGGGTACCTATACCTCCCAGTGGGTATCGCAGAACTGGAAGTTGGCATATAGAGTGGAAGCTGTCATGGGGGAGGGGGGCCCTCACCTCTCTGGGGTATTGGAGAACTGGAAGTTGGCATAAGAGTGGATGCTGTCATGGGGGAGAGGTGCCTATACCTCTCAGTGGGTATCGCAGAACTGGAAGTTGGCATAAAGAGTGGATGCTGTGATGGGGGAGGGTACCTATACCTCCCAGTGGGTATCGCAGAACTGGAAGTTGGCATATAGAGTGGAAGCTGTCATGGGGGAGGGGTGCCCTCACCTCTCTGGGGGTATTGGAGAACTGGAAGTTGGCATAAGAGTGGATGCTGTCATGGGGGAGAGGTGCCTATACCTCTCAGTGGGTATCGCAGAACTGGAAGTTGGCATAAAGAGTGGATGCTGTGATGGGGGAGGGGTGCCCTCACCTCTCAGTGGGTATCGCAGAACTGGAATTTGGCATAAAGAGTGGATGCTGTGATGGGGGAGGGGTGCCCTCACCTCTCAGGGGGTATTGCAGAAATGGAAGTTGGGATAAAGAGTGAATGCTGTGATGGGGGAGGGGTGCCCTCACCTCTCAGGGGGTATCGCAGAACTGGAAGTTGGCATAAAGAGTGGATGCTGTGATGGGGGAGGGGTGCCTATACCTCTC
The DNA here is from genome assembly GCF_040938575.1 of Ambystoma mexicanum. Lineage (NCBI taxonomy): Eukaryota > Metazoa > Chordata > Amphibia > Caudata > Ambystomatidae > Ambystoma > Ambystoma mexicanum. Next base: position 1,687,012,130 of record NC_090937.1, on the reverse strand, counting down.
AGTGGGTATCGCAGAACTGGAAGTTGGCATAAAGAGTGGATGCTGTGATGGGGGAGGGGTGCCTATACCTCTCAGTGATTATCGCAGAACTGGAATTTGGCATAAAGAGTGCATGCTGTGATGGGGGAGGGGTGCCCTCACCTCTCAGGGGGTATCGCAGAACTGGAATTTGGCATAAAGAGTGGATGCTGTGATGGGGGAGGGGTGCCTATATCTCTCAGGGGGTATCGCAGAACTGGAAGTTGGCATAAAGAGTGGATGCTGTGATGGGGGAGTGGTGCCTATACCTCTCAGGGGGGTATTGCAGAAGTGGAAGTTGGCATATAGAGTGGATGCTGTCATGGGGGAGAGGTGCCTATACCTCTCAGTGGGTATCGCAGAACTGGAAGTTGGCATAAAGAGTGGATGCTGTGATGGGGGAGGGGTACCTATACCTCCCAGTGGGTATCGCAGAACTGGAAGTTGGCATATAGAGAGGAAGCTGTCATGGTGGAGGGGTGCCCTCACCTCTCAGTGGGTATCGCAGAACTGGAATTTGGCATAGAGAGTGGATGCTGTGATGGGGGAGGGGTGCCCTCACCTCTCAGGGGGTATCGCAGAACTGGAATTTGGCATAAAGAGTGGATACTGTGATGGGGGAGGGGTGCCCTCACCTCTCAGGGGGTATCGCAGAACTGGAAGTTGGGATAAAGAGTGGATGCTGTGATGGGGGAGGGGTGCCCTCACCTCTCAGGGGGTATTGCAGAACTGGAAGTTGGCATAAATGGTGGATGCTGTCATGGGGGAGGGTACCTAAACCTCCCAGTGGGTATCGCACGCAAAACTGGAAGTTGGCATATAGAGTGGAAGCTGTGATGGGGGAGGGGTGCCCTCACCTCTCAGGGGGTATTGCAGAACTGGAAGTTGGCATAAAGAGTGGATGCTGTGATGGGGGAGGGGTGCCCTCACCTCTCAGGGGGTATTGCGGAACTGGTAGTTGGCATAAAGAGTGGATGCTGTCATGGGGGAGGGGTGCCCTCACCTCTCAGGGGGTATTGCAGAACTGGAAATTGCCATAAAGAGTGGATGCTGTCATGGGGGAGGGGTGCCCTCACCTCTCAGGGGGTATTGCAGAAGTGGAAGTTGGCATATAGAGTGGATGCTGTCATGGGGGAGAGGTTCCTATACCTCTCTGTGGGTATCGCAGAACTGGAAGTTGGCATAAAGAGTGGATGCTGTCATGGGGGAGAGGTGCCTATACCTCTCAGTGGGTATCGCAGAACTGGAAGTTGGCATAAAGAGTGGATGCTGTGATGGGGGAGGGTACCTATACCTCCCAGTGGGTATCGCAGAACTGGAAGTTGGCATATAGAGTGGAAGCTGTCATGGGGGAGGGCTGGCCTCACCTCTCTGGGGGTATTGGAGAACTGGAAGTTGGCATAGGAGTGGATGCTGTCATGGGGGAGAGGTGCCCTCACCTCTCAGGGGGTATCGCAGAACTGGAAGTTGGCATAAAGAGTGGATGCTGTGATGGGGGAGGGTACCTATACCTCCCAGTGGGTATCGCACGCAAAACTGGAAGTTGGCATATAGAGTGGAAGCTGTGATGGGGGAGGGGTGCCCTTACCTCTCAGGGGGTATCTTCGGAAGTTGGGATAAAGAGTGAATGCTGTCATGGGGAAGAGGTGCCTATACCTCTCAGTGGGTATCGCAGAACTGGAAGTTGGCATAAAGAGTGGATGCTGTGATGGGGAGGGGTGCCCTCACGGCTCAGGGGGTATCGCAGACTGGAAGTTGGCAAAAAGAGTGGATGATGTGATGGGGGAGGGGTGCCTATACCTCTCAGGGGGGTATTGCAGAAGTGGAAGTTGGCATATAGAGTGGATGCTGTGATGGGGGAGGGGTGCCTATACCTCTCAGGGGGGTATTGCAGAAGTGGAAGTTGGCATATAGAGTGGATGCTGTCATGGGGAAGAGGTGCCTATACCTCTCAGTGGGTATCGCAGAACTGGAAGTTGGCATAAAGAGTGGATGCTGTGATGGGGGAGAGGTGCCCTCACCTCTCAGGGGGTATCGCAGAACTGGAAGTTGGCATAAAGAGTGGATGCTGTGATGGGGGAGGGTACCTATACCTCCCAGTGGGTATCGCACGCAAAACTGGAAGTTGGCATATAGAGTGGAAGCTGTGATGGGGGAGGGGTGCCCTCACCTCTCAGGGGGTATCTTCGGAAGTTGGGATAAAGAGTGAATGCTGTCATGGGGAAGAGGTGCCTATACCTCTCAGTGGGTATCGCAGAACTGGAAGTTGGCATAAAGAGTGGATGCTGTGATGGGGAGGGGTGCCCTCACGGCTCAGGGGGTATCGCAGACTGGAAGTTGGCAAAAAGAGTGGATGCTGTGATGGGGGAGGGGTGCCTATACCTCTCAGGGGGGTATTGCAGAAGTGGAAGTTGGCATATAGAGTGGATGCTGTGATGGGGGAGGGGTGCCTATACCTCTCAGGGGGGTATTGCAGAAGTGGAAGTTGGCATATAGAGTGGATGCTGTCATGGGGGAGAGGTGCCTATACCTCTCAGTGGGTATCGCAGAACTGGAAGTTGGCATAAAGAGTGGATGCTGTGATGGGGGAGGGTACCTATACCTCCCAGTGGGTATCGCAGAACTGGAAGTTGGCATATAGAGTGGAAGCTGTCATGGGGGAGGGGGGCCCTCACCTCTCTGGGGTATTGGAGTACTGGAAGTTGGCATAAGAGTGGATGCTGTCATGGGGGAGAGGTGCCTATACCTCTCAGTGGGTATCGCAGAACTGGAAGTTGGCATAAAGAGTGGATGCTGTGATGGGGGAGGGTACCTATACCTCCCAGTGGGTATCGCAGAACTGGAAGCAGGCATATAGAGTGGAAGCTGTCATGGGGGAGGGGTGCCCTCACCTCTCTGGGGGTATTGGAGAACTGGAAGTTGGCATAAGAGTGGATGCTGTCATGGGGGAGAGGTGCCTATACCTCTCAGTGGGTATCGCAGAACTGGAAGTTGGGATAAAGAGTGGATGCTGTGATGGAGGAGGGGTGCCCTCACCTCTCAGGGGGTATCGCAGAACTGGAAGTTGGCATAAAGAGTGAATGCTGTCATGGGGGAGGGGTACCTATACCTCCCAGTGGGTATCGCAGAACTGGAAGTTGGCATAAAGAGTGGAAGCTGTCATGGGGAGGGGTGCCCTCACCTCTCAGGGGGTATTGCAGAACTGGAAGTTGGGATAAAGAGTGGATGCTGTGATGGGGGAGGGTACCTAAACCTCCCAGTGGGTATCGCACGTAAAACTGGAAGTTGGCATATAGAGTGGAAGCTGTGATGGGGGAGGGGTGCCCTCACCTCTCAGTGGGTATTGCGGAACTGGAAGTTGGCATAAAGAGTGGATGCTGTGATGGGGGAGGGGTGCCCTCACCCCTCAGTGGGTATTGCAGAAGTGGAAGTTGGCATATAGAGTGGATGCTGTCATGGGGGAGAGGTGCCTATACCTCTCAGTGGGTATCGCAGAACTGGAAGTTGGCATAAAGAGTGGATGCTGTGATGGGGGAGGGGTGCCCTCACCTCTCAGGGGGTATCGCAGAACTGGAAGTTGGGATAAAGAGTGGATGCTGTGATGGGGGAGGGGTGCCCTCACCTCTCAGGGGGTATCGTAGAACTGGAAGTTGGCATAAATAGTGGATGCTGTGATGGGGGAGGGTACCTATACCTCCCAGTGGGTATCGCAGAACTGGAAGTTGGCATATAGAGTGGAAGCTGTCATGGGGGAGGGGTGCCTATACCTCTCAGTGGGTATCGCAGAACTGGAAGTTGGCATAAAGAGTGGATGCTGTGATGGGGGAGGGGTGCCCTCACCTCTCAGGGGGTATCTTCGGAAGTTGGGATAAAGAGTGGATGCTGTGATGGGGAGGGGTGCCCTCACGGCTCAGGGGAATCGCAGAACTGGAAGTTGGCATAAAGAGTGGATGCTGTGATGGGGGAGGGGTGCCCTCACCTCTCAGTGGGTATCGCAGAACTGGAATTTGGCATAAAGAGTGGATGCTGTGATGGGGGAGGGGTGCCCTCACCTCTCAGGGGGTATCTTCGGAAGTTGGGATAAAGAATGGATGCTGTGATGGGGGAGGGGTGCCCTCACCTCTCAGGGGGTATCGCAGACTGGAAGTTGGGATAAAGAGTGGATGCTGTGATGGGGAGGGATGCCCTCACCTCTCAGGGGGTATCACAGAACTGGAAGTTGGGATAAAGAGTGGATGCTGTGATGGGGGAGGGGTGCCCTCACCTCTCAGGGGGTATCGCAGAACTGGAATTTGGCATAAAGAGTGGATGCTGTGATGGGGGAGTGATGCCCTCACCTCTCAGGGGGTATCGCAGAACTGGAAGTTGGGATAAAGAGTGGATGCTGTGATGGGGGAGGGGTGCCCTCACCTCTCAGGGGGTATCGCAGAACTGGAATTTGGCATAAAGAGTGGATGCTGTGATGGGGGAGGGGTGCCCTCACCTCTCAGGGGGTATCGCAGAACTGGAAGTTGGGATAAAGAGTGGATGCTGTGATTGGGGAGGGGTGCCCTCACCTCTCAGGGGGTATAGCAGAACTGGAAATTGGAAGAAAGAGTGGATGCTGTGATGGGGGAGAGGTGCCCTCACCTCTCAGGGGGTATCGCAGAACTGGAAGTTGGCATAAAGAGTGGATGCTGTCATGGGGGAGGGGTACCTATACCTCCCAGTGGGTATCGCAAAACTGGAAGTTGGCATAAAGAGTGGAAGCTGTCATGTGGCGGGGTGCCCTCACCTCTCAGGTGGTATTGCAGAACTGGAAGTTGGCATAAAGGGTGGATGCTGTCATGGGGATGGGTGCCTATACCTCCCAGTGGATATCGCACGCAAAACTGGAAGTTGGCATATAAAGTGGAAGCTGTGATGGGGGAGGGGTGCCCACACCTCTCAGGGGGTATTGCAGAACTGGAAGTTGGCATAAAGAGTGGATGCTGTGATGGGGGAGGGGTGCCTTCACCACTCAGGGGGTATTGCAGAACTGGAAGTTGGAATAAAGAGTGGATGCTGTGATGGGGGAGGGGTGCCCTCACCTCTCAGGGGGTATTGCGGAACTGGAAGTTGGCATAAAGAGTGGATGCTGTGATGGGGGAGGGTACCTATACCTCCCAGTGGGTATCGCACGCAAAACTGGAAGATGGCATATAAAGTGGAAGCTGTGATGGGGGAGGGGTGCCCTCACCTCTCCGGGGGTATTGCAGAACTGGAAGTTGGCATAAAGAGTGGATGCTGTGATGGGGGAGGGGTGCCCTCTCCTCTCAGGGGGTATTGCAGAACTGGAAGTTGGCATAAAGAGTGGATGCTGTGATGGGGGAGGGGTGCCCTCTCCTCTCAGGGGGTATTGCAGAACTGGAAGTTGGCATAAAGAGTGGATGCTGTGATGGGGGAGGGGTGCCTATACCTCTGAGGGGGTATTGCAGAAGTGGAAGTTGGCATATAGAGTGGATGCTGTCATGGGGGAGAGGTGCCTATACCTCTCAGTGGGTATCACAGAACTGGAAGTTGGCATAAAGAGTGGATGCTGTGATGGGGGAGGGTACCTATACCTCCCAGTGGGTATCGCAGAACTGGAAGTTGGCATATAGAGTGGAAGCTGTCATGGGGAGGGGTGCCCTCACCTCTCAGGGGGTATCACAGAACTGGAAGTTGGCATAAGAGTGGATGCTGTCATGGGGGAGAGGTGCCTATACCTCCCAGTGGGTATCGCACGCAAAACTGGAAGTTGGCATATAAAGTGGAAGCTGTGATGGGGGAGGGGTGCCCTCACCTCTCCGGGGGTATTGCAGAACTGGAAGTTGGCATAAAGAGTGGATGCTGTGATGGGGGAGGGGTGCCCTCTCCTCTCAGGGGGTATTGCAGAACTGGAAGTTGGCATAAAGAGTGGATGCTGTGATGGGGGAGGGGTGCCCTCACCCCTCAGTGGGTATTGCAGAAGTGGAAGTTGGAATATAGAGTGGATGCTGTCATGGGGGAGAGGTGCCTATACCTCTCAGTGGGTATCGCAGAACTGGAAGTTGGCATAAAGAGTGGATGCTGTGATGGGGGAGGGGTGCCCTCACCTCTCAGCGGGTATCGCAGAACTGGAAGTTGGGATAAAGAGTGGATGCTGTGATGGGGGAGGGGTGCCCTCACCTCTCAGGGGGTATTGTAGAACTGGAAGTTGGCATAAATAGTGGATGCTGTGATGGGGGAGGGTACCTATTCCTCCCAGTGGGTATCGCAGAACTGGAAGTTGGCATATAGAGTGGAAGCTGTCATGGGGGAGGGGTGCCTATACCTCTCAGTGGGTATCGCAGAACTGGAAGTTGGCATAAAGAGTGGATGCTGTGATGGGGGAGGGGTGCCCTCACCTCTCAGGGGGTATCTTCGGAAGTTGGGATAAAGAGTGGATGCTGTGATGGGGAGGGGTGCCCTCACGGCTCAGGGGAATCGCAGGACTGGAAGTTGGCATAAAGAGTGGATGCTGTGATAGGGGAGGGGTGCCCTCACCTCTCAGTGGGTATCGCAGAACTGGAATTTGGCATAAAGAGTGGATGCTGTGATGGGGGAGGGGTGCCCTCACCTCTCAGGGGGTATCTTCGGAAGTTGGGATAAAGAATGGATGCTGTGATGGGGGAGGGGTGCCCTCACCTCTCAGGGGGTATCGCAGACTGGAAGTTGGGATAAAGAGTGGATGCTGTGATGGGGGAGGGATGCCCTCACCTCTCAGGGGGTATCGCAGAACTGGAAGTTGGGATAAAGAGTGGATGCTGTGATGGGGGAGGGGTGCCCTCACCTCTCAGGGGGTATCGCAGAACTGGAATTTGGCATAAAGAGTGGATGCTGTGATGGGGGAGGGATGCCCTCACCTCTCAGGGGGTATCGCAGAACTGGAATTTGGCATAAAGAGTGGATGCTGTGATAGGGGAGGGGTGCCCTCACCTCTCAGGGGGTATCGCAGAACTGGAAGTTGGGATAAAGAGTGGATGCTGTGATTGGGGAGGGGTGCCCTCACCTCTCAGGGGGTATAGCAGAACTGGAAATTGGAAGAAAGAGTGGATGCTGTGATGGGGGAGAGGTGCCCTCACCTCTCAGGGGGTATCGCAGAACTGGAAGTTGGCAAAAAGAGTGGATGCTGTCATGGGGGAGGGGTACCTATACCTCCCAGTGGGTATCGCAAAACTGGAAGTTGGCATAAAGAGTGGAAGCTGTCATGTGGCGGGGTGCCCTCACCTCTCAGGTGGTATTGCAGAACTGGAAGTTGGCATAAAGGGTGGATGCTGTCATGGGGATGGGTGCCTATACCTCCCAGTGGATATCGCACGCAAAACTGGAAGTTGGCATATAAAGTGGAAGCTGTGATGGGGGAGGGGTGCCCACACCTCTCAGGGGGTATTGCAGAACTGGACGTTGGCATAAAGAGTGGATGCTGTGATGGGGGAGGGGTGCCTTCACCACTCAGGGGGTATTGCAGAACTGGAAGTTGGAATAAAGAGTGGATGCTGTGATGGGGGAGGGGTGCCCTCACCTCTCAGGGGGTATTGCGGAACTGGAAGTTGGCATAAAGAGTGGATGCTGTGATGGGGGAGGGTACCTATACCTCCCAGTGGGTATCGCACGCAAAACTGGAAGTTGGCATATAAAGTGGAAGCTGTGATGGGGGAGGGGTGCCCTCACCTCTCCGGGGGTATTGCAGAACTGGAAGTTGGCATAAAGAGTGGATGCTGTGATGGGGGAGGGGTGCCCTCTCCTCTCAGGGGGTATTGCAGAACTGGAAGTTGGCATAAAGAGTGGATGCTGTGATGGGGGAGGGGTGCCCTCTCCTCTCAGGGGGTATTGCAGAACTGGAAGTTGGCATAAAGAGTGGATGCTGTGATGGGGGAGGGGTGCCTATACCTCTGAGGGGGTATTGCAGAAGTGGAAGTTGGCATATAGAGTGGATGCTGTCATGGGGGAGAGGTGCCTATACCTCTCAGTGGGTATCACAGAACTGGAAGTTGGCATAAAGAGTGGATGCTGTGATGGGGGAGGGTACCTATACCTCCCAGTGGGTATCGCAGAACTGGAAGTTGGCATATAGAGTGGAAGCTGTCATGGGGAGGGGTGCCCTCACCTCTCAGGGGGTATCACAGAACTGGAAGTTGGCATAAGAGTGGATGCTGTCAATGGGGAGAGGTGCCTATACCTCTCAGTGATTATCGCAGAACTGGAAGTTGGCATAAAGAGTGGATGCTGTGATGGGGGAGGGGTGCCCTCACCTCTCAGTGGGTATCACAGAACTGGAATTTGGCATAAAGAGTGGATGCTGTGATGGGGGAGGGGTGCTCTCACCTCTCAGGGGGTATCGCAGAACTGGAAGTTGGGATGAAGAGTGAATGCTGTGATGGGGGAGGGGTGCCCTCACCTCTCAGGGGGTATCGCAGAACTGGAATTTGGCATAAAGAGTGGATGCTGTGATGGGGGAGGGGTGCCCTCACCTCTCAGGGGGTATCGCAGAACTGGAAGTTGGCATAAAGAATGGATGCTGTGATGGGGGAGGGGTGCCCTCACCTCTCAGGGGGTATCGCAGACTGGAAGTTGGCATAAAGAGTGGATGCTGTGATGGGGAGGGGTGCCCTCACCTCTCAGGGGGTATCGCAGAACTGGAAATTGCCATAAAGAGTGGATGCTGTCATGGGGGAGGGGTGCCCTCACCTCTCAGTGGGTATCGCAGACTGGAAGTTGGCATAAAGAATGGATGCTGTGATGGGGGAGGGGTGCCCTCACCTCTCAGGGGGTATCGCAGAACTGGAAATTGCCATAAAGAGTGGATGCTGTCATGGGGGAGGGGTGCCCTCACGGCTCAGGGGGTATCGCGGAACTGGAAGTTGGCATAAAGAGTGGATGCTGTCATGGGGGAGGGGTGCCCTCACCTCTCAGGGGGTATCGCCGAACTGGAAGTTGGCATAAAGAGTGGATGCTGTCATGGGGGAGGGGTGCCCTCACCTCTCAGGGGGTATTGCAGAACTGGAAGTTGGCATAAAGAGTGGATGCTGTCATGGGGGAGGGGTACCTATACCTCCCAGGGGGTATTGCAGAACTGGAAGTTGGCATACAGAGTGGATGCTGTGATGGGGTGCCCTCACCTCTCAGGGGGTATCGTATAGAGTGGATGCTGTCATGGGGGAGGGGTGCCCTCACCTCTCAGTGGGTATTGCAGAACTGGAAGTTGGCATAAAGAGTGGATGCTGTGATGGGGGAGGGGTGCCCTCACCTCTCAGGGGGTATTGCAGAAATGGAAGTTGGCATAAAGAGTGGATTCTGTGATGGGGGAGGGGTGCCCTCACCTCTCAGGGGGTATTGCAGAACTGGAAGTTGGCATATAGAGTGGATGCTGTGATGGGGGAGGGGTGCCCTCACCTCTCAGGGGGTATTGCAGAACTGGAAGTTGGCATAAAGAGTGGATTCTGTGATGGGGGAGGGGTGCCCTCACCTCTCAGGGGGTATTGCAGAACTGGAAGTTGGCATAAAGAGTGGATGCTGTGATGGGGGAGGGGTGCCCTCACCTCTCAGGGGGTATTGCAGAACTGGAAGTTGGCATAAAGAGTGAATGCTGTCATGGGGGAGGGGTACATATACCCCCCAGTGGGTATCGCAGAACTGGAAGTTGGCATAAAGAGTGGAAGCTGTCATGGGGAAGGGTTCCCTCACCTCTCAGGGGGTATTGCAGAACTGGAAGTTGGCATAAAGAGTGGAAGCTGCGATGGGGGAGGGGTGCCCTCACCTCTCAGGGGGTATTGCAGAACTGGAAGTTGGGATAAAGAGTGGATGCTGTGATGGGGGAGGGGTGCCCTCACCTCTCAGTGGGTATCGCAGAACTGGAATTTGGCATAAAGAGTGGATGCTGTGATGGGGGAGGGGTGCCTATACCTCTCAGTGGGTATCGCAGAACTGGAAGTTGGCATAAAGAGTGGATGCTGTGATGGAGGAGGGGTGCCCTCACCTTTCAGGGGGTATTGCAGAAGTGGAAGTTGGCATATAGAGTGGATGCTGTCATGGGGGAGAGGTGCCTATACCTCTCAGTGGGTATCGCAGAACTGGAAGTTGGCATAAAGAGTGGATGCTGTGATGGGGGAGGGTACCTATACCTCCCAGTGGGTATCGCAGAACTGGAAGTTGGCATATAGAGTGGAAGCTGTCATGGGGGAGGGGGGCTCTCACCTCTCTGGGGTATTGGAGAACTGGAAGTTGGCATAAGAGTGGATGCTGTCATGGGGGAGAGGTGCCTATACCTCTCAGTGGGTATCGCAGAACTGGAAGTTGGCATAAAGAGTGGATGCTGTGATGGGGGAGGGTACCTATACCTCCCAGTGGGTATCGCAGAACTGGAAGTTCGCATATAGAGTGGAAGCTGTCATGGGGGAGGGGTGCCCTCACCTCTCTGGGGGTATTGGAGAACTGGAAGTTGGCATAAGAGTGGATGCTGTCATGGGGGAGAGGTGCCTATACCTCTCAGTGGGTATCGCAGAACTGGAAGTTGGCATAAAGAGTGGATGCTGTGATGGGGGAGGGGTGCCCTCACCTCTCAGTGGGTATCGCAGAACTGGAATTTGGCATAAAGAGTGGATGCTGTGATGGGGGAGGGGTGCCCTCACCTCTCAGGGGGTATTGCAGAAATGGAAGTTGGGATAAAGAGTGAATGCTGTGATGGGGGAGGGGTGCCCTCACCTCTCAGGGGGTATCGCAGAACTGGAAGTTGGCATAAAGAGTGGATGCTGTGATGGGGGAGGGGTGCCTATACCTCTCAGTGGGTATCGCAGAACTGGAAGTTGGGATAAAGAGTGGATGCTGTGATGGGGGAGGGGTGCCCTCACCTCTCAGGGGGTATCGTAGAACTGGAAGTTGGCATAAATAGTGGATGCTGTGATGGGGGAGGGTACCTATACCTCCCAGTGGGTATCGCAGAACTGGAAGTTGGCATATAGAGTGGAAGCTGTCATGGGGGAGGGGTGCCTATACCTCTCAGTGGGTATCGCAGAACTGGAAGTTGGCATAAAGAGTGGATGCTGTGATGGGGGAGGGGTGCCCTCACCTCTCAGGGGGTATCTTCGGAAGTTGGGATAAAGAGTGGATGCTGTGATGGGGAGGGGTGCCCTCACGGCTCAGGGGAATCGCAGAACTGGAAGTTGGCATAAAGAGTGGATGCTGTGATGGGGGAGGGGTGCCCTCACCTCTCAGTGGGTATCGCAGAACTGGAATTTGGCATAAAGAGTGGATGCTGTGATGGGGGAGGTGTGCCCTCACCTCTCAGGGGGTATCTTCGGAAGTTGGGATAAAGAATGGATGCTGTGATGGGGGAGGGGTGCCCTCACCTCTCAGGGGGTATCGCAGACTGGAAGTTGGGATAAAGAGTGGATGCTGTGATGGGGGAGGGATGCCCTCACCTCTCAGGGGGTATCACAGAACTGGAAGTTGGGATAAAGAGTGGATGCTGTGATGGGGGAGGGGTGCCTATACCTCTCAGTGATTATCGCAGAACTGGAATTTGGCATAAAGAGTGCATGCTGTGATGGGGGAGGGGTGCCCTCACCTCTCAGGGGGTATCGCAGAACTGGAATTTGGCATAAAGAGTGGATGCTGTGATGGGGGAGGGGTGCCTATATCTCTCAGGGGGTATCGCAGAATTGGAAGTTGGCATAAAGAGTGGATTCTGTGATGGGGGAGTGGTGCCTATACCTCTCAGGGGGGTATTGCAGAAGTGGAAGTTGGCATATAGAGTGGATGCTGTCATGGGGGAGAGGTGCCTATACCTCTCAGTGGGTATCGCAGAACTGGAAGTTGGCATAAAGAGTGGATGCTGTGATGGGGGAGGGGTACCTATACCTCCCAGTGGGTATCGCAGAACTGGAAGTTGGCATATAGAGAGGAAGCTGTCATGGTGGAGGGGTGCCCTCACCTCTCAGTGGGTATCGCAGAACTTGAATTTGGCATAGAGAGTGGATGCTGTGATGGGGGAGGGGTGCCCTCACCTCTCAGGGGGTATCGCAGAACTGGAATTTGGCATAAAGAGTGGATACTGTGATGGGGGAGGGGTGCCCTCACCTCTCAGGGGGTATCGCAGAACTGGAAGTTGGGATAAAGAGTGGATGCTGTGATGGGGGAGGGGTGCCCTCACCTCTCAGGGGGTATTGAAGAACTGGAAGTTGGCATAAATGGTGGATGCTGTCATGGGGGAGGGTACCTAAACCTCCCAGTGGGTATCGCACGCAAAACTGGAAGTTGGCATATAGAGTGGAAGCTGTGATGGGGGAGGGGTGCCCTCACCTCTCAGGGGGTATTGCAGAACTGGAAGTTGGCATAAAGAGTGGATGCTGTGATGGGGGAGGGGTGCCCTCACCTCTCAGGGGGTATTGCGGAACTGGTAGTTGGCATAAAGAGTGGATGCTGTCATGGGGGAGGGGTGCCCTCACCTCTCAGGGGGTATTGCAGAACTTGAAATTGCCATAAAGAGTGGATGCTGTCATGGGGGAGGGGTGCCCCCACCTCTCAGGGGGTATTGCAGAAGTGGAAGTTGGCATATAGAGTGGATGCTGTCATGGGGGAGAGGTTCCTATACCTCTCTGTGGGTATCGCAGAACTGGAAGTTGGCATAAAGAGTGGATGCTGTCATGGGGGAGAGGTGCCTATACCTCTCAGTGGGTATCGCAGAACTGGAAGTTGGCATAAAGAGTGGATGCTGTGATGGGGGAGGGTACCTATACCTCCCAGTGGGTATCGCAGAACTGGAAGTTGGCATATAGAGTGGAAGCTGTCATGGGGGAGGGCTGGCCTCACCTCTCTGGGGGTATTGGAGAACTGGAAGTTGGCATAGGAGTGGATGCTGTCATGGGGGAGAGGTGCCCTCACCTCTCAGGGGGTATCGCAGAACTGGAAGTTGGCATAAAGAGTGGATGCTGTGATGGGGGAGGGTACCTATACCTCCCAGTGGGTATCGCACGCAAAACTGGAAGTTGGCATATAGAGTGGAAGCTGTGATGGGGGAGGGGTGCCCTCACCTCTCAGGGGGTATCTTCGGAAGTTGGGATAAAGAGTGAATGCTGTCATGGGGAAGAGGTGCCTATACCTCTCAGTGGGTATCGCAGAACTGGAAGTTGGCATAAAGAGTGGATGCTGTGATGGGGAGGGGTGCCCTCACGGCTCAGGGGGTATCGCAGACTGGAAGTTGGCAAAAAGAGTGGATGATGTGATGGGGGAGGGGTGCCTATACCTCTCAGGGGGGTATTGCAGAAGTGGAAGTTGGCATATAGAGTGGATGCTGTGATGGGGGAGGGGTGCCTATACCTCTCAGGGGGGTATTGCAGAAGTGGAAGTTGGCATATAGAGTGGATGCTGTCATGGGGGGGAGGTGCCAATACCTCTCAGTGGGTATCGCAGAACTGGAAGTTGGCATAAAGAGTGGATGCTGTGATGGGGGAGAGGTGCCCTCACCTCTCAGGGGGTATCGCAGAACTGGAAGTTGGCATAAAGAGTGGATGCTGTGATGGGGGAGGGTACCTATACCTCCCAGTGGGTATCGCACGCAAAACTGGAAGTTGGCATATAGAGTGGAAGCTGTGATAGGGGAGGGGTGCCCTCACCTCTCAGGGGGTATCTTCAGAAGTTGGGATAAAGAGTGAATGCTGTCATGGGGAAGAGGTGCCTATACCTCTCAGTGGGTATCGCAGAACTGGAAGTTGGCATAAAGAGTGGATGCTGTGATGGGGAGGGGTGCCCTCACGGCTCAGGGGGTATCGCAGACTGGAAGTTGGCAAAAAGAGTGGATGCTGTGATGGGGGAGGGGTGCCTATACCTCTCAGGGGGGTATTGCAGAAGTGGAAGTTGGCATATAGAGTGGATGCTGTGATGGGGGAGGGGTGCCTATACCTCTCAGGGGGGTATTGCAGAAGTGGAAGTTGGCATATAGAGTGGATGCTGTCATGGGGGAGAGGTGCCTATACCTCTCAGTGGGTATCGCAGAACTGGAAGTTGGCATAAAGAGTGGATGCTGTGATGGGGGAGGGTACCTATACCTCCCAGTGGGTATCGCAGAACTGGAAGTTGGCATATAGAGTGGAAGCTGTCATGGGGGAGGGGGGCCCTCACCTCTCTGGGGTATTGGAGTACTGGAAGTTGGCATAAGAGTGGATGCTGTCATGGGGGAGAGGTGCCTATACCTCTCAGTGGGTATCGCAGAACTGGAAGTTGGCATAAAGAGTGGATGCTGTGATGGGGGAGGGTACCTATACCTCCCAGTGGGTATCTCAGAACTGGAAGCAGGCATATAGAGTGGAAGCTGTCATGGGGGAGGGGTGCCCTCACCTCTCTGGGGGTATTGGAGAACTGGAAGTTGGCATAAGAGTGGATGCTGTCATGGGGGAGAGGTGCCTATACCTCTCAGTGGGTATCGCAGAACTGGAAGTTGGGATAAAGAGTGGATGCTGTGATGGGGGAGGGGTGCCCTCACCTCTCAGGGGGTATCGCAGAACTGGAAGTTGGCATAAAGAGTGAATGCTGTCATGGGGGAGGGGTACCTATACCTCCCAGTGGGTATCGCAGAACTAGAAGTTGGCATAAAGAGTGGAAGCTGTCATGGGGAGGGGTGCCCTCACCTCTCAGGGGGTATTGCAGAACTGGAAGTTGGGATAAAGAGTGGATGCTGTGATGGGGGAGGGTACCTAAACCTCCCAGTGGGTATCGCACGTAAAACTGGAAGTTGGCATATAGAGTGGAAGCTGTGATGGGGGAGGGGTGCCCTCACCTCTCAGTGGGTATTGCGGAACTGGAAGTTGGCATAAAGAGTGGATGCTGTGATGGGGGAGGGGTGCCCTCACCCCTCAGTGGGTATTGCAGAAGTGGAAGTTGGCATATAGAGTGGATGCTGTCATGGGGGAGAGGTGCCTATACCTCTCAGTGGGTATCGCAGAACTGGAAGTTGGCATAAAGAGTGGATGCTGTGATGGGGGAGGGGTGCCCTCACCTCTCAGGGGGTATCGCAGAACTGGAAGTTGGGATAAAGAGTGGATGCTGTGATGGGGGAGGGGTGCCCTCACCTCTCAGGGGGTATCGTAGAACTGGAAGTTGGCATAAATAGTGGATGCTGTGATGGGGGAGGGTACCTATACCTCCCAGTGGGTATCGCAGAACTGGAAGTTGGCATATAGAGTGGAAGCTGTCATGGGGGAGGGGTGCCTATACCTCTCAGTGGGTATCGCAGAACTGGAAGTTGGCATAAAGAGTGGATGCTGTGATGGGGGAGGGGTGCCCTCACCTCTCAGGGGGTATCTTCGGAAGTTGGGATAAAGAGTGGATGCTGTGATGGGGAGGGGTGCCCTCACGGCTCAGGGGAATCGCAGAACTGGAAGTTGGCATAAAGAGTGGATGCTGTGATGGGGGAGGGGTGCCCTCACCTCTCAGTGGGTATCGCAGAACTGGAATTTGGCATAAAGAGTGGATGCTGTGATGGGGGAGGGGTGCCCTCACCTCTCAGGGGGTATCTTCGGGAGTTGGGATAAAGAATGGATGCTGTGATGGGGGAGGGGTGCCCTCACCTCTCAGGGGGTATCGCAGACTGGAAGTTGGGATAAAGAGTGGATGCTGTGATGGGGGAGGGATGCCCTCACCTCTCAGGGGGTATCACAGAACTGGAAGTTGGGATAAAGAGTGGATGCTGTGATGGGGGAGGGGTGCCCTCACCTCTCAGGGGGTATCGCAGAACTGGAATTTGGCATAAAGAGTGGATGCTGTGATGGGGGAGGGATGCCCTCACCTCTCAGGGGGTATCGCAGAACTGGAAGTTGGGATAAAGAGTGGATGCTGTGATGGGGGAGGGGTGCCCTCACCTCTCAGGGGGTATCGCAGAACTGGAATTAGGCATAAAGAGTGGATGCTGTGATGGGGGAGGGGTGCCCTCACCTCTCAGGGGGTATCGCAGAACTGGAAGTTGGGATAAAGAGTGGATGCTGTGATTGGGGAGGGGTGCCCTCACCTCTCAGGGGGTATAGCAGAACTGGAAATTGGAAGAAAGAGTGGATGCTGTGATGGGGGAGAGGTGCCCTCACCTCTCAGGGGGTATCGCAGAACTGGAAGTTGGCATAAAGAGTGGATGCTGTCATGGGGGAGGGGTACCTATACCTCCCAGTGGGTATCGCAACACTGGATGTTGGCATAAAGAGTGGAAGCTGTCATGTGGCGGGGTGCCCTCACCTCTCAGGTGGTATTGCAGAACTGGAAGTTGGCATAAAGGGTGGATGCTGTCATGGGGATGGGTGCCTATACCTCCCAGTGGATATCGCACGCAAAACTGGAAGTTGGCATATAAAGTGGAAGCTGTGATGGGGGAGGGGTGCCCACACCTCTCAGGGGGTATTGCAGAACTGGAAGTTGGCATAAAGAGTGGATGCTGTGATGGGGGAGGGGTGCCTTCACCACTCAGGGGGTATTGCAGAACTGGAAGTTGGAATAAAGAGTGGATGCTGTGATGGGGGAGGGGTGCCCTCACCTCTCAGGGGGTATTGCGGAACTGGAAGTTGGCATAAAGAGTGGATGCTGTGATGGGGGAGGGTACCTATACCTCCCAGTGGGTATCGCACGCAAAACTGGAAGTTGGCATATAAAGTGGAAGCTGTGATGGGGGAGGGGTGCCCTCACCTCTCCGGGGGTATTGCAGAACTGGAAGTTGGCATAAAGAGTGGATGCTGTGATGGGGGAGGGGTGCCCTCTCCTCTCAGGGGGTATTGCAGAACTGGAAGTTGGCATAAAGAGTGGATGCTGTGATGGGGGAGGGGTGCCCTCTCCTCTCAGGGGGTATTGCAGAACTGGAAGTTGGCATAAAGAGTGGATGCTGTGATGGGGGAGGGGTGCCTATACCTCTGAGGGGGTATTGCAGAAGTGGAAGTTGGCATATAGAGTGGATGCTGTCATGGGGGAGAGGTGCCTATACCTCTCAGTGGGTATCACAGAACTGGAAGTTGGCATAAAGAGTGGATGCTGTGATGGGGGAGGGTACCTATACCTCCCTGTGGGTATCGCAGAACTGGAAGTTGGCATATAGAGTGGAAGCTGTCATGGGGAGGGGTGCCCTCACCTCTCAGGGGGTATCACAGAACTGGAAGTTGGCATAAGAGTGGATGCTGTCATGGGGGAGAGGTGCCTATACCTCCCAGTGGGTATCGCACACAAAACTGGAAGTTGGCATATAAAGTGGAAGCTGTGATGGGGGAGGGGTGCCCTCACCTCTCCGGGGGTATTGCAGAACTGGAAGTTGGCATAAAGAGTGGATGCTGTGATGGGGAGGGGTGCCCTCACGGCTCAGGGGGTATCGCAGACTGGAAGTTGGCAAAAAGAGTGGATGCTGTGATGGGGGAGGGGTGCCTATACCTCTCAGGGGGGTATTGCAGAAGTGGAAGTTGGCATATAGAGTGGATGCTGTGATGGGGGAGGGGTGCCTATACCTCTCAGGGGGGTATTGCAGAAGTGGAAGTTGGCATATAGAGTGGATGCTGTCATGGGGGAGAGGTGCCTATACCTCTCAGTGGGTATCGCAGAACTGGAAGTTGGCATAAAGAGTGGATGCTGTGATGGGGGAGGGTACCTATACCTCCCAGTGGGTATCGCAGAACTGGAAGTTGGCATATAGAGTGGAAGCTGTCATGGGGGAGGGGGGCCCTCACCTCTCTGGGGTATTGGAGTACTGGAAGTTGGCATAAGAGTGGATGCTGTCATGGGGGAGAGGTGCCTATACCTCTCAGTGGGTATCGCAGAACTGGAAGTTGGCATAAAGAGTGGATGCTGTGATGGGGGAGGGTACCTATACCTCCCAGTGGGTATCTCAGAACTGGAAGCAGGCATATAGAGTGGAAGCTGTCATGGGGGAGGGGTGCCCTCACCTCTCTGGGGGTATTGGAGAACTGGAAGTTGGCATAAGAGTGGATGCTGTCATGGGGGAGAGGTGCCTATACCTCTCAGTGGGTATCGCAGAACTGGAAGTTGGGATAAAGAGTGGATGCTGTGATGGGGGAGGGGTGCCCTCACCTCTCAGGGGGTATCGCAGAACTGGAAGTTGGCATAAAGAGTGAATGCTGTCATGGGGGAGGGGTACCTATACCTCCCAGTGGGTATCGCAGAACTGGAAGTTGGCATAAAGAGTGGAAGCTGTCATGGGGAGGGGTGCCCTCACCTCTCAGGGGGTATTGCAGAACTGGAAGTTGGGATAAAGAGTGGATGCTGTGATGGGGGAGGGTACCTAAACCTCCCAGTGGGTATCGCACGTAAAACTGGAAGTTGGCATATAGAGTGGAAGCTGTGATGGGGGAGGGGTGCCCTCACCTCTCAGTGGGTATTGCGGAACTGGAAGTTGGCATAAAGAGTGGATGCTGTGATGGGGGAGGGGTGCCCTCACCCCTCAGTGGGTATTGCAGAAGTGGAAGTTGGCATATAGAGTGGATGCTGTCATGGGGGAGAGGTGCCTATACCTCTCAGTGGGTATCGCAGAACTGGAAGTTGGCATAAAGAGTGGATGCTGTGATGGGGGAGGGGTGCCCTCACCTCTCAGGGGGTATCGCAGAACTGGAAGTTGGGATAAAGAGTGGATGCTGTGATGGGGGAGGGGTGCCCTCACCTCTCAGGGGGTATCGTAGAACTGGAAGTTGGCATAAATAGTGGATGCTGTGATGGGGGAGGGTACCTATACCTCCCAGTGGGTATCGCAGAACTGGAAGTTGGCATATAGAGTGGAAGCTGTCATGGGGGAGGGGTGCCTATACCTCTCAGTGGGTATCGCAGAACTGGAAGTTGGCATAAAGAGTGGATGCTGTGATGGGGGAGGGGTGCCCTCACCTCTCAGGGGGTATCTTCGGAAGTTGGGATAAAGAGTGGATGCTGTGATGGGGAGGGGTGCCCTCACGGCTCAGGGGAATCGCAGAACTGGAAGTTGGCATAAAGAGTGGATGCTGTGATGGGGGAGGGGTGCCCTCACCTCTCAGTGGGTATCGCAGAACTGGAATTTGGCATAAAGAGTGGATGCTGTGATGGGGGAGGGGTGCCCTCACCTCTCAGGGGGTATCTTCGGGAGTTGGGATAAAGAATGGATGCTGTGATGGGGGAGGGGTGCCCTCACCTCTCAGGGGGTATCGCAGACTGGAAGTTGGGATAAAGAGTGGATGCTGTGATGGGGGAGGGATGCCCTCACCTCTCAGGGGGTATCACAGAACTGGAAGTTGGGATAAAGAGTGGATGCTGTGATGGGGGAGGGGTGCCCTCACCTCTCAGGGGGTATCGCAGAACTGGAATTTGGCATAAAGAGTGGATGCTGTGATGGGGGAGGGATGCCCTCACCTCTCAGGGGGTATCGCCGAACTGGAAGTTGGGATAAAGAGTGGATGCTGTGATGGGGGAGGGGTGCCCTCACCTCTCAGGGGGTATCGCAGAACTGGAATTAGGCATAAAGAGTGGATGCTGTGATGGGGGAGGGGTGCCCTCACCTCTCAGGGGGTATCGCAGAACTGGAAGTTGGGATAAAGAGTGGATGCTGTGATTGGGGAGGGGTGCCCTCACCTCTCAGGGGGTATAGCAGAACTGGAAATTGGAAGAAAGAGTGGATGCTGTGATGGGGGAGAGGTGCCCTCACCTCTCAGGGGGTATCGCAGAACTGGAAGTTGGCATAAAGAGTGGATGCTGTCATGGGGGAGGGGTACCTATACCTCCCAGTGGGTATCGCAACACTGGATGTTGGCATAAAGAGTGGAAGCTGTCATGTGGCGGGGTGCCCTCACCTCTCAGGTGGTATTGCAGAACTGGAAGTTGGCATAAAGGGTGGATGCTGTCATGGGGATGGGTGCCTATACCTCCCAGTGGATATCGCACGCAAAACTGGAAGTTGGCATATAAAGTGGAAGCTGTGATGGGGGAGGGGTGCCCACACCTCTCAGGGGGTATTGCAGAACTGGAAGTTGGCATAAAGAGTGGATGCTGTGATGGGGGAGGGGTGCCTTCACCACTCAGGGGGTATTGCAGAACTGGAAGTTGGAATAAAGAGTGGATGCTGTGATGGGGAGGGGTGCCCTCACCTCTCAGGGGGTATTGCGGAACTGGAAGTTGGCATAAAGAGTGGATGCTGTGATGGGGGAGGGTACCTATACCTCCCAGTGGGTATCGCACGCAAAACTGGAAGTTGGCATATAAAGTGGAAGCTGTGATGGGGGAGGGGTGCCCTCACCTCTCCGGGGGTATTGCAGAACTGGAAGTTGGCATAAAGAGTGGATGCTGTGATGGGGGAGGGGTGCCCTCTCCTCTCAGGGGGTATTGCAGAACTGGAAGTTGGCATAAAGAGTGGATGCTGTGATGGGGGAGGGGTGCCCTCTCCTCTCAGGGGGTATTGCAGAACTGGAAGTTGGCATAAAGAGTGGATGCTGTGATGGGGGAGGGGTGCCTATACCTCTGAGGGGGTATTGCAGAAGTGGAAGTTGGCATATAGAGTGGATGCTGTCATGGGGGAGAGGTGCCTATACCTCTCAGTGGGTATCACAGAACTGGAAGTTGGCATAAAGAGTGGATGCTGTGATGGGGGAGGGTACCTATACCTCCCTGTGGGTATCGCAGAACTGGAAGTTGGCATATAGAGTGGAAGCTGTCATGGGGAGGGGTGCCCTCACCTCTCAGGGGGTATCACAGAACTGGAAGTTGGCATAAGAGTGGATGCTGTCATGGGGGAGAGGTGCCTATACCTCCCAGTGGGTATCGCACACAAAACTGGAAGTTGGCATATAAAGTGGAAGCTGTGATGGGGGAGGGGTGCCCTCACCTCTCCGGGGGTATTGCAGAACTGGAAGTTGGCATAAAGAGTGGATGCTGTGATGGGGGAGGGGTGCCCTCTCCTCTCAGGGGGTATTGCAGAACTGGAAGTTGGCATAAAGAGTGGATGCTGTGATGGGGGAGGGGTGCCCTCACCCCTCAGTGGGTATTGCAGAAGTGGAAGTTGGCATATAGAGTGGATGCTGTCATGGGGGAGAGGTGCCTATACCTCTCAGTGGGTATCGCAGAACTGGAAGTTGGCATAAAGAGTGGATGCTGTGATGGGGGAGGGGTGCCCTCACCTCTCAGGGGGTATCGCAGAACTGGAAGTTGGGATAAAGAGTGGATGCTGTGATGGGGGAGGGGTGCCCTCACCTCTCAGGGGGTATTGTAGAACTGGAAGTTGGCATAAATAGTGGATGCTGTGATGGGGGAGGGTACCTATACCTCCCAGTGGGTATCGCAGAACTGGAAGTTGGCATATAGAGTGGAAGCTGTCATGGGGGAGGGGTGCCTATACCTCTCAGTGGGTATCGCAGAACTGGAAGTTGGCATAAAGAGTGGATGCTGTGATGGGGGAGGGGTGCCCTCACCTCTCAGGGGGTATCTTCGGAAGTTGGGATAAAGAGTGGATGCTGTGATGGGGAGGGGTGCCCTCACGGCTCAGGGGAATCGCAGAACTGGAAGTTGGCATAAAGAGTGGATGCTGTGATGGGGGAGGGGTGCCCTCACCTCTCAGTGGGTATCGCAGAACTGGAATTTGGCATAAATAGTGGATGCTGTGATGGGGGAGGGGTGCCCTCACCTCTCAGGGGGTATCTTCGGAAGTTGGGATAAAGAATGGATGCTGTGATGGGGGAGGGGTGCCCTCACCTCTCAGGGGGTATCGCAGACTGGAAGTTGGGATAAAGAGTGGATGCTGTGATGGGGGAGGGATGCCCTCACCTCTCAGGGGGTATCGCAGAACTGGAAGTTGGGATAAAGAGTGGATGCTGTGATGGGGGAGGGGTGCCCTCACCTCTCAGGGGGTATCGCAGAACTGGAATTTGGCATAAAGAGTGGATGCTTTGATGGGGGAGGGATGCCCTCACCTCTCAGGGGGTATCGCAGAACTGGAAGTTGGGATAAAGAGTGGATGCTGTGATGGGGGAGGGGTGCCCTCACCTCTCAGGGGGTATCGCAGAACTGGAATTTGGCATAAAGAGTGGATGCTGTGATGGGGGAGGGGTGCCCTCACCTCTCAGGGGGTATCGCAGAACTGGAAGTTGGGATAAAGAGTGGATGCTGTGATTGGGGAGGGGTGCCCTCACCTCTCAGGGGGTATAGCAGAACTGGAAATTGGAAGAAAGAGTGGATGCTGTGATGGGGGAGAGGTGCCCTCACCTCTCAGGGGGTATCGCAGAACTGGAAGTTGGCATAAAGAGTGGATGCTGTCATGGGGGAGGGGTACCTATACCTCCCAGTGGGTATCGCAAAACTGGAAGTTGGCATAAAGAGTGGAAGCTGTCATGTGGCGGGGTGCCCTCACCTCTCAGGTGGTATTGCAGAACTGGAAGTTGGCATAAAGGGTGGATGCTGTCATGGGGATGGGTGCCTATACCTCCCAGTGGATATCGCACGCAAAACTGGAAGTTGGCATATAAAGTGGAAGCTGTGATGGGGGAGGGGTGCCCACACCTCTCAGGGGGTATTGCAGAACTGGACGTTGGCATAAAGAGTGGATGCTGTGATGGGGGAGGGGTGCCTTCACCACTCAGGGGGTATTGCAGAACTGGAAGTTGGAATAAAGAGTGGATGCTGTGATGGGGGAGGGGTGCCCTCACCTCTCAGGGGGTATTGCGGAACTGGAAGTTGGCATAAAGAGTGGATGCTGTGATGGGGGAGGGTACCTATACCTCCCAGTGGGTATCGCACGCAAAACTGGAAGTTGGCATATAAAGTGGAAGCTGTGATGGGGGAGGGGTGCCCTCACCTCTCCGGGGGTATTGCAGAACTGGAAGTTGGCATAAAGAGTGGATGCTGTGATGGGGGAGGGGTGCCCTCTCCTCTCAGGGGGTATTGCAGAACTGGAAGTTGGCATAAAGAGTGGATGCTGTGATGGGGGAGGGGTGCCCTCTCCTCTCAGGGGGTATTGCAGAACTGGAAGTTGGCATAAAGAGTGGATGCTGTGATGGGGGAGGGGTGCCTATACCTCTGAGGGGGTATTGCAGAAGTGGAAGTTGGCATATAGAGTGGATGCTGTCATGGGGGAGAGGTGCCTATACCTCTCAGTGGGTATCACAGAACTGGAAGTTGGCATAAAGAGTGGATGCTGTGATGGGGGAGGGTACCTATACCTCCCAGTGGGTATCGCAGAACTGGAAGTTGGCATATAGAGTGGAAGCTGTCATGGGGAGGGGTGCCCTCACCTCTCAGGGGGTATCACAGAACTGGAAGTTGGCATAAGAGTGGATGCTGTCATGGGGGAGAGGTGCCTATACCTCTCAGTGATTATCGCAGAACTGGAAGTTGGCATAAAGAGTGGATGCTGTGATGGGGGAGGGGTGCCCTCACCTCTCAGTGGGTATCGCAGAACTGGAATTTGGCATAAAGAGTGGATGCTGTGATGGGGGAGGGGTGCTCTCACCTCTCAGGGGGTATCGCAGAACTGGAAGTTGGGATGAAGAGTGAATGCTGTGATGGGGGAGGGGTGCCCTCACCTCTCAGGGGGTATCGCAGAACTGGAATTTGGCATAAAGAGTGGATGCTGTGATGGGGGAGGGGTGCCCTCACCTCTCAGGGGGTATCGCAGAACTGGAAGTTGGCATAAAGAATGGATGCTGTGATGGGGGAGGGGTGCCCTCACCTCTCAGGGGGTATCGCAGACTGGAAGTTGGCATAAAGAGTGGATGCTGTGATGGGGGAGGGGTGCCCTCACCTCTCAGGGGGTATCGCAGAACTGGAAATTGCCATAAAGAGTGGATGCTGTGATGGGGGAGGGGTGCCCTCACCTCTCAGTGGGTATCGCAGACTGGAAGTTGGCATAAAGAATGGATGCTGTGATGGGGGAGGGGTGCCCTCACCTCTCAGGGGGTATCGCAGAACTAGAAATTGCCATAAAGAGTGGATGCTGTCATGGGGGAGGGGTGCCCTCACGGCTCAGGGGGTATCGCGGAACTGGAAGTTGGCATAAAGAGTGGATGCTGTCATGGGGGAGGGGTGCCCTCACGGCTCAGGGGGTATTGCAGAAGTGGAATTTGGCATAAAGAGTGGATGCTGTCATGGGGATGGGTGCCTATACCTCTCAGTGGGTATCGCAGAACTGGAAGTTGGCATAAAGAGTGGATGCTGTCATGGGGGAGGGTACCTATACCTCCCAGTGGGTATCGCAGAACTGGAAGTTGGCATATAGAGTGGACGCTGTGATGGGGGATGAGTGCCCTCACCTCTCAGTGGGTATTGCAGAAGTGGAAGTTGGCATATAGAGTGGATGCTGTCATGGGGGAGAGGTGCCTATACCTCTCAGTGGGTATCGCAGAACTGGAAGTTGGCATAAAGAGTGGATGCTGTGATGGGGGAGGGGTGCCCTCACCTCTCAGTGCGTATTGCAGAAGTGGAAGTTGGCATATAGAGTGGATGCTGTCATGGGGGAGAGGTGCCTATACCTCTCAGTAGGTATCGCAGAACTGGAAGTTGTAATAAAGAGTGGATGCTGTGATGGGGGAGGGGTGCCCTCACCTCTCAGTGGGTATTGCAGAAGTGGAAGTTGGCATATTGAGTGGATGTTGTCATGGGCGAGAGGTGCCTATACCTCTCAGTGGGTATCGCAGAACTGGAAGTTGGCATAAAGAGTGGATGCTGTGATGGGGGATGGGGTGCCCTCACCTCTCAGGGGGTTTCGCAGAACTGGAATTTGGCATAAAGAGTGGATCCTGTGATGGGGGAGGGGTGCCCTCACCTCTCAGGGGGTATCGCAGAGCTGGAATTTGGGATAAAGAGTGGATGCTGTGATGGGGGAGGGGTGCCCCCACCTCTCAGGGGGTATCGCAGAGCTGGAAGTTGGCATAAAGAGTGGATGCTGTGATGGGGGAGGGGTGCCCTCACCTCTCAGGGGGTATCGCAGAACTGGAAGTTGGGATAAAGAGTGGATGCTGTAATGGGGGAGGGGTGCCCTCACCTCTCAGGGGGTATCGCAGAACTGGAAGTTGGCATATAGAGTGGAAGCTGTGGTGGGGGAGGGGTGCCCTCACCTCTCAGGGGGTATCCCAGAACTGGAAGTTGCCATAAAAAGTGGATGCTGTGATGGGGGAGGGATTCCCTCACCTCTCAGGGGGTATCGCAGAACTGGAAGTTGGCATAAAGAGTGGATGCTGTCATGGGGGAGGGGTGCCCTCACCTCTCAGGGGGTATCGCCGAACTGGAAGTTGGCATAAAGAGTGGATGCTGTCATGGGGGAGGGGTGCCCTCACTTCTCAGGGGGTATTGCAGAAGTGGAAGTTGGCATAAAGAGTGGATGCTGTCATGGGGGAGGGGTACCTATACCTCCCAGTGGGTATCGCAGAACTGGAAGTTGGCATAAAGAGTGGAAGCTGTGATGGGGAGGGTACCTATACCTCCCAGTGGGTATCGCACGCAAAACTGGAAGTTGGCATATATCGTGGAAGCTGTGATGGGGGAGGGGTGCCCTCAACTCTCAGGGGGTATTGCAGAACTGGAGGTAGGCATAAAGAGTGGATGCTGTGATGGGGGAGGGGTGCCCTCACCTCTCAGTGGGTCTTGCAGAAGTGGAAGTCGGCATATAGAGTGGATGCTGTCATGGGGGAGGGGTGCCCTCACCTCTCAGTGGGTATTGCAGAACTGGAGGTTGGCATAAAGAGTGGATGCTGTGATGGGGGAGGGGTGCCCTCACCTCTCAGGGGGTATTGCAGAACTGGAAGTTGGCATAAAGAGTGGATTCTGTGATGGGGGAGGGGTGCCCTCACCTCTCAGGGGGTATTGCAGAACTGGAAGTTGGCATATAGAGTGGATGCTGTGATGGGGGAGGGGTGCCCTCACCTCTCAGGGGGTATTGCAGAACTGGAAGTTGGCATAAAGAGTGAATGCTGTCATGGGGGAGGGGTCCCTATACCCCCCAGTGGGTATCGCAGAACTGGAAGTTGGCATAAAGAGTGGAAGCTGTCATGGGGAGGGGTTCCCTCACCTCTCAGGGGGTATTGCAGAACTGGAAGTTGGCATAAAGAGTGGAAGCTGTGATGGGGGAGGGGTGCCCTCACCTCTCAGGGGGTATTGCAGAACTGGAAGTTGGGATAAAGAGTGGATGCTGTGATGGGGGAGGGGTGCCCTCACCTCTCAGTGGGTATCGCAGAACTGGAATTTGGCATAAAGAGTGGATGCTGTGATGGGGGAGGGGTGCCTATACCTCTCAGTGGGTATCGCAGAACTGGAAGTTGGCATAAAGAGTGGATGCTGTGATGGGGGAGGGGTGCCCTCACCTCTCAGGGGGTATTGCAGAAGTGGAAGTTGGCATATAGAGTGGATGCTGTCATGGGGGAGAGGTGCCTATACCTCTCAGTGGGTATCGCAGAACTGGAAGTTGGCATAAAGAGTCGATGCTGTGATGGGGGAGGGTACCTATACCTCCCAGTGGGTATCGCAGAACTGGAAGTTGGCATATAGAGTGGAAGCTGTCATGGGGGAGGGGGGCCCTCACCTCTCTGGGGTATTGGAGAACTGGAAGTTGGCATAAGAGTGGATGCTGTCATGGGGGAGAGGTGCCTATACCTCTCAGTGGGTATCGCAGAACTGGAAGTTGGCATAAAGAGTGGATGCTGTGATGGGGGAGGGGTGCCCTCACCTCTCAGTGGGTATCGCAGAACTGGAATTTGGCATAAAGAGTGGATGCTGTGATGGGGGAGGGGTGCCCTCACCTCTCAGGGGGTATCGCAGAACTGGAATTTGGCATAAAGAGTGGATGCTGTGATGGGGGAGGGGTGCCTATATCTCTCAGGGGGGTATTGCAGAAGTGGAAGTTGGCATATAGAGTGGATGCTGTCATGGGGGAGAGGTGCCTATACCTCTCAGTGGGTATCGCAGAACTGGAAGTTGGCATAAAGAGTGGATGCTGTGATGGGGGAGGGTACCTATACCTCCCAGTGGGTATCGCAGAACTGGAAGTTGGCATATAGAGTGGAAGCTGTCATGGGGGAGGGGTGCCCTCACCTCTCTGGGGGTATTGGAGAACTGGAAGTTGGCATAAGAGTGGATGCTGTCATGGGGGAGAGGTGCCTATACCTCTCAGTGGGTATCGCAGAACCGGAAGTTGGCATAAAGAGTGGATGCTGTGATGGGGGAGGGGTGCCCTCACCTCTCAGTGGGTATCGCAGAACTGGAATTTGGCATAAAGAGTGGATGCTGTGATGGGGGAGGGGTGCCCTCACCTCTCAGGGGGTATCGCAGAAATGGAAGTTGGGATAACGAGTGGATGCTGTGATGGGGGAGGGGTGCCCTCACCTCTCAGGGGGTATCGCAGAACTGGAATTTGGCATAAAGAGTGGATGCTGTGATGGGGGAGGGGTGCCCTCACCTCTCAGGGGGTATCGCAGAACTGGAAGTTGGCATAAAGAGTGGATGCTGTGATGGGGGAGGGGTGCCTATACCTCTCAGTGGGTATCGCAGAACTGGAAGTTGGCATAAAGAGTGGATGCTGTGATGGGGGAGGGGTGCCCTCACGGCTCAGGGGGTATCGCGGAACTGGAAGTTGGCAAAAAGAGTGGATGCTGTGATGGGGGAGGGGTGCCTATACCTCTCAGGGGGTATTGCAGAAGTGGAAGTTGGCATATAGAGTGGATGCTGTCATGGGGGAGAGGTGCCTATACCTCTCAGTGGGTATCGCAGAACTGGAAGTTGGCATAAAGAGTGGATGCTGTGATGGGGGAGGGTACCTACACCTCCCAGTGGGTATCGCAGAACTGGAAGTTGGCATATAGAGAGGAAGCTGTCATGGTGGAGGGGTGCCCTCACCTCTCAGTGGGTATCGCAGAACTGGAATTTGGCATAAAGAGTGGATGCTGTGATGGGGGAGGGGTGCCCTCACCTCTCAGGGTGTATCGCAGAACTGGAATTTGGCATAAAGAGTGGATGCTGTGATGGGGGAGGGGTGCCCTCACCTCTCAGGGGGTATCGCAGAACTGGAAGTTGGGATAAAGAGTGGATGCTGTGATGGGGGAGGGGTGCCCTCACCTCTCAGGGGGTATCGGAGAACTGGAAGTTGGCATAAAGAGTAAATGCTGTCATGGGGCAGGGGTACCTATACCTCCCAGTGGGTATCGCAGAACTGGAAGTTGGCATAAAGAGTGGAAGCTGTCATGGGGAGGGGTTCCCTCACCTCTCAGGGGGTATTGCAGAACTGGAAGTTGGCATAAAGGGTGGATGCTGTGATGGGGGAGGGTACCTAAACCTCCCAGTGGGTATCGCACGCAAAACTGGAAGTTGGCATATAAAGTGGAAGCTGTGATGGGGGAGGGGTGCCCTCACCTCTCCGGGGGTATTGCAGAACTGGAAGTTGGCATAAAGAGTGGATGCTGTGATGGGGGAGGGGTGCCCTCACCTCTCAGGGGGTATTGCAGAACTGGAAGTTGGCATAAAGAGTGGATGCTGTGATGGGGGAGGGGTGCCCTCTCCTCTCAGGGGGTATTGCAGAACTGGAAGTTGGGATAAAGAGTGGATGCTGTGATGGGGGAGGGGTGCCTATACCTCTCAGGGGGTATTGCAGAAGTGGAAGTTGGCAAATAGAGTGGATGCTGTCATGGGGGAGAGGTGCCTATACCTCTCAGTGGGTATCACAGAACTGGAAGTTGGCATAAAGAGTGGATGCTGTGATGGGGGAGGGTACCTATACCTCCCAGTGGGTATCGCAGAACTGGAAGTTGGCATATAGAGTGGAAGCTGTCATGGGGAGGGGTGCCCTCACCTCTCAGTGGGTATCGCAGAACTGGAAGTTGGCATAAAGAGTGGATGCTGTGATGGGGGAGGGGTGCCCTCACCTCTCAGTGGGTATCGCAGAACTGGAATTTGGCATAAAGAGTGGATGCTGTGATGGGGGAGGGGTGCTCTCACCTCTCAGGGGGTATCGCAGAACTGGAAGTTGGGATAAAGAGTGAATGCTGTGATAGGGGAGGGGTGCCCTCACCTCTCAGGGGGTATCGCAGAACTGGAATTTGGCATAAAGAGTGGATGCTGTGATGGGGGAGGGGTGCCCTCACCTCTCAGGGGGTATTGCAGAACTGGAAGTTGGCATAAAGAATGGATGCTGTGATGGGGGAGGGGTGCCCTCACCTCTCAGGGGGTATCGCAGACTGGAAGTTGGCATAAAGAGTGGATGCTGTCATGGGGGAGGGGTGCCCTCACGGCTCAGGGGGTATTGCGGAACTGGAAGTTGGCATAAAGATTGGATGCTGTCATGGGGATGGGTGCCTATACCTCCCAGTGGGTATTGCAGAACTGGAAGTTGGCATAAAGAGTGGATGCTGTCATGGGGGAGGGTACCTATACCTCCCAGTGGGTATCGCAGAACTGGAAGTTGGCATATAGAGTGGACGCTGTGATGGGGGATGGGTGCCCTCACCTCTCAGTGGGTATTGCAGAAGTGGAAGTTGGCATATAGAGTGGATGCTGTCATGGGGGAGAGGTGCCTATACCTCTCAGTGGGTATCGCAGAACTGGAAGTTGTAATAAAGAGTGGATGCTGTCATGGGGGAGAGGTGCCTATACCTCTCAGTGGGTATCGCAGAACTGGAAGTTGGCATAAAGAGTGGATGCTGTGATGGGGGAGGGGTGCCCTCACCTCTCAGTGGGTATTGCAGAAGTGGAAGTTGGCATATAGAGTGGATGCTGTCCTGGGGGAGAGGTGCCTATACCTCTCAGGGGGTTTCGCAGAACTGGAATTTGGCATAAAGAGTGGATCCTGTGATGGGGGAGGGGTGCCCTCACCTCTCAGGGGGTATCGCAGAACTGGAATTTGGGATAAAGAGTGGATGCTGTGATGGGGGAGGGGTGCCCTCACCTCTCAGGGGGTATCGCAGAGCTGGAAGTTGGCATAAAGAGTGGATGCTGTGATGGGGGAGGGGTGCCCTCACCTCTCAGGGGGTATCGCAGAACTGGAAGTTGGCATATAGAGTGGAAGCTGTGGTGGGGGAGGGGTGCCCTCACCTCTCAGGGGGTATCGCAGAACTGGAAGTTGCCATAAAAAGTGGATGCTGTGATGGGGGAGGGATGCCCTCACCTCTCAGGGAGTATCGCAGAACTGGAAGTTGGCATAAAGAGTGGATGCTGTCATGGGGGAGGGGTACCCTCACCTCTCAGGGGGTATCGCCGAACTGGAAGTTGGCATAAAGAGTGGATGCTGTCATGGGGGAGGGGTGCCCTCACCTCTCAGGGGGTATTGCAGAACTGGAAGTTGGCATAAAGAGTGGATGCTGTCATGGGGGAGGGGTACCTATACCTCCCAGGGGGTATTGCAGAACTGGAAGTTGGCATACAGAGTGGATGCTGTGATGGGGTGCCCTCACCTCTCAGGGGGTATCGCAGAAGTGGAAGTTGGCATATAGAGTGGAAGCTGTGATGGGGGAGGGGTGCCCTCACCTCTCAGTGGGTCTTGCAGAAGTGGAAGTTGGCATATAGAGTGGATGCTGTCATGGGGGAGGGGTGCCCTCACCTCTCAGTGGGTATTGCAGAACTGGAAGTTGGCATAAAGAGTGGATGCTGTGATGGGGGATGGGTGCCCTCACCTCTCAGGGGGTATTGCAGAACTGGAAGTTGGCATAAAGAGTGGATTCTGTGATGGGGGAGGGGTGCCATCACCTCTCAGGGGGTATTGCAGAACTGGAAGTTGGCATATAGAGTGGATGCTGTGATGGGGGAGGGGTGCCCTCACCTCTCAGGGGGTATTGCAGAACTGGAAGTTGGCATAAAGAGTGGATTCTGTGATGGGGGAGGGATGCCCTCACCTCTCAGGGGGTATTGCAGAACTGGAAGTTGGCATAAAGAGTGGATGCTGTGATGGGGGAGGGGTGCCCTCACCTCTCAGGGGGTATTGCAGAACTGGAAGTTGGCATAAAGAGTGAATGCTGTCATGGGGGAGGGGTACATATACCTCCCAGTGGGTATCGCAGAACTGGAAGTTGGCATAAAGAGTGGAAGCTGTCATGGGGAAGGGTTCCCTCACCTCTCAGGGGGTATTGCAGAACTGGAAGTTGGCATAAAGAGTGGAAGCTGTGATGGGGGAGGGGTGCCCTCACCTCTCAGGGGGTATTGCAGAACTGGAAGTTGGGATAAAGAGTGGATGCTGTGATGGGGGAGGGGTGCCCTCACCTCTCAGTGGGTATCGCAGAACTGGAATTTGGCATAAAGAGTGGATGCTGTGATGGGGGAGGGCTGCCTATACCTCTCAGTGGGTATCGCAGAACTGGAAGTTGGCATAAAGAGTGGATGCTGTGATGGGGGAGGGGTGCCCTCACCTCTCAGGGGGTATTGCAGAAGTGGAAGTTGGCATATAGAGTGGATGCTGTCATGGGGGAGAGGTGCCTATACCTCTCAGTGGGTATCGCAGAACTGGAAGTTGGCATAAAGAGTGGATGCTGTGATGGGGGAGGGTACCTATACCTCCCAGTGGGTATCGCAGAACTGGAAGTTGGCATATAGAGTGGAAGCTGTCATGGGGGAGGGGGGCCCTCACCTCTCTGGGGTATTGGAGAACTGGAAGTTGGCATAAGAGTGGATGCTGTCATGGGGGAGAGGTGCCTATACCTCTCAGTGGGTATCGCAGAACTGGAAGTTGGCATAAAGAGTGGATGCTGTGATGGGGGAGGGTACCTATACCTCCCAGTGGGTATCGCAGAACTGGAAGTTGGCATATAGAGTGGAAGCTGTCATGGGGGAGGGGTGCCCTCACCTCTCTGGGGGTATTGGAGAACTGGAAGTTGGCATAAGAGTGGATGCTGTCATGGGGGAGAGGTGCCTATACCTCTCAGTGGGTATCGCAGAACTGGAAGTTGGCATAAAGAGTGGATGCTGTGATGGGGGAGGGGTGCCCTCACCTCTCAGTGGGTATCGCAGAACTGGAATTTGGCATAAAGAGTGGATGCTGTGATGGGGGAGGGGTGCCCTCACCTCTCAGGGGGTATCGCAGAAATGGAAGTTGGGATAAAGAGTGAATGCTGTGATGGGGGAGGGGTGCCCTCACCTCTCAGGGGGTATCGCAGAACTGGAAGTTGGCATAAAGAGTGGATGCTGTGATGGGGGAGGGGTGCCTATACCTCTCAGTGGGTATCGCAGAACTGGAAGTTGGCATAAAGAGTGGATGCTGTGATGGGGGAGGGGTGCCTATACCTCTCAGTGATTATCGCAGAACTGGAATTTGGCATAAAGAGTGCATGCTGTGATGGGGGAGGGGTGCCCTCACCTCTCAGGGGGTATCGCAGAACTGGAATTTGGCATAAAGAGTGGATGCTGTGATGGGGGAGGGGTGCCTATATCTCTCAGGGGGTATCGCAGAACTGGAAGTTGGCATAAAGAGTGGATGCTGTGATGGGGGAGTGGTGCCTATACCTCTCAGGGGGGTATTGCAGAAGTGGAAGTTGGCATATAGAGTGGATGCTGTCATGGGGTAGAGGTGCCTATACCTCTCAGTGGGTATCGCAGAACTGGAAGTTGGCATAAAGAGTGGATGCTGTGATGGGGGAGGGGTACCTATACCTCCCAGTGGGTATCGCAGAACTGGAAGTTGGCATATAGAGAAGAAGCTGTCATGGTGGAGGGGTGCCCTCACCTCTCAGTGGGTATCGCAGAACTGGAATTTGGCATAGAGAGTGGATGCTGTGATGGGGGAGGGTACCTAAACCTCCCAGTGGGTATCGCACGCAAAACTGGAAGTTGGCATATAGAGTGGAAGCTGTGATGGGGGAGGGGTGCCCTCACCTCTCAGGGGGTATTGCAGAACTGGAAGTTGGCATAAAGAGTGGATGCTGTGATGGGGGAGGGGTGCCCTCACCTCTCAGGGGGTATTGCGGAACTGGAAGTTGGCATAAAGAGTGGATGCTGTCATGGGGGAGGGGTGACCTCACCTCTCAGGGGGTATTGCAGAACTGGAAATTGCCATAAAGAGTGGATGCTGTCATGGGGGAGGGGTGCCCTCACCTCTCAGGGGGTATTGCAGAAGTGGAAGTTGGCATATAGAGTGGATGCTGTCATTGGGGAGAGGTGCCTATACCTCTCAGTGGGTATCGCAGAACTGGAAGTTGGCATAAAGAGTGGATGCTGTCATGGGGGAGAGGTGCCTATACCTCTCAGTGGGTATCGCAGAACTGGAAGTTGGCATAAAGAGTGGATGCTGTGATGGGGGAGGGTACCTATACCTCCCAGTGGGTATCGCAGAACTGGAAGTTGGCATATAGAGTGGAAGCTGTCATGGGGGAGGGGGGCCCTCACCTCTCTGGGGGTATTGGAGAACTGGAAGTTGGCATAAGAGTGGATGCTGTCATGGGGGAGAGGTGCCCTCACCTCTCAGGGGGTATCGCAGAACTGGAAGTTGGCATAAAGAGTGGATGCTGTGATGGGGGAGGGTACCTATACCTCCCAGTGGGTATCGCACGCAAAACTGGAAGTTGGCATATAGAGTGGAAGCTGTGATGGGGGAGGGGTGCCCTCACCTCTCAGGGGGTATCTTCGGAAGTTGGGATAAAGAGTGAATGCTGTCATGGGGCAGAGGTGCCTATACCTCTCAGTGGGTATCGCAGAACTGGAAGTTGGCATAATTAGTGGATGCTGTGATGGGGAGGGGTGCCCTCACGGCTCAGGGGGTATCGCAGACTGGAAGTTGGCAAAAAGAGTGGATGCTGTGATGGGGGAGGGGTGCCTATACCTCTCAGGGGGGTATTGCAGAAGTGGAAGTTGGCATATAGAGTGGATGCTGTGATGGGGGAGGGGTGCCTATACCTCTCAGGGGGGTATTGCAGAAGTGGAAGTTGGCATATAGAGTGGATGCTGTCATGGGGGAGAGGTGCCTATACCTCTCAGTGGGTATCGCAGAACTGGAAGTTGGCATAAAGAGTGGATGCTGTGATGGGGGAGGGTACCTATACCTCCCAGTGGGTATCGCAGAACTGGAAGTTGGCATATAGAGTGGAAACTGTCATGGGGGAGGGGGGCCCTCACCTCTCTGGGGTATTGGAGTACTGGAAGTTGGCATAAGAGTGGATGCTGTCATGGGGGAGAGGTGCCTATACCTCTCAGTGGGTATCGCAGAACTGGAAGTTGGCATAAAGAGTGGATGCTGTGATGGGGGAGGGTACCTATACCTCCCAGTGGGTATCGCAGAACTGGAAGTTGGCATATAGAGTGGAAGCTGTCATGGGGGAGGGGTGCCCTCACCTCTCTGGGGGTATTGGAGAACTGGAAGATGGCATAAGAGTGGATGCTGTCATGGGGGAGAGGTGCCTATACCTCTCAGTGGGTATCGCAGAACTGGAAGTTGGCATAAAGAGTGGATGCTGTGATGGGGGAGGGGTGCCCTCACCTCTCAGTGGGTATCGCAGAACTGGAATTTGGCATAAAGAGTGGATGCTGTGATGGGGGAGGGGTGCCCTCACCTCTCAGGGGGTATCGCAGAAATGGAAGTTGGGATAAAGAGTGAATGCTGTGATAGGGGAGGGGTGCCCTCACCTCTCAGGGGGTATCGCAGAACTGGAAGTTGGCATAAAGAGTGGATGCTGTGATGGGGAGGGGTGCCTATACCTCTCAGTGGGTATCGCAGAACTGGAAGTTGGCATAAAGAGTGTATGCTGTGATGGGGGAGGGGTGCCTATACCTCTCAGGGGGTATTGCAGAACTGGAATTTGGCATAAAGAGTGGATGCTGTGATGGGGGAGGGGTGCCCTCACCTCTCAGGGGGTATTGCGGAACTGGAAGTTGGCATAAAGAGTGGATGCTGTCATGGGGGAGGGGTGCCCTCACCTCTCAGGGGGTATTGCAGAACTGGAAATTGCCATAAAGAGTGGATGCTGTCATGGGGGAGGGGTGCCCTCACCTCTGAGGGGGTATTGCAGAAGTGGAAGTTGGCATATAGAGTGGATGCTGTCATGGGGGAGAGGTGCCTATACCTCTCAGTAGGTATCGCAGAACTGGAAGTTGGCATAAAGAGTGGATGCTGTCATGGGGGAGAGGTGCCTATACCTCTCAGTGGGTATCGCAGAACTGGAAGTTGGCATAAAGAGTGGATGCTGTGATGGGGGAGGGTACCTATACCTCCCAGTGGGTATCGCAGAACTGGAAGTTGGCATATAGAGTGGAAGCTGTCATGGGGGAGGGGGGCCCTCACCTCTCTGGGGGTATTGGAGAACTGGAAGTTGGCATAAGAGTGGATGCTGTCATGGGGGAGAGGTGCCCTCACCTCTCAGGGAGTATCGCAGAACTGGAAGTTGGCATAAAGAGTGGATGCTGTGATGGGGGAGGGTACCTATACCTCCCAGTGGGTATCGCACGCAAAACTGGAAGTTGGCATATAGAGTGGAAGCTGTGATGGGGGAGGGGTGCCCTCACCTCTCAGGGGGTATCTTCGGAAGTTGGGATAAAGAGTGAATGCTGTCATGGGGAAGAGGTGCCTATACCTCTCAGTGGGTATCGCAGAACTGGAAGTTGGCATAAAGAGTGGATGCTGTGATGGGGAGGGGTGCCCTCACGGCTCAGGGGGTATCGCAGACTGGAAGTTGGCAAAAAGAGTGGATGCTGTGATGGGGGAGGGGTGCCTATACCTCTCAGGGGGGTATTGCAGAAGTGGAAGTTGGCATATAGAGTGAATGCTGTGATGTGGGAGGGGTGCCTATACCTCTCAGGGGGGTATTGCAGAAGTGGAAGTTGGCATATAGAGTGGATGCTGTCATGGGGGAGAGGTGCCTCTACCTCTCAGTGGGTATCGCAGAACTGGAAGTTGGCATAAAGAGTGGATGCTGTGATGGGGGAGGGTACCTATACCTCCCAGTGGGTATCGCAGAACTGGAAGTTGGCATATAGAGTGGAAGCTGTCATGGGGGAGGGGGGCCCTCACCTCTCTGGGGTATTGGAGTACTGGAAGTTGGCATAAGAGTGGATGCTGTCATGGGGGAGAGGTGCCTATACCTCTCAGTGGGTATCGCAGAACTGGAAGTTGGCATAAAGAGTGGATGCTGTGATGGGGGAGGGTACCTATACCTCCCAGTGGGTATCGCAGAACTGGAAGTTGGCATATAGAGTGGAAGCTGTCATGGGGGAGGGGTGCCCTCACCTCTCTGGGGGTATTGGAGAACTGGAAGTTGGCATAAGAGTGGATGCTGTCATGGGGGAGAGGTGCCTATACCTCTCAGTGGATATCGCAGAACTGGAAGTTGGCATAAAGAGTGGATGCTGTGATGGGGGAGGGGTGCCCTCACCTCTCAGTGGGTATCGCAGAACTGGAATTTGGCATAAAGAGTGGATGCTGTGATGGGGGAGGGGTGCCCTCACCTCTCAGGGGGTATCGCAGAAATGGAAGTTGGGATAAAGAGTGAATGCTGTGATGGGGGAGGGGTGCCCTAACCTCTCAGGGGGTATCGCAGAACTGGAAGTTGGCATAAAGAGTGGATGCTGTGATGGGGGAGGGGTGCCTATACCTCTCAGTGGGTATCGCAGAACTGGAAGTTGGCATAAAGAGTGGATGCTGTGATGGGGGAGGGGTGCCTATACCTCTCAGTGATTATCGCAGAACTGGAATTTGGCATAAAGAGTGCATGCTGTGATGGGGGAGGGGTGCCCTCACCTCTCAGGGGGTATCGCAGAACTGGAATTTGGCATAAAGAGTGGATGCTGTGATGGGGGAGGGGTGCCCTCACCTCTCAGGGGGTATCGCAGAAATGGAAGTTGGGATAAAGAGTGAATGCTGTGATGGGGGAGGGGTGCCCTCACCTCTCAGGGGGTATCGCAGAACTGGAAGTTGGCATAAAGAGTGGATGCTGTGATGGGGAGGGGTGCCTATACCTCTCAGTGGGTATCGCAGAACTGGAAGTTGGCATAAAGAGTGTATGCTGTGATGGGGGAGGGGTGCCTATACCTCTCAGGGGGTATTGCAGAACTGGAATTTGGCATAAAGAGTGGATGCTGTGATGGGGGAGGGGTGCCCTCACCTCTCAGGGGGTATTGCGGAACTGGAAGTTGGCATAAAGAGTGGATGCTGTCATGGGGGAGGGGTGCCCTCACCTCTCAGGGGGTATTGCAGAACTGGAAATTGCCATAAAGAGTGGATGCTGTCATGGGGGAGGGGTGCCCTCACCTCTCAGTAGGTATCGCAGAACTGGAAGTTGGCATAAAGAGTGGATGCTGTCATGGGGGAGAGGTGCCTATACCTCTCAGTGGGTATCGCAGAACTGGAAGTTGGCATAAAGAGTGGATGCTGTGATGGGGGAGGGTACCTATACCTCCCATTGGGTATCGCAGAACTGGAAGTTGGCATATAGAGTGGAAGCTGTCATGGGGGAGGGGAGCCCTCACCTCTCTGGGGGTATTGGAGAACTGGAAGTTGGCATAAGAGTGGATGCTGTCATGGGGGAGAGGTGCCCTCACCTCTCAGGGGGTATCGCAGAACTGGAAGTTGGCATAAAGAGTGGATGCTGTGATGG
Organism: Ambystoma mexicanum; assembly: GCF_040938575.1. Classification (NCBI taxonomy): domain Eukaryota; kingdom Metazoa; phylum Chordata; class Amphibia; order Caudata; family Ambystomatidae; genus Ambystoma; species Ambystoma mexicanum. Next base: position 1,686,974,634 of record NC_090937.1, on the reverse strand, counting down.
GGGAGGGTACCTATACCTCCCAGTGGGTATCGCACGCAAAACTGGAAGTTGGCATATAGAGTGGAAGCTGTGATGGGGGAGGGGTGCCCTCACCTCTCAGGGGGTATCTTCGGAAGTTGGGATAAAGAGTGAATGCTGTCATGGGGAAGAGGTGCCTATACCTCTCAGTGGGTATCGCAGAACTGGAAGTTGGCATAAAGAGTGGATGCTGTGATGGGGAGGGGTGCCCTCACGGCTCAGGGGGTATCGCAGACTGGAAGTTGGCAAAAAGAGTGGATGCTGTGATGGGGGAGGGGTGCCTATACCTCTCAGGGGGGTATTGCAGAAGTGGAAGTTGGCATATAGAGTGAATGCTGTGATGTGGGAGGGGTGCCTATACCTCTCAGGGGGGTATTGCAGAAGTGGAAGTTGGCATATAGAGTGGATGCTGTCATGGGGGAGAGGTGCCTATACCTCTCAGTGGGTATCGCAGAACTGGAAGTTGGCATAAAGAGTGGATGCTGTGATGGGGGAGGGTACCTATACCTCCCAGTGGGTATCGCAGAACTGGAAGTTGGCATATAGAGTGGAAGCTGTCATGGGGGAGGGGGGCCCTCACCTCTCTGGGGTATTGGAGTACTGGAAGTTGGCATAAGAGTGGATGCTGTCATGGGGGAGAGGTGCCTATACCTCTCAGTGGGTATCGCAGAACTGGAAGTTGGCATAAAGAGTGGATGCTGTGATGGGGGAGGGTACCTATACCTCCCAGTGGGTATCGCAGAACTGGAAGTTGGCATATAGAGTGGAAGCTGTCATGGGGGAGGGGTGCCCTCACCTCTCTGGGGGTATTGGAGAACTGGAAGTTGGCATAAGAGTGGATGCTGTCATGGGGGAGAGGTGCCTATACCTCTCAGTGGATATCGCAGAACTGGAAGTTGGCATAAAGAGTGGATGCTGTGATGGGGGAGGGGTGCCCTCACCTCTCAGTGGGTATCGCAGAACTGGAATTTGGCATAAAGAGTGGATGCTGTGATGGGGGAGGGGTGCCCTCACCTCTCAGGGGGTATCGCAGAAATGGAAGTTGGGATAAAGAGTGAATGCTGTGATGGGGGAGGGGTGCCCTCACCTCTCAAGGGGTATCGCAGAACTGGAAGTTGGCATAAAGAGTGGATGCTGTGATGGGGGAGGGGTGCCTATACCTCTCAGTGGGTATCGCAGAACTGGAAGTTGGCATAAAGAGTGGATGCTGTGATGGGGGAGGGGTGCCTATACCTCTCAGTGATTATCGCAGAACTGGAATTTGGCATAAAGAGTGCATGCTGTGATGGGGGAGGGGTGCCCTCACCTCTCAGGGGGTATCGCAGAACTGGAATTTGGCATAAAGAGTGGATGCTGTGATGGTGGAGGGTTGCCTATATCTCTCAGGGGGTATCGCAGAACTGGAAGTTGGCATAAAGAGTGGATGCTGTGATGGGGGAGTGGTGCCTATACCTCTCAGGGGGGTATTGCAGAAGTGGAAGTTGGCATATAGAGTGGATGCTGTCATGGGGGAGAGGTGCCTATACCTCTCAGTGGGTATCGCAGAACTGGAAGTTGGCATAAAGAGTGGATGCTGTGATGGGGGAGGGTACCTATACCTCCCAGTGGGTATCGCAGAACTGGAAGTTGGCATATAGAGTGGAAGCTGTCATGGGGGAGGGGGGCCCTCACCTCTCTGGGGTATTGGAGTACTGGAAGTTGGCATAAGAGTGGATGCTGTCATGGGGGAGAGGTGCCTATACCTCTCAGTGGGTATCGCAGAACTGGAAGTTGGCATAAAGAGTGGATGCTGTGATGGGGGAGGGTACCTATACCTCCCAGTGGGTATCGCAGAACTGGAAGTTGGCATATAGAGTGGAAGCTGTCATGGGGGAGGGGTGCCCTCACCTCTCTGGGGGTATTGGAGAACTGGAAGTTGGCATAAGAGTGGATGCTGTCATGGGGGAGAGGTGCCTATACCTCTCAGTGGGTATCGCAGAACTGGAAGTTGGCATAAAGAGTGGATGCTGTGATGGGGGAGGGGTGCCCTCACCTCTCAGTGGGTATCGCAGAACTGGAATTTGGCATAAAGAGTGGATGCTGTGATGGGGGAGGGGTGCCCTCACCTCTCAGGGGGTATCGCAGAAATGGAAGTTGGGATAAAGAGTGAATGCTGTGATGGGGGAGGGGTGCCCTCACCTCTCAGGGGGTATCGCAGAACTGGAAGTTGGCATAAAGAGTGGATGCTGTGATGGGGGAGGGGTGCCTATACCTCTCAGTGGGTATCGCAGAACTGGAAGTTGGCATAAAGAGTGGATGCTGTGATGGGGGAGGGGTGCCTATACCTCTCAGTGATTATCGCAGAACTGGAATTTGGCATAAAGAGTGCATGCTGTGATGGGGGAGGGGTGCCCTCACCTCTCAGGGGGTATCGCAGAACTGGAATTTGGCATAAAGAGTGGATGCTGTGATGGGGGAGGGGTGCCTATATCTCTCAGGGGGTATCGCAGAACTGGAAGTTGGCATAAAGAGTGGATGCTGTGATGGGGGAGTGGTGCCTATACCTCTCAGGGGGGTATTGCAGAAGTGGAAGTTGGCATATAGAGTGGATGCTCTCATGGGGGAGAGGTGCCTATACCTCTCAGTGGGTATCGCAGAACTGGAAGTTGGCATAGAGAGTGGATGCTGTGATGGGGGAGGGGTGCCCTCACCTCTCAGGGGGTATCGCAGAACTGGAATTTGGCATAAAGAGTGGATGCTGTGATGGGGGAGGGGTGCCCTCACCTCTCAGGGGGTATCGCAGAACTGGAAGTTGGCATAAAGAGTGGATGCTGTGATGGGGGAGGGGTGCCCTCACCTCTCAGTGGGTATTGCAGAAGTGGAAGTTGGCATATAGAGTGGATGCTGTCATGGGGGAGAGGTGCCTTTACCTCTCAGTGGGTATCGCAGAACTGGAATTTGGCATAAAGAGTGCATGCTGTGATGGGGGAGGGGTGCCCTCACCTCTCAGGGGGTATCGCAGAACTGGAATTTGGCATAAAGAGTGGATGCTGTGATGGGGGAGGGGTGCCTATATCTCTCAGGGGGTATCGCAGAACTGGAAGTTGGCATAAAGAGTGGATGCTGTGATGGGGGAGTGGTGCCTATACCTCTCAGGGGGGTATTGCAGAAGTGGAAGTTGGCATATAGAGTGGATGCTCTCATGGGGGAGAGGTGCCTATACCTCTCAGTGGGTATCGCAGAACTGGAAGTTGGCATAAAGAGTGGATGCTGTGATGGGGGAGGGGTACCTATACCTCCCAGTGGGTATCGCAGAACTGGAAGTTGGCATATAGAGAGGAAGCTGTCATGGTGGAGGGGTGCCCTCACCTCTCAGTGGGTATCGCAGAACTGGAATTTGGCATAGAGAGTGGATGCTGTGATGGGGGAGGGGTGCCCTCACCTCTCAGGGGGTATCGCAGAACTGGAATTTGGCATAAAGAGTGGATGCTGTGATGGGGGAGGGGTGCCCTCACCTCTCAGGGGGTATCGCAGAACTGGAAGTTGGGATAAAGAGTGGATGCTGTGATGGGGGAGGGGTGCCCTCACCTCTCAGGGGGTATTGCAGAACTGGAAGTTGGCATAAATGGTGGATGCTGTCATGGGGGAGGGTACCTAAACCTCCCAGTGGGTATCGCACGCAAAACTGGAAGTTGGCATATAGAGTGGAAGCTGTGATGGGGGAGGGGTGCCCTCACCTCTCAGGGGGTATTGCAGAACTGGAAGTTGGCATAAAGAGTGGATGCTGTGATGGGGGAGGGGTGCCCTCACCTCTCAGGGGGTATTGCGGAACTGGAAGTTGGCATAAAGAGTGGATGCTGTTATGGGGGAGGGTACCTATACCTCCCAGTGGGTATCGCAGAACTGGAAGTTGGCATAAAGAGTGGATGCTGTGATGGGGGAGGGGTGCCCTCACCTCTCAGTGGGTATCGCAGAACTGGAATTTGGCATAAAGAGTGGATGCTGTGATGGGGGAGAGGTGCCCTCACCTCTCAGGGGGTATCGCAGAACTGGAAGTTGGGATAAAGAGTGGATGCTGTGATGGGGGAGGGGTGCCCTCACCTCTCAGGGGGTATCGCAGAACTGGAATTTGGCATAAAGAGTGGATGCTGTGATGGGGGAGAGGTGCCCTCACCTCTCAGGGGGTATCGCAGAACTGGAAGTTGGCATAAAGAGTGGATGCTGTCATGGGGGAGGGGTACCTATACCTCCCAGTGGGTATCGCAAAACTGGAAGTTGGCATAAAGAGTGGAAGCTGTCATGTGGCGGGGTGCCCTCACCTCTCAGGGGGTATTGCAGAACTGGAAGTTGGCATAAAGGGTGGATGCTGTCATGGGGATGGGTGCCTATACCTCCCAGTGGGTAGCGCACGCAAAACTGGAAGTTGGCATATAGAGTGGAAGCTGTGATGGGGGAGGGGTGCCCACACCTCTCAGGGGGTATTGCAGAACTGGAAGTTGGCATATAGAGTGGATGCTGTGATGGGGGAGGGGTGCACTCACCTCTCAGGGGGTATCGCAGAACTGGAAGTCTCCATAAAGAGTGGAAGCTGTGATGGGGGAGGGGTGCCCTCACCTCTCAGGGGGTATTGCAGAACTGGAAGTTGGCATAAAGAGTGGATGCTGTGATGGGGGAGGGGTGCCCTCACCTCTCAGGGGGTATCGCAGAACTGGAAGTTGGCATAAAGAGTGGATGCTGTGATGGGGGAGGGGTGCCCTCACCTCTCAGGGGGTATTGCAGAACTGAAAGTTGGCATAAAGAGTGGATGCTGTCATGGGGGAGGAGTACCTATACCTCCCAGTGGGTATCGCAGAACTGGAAGTTGGCATAAAGTGTGGAAGCTCTCATGGGGAGGGGTGCCCTCACCTCTCAGGGGGTATTGCAGAACTGGAAGTTGGCATAAAGAGTGGATGCTGTCATGGGGATGTGTGCCTATACCTCCCAGTGGGTATTGCAGAACTGGAAGTTGGCATAAAGAGTGGATGCTGTGATGGGGGAGGGTACCTATACCTCCCAGTGGGTATTGCACGCAAAACTGGAAGTTGGCATATAAAGTGGAAGCTGTGATGGGGGAGGGGTGCCCTCACCTCTCAGGGGGTATTGCAGAACTGGAAGTTGGCATAAAGAGTGGATGCTGTGATGGGGGAGGGGTGCCCTCACCTCTCAGGGGGTATCGCAGAACTGGAAGTTGGCATAAAGAATGGATGCTGTGATGGGGGAGGGGTGCCCTCACCTCTCAGTGGGTATCGCAGAACTGGAATTTGGCATAAAGAGTGGATGCTGTGATGGGGGAGGGCTGCCTATACCTCTCAGGGGGTATCGCAGACTGGAAGTTGGCATAAAGAGTGGATGCTGTCATGGGGGGGGGTGCCCTCACCTCTCAGGGGGTATTGCAGAACTGGAAGTTGGGATAAAGAGTGGATGCTGTGATGGGGGGGGGTGCCCTCACCTCTCAGGGGGTATTGCAGAAGTGGAAGTTGGCATATAGAGTGGATGCTGTGATGGGGGAGAGGTGCCTATACCTCTCAGTGGGTATCACAGAACTGGAAGTTGGCATAAAGAGTGGATGCTGTGATGGGGGAGGGTACCTATACCTCCCAGTGGGTATCGCAGAACTGGAAGTTGGCATATAGAGTGGAAGCTGTCATGGGGAGGGGTGCCCTCACCTCTGAGGGGGTATCGCAGAACTGGAAGTTGGCATAAGATTGGATGCTGTCATGGGGGAGAGGTGCCTATACCTCTCAGTGATTATCGCAGAACTGGAAGTTGGCATAAAGAGTGGATGCTGTGATGGGGGAGGGGTGCCCTCACCTCTCAGTGGGTATCGCAGAACTGGAAGTTGGCATAAAGAGTGGATGCTGTGATGGGGGAGTGGTGCTCTCACCTCTCAGGGGGTATCGCAGAACTGGAAGTTGGGATAAAGAGTGAATGCTGTGATGGGGGAGGGGTGCCCTCACCTCTCAGGGGGTATCGCAGAACTGGAATTTGGCATAAAGAGTGGATGCTGTGATGGGGGAGGGGTGCCCTCACCTCTCAGGGGGTATCGCAGAACTGGAAGTTGGCATAAAGAGTGGATGCTGTGATGGGGGAGGGGTGCCCTCACCTCTCAGGGGGTATCGCAGACTGGAAGTTGGCATAAAGAGTGGATGCTGTGATGGGGGAGGGGTGCCCTCACCTCCCAGGGGGTATCGCAGAACTGGAAATTGCCATAAAGAGTGGATGCTGTCATGGGGGAGGGGTACCTATACCTCCCAGTGGGTATCGCAGAACTGGAAGTTGGCATAAAGAGTGGAAGCTGTCATGGGGAGGGGTGCCCTCACCTCTCAGGGGGTATTGCAGAACTGGAAGTTGGCATAAAGAGTGGATGCTGTCATGGGGATGGGTGCCTATACCTCCCAGTGGGTATTGCAGAACTGGAAGTTGGCATAAGGAGTAAATGCTGTGATGGGGGAGGGTACCTATACCTCCCAGTGGGTATCGCAGAACTGGAAGTTGGGATAAAGAGTGGATGCTGCGATGGGGGAGGGGTGCCCTCACGGCTCAGGGGGTATTGCAGAAGTGGAAGTTGGCATATAGAGTGGATGCTGTCATGGGGGAGAGGTGCCTTTACCTCTCAGTGGGTATCGCAGAACTGGAAGTTGGCATAAAGAGTGGATGCTGTGATGGGGGAGGGGTGCCCTCACCTCTCAGTGGGTATTGCAGAAGTGGAAGTTGGCATATAGAGTGGATGCTGTCATGGGGGAGAGGTGCCTTTACCTCTCAGTGGGTATCGCAGAACTGGAATTTGGCATAAAGAGTGCATGCTGTGATGGGGGAGGGGTGCCCTCACCTCTCAGGGGGTATCGCAGAACTGGAATTTGGCATAAAGAGTGGATGCTGTGATGGGGGAGGGGTGCCTATATCTCTCAGGGGGTATCGCAGAACTGGAAGTTGGCATAAAGAGTGGATGCTGTGATGTGGGAGTGGTGCCTATACCTCTCAGGGGGGTATTGCAGAAGTGGAAGTTGGCATATAGAGTGGATGCTCTCATGGGGGAGAGGTGCCTATACCTCTCAGTGGGTATCGCAGAACTGGAAGTTGGCATAAAGAGTGGATGCTGTGATGGGGGAGGGGTACCTATACCTCCCAGTGGGTATCGCAGAACTGGAAGTTGGCATATAGAGAGGAAGCTGTCATGGTGGAGGGGTGCCCTCACCTCTCAGTGGGTATCGCAGAACTGGAATTTGGCATAGAGAGTGGATGCTGTGATGGGGGAGGGGTGCCCTCACCTCTCAGGGGGTATCGCAGAACTGGAATTTGGCATAAAGAGTGGATGCTGTGATGGGGGAGGGGTGCCCTCACCTCTCAGGGGGTATCGCAGAACTGGAAGTTGGGATAAAGAGTGGATGCTGTGATGGGGGAGGGGTGCCCTCACCTCTCAGGGGGTATTGCAGAACTGGAAGTTGGCATAAATGGTGGATGCTGTCATGGGGGAGGGTACCTAAACCTCCCAGTGGGTATCGCACGCAAAACTGGAAGTTGGCATATAGAGTGGAAGCTGTGATGGGGGAGGGGTGCCCTCACCTCTCAGGGGGTATTGCAGAACTGGAAGTTGGCATAAAGAGTGGATGCTGTGATGGGGGAGGGGTGCCCTCACCTCTCAGGGGGTATTGCGGAACTGGAAGTTGGCATAAAGAGTGGATGCTGTTATGGGGGAGTGGTGCCTATACCTCTCAGGGGGGTATTGCAGAAGTGGAAGTTGGCATATAGAGTGGATGCTCTCATGGGGGAGAGGTGCCTATACCTCTCAGTGGGTATCGCAGAACTGGAAGTTGGCATAAAGAGTGGATGCTGTGATGGGGGAGGGGTACCTATACCTCCCAGTGGGTATCGCAGAACTGGAAGTTGGCATATAGAGAGGAAGCTGTCATGGTGGAGGGGTGCCCTCACCTCTCAGTGGGTATCGCAGAACTGGAATTTGGCATAGAGAGTGGATGCTGTGATGGGGGAGGGGTGCCCTCACCTCTCAGGGGGTATCGCAGAACTGGAATTTGGCATAAAGAGTGGATGCTGTGATGGGGGAGGGGTGCCCTCACCTCTCAGGGGGTATCGCAGAACTGGAAGTTGGGATAAAGAGTGGATGCTGTGATGGGGGAGGGGTGCCCTCACCTCTCAGGGGGTATTGCAGAACTGGAAGTTGGCATAAATGGTGGATGCTGTCATGGGGGAGGGTACCTAAACCTCCCAGTGGGTATCGCACGCAAAACTGGAAGTTGGCATATAGAGTGGAAGCTGTGATGGGGGAGGGGTGCCCTCACCTCTCAGGGGGTATTGCAGAACTGGAAGTTGGCATAAAGAGTGGATGCTGTGATGGGGGAGGGGTGCCCTCACCTCTCAGGGGGTATTGCGGAACTGGAAGTTGGCATAAAGAGTGGATGCTGTTATGGGGGAGGGTACCTATACCTCCCAGTGGGTATCGCAGAACTGGAAGTTGGCATAAAGAGTGGATGCTGTGATGGGGAGGGGTGCCCTCACCTCTCAGTGGGTATCGCAGAACTGGAATTTGGCATAAAGAGTGGATGCTGTGATGGGGAGGGATGCCCTCACCTCTCAGGGTGTATCGCAGAACTGGAAGTTGGGATAAAGAGTGGATGCTGTGATGGGGGAGGGGTGCCCTCACCTCTCAGGGGGTATCGCAGAACTGGAATTTGGCATAAAGAGTGGATGCTGTGATGGGGGAGAGGTGCCCTCACCTCTCAGGGGGTATCGCAGAACTGGAAGTTGGCATAAAGAGTGGATGCTGTCATGGGGGAGGGGTACCTATACCTCCCAGTGGGTATCGCAAAACTGGAAGTTGGCATAAAGAGTGGAAGCTGTCATGTGGCGGGGTGCCCTCACCTCTCAGGGGGTATTGCAGAACTGGAAGTTGGCATAAAGGGTGGATGCTGTCATGGGGATGGGTGCCTATACCTCCCAGTGGGTAGCGCACGCAAAACTGGAAGTTGGCATATAGAGTGGAAGCTGTGATGGGGGAGGGGTGCCCACACCTCTCAGGGGGTATTGCAGAACTGGAAGTTGGCATATAGAGTGGATGCTGTGATGGGGGAGGGGTGCACTCACCTCTCAGGGGGTATCGCAGAACTGGAAGTCTCCATAAAGAGTGGAAGCTGTGATGGGGGAGGGGTGCCCTCACCTCTCAGGGGGTATTGCAGAACTGGAAGTTGGCATAAAGAGTGGATGCTGTGATGGGGGAGGGGTGCCCTCACCTCTCAGGGGGTATCGCAGAACTGGAAGTTGGCATAAAGAGTGGATGCTGTGATGGGGGAGGGGTGCCCTCACCTCTCAGGGGGTATTGCAGAACTGAAAGTTGGCATAAAGAGTGGATGCTGTCATGGGGGAGGAGTACCTATACCTCCCAGTGGGTATCGCAGAACTGGAAGTTGGCATAAAGTGTGGAAGCTCTCATGGGGAGGGGTGCCTCACCTCTCAGGGGGTATTGCAGAACTGGAAGTTGGCATAAAGAGTGGATGCTGTCATGGGGATGTGTGCCTATACCTCCCAGTGGGTATTGCAGAACTGGAAGTTGGCATAAAGAGTGGATGCTGTGATGGGGGAGGGTACCTATACCTCCCAGTGGGTATTGCACGCAAAACTGGAAGTTGGCATATAAAGTGGAAGCTGTGATGGGGGAGGGGTGCCCTCACCTCTCAGGGGGTATCGCAGAACTGGAAGTTGGCATAAAGAGTGGATGCTGTGATGGGGGAGGGGTGCCCTCACCTCTCAGGGGGTATTGCAGAACTGAAAGTTGGCATAAAGAGTGGATGCTGTCATGGGGGAGGAGTACCTATACCTCCCAGTGGGTATCGCAGAACTGGAAGTTGGCATAAAGTGTGGAAGCTCTCATGGGGAGGGGTGCCCTCACCTCTCAGGGGGTATTGCAGAACTGGAAGTTGGCATAAAGAGTGGATGCTGTCATGGGGATGTGTGCCTATACCTCCCAGTGGGTATTGCAGAACTGGAAGTTGGCATAAAGAGTGGATGCTGTGATGGGGGAGGGTACCTATACCTCCCAGTGGGTATCGCAGAACTGGAAGTTGGCATATAGAGTGGAAGCTGTCATGGGGAGGGGTGCCCTCACCTCTGAGGGGGTATCGCAGAACTGGAAGTTGGCATAAGATTGGATGCTGTCATGGGGGAGAGGTGCCTATACCTCTCAGTGATTATCGCAGAACTGGAAGTTGGCATAAAGAGTGGATGCTGTGATGGGGGAGGGGTGCCCTCACCTCTCAGTGGGTATCGCAGAACTGGAAATTGGCATAAAGAGTGGATGCTGTGATGGGGGAGTGGTGCTCTCACCTCTCAGGGGGTATCGCAGAACTGGAAGTTGGGATAAAGAGTGAATGCTGTGATGGGGGAGGGGTGCCCTCACCTCTCAGGGGGTATCGCAGAACTGGAATTTGGCATAAAGAGTGGATGCTGTGATGGGGGAGGGGTGCCCTCACCTCTCAGGGGGTATCGCAGAACTGGAAGTTGGCATAAAGAGTGGATGCTGTGATGGGGGAGGGGTGCCCTCACCTCTCAGGGGGTATCGCAGACTGGAAGTTGGCATAAAGAGTGGATGCTGTGATGGGGGAGGGGTGCCCTCACCTCTCAGGGGGTATCGCAGAACTGGAAATTGCCATAAAGAGTGGATGCTGTCATGGGGGAGGGGTACCTATACCTCCCAGTGGGTATCGCAGAACTGGAAGTTGGCATAAAGAGTGGAAGCTGTCATGGGGAGGGGTGCCCTCACCTCTCAGGGGGTATTGCAGAACTGGAAGTTGGCATAAAGAGTGGATGCTGTCATGGGGATGGGTGCCTATACCTCCCAGTGGGTATTGCAGAACTGGAAGTTGGCATAAGGAGTAAATGCTGTGATGGGGGAGGGTACCTATACCTCCCAGTGGGTATCGCAGAACTGGAAGTTGGGATAAAGAGTGGATGCTGCGATGGGGGAGGGGTGCCCTCACGGCTCAGGGGGTATTGCAGAAGTGGAAGTTGGCATATAGAGTGGATGCTGTCATGGGGGAGAGGTGCCTTTACCTCTCAGTGGGTATCGCAGAACTGGAAGTTGGCATAAAGAGTGGATGCTGTGATGGGGGAGGGGTGCCCTCACCTCTCAGTGGGTATTGCAGAAGTGGAAGTTGGCATATAGAGTGGATGCTGTCATGGGGGAGAGGTGCCTTTACCTCTCAGTGGGTATCGCAGAACTGGAATTTGGCATAAAGAGTGCATGCTGTGATGGGGGAGGGGTGCCCTCACCTCTCAGGGGGTATCGCAGAACTGGAATTTGGCATAAAGAGTGGATGCTGTGATGGGGGAGGGGTGCCTATATCTCTCAGGGGGTATCGCAGAACTGGAAGTTGGCATAAAGAGTGGATGCTGTGATGGGGGAGTGGTGCCTATACCTCTCAGGGGGGTATTGCAGAAGTGGAAGTTGGCATATAGAGTGGATGCTCTCATGGGGGAGAGGTGCCTATACCTCTCAGTGGGTATCGCAGAACTGGAAGTTGGCATAAAGAGTGGATGCTGTGATGGGGGAGGGGTACCTATACCTCCCAGTGGGTATCGCAGAACTGGAAGTTGGCATATAGAGAGGAAGCTGTCATGGTGGAGGGGTGCCCTCACCTCTCAGTGGGTATCGCAGAACTGGAATTTGGCATAGAGAGTGGATGCTGTGATGGGGGAGGGGTGCCCTCACCTCTCAGGGGGTATCGCAGAACTGGAATTTGGCATAAAGAGTGGATGCTGTGATGGGGGAGGGGTGCCCTCACCTCTCAGGGGGTATCGCAGAACTGGAAGTTGGGATAAAGAGTGGATGCTGTGATGGGGGAGGGGTGCCCTCACCTCTCAGGGGGTATTGCAGAACTGGAAGTTGGCATAAATGGTGGATGCTGTCATGGGGGAGGGTACCTAAACCTCCCAGTGGGTATCGCACGCAAAACTGGAAGTTGGCATATAGAGTGGAAGCTGTGATGGGGGAGGGGTGCCCTCACCTCTCAGGGGGTATTGCAGAACTGGAAGTTGGCATAAAGAGTGGATGCTGTGATGGGGGAGGGGTGCCCTCACCTCTCAGGGGGTATTGCGGAACTGGAAGTTGGCATAAAGAGTGGATGCTGTTATGGGGGAGTGGTGCCTATACCTCTCAGGGGGCTATTGCAGAAGTGGAAGTTGGCATATAGAGTGGATGCTCTCATGGGGGAGAGGTGCCTATACCTCTCAGTGGGTATCGCAGAACTGGAAGTTGGCATAAAGAGTGGATGCTGTGATGGGGGAGGGGTACCTATACCTCCCAGTGGGTATCGCAGAACTGGAAGTTGGCATATAGAGAGGAAGCTGTCATGGTGGAGGGGTGCCCTCACCTCTCAGTGGGTATCGCAGAACTGGAATTTGGCATAGAGAGTGGATGCTGTGATGGGGGAGGGGTGCCCTCACCTCTCAGGGGGTATCGCAGAACTGGAATTTGGCATAAAGAGTGGATGCTGTGATGGGGGAGGGGTGCCCTCACCTCTCAGGGGGTATCGCAGAACTGGAAGTTGGGATAAAGAGTGGATGCTGTGATGGGGGAGGGGTGCCCTCACCTCTCAGGGGGTATTGCAGAACTGGAAGTTGGCATAAATGGTGGATGCTGTCATGGGGGAGGGTACCTAAACCTCCCAGTGGGTATCGCACGCAAAACTGGAAGTTGGCATATAGAGTGGAAGCTGTGATGGGGGAGGGGTGCCCTCACCTCTCAGGGGGTATTGCAGAACTGGAAGTTGGCATAAAGAGTGGATGCTGTGATGGGGGAGGGGTGCCCTCACCTCTCAGGGGGTATTGCGGAACTGGAAGTTGGCATAAAGAGTGGATGCTGTTATGGGGGAGGGTACCTATACCTCCCAGTGGGTATCGCAGAACTGGAAGTTGGCATAAAGAGTGGATGCTGTGATGGGGGAGGGGTGCCCTCACCTCTCAGTGGGTATCGCAGAACTGGAATTTGGCATAAAGAGTGGATGCTGTGATGGGGAGGGATGCCCTCACCTCTCAGGGTGTATCGCAGAACTGGAAGTTGGGATAAAGAGTGGATGCTGTGATGGGGGAGGGGTGCCCTCACCTCTCAGGGGGTATCGCAGAACTGGAATTTGGCATAAAGAGTGGATGCTGTGATGGGGGAGAGGTGCCCTCACCTCTCAGGGGGTATCGCAGAACTGGAAGTTGGCATAAAGAGTGGATGCTGTCATGGGGGAGGGGTACCTATACCTCCCAGTGGGTATCGCAAAACTGGAAGTTGGCATAAAGAGTGGAAGCTGTCATGTGGCGGGGTGCCCTCACCTCTCAGGGGGTATTGCAGAACTGGAAGTTGGCATAAAGGGTGGATGCTGTCATGGGGATGGGTGCCTATACCTCCCAGTGGGTAGCGCACGCAAAACTGGAAGTTGGCATATAGAGTGGAAGCTGTGATGGGGGAGGGGTGCCCACACCTCTCAGGGGGTATTGCAGAACTGGAAGTTGGCATATAGAGTGGATGCTGTGATGGGGGAGGGGTGCACTCACCTCTCAGGGGGTATCGCAGAACTGGAAGTCTCCATAAAGAGTGGAAGCTGTGATGGGGGAGGGGTGCCCTCACCTCTCAGGGGGTATTGCAGAACTGGAAGTTGGCATAAAGAGTGGATGCTGTGATGGGGGAGGGGTGCCCTCACCTCTCAGGGGGTATCGCAGAACTGGAAGTTGGCATAAAGAGTGGATGCTGTGATGGGGGAGGGGTGCCCTCACCTCTCAGGGGGTATTGCAGAACTGAAAGTTGGCATAAAGAGTGGATGCTGTCATGGGGGAGGAGTACCTATACCTCCCAGTGGGTATCGCAGAACTGGAAGTTGGCATAAAGTGTGGAAGCTCTCATGGGGAGGGGTGCCCTCACCTCTCAGGGGGTATTGCAGAACTGGAAGTTGGCATAAAGAGTGGATGCTGTCATGGGGATGTGTGCCTATACCTCCCAGTGGGTATTGCAGAACTGGAAGTTGGCATAAAGAGTGGATGCTGTGATGGGGGAGGGTACCTATACCTCCCAGTGGGTATTGCACGCAAAACTGGAAGTTGGCATATAAAGTGGAAGCTGTGATGGGGGAGGGGTGCCCTCACCTCTCAGGGGGTATTGCAGAACTGGAAGTTGGCATAAAGAGTGGATGCTGTGATGGGGGAGGGGTGCCCTCACCTCTCAGGGGGTATCGCAGAACTGGAAGTTGGCATAAAGAATGGATGCTGTGATGGGGGAGGGGTGCCCTCACCTCTCAGTGGGTATCGCAGAACTGGAATTTGGCATAAAGAGTGGATGCTGTGATGGGGGAGGGCTGCCTATACCTCTCAGGGGGTATCGCAGACTGGAAGTTGGCATAAAGAGTGGATGCTGTCATGGGGGGGGGTGCCCTCACCTCTCAGGGGGTATTGCAGAACTGGAAGTTGGGATAAAGAGTGGATGCTGTGATGGGGGGGGGTGCCCTCACCTCTCAGGGGGTATTGCAGAAGTGGAAGTTGGCATATAGAGTGGATGCTGTGATGGGGGAGAGGTGCCTATACCTCTCAGTGGGTATCACAGAACTGGAAGTTGGCATAAAGAGTGGATGCTGTGATGGGGGAGGGTACCTATACCTCCCAGTGGGTATCGCAGAACTGGAAGTTGGCATATAGAGTGGAAGCTGTCATGGGGAGGGGTGCCCTCACCTCTGAGGGGGTATCGCAGAACTGGAAGTTGGCATAAGATTGGATGCTGTCATGGGGGAGAGGTGCCTATACCTCTCAGTGATTATCGCAGAACTGGAAGTTGGCATAAAGAGTGGATGCTGTGATGGGGGAGGGGTGCCCTCACCTCTCAGTGGGTATCGCAGAACTGGAAGTTGGCATAAAGAGTGGATGCTGTGATGGGGGAGTGGTGTTCTCACCTCTCAGGGGGTATCGCAGAACTGGAAGTTGGGATAAAGAGTGAATGCTGTGATGGGGGAGGGGTGCCCTCACCTCTCAGGGGGTATCGCAGAACTGGAATTTGGCATAAAGAGTGGATGCTGTGATGGGGGAGGGGTGCCCTCACCTCTCAGGGGGTATCGCAGAACTGGAAGTTGGCATAAAGAGTGGATGCTGTGATGGGGGAGGGGTGCCCTCACCTCTCAGGGGGTATCGCAGACTGGAAGTTGGCATAAAGAGTGGATGCTGTGATGGGGGAGGGGTGCCCTCACCTCTCAGGGGGTATCGCAGAACTGGAAATTGCCATAAAGAGTGGATGCTGTCATGGGGGAGGGGTACCTATACCTCCCAGTGGGTATCGCAGAACTGGAAGTTGGCATAAAGAGTGGAAGCTGTCATGGGGAGGGGTGCCCTCACCTCTCAGGGGGTATTGCAGAACTGGAAGTTGGCATAAAGAGTGGATGCTGTCATGGGGATGGGTGCCTATACCTCCCAGTGGGTATTGCAGAACTGGAAGTTGGCATAAGGAGTAAATGCTGTGATGGGGGAGGGTACCTATACCTCCCAGTGGGTATCGCAGAACTGGAAGTTGGGATAAAGAGTGGATGCTGCGATGGGGGAGGGGTGCCCTCACGGCTCAGGGGGTATTGCAGAAGTGGAAGTTGGCATATAGAGTGGATGCTGTCATGGGGGAGAGGTGCCTTTACCTCTCAGTGGGTATCGCAGAACTGGAAGTTGGCATAAAGAGTGGATGCTGTGATGGGGGAGGGGTGCCCTCACCTCTCAGTGGGTATTGCAGAAGTGGAAGTTGGCATATAGAGTGGATGCTGTCATGGGGGAGAGGTGCCTATACCTCTCAGTGGGTATCGCAGAACTGGAAGTTGGAATAAAGAGTGGATGCTGTGATAGGGGAGGGGTGCCCTCACCTCTCAGTGGGTATTGCAGAAGTGGAAGTTGGCATATAGAGTGGATGCTGTGATGGGGGATGGGGTGCCCTCACCTCTCAGGGGGTATCGCAGAACTGGTATTTGGCATAAAGAGTGGATCCTGTGATGGGGGATGGGTGCCCTCACCTCTCAGGGGGTATCGCAGAAATGGAATTTGGGATAAAGAGTGGATGCTGTGATGGGGGAGGGGTTCCCTCACCTCTCAGGGGGTATCGCAGAACTGGAAGTTGGCATAAAGAGTGGATGCTGTGATGGGGGAGGGGTGCCCTCACCTCTCAGGGGGTATCGCAGAACTGGAAGTTGGGATAAAGAGTGGATGCTGTAATGGGGGAGGGGTGCCCTCACCTCTCAGGGGGTATCGCAGAACTGGAAGTTGGCATATAGAGTGGAAGCTGTGGTGGGGGAGGGGTGCCCTCACCTCTCAGGGGGTATCGCAGAACTGGAAGTTGCCATAAAAAGTGGATGCTGTGATGGGGGAGGGATGCCCTCACCTCTCAGGGGGTATCGCAGAACTGGAAGTTGGCATAAAGAGTTGATGCTGTGATGGGGGAGGGGTGCCCTCACCTCTCAGGGGGTATCGCCGAACTGAAAGTTGGCATAAAGAGTGGATGCTGTCATGGGGGAGGGGTGCCCTCACCTCTCAGGGGGTATTGCAGAACTGGAAGTTGGCATAAAGAGTGGATGCTGTCATGGGGGAGGGGTACCTATACCTCCCAGTGGGTATCGCAGAACTGGAAGTTGGCATAAAGAGTGGAAGCTGTGATGGGGAGGGTACCTATACCTCCCAGTGGGTATCGCACGCAAAACTGGAAGTTGGCATATAGAGTGGAAGCTGTGATGGGGGAGGGGTGCCCTCACCTCTCAGGGGGTATTGCAGAACTGGAAGTTGGCATAAAGAGTGGATGCTGTGATGGGGGAGGGGTGCCCTCACCTCTCAGGGGGTATCGCAGAACTGGAAGTTGGCATAAAGAGTGGATGCTGTCATGGGGGAGGGGTACCTATACCTCCCAGTGGGTATCGCAGAACTGGAAGTTGGCATAAAGAGTGGAAGCTGTGATGGGGAGGGTACCTATACCTCCCAGTGGGTATCGCACGCAAAACTGGAAGTTGGCATATAGAGTGGAAGCTGTGATGGGGGAGGGGTGCCCTCACCTCTCAGGGGGTATCGCAGAACGGGAAGTTGGCATAAAGGGTGGAAGCTGTGATGGGGAGGGTACCCTTTACCTCCCAGTGGGTATCGCACGCAAAACTGGAAGTTGGCATATAGAGTGGAAGCTGTGATGGGGGAGGGGTGCCCTCACCTCTCAGGGGGTATTGCAGAACTGGAAGTTGGCATAAAGAGTGGATGCTGTGATGGGGGAGGGGTGCCCTCACCTCTCAGTGGGTCTTGCAGAAGTGGAAGTTGGCATATAGAGTGGATGCTGTCGGGGTGCCCTCACCTCTCAGTGGGTATTGCAGAACTGGAAGTTGGCATAAAGAGTGGATGCTGTGATGGGGGCGGGGTGCCCTCACCTCTCAGGGGGTATTGCAGAACTGGAAGTTGCCATATATAGTGGATGCTGTGATGGGGGAGGGGTGCCCTCACCTCTCAGGGGGTATTGCAGAACTGGAAGTTGGCATATAGAGTGGATGCTGTGATGGGGGAGGGGTGCCCTCACCTCTCTGGGGTTATTGCGGAAATGGAAGTTGGCATAAAGAGTGGATGCTGTGATTGGGGAGGGGTGCCCTCACCTCTCAGCGGGTATCGCAGAACTGGAAGTTGGGATAAAGAGTGGATGCTGTCATGGGGATGGGTGCCCCCACCTCTCAGGGGGTATTGCAGAACTGGAAGTTGGCATAAAGAGTGGATGCTGTCATGGGGGAGGGGTGCCCTCACCTCTCAGGGGGTATTGCAGAACTGGAAGTTGGCATAAAGAGTGGATGCTGTCATGGGGGAGGAGTACCTATACCTCCCAGTGGGTATCGCAGAACTGGAAGTTGGCATAAAGAGTGGAAGCTGTGATGGGGAGGGTACCTAAACCTCCCAGTGGGTATCGCACGCAAAACTGGAAGTTGGCATATAGAGTGGAAGCTGTGATGGGGGAGGGGTGCCCTCACCTCTCAGGGGGTATTGCAGAACTGGAAGTTGGCATATAGAGTGGAAGCTGTGATGGGGGAGGGGTGCCCTCACCTCTCAGGGGGTACTGCAGAACTGGAAGTTGGCATAAAGAGTGGATGCTGTCATGGGGGAGAGGTGCCTATACCTCTCAGTGGGTATCGCAGAACTGGAAGTTGGCATAAAGAGCGGATGCTGTGATGGGGGAGGGGTGCCCCCACCTCTCAGTGGGTATCGCAGAACTGGAATTTGGCATAAAGAGTGGATGCTGTGATGGGGGAGGGGTGCCCTCACCTCTCAGGGTGTATCGCAGAACTGGAAGTTGGGATAAAGAGTGGATGCTGTGATGGGGGAGGGGTGCCCTCACGGCTCAGGGGGCATTGCAGAACTGGAAGTTAGCATAAAGAGTGGATGCTGTGATGGGGGAGGGTACCTATACCTCCCAATAGGTATCGCAGAACTGGAAGTTGGCATATAGAGTGGAAGCTGTCATGGGTGAGGGGTGCCCTCACCTCTCAGGGGGTATCGCAGAACTGGAAGTTGGCATAAAGAGTGGATGCTGTGATGGGGGAGGGATGCCCTCACCTCTCAGGGGGTATCGCAGAACTGGAAGTTGGGATAAAGAGTGGATGCTGTGATGGGGGAGGGGTGCCCTCACCTCTCAGGGGGTATCGCAGAACTGGAATTTGGCATAAAGAATGGATGCTGTGATGGGGGAGGGGTGCCCTCACCTCTCAGGGGGTATCGCAGAACTGGAAGTTGGGATAAAGAGTGGATGCTGTGATGGGGGAGGGGTGCCCTCACCTCTCAGGGGGTATTGCAGAACTGGAAGTTGGCATAAAGGGTGGATGCTGTCATGGGGATGGGTGCCTATACCTCCCAGTGGGTATCGCACGCAAAACTGGAAGTTGGCATATAGAGTGGAAGCTGTGATGGGGGAGGGGTGCCCACACCTCTCAGGGGGTATTGCAGAACTGGAAGTTGGCATAAAGAGTGGATGCTGTCATGGGCATGTGTGCCTATACCTCCCAGTGGGTATTGCAGAACTGGAAGTTGGCATAAAGAGTGGATGCTGTGATGGGGGAGGGTACCTAAACCTCCCAGTGGGTATCGCACGCAAAACTGGAAGTTGGCATATAGAGTGGAAGCTGTGATGGGGGAGGGGTGCCCACACCTCTCAGGGGGTATTGCAGAACTGGAAGTTGGCATAAAGAGTGGATGCTGTCATGGGGGAGGAGTACCTATACCTCCCAGTGGGTATCGCAGAACTGGAAGTTGGCATAAAGTGTGGAAGCTGTCATGGGGAGTAGTGCCCTCACCTCTCAGGGGGTATTGCAGAACTTGAAGTTGGCATAAAGAGTGGATGCTGTCATGGGGATGTGTGCCTATACCTCCCAGTGGGTATTGCAGAACTGGAAGTTGGCATAAAGAGTGGATGCTGTGATGGGGGAGGGTACCTATACCTCCCAGTGGGTATCGCACGCAAAACTGGGAGTTGGCATATAAAGTGGAAGCTGTGATGAGGGAGGGTTGCCCTCACCTCTCAGGGGGTATTGCAGAACTGGAAGTTGGCATAAAGAGTGGATGCTGTGATGGGGGAGGGGTGCCCTCACCTCTCAGGGGGTATTGCAGAACTGGTAGTTGGCATATAAAGTGGAAGCTGTCATGGGGAGGGGTGCCCACACCTCTCAGTGGGTATCACAGAACTGGAAGTTGGCATAAAGAGTGGATGCTGTGATGGGGGAGGGGTGCCCTCACCTCTCAGGGGGTATTGCAGAACTGGAAGTTGGCATAAAGAGTGGATGCTGTCATGGGGGAGGGGTGACATCACCTCTCAGGGGGTATTGCAGAACTGGAAGTTGGCATAAAGAGTGGATGCTGTGATGGGGGAGGGGTGCCCTCACCTCTCAGGGGGTATTGCAGAAGTGGAAGTTGGCATATAGAGTGGATGCTGTCATGGGGGAGAGGTGCCTATACCTCTCAGTGGGTATCGCAGAACTGGAAGTTGGCATATAGAGTGGAAGCTGGCATGGGGGAGGGGGGCCCTCACCTCTCTGGGGTATTGGAGTACTGGAAGTTGGCATAAGAGTGGATGCTGTCATGGGGGAGAGGTGCCTATACCTCTCAGTGGGTATCGCAGAACTGGAAGTTGGCATAAAGAGTGGATGCTGTGATGGGGGAGGGTACCTATACCTCCCAGTGGGTATCGCAGAACTGGAAGTTGGCATATAGAGTGGAAGCTGTCATGGGGGAGGGGTGCCCTCACCTCTCTGGGGGTATTGTAGAACTGGAAGTTGGCATAAGAGTGGATGCTGTCATGGGGGAGAGGTGCCTATACCTCTCAGTGGGTATCGCAGAACTGGAAGTTGGCATAAAGAGTGGATGCTGTGATGGGGGAGGGGTGCCCTCACCTCTCAGTGGGTATCGCAGAACTGGAATTTGGCATAAAGAGTGGATGCTGTGATGGGGGAGGGGTGCCCTCACCTCTCAGGGGGTATCGCAGAAATGGAAGTTGGGATAAAGAGTGAATGCTGTGATGGGGGAGGGGTGCCATCACCTCTCAGGGGGTATCGCAGAACTGGAAGTTGGCATAAAGAGTGGATGCTGTGATGGGGGAGGGGTGCCTATACCTCTCAGTGGGTATCGCAGAACTGGAAGTTGGCATAAAGAGTGGATGCTGTGATGGGGGAGGGGTGCCTATACCTCTCAGTGATTATCGCAGAACTGGAATTTGGCATAAAGAGTGCATGCTGTGATGGGGGAAGGGTGCCCTCACCTCTCAGGGGGTATCGCAGAACTGGAATTTGGCATAAAGAGTGGATGCTGTGATGGGGGAGGGGTGCCTATATCTCTCAGGGGGTATCGCATAACTGGAAGTTGGCATAAAGAGTGGATGCTGTGATGGGGGAGTGGTGCCTATACCTCTCAGGGGGGTATTGCAGAAGTGGAAGTTGGCATATAGAGTGGATGCTGTCATGGGGGAGAGGTGCCTATACCTCTCAGTGGGTATCGCAGAACTGGAAGTTGGCATAAAGAGTGGATGCTGTGATGGGGGAGGGGTACCTATACCTCCCAGTGGGTATCGCAGAACTGGAAGTTGGCATATAGAGAGGAAGCTGTCATGGTGGAGGGGTGCCCTCACCTCTCAGTGGGTATCGCAGAACTGGAATTTGGCATAGAGAGTGGATGCTGTGATGGGGGAGGGGTGCCCTCACCTCTCAGGGGGTATCGCAGAACTGGAATTTGGCATAAAGAGTGGATGCTGTGATGGGGGAGGGGTGCCCTCACCTCTCAGGGGGTATCGCAGAACTGGAAGTTGGGATAAAGAGTGGATGCTGTGATGGGGGAGGGGTGCCCTCACCTCTCAGGGGGTATTGCAGAACTGGAAGTTGGCATAAATGGTGGATGCTGTCATGGGGGAGGGTACCTAAACCTCCCAGTGGGTATCGCACGCAAAACTGGAAGTTGGCATATAGAGTGGAAGCTGTCATGGGGGAGGGGTGCCCTCACCTCTCAGGGGGTATTGCAGAAGTGGAAGTTGGCATATAGAGTGGATGCTGTCATGGGGGAGAGGTGCCTATACCTCTCAGTGGGTATCGCAGAATTGGAAGTTGGCATAAAGAGTGGATGCTGTCATGGGGGAGAGGTGCCTATACCTCTCAGTAGGTATCGCAGAACTGGAAGTTGGCATAAAGAGTGGATGCTGTGATGGGGGAGGGTACCTATACCTCCCAGTGGGTATCGCAGAACTGGAAGTTGGCATATAGAGTGGAAGCTGTCATGGGGGAGGGGGGCCCTCACCTCTCTGGGGGTATTGGAGAACTGGAAGTTGGCATAAGAGTGGATGCTGTCATGGAGGAGAGGTGCCCTCACCTCTCAGGGGGTATCGCAGAACTGGAAGTTGGCATAAAGAGTGGATGCTGTGATGGGGGAGGGTACCTATACCTCCCAGTGGGTATCGCACGCAAAACTGGAAGTTGGCATATAGAGTGGAAGCTGTGATGGGGGAGGGGTGCCCTCACCTCTCAGGGGGTATCTTCGGAAGTTGGGATAAAGAGTGAATGCTGTCATGGGGAAGAGGTGCCTATACCTCTCAGTGGGTATCGCAGAACTGGAAGTTGGCATAAAGAGTGGATGCTGTGATGGGGAGGGGTGCCCTCACGGCTCAGGGGGTATCGCAGAACTGGAAGTTGGCAAAAAGAGTGGATGCTGTGATGGGGGAGGGGTGCCTATACCTCTCAGGGGGGTATTGCAGAAGTGGAAGTTGGCATATAGAGTGGATGCTGTGATGGGGGAGGGGTGCCTATACCTCTCAGGGGGGTATCGCAGAACTGGAAGTTGGCATAAAGAGTGGATGCTGTTATGGGGGAGGGTACCTATACCTCCCAGTGGGTATCGCAGAACTGGAAGTTGGCATATAGAGTGGAAGCTGTCATGGGGGAGGGGTGCCCACACCTCTCAGGGGGTATCGCAGAACTGGAAGTTGGCATAAGAGTGGATGCTGTCATGGGGGAGAGGTGCCTATACCTCTCAGTGGGTACCGCAGAACTGGAAGTTGGCATAAAGAGTGGATGCTGTGATGGGGGAGGGGTGCCCTCACCTCTCAGTGGGTATCGCAGAACTGGAATTTGGCATAAAGAGTGGATGCTGTGAAGGGGAGGGATGCCCTCACCTCTCAGGGGGTATCGCAGAACTGGAAGTTGGGATAAAGAGTGGATGCTGTGATGGGGGAGGGGTGCCCTCACCTCTCAGGGGGTATCGCAGAACTGGAATTTGGCATTAAGAGCGGATGCTGTGATGGGGGAGAGGTGCCCTCACCTCTCAGGGGGTATCGCAGAACTGGAAGTTGGCATAAAGAGTGGATGCTGTCATGGGGGAGGGGTACCTATACCTCCCAGTGGGTATCGCAAAACTGGAAGTTGGCATAAAGAGTGGAAGCTGTCATGTGGCGGGGTGCCCTCACCTCTCAGGGGGTATTGCAGAACTGGAAGTTGGCATAAAGGGTGGATGCTGTCATGGGGATGGGTGCCTATACCTCCCAGTGTGTATCGCACGCAAAACTGGAAGTTGGCATATAGAGTGGAAGCTGTGATGGGGGAGGGGTGCCCACACCTCTCAGGGGGTATTGCAGAACTGGAAGTTGGCATATAGAGTGGATGCTGTGATGGGGGAGGGGTGCCCTCACCTCTCAGGGGGTATCGCAGAACTGGAAGTTGCCATAAAGAGTGGAAGCTGTGATGGGGGAGGGGTGCCCTCACCTCTCAGGGGGTATTGAAGAACTGGAAGTTGGCATAAAGTATGGATGCTGTGATGGGGGAGGGGTACCCTCACCTCTCAGGGGGTATCGCAGAACTGGAAGTTGGCATAAAGAGTGGATGCTGTGATGGGGGAGGGGTGCCCTCACCTCTCAGGGGGTATTGCAGAACTGGAAGTTGGCATAAAGAGTGGATGCTGTGATGGGGGAGGAGTACCTATACCTCCCAGTGGGTATCGCAGAACTGGAAGTTGGCATAAAGTGTGGAAGCTCTCATGGGGAGGGGTGCCCTCACCTCTCAGGGGGTATTGCAGAACTGGAAGTTGGCATAAAGAGTGGATGCTGTCATGGGGATGTGTGCCTATACCTCCCAGTGGGTATTGCAGAACTGGAAGTTGGCATAAAGAGTGGATGCTGTGATGGGGGAGGGTACCTATACCTCCCAGTGGGTATTGCACGCAAAACTGGAAGTTGGCATATAAAGTGGAAGCTGTGATGGGGGAGGGGTGCCCTCACCTCTCAGGGGGTATTGCAGAACTGGAAGTTGGCATAAAGAGTGGATGCTGTGATGGGGGAGGGGTGCCCTCACCTCTCAGGGGGTATTGCAGAACTGGAAGTTGGCATAAAGAGTGGATGCTGTGATGGGGGGGGGTGCCCTCACCTCTCAGGGGGTATTGCAGAAGTGGAAGTTGGCATATAGAGTGGATGCTGTGATGGGGGAGAGGTGCCTATACCTCTCAGTGGGTATCACAGAACTGGAAGTTGGCATAAAGAGTGGATGCTGTGATGGGGGAGGGTACCTATACCTCCCAGTGGGTATCGCAGAACTGGAAGTTGGCATATAGAGTGGAAGCTGTCATGGGGAGGGGTGCCCTCACCTCTGAGGGGGTATCGCAGAACTGGAAGTTGGCATAAGAGTGGATGCTGTCATGGGGGAGAGGTGCCTATACCTATCAGTGGGTATTGCATAACTGGAAGTTGGCATAAAGAGTGGATGCTGTGATGGGGGAGGGGTGCCCTCACCTCTCAGGGGGTATCGCAGAACTGGAAGTTGGGATAAAGAGTGGATGCTGTGATGGGGGAGGGGTGCCCTCACCTCTCAGGGGGTATCGCAGAACTGGAATTTGGCATAAAGAGTGGATGCTGTGATGGGGGAGGGGTGCCCTCACCTCTCAGGGGGTATCGCAGAACTGGAAGTTGGGATAAAGAGTGGATGCTGTGATGGGGGAGGGGTGCCCTCACCTCTCAGGGGGTATCGCAGAACTGGAAGTTGGCATAAAGAGTGAATGCTGTCATGGGGGAGGGGTACCTATACCTCCCAGTGGGTATCGCAGAACTGGAAGTTGGCATAAAGAGTGGAAGCTGTCATGGGGAGGGGTGCCCTCACCTCTCAGGGGGTATTGCAGAACTGGAAGTTGGGATAAAGAGTGGATGCTGTGATGGGGGAGGGTACCTAAACCTCCCAGTGGGTATCGCACGTAAAACTGGAAGTTGGCATATAGAGTGGAAGCTGTGATGGGGGAGGGGTGCCCTCACCTCTCAGTGGGTATTGCGGAACTGGAAGTTGGCATAAAGAGTGGATGCTGTGATGGGGGAGGGGTGCCCTCACCCCTCAGTGGGTATTGCAGAAGTGGAAGTTGGCATATAGAGTGGATGCTGTCATGGGGGAGAGGTGCCTATACCTCTCAGTGGGTATCGCAGAACTGGAAGTTGGCATAAAGAGTGGATGCTGTGATGGGGGAGGGGTGCCCTCACCTCTCAGGGGGTATCGCAGAACTGGAAGTTGGGATAAAGAGTGGATGCTGTGATGGGGGAGGGGTGCCCTCACCTCTCAGGGGGTATCGCAGAACTGGAAGTTGGCATAAAGAGTGGATGCTGTGATGGGGGAGGGGTGCCCTCACCTCTCAGGGGGTATCGCAGACTGGAAGTTGGCATAAAGAGTGGATGCTGTGATGGGGGAGGGGTGCCCTCACCTCTCAGGGGGTATCGCAGAACTGGAAATTGCCATAAAGAGTGGATGCTGTCATGGGGGAGGGGTAACTATACCTCCCAGTGGGTATCGCAGAACTGGAAGTTGGCATAAAGAGTGGAAGCTGTCATGGGGAGGGGTGCCCTCACCTCTCAGGGGGTATCGCAGAACTGGAAGTTGGCATATAGAGTGGAAGCTGTGATGGGGAGGGATGCCCTCACCTCTCAGTGGGTATCGCAGAACTGGAAGTTGGCATAAAGAGTGGATGCTGTGATGGGGGAGGGGTGCCCTCACCTCTCAGTGGGTATCGCAGAACTGGAAGTTGGCATAAAGAGTGGATGCTGTGATGGGGGAGTGGTGCTCTCACCTCTCAGGGGGTATCGCAGAACTGGAAGTTGGGATAAAGAGTGAATGCTGTGATGGGGGAGGGGTGCCCTCACCTCTCAGGGGGTATCGCAGAACTGGAATTTGGCATAAAGAGTGGATGCTGTGATGGGGGAGGGGTGCCCTCACCTCTCAGGGGGTATCGCAGAACTGGAAGTTGGCATAAAGAGTGGATGCTGTGATGGGGGAGGGGTGCCCTCACCTCTCAGGGGGTATCGCAGACTGGAAGTTGGCATAAAGAGTGGATGCTGTGATGGGGGAGGGGTGCCCTCACCTCTCAGGGGGTATCGCAGAACTGGAAATTGCCATAAAGAGTGGATGCTGTCATGGGGGAGGGGTACCTATACCTCCCAGTGGGTATCGCAGAACTGGAAGTTGGCATAAAGAGTGGAAGCTGTCATGGGGAGGGGTGTCCTCACCTCTCAGGGGGTATTGCAGAACTGGAAGTTGGCATAAAGAGTGGATGCTGTCATGGGGATG
The DNA here is from genome assembly GCF_040938575.1 of Ambystoma mexicanum. Classification (NCBI taxonomy): domain Eukaryota; kingdom Metazoa; phylum Chordata; class Amphibia; order Caudata; family Ambystomatidae; genus Ambystoma; species Ambystoma mexicanum. The sequence goes on along the minus strand of NC_090937.1, from coordinate 1,686,948,517 downwards.
GGTGCCTATACCTCCCAGTGGGTATTGCAGAACTGGAAGTTGGCATAAGGAGTAAATGCTGTGATGGGGGAGGGTACCTATACCTCCCAGTGGGTATCGCAGAACTGGAAGTTGGGATAAAGAGTGGATGCTGCGATGGGGGAGGGGTGCCCTCACGGCTCAGGGGGTATTGCAGAAGTGGAAGTTGGCATATAGAGTGGATGCTGTCATGGGGGAGAGGTGCCTTTACCTCTCAGTGGGTATCGCAGAACTGGAAGTTGGCATAAAGAGTGGATGCTGTGATGGGGGAGGGGTGCCCTCACCTCTCAGTGGGTTTTGCAGAAGTGGAAGTTGGCATATAGAGTGGATGCTGTCATGGGGGAGAGGTGCCTATACCTCTCAGTGGGTATCGCAGAACTGGAAGTTGGAATAAAGAGTGGATGCTGTGATGGGGGAGGGGTGCCCTCACCTCTCAGTGGGTATTGCAGAAGTGGAAGTTGGCATATAGAGTGGATGCTGTGATGGGGGATGGGGTGCCCTCACCTCTCAGGGGGTATCGCAGAACTGGTATTTGGCATAAAGAGTGGATCCTGTGATGGGGGATGGGTGCCCTCACCTCTCAGGGGGTATCGCAGAAATGGAATTTGGGATAAAGAGTGGATGCTGTGATGGGGGAGGGGTGCCCTCACCTCTCAGGGGGTATCGCAGAACTGGAAGTTGGCATAAAGAGTGGATGCTGTGATGGGGGAGGGGTGCCATCACCTCTCAGGGGGTATCGCAGAACTGGAAGTTGGGATAAAGAGTGGATGCTGTAATGGGGGAGGGGTGCCCTCACCTCTCAGGGGGTATCGCAGAACTGGAAGTTGGCATATAGAGTGGAAGCTGTGGTGGGCGAGGGGTGCCCTCACCTCTCAGGGGGTATCGCAGAACTGGAAGTTGCCATAAAAAGTGGATGCTGTGATGGGGGAGGGGTGCCCTCACCTCTCAGGGGGTATCGCCGAACTGGAAGTTGGCATAAAGAGTGGATGCTGTCATGGGGGAGGGGTGCCCTCTCCTCTCAGGGGGTATTGCAGAACTGGAAGTTGGCATAAAGAGTGGATGCTGTCACGGGGGAGGGGTACCTATACCTCCCAGTGGGTATTGCAGAACTGGAAGTTGGCATAAAGAGTGGAAGCTGTGATGGGGAGGGTACCTATACCTCCCAGTGGGTATCGCACGCAAAACTGGAAGTTGGCATATAGAGTGGAAGCTGTGATGGGGGAGGGGTGCCCTCACCTCTCAGGGGGTATTGCAGAACTGGAAGTTGGCATAAAGAGTGGATGCTGTGATGGGGGAGGGGTGCCCTCACCTCTCAGGGGGTATCGCAGAACTGGAAGTTGGCATAAAGAGTGGATGCTGTCATGGGGGAGGGGTACCTATACCTCCCAGTGGGTATGGCAGAACTGGAAGTTGGCATAAAGAGTGGAAGCTGTGATGGGGAGGGTACCTATACCTCCCAGTGGGTATCGCACGCAAAACTGGAAGTTGGCATATAGAGTGGAAGCTGTGATGGGGGAGGGGTGCCCTCACCTCTCAGGGGGTATCGCAGAACTGGAAGTTGGCATAAAGAGTGGAAGCTGTGATGGGGAGGGTACCTATACCTCCCAGTGGGTATCGCACGCAAAACTGGAAGTTGGCATATAGAGTGGAAGCTGTGATGGGGGAGGGGTGCCCTCACCTCTCAGGGGGTATTGCAGAACTGGAAGTTGGCATAAAGAGTGGATGCTGTGATGGGGGAGGGGTGCCCTCACCTCTCAGTGGGTCTTGCAGAAGTGGAAGTTGGCATATATAGTGGATGCTATGATGGGGGAGGGGTGCCCTCACCTCTCAGGGGGTATTGCAGAACTGGAAGTTGGCATATAGAGTGGATGCTGTGATGGGGGAGGGGTGCCCTCACCTCTCTGGGGTTATTGCGGAAATGGAAGTTGGCATAAAGAGTGGATGCTGTGATTGGGGAGGGGTGCCCTCACCTCTCAGCGGGTATCGCAGAACTGGAAGTTGGGATAAAGAGTGGATGCTGTCATGGGGATGGGTGCCCTCACCTCTCAGGGGGTATTGCAGAACTGGAAGTTGGCATAAAGAGTGGATGCTGTCATGGGGGAGGGGTGCCCTCACCTCTCAGGGGGTATTGCAGAACTGGAAGTTGGCATAAAGAGTGGATGCTGTCATGGGGGAGGGGTACCTATACCTCCCAGTGGGTATCGCAGAACTGGAAGTTGGCATAAAGAGTGGAAGCTGTGATGGGGAGGGTACCTAAACCTCCCAGTGGGTATCGCACGCAAAACTGGAAGTTGGCATATAGAGTGGAAGCTGTGATGGGGAGGGGTGCCCTCACCTCTCAGGGGGTATTGCAGAACTGGAAGTTGGCATATAGAGTGGAAGCTGTGATGGGGGACGGGTGCCCTCACCTCTCAGGGGGTATTGCAGAACTGGAAGTTGGCATAAAGAGTGGATGCTGTCATGGGGGAGAGGTGCCTATACCTCTCAGTGGGTATCGCAGAACTGGAAGTTGGCATAAAGAGCGGATGCTGTGATGGGGGAGGGGTGCCCCCACCTCTCAGTGGGTATCGCAGAACTGGAATTTGGCATAAAGAGTGGATGCTGTGATGGGGGAGGGGTGCCCTCACCTCTCAGGGTGTATCGCAGAACTGGAAGTTGGGATAAAGAGTGGATGCTGTGATGGGGGAGGGGTGCCCTCACGGCTCAGGGGGTATTGCAGAACTGGAAGTTAGCATAAAGAGTGGATGCTGTGATGGGGGAGGGTACCTATACCTCCCAATGGGTATCGCAGAACTGGAAGTTGGCATATAGAGTGGAAGCTGTCATGGGTGAGGGGTGCCCTCACCTCTCAGGGGGTATCGCAGAACTGGAAGTTGGCATAAAGAGTGGATGCTGTGATGGGGGAGGGATGCCCTCACCTCTCAGGGGGTATCGCAGAACTGGAAGTTGGGATAAAGAGTGGATGCTGTGATGGGGGAGGGGTGCCCTCACCTCTCAGGGGGTATCACAGACCTGGAATGTGGCATAAAGAGTGGATGCTGTGATGGGGGAGGGGTGCCCTCACCTCTCAGGGGGTATCGCAGAACTGGAAGTTGGGATAAAGAGTGGATGCTGTGATGGGGGAGGGGTGCCCTCACCTCTCAGGGGGTATTGCAGAACTGGAAGTTGGCATAAAGGGTGGATGCTGTCATGGGGATGGGTGCCTATACCTCCCAGTGGGTATCGCACGCAAAACTGGAAGTTGGCATATAGAGTGGAAGCTGTGATGGGGGAGGGGTGCCCATACCTCTCAGGGGGTATTGCAGAACTGGAAGTTGGCATAAAGAGTGGATGCTGTCATGGGGATGTGTGCCTATACCTCCCAGTGGGTATTGCAGAACTGGAAGTTGGCATAAAGAGTGGATGCTGTGATGGGGGAGGGTACCTAAACCTCCCAGTGGGTATCGCACGCAAAACTGGAAGTTGGCATATAGAGTGGAAGCTGTGATGGGGGAGGGGTGCCCACACCTCTCAGGGGGTATTGCAGAACTGGAAGTTGGCATAAAGAGTGGATGCTGTCATGGGGGAGGAGTACCTATACCTCCCAGTGGGTATCGCAGAAATGGAAGTTGGCATAAAGTGTGGAAGCTGTCATGGGGAGTAGTGCCCTCACCTCCCAGTGGGTATCGCAGAACTTGAAGTTGGCATAAAGAGTGGATGCTGTCATGGGGATGTGTGCCTATACCTCCCAGTGGGTATTGCAGAACTGGAAGTTGGCATAAAGAGTGGATGCTGTGATGGGGGAGGGTACCTATACCTTCCAGTGGGTATCGCACGCAAAACTGGGAGTTGGCATATAAAGTGGAAGCTGTGATGGGGGAGGGTTGCCCTCACCTCTCAGGGGGTATTGCAGAACTGGAAGTTGGCATAAAGAGTGGATGCTGTGATGGGGGAGGGGTGCCCTCACCTCTCAGGGGGTATTGCAGAACTGGAAGTTGGCATATAAAGTGGATGCTGTCATGGGGGAGAGGTGCCTATACCTCTCAGTGGGTATCACAGAACTGGAAGTTGGCATAAAGAGTGGATGCTGTGATGGGGGAGGTTTACCTATACCTCCCAGTGGGTATCGCAGAACTGGAAGTTGGCATATAGAGTGGAAGCTGTCATGGGGGAGGGGTGCCCTCACCTCTCAGGGGGTATCGCAGAACTGGAAGTTGGCATAAGAGTGGATGCTGTCATGGGGGAGAGGTGCCTATACCTCTCAGTGGGTATCGCAGAACTGGAAGTTGGCATAAAGAGTGGATGCTGTGATGGGGGAGGGGTGCCCTCACCTCTCAGTGGGTATTGCAGAACTGGAAGTTGGCATAAAGAGTGGATGCTGTGATGGGGGAGGGGTGCCCTCACCTCTCAGGGGGTATTGCAGAACTGGAAGTTGGCATAAAGAGTGGATGCTGTCATGGGGGAGGGGTGCCATCACCTCTCAGGGGGTATTGCAGAACTGGAAGTTGGCATAAGAGTGGATGCTGTCATGGGGGAGAGGTGCCTATACCTCTCAGTGGGTATCGCAGAACTGGAAGTTGGCATAAAGAGTGGATGCTGTCATGGGGGAGACGTGCCCTCACCTCTCAGGGGGTATCGCAGAACTGGAAGTTGGCATAAAGAGTGGATGCTGTGATGGGGGAGGGGTGCCCTCACCTCTCAGGGGGTATTGCAGAACTGGAAGTTGGCATAAAGAGTGGATGCTGTCATGGGGGAGGGGTGCCATCACCTCTCAGGGGGTATTGCAGAACTGGAAGTTGGCATAAAGAGTGGATGCTGTGATGGGGGAGGGGTGCCCTCACCTCTCAGGGGGTATTGCAGAACTGGAAGTTGGCATATAAAGTGGATGCTGTCATGGGGGAGAGGTGCCTATACCTCTCAGTGGGTATCACAGAACTGGAAGTTGGCATAAAGAGTGGATGCTGTGATGGGGGAGGTTTACCTATACCTCCCAGTGGGTATCGCAGAACTGGAAGTTGGCATATAGAGTGGAAGCTGTCATGGGGGAGGGGTGCCCTCACCTCTCAGGGGGTATCGCAGAACTGGAAGTTGGCATAAGAGTGGATGCTGTCATGGGGGAGAGGTGCCTATACCTCTCAGTGGGTATCGCAGAACTGGAAGTTGGCATAAAGAGTGGATGCTGTGGGTGCCCTCACCTCTCAGGGGGTATCGCAGAACTGGAAGTTGGCATAAAGAGTGGATGCTGTGATGGGGGAGGGGTGCCCTCACCTCTCAGGGGGTATCGCAGACTGGAAGTTGGCATAAAGAGTGGATGCTGTGATGGGGGAGGGGTGCCCTCACCTCTCAGGGGGTATCGCAGAACTGGAAATTGCCATAAAGAGTGGATGCTGTCATGGGGGAGGGGTACCTATACCTCCCAGTGGGTATCGCAGAACTGGAAGTTGGCATAAATGGTGGATGCTGTCATGGGGGAGGGTACCTAAACCTCCCAGTGGGTATCGCACGCAAAACTGGAAGTTGGCATATAGAGTGGAAGCTGTCATGGGGGAGGGGTGCCCTCACCTCTCAGGGGGTATTGCAGAAGTGGAAGTTGGCATATAGAGTGGATGCTGTCATGGGGGAGAGGTGCCTATACCTCTCAGTGGGTATCGCAGAACTGGAAGTTGGCATAAAGAGTGGATGCTGTCATGGGGGAGAGGTGCCTATACCTCTCAGTAGGTATCGCAGAACTGGAAGTTGGCATAAAGAGTGGATGCTGTGATGGGGGAGGGTACCTATACCTCCCAGTGGGTATCGCAGAACTGGAAGTTGGCATATAGAGTGGAAGCTGTCATGGGGGAGGGGGGCCCTCACCTCTCTGGGGGTATTGGAGAACTGGAAGTTGGCATAAGAGTGGATGCTGTCATGGGGGAGAGGTGCCCTCACCTCTCAGGGGGTATCGCAGAACTGGAAGTTGGCATAAAGAGTGGATGCTGTGATGGGGGAGGGTACCTATACCTCCCAGTGGGTATCGCACGCAAAACTGGAAGTTGGCATATATAGTGGAAGCTGTGATGGGGGAGGGGTGCCCTCACCTCTCAGGGGGTATCTTCGGAAGTTGGGATAAAGAGTGAATGCTGTCATGGGGAAGAGGTGCCTATACCTCTCAGTGGGTATCGCAGAACTGGAAGTTGGCATAAAGAGTGGATGCTGTGATGGGGAGGGGTGCCCTCACGGCTCAGGGGGTATCGAAGAACTGGAAGTTGGCAAAAAGAGTGGATGCTGTGATGGGGGAGGGGTGCCTATACCTCTCAGGGGGGTATTGCAGAAGTGGAAGTTGGCATATAGAGTGGATGCTGTGATGGGGGAGGGGTGCCTATACCTCTCAGGGGGGTATTGCAGAAGTGGAAGTTGGCATATAGAGTGGATGCTGTCATGGGGGAGAGGTGCCTATACCTCTCAGTGGGTATCGCAGAACTGGAAGTTGGCATAAAGAGTGGATGCTGTTATGGGGGAGGGTACCTATACCTCCCAGTGGGTATCGCAGAACTGGAAGTTGGCATATAGAGTGGAAGCTGTCATGGGGGAGGGGTGCCCACACCTCTCAGGGGGTATCGCAGAACTGGAAGTTGGCATAAGAGTGGATGCTGTCATGGGGGAGAGGTGCCTATACCTCTCAGTGGGTACCGCAGAACTGGAAGTTGGCATAAAGAGTGGATGCTGTGATGGGGGAGGGGTGCCCTCACCTCTCAGTGGGTATCGCAGAACTGGAATTTGGCATAAAGAGTGGATGCTGTGATGGGGAGGGATGCCCTCACCTCTCAGGGGGTATCGCAGAACTGGAAGTTGGGATAAAGAGTGGATGCTGTGATGGGGGAGGGGTGCCCTCACCTCTCAGGGGGTATCGCAGAACTGGAATTTGGCATAAAGAGCGGATGCTGTGATGGGGGAGAGGTGCCCTCACCTCTCAGGGGGTATCGCAGAACTGGAAGTTGGCATAAAGAGTGGATGCTGTCATGGGGGAGGGGTACCTATACCTCCCAGTGGGTATCGCAAAACTGGAAGTTGGCATAAAGAGTGGAAGCTGTCATGTGGCGGGGTGCCCTCACCTCTCAGGGGGTATTGCAGAACTGGAAGTTGGCATAAAGGGTGGATGCTGTCATGGGGATGGGTGCCTATACCTCCCAGTGGGTATCGCACGCAAAACTGGAAGTTGGCATATAGAGTGGAAGCTGTGATGGGGGAGGGGTGCCCACACCTCTCAGGGGGTATTGCAGAACTGGAAGTTGGCATATAGAGTGGATGCTGTGATGGGGGAGGGGTGCCCTCACCTCTCAGGGGGTATCGCAGAACTGGAAGTTGCCATAAAGAGTGGAAGCTGTGATGGGGGAGGGGTGCCCTCACCTCTCAGGGGGTATTGCAGAACTGGAAGTTGGCATAAAGTGTGGATGCTGTGATGGGGGAGGGGTGCCCTCACCTCTCAGGGGGTATCGCAGAACTGGAAGTTGGCATAAAGAGTGGATGCTGTGATGGGGGAGGGGTGCCCTCACCTCTCAGGGGGTATTGCAGAACTGGAAGTTGGCATAAAGAGTGGATGCTGTGATGGGGGAGGAGTACCTATACCTCCCAGTGGGTATCGCAGAACTGGAAGTTGGCATAAAGTGTGGAAGCTCTCATGGGGAGGGGTGCCCTCACCTCTCAGGGGGTATTGCAGAACTGGAAGTTGGCATAAAGAGTGGATGCTGTCATGGGGATGTGTGCCTATACCTCCCAGTGGGTATTGCAGAACTGGAAGTTGGCATAAAGAGTGGATGCTGTGATGGGGGAGGGTACCTATACCTCCCAGTGGGTATTGCATGCAAAACTGGAAGTTGGCATATAAAGTGGAAGCTGTGATGGGGGAGGGGTGCCCTCACCTCTCAGGGGGTTTTGCAGAACTGGAAGTTGGCATAAAGAGTGGATGCTGTGATGGGGGAGGGGTGCCCTCACCTCTCAGGGGGTATTGCAGAACTGGAAGTTGGCATAAAGAGTGGATGCTGTGATGGGGGGGTGCCCTCACCTCTCAGGGGGTATTGCAGAAGTGGAAGTTGGCATATAGAGTGGATGCTGTGATGGGGGAGAGGTGCCTATACCTCTCAGTGGGTATCACAGAACTGGAAGTTGGCATAAAGAGTGGATGCTGTGATGGGGGAGGGTACCTATACCTCCCAGTGGGTATCGCAGAACTGGAAGTTGGCATATAGAGTGGAAGCTGTCATGGGGAGGGGTGCCCTCACCTCTGAGGGGGTATCGCAGAACTGGAAGTTGGCATAAGAGTGGATGCTTTCATGGGGGAGAGGTGCCTATACCTCTCAGTGATTATCGCAGAACTGGAAGTTGGCATAAAGAGTGGATGCTGTGATGGGGGAGGGGTGCCCTCACCTCTCAGTGGGTATCGCAGAACTGGATGTTGGCATAAAGAGTGGATGCTGTGATGGGGGAGTGGTGCTCTCACCTCTCATGGGGTATCGCAGAACTGGAAGTTGGGATAAAGAGTGAATGCTGTGATGGGGGAGGGGTGCCCTCACCTCTCAGGGGGTATCGCAGAACTGGAATTTGGCATAAAGAGTGGATGCTGTGATGGGGGAGTGGTGCCCTCACCTCTCAGGGGGTATCGCAGAACTGGAAGTTGGCATAAAGAGTGGATGCTGTGATGGGGGAGGGGTGCCCTCACCTCTCAGGGGGTATCGCAGACTGGAAGTTGGCATAAAGAGTGGATGCTGTGATGGGGGAGGGGTGCCCTCACCTCTCAGGGGGTATCGCAGAACTGGAAATTGCCATAAAGAGTGGATGCTGTCATGGGGGAGGGGTACCTATACCTCCCAGTGGGTATCGCAGAACTGGAAGTTGGCATAAAGAGTGGAAGCTGTCATGGGGAGGGGTGCCCTCACCTCTCAGGGGGTATTGCAGAACTGGAAGTTGGCATAAAGAGTGGATGCTGTCATGGGGATGGGTGCCTATACCTCCCAGTGGGTATTGCAGAACTGGAAGTTGGCATAAGGAGTAAATGCTGTGATGGGGGAGGGTACCTATACCTCCCAGTGGGTATCGCAGAACTGGAAGTTGGGATAAAGAGTGGATGCTGCGATGGGGGAGGGGTGCCCTCACGGCTCAGGGGGTATTGCAGAAGTGGAAGTTGGCATATAGAGTGGATGCTGTCATGGGGGAGAGGTGCCTTTACCTCTCAGTGGGTATCGCAGAACTGGAAGTTGGCATAAAGAGTGGATGCTGTGATGGGGGAGGGGTGCCCTCACCTCTCAGTGGGTTTTGCAGAAGTGGAAGTTGGCATATAGAGTGGATGCGGTCATGGGGGAGAGGTGCCTATACCTCTCAGTGGGTATCGCAGAACTGGAAGTTGGAATAAAGAGTGGATGCTGTGATGGGGGAGGGGTGCCCTCACCTCTCAGTGGGTATTGCAGAAGTGGAAGTTGGCATATAGAGTGGATGCTGTGATGGGGGATGGGGTGCCCTCACCTCTCAGGGGGTATCGCAGAACTGGTATTTGGCATAAAGAGTGGATCCTGTGATGGGGGATGGGTGCCCTCACCTCTCAGGGGGTATCGCAGAAATGGAATTTGGGATAAAGAGTGGATGCTGTGATGGGGGAGGGGTGCCCTCACCTCTTAGGGGGTATCGCAGAACTGGAAGTTGGCATAAAGAGTGGATGCTGTGATGGGGGAGGGGTGCCCTCACCTCTCAGGGGGTATCGCAGAACTGGAAGTTGGGATAAAGAGTGGATGCTGTAATGGGGGAGTTGTGCCCTCACCTCTCAGGGGGTATCGCAGAACTGGAAGTTGGCATATAGAGTGGAAGCTGTGGTGGGCGAGGGGTGCCCTCACCTCTCAGGGGGTATCGCAGAACTGGAAGTTGCCATAAAAAGTGGATGCTGTGATGGGGGAGGGATGCCCTCACCTCACAGGGGGTATCGCAGAACTGGAAGTTGGCATAAAGAGTGGATGCTGTGATGGGGGAGGGGTGCCCTCACCTCTCAGGGGGTATCGCCGAACTGGAAGTTGGCATAAAGAGTGGATGCTGTCATGGGGGAGGGGTGCCCTCTCCTCTCAGGGGGTATTGCAGAACTGGAAGTTGGCATAAAGAGTGGATGCTGTCATGGGGGAGGGGTACCTATACCTCCCAGTGGGTATCGCAGAACTGGAAGTTGGCATAAAGAGTGGAAGCTGTGATGGGGAGGGTACCTATACCTCCCAGTGGGTATCGCACGCAAAACTGGAAGTTGGCATATAGAGTGGAAGCTGTGATGGGGAGGGGTGCCCTCACCTCTCAGGGGGTATTGCAGAACTGGAAGTTGGCATAAAGAGTGGATGCTGTGATGGGGGAGGGGTGCCCTCACCTCTCAGGGGGTATCGCAGAACTGGAAGTTGGCATAAAGAGTGGATGCTGTCATGGGGGAGGGGTACCTATACCTCCCAGTGGGTATCGCAGAACTGGAAGTTGGCATAAAGAGTGGAAGCTGTGATGGGGAGGGTACCTATACCTCCCAGTGGGTATCGCACGCAAAACTGGAAGTTGGCATATAGAGTGGAAGCTGTGATGGGGGAGGGGTGCCCTCACCTCTCAGGGGGTATCGCAGAACTGGAAGTTGGCATAAAGAGTGGAAGCTGTGATGGGGAGGGTACCTATACCTCCCAGTGGGTATCGCACGCAAAACTGGAAGTTGGCATATAGAGTGGAAGCTGTGATGGGGGAGGGGTGCCCTCACCTCTCAGGGGGTATTGCAGAACTGGAAGTTGGCATAAAGAGTGGATGCTGTGATGGGGGAGGGGTGCCCTCACCTCTCAGTGGGTCTTGCAGAAGTGGAAGTTGGCATATAGAGTGGATGCTGTCATAGGGGAGGGGTGCCCTCACCTCTCAGTGGGTATTGCAGAACTGGAAGTTGGCATAAAGAGTGGATGGTGTGATGGGGGCGGGGTTCCCTCACCTCTCAGGGGGTATTGCAGAACTGGAAGTTGCCATATATAGTGGATGCTGTGATGGGGGAGGGGTGCCCTCACCTCTCAGGGGGTATTGCAGAACTGGAAGTTGGCATATAGAGTGGATGCTGTGATGGGGGAGGGGTGCCCTCACCTCTCTGGGGTTATTGCGGAAATGGAAGTTGGCATAAAGAGTGGATGCTGTGATTGGGGAGGGGTGCCCTCACCTCTCAGCGGGTATCGCAGAACTGGAAGTTGGGATAAAGAGTGGATGCTGTCATGGGGATGGGTGCCCTCACCTCTCAGGGGGTATTGCAGAACTGGAAGTTGGCATAAAGAGTGGATGCTGTCATGGGGGAGGGGTGCCCTCACCTCTCAGGGGGTATTGCAGAACTGGAAGTTGGCATAAAGAGTGGATGCTGTCATGGGGGAGGGGTACCTATACCTCCCAGTGGGTATCGCAGAACTGGAAGTTGGCATAAAGAGTGGAAGCTGTGATGGGGAGGGTACCTAAACCTCCCAGTGGGTATCGCACGCAAAACTGGAAGTTGGCATATAGAGTGGAAGCTGTGATGGGGGAGGGGTGCCCTCACCTCTCAGGGGGTATTGCAGAACTGGAAGTTGGCATATAGAGTGGAAGCTGTGATGGGGGAGGGGTGCCCTCACCTCTCAGGGGGTATTGCAGAACTGGAAGTTGGCATAAAGAGTGGATGCTGTCATGGGGGAGAGGTGCCTATACCTCTCAGTTGGTATCGCAGAACTGGAAGTTGGCATAAAGAGCGGATGCTGTGATGGGGGAGGGGTGCCCCCACCTCTCAGTGGGTATCGCAGAACTGGAATTTGGCATAAAGAGTGGATGCTGTGATGGGGGAGGGGTGCCCTCACCTCTCAGGGTGTATCGCAGAACTGGAAGTTGGGATAAAGAGTGGATGCTGTGATGGGGGAGGGGTGCCCTCATGGCTCAGGGGGTATTGCAGAACTGGAAGTTAGCATAAAGAGTGGATGCTGTGATGGGGGAGGGTACCTATACCTCCCAATGGGTATCGCAGAACTGGAAGTTGGCATATAGAGTGGAAGCTGTCATGGGTGAGGGGTGCCCTCACCTCTCAGGGGGTATCGCAGAACTGGAAGTTGGCATAAAGAGTGGATGCTGCGATGGGGGAGGGATGCCCTCACCTCTCAGGGGGTATCGCAGAACTGGAAGTTGGGATAAAGAGTGGATGCTGTGATGGGGGAGGGGTGCCCTCACCTCTCAGGGGGTATCGCAGAACTGGAATTTGGCATAAAGAGTGGATGTTGTGATGGGGGAGGGGTGCCCTCACCTCTCAGGGGGTATCGCAGAACTGGAAGTTGGGATAAAGAGTGGATGCTGTGATGGGGGAGGGGTGCCCTCACCTCTCAGGGGGTATTGCAGAACTGGAAGTTGGGATAAAGGGTGGATGCTGTCATGGGGATGGGTGCCTATACCTCCCAGTGGGTATCGCACGCAAAACTGGAAGTTGGCATATAGAGTGGAAGCTGTGATGGGGGAGGGGTGCCCACACCTCTCAGGGGGTATTGCAGAACTGGAAGTTGGCATAAAGAGTGGATGCTGTCATGGGGATGTGTGCCTATACCTCCCAGTGGGTATTGCAGAACTGGAAGTTGGCATAAAGAGTGGATGCTGTGATGGGGGAGGGTACCTAAACCTCCCAGTGGGTATTGCACGCAAAACTGGAAGTTGGCATATAGAGTGGAAGCTGTGATGGGGGAGGGGTGCCCACACCTCTCAGGGGGTATTGCAGAACTGGAAGTTGGCATAAAGAGTGGATGCTGTCATGGGGATGTGTGCCTATACCTCCCAGTGGGTATTGCAGAACTGGAAGTTGGCATAAAGAGTGGATGCTGTGATGGGGGAGGGGTGCCCACACCTCTCAGGGGGTATTGCAGAACTGGAAGTTGGCATAAAGAGTGGATGCTGTGATGGGGGAGGGTACCTAAACCTCCCAGTGGGTATCGCACGCAAAACTGGAAGTTGGCATATAGAGTGGAAGCTGTGATGGGGGAGGGGTGCCCACACCTCTCAGGGGGTATTGCAGAACTGGAAGTTGGCATAAAGAGTGGATGCTGTCATGGGGATGGGTGCCTATACCTCCCAGTGGGTATCGCACGCAAAACTGGAAGTTGGCATATAGAGTGGAAGCTGTGATGGGGGAGGGGTGCCCACACCTCTCAGGGGGTATTGCAGAACTGGAAGTTGGCATAAAGAGTGGATGCTGTCATGGGGATGTGTGCCTATACCTCCCAGTGGGTATTGCAGAACTGGAAGTTGGCATAAAGAGTGGATGCTGTGATGGGGGAGGGTACCTAAACCTCCCAGTGGGTATCGCACGCAAAACTGGAAGTTGGCATATAGAGTGGAAGCTGTGATGGGGGAGGGGTGCCCACACCTCTCAGGGGGTATTGCAGAACTGGAAGTTGGCATAAAGAGTGGATGCTGTCATGGGGGAGGAGTACCTATACCTCCCAGTGGGTATCGCAGAAATGGAAGTTGGCATAAAGTGTGGAAGCTGTCATGGGGAGTAGTGCCCTCACCTCCCAGTGGGTATCGCAGAACTTGAAGTTGGCATAAAGAGTGGATGCTGTCATGGGGATGTGTGCCTATACCTCCCAGTGGGTATTGCAGAACTGGAAGTTGGCATAAAGAGTGGATGCTGTGATGGGGGAGGGTACCTATACCTTCCAGTGGGTATCGCACGCAAAACTGGGAGTTGGCATATAAAGTGGAAGCTGTGATGGGGGAGGGTTGCCCTCACCTCTCAGGGGGTATTGCAGAACTGGAAGTTGGCATAAAGAGTGGATGCTGTGATGGGGGAGGGGTGCCCTCACCTCTCAGGGGGTATTGCAGAACTGGAAGTTGGCATATAAAGTGGATGCTGTCATGGGGGAGAGGTGCCTATACCTCTCAGTGGGTATCACAGAACTGGAAGTTGGCATAAAGAGTGGATGCTGTGATGGGGGAGGTTTACCTATACCTCCCAGTGGGTATCGCAGAACTGGAAGTTGGCATATAGAGTGGAAGCTGTCATGGGGGAGGGGTGCCCTCACCTCTCAGGGGGTATCGCAGAACTGGAAGTTGGCATAAGAGTGGATGCTGTCATGGGGGAGAGGTGCCTATACCTCTCAGTGGGTATCGCAGAACTGGAAGTTGGCATAAAGAGTGGATGCTGTGATGGGGGAGGGGTGCCCCCACCTCTCAGTGGGTATCGCAGAACTGGAATTTGGCATATAAAGTGGATGCTGTCATGGGGGAGACGTGCCCTCACCTCTCAGGGGGTATTGCAGAACTGGAAGTTGGCATAAAGAGTGGATGCTGTGATGGGGGAGGGGTGCCCTCACCTCTCAGTGGGTATTGCAGAACTGGAAGTTGGCATAAAGAGTGGATGCTGTCATGGGGGAGGGGTGCCATCACCTCTCAGGGGGTATTGCAGAACTGGAAGTTGGCATAAAGAGTGGATGCTGTGATGGGGGAGGGGTGCCCTCACCTCTCAGGGGGTATTGCAGAACTGGAAGTTGGCATATAAAGTGGATGCTGTCATGGGGGAGAGGTGCCTATACCTCTCAGTGGGTATCACAGAACTGGAAGTTGGCATAAAGAGTGGATGCTGTGATGGGGGAGGTTTACCTATACCTCCCAGTGGGTATCGCAGAACTGGAAGTTGGCATATAGAGTGGAAGCTGTCATGGGGGAGGGGTGCCCTCACCTCTCAGGGGGTATCGCAGAACTGGAAGTTGGCATAAGAGTGGATGCTGTCATGGGGGAGAGGTGCCTATACCTCTCAGTGGGTATCGCAGAACTGGAAGTTGGCATAAAGAGTGGATGCTGTGGGTGCCCTCACCTCTCAGGGGGTATCGCAGAACTGGAAGTTGGCATAAAGAGTGGATGCTGTGATGGGGGAGGGGTGCCCTCACCTCTCAGGGGGTATCGCAGACTGGAAGTTGGCATAAAGAGTGGATGCTGTGATGGGGTAGGGGTGCCCTCACCTCTCAGGGGGTATCGCAGAACTGGAAATTGCCATAAAGAGTGGATGCTGTCATGGGGGAGGGGTACCTATACCTCCCAGTGGGTATCGCAGAACTGGAAGTTGGCATAAAGAGTGGAAGCTGTCATGGGGAGGGGTGCCCTCACCTCTCAGGGGGTATCGCAGAACTGGAAATTGCCATAAAGAGTGGATGCTGTCATGGGGGAGGGGTACCTATACCTCCCAGTGGGTATCGCAGAACTGGAAGTTGGCATAAAGTGTGGATGCTGTCATGGGGGAGAGGTGCCTATACCTCTCAGTGGGTATCGCAGAACTGGAAGTTGGAATACAGAGTGGATGCTGTGATGGGGGAGGGGTGCCCTCACCTCTCAGTGGGTATTGCAGAAGTGGAAGTTGGCATATAGAGTGGATGTTGTCATGGGCGAGAGGTGCCTATACCTCTCAGTGGGTATCGCAGAACTGGAAGTTGGCATAAAGAGTGGATGCTGTGATGGGGGATGGGGTGCCCTCACCTCTCAGGGGGTATCGCAGAACTGGAATTTGGCATAAAGAGTGGATCCTGTGATGGGGGAGGGGTGCCCTCACCTCTCAGGGGGTATCGCAGAACTGGAATTTGGGATAAAGAGTGGATGCTGTGATGGGGGAGGGGTGCCCTCACCTCTCAGGGGGTATCGCAGAACTGGAAGTTGGCATAAAGAGTGGATGCTGTGATTGGGGAGGGATGCCCTCACCTCTCAGTGGGTATCGCAGAAGTGGAAGTTGGCATATAGAGTGGAAGCTGTGATGGGGGAGGGGTGCCCTCACCTCTCAGTGGGTCTTGCAGAAGTGGAAGTTGGCATATAGAGTCGATGCAGAACTGGAAGTTGGCATAAAGAGTGGATGCTGTGATGGGGGAGGGGTGCCCTCACCTCTCAGGGGGTATTGCAGAACTGGAAGTTGGCATAAAGAGTGGATGCTGTGATGGGGGAGGGGTGCCCTCACCTCTCAGGGGGTATTGCAGAACTGGAAGTTGCCATATATAGTGGATGCTGTGATGGGGGAGGGGTGCCCTCACCTCTCAGTGGGTATCGCAGAACTGGAAGTTGACATAAAGAGTGGATGCTGTGATGGGGGAGGGGTGCCCTCACCTCTCTGGGGATATTGCAGAAATGGAAGTTGGCATAAAGAGTGGATGCTGTGATGAGGGAGAGTGCCTATATCTCCCAGTGGGTATTGGGGAACTGGAAGTTGGCATAAAGAGTGGATGCTGTCATGGGGATGGGTACCTATACCTACCAGTGGGTATCGCAGAACTGGAAGTTGGCATATAGAGTGGAAGCTGTGATGGGGGAGGGTTGCCCTCACCTCTCAGGGGATATTGCAGAACTGGAAGTTGGCATAAAGAGTGGATGCTGTGATGAGGGAGGGGTGCCCTCACCTCTCAGGGGTTATTGCAGAACTGGAAGTTGGCATAAAGAGTGGATGCTGTGATGGGGGAGGGGTGCCCTCACCTCTCAGGGAGTATTGCAGAACTGAAAGTTGGCATATAGAGTGGATGCTGTGATGGGGAGGGGTGCCCTCACCTCTCAGGGGGTATTCCAGAATTGGAAGTTGGCATAAAGAGTGGATGCTGTCATGGGGGAGAGGTGCCTATACCTCTCAGTGGGTATCGCAGAACTGGAAGTTGGCATAAAGAGTGGATGCTGTGATGGGGGAGGGGTACCCTCACCTCTCAGTGGGTATTGCACAAGTGGAAGTTGGCATATAGAGTGGAAGCTGTCATAGGGAGGGGTGCCTATACCTCCCAGTGGGTATTGCAGAAGTGGAAGTTGGCATATAGAGTGGAAGCTGTCATGTGGGAGGGGTGCCTATACCTCCTAGTGGGTATCGCAGATCTGGAAGTTGGCATAAAGAGTGGATGCTGTGATGGGCGAGGGGTGCCCTCACCTCTAAGTGGGTATTGCAGAACTGGAAGTTGGCATATAGAGTGGAAGCTGTGATGGGGCAGGGGTGCCTATACCTCTCAGTGGGTATTGCAGAACTGGAAGTTGGCATAAAGAGTGGAAGCTGTCATGGGGGAGGGGTGCCTATACCTCTCAGTGGCTATTGCAGAACTGGAAGTTGGCATAAAGAGTGGATGCTGTGATGGGGAGGCACACCTATACCTCTCAGTGGGTATTGCAGAACTGGAAGTTGGCATAAAGAGTAGATATTGTGATGGGACAAGGGAGCTTATACTCATCAGTGGGTATTGCAGAACTGGAAGTTGGCATAAAGAGTGGATGCTGTGATGGGGCAGGGGTGCCTATACCTCTCAGTGGGTATTGCAGAACTGGAAGTTGGCATAAAGAGTGGAAGCTGTCATGGGGGAGGGGTGCCTATACCTCTCAGTGGCTATTGCAGAACTGGAAGTTGGCATAAAGAGTGGATGCTGTGATGGGGAGGCACACCTATACCTCTCAGGGGGTATCGCAGAACTGGAAGTTGGCATATAGAGTGGAAGCTGTGGTGGGGGAGGGGTGCCCTCACCTCTCAGAGGGGTATCGCAGAAATGGAAGTTGGCATATATAGTGGAAGCTGTCATGGGGGAGGGGTGCCCTCACCTCTCGGTGGGTATTGCAGAACTGGAAGTTGACATAGAGAATGGATGCTGTGATGGGGAGGGGTGCCCATACCTCTCAGTGGGTATTGCAGAACTGTAAGTTGGCATATGATGCAGTAACCAGATGTGGACACTGTGGAAGGACTAAAGACTAAGCAAAGGGTTCGATAATATTCTCTGATTTCAAATTGGTCAGGTAAGTAGCGATTTGCAAAGGTGAGGTGTATGGAGTGCAAGTTAAGTTAGTGCAGTCAGTTCCCATTAGATGTGGGATGCTGTTTTCCTTACCTTGCAAGTCCTGTTTTGAATATTTTGGTCCAGTAACTATAGTAACTCGGTTAATTGGTATGACACTTGTGTTGATTTGTCTCGTTTGGCCTGATAATGACTATCAGTAATTATTCTGGTACTCTGATCTGGTGAGGCTCTTGTGACTCTTGGGTATTTTGATTCTGGTGTAATGCGGTCTAACGACCTTTAATAATCTGGTTTGGGGTTAAACTATGTCAAACTATGTAATGGGAAGGAGACTTACATCTGACCGTTGTATATGGTCTCTAAAGTTGTTTGCGGAGACCAATGGAACCTAAGCCCCCACTCATCTATAGGAAGACACTGCTTGAATACAAGAGCGGATCGGTGGCGCATTCTCTAACAAACTGCCTGTCATGAAGACATGGCTACGGCCTCAATGTAACGCTCGAGATGAAGACATGGCTACGGCCTCAATGTAACGCTCAAGCTGAAGACATGGCTACGGCCTCAATGTAACGCTCAAGCTGAAGACATGGCTACGACCTCAATGTAACGCTCGAGATGAAGACATGGCTACGGCCTCAATGTAACGCTCGAGATGAAGACATGGCTACGGCCTCAATGTAACGCTCAAGCTGAAGACATGGCTACGGCCTCAATGTAACGCTCAAGCTGAAGACATGGCTACGGCCTCAATGTATCGCTCGAGATGAAGACATGGCTACGGCCTCAATGTAACGCTCGAGATGAAGACATGGCTACAGCCTCAACGTAACGCTCGAGATGAAGACATGGCTACGGCCTCAATGTAACGCTCGAGATGAAGACATGGCTATGGCCTCAATGTAACGCTCGAGATGAAGACATGGCTACGGCCTCAATGTAACGCTCAAGCTGAAGACATGGCTACGGCCTCAATGTAACGCTCGAGATGAAGACATGGCTACGGCCTCAATGTAACGCTCGAGATGAAGACATGGCTATGGCCTCAATGTAACGCTCGAGATGAAGACATGGCTATGGCCTCAATGTAACGCTCAAGCTGAAGACATGGCTACGGCCTCAATGTAACGCTCGAGATGAAGACATGGCTACGGCCTCAATGTAACGCTCGAGATGAAGACATGGCTACGGCCTCAATGTAACGCTCGAGATGAAGACATGGCTATGGCCTCAATGTATCGCTCGAGATGAAGACATGGCTACTGCCTCAATTTAACGCTAGAGATGAAGACATGGCTACAGCCTCAATGTGATGCTCGGGATGAAGACATGATATGATATGATATGGCATTTGTAACGCGCCTATACACAAGTGTTTCAAGGCGCGACGAGGCAGGGAGGGGGGAACAAGGGGAAGACAGACAACGATCCTACTAGGCCAGGTGTCATTCAGACCGCGCAAGTGCAGGGGTACGGGGAAGGGAAAAAGTGCAAGGGGAAGGGGGAGGGGGGGAGTGCAGTACAAATAAGTAGAATAGAAATAAAATAATAAATAAATAGGGCCAGCTGGTGGCAAGTGCAAGGTAAGTGCAGACAAGTGCTGGGGGGGGGGGCTGTAGTGATATAGAGACAGTCCCGCAGTGCAGGGGTTGCCAGGGAGGCAGTGCAAGTAAAGAGTGACCGGGCCCAGGACCGAGGTCGGTGAGAGTGGCCCAGTTGCAGAATCAGTGCAGTTTTGGTGAAGAATTTAGCAGGGGAGAGGGAGAGAGAAAGCAGAAGTGAAGAGGAAGGTTTTGAGGTGCTTCCGGAACCGGAGATGGTTCTCCTCAAGTTTCAGGGAGGCAGGAAGGCTGTTCCAGAGGGAGGCCCCTGCCGCGGAGAGAGATCTACCCCCAGCTCGTTGCTTCGAGAAGCGGCTGACCCTGAGGGAGTTGGAGACGGATGAGCGTAGGGCTCGGGAAGGAAGATATTTAGGAAGAGAGAGTTGAAGGTATTTAGGCCCCAGGCCCCAGAAGGCCTTGTGGACAATGCAGAGGGTTTTGAACTTAATCCTCGCAGCAACTGGGAGCCAGAGTAGAGATTTCAGTCCTGGAGAGATACGGTCCCTGGGCTTGAGGCCAAGGACAAGTCTCGCAGTTCTGTTCTGGATGAGTTGCAGAGGGCGGAGAGTGGAGGCAGGCAGATTAAGATAGAGGCTGTTACAGTAGTCCAGCTTCGAGAGAACCAGGGCTCGGGAGACAGTGAGCTTCTGGGGGAAGGAGAGGAAGGGAAGAATACCTCTGAGGAGGTGCAGCTGGTAATGTGACTTCGTAGAGACGTCAGATATATGAGGAGAGAAGGAGAGTGTGGAGTCGAAGATGACCCTGAGGTTTTTTTTTCCTTGCAGGTAGGAGCAGGAAGAGGGCCAAGAGAGGCCGGCCA
Source organism: Ambystoma mexicanum (assembly GCF_040938575.1). NCBI lineage: Eukaryota > Metazoa > Chordata > Amphibia > Caudata > Ambystomatidae > Ambystoma > Ambystoma mexicanum. The sequence goes on along the minus strand of NC_090937.1, from coordinate 1,686,928,349 downwards.
GAGAGCTGCAGGGAAGGAGGGATTGGGTGTGCCGATGAGTAGGATCTCAGTCTTACTAGCATTAAGGCAGAGGTCATTGGCAGCACACCATTCCTGGATAGCAGACAGACAGTCAGAGATGAGGGAGGGAGAGGAGGAGGCCGAGGGTAGCCTGAAAATGAGCTGGGTATCGTCCGCATAGCACTGAAAGTTGGGGCAGAGGGCGGCGATGCGGTGGGAAAGGAGTGCCAGATACTGGTTGAACAGCCAGGGAGAGAGATTAGATCCCTGGGGAACGCCACAGGTGGAGAAAAAGATGTCAGAGAGGAAGGACCCAAGTTGGACCTGGGAGGGTCGATTGGAAAGGAAAGAGGTCAGCCACGCCAGAGCCTGACCAGTGATACCCAGGTTATCACGGAGACGGTTGAGCAGGATGGCATGGTTGACAGTGTCAAAGGCAGAAGAGAGATCCAGCAGAATGAGAACACACGGAGTGCTGGAGTCGAGGTTCAAGAGCAGGTCCTCACGGATGTTCAGGAGAGCAGTTTCCGTGCTTCTGGCTACGGCTTCAATGTAACGCTCGAGATGAAGACATGGCTACAGCCTCAATGTAACGCTCGAGATGAAGACATGGCTACAGCCTCAATGTGACGCTCGAGATGAAGACATGGCTACAGCCTCAATGTGACGCTCAAGATGAAGACATGGCTACTGCCTCAATGTAACGCTCGAGATGAAGACATTGTTACTGCCTCAATATAACGCTCGAGATGAAAACATGGTTACTGCCTCAATGTGACGCTCGAGATGAAGACATGGCTACTGCCTCAATGTGATGCTCGAGGTACTGAAGGAAGATTTCATGTTCAATAAAAATACATTTCTATCCACCATTTGCTTCATTGAAAGACAGCACTGCGAATATCCCAAAAGCGAGTGGTGGAAGTGCAGAGTACGTGCAGTCGGGGTATTACACAATGTGCTCGTTTATTTTTGGTCGTTAAGTCTTTTTGACCTAATTATAGCTGTACGTTTTTACCTTCTTCCCCTTTGACCGAATTTAGAAACTTACCTCCAATCTTATAAGACTTCCCATTTATTGTTCTCTTCCTGTCTTGGTGCCATTCTCGTCTTTTCATTCTGCATTCCCTTTTCTTTTTCTTAAACATTCAGTTTTCTTTCTGTTAAATACTGTTTTCATTTTTGACCAATTAGCTGAACATGAGGAGCAGGGTGTTAAGAAGGATTTCTGAACTCTGACCAAGAGGAATAATATCAAAAAACGAATGAGCAAGGTCAGGTCATCTCTGCTGAAGAGTAACCGCTGCTACACCCTGAGTGGATGACCCCTTGTGTGGGTGGTCACAGAATTCTCATGAAACTGTTCTTCTGCACAAAAGGGTTTTATTGTGAAGTGCAGTGGTGTAGTAATACACTGGTATTTTTAAAAAAACATCGGACATTCACATTTGAGGACATACAAAGTGTAATACCTAAGTACGAATGATCAAGTAGTCAATATTTGAGAAATCTACTTGTACAGTTTGTTCATTCTCTATAGGTTCCTTGGGAAGGAAGCTTAGAGGATTCAGTGGAATCATAAACAGGTGGGGGGCCCATAGAAGGGGGGGCACAATCAAGAGTTGAACAACAACATATAATACATGTCAACAGGACAATATTTCGGCCATTTTGCGTTTTGCGTTTGAGAGTATGGCAGAAAAGGACTCTCTCAGAGCGTGCAGGTGAAATCTGTTGTCTCCATGCTTCGGTATCCCTTCCATTCTTCCACTTTCTCGTGATTTGCCTGCCTCATGTTTCTCCTCTACTACTGCTACTATGGCCAGCCTTCCAGTCCGCATTTCAGCTCCTTCTAGCTTCTTCTACTCCCGCATTCTTGCTGGGATATTTTATGCCTCCCAGCTTGTGTAATAGACTTCAGGTGTGAGCAATTGTTTGACTCCTACAATGGCTACCAGTTCTAATTTCCTGACTACTACACGTGCACACCTCTTTAACCCTCTTCTTCATCTCAGACCCTCTAGGATTCTGGGACTTGTAGTTTATTCTGCAAAAGTTAGGTTTTTCAACTTGTACTTTCTTTTTAAAAGGTAGATGTTACTCCCTTAATATTTGTAGCAGAGGGGCTATGAGATTTAACTTCTACAGGAGAAGATAGTGTAGAGAAGACAATCGGCCTCATTACAAGTATGCCGGTCCAGAAATAGCGTAGCCGGTATTTCCGTACGGGCACCCTTTTCCGAACCGGTATAGTCTGAGTTTTGATGTCAGTGTTAGCGGCAACCTAAGGGACTTGTTGCAGCCAGCAACACTTTTGCTAGTATCTGCGTTGACACGTGGCAGCCGTGCCAGTGATACCGGCAAAGCATAAGTAAGGGCACATTCAGAGGTGCATGGACACCCAACCACCAGCATGGAGATGCCTGTATTAATGTGAAAACAATGCCAGAAACACAGGCATCGCAGTCCAGGCGTTAAGTGGAATATGGTGTGTTCAAACATGCCACAGGTGCACAAAATGAGCACAGGTCTGGCCAATGGTCAGTGCAACAACACAAAAGGACCACTCCCACACCCCACACCCCTTCCAAGACCAGAATGCTACCATATGCACTAGCAGTACTGGAGCTGGAGGACATTCCTGCAGAGCTACTGATAGAAGAGGCAGTGAGGAGGAGGCACATGAGGAGAATGTTAGGGAGAATTCTCAAAATGCGTTAATTTCCCTTACCTTTTGAGACCTCCAGCAACTTTGCTGGATTTCTAGGATTTGATTTTTTTTACCTGGGAAGAGTGTGTGCCTTTTTTTCCCACTCTCCCATGTATTTCGATGTGTGTTTTACTTTTGTGTTCTTTGGTTATAGAGTTTTAAGACAACTCCATAGGCATCATCTTGTTCTGTGTGTCACACAGCATCTTCAGTGTAGGGACACAGGGGTATCTTTCAGCCTGTACATGAAAGAAGGTCAGTCTAACACCATAGTGGCTTAGTATAAAGAAATGTAGCCGTAGACTCAAATACATCTCAGCGGGTGTAAACAAAGATTTGTATTATTCCAAATAGGAGCAGTTTCACAGCGACAAACAAAATATATAACGTTTGCGTCGCCAAACCAGCAGTGAAACATATACATCCGAATTACTGAGGTTGAAGGGATTTCCTCCATTTTTTGAGTGGATTACATTTCTTTAACACAGGTATGATTTTAGATCTTTAATTCCGTAGGAGCTAATATGGATATCTCGATAATTATTCCTAAGCATACTAATAGAGATCTGTGGATCTCATTGCAGACATTGGGCCTCATTCCGGGTTTGGAGCTAACCATGGAGTAATTAGCTCCATGGTTGCCTCCGAAACCGTCACAAATCCGGCATGGTGAATGGAGTAATTACCGGTCCATTCCAGGGTGGGAGGGACCGGTAATTCCCCATTCACCTTTTGCCCTTCCCCATTCCCATTTCTGCCCCATAGGGCTCAATGGGAATGGGGAAGGAGGTAATTACGGCACCGTAAATTACGGTACCGTAATTACCTCCGAGGTACCTTTGCGGGTCCCGTACTTTACTCCTGCTAAAAGCAGGAGGTAAGGAAGGATCCGCAAAGGGACCTCGGAATATGTAGGTAAGGGATTACCAGCATCGGCACCCTTACCGGTGCTGGTAATCCCTTACCTCCAACCTCGGAATCACCCCCATTGAAGTTAAAGGGAATTTGCTGGAATCAGTTTTGTCAGAGCTGACAAGTGAATATTACAAGTGAGTACACATGCACTATGAGTTCAGTGCTGTGCTCTTTCCCGTTCCTGTGCGACGACGTAATTTCCGGTTCCGCTTTTTAACGGTGTGCGGTAATGGCGGTGTCCGCTATTTACGGGTAGCGGGAGGGCGGAGGCGCTATTGGCGGTTTTGCGGGCGCCGGTAAGGGGCTTTTTGGGGTATTTAGCGGCAGGGCGGAATGGTCATTTACGGCATGGCGCTATGCTCGTGTCCGCGTACTCGTGATGGGACGCTATTAGCGGCCTCTTGCGAGGGCGGACACGCTAATGGCGCCATGCCGTAAAATTCCGATTTTTACCGCCTACCGTGTAATGAGGCCCATTGTCCGTTCTACGGCGTTCTCGCTCGATTTGGGAAATCGGACTGCGGATTCTGCCCATCTGCATGGGTTCGGTGTCCAGTCAACTGGTCGACGACAAACTGGTCGACTGCAATTTGGTCGACACCATTTGGTCGAATGACAAATGGTCGAATGTTTTTTTTTTTTATATATATGTGTTTTGTGGGTTTTCGTGTGGGGAAAAAAATAAAAAAGAAAAAAAAGGGGGTTGGGGGAGGGGGACCCCACTAAAAAAAACCAAAAAATGGGTACAAAAAAAAATAAAAAAAAATTCGACCATTTGGCATTCGAACAAATGGTGTCGACCAAATTGTCTGTCGACCAAATGTTTTCGACCATTTGACTGGTAACCCATGGGTTCGCCACCTGTATCTGTGGAAGAGGAGGTCTGAACTGTACTAGGAAACCCTGCTTCATTCTTACGTTCAGAACGCTGTGCGTCTATCTGTAGAGCAAGGTCAACTAGTTCCACATGTTGTGAAGGCAGAGAGGCTATGACAGCCATAGCGTCCTTCATGGAATTACTGAGTCCTCTGTAAAACACCACTGCTTTCTTTACTTCAGGCCAAGAGGTCTCGGTGGCCAATTGATTGGATTGGGCAATATATTCTATGAGTGAACCCTTTTCTTGGGATAATTCCAATAACTCGAGATCCCGGGACTGGGCCTTGTGGCGTGTGTCAAATACCTGAGACATTTCTGTGACTAGTAAGTCAAAATCATAAAGAACAGGAGTATTATTTTCCAGTAACGGGTTTGCCCAGGCGGCAGCTGTACCAGCTAGATGAGATAATGTAAATGCTGCCTTTGTGGTGGAATCGGGAAAAGCCTGAGGTCTACAAAGAAAATGTAATATGCATTGGTTTATGAATGTACGAAACTTTCCGGGATCCCCATGAAATCTTTCTGGAGCAGCCAAAGGAAAGGGCGTGGGCACCAATACGGGAACCTGAGGTGCTGCAGTGGGAACAATAGGTGGCGTTACTGCTGGTGGGGCTGCCGCCAAATCGCCAAACTCAGCATCAGCGGGTAAGGGATTGTGAGTACTTTGAATGTGGTCTAACCGCTGATGTATAGTGGCATTGGCCTCTGTCATATCCGCCCTCAATACTGTGATTGCTTGTACCAATGCAGCCACGGGATCGTCGGCTGCGGCCTCCATATTCAACACAACCCGCGGCTTCACTGTCTGTCATGACTTGACTCATTGTGAAGAATATATGGGCCTCTGTCCCCAAGTTCCACACGGAGAGAAGAAAAATCACTCCACGTGCGAGCCTTGAGGCCACAGGTTGTTGTTTTTTCGCAGGAACAGACGCCGTCGAGGACCCCAGAGCTGTGGAATGGATTAGGTATTAGTACAAACAAACACAATACTATCAACAATGTAACTGTTATTGAAAATAGGGCTTACCAAAGGGTTATATTCTAACTGCCAGTAACTCTGAGGCTGTGATGCAGGGAAGCGTTGGTAATCCTTCAAAGCCAAGGCGCTAGAAATTCAGCGCTGGCACCACCTGCTGATTCTTGGAAGTATTGTGAAAACTGTAGTAACGTAGCTGTTCAAGGAACTCTGGAGAGCGTAGAATACCAGACAAAGCAGATAAGGATAATCCAATCAATCCATGAAACGTGAGCTAAAGTCAAAAAGGTCCGTAAATCCAAGCAGAAACCAAAACGCCAAATCCAAGGAACAAGAATATTCAGTCCGTAATCCGTAAGATTGAGATCTGTAACCAAATGAATCCAACGTGAATCGAGTGTCGCGAAACAGCTGTGAAGCAATGAGTGATTCAAAGTGCGTCGCTTTTATACCTGCCGCGTCCTGATCACGTGAGCGGAGCTCAGGGCACGTGACCGAGCATTCGGCCCGGAACCAGGAAGTAGTTGTTGTCGATTACTCTTGCTCCAGCCCTCTCGCAATCTCCATGGTAGTTGCCAGCGGAAACGAGGGAACAAATAGTATCGCCCTCTGACAGAGCCTGGAAGTTGGTGACGCTTCCCTCGCACCACAGGTAGCGTGATCATGTGAAGGGCTGACTGTGACTTGGAGATTCTCGCTGTATTATGTGTCAGAGAATCACTGCGGGTATGAGTGTTCTGTAAGGCGTTGTGCCTGGTGTGCCTGACCTTCCTACGGCCCATGACAGAACCCTTGGGACTGAGGAAGGGGTTTAGTTTGGGATACCGAAAAGGTTCCTTCTTTGGGTATAACTTGCTCTCCTTTTATAACCTTAGGGGTCACAGCCCCAGGTCTAACATAAGGGTAGAGCCATTACAATGACAATAAGCCATGACCTCGTTGGGCAGATGTGGAAGAATGCTCCTGTTAGAGGAAACATTCTGCATCGCATCCCATGGAATCTTCCCACTGCCCTGGGCCCTGTCTCCTCCCAGGTGATCCTCCCGCAGTACACCACCCCAGGGTTGGGATTAGGAAGCATCTGCCCTCTCCTGGCCGCTACCCAGGGCCCTGTCTCCTCCCAGGTGATCCTCCCGCAGTACACCATCCCAGGGTTGGGATTAGGAAGCTTCTGCCCTCTCCTGGCCACTACCCTGGGCCCTGTCTCCGCCCAGGTGATCCTCCCGCAGTACACCACCCCAGGGTTGGGATCAGGAAGCTTCTGCCCTCTCCTGGCCACTACCCTGGGCCCTGTCTCTGCCCAGGTGATCCTCCCGCAGTACACCACCCAAGGGTAGGGATTAGGAAGCTTCTGCCCTCTCCTGGCCGCTACCCTGGGCCCTGTCTCCTCCCAGGTGATCCTCCCACAGTACACCACCCCAGGGTTGGGATTAGGAAGCTTCTGCCCTCTCCTGGCCACTACCCTGGGCCCTGTCTCTGCCCAGGTGATCCTCCCGCAGTACACCACCCCAGGGTTGGGATCAGGAAGCTTCTGTCCTCTCCTGGCCACTATCCTGGGCCCTGTCTCTGCCCAGGTGATCCTCCCGCAGTACACCACCCCAGGGTTGGGATCAGGAAGCTTCTGCCCTCTCCTGGCCACTACCCTGGGCCCTGTCTCTGCCCAGGTGATCCTCCCGCAGTACACCACCCCGGGGTTGGGATTAGGAAGCGTCTGCCCTCTCCTGGCCGCTACCCTGGGCCCTGTCTCTGCCCAGGTGATCCTCCCGCAGTACACCACCCCGGGGTTGGGATTAGGAAGCGTCTGCCCTCTCCTGGCCGCTACCCTGGGCCCTGTCTACACCCAGGTGATCCTCCCGCAGTACACCACCCCAGGGTCGGGATTAGGAAGCATCTGCCCTCTCTTGGCCGCTACCCTGGGCCCTGTCTACACCCAGGTGATCCTCCCGCAGTACACCACCCCACGGTTGGGATCAGGAAGCTTCTGCCCTCTCCTGGCCGCTACCCTGGGCCCTGTCTACACCCAGGTGATCCTCCCGCAGTACACCACCCCAGGGTTGGGATCAGGAAGCTTCTGCCCTCTCCTGGCCGCTACCCTGGGCCCTGTCTACACCCAGGTGATCCTCCCGCAGTACACCACCCCAGGGTTGGGATCAGGAAGCTTCTGCCCTCTCCTGGCCGCTACCCTGGGCCCTGTCTACACCCAGGTGATCCTCCCGCAGTACACCACCCCAGGGTTGGGATCAGGAAGCTTCTGCCCTCTCCTGGCCGCTACCCTGGGCCCTGTCTCTGCCCAGGTGATCCTCCCGCAGTACACCACCCCAGGGTTGGGATCAGGAAGCGTCTGCCCTCTCCTGGCCGCTACCCTGGGCCCTGTCTCTGCCCAGGTGATCCTCCCGCAGTACACCACCCCAGGGTTGGGATCAGGAAGCGTCTGCCCTCTCCTGGCCGCTACCTTGGGCCCTGTCTCTGCCCAGGTGATCCTCCCGCAGTACACCACCCCAGGGTTGGGATCAGGAAGCTTCTGCCCTCTCCTGGCCGCTACCCTGGACCCTGTCTACACCCAGGTGATCCTCCCGCAGTACACCACCCCAGGGTTGGGATCAGGAAGCTTCTGCCCTCTCCTGGCCGCTACCCTGGGCCCTGTCTACACCCAGGTGATCCTCCCGCAGTACACCACCCCAGGGTTGGGATCAGGAAGCTTCTGCCCTCTCCTGGCCGCTACCCTGGGCCCTGTCTACACCCAGGTGATCCTCCCGCAGTACACCACCCCAGGGTTGGGATCAGGAAGCTTCTGCCCTCTCCTGGCCACTACCCTGGGCCCTGTCTCCTCCCAGGTGATCCTCCCGCAGTACACCACCCCAGGGTTGGGATCAGGAAGCGTCTGCCCTCTCCTGGCCGCTACCCTGGGCCCTGTCTCCTCCCAGGTGATCCTCCCGCAGTACACCACCCCAGGGTTGGGATCAGGAAGCGGCCGCCCTCTCCTGGCCGCTACCCTGGGACCTGTCTCCTCCCAGGTGATCCTCCCGCAGTACACCACCCCAGGGTTGGGATCAGGAAGCGTCTGCCCTCTCCTGGCCGCTACCTTGGGCCCCGTCTCTGCCCAGGTGATCCTCCAGCAGTACACCACCCCAGGGTTGGGATCAGGAAGCTTCTGCCCTCTCCTGGCCGCTACCCTGGGCCCTGTCTCTGCCCAGGTGATCCTCCCGCAGTACACCACCCCAGGGTTGGGATCAGGAAGCGTCTGCCCTCTCCTGGCCGCTACCCTGGGCCCTGTCTCCTCCCAGGTGATCCTCCCGCAGTACACCACCCCAGGGTTGGGATCAGGAAGCTTCTGCCCTCTCCTGGCCACTACCCTGGGCCCTGTCTACACCCAGGTGATCCTCCCGCAGCACACCACCCCAGGGTTGGGATCAGGAAGCTTCTGCCCAGGTGATCCGCCTGCAGAACACCACCCCAGGGTTGGGATCAGGAAGCATCTGCCTCCCCCTGGCCACCTGGGAGGAGACTTTAGACAGGGTTTCCAGGAGTGATCCGTAGGATTATTCACAAGACACATTTGCCATCCTACGTAAATATCCAGCGGAAGGGAACACTCTCTGGATCCAAGGGTTTCTCTGTTGGCTTTATCTTTATATTTTGGTTATGAACACATTTTACTAAACATAAGTCAGAGACATTTCCTTGCACCCTTTAGTGGTTTGTTTCTAGTTTGAGGGTCAGATTAGACGTCTTTAGAACAGGGTCAGAGAGGTGTTTATCCAACCCATTTCTGTTTAATAAAACTGTCCGACAATGAGAATATTACAACTTTGTGTTTGCCTCTAAATTCTGACCCCTCACAGAGTGCACTCCCATTGGGAGCAGGAAGAGCGTGTGCATCTAGGGATCAGAGAAAGAGCACGGGGAGTAGGCACAGAGAGTGCACACGGGGAGCAGAGAGTGCGCATGCAGAGCAGAGAGAGAGTTCAGGCACATATGGGGAGTGGAGAGAGCACAAGTGTGCTTGTGGAGTGGAGAAAGTGTGCACGCACATGTGAAGTGGAGAGAACACGCGGGCGTGTGGAGTGCGGAAAGAGTATGGGCGTGTGGAGAGTTTAGAGAGAGCATGGGAATGGTAAAATGGGGGAGAGGGCATGCGCAATATGCATCATTTGCCCTTTTTGAAATTCAGCAGGAAAATCAAATGTTACAGCAAGAATTGGGGCATTTGCTCGAGCGTAATAAAGATGTGTGATTGTATTATGAAAAATGCACAGGTTTAACCACTGTATAAGTAGAGGCAGGTGGCTTACAGACCCACATGAAGAGTTGGATTGAAACATATATGAGGGACTAGTGGGAGAGTTCCCTGTGCAAGGAAAAGCAGGTGTATTGAAGGATGGAGACTAGCGGGAAGTCGTTCCCCAATGTCATGATGCTGTGCAATACACTCCAGTGTAAATATAGTTGACATCATATTGATTAGGTTGTAGGAGCTTTAGGAATATGGCATTGTTTTAATATTAAGTTCACTTATAATATTTCAAATGTTACACATATATTTTAATTGGTTTGATTTATTGTGCATTAGTTTAATCACAAATAAACTTTAAGCACATTTTTATATAAACAACGTTAAAATCATGATGGAACTTATTTAAATATCACCATGAGAAGCAATCACAAAATTAAAACATATAAAACTTACAGTCAATTATAAATTTCATCATCATTCAAATATGGTAATTAATCATATATACACTAATAAGTCACTATTGCATTTGTAACAAGATTCCAAATTGTGAAAGCATCAGAACTGATCACAACAGACTGAGCCCCCACTAATGTAGACCAGAATTGGTCCTCTCTTATATTATTTACAGAGCCGACAAACTTCCCGTACCTCCTCTTATAATTCACCTTCAGAGCCACACACAAGGTTAATACACGCCGACCAGTCTCGACCTCAAGATTACAAGATCTACAAAGATCGTCTTGCGATGCAGAGTCTTTCCAGCGACTAGTATATTCTACAAAGATCATCTTGCGATGCAGAGTCTTTCCAGCGACTAGTATATTCTACAAAGATCGTCTTGCGACGCAGAGTCTTTCCAGCGACTAGTATATTCTACAAAGATCGTCTTGCAACGCAGAGTCTTTCCAGCGACTAGTATATTCTACAAAGATCGTCTTGCGACGCAGAGTCTTTCCAGCGACTAGTATATTCTACAAAGATCGTCTTGCGACGCAGAGTCTTTCCAGCGACTAGTATATTCTACAAAGATCGTTTTGCGACGCAGAGTCTTTCCAGCGACTAGTATATTCTACAAAGATCGTCTTGCGACGCAGAGTCTTTCCAGCGACTAGTATATTCTACAAAGATCGTCTTGCGACGCAGAGTCTTTCCAGCGACTAGTATATTCTACAAAGATCGTCTTGCGACGCAGAGTCTTTCCAGCGACTAGTCTTTTCTTTCGTGGGAAGAATATTAAAGCACAGATGCAAAATAAAACACTTTAACTCCGAACTGCAGCACCTGGTTGGGTAGCTATGAGGCATACCTCTCTTGAAACTCTGATACGAGTATTCCTTGTATCTATCATACTTATGGAGTTTCTCAATGTTAGAAGCCAAGTCCCATTGCTGGGTTTTGAGTTGAGTTGGGCACATTTAAAAAATGTCCTGTTCAAGGCCCAATATTGACAAGTGACTTTGTGTGAATCATAGAAGTTCAAGAATAAAAGGATTCGAATGATCGAAAAACATCCCTTCACCCAGCAGCTGAAGCAAAGCGTTTGAACTACGATCTGATTTACACAATTTGGCATATAGAAATACTCGTCTAACTAACCACAATGATTGTAAGGATGGAAGACTGTATTCAAGCCTCAATGCTTCTATGGGAACGGCTTTTGGGAGGTTAATAATAGATTGTAATAATTATGCTTCAAGTTTCCCCAACCCATTGACCTGCTCTGATGGTAGAACTTCTAAAGCATATAATATTGAGGGAATTATACTTCCTTTATAAATCTCCACAAAAACGTCAATAGTACACCCACCACTGTGTTCAATGAAGTTCCTAATTACTAGCCATATTTTCCAGATTTTCCATAGACCTACGCCTAGTAATAGGAGGAAAATGATTGAGTTTTTACAGGAAACCCAAATATATAAATTCTTGTGTATTTTGCAATACAGTATTTTCTACTTGCCATTTCAATTTTTCTATTGCTGTGTGGTTACCCCCAAGGCCCATCATTCTGGTCTTCGATTTATTAATTACCATGTCAATTTTCCTTACGTAATCGGGGAGCACAGTTGATGATCGCTGTAAGCCAATACGTGTCTGATTAAAGATAATAATGTCATCAACATAAGAAATGCTGACAATCTTGGTGCCATTTATCCTTTGTGGGAAATTACGTATGGTGTGTAAGAAGGGATACAAGTCAGCGGTATAAGCGTTTATACAGAATGGGGCCCAATACAACTCCCTGCTTCAGGCCACTATTTATTGAAGTCTATTTGGAAGAGTAGCCTTCAGAACTTAGACGTACTGAAATTGAAGTGTTAGAATACAGGGATTGTATAAAATAAAACAATTGTGGATCGATACCCCATTTTTTCAGTTTTTCCCATAACTTGGTCTTGATACCAGATCAAAAGGCTTTGTGAAGTCCAGGTAAGAGCAAAACAAACCACAGACTCTCCCTTTAGTACAAGTGGAGAGAAGAAATTGAAAAGTGGCAATATTGCTTATGGCGTTGTACGTTTTCCTAAAACCTATCTGGAAAATGCTTAACTATTTTTTTCTCTAGCCAGAGAGTAAGTTGATCTCGAGAATAGTGGCAAAGAGCTTTTGGCTAGAGTCCATCATTGCCAACAGGAGATAATTTGACGGCTCTAGTTTGTTGCCCTTTTTAAAAATGGGAACCAGTATAGATCTCTGCCAGCTTACTGGAATAGTACCAGTCTGGATAATATGAGAAAAGAGTACATTTAACAACAAGAGCAGATTTTCTTTGAAAAATATATTTGGGATTCCATCGGGGCCAGGGGCCAGTGAGGATTTAGATTTCCTGATTAATCTCACTAGGTTTCCCTCTTCGATGTCAAAATTAGAGAGCCTCTGATACCTAACAGTAGTGGTCGGACTATCACTATAACAATCTGAACTAAATTCAGGAAAGTAATTAGTTGGTGTGGAATATAGATCCTGAATATATAGTAACCATGCCTCCTGGGATATAGGATTCAGTTCTTGTGGGGAAAAGGGCTTATAAAAGTCATTGTAGTACTGCCAAAATGTACTTATGTTATGTGTGTTAACCAATAAAACTACTTTTGCAGTTTGAACCTCTAATGGAGAGCTTATGCTGTTTTAGCCAAATCTGTATTTCGTTGACAAACTTGTTAATGCTTTTCATCATTCCTGTAAGTTTAATTCCAGATCAGCTCAAACAGCCACACGCTCCTATAATCAAAGGGAGAAAAACTAAAAATTATGTTATTATTTCTGGTTCTCCATTTCTTATTTAGCAGTGGTTGTATCTTGGCAGTAACCATTTTCCCCAGATCCCAATCTGCTGTCGCTAAAGCGGCATCCAATCCAGAGAGGTCCTGGTGCAATATCTCATTAGTGAATTCGATGTTGTCGGCTGACCATCTAAAGCGGTTACCAAATAGCTTGAAGTCGGCATAATGACTCTTCTAAATACCAAAAGAGCGCTTTTCAAATGAATATGCCAACCGAGAGCCCAATGGTCACTCAACTTATTATATGCGTTATAGTAATACTAATACAACATGTACTCAATACAGGATTACTTATCACATAGTCAAGAAAGGATTTAAAATAACCGTTCAACCAAGTATAATGAAACTTGTGATCTTTAACATTAAGAAGGTCTAATTTTAAATAAAAAATATCAACTATTTTGAGCCAGTAATTCAGGGCGCGAGGAGCAGATGCAGCCTCTAGATTCAAATCCCTTTTATTGAGATCACCCCCTATCACGTGACCCGCTGGTGCATTCTCAAACCATTGAGAAAGGGAATTAATCACAATGGGCCTCATTATGAGTTTGCCGGTCTGGAAACAACGGTGGCGGTACACCCGCCGCCACCGTTGTGTCCGGACCAGCAAACTACGAGTTCTGCAGGTGGATGGCGTTACTCCCGCCAGGTCTTACCTGGCAGGAGTAATGCCACTCGCCTGCAGACAGAAATGGAAACACCAGCACCGTTAATTACGGTGCCGGTGTTTCCAATGTCCCCATCCCCATGGAGTCCTATGGAACTCCATGGGAATGGGGAGTAATGTTATTCCACCTCCGGAATTACTGGACCACTGGGGCTGTCTGGAGGCGGTAATTGTCATGATGCCCGCTCCCGGGGAGCCGGTTCAAGCCCTGCATCCCCGAAAGCGGACATCCAGTCCCCAAGGAAAGACCCAGCAACCCCATATAGGGGCCCTTTGGACAGTGTCCAGGCTCATAAAAGACATCAGTCCTGGCGCCATAGGCGCCAGGCTAATTATGGGAGTGCTTGGGTGCACTTACTTGATGCAGACCATGCTGCAGGATCCCGGCCTCCTTGCGGCCTGAAAGGAACTACTTTACCTGTGGGACTAATTTACCATCCGGGTGTGGTCGGGGAAGGATACATACCTGATTGGAGGAAGGATAAATACCTGGAACTTCTTCCAAGGCTATTTAAACCCCACCCGAACAGACACACGTGCTTCGCGTTGTTCTGCATCTAGCAGCTGGACGCTCACCGTGTCTGCTCCTGCATCTTGACTTCTGCCACGCCTGGCAGCATCCTGGATCACCTGCAAAGGAAGAGAAGAAGAGAACAGAAGAAGGAAAAGTCCTTACCTGCTAAATCCGCATCCCAGAGACATCTCGCCGACAATCCTGAAAAGGAAGACTTTTATTTAAAAGCTCATCGCGTCGATTGCTGCAGCGCCGCATTCTACTCACCTTTACATGGCGCCTCCATGTTCAGCAGCGATCATCCGGATTCGCAGTCACGCCCCAGTGCCTAGGGAGAAAAATACCAGAACAAAAGGTGAGAGAGAGAAGGGAATAAGGAAAGCTAAACCTCCATGTTAAGACTTACCTGTTGATTCATTCCCTCTTCATTTAGGGTCCGCGCCGCATCCTGGCATTTCCGGACCCCGGCCCCTAAGGGGAAAAAAAGACATCAGCGTTAATGAGCGAATGAAAAGACATTACCAAAAAACACTCATTAAAGACTTACCTGATTTCTACAAGGATTTCACCTCTCATCTCGGGTCGTGCCTGTTCCCCGGCATTCCGTACCCCGGCCCCTATGGGGAAAAAGACACTAGCATTAGTACATTAATGCATGGACACAAGGGGAACCTCTTATCAAAAAAACTTACCTGGAAGCCAAGCAAGTTTGGTTCTCACCAATCCGAAAATCCAGTGAAGTAACTGGATACCAACGCGCCCCCTGCATCAGAAGCAGGATGGAGAGCTCGCCCTTCCAGACCCTAAGGTGAGACGCTACGGGGAATCACAGAAGGGTTTCGAGGAGGGTGAGAGGGGAAAGTGGGAGGCTGAATGCATTACCCCGCAGATAGTTAATCCCCTATTTTCGCCTACAGAAGGATACTTCTGCGAGTCAGACAAGCCAGATCTGGGGCCCGGTCCAGTCCGTCTTCCGAACCCTGCGCATCACCTTAGAAGAGGTCACAGCAGCGCGAACCAGGCCAGCGCCTCCTTGGAAGTCAGATGAGCGTTACAGTAATTCATTCCGGGTCCAGCGGCAGCCTGCCAGTCTTTCCGGTACGGCTACCGCCAGACTCGTAATGAGCCCCCAATGTTCTCAATAGATCTCGTTTGTAGGCCACCCCTGGGATCATAAATATTAATGATCAATATTTCTTGAGATTTATCAGAGGAAGCCTGCAAAATTCCCATCAGAACATAGGAGAATTCTTTCTGATGAGGAAATGGGATTTAAATATGCTTTGGCGCCTGTGACTAGACCTCCACTGGCCTGCTCTTTCTTTGAGGGGGTTGCATTTTGAGTCAGAATTTGAAAGCCATCAATAGACATAGATTTGGTGCACCAAGTTAATTGTAAAATGAAAACATTGGAGCCTTTATTAACATTTGTCCCTCTGTATGCACCAAGAAGGAGCGAAAACCCCTGCTGTTCCATGATATCCATCGTAGACTGGTTTTAGCTTTCATTGGTCAATTTGCCCCACTTTGAGAGCACACCGGCATCCAATAGTCAGTTTCAGGCACACTTTCTCATGCTCTAGTACTTTGAATTTGAAGTGCTCGAAGCGCCTCAGAATTTAACGATGCAACTTGTCTAGTCGGCTGAGGGTCGTGCTTCGAGAGGGTGTCCAGTCATAATATCGAATGAAAAATTTCGAATGTCAAAAAAGTCGAATCAAAAATGTCGAAAAAAAAAATGTCGAATTATTTATTTTTTTCGATATTTTTTTTTTTGGATCTAGTTTATATAAAAAAAATAGGTAAAAGCAAAAAATAAATAAAAAAAAAGGTGGTTGGGGGGAAACCCCCATTTAAAAAAAAAAACGTCATAAAAAAAATGTGACACTTTTTTTGTACTTTTTTTTTTACTTTTTGACTTTCGAGATTTTTGTATTCGAAATTATGTCTATAAACCCTTCGAGAGTGATTGTATATTTCTTTTAATCTTCCAGCAAGCAATCAACGTATAGCCTAGTTGGTAAAGTAGATCCGCATGAGTTTTCAGCAATGCCACCATTAAGGGCGAGGCGAATTCCACCAACGCCCAATACGTTGAACTATTCCAAGACGGTAACTCAATTTTCTGTATGTCCGTAGACTGAATCACCTCCAAGTATGGGCTTTGCTGAAAAATAGACAAAAGTACGGACCTATTAAAAAATGGGCTGTACACAGAAGGAATATTTTCCTCAAGAATGATCCATGTGCTCATGTCTTTTAAGGCATTTCAATGGATGATCCGAATGTTGATCTGTGGTTCAACTGTCTATCGCTCTGGTTGAAGTGTCAGTTTCAAATTCATCTCGTTTGTATCTGCTTTGGTAACGGTGGTAGTCAAATCATTTGGCGATATGACAACGTCTTTGCTTGCCAGTTCTTTATTTTTAAGGGGCAGCGCAAGAAGGATTCTCGTGCAATTTTTTCCCCCAATCATGAGAGGGCCTTGTAGGTAGGTCTGCCAAACATGACCGTCAGGAGCACGCTTTTCAACTAGGACGCGTGTACAGCTAGAGTCATCCTTGGTAGAGAGAACACCATTTTGTTTTATCTTTGTTGTTGGAAAGTTGTCGTTTGTTATTTAAGGCGTTTTTCAACTCCATAGGAGGAGGAATGTGTATTTCCTCAAAATCCCTCCCCAGTGAGATTGTTTACTTATTCCTTCCTGGAAGTTGCAGTACGTTCTTTCCTTTTGTCCTTGCTTTCACGAGAGCAGATCCAGCTTACTGTGTCTCTATATATTTTATTCGGCACCGCTCCAATGTGTCTGACACTTTCTTTGCTAAAACAGAAAAAAGATCAGGCATTTGCAACATGAGTGCTTTTCCTGCTCGTTGCTCCTCCATGAATAAGGCAAGTACAGAGGATTGTGCTTCAATCATAGCTGCAAGCGTACTGAAATTATTCTTTAAATCTATCTTGCCTCCCAAGAACGTTACATTTAACTTGGATCCATCGCCTTCGCTGCTCCACTCATCTGCAGTCGCTGAATCTGAGTGAGAGGCGAAAGCCGCCATATCAGGGGAGTTACATACATTAAAATCAATCATGTCGTGCGCGTTTTTTCCCGCTGATGAAATCTGCTCAACACCCAGAGAAGCCCTTTTCAGATTAACGACCAACTTGAACCGTGAGTTGATGTTATCAATGGCCTGTGATAAAGGCTGGTCGGAGTCTTCATTTATTGATGATGAAGAGTGACGCGGCTCGGGAAGAAGCGTAGTTTCTCTCAGATCATGCCACTCTCTGTGGGTCAAAGGGTTTGTAGGGCTGACTCCGGGCAACCCACTTCCACAGCCACTCATTGGACGTTTGTGACATAAGTCAGGACGTGAGTAGGGCCTTGACGGATATCCAGGACTGTTTTGTATGTTGAGAATAAGACCTCTGCACGTTTGAACCTCTCCTTGAATAGATTTACAAAAGCTGGATAGTCCAGCAACACGGGATTGACTGAAGTCACCAGTGGGTTGCCCATGCCAGTGCATTGCCCACCAGGTTGTAAACAAGAAAGCCGACCGTAGCCTTATCCATTTCATAGGCCCTGGGTCAGAAGGTGAAGTATATCGAACAAGCGTCAATGAACTTCTCAAATGAAAACTGCATGTATCTTCTCTGGCATTAACAATCTGCCTCAAAGCTGCATTTTCAGTCCTCAAGGCCTGCATTTCGTGGTTTAATCCCTGTACAACAGCTACCAACTTCTGGTACTGCTCCAGGCTGGCCATCTTTTGTCGTTGCAATCTCTTAGATCCTTGCCTCTTTCTGTTGGTCTGAAGAATCAGCTGTGGAGGTCTTCTTTTCTTTTCTTTTCCTTTTAGGGTAGTGCGCCCGAGTGGAGGTAGGGTCTGTGCCCGTTGGAGGCCACAGCGCCCAATTCGTGTGGTGTACTGGGTGCGAGGAAACCCAGGGGGACAACCCAAGCCACGGGGAAAAAGCTTGATGCAGAAAAAAAAACGGGTTTGGCTACACACTGGATTGTAAGTGGTAAGTATCGTAGTTCTTTGGAAGGGCGAGTGTGTCACCTTGATGGTACCTTGATGGTAGCGAGAGAGAGTATCGAGCCAGGGCTCGGAGAGAAGAAAAGCAAGCATGATGCCTCAATAAATGAAAAGGAAAAAGTCTCAGAACGCTCGCGGGCGAGAGCCAGGGAAAGTAAGGATGGCCGTAGCCTCGGAAAGAGGGGTGCACTAAGCGCAGAGGGGAGAGTAGTGAGGGGAAGGAAAGAAGCAAAAACAACTAAGCGTCTTACCCAGGAAAACAGTGAGGTTTGCAACGCGAAGCTCCGCCGGGAGTGAGGACCGAAATAGGGCGCGACCATATTGCAGAATGACTAGATGGCGGCTGATGCTTCTGCAGAATGACGTGGCAGCATATCAGCTGAACCGCCATCGTCTCCACACCTTCCAACGCTGCGATATGACAGTTTCAAAGAAAGCAGTAATTGCCACGTGTGTAAAACACCAGAGTCCCTACCCTGTTTACTCACACTTTTCTTTACAATTTGGCTTTATAAGTCATTACTTATTAAAAGAAGAAACAGCTGATCAGTGCTCTTACCTTAAATAGGGGGGGAGACCACAAGAAACACGACACTGGCCTCATTACGACCCTGGCGGAAAGGGGTTTGCGGCAGCGTTAGCTGCACCAACCCCTTTCCGCCAATTACGAGCTCCCTTTCCGCCATGGCGGTTTTTACACCTGCTTTTAGCAGGTGTAAAAAACCATGGCGGTAAGGGAACTTGGTGTTAATTACGCCACCGTAATTTACGGTGGCGTAATTAACGCCTTCCCCACTCCCATTATGCCCTTTGGGGCAAAAATGGGAATGGGGAAGGGTAAATGGGGATTGGGGATTTACCGCCCCGCCAAGGTCGGAATGGGGCGGTAAATCCCCTTACCGCCATGGCGTAAACGTAGTTTGCGCCATGGCGGTAAAGTCACGGCCCTGGCGGTAACTTACCGCCAGGGTCGTAATGAGGCCCTAAGCCTCACACCCGACGCGCACGCTGAGGCCCTCAAAGTAGGCTTTGTAGGCAGTTCCTGTAAGTAGATTCCCAGGGCCAGGCACGCAGTAATGATAGCTGCACTGTGTATGTCCTCCAGGCCAAAAAAGCAGAGTCAGGATATATGGCACTCACGAATCACGCCGGTATCAAAGCAACCAATTTCACAGAGCAACCAAATGTTATCCAATGTATATTCTTGGCTACCAGCTTTTGGCCCCCCTTTCAGTCTGGATGAGATAGTGGGCAGTGCTGATAGAAGTAGTGCTGGTTAACTTTGGTTTGTACTTCGCTTTTGTATATATATCACACTATGTAACTGCTGTATCCAGAATTTCTTAAATTGTTTTATTTTGCAATTGTATACTTCAAAATGTAACCGTCCTCTTTAAGCGCCCTTCTACCCCTGGGTCTGGAGCGCTATACAAATAAATAAACAAACAAAGAAACATTAGAAGCTTGCTGCATCCTGTCTGCAAATCAGACTGCAGGGGATAAATGGAATAATAGCTAAATCTGCCAGTAGTAGCCGCTGAACCCTGCTGTCGTGTCTTTTATCTTGTCTCATTTTCTGCCGCTAAGTCCACGTCCACCTCACTGGTCCTCTGCATTTCCTGGGCGCCCACTGTTCATACGTGCCTGAATCATCCCAAATCATACTCTGACTCCGACAGGGCTGAAGAGCGGCTCTTTTCTCCTTCCCTCACATACCCAGCTTCTGGCCGCTAAGGGTGGAGGTAGTGCTGTGTGCCCCGTGCGGTACCGCCCATCGCAGCTCACGGCACCCAGCATGATTGCCTAAATGTGGATTGCTTGCATGTTCTATGACCCATGCACTGGTTAATTCATTGAACACAATAGGACCCTGTGCGTAGATCATTACTCCTGCTGTGGTCAGAATGGTGGGACCTCAGGTAACAATCAGAGAAACGCAATCATGATTAGAAGAATGTTGATAAAGTTGAAATTCACAACCATTCTACCATAAAACTGGAATCGAGGCGGTCACCCGACTACTTAAACAAGTGAATGGCCTCTGTTCCAGGAAGCAGTTTACACCAAAGTGAAGCCACAAAAACATACACATGGCGGCACTACTGACAATATTTGTTTTTAATTTTAACACATAATGGCAGAACGGCTAAAGCACAACATTCTTATAATCAGCATTTCATTAAGTTTATGAACTCAGGTGGGCATGGTTTACATTCTACAGGTCATCTTATCCAGGATCAATTTAACCTGGTAAACAGCTCTGTCCAGTGTTCCTTCCTGGAATCTAGATAGAACGGCCATGATGTCATTCTGCTTAAAACTCACTTAAGGCAAAAATGCACATTTCATTTTCAAATCTACACATGACTGCTACTGCCTCGCAGCTCTGTGAATATTTATATTCCATTTGCCCTTTCTACTCTAGTCACGAAGGTCATTTTTTTAACATTGCTTTCTTGGGAATTCTGACTTCTGGAGTAATGTTGGCGATTGCAGGTTCCCGCACTCCCTTCTCCAGTTTCCCTGTGATGGACTTTGCCTGTTTACATGTGCTGTGCCAAGGCGAGTCTAATTAGCCATGTGAGAATACATCTCTCTCCAATTGTATTGAAGAGAGCCCCAGATGATTTGAATTTTGAATATTTGACTCCCTATGTTTTGAAGTTGAAATTAAATTGACCTTTTGCGCGTATAAAAATGTAGGTCACTCCCAGTAGTGGCATTTGTTGTACATACATAAAAATACTGTAAGTAAAACATTTCTCTTTGTACTTTTCAGTTTCCTCTGTACATTATATAGTAACACCTATAGAACACCTTCCAGTGTTACTGCACGGCTGGTATCACTGGGCGCCTATAGAACACCTTCCACTGTTACTGCACGGCTGGTATCCCTGGCTACCCATAGAACACCTTCCAGTGTTACGGCATGGCTGGTATCACTGGGAACCTATAGACCACCTTCCAGTGTTACTGCACGGCTGTTATCACTGGGCGCCTATAGAACACCTTCCAGTGTTACTGCACGGCTGGTATCCCTGGCTACCCATAGAACACCTTCCAGTGTTACTGCATGGCTGGTATCACTGGGAACCTATAGAACACCTTCCAGTGTTACTGCACGGCTGGTATCCCTGGCTACCCATAGAACACCTTCCAGTGTTACTGCACGGCTGGTATCCCTGGCTACCCATAGAACACCTTCCAGTGTTACTGCATGGCTGGTATCACTGGGAACCTATAGAACACCTTCCAGTGTTACTGCACGGCTGGTATCCCTGGCTACCCATAGAACACCTTCCAGTGTTACTGCATGGCTGGTATCACTGGGAACCTATAGAACACTTTCCAGTGTTACTGCACGGCTGTTATCACTGGGCACCTATAGAACACCTTCCAGTGTTACTGCACGGCTGGTATCCCTGGCTACCCATAGAACACCTTCCAGTGTTACTGCATGTCTGGTATCACTGGGAACCTATAGAACACCTTCCAGTGTTACTGCACAGCTGGTATCCCTGGCTACCCATAGAACACCTTCCAGTGTTACTGCACGGCTGGTATCCCTGGCTACCCATAGAACACCTTCCAGTGTTACTGCATGGCTGGTATCACTGGGAACCTATAGAACACCTTCCAGTGTTACTGCATGGCTGGTATCCCTGGCTACCCATAGAACACCTTCCAGTGTAACTGCATGGCTGGTATCCCTGGGTACCCATAGAACACCTTCCAGTGTTACTGCACAGCTGGTATCCCTGGCTACCCATAGAACACCTTCCAGTGTTACTGCATGGCTGGTATCCCTGGGTACCCATAGAACACCTTCCAGTGATACTGCATGGCTGGTATCACTGGGCACCTATAGAACACCTTCCAGTGTTACTGCACGGCTGGTATCCCTGGCTACCCATAGAACACCTTCCAGTGTTACTGCATAGCTGGGCACCTATAGAACACCTACTGCATGGCTGGTATCCCTGGCTACCCATAGAACACCTTCCAGTGTTACTGCACGGCTGGTATTCCTGGGTACCCATAGAACACCTTCCAGGGTTACTGCATGGCTGGTATCACTGGGCACCTATAGAACACCTATCCCTGGGTACCTATAGAACACCTTCCAGTGTTACTGCATGGCTGGTATCACTGGGCCAAGCAAGTCCACGGAGAGGAGGGGTTGAAGCAGGAAGGCTGGCAAACTTAGTGCCATCTTAGACCAAGGACATCCCTGTTACATGAGCAAAAATCAAAAAGGCTACACCCTCTGGCTACCTTCAGAAACAAGACATCCTCATCTGGAGGGCTGGATGCCATAAAAGGTCCAAGGAGCTAGACATGGCACCTTAAACCCAATCTGAGAGATCACAGGAGTCCAGCGCAGACTGTAATGAAACAGAGCGATATAAAACATTTCTTAATGGCTGGCATAAGACATGCTGGCACTTTCTGCACCTGAAGGTTAGTCATATACGCCAGACACCCGGGAAAAACAATGACATCACCATAGTCACGTCTGGAAAGACATAGGGCCTCATTACACGGTAGGCGGTAAAAACCGGCAATTATCGGCATGGCGTAAATAGCGTGTCCGCCCTCGCAAGAGGCCGCAAATTGCATGCCATTACGAGATCGCGGGCACGAGCCTACCACCATGCCGGTAATGAGCCTACCGCCATGCCGCAAAAGTCCCCAAAAAGTCCCTTAACGGCATCCTCGAAAGCGCTGTTAGCACTTCCGCCCTGCCGCCACATGCAAATAGCGGTTTCCGCAAATAGCGTTAACCGCCATTAGCGGTCACCGCTGATAGCGGTCACCGCTATATTGCGGAAACGGAAATAGCGTCATCGCACCGGAACGGGAAGAGCACGGCGGCCATCTTTAAAAACACAATCCATTGCCATCCCCCTTATCCAGGACACCTTACCAGGAACCACGTTGGGAAATACACCAAGGACACCGTGAAGATGCCCAAGGCCATCAAAAAATCGTCTGAGCGGCAACGCAAGGAGAAGTTTTGCAAGGAGGAGCTCCTGATGCTAACGCAGACACTAGCAGACAATGCTCATGTCGTCTTCAACAACGACATGCGTCGGGAGACCATTGTGAAGAAGAAGGCCATCTGGGAAGAGGTAGCCCACAAGGTCAGCGCGGTAGGCACCACAACCCGCACAGTAAAAGACTGCCGAAAGAGGTGGGATGACCTCCGGCTCCGTGTGCGGAACATTCTATCCGTGAACCGCAACCTGGCTACGGGCACAGGAGGAGGCAGTGAATCGCCAATCAAGCTCACTGAGTGGGAGGAGAAATGCGCATCAACCATCGGGGTGGAATGCATTGAGGGAGTTGGACAAATGGAGCATGGCGTGGCCGTTTCGTCCGATGGAGGTGAGTGTATGCATCAAACTATGTACAGTGAAGTGTGATGTTCCCCCCAATCATGTGTCCATATCAATGCCGTGGCTCCAGCCACAAACAGACATGCATGCATCACCACATGCCCAAACAACACAGACCCATTCATGCATGACCCACCCAACATCCCCATTACCTGCATCCGCACTGTAGAGCCCGGAAAGCATGGAACGGCATGACGTATTCATTTTGCTCAAGGCAGGTCGACCCATTACTGATGGTTGTCAACATTTCTCACCCTTGCAGGATCACACACTGACACTGAGGAGGCACGCACTTCCACACCTGCTCCCACATCCAGCAAAAAAGCAAGGAGGGATGCCACAGGGGACACCGCCACATCCACAAGGGCAGCCAGGACAAGTGTCCATGACCACAGGGACAAAAGCAGCCGGAACACCAGTTGCACGCATCCACAGGCCATGGCTGCTCCCGTCGTGGTACCCACGGAAGTGTGTCCCCCAGCAGGTGAGGGCAGCATCGAGGGAATGCACTCTGCTGCCACCAGCTCAACGGGTGAAGCAGCAGCCACGGCCCCACCTTCAGATGAGGAGGACACACAAGCCCCTTACTGGCAAGCCCGAGGTACTCCTCAGGTCCGGGTAGTCATGGAGATTCACCCACCCCTGAAGGGATATGGAGCCCCCAGATATCCTCTCCTGATGCAAGTGCAATGGGACCAGGTGCATCAGCCATCCCACCAGCACCCACCATGCGACATGACCTCTCATCCATCTACCAGAGGCAGAACGAGATGAGTGGCCTAGTAGGTCAACATGTGGCAGAGACAGTCCGTCTGAGGGAGGACATAGCTACATTGGCACAGCAGACAAGGGAGGGCATGGAGGCATGCACCAGCCGAATCTGCGGTGAAATGGCCCAACTGCGGCAGGCCATGAACCGCATAGCAGACGCTATTGAGCGTCGGTGCCCACTCACGGCCCAGGAAGAACCAGGCCCCTCCTCGTCTGGGAGTTCACGCCAGACTAGTCCCCTGCGCCGGTCTATGCGGAACCTGCGGCGCACGGCTTCACAACCACCAGATGACGATGCAGGCACTGGCAAATAGGGCCACCAGGATTCGTGTGCCACATGTCGCAATGGACACAATCACGTCATGAGACTCACATGGGAGTGTTGAGGGGGGAGGGGGGTAAGGGTCTGTTTGGGTGTGTTGAGGGGGGAGGGTGGTAAGGGTCTGTTTGGGTGTGTTGAGGGGGGAGGGGGGTAAGGGTCTGTTTGGGAGTGTTGAGGGGGGCGGGGGGTAAGGGTGTATTTTGGGAGTTTGGGTTATGCACTTTCGTACCACAATATGTTCAATATACACTGTTCAGAGTTTGAAACCCAAGCGTGGTCTCCATTATTGTGTATGTGTCATTCATTGTGGACAGGGTCCTTTGTGGGCCTCGAAACATGCACCAGGGCAACAATTCCCATCTACGTCCATGCTATTTCACCTTGGTGCATGATGAGATTACAGAATCAGATGCTGATGCACATCGTGTGCCTCCTTGGCACTGCCTGTTTCATGTCCTGCCGGGGCATTCCACCCGCACTCATCCTCAGCCACATCATACTCTTCTGGTGGTTGCATGTCAATTACAGGTGGCATAGGCACGTTCCATCATATGCACATTTTGTGATGCTCTACACATGCCATGCTTGTATTTGCCACTTTGACACGGCCGTACAGGAGTGCCACACCCAGGCCGCTTAGGCAGCGGAGCACTGTCATTGGAGGGATGTACTATATTGTTGTCCTCTTCCTGCTGGTTCTGTGGGTTCCGTACAGGTGTTGGGAGCCACCTCCTCAGTGGATCGCTGGCATTGCCTGTATGGTGTGAGGAATGGGTACCTGTTAGGGGTCACCTCTGGTGTGGGCTGTTGTTGTTGGTGCTGCACTGCTATCATGTAGTCAAGGCTGTCATGTCATGCTGCTGCTATTGGCACCATCTTGGTGTGGGAAGGGGTGTGGGTAGAGGTGTGGTGTGCTCTTTTGTGCTGCCTGTCTCCATTGCATGCACCTGTGCTGATTTGTGTCCACCTGTAGTTGATGGGTTCACTGCTCAGGTCTCTTAACGGGTGTTTTTCGATGCCGTTATTAGCGTCATGCCGGTAAGGGGTTTTTGGGTGTTTTACATGCCGCTAATTCCATATCCGCATGGCTTGTGATGGCCTGGTATTAGCGCCATGGCGCTGATTCCGGCATGGGGGTCGCGCGCCCGCGCCCTTGCCGCTATTTGTGGCACCGTAATTAACGGGTGCGCAGATAGCGGTGGGTTCGGGTCGTGATTGGCTTAGGGAATTAACGGTACCGGTAAATCTTTACCGGTACCGGTATTCCATTACCGCACAACGTGTAATGAGGCCCCTAGTGTTCAAACAATTGAGTATGAAGGATAAAAACGGGAGGGCTATTCTGCAACATGTAAAATGTGGAAATAAACTGTCAACCACCATGCTTGAGGGACAAGTGAGAGCAAAGCATGCCGAGTGCAACCGCAACAATAAATATACCAGATATGCCAGAGTTCAATGTAGCCAGTGAGATCCCATTCACTCGTTCATGATATTCCAGATGTGCCAGAGTTCAATGCAGCCAGTGAGATCCCATTCACTCGTTCATGATATACCAGATGTGTCAGATTTCAATGCAGCCAGTGAGATCCCATTCACTCGTTCATGATATACCAGATGAGTCAGAGTTCAATGCCGCCAGTGAGATCCCATTCACTCGTTCATGAAATACCAGATGTGCCAGAGTTCAATGTAGCCAGTGAGATCCCATTCACTCGTTCATGATATTCCAGATGTGCCAGAGTTCAATGTAGCCAGTGAGATCCCATTCACTCGTTCATGATATTCCAGATGTGCCAGAGTTCAATGTAGCCAGTGAGATCCCATTCACTCGTTCATGAAATACCAGATGTGCCAGAGTTCAATGTAGCCAGTGAGATCCCATTCACTCGTTCATGATATTCCAGATGTGCCAGAGTTCAATGCAGCCAGTGAGATCCCATTCACTCGTTCCTGATATACCAGATGCGTCAGAGTTCAATGTAGCCAGTGAGATCCCATTCACTCGTTCATGATATACCAGATGTGTCAGAGTCCAATGCAGACAGTGAGATCCCATTCACTCTTTCATGATATACCAGATGTGCATGAGTTCAATGCAGCCAGTGAGATCCCATTCACTTGTTCATGATATACCAGATGGGTCAGAGTTCAATGCAGCCAGTGAGACCCCATTCACTCATTCATGATATGCCAGATGTGTCAGAGTTCAATGTAGCCAGTGGGATCCCATTCACTCATTCATGATATACCAGATGTGTCAGTGTTCAATAAAGCCATCGAGATCCCATTCACTTGTTCATGATATACCAGATGTGTCAGAGTTCAATGCAGCCAGTGGGAGCCCATTCACCCGTTCATGATATTCCAGATGTGTCAGAGTTCAATGCAGCCAGTGAGAGCCCATTCACCCGTTCATGATATTCCAGATGTGTCAGAGTTCAATGCAGCCAGTGAGAGCCCATGCACTTGTTCATGATATTCCAGATGTGTCAGAGTTCAATGCAGCCACTGAGATCCCATTCACTCGTTCATGATATACCAGATGTGTCAGAGTTCAATGCAGCCACTGAGATCCCATTCACTCGATCATGATATTCCAAATGTGTCAGAGTTCAATGCAGCCAGTGAGATCCCATTCACTCGTTCATGACATACCTGATGGGTCAGAGTTCAATGTAGCCAGTGAGATCCCATTCACTTGTTCATGACATACCTGATGGGTCAGAGTTCAATGTAGCCAGTGAGATCCCATTCACTCGTTCATGACATACCTGATGGGTCAGAGTTCAATGTAGCCAGTGAGATCCCATTCACTCGTTCATGACATACCTGATGGGTCAGAGTTCAATGCAGCCAGTGAGATCCCATTCATTCGTTCATGATATACCAGATGAGTCAGAGTTCAATGCAGCCAGTGAGATCCCATTCACTCGTTCATGATATACCAGATGTGTCAGAGTTCAATGCAGCCAGTGAGATCCCATTCATTCGTTCATGATATACCAGATGAGTCAGAGTTCAATGCAGCCAGTGAGATCCCATTCACTCGTTCATGATATACCAGATGTGTCAGAGTTCAATGCCGCCATTGAGATCCCATTCACTCGATCATGATATTCCAGATGTGTCAGAGTTCAACATAGCCAGTGAGATCCTATTCACTCGTTTATGATGTGTCAGAGTTCAACGTAGCCAGTGAGATCCCATTCACTCGTTTATGACATACCTGATGGGTCAGAGTTCAATGCAGCCAGTGAGATCCCATTCATTCGTTCATGATATACCAGATGTGTCAGAGTTCAATGCAGCCACTGAGATCCCATTCACTCGTTCATGATATACCAGATGTGCATGAGTTCAATGCAGCCAGTGAGATCCCATTCACTCGTTTATGATATACCAGATGTGTCAGAGTTCAATGCCGCCATTGAGATCCCATTCACTCGATCATGATATTCCAGATGTGTCAGAGTTCAACATAGCCAGTGAGATCCTATTCACTCGTTTATGATGTGTCAGAGTTCAACGTAGCCAGTGAGATCCCATTCACTCGTTTATGATATACCAGATGTGTCAGTGTTCAATAAAGCCAGTGAGATCCCATTCACTCGTTCATGATATACAAGAGTTCAATGCAGCCAGTGAGATCCCATTCACTCGATCATGATATTCCAGATGTGTCAGAGTTCAATGCAGCCAGTGAGATCCCATTCACTCGTTTATGATATACCAGATGTGTCCGAGTTCAATGCAGCCAGTGAGATCCCATTCACTCGATCATGATATTCCAGATGTGTCTGAGTTCAAAGTAGCCAGTGAGATCCCATTCACTCGTTTATGATATACCAGATGTGTCAGAGTTCAATGCAGCCAGTGAGATCCCATTCACTCGTTTATGATATACCAGATGTGTCCGAGTTCAATGCAGCCAGTGAGATCCCATTCACTCGATCATGATATTCCAGATGTGTCTGAGTTCAAAGTAGCCAGTGAGATCCCATTCACTCGTTGATGATATACCAGATGTGTCTGAGTTCAAAGTAGCCAGTGAGATCCCATTCACTCGATCATGATATTCCAGATGTGTCAGAGTTCAATGCAGCCAGTGAGATCCCATTCACTTGTTCATGATATACCAGATGTGTCAGAGTTCAATGCAGCCAGTGAGATCCCATTCACTCGTTCATGATATGCCAGATGTGTCAGAGTTCAATGCAGCCAGTGAGATCCCATTCACTCGATCATGATATTCCAGATGTGTCAGAGTTCAATGCAGCCAGTGGGATCCCTATTACTCGTTCATGAAATACCAGATTATCATGAGTTCAATGCAGCCAGTGAGATCCCATTCACTCGATCATGATTTACCAGATTATCATGAGTTCAATGCAGCCAGTGAGATCCCATTCACTCGTTCATGATATACCAGATGTGTCAGAGTCCAAAGCAGCCAGTGAGACCCCATTCACTCATCCATGATATACCAGATGTGTCAGAGTTCAATGCAGCCAGTGAGATCCCATTCACTCGATCATGATTTACCAGATTATCATGAGTTCAATGCAGCCAGTGAGATCCCATTCACTCGATCATGATATTCCAGATGTGTCAGAGTTCAATGCAGCCAGTGAGATCCCATTCACTCATCCATGATGTACCAGATGTGCATGAGTTCAATGCAGCCAGTGAGTGAGATCCCATTCACTCGTTTATGATATATGATATGATATATTTTATTTGTATCGCGCTCATACACAGATGTTTCAGAGCGCGACTAGGCAAGGGAGGGGAACAGGCGAGAAACAATATAACACAACAACGATCTTACTAGGCCCAGTGACATTGAGAACACGCAAGTGCATGGTAAAGGGAAAAAGTGCATGGAAGGGGGAGAGGGAAAGTGCGGAGTAGAGGAGAGCAGATAAATAATAATAAATAAAATAAATAGAAAATGAAGGCAATAAACAGTGGTCCTGCAGCCAGCAAGTGGCAAGTTCTGTGTTTAAGGCAGCAGACTGGGCAAGTCTGATAAGTGCAGAAAAAGAAGAACATGGGAGGGGGTGGCTGTATGGGTACAGATACAGTCCCCAGTGCAAGGGGCAGCCAGGAGACAGTGCAGGAGGGTGGCAGGGTGAGCAGGTACCTGGGCCCAGGGGACAAGGGTGGCCAGGTGCATGGTGCCAAGAGAGAGCAGATCAGCAGGGGAGAGGGGGAGCGAAGGCAGAAGCAAAGAGGAAGGTCTTGAGGTGCTTCTGGAACCGGAGATAGTTCTCCTCACGTTTTAGAGTGGCAGGGAGGCTGTTCCAGAGGGAGGCCCCAGCCGAAGATAGAGATCTACCCCCGCTCGTTTCTTTGAAAAACGAGCTGGGGGTAGATCCGGAGGGAGTTAGAGGTAGAGGAGCGAAGAGCTCAAGAGGGGAGGTATTTGCTGAGGGATAGCTGAAGGTATTTTGGACCCAGGCCCCAGAAAGCCTTGTGGACAATGCAGAGGGTTTTGAATTTAATCCTTGCTTCCACTGGGAGCCAATGGAGAAATTTCAGAGCTGGAGAGATACGATCCCAGGACTTGAGGCCAAGGGCAAGTCTCGCAGTCCTGTCCGGGATAAGTTGCAGAGGGCGGAGAGTAGAGGCAGGTAGATTTAGTAAGAGGCTGTCACAATAGTCCAATCTAGAGAGAACCAGAGGTTGGGAGACAGTGAGCTTCTAAGGGAAGGAGAGGAAAGGAAGAGTCCCTCTGAGGAGGTGCAGTAGGAAGTTTGACTTTTTAGAGACCTCAAGAGATATTGGCAGAGAAGGAAAGTGTGGAGTCAAAGATGACCCTGAGGTTCTTAGCCTGGCAGGTGGGGGTAGGAGGAGGGCCAAAGGAGGCCGGCCAGAGAGTGAGGGGAAAGGATGATGAAGTTGTGCTGATGAGGAGGATCTCCGTCTTGCTGGCATTCAGACAAAGATCATTGGCAGCACACCAATCTTGAATATGTGTCATATATGTCAGAGTTCCACATAGCCAGTGAGATCCCATTCACTCGTTCATGGTTAACAGGCAGCTCTGAAAGTTTACTGAAGCTTTTGCTGATCTCCCAAATAAGCATAAGAGGATCAGAGAGTTGTGACAGTAGAGTCGGTAGCAGTAGGAGTAGAGTAGCCTGGCCAACGGCAGAAAATAAAATATTAGGATATGGGGTTAAGGTGGACCCCTGGGGCACACTAAATGCTGTCACTCAGGGACTGAGGCGCCATAGCTACTTAGGTTCCATTCGGCTGGAAGGTTTGAATAGGTAGGGTCTCTGATGCAGGCATCCCTTAGATTAGGTAAGATCTAATGTTCACTGGTGTCAAAAGCAACCAAGAGGTCCAAGAGAATACTAAAGGCTTCCCATATTCACTGATGCAGTTTCTCGCCTGTATAGGTTCTGTAGCATCAACTACCCAAATGATTACTCATTTAGTGCTAGGCAGCCTTTTGGTAATGAATTTGTATGGCAGTACCCGAGTATATTGGAGGGTCTATAGATATTCATTCAACCACTGTGTTTTAAGGCTTTTTAAAAATGTTAGTGCCCAACCATTTGCCTTAGGTCCTTAGGCAAAGTGTTCCATAGGATTGGTACCTTAGTACAGAAGGTGCAATCTTCTTTTAGAATATTCTAGAAGGGATGCATTTGAAACAGCAGTGATTCAACCAATCGGAACGAGACACTATTTTTGTGCAAAGGAAACTGGGAATTATTTTGGTGACAGGCCTTCCACAGTTTTAATCAATAGCCATGCTAAACTCATTACCACTGAACACATGCTTTCTCCTCCCCGAAGCTTCAATTCCAGTGGATATTCCACCACAGGCATATCCTCACTCATGACTGATAAGAAAATCCTGCGTACTGAAGTGTTTCCCACACTCACTGCACTGAAATGGACCTTCATGGTCATCTTCTGTCTGGTGCCTAACTAGGTCGCTGTCCACATTCAGTGTGTGCACTGTTACGCTTTCTCACCTGTGTGTGTTGTTTGGTGGGAGATAAGATGTCCCTTCAAAAAGCTCTTCCCACATTCAGTTTCTCGCGTGTATGTGAGAACTGATGGTAAAGAAGACTTCCCTGCCGACAGAACCTTTTCCCGCATTCAATGCACTGATAAGGTTTCCCACCTGTGTGTGTTCTCTGGTGGCGAATAAGATCTCTCTTCATAATGAAACTGTTCCCACATTCAGTGCACTTATGAGGTTTCTCACCTGCATGAGTCCTCCGGTGGCAAATAAGGCCCCCCTGCTGTCCAAACCTTTTCCCACATTCAATGCACTCATAAGGTTTCTCACGTGTATGTGTTCTTTGGTGGCTAATAAGACCTGCCTTAAACATGAAGCCCTTCTCACATTCAGTGCACTTGTGAGGTCTCTCACCTCGATGCATTCTCTGGTGGCGAGTAAGATTTCCCTTCAAAAGAAAACTCTTACCACATTCATTGCACTCATGAGGATTCTGACCTGTATGCATTCTCTGGTGGGGAGTAAGCTGTCCCTTTGTAGCAAATTCTTTCCCACACTCTATACACTGATAAGGTTTCTCACCGGTATGTGTTCTCTGGTGGTGAATAAACTGCCCCTTCATAACAAACTCTTTCCCACATTCAGTGCACTCATAAAGTTTCTCACCTGTATGTATTCTCTGGTGGAGAGTAAGATTCCCCTTCAAAAAGAAGCTCTTCCCACATTCAGTGCACGCATGAGGTTTCTCGCCTGTATGTGAGAACTGATGGTAAATAAGACCTGCCTTGCGACTGAACATTTTCCCACATTCAGTGCACTCATGAGGTTTCTCACCTGTATGTGTTCTCAGGTGGAGAGTAAGCTGTCCCTTCTGAACAAACCCTTTCCCACATTCAGTGCACTCATGAGGTTTCTCACCTGTATGTGTTCTCAGGTGGAGAGTAAGTTTTCCCTTCTCAGCAAATCCTTTACCACATTCAGTGCACTGATGAGGTTTTTCACCTGTATGTGTTCTCTGGTGGTGAATAAGCTGTCCCCTTTTAACAAACCCTTTCCCACATTCCGAGCACTCATGAGGTTTCACATCTGCATGTGTTCTCTGGTGGTAAGTAAAGTGTCCCTTCTCAGAAAACTGTTTACCACATTCAGTGCACTCATGAGGCTTCTCAACTGTATGTGTTCTCAGATGGCGAGTCCGCTTTCCCTTCTCAGCAAATTCTTTACCACATTCATTGCACTGATAAGGCTTCTCACCTGTATGCGTTCTCTGGTGGTGAATAAGCTGCCCCTTCTGAACAAACCCCTTCCCACATTCTGTGCACACATGTGGTTTCTCACCTGTATGAGTTCTCTGATGGATCGTAAGAGATACCTTCCGAGCAAACCCTTTTCCACATTCAGTGCACACATGAGGTTTCTCACCTGTATGTGTTCTCAGGTGGAGAGTAAGATGTCCCTTCTGAGCAAATCCCTTCCCACATTGAGTGCACTGATATGGTTTCTCACCTGTATGTGTTCTCAGGTGGAGAGTAAGCTTTCCCTTCTCAGCAAATCCTCTCCCACATTCAGTGCACTCATGAGGTTTTTCACCAGTATGTGTTCTCTGGTGGTGAATAAGCTGTCCCTTTTTAACAAACCCTTTCCTACATTCAGTGCACTCATGAGGTTTCTCACCTGTATGTGTTCTCAGGTGGAGAGTAAGCTCTCCCTTATGTGCAAACCCTTTCCCACATTCAGTGCACTCATGAGGTTTCTCACCTGTATGTGTTATCTGGTGGATAGTAAGGTCTCCCTTCTGTGCAAACCCTTTCCCACATTCAGTGCACTCATGAGGTTTTTCACCTGTATGTGTTCTCAGGTGGAGAGTAAGCTCTCCCTTATGAGCAAACCCTTTCCCACATTCAGTGCACTCATGAGGTTTCTCACCTGTATGTGTTCTCTGGTGGATAGCAAGATTTCCCTTCTGTGCAAACCCTTTCCCACATTCAGTGCATTCATAAGGTTTCCCAGATGTATGTGTTCTCTGGTGGATAGTAAACTCTCCCTTATGTGCAAAACCTTTCCCGCATTCAGTGCACTCATGAGGTATCTCACGTGAATGTGTCGTCTGGTGGCAGATAAGTGTATTATGCAAATGGGCGCTATTCTCAAATTCATTTAACGGATGAGGTCTTTCACCTATGTCTTCACATGGGTAAAACGTATGTTCCTTTTTCGATAACACCTTTTCCCACATTCTGTTCATAGGTAGGGCTTCTGGCCAGTTACATTTGTGAGGTGCTTTAAAAGAGAACTCTTTCTATTGAACCATTTCCCAAATTCTGAAAGCAGATGAGCTTTTTCACGTGTAGGTCACTTCTGGTGACAAAGATTTTTCTTCTGACTGAAGCTTTTAAAATATTCAGGGCATGGATAATATTTGTCAATTCACATATACAGGTGTTACATTCGACATGTATGTAAAATAGCACATACATATGTTCTCTCAGAACTAATAGGCAAGAAAGCTTTTCTTACTGCACATCAAAGACTGTTGCTATCATTCTCAAAGTTGCTACCATTAGTCTGTAATGCTAGATATGTATTGTAGCGCTGTGCTGCTGGATGCTACAATGCATGTGTTGAATGGATGAAACCCAGCATGTATTCTATAGGCTTCTCAATCCCAGCTCCTGTATACTCTGAGAAGACAACTGGACCACACGCCTGTATCCGTCTAAGATGTTAGGAACCTCCACTGTGTATCGATGAAGCTTTGCACCTTATTAGTCCAGTGAATTTAACAATCAGTCTTGTTGCATTTCTGGGGGCTTCACAATCACCTAAT
This sequence comes from Ambystoma mexicanum, assembly GCF_040938575.1. Taxonomy (NCBI): domain Eukaryota; kingdom Metazoa; phylum Chordata; class Amphibia; order Caudata; family Ambystomatidae; genus Ambystoma; species Ambystoma mexicanum. Next base: position 1,686,893,823 of record NC_090937.1, on the reverse strand, counting down.
GAAATTAAAGAAGCACAATATTAGTTTTAACACGTTCACAGTCGCCGGCATCACATGTTACAGGCAGAAAGGTTCTCAGTAATAGTGATGTGCATTAGTTAATTACTCACATAGTAACTACGGCTTTGACGTGTCACCTATTGGGGAAAGGCACACATGCAGGTGGCAGAGTAGTGGTCTTCGGATGATAAAATATAATGTGATAGAGGTGACATTCAGCAGAAATAGTGTGATTAATTCTTATTTAGAACCAATGAGTATCCAAGAGCATAAGGAAAAACAAATGAGACTGTGCGAGTGAGCAAAACATTTTCTGTGGATATTTTAAACATCAGGACCAAGCATGTGCATTTCTTCAGTTAGAATCCAACTCGTACATGAAAGCTCCCCATTTCCATGTATTACACATTGCACATACGTACAAACGATAAAGGCAGGTGTTTGACGCTAGGTGAGCAGCTTTGTCACCAATCGTACACATCGTTTGAGCAGTCTATTATGACATCAGTGATGACATCATTACCTTTGGACACATGTATACTGCCCCAAACACAAATATGTAAGCAACAGCACTATTGAAGAAGTGAGGGCTGAACTGAGATTTAAAGACAAAGCACCAATCTCTTCCCTCAGTGAAAATGGCACAGCCCATGCTGGCACTACTAATCTCTTCCCACAGGGAGAATGGCACAGCCCATGCTGGCAATACCAATCTCTTCCCACAGGGAGAATGGCACAGCCCATGCTGGCACTACCAATCTCTTTCCCCAATGAAAATGGCACAGCCCACGCTGGCACTACCAATCTCTTCACACAGGGAGAATGGCACAGCCCATGCTAGCACTACCAATCTCTTCCCTCAGTGAAAATGGCACAGCCCATGCTGGCACTACCAATCTCATGCCTCAGTGAAAATGGCATAGCCCATGCTGGCACTACAATCAAACCTAGAATTTAAACCAAATTAACTCCAAAACACATTATCCTTCCCCAGAATTGACAAAAAGAAGAAACGTGTGCCGGACCCCAATAGAATGAGATGTTTGGCAATGAGGCAAAATGTGTGGGGGTCTTCCCTCAAATCCCAAATATCACCCCATTTGCCATCCTTCTTGTTTTTACAAATGCCCAATTGCTATCTACTGCAGTTAATTGACCAGAAAAGTAACACCGTTATTGCCCTGTTGAAAGTAACATTGGTTAGTGTTCAGTAGGGGGCACCCTCAGCTGTATTTGTTGGGAGCATATGTAAAGTCGTCCTGGGTGGTCTTTTCACCGTTGTCATTATAGGAGGTGGAGCTACCCTACCAACTCCCCAGCTCACATCGGAGCATGGCGGAGTCCTGGTAGAGTCCTGTAGTCCACGGTGGGCTAGCGGAAAACGGAAGGAGAGCCCCACATACACGATTTTTGCTGCAGCCTTCTTCCAAGCAGAGGGAAGGATCTGCGCCTAATATATCTGGAGTTTGCGCTGCCTGTATCCTCTGCCTGCAATCTCTGAGGATTACTTGAGGACTACTTGGGGAAAACTAAGGTAATTTATGGCAATGTTAGGCCTGTAGGAAAACATTGGTAATACTGTCCCTCCTGATCTACGCCACTGTTGCTGGGACTATTTATAGTCTTACGGCCACAGTTGCAGTCTTTCCGGCATCAGGGTTACAGCCAGGGACAGCAGCAGTGCAGAATCTCTCTCTGAACTTTGGTCCGATTAAACAAAGCCGCCTATATCCTATGCACTCTTCCACTTAAGAAAACAGTCACTTTTTCCTGTTGCTAACCTCTCTTATTCATTACACCATTATATAATGTCCTCACTGCATGCTCCCTTGGCCCCTGTATTGCCCCAAAACATTCCCAGGGGACAGAGGGGGAGAGTCGGACTAAGGGGGCTCCTCGAGCTGTCGGGCGTTCCCTGTCCCTGGAGGCAGTGCCTACTTTCTATTAGTGTCTTTGTTGGAGGAAAGCTGTGCTGTGTTTTACCCATTTTGGGATTGAAGCTACAATTTGTTTGTTGTTACTTTTTTTTTTTAGTCTTAATTCCAGGTTCCTTTATATAGTGGCATTATGTTCTTCAGGTGAGGGGCCGCAAGTATATCTCTCCCCTTCCCTGTTGTATCTATTTGGAACAAAATAGTTGGGTTTGCATTTTCGTTGCATATCCACTGTCAGGCTCCATTCATTTTTAATATTTGGTTTATTTAATCTGTGCATGTGTCCTCAAATATGACACGCATTACTTACTATAATAGCATTTCTGATGATTGTATCTGCTTGGATTCACATGCTGTGCATATGGTCCGACATCCAGTGGTAACCGCAGAATATTGCATCATGTCTTTCAGGGACTGAAAGGGGACATCGGCATAGGCGTGTCTGTAACACTATCCCTATCATGACGTGTAGTGTACCCAAAATCCCTCACGCGCCGTGGTCCCTCCGATTGTATTTTTTCTGCCATGATGGAGCCCAAGGCTCTTGTGAGTGAGTACATGAAGAGAGAAAGTAGTAAGCCGTCTATGTTCCTTCCACCCTGAGCGGGGAGGTAGGGAGGGCGCATGTGAATCTAAGCAGATACAACCATCAGAAATGCTATTACGGTAAGTACCGCATGTCTTCTGAGGTTTGTTAATCTGCTTAGAATCACATGCTGTGCATAGACTAGTGAGCAGTACCCGGAGTTGGAGGTTGGTTGTGAGAAAGAACAGTAGAGAAAAGATGTCTTAGTACTGCTTGTCCCACCTGAGAATCAGACCTAGAATGAGTGTCTAGGCAATAGTGTTTTGTAAAGGTGTGTACAGAACTCCAGGTTGCCGCTTTGCAAATGGACTCTAGGGGAACATTTGCAATGAATGCTATGGACGCCCCAGTGCCCCGAGTAGAATGTGCTCTAGGTTTGAAGGGCAGTTCTCTCTTTGCAAGAGTGTAACATAGTGTGATGCATTTGACAATCCACCTTGAGATAGCTGATTTAGAGACAGGATCCCCCTCTCCACCAGCTGCCACTGAAATGAAAAATGGGTTTGTTTTCCTCAGTGGTTTCGTTCTTTCCAGGTAGAACATGACTGCCCTGTGCACATCTAGTGTGTGTAGGCTTCTTTCTGCAGTATTAGTGAGATTCTGCAAAAAGGTAGGTTGTACAATAGATTGGTTGACATGGAACTTCGAGATGAATTTAGGCGCGAATCTGGGATGAGTGCGCAGAACTACCTTATCCCTGTGGACTGTAACAAAGGGGTCTAGCACAGAAAGGGCCTGTAGTTCACGAACCTTTCTGATAGAAGTGATAGCCAGTAGGAAGGCCGTCTTATAAGTCAGGTCTTTTAGACTTGCTTTATGCATTGGCTCAAAGGGAGATCCCATGAGCCTTTTCAAAACCACATTTAGATCCCATCCAGGAGCTGGGTGAGAAATGGGAGTTTAATCCTCTTAACCCCTTCCATAAAGGCCTTAATCACTGGTATCTTCCACCACAACACCTTTGTTGTGATGTGGTGTAGGCTGAAAGAGCAGCCAGATGAACCTTTAGGGAATTGAAGACCAACCCAGTGTCCAACAAATGGGTTAGGTACAGCACGATGGAATGTATCCATTGTATTTTGTTGAACTGCTACCTATTATGCCCTGCCACCATTTAGCCTCTGCATACCCCACTTAGAAAATCAAATGTAGGCATTGTATTTTGTTGAATTGTGACCCACTTGTGACCTGTCTCTGAACTACCTAGCATTAGTCGCACGATCCCCCTGTCATTTCTGTCACATACCAGCTGCACACACACCAGCTGCACACACGCACACACACACACACACACACACACACAGCCACTCTCCACGATCATGATGCCCAAGAGTGCACCTCCCAATCATAGCATAGTTTCACTCTCCCGCACTCTCCCTGCCACACTCCGCTCAGCCAGCCTAACAGGCATCCTTATAGCCCTCACTATAATGGCCTCTATGCCTCCCCACATTTTCCCAGCAAACTTAACTCAGCGCCCAGCACTAAATTCACATGCCGCAGCACCAGACTACAACATCACACAGTCTCAGCCACCTAGCCTAGTCACCAGACTCCGCAATCTCAGAAATCAATCACTTCCTAGGTATTTACTCTGCTCACCCACACCCATCATGACTAGGAACACCAGATTAGGCGCCCGCACTGCACCACTACCCCACACTAAGATGAGCATAGGCACTGCCCCTCTCCCCCACCACCCCAACCTGCCTTTACACTATGTCGCACTAAGCCCCTCACTACCACACACCACAACAAGCACACTTCACCCCATACTAGTACCAACAAAAACCTCAAAGGCAAACAACACCCACCTCTTAAATGTGCACTACTGAACGTATGCTCACTACCTGCACATGCCCTCGAGATAAATGATCTACTATCCACACTTAATCTGGACTTACTTTGCATCACCAAATCCTGGCTCAATGATACCTCCTGCCCAGCCATCGCACTAGCCCTACCCACAGGCTACACCATCCTTAGGCAAGATAGATGTGATAAAATTGGAGGAGGCGTCGCCCTTATCCACAAAGACTCACTATCCATCAGATTAGCAGACCATAGTACATGGGGTGGTAATGCTGATATCCTATCAGCCAAGCTCACGCTCTCCCCCAATAATCTAATCAACATCCACATCCTATACAGACCTCCCAGACTCCTAGCTGACTTCCAAGAGCACCTCTCCCATCGACTTAGCAACAACATTAAAATGTCCTCCAAAATCCTTCTATTAGGAGACTTACATTTAGGATACAATGATCCTAAGGATAAATCCGCCGCAAACCTAGCTAAAGAACTCGCAGACTTAGGTTTCTCCCAAGAAGTCCTCACCCCCACTCACTCCAAAGGCCGCACCATTGACTGGGTCATGGATCACAACTGTGCATCCAACATAACCTCAAACACCGCCCTTCAATGGACGGACCACACATGCATCAAATTCCTCATCCCTACCAACCCTAAACCTAAGACTCTCACCCACGCACCACCTGCCACAATAAGAAGTTCTAAAAAACTCAATGCAGACAATTTGCATCCCCACCTTAAAAACCCCTGCCTAGCACCACCTTTCTCTCAGGACCCAAATATACTATCAGCTATCTTCAATGATACTCTCACCAATGCCATAAACTCTATAGCCCCACTTGAAAGCAAGAAGGAAAAAAAATAATTTCACTGTAACTCTTGGTTCTCGGAAGAATTCCAAACCCTCCGAGCCCAAAAGCGTCAGTCGCTTAAAAAGTGGCAAACAGATCTGAGTGATCTAAATAAGAGCCTCTTCAAACAAATAGCCCTCCAATATAAAAAAGCCATTTTAGCAGCAAAATCCAACTCCTTCAATGATAGGATCTCAAAGGCCAACTCCCAAGCTAAAGAACTATTTGCAATCTTTAATGAATTAGTCACTCCTCCGGCTACCGCTGACGAGATAACTAAAGACAAAGCCTGGTGTGCCAGCATTCAGTCCGCCATGCTCAACAAAATAAAACTCCTGCAGAACAAAATCCAAAACCACTGAAAAGCCCTCCCAAACCAAAAAGCCCTACACAAGACAAGCGTAGTAATCTTAATCACGCTCAATTCTCCTTCAGAGACGTCACTGAACCTGAGGTCCTTAATCTCATCAAAAACCTCAAACCATCCCTCTGCAAAGCAGACATTTGCCCTCCCAAAATCATCAAGGAATGCGCCAATGACTTGGCACCCCTGATTACTGCCTTCATTAAGGCATCTTTCCAAACAGGAACTGTCCCAAACAATCTCAAGGAAGCCTGGGTGCGGCCACTTCTAAAAAAGGCCACACTTGACCCAGGGCAACCCAACAACTACAGACCAATAACGACAGTCCCGTTCCTCCTAAAAGTCCTGGACAAAGCAGCTCACATCCAGATCCAATCATACATAGAAGCTAACTCCATACTAGGCAAAAGACAATCTGGCTTCCGTGTCGGGCATGGAACAGAATCCGCCTTATTAAACCAAAAAAATCAAATCTCACAGATCATAGAAAAAGGCAAACCTGCCTTGCTCCTCCTTCTCGATCTATCAGCTGCTTTTGACCTGGTAGATCACCAAACACTCACCACCCACCTCACCCATGCAGCCCATTTCTCTAATCAAGCAGCATCCTGGATCACTTCCTTCCTTGAAGGAAGAGCCATGAAGGTCAACTCTGACACAGCCAATGCAGATCCTACCACTATAAACTGCGGTGTCCCCAAAGGATCTTGTATAACCCCCACCCTCTATAACCTCTTCACAAAACCCCTCTTCGACCTACTTGACTCCATGGGTGTTGCATATACAAACTACGCAGATGACACTCAAGTACTTTTACCCCTATCTGGACTCTATCACCAAGATGCCACGGCCCTTCACAATATCTATGCCACTATCCAAGCTTGGATGGCAATCAATGGCCTCTGTCTTAATGGGGAGAAGACTGAAATTCTCATCCTGGGCCAGACAAACACATTACCGAAAGTAAGCCCCCAATACAACAAATTCAACATAGACAACTCAACCATCTCCGTATCAACCTCTGTCAAGACCCTAGGTGTTCACATTGATGCAAATCTATCAATGAACAAACAAGTCAGAGCCATAGCCTCTGCATCAGCGTTCAGCACCAAACTCATCAATGCCATTAAACCCTACTTATCCACCCCCAACCGCTTGGCCATAGCTAGAGCAACTATAGGAGCCAAACTTGATTATTGCAACGCCCTCCTAGCTGGCACCTGCGCCAAAAACATTCACAGACTGCAAACCACACAAAACAATGCCCTCAGAGCCGCCATGAGCATCCCTAGAAGAGACCATATATCCCACGCAGGACGTGAAGCACGGTGGCTCTAAGTTAAAGACCGTAATTCTCTGAAAATCCTCACCATCACTCACAGGTGCATCAACAAAACCGCTCCAGCATACCTATCTGAAGCAATATCAAGGACCACATCCACTCGCCCCACCAGAGCTCAGTACACCAACCAGCTACACATACCACGCATAAAGAGAGCCACAGCGGGAGGTCTAGGCTTCTCCTATATTGCACCGAATCTCTGGAACTCACTCCCTGCCATCCTTAGAGCTGAAACTTCCATCTCTGTCTTCCGCAACAACCTCAAGGCCACTCTCCTCAACTAGCAAGTGGAGGACTGCCTCCATCACTTCTGCCATGTATATTGTAATATTCAGTAAAAAAACTTTGTTAAAGGGACATTATGGTTAAGTTGCGCTACTAAAAACCTATGAAATGCAGTGAAAAAACTTTGTTAAAGGGACGTTATGGTTCAAAGTGAAACCGAAAACCCCCTGAAATTTGGCAGTTATGGTAAGATAAGCAACCATAACTCGCGCCACCGTGCACTGCTAACACTAACACCCAGGACATCAAAGATGATATCACAAATGTCATTGATGACATCACTGATGACATCACATGTCTGGCTCTCCCTTTTTTCCCTTTACTGACATATCTAGGCCACATAGTTTTCTTCAGTAACAGTCAGGGAGTAAAAATTGAAAAGGTACTGGGGGTCATTACGACCCAGGCGGTAATTTCGCCAACTTTACCACCATGGTGTAAACTGCGTTTACACCATGGTGGATGGCGGATTTACCGCCCCATTCCAAGGTGAGTGGGGCGGTAAATCCCCATTTCTCATTTTCCCTTCCCCATTCCCATTTTTGCCCCATAAGGCATAATGGGAGTGGGGAAGGCGCTAATTACGCCACCGTAAATTACGGTGGCGTAATTAGCATCATGGCGGGTTAGCGCCATGGATTTTAACGGCTGCTAAAAGCAGCCGTTAAAATCGGAATCAGGCGTTAAGGGTTAATGACGGCGTTAACCCTTAACGCCTGAGTTGTAATGAGGCCCACTATATTTGTAGACTTAGGGTCAAGTCACATCATATGAAACATATACATAGCGGAAGACACAGGCTTGAAAGAGCGCAATCCTTTCTGTGCATGAAGATAATCATTAGGGTTATCAGCACTTTCTCATAGTTTTATTTTTATTACTCTACTTTCCCTGTATATGCTCATATTTGTATACATTGTACTCACTCTCCTTTCCTTTGCGTGCAGTCACATCATGTGATACACATACATATGGTAAGTAGCAGCTTTGAAACAGAGCAATAGTTTCTCTGCATAAAGACAATCAGTTCGGTTAAGAACTCTTTCTGCTACTACTTCTGCTTTTTTGTTTACTTCACTGTCCCTGTATATAGTCATATTTGTATGTGCTGTTGTCTCTTTGTGTTTTGTCTGTAATAATTATGTATTAAGTGGGTTTTATTATCTACTTATTACATGTTTCACAGTATGCAAAACTCTAATAAGAAAGCAGTTATCATTCACTATTCAACATGGCAAGATTATGAATATTGCACCTTCATCATGTATGCTGCACACACTGCCTATGTTTCTGCATGAGTAGCTTAGTATACTGGATAGAACTTCATAACAGAATGCTATTTATATCAATGCTTTGCTTAATGCACTAATTAGCTCATGATATTTATCCCAATGATCCTTGACAGTTTTTGGTCAGCATTAAAAGAATCCCTTGTACAGAGTTTTTATGAAAAGTAAATGCACATGTGATGTCATCAGTGATGTCATCAATGACATTTGTGATGTCATCTTTGATGTCCTGGTTGTTAGTGTTAGCAGTGCACGGCGGTGGCGCAAGTTATGGTTGCTTATCTTACCATAACTGCCGAATTTCAGGGGTTTTTCGGTTTTACTTTGAACCATAACGTCCCTTTAACAAAGTTTTTTCACTGAATTTCATAGGTTTTTAGTAGCGCAACTTAACCTTAATGTCCCTTTAACAACATTATTTTACTGAATTTCATAGGTTTTTAGTAGCAAAACTTAACCATAACGTCCGTTTAACAAAGTTTTTTCACTGAATTTCATAGGTTTTTAGTAGTGCAACTTAACCATAACATCCCTGACTTTAAATAGATGTAACATAGAACATACTGAACCCTAGCTAGTGATTTCGTGTCCGCGGACTACCGCCATGTCCGCGGACATATCGAAAATCTGAGCGTGGTGAATGTAAATTTAAATAGTGTGCCCCATTTCCCCTTTGAGGTTGGCTCTGAAAAGAGCCTTTTTTTTGTTTTTTTTGCAGATGCTTGACAGACACCTGTTATTTTGTATTTTTTTCTTCTTTTTTACTTACTTTACTCCTAAAATCTTCACATAACCTTCTCCAAAGCAACCCTTACATTCCAAAACAGCATGGCATTTCCCATAAAAGATAAGGAAATGCCATCTTCTTTAAAATAAACAGCATTACTGGAATCAATATTCTCATTATTACAGAAGAACATACCAGCTCTAAGCATGAAGGCACACATGCCTCGGTTGATTACACACCTAGCATTGTTTTGCTGAGGACAAAAAACTGAACTATTGTCCCATATTGCCCTAGGTAGTAATCCAGAAAAAAATACTTTGGTATTGGAAGGATGTTCATTACTGCTTGAACCAAGTGTTCCAAATCTGCCAACAAAGTAGGGGCACTGACATAGCCCAAACGGAAAGCACCATAGTGCAAAACTACCACATGGGGACTGTTGATCCTGCACATATCGTCACAAACTTGACCAATACCCTGTACATTGCAATCAGCCACAGTGCTCCACACAACCTCCACTCCTTTAACATCAAAATTCTTTGCAACATGCCTGCATTGAGCATACTGTTGTAAACTATGCAAAACATATCTCCGAGCACCAACACCCTGACTTTCTCCACTTCTGCCATCTTCACTACACACAGTCTCTTTCAACACAAATCCACAACCTCAACATCTGATTTGCTGATCCCTACAGTCTTCTTTCCATGCTGGATTTGCTGGAAAACCCCGGATGTAGCACGCCCTGTCCACGGACAGCCGCGGTGTCCGCGGACCGTGTAACTCTTGGACAGCCCTTCTACCATTTCCACTTCACTCTCTGTGCCATTCCCTCATTGCATACAGCTAAGCAGTCACACAATACGGAGAACTTCCTCAGAACACCCCAATTTTGTTTATTTTCGAACATTTCAGGACACCGCAAGTGTTCTTATAACACATGCAACTTGCCAGCGAACAATACGAACAACGTCCTCAGAACACCCCCATTTTCTTTATGTACAAACATTTTAGGACACTGCAAGTGTTGTTCTGGCTCACTCTTTTTTCTTTTGCTGACATATCTAGGCCACATGGTTTTCTTCAGTAACAGTCAGAAACTAAAAATTGTATTTTATTTGTAGACGTATCCTACAAGTAGGTTCTTATAGTAATTCCCTTAGAGTCCAGTCACATCATATGAAACATATACATAGGGGAAGACACAAGCTTTAAAGACAGCATTATTTTCAAGCAAATAAATGATGATTTCTCTGTTTCAAAGCTGCTATTTACCCTATGTATATGTATATTGGTATGTGTTCTTGTCTCTTTCTGTTTTCTCTATAGTAATGCAATTATGTAATACATGGGTTTTATCAGCTACTTATTACATATTTCACAATACACAAAAATCTATTAAGAAAACAATTATCATTTCATTATTCAACATATTAACATTACGAATATTATACCTTCATCTTGTACGCTGCACACAATGCTGTGTTTCTGCATTAGTAGCTTAGTATACTAGATAGAACCCCATAATAGAATGCTATTTATATCAATGCATCGTTCAAAGCACTAATTAGGGTATGATATTTATTGCAATGATCCTTGACACTTTTTTCGTAACATTATAATAAGAATCCCTTGTACACATATTTCATGAAAAGTACATACACATGTGATGTCATCAGTGACGTCATCAATGACATTTGTGATGTCATCTTTGATGTCCTGGGTGTTAGTCTTAGCAGTGCACAGTGGTGCGCGAGTTATGGTTGCTTAGCTTACCATAACTGGCGAATTTCAGGGGTTTTTCGATTTTACTTGGAACCATAACGTCCCTTTAACAAAGTTTTTTTATTAGCACGCAAAAAATATTCAAAGATGGAGTGTAAAAAGCAATTTCTCAGAGATGGCTCTACACAGAATGTTGCAAACTAAGAATTTATGGTCATTTACAGTGAAGGTCAGCTGCTTCCATTTTTTGCTCGCGTGCCGGAGAGGCCCACGACTCGCACTATAAGGTTCTATTGTTTTTTGACCTTGACAGACAGGGATCATGCTAAAAGACTTCTTTTGAAGGAGTGTTTCAAAAACGTAAGACACGATAAGGATGAAATTTCTGAAACGAAACCACTTTTATATATTATATCACTATGAGAAAGATCGTTGGCACAGACGGAGTCATATTTTGGGAGTGCACTACGCTTAGACAATGGAAAATGCAATTATAATGTAAGTAACCCTTTAGATTATTTTATACCGGAATATAATAACAATAGAGTGGCGTTAAAGCCCAGTTAAGTTGTACTTGTTCCTTCAATGTGGCATAGGGCCTCATTACAACTCAGGCGTTAAGGGTTAACGCTGTCGTTAACCCTTAACGCCTGATTCCAATTTTAACGGCTGCTTTTACCAGGCGTTAAAATCCATGGCGCTAAACCGCCTTGGTGCTAATTACGACACCGTAATTTACGGTGCCGTAATTAGCGCCTTCCCCACTCCCATTATGCCCTATGGGGCAAAAATGGGAATGGGGAAGGGTAAATGGGAAATGGGGATTTACCACCCCACTCACCTTGGAATGGGGCGGTAAATCCGCCATCCACCATGGTGTAAACATAGTTTACACCATGGTGGCAAAGTTGGTGTACTTACCGCCTGGGTCGTAATGACCCCAATAGTGTTTTCTACCGCGCACTATCACCGCCGAATTGGTCCCCTGTCGCTTAGAGGGCTCTGAAAAAGGAAGAGGACAGAGGGTGGGTTAATGGGAATAAGTTAACATACTCCGTTGCACTATCCTCGCTAGCAAATAGTTTCACGCCCTAATAAATAAAATGAATATTTTTAATGAAGATCGGCTGGTGAGACTAATTTATGTTTTTTAAAACAGGTATGTCCTCCCGTACTGTGAATGCCACGATTTTCAAACCCCGGCCGACGGATTTTTTAACTGCCAGGTGCAGCTACTTCTAAACAACTTCATGACCCTCACCATTTTATGGGACAATCGCCAAGGACCCTTACGCGGTACTAGCAGCTAGAAGCAACATACCAACCATTATGGTGGTCTAATGCCTCGTTGTTGGAACAGCCTTCCAATTATCAGTGCCATAATGGTGCTTCTTTTATCATAAACCAACACCCTGTGTACCGCAAAGGAACAGCGCGTGACTCAAGATGAACTTTTGCGGATCGACAGCAAAGACAAATGCAAATCGCTGAAAATTCTCTAAACATATGGGGGGTAATTCATAGAATTCAGCGCACAAGTGGCGCACGCGGCTGGCGCACAGTGTGCGCGTGCGAATCCCTGCGCCAGCCGCGTGCGCCAAACCCCATTTCCGCGCACAGCATATTCATGGATCCCAGCTACCAAAACCAGCTGTGGCGCACAGTGGCGCAGCGACCCTGCAGCAGCGCCACTTACGCCCACAAGAATGCCCTAGCGCAGGGAAAAGTCATCAAAATCCCCAATCCAGCGCAAAGGGCTGCGCCAACCCTGTACCAGCACGGCAAGCGGGCTACGTGTACCACTTGGGTGCGCGGGAAGCACCTCACGTCATTTGAGCTGGGTTCGTGTATTTCAGGGGTGCGCTTCAAGTTCCACACGCGATTCCATCAGGGTACGTGTACATCAGGGGTGCGCGGGAATTTTCACACGTGAATTCAGCAGGGTACGTGTATATCAGGGGTGCACGGGAAGTTCCACACGCGAATGTCCAGGCTACGTGTATTTCGGGGTGCGCGGGAAGTTTCACACACAATATCAGCAGGGTACGTGTATTCCAGGGGTGCGCGGGAAGTTCCACACGCAAATGTCCTGGCTACGTGTATTTCGGGGTGCGCGGGAAGTTCCACATGCAAATCTCCTGGCTACGTGTATTTCGGGGTGCGCGGGAAGTTACACACGTGAATCTCCTGGCTACGTGTATCTTGGGGTGCTTGGGAAGTTTCACACGCGAAGTCATCAGGGTACATGTATTCCAGGGGTGCGTGGGAAGTTCCACACGCGAATGTCCTGGCTACGTGTATTTCGGGGTGCGCGGGAAGTTCCACACGCGAATCTCCTGGCTATGTGTATTTCGGGGTGCGCGGGAAGTTACACACGCGAATCTCCTGGCTACGTGTATCTTGGGGTGCGTGGGAAGTTTCGCACGCGAAGTCAGCAGGGTACATGTATATCAGGGGTGCGCGGTGTTAGACGGAAACCTGTGCAGTTCCCTCTGGGACCACTGCAAAAGATTTAGGACTACAGGTGTTGCGATGAACCCACTTGGTAGCAGTCTGTACCACAGCAGTGGTACTGAGCAGTCAGACTTCTCTCAAGAAAAGTTGGTCAGTATAGGGAGTATACAAGATAGGGCAATTCTTCGCAGCAAAACAAGTAAGCACGCAACAAGGCTTAGAATAAAAATAGTAAGTTATTTATTTATAACAGAACGTCTATGAAAAATACTAAAGCAAATCACGGCAAACAAATCAAAACACAATTACTCTGCGGAATGGAAAACGCTCAATCCCCCGGAACACAATATTGACAACTCTAGGTTCTAACGGTACCACTTATTTTCAGACAGAGGTGTATACCTCAACCTAGATGACACTCGAATATTTAGTGAGGAAGGGAGAGAAGAGATAGGCAGGTAATGAAGTCAACACGGTTCGCACTGAAGCGGGTAAAATGCAAGGCAGGAAGGCAATAATCACAATAGGTCATTAAGTTCAGCGGCCAGGCCCACTCGGTGAGAGGCAAGACACGATGTCCCAGAAAGTCTCTACTGACGATGCACTCAAGTCTTTGTTAGCAAATTGTTTAGCGACAGGTTGAACCAGTTCAGAACAAAGAGTGAATAAAGCTTGGAGGCAACCCAACGGAACGGAGAGGAATCAGATACCTCACACGAACCGATCGAAAAGGGAAGCCAGGCGGTTACGGTACCTTGCTGTGGAGGGCAGCTCCGGCGGGGGCAGTTGTTCCTGGTGGTGGATGCACGATGGGTCTTGGCTAAGAGAAGAGATGCTCTCGTCGTCGAAGAGAAGATAGTCCGGTGCACCACCAGAGAAGAAACCAGCCACGGAGTGCTCCGTCACAAGGCACCACCTTTCGGTCGCGGTACAGGGGTAGTGGCTATCCGGTTGCCGGGTGCTCTGCACGGGCAATTCGACCACTGCGTCCTGGGCGAATAAAAAGCACAAAGAAGAAGACTGGTTGTTCCCACCAGCCAGGGGAAGAGACTCTCCGGCAGGGAGATCTCCTCTGTCGTCGGGAGATTGTGAGACGATTCCGCAGGGCTCCACCGGAGGTGTCGTCGTGCAGGTCGGCTCAGCGTTACCCTCGTCGGATTCTTTAGGTCCTGTGGCGACTTCTGAAGATCCAGTCCCAAAAGCCCTGCTTTTATGCAGACGCCCCCCATTCATTCAGCCTAGCTGTCAATCAACACATGCTAAGTGGTGAGCGGGAAGGCTCACCACCTGGGCCAATCACTCCAGAGTGCGACCTGAGTTGGCAAGGCAACTCGGTCCAGGGTGTCTAAACCCCCTCCCACACCCCTGAGGTAACCCAGACAGAATGGCACCACTTTGGAGGGTCTCTGTCCAGAGGGCCGCCAAAAGTGGAACAAAGGGCTCAACCTTTGGTTTAGGAGTCACAGAGACGAACACAGACGCCATTTTACAAACCGAGTTCTGGCAGAAAATACCACTCGATAAACCTATTTAAGATAAGTAGATCGGTGGTACGTTGGAGATTAACGAGAAAAAGTATCAATCTCCAACAATGGGACGAATCCCATAGGGTTATGCTCGGGGTCGAACATAACAAGTAGTTTCCACTGCCACCAGCCAAAACTCGACGAGGGGGGACGGGACAGTGCCCCCTCGAGTAACAGATCCAGTAGTAATCGAATTACCCCCACTAGCACGTCCACAATAAGATGGTTGGTACTAGTTCTGTTAGCAAATTTAGGTCTAGTAAAGCCAATGGTGACTTTACATGCCCGGGGAGACAGTAGTCAGTCCCCGGGTATGGAGTCTATGGTGGGGGGACCTGCTAGGGCGCCCCCGTGTCACGACACGTAGGGTGTAGTGTGACACACATAGAAAAACATATGAGACCCTATGGAGTAAAAGACCCCATAGCCCATCGAACACATTGACATATCAAAGGAATTACACACATACATGTCCAAGAGTGAGAGAAAAGGGTCACACTCTTGGCAGGATGAAAAAAACAAACTCCAGAAATCCAGCAAAGCTGCTGGGGGACTCACTAGGTTAGGAAATTCAGCCTAAACAGAGAATTCTCCCTAACATGTGGGAAGTTACACACACAAATCTCCTGGCTACGTGTATCTTGGGGTGCGTGGGAAGTTTCACACGCGAAGTCAGCAGGGTACATGTATATCAGGGGTGCGCGGGAAGTTCCACACGCGAATGTCCTGGCTATGTGTATTTTGAGGTACGCGGGAAGTTTCACACGCGATATCAGCAGGGTACGTGTATATCAGGGGTGCGCGGAAAGTATCACATGCGATTCCATCAGGGTACGTGTATTACAGGGGTGCGCGGGGAGCACCACATGTGAATTGCACGTGTGGGTCCTTCCCAGGTGTTCCCTCTACACCCTCCACGGCCCCTGCAGGTGGCTCACACTACAGGGGCCTACCCTGCACATGTCCTGCAGGCACCCCATCCACCATGGCCATGCCCCCCAGCCAACCCACATGTCAACTTGCACTACTGCCCACCAACGCATGTCCCCCTGTACCCCCAGCCACCAGGGGCAGCCTCCACCAGGCCCCCACCCATGTCTCCCACCACCCCCACCCCCCAGCAGTGCAGGAGCAGTCTCCACCAGGCCCCCACCCATGTCTCCCATCACCCCCACCCCCCAGCAGTGCAGGGGCAGCCTCCACCAGGCCCCCACCCATGTCCAACTCATGTTCCCCACCACCCCCACCCCCCAGCACTGTGGGGCACCTGCCAGCAGGCCCCCACCCATGTCCAACTCATGTTCCCCACCACCCCCACCCCCCAGCACTGTGGGGCACCTGCCAGCAGGCCCCCACCCATGTCCAACTCATGTTCCCCACCACCCCCACCCCCCAGAAGTGCAGGGGCACCTGCCAGCAGGCCCCCACCAATGTCTCCCGTAACTCCCACCCCCCAGCAGTACAGGGGCACCCTCCACCAGGCCCCCACCCATGTCTCCCACCACCCCCACCCCCCAGCATCCAGGGGCACCCTCCACCAGGCCCCCACCCCATGTCCAATACTCATGTTCTCCACCACCCCCACCCCCCAGCAGTGCAGGCGCAGCCTCCACCAGGCCCCCACCCATGTCTCCCATAACCCCCACCCCCCAGCATCCAGGGGCACCCTCCACCAGGCCCCCACCCATGTCTCCCACTACCCCCGCCCTCCAGCAGTGCAGGGGCAGGCTCCACCAGGCCCCCACCAATGTCCAACTCATGTTCCCCACCACCCCCACTCCCCCAGCACTGTGGGGCACCTGCCAGCAGGCCCCCACCCATGTCCAACTCATGTTCCCCACCACCCCCACCCCCCAGCAGTGCAGGGGCACTCTCCACCAGGCCCCCACCCATGTCTCCCACCACCCCCACCCCCCAGCAGTGGAGGGGCAGCCTCCACCAGGCCCCCATCCATGTCTCCCACCACCCACACCCCCCAGCAGTGCAGGGGCAGCCTCCACCAGGCCCCCACCCATGTCCAACTCATGTTCCCCACCACCCCCACCCCCCAGCACTGTGGGGCACCTGCCAGCAGGCCCCCACCCATGTCCAACTCATGTTCCCCACCACCCCCACCCCCCAGCAGTGCTGGGGCACTCTCCACCAGGCCCCCACCCATGTCTCCCACCACCCCCACCCCCCAGCAGTGCAGGGGCAGCCTCCACCAGGCCCCCATCCATGTCTCCCACCACCCACACCCCCCAGCAGTGCAGGGGCAGCCTCCACCAGGCCCCCACCCATGTCCAACTCATGTTCCCCACCACCCCCACCACCCAGCACTGTGGGGCACCTGCCAGCAGGCCCCCACCCATGTCCAACTCATGTCCCCACCACCCCCATCCCACAGCAGTGCAGGGGCAGCCTCCACCAGGCCCCCACCCATGTCCAACTCATGTTCCCCACAACCCCCACCCCCCAGCACTGTGGGGCACCTGCCAGCAGGCCCCCACCCATGTCCAACTCATGTCCCCACCACCCCCATCCCACAGCAGTGCAGGGGCAGCCTCCACCAGGCCCCCACCCATGTCCAACTCATGTTCCCCACCACCCCCACTCCCCCAGCACTGTGGGGCACCTGCCAGCAGGCCCCCACCCATGTCCAACTCATGTTCCCCACCACCCCCACCCCCCAGCAGTGCAGGGGCACTCTCCACCAGGCCCCCACCCATGTCTCCCACCACCCCCACCCCCCAGCAGTGCAGGGGCAGCCTCCACCAGGCCCCCATCCATGTCTCCCACCACCCACACCCCCCAGCAGTGCAGGGGCAGCCTCCACCAGGCCCCCACCCATGTCCAACTCATGTTCCCCACCACCCCCACCCCCCAGCACTGTGGGGCACCTGCCAGCAGTCCCCCACCCATGTCCAACTCATGTTCCCCACCACCCCCACCCCCCAGCAGTGCTGGGGCACTCTCCACCAGGCCCCCACCCATGTCTCCCACCACCCCCACCCCCCAGCAGTGCCGGGGCAGCCTCCACCAGGCCCCCATCCATGTCTCCCACCACCCACACCCCCCAGCAGTGCAGGGGCAGCCTCCACCAGGCCCCCACCCATGTCCAACTCATGTTCCCCACCACCCCCACCCCCCAGCACTGTGGGGCACCTGCCAGCAGGCCCCCACCCATGTCCAACTCATGTCCCCACCACCCCCATCCCACAGCAGTGCAGGGGCAGCCTCCACCAGGCCCCCACCCATGTCCAACTCATGTTCCCCACCACCCCCACCCCCCAGCAGTGCAGGGGCACCTGCCAGCAGGCCCCCACCCATGTCTCCCATAACCCCCACCCCCCAGCAGTGCAGGGGCAGCCTCCACCAGGCGCCCACCCATGTCTCCCACCACCCCCACCCCCAGCAGTGCAGGGGCAGCCTCCACCAGGCCCCCACCCATGTCCAACTCATGTTCCCAACCACCCTCACCCCCCAGCAGTGCAGGGGCACCTGCCGGCAGGCCCCCACCCATGTCCAACTCATGTCTCCCACCACCCCCACCCGCAGCACTGTGGGGCACCTGCCAGCAGGCCCCAACTCATGTTCCCCAGCCAACATGTCATCACAATCTAGATCCCTGGTCCCTATGGTCAGCCTCCAAATGCAAAACACCCACCCGAGTATTGCATCCACCCACTCAGAAATGGCAATTACATGACAGAACACCAATTGCAAGTTTCGAAACAAACACATGTCCCTCACATACACCCAATGGGCGTCAGTGAATCTCAAAACCCATATCATGATATGCATGAAACCAATGAGATGATACTACACATTGAAGTTCGATCAAAAAATATGTATTAAAGGAAACATAAATAGATTCAAAAATAAAGAAACAGAAATGGGAATGTACAAAAATGAATAGAAGCATGTCTGTGAAAAAAAAGCAAAAGCAAAAATCATAATCCAAAGGAATGGTGTCCAAAGTCACAGTCCACAAAAGAAAATCCAATAGGAAATAATAATTGAAAGCCATTGCTCCATGGGTAAATTGTGAAAGAAAAAGAAAATCCAACAGTGAACTATGTACAGACGAACAAGCCAGGGTCCATCATCCCAACAAAAGAAATGAAACCTATCTAACAACACTAACTAATAAAATAAATATATACAAAAATGTGGCCAATGTCCAAAAGGTCCAAAATAAATCCAAAAACAAAGGAAACCTAACACTAACTACATACCTATGTACAAGGGCAGCGGGCTAGTCTGACGGCTCACTTTTGGATGTCCCGGGCCAGGGCATCATCGAACTCCTGCTCAATGTCCCAGAGGCGGTCCTCCTCCATGGCCCCGAGGGTCTGCAGGGCCGTCGACGTGTCCACCTCCAACGCCCTGCGGATTGCCTCGAGGCACTCGGCCCGCCTCAGGGCCCTCCGCATGGAGTTCTCCGCCCTGACCATTGTGAGCCGTGCCTCTTCCGCCCGCTGCCGCTCCGCATCTATGGCGTGGCCCAACCGCTGCCACACGGAAGACACTCTCTGTCCTGGGTCCTCCTGCCCTCAGGCCGATGTCTGCCCCTCCGATGTTGAAGGCCCCGAGCCTTCATGGCTCCCACCACGTTGCTGCTGCTGCTGTGCCTCTGCCCGTGCACTGCCTCCTGCTGCCTGCACATCCTCCGCCGGCTGGGGTGCAGTCGTTTATGTGGCCACCCGTGCTGGACGTCCGACTCCCGACTGTGGCAGGGATGCCTCGTCCACCAGCCTGGCCGCACCGTCAGAGGCAGCTCCACAGGGCACCCAGGTGACTGATGGGTGGGAAGATGGCACAGAGGACGACTGGCGCGTAGGGGGTTCAGTTGAGGAGGGGGTCGTAGCAAGCCCCATCAAACAGAGGAATCCGGCCTGGGTGACCTGTCCCAGTAGGCTGACGTGGTCAACGAGCCATTCGAGATGACGTGCAGTCTCTTCAAGAAAAGACTGCAGGTCACCTCGCATGGCCCGTTGACGCAACGCCACACCAGTCAGGACAGGCTCAACCCGGACCCGGATAGCCATGTCCGCAGGCAGAGGAAGGCCAGTTGTCGTTCGCTCATCCCCTGCCTGAAAACGGGTCTGGACGTAGGCATCCCTGCTGGTGCAAGATGATGCAGGGACAGGATCAGGGACAGGATTGCACACAGGCACCTCCGCGGCGGCCTGTGCTGCCTCCTGTCCCTGGTCCTGCACTGCACCACTAGCACCAGTGGGATCCCCACCTCCAGACCCCGTGTCTGTTGCTTGCACGGCCTCCTCCTCCAGCAAATCCCCCACCAACCTGGATGACTCCGTGCCATCTTCCCCCGTTGGGCCCTGTGGGGTCCCAGCTGCCCCTTCTGCTGCCGAGGAGTCCAACTCCAACCTCCGCCTCTTGGACCTCCCCCCCGGCAGCTGCGGCCTGGGACACGGCACCGGACTCCTCACTCCCCGACGAGATGATAACATGGGAGGGGAGCCGGGCCTTGCGTCTCTGGCTGGCGGTGGGATCCCCGCCGCTGTGCTCCACAGCACCTTCTCCGCCCTCTTCATCAGTTGACGCTGCAGACAGGGCGAAATAAAACACAGGCATCAGGGCACTGTACAATGGACACATACACACATGACAGTTGTACATGAGTGGCATTGGCAAACCTCAGACATGCCATCACAATCCCCAACACACATGTCATTTCAACTCGCACACATGAGCCACACCACAGCCATATCGCAACTGCCAGCACCATCCATACACATACAACAGCATGAGCAGGCAAAGCTGAGCCAGACATCACATGCAACACAGGAAGTGCACCAGACATGTACACACACCACCACACTTGCATGCATGTGTACACCTCTGCCAAGTGTCGCAGTGTTCAGATGGGCATCCATGTCACATCTGCCAATCAGGCTTCCACATCCCGCTGTCACATGCATCCATGTTGCATCACTGTTGCACCCTTGTCAAATACACACACATGCGCATGTACACAGTGCTGATACATGCAGCTGAAAACAACATACATACGTGACATCACAAACATGTCTACTTACATAAACATTCATCCAAACATGTGTGCCCACACAACTGCATTTGGCATGCAAGCCTACACACACAAGCACCATCCATGTCTCACACATTACAGCCCTCACATGTGTTAGCCTCACGGCCCTGTACACTCCCACCCATACTCGACCCCATACAAACAGATGTGCAACCTGCACACTACTGAAACATCACCACACGCACAGCTCACAATTAGGATGCATGTACACTTACCGCTCGACTCCAGACGGGTCTGCCTCTCAAGGACCTGGAAGTGGAGCGCTGGGGATATGCGTTCCAGGACCCTCATCTGATCTTCCGACAAGTGGCCCCAGCGCCCCTTGCCATCCGCTGTCTTCAAGAGGCACCAGGCCTTGTTCTGGGTCCTGGACCTGAAGTCCTCCCAGCGCTTATTGACATGTTGGAAGTCGCGGACTGCCACCCCCTCCGCATTGATGGCAGTCACGATGTCAGTCCAGATCCGAGTCCGTCCTTCCTTGTCAGCGCGGGAACTTCTGAAGAGGGCATCATATTGCCCCAGGACTTGCTCCACGAGGACACCAACTTCCCTGGCACTGAAGCTGGTGCCCCTCTGCCTCTCCGGCCTGGGGTTGTCAGTGGTGCCAGATGTTGCAGTGCCCGACATGACAACCCCAGAGGCAGGAGTGTGTGGGCAACTGGGTCCTGGGGCTGGGCTGTGGAGCGATGGAATCCCAGTCGGGAGTCTTCGGTTCCAGCAGGGGTGGTCACAGCAACAGCACCCCTGGCTGATGTGCAGGCAGCAAATGGCAGGGCACGTGGGCAGCAGGCAGTCAGGCAGCAGCAGATGGTAGGTGGGAGCATGCTCGGGGCTCTTGGGGGCAGTGATTCGGCCTTCTGGGCAGGAGCGTGGTCTTCCGTGTGCTTACGCGTAGCCAGCTTGATATGGAGTGATTTGGCACATGAAAATTCGGCACGTCAGTGTGTAATTTGAGGAAAGGCCCTTAGCGCGTAAGCGCGTCTGCACGCATACGCAATTTCATTGGACAGAAGGCCCCTTAAGCGCAAGCGCCCCTGTGACGTGACGCGCACAGGCGTGCATGGGCATTTCAGCGCGCGTGAAAAACTGCACATCCGCGTGAAATACGAGGAAAGGGCCCATGCACATGAGTGACGTGATGCGCGTGTGCGTTTCCCTCAACACGGGTTAAAGGTGAGCAGGCCCAGCAGTTCGCTGTACGTGCTTTTCGTGGAGACCGACGTGTGTTGCTGCTTCCTGTTGTTTTGCGCGCCATCACAACTTCACAGCTATCAAGGACGTATTTCTTCTTTTGGCGGGGTATTGGCTATGCGTGTTTTTCTGCATCACGCTAGTCAGACGGTGAGTCTCACACGCTCTTTTTCCCACTGCGGGTGCCCCTGTGTATCGCACCCATTTTCGATGTCATAGTAGCCTGCGTGTCCCACGCGTACGTGTTATTTGTGTTACTGGGGGCCACCGCGTACTGCGGGAGGTTGAATCCACGCACGTAGGCTGCAGGGTTGCGTGCACAGTTTTACTGCAGTTTTGGGGTGCCTGAGCGTTGCGTGACCCGTCACTACATCACCGGGGTCACATACAGACTTGCGGGTGCAGGGGGGCTGTTAACATCTTGCTTCCCACCCCCTTCACCCCAATTGCCCAGGTCAATTGTGGTGTACACCTCCCATTGGCACCACTCCATCTGTGCTGGCACTACTACATCTGTGCCATGGTTGGGAGGCCACCAAAGGTGAGGGGCCTCCCAACCAGCTGGGCGTACTCCTTGTGGCGGGCGTGGTCGGGGACGTGGCCGTGTTTACCAGGGAGTAGGGGGACTCCAGAGTGTCCAGGGCGGCCACAGAGGGGGAAGAGGCAGGGGTGCGCCACTTGAGCACAATGTTGTGCCATTTGTCGGTGCAGTCATGCCACCACCCCCTGTGGTTCCGGGGGATGCAGCTTCTGCATCTGGCACTGGCGCCCGTGTGACCCGGCAGTCCGTTCCATCGACTGCCACGGGCCCAAGGGTAGTGGTAGCTGCAGGTGCAGCTGTGGACACCGCCACCCAGGCTCGGGGTCTGCCAGCGCAGGCTGCGTTGGCACTTGAAGAGCCCTTGGTAGATCTCCAACAGGCCAGGGGGGAAACCATAGAGGCAGGCCGGGCCGCTCAGACCAAGACACGTGTCCCTGGGGCAGTCATGTCATCTGCTGCCCCGAACAGCCGGGTGTTGGCAAGTGCAGGAGCAGATGCACCCAACAGCACCCCGGTTGTGAGTCTGCCAACCAGGACCGTTGCGGTCAATGACCCTGCCACAGCTGATGTTGCTGCGCAGGGTCCATTAGTGGGCACCCAGCTGCCACTGACACAAGTCAGGCCTTTGGTCATCCCTCCACCTGCCACTCCTTTGGCTCAATCCACCGAACCCACTGGCCATACTGGTCAGGGCAGCATTAGCCAGCCAGGGTCTGTGCCACAGTCCAAGAGGAGGAAGGTTGCACCTACAGCACAGGCTGGGACCCCACACACAGCCACGACCTCCTGCACGTCGAGGAAGAAGCCTTTCTGTAAGCAGGAACTGGACTTCCTCGTGGACTACGTGCGGGGCCACAGCCGTGACATGCTAGTGGGTGCCAATAGTCAGACTACGGCTGCCCAACGTGACACCCACTGGAAGCATGTTGCGGAACATGTCAGTTCATTTGGCCATGAGGTGTGCACGGCACAAGAGTGCAAAAAGCGTTGGAATGACATCAAACGCAGCACTAAGGCTAAGCGTGCCTCTAATTACAACTTGACTCTGGTGACTGGCGGTGGGCCTGCACCAGAGGAGGAAGAGCTCACTCCGCATGAGGCACTCGTTGCGGAGTTCATACCACCTGAATTGGTCGAAGGAGTGGGAGAGATGCTGGACTTTGATGCCCAGTACAGTGAGTGTTGATGCGTGTTTGTTGAGGATGTGTGTGTTTCACTTGTGGGATGTGTTGTGCATGATTGCCGCTACATGTGACGTGTACATGGTTCTGATGTGTAAGTAATGCAATGCTTCCGTCATGCATGTCTCCTCTGCCTGCATGCGGGGACTCCATGTAGGCATGCTCCCTTGCCCCTCCTCCGCCACTCTGCACCCCAGTTCCACCTTTGCACTGGTGTTCTTCAATCTTGCCAATGTGTAGTTTCTTGTTCATGTGTCCTGTGTAGATGCTAACTTCCAGCGTAGAATCTGCCAAACATATGCCGTGTGGTACAGCCTTAGTACTTGATGCAGGGTATCTCACTTGTACTGTGCATAGGTCAGATGTCCCGCAGGGACATGAGTGCCCATTCATGCTCCATGTGCATTGCACGCATGCCCCTATGTGTCCTTGACTGGATGATCACTGTAATACAAGTCCTTGGTTACATACATTGCCTGCCATCTCATCAGCCTTCCCATGTCAACTGTGGCTCAGTCCTGCCTTGCACACATGTTTAGGGTCTGACAATCTGTGTGGCTCACAGGCCTCAGCCTGTTCAATGGCCAATGACTCAGTCCAACTGTTGTTGTGTCTTCTTCACACAAGGGCGGAATCCAGAGTTTTCATCATGTGTCCTGCTTACTGTCCCATCATCATTTGCAGTGTTGTCACTTGAATCACATTAAGCTGTTGATGCCAGTCAACACTGCCTGTCAATACACAGGTGTATGGTCAGCCTTTTGATACCATGCTAGGCATCCCTGCTTTGGTACTGGGGTGGAGGGGTGCTTGGCTTCTAGATATGGTACACATTGAATTCACAATGCACGTGATGTCTGAATTTGACATTGCACTGCCTTCACATTTCCTGGCACACACCATGGAGTCCTTGTACATGTAGCTAGTGAGTGGCGTACACATTTTCTGCACTGCATAGACCCACTTCCATGGAAACTGCCACCTTTCAACAGGCCTGATCACAGAAGCAATTCAAAGTTGACCCAGCATGCATGCCAGGTTATATGTTGTGTGTCACATGTCTGCCTGATGTGTTTGCTGTGGGTGTGTTTGTGTGTTGTGTGCTTCTGACATGTGTAGTGACCTTTTTTCTCTCTATTTTTCAGGTGATGACGCAATGGAGGCGGAGGATGGTGTTGTCATGCCAGACACAGGGTTGTTACCACTACATCAACCCGGCACTAGTGGGGGTCGTGGGGTGGTAGGCCACGAAAACCCCCAAGTGCTACAGTCCATCTTGTCTCTGGCTGCCTATGAGTCCAGCCCTGATGACGACTCTGACGTCCATGTCGAGTTGGATGAGCATCAAGTCCATGTTTCAGGGGTGAGTGATTCTGATGTGGACACTCCTCTGTCCGCGACACCTGCACTGAGGGGTCAGACAGTCTTGGAACCTCCGCCCGTGTTGGATCGGGACGCAGGGTCACCCTCCACACCAGTCACTGATGTGCCTGGGACATCACGTCGACAGGGGCATGTAGTCGTGCAGCCGCGGGTGGTGCCAACACAGCGAGGACCCCCGGTCCTTGGGTCCCGCAGGGGTCAAGCCCGACAACGCGGTCGCCGCGCGCAACCGCAGTATACTGAGTGGGAGCAAGACATGACTGCCAATTCAGAACGGCAGGGGGCAGCAATGGAGAACATCGCTGAGAGCATGGAGCGTGTGGCCCGATCTGTGCTCCCCCCTGCTAGGCAGGTGCTTCTCCAGCAGCAGGCGGCACGGTCCACGGCCTGCTCGCTCAGGCTGGGCATGGCAGCCTCAGACAGGGCACGCCAGGCTGAAATGTCGGCTCTGCGTCAAGCAATTGCTGCTCACGCAGAGGCGCACATGGATGCCCTGAGGGAGGAGTATGCTTCCCTCAGATCCACTCTGGGTGTCCTTATGATGTCCCAGAGGCAGCAGGCAGAGGAGAGGTTTGCACAGCTTGAGCGTACCATCTCGGCTGAGCTACAGGCTTGCCGGGAGGTGCAGCGGTTGTCCATCCAGGCCTTGCAGGAGGAACTCCGTGTTACACGTGCTACCTTGCAAGAGGAAGCACGTGTATCACGTGAGGTTCTGCATGCAGACCTACGTCACATCGCCACACAGAACCAGGCTCACCCGTCCGGCAGACTTGCTGCTGACAAGGGGCAAGCTGCGGCTAGGCATGGCCAGGCTACTGTGCCACGTCCTCCTTTCCAGGATGAGCCAGACTCGGACGACCATCTATCTCCCACATAGGTCGGGCTGTGCAGGCGTTGAGCCCATGGAGGTTTTTTTTTTGGCTCAGCATCATCGCATGTGGACCTGTACCTCCCCCCTCCTGGGTGCCTCCCCTCCCCCCCGGGTCGTATGGGACGTATTTTAGCTTAGTTAGTTAAGTTTCTGTTTGATAGTTAGTTTAATTAGGTAATGTAGGTTTTCCATAGTTAGTGTAATTAGTTAATATAGTTTAAAATTGCTTGTCTATTGTGCTTTCATGTGACAGTGCGGTGCTTTGTGGCTTTTGAAGGCATCCACTGTCTGTTCCAGCTGGGCCCTTCAGGCTTGTCTTGTGTATGTGTTGGTGCTTGGGGTCCTTGACTCACATATGCCACTCCTGCCTCCCTTTTCCATGGGCTCGCAAGGATGGTTCGGTGTCACAAACTTTTACACAAGGGCTTTGGACTGTCATATCTGTGGCATGTCTGGTGCTGTGTGACTTGTGTTGACACCCCTAGTGGGGATGATTTAGGTGTCATTGTCCACTGTTCAGCTTTTGCTAGATGGGGTGTGTCATGATTAATGTGTACATTGATTGCTATGCATTGTGCAGTATGTTTCATATCTTTCCTGTACACGTGCTTGTTGCAATTCATGCTGTAGATAGTGTTCCACACTTTGGATGTGAAAGACGGACTGATGGTGTGATTTATGCTGTGACTCTCTGACATGGTCAAGTAATTAGATGCCTGAAGAGACACACACAGATGACTTTGAAGCATTAATCATGTGTTTCATGCCCTTTCTGCAGGGGGATGAGCCTCCAGAGCACCTTTGCCAGCAGACATGGCCCATTGGACGACGGAATTCTGGACACGTTTGTTGGTGCCCACATGCACATGTGTGCACAAGCAGAGGCACAGGGATTGCAGACCTACATCCTAGAACTGCTGACGTGTTCCAAGGAACTCCAGGCAAGGTGAGCAGCACAGATGGGGCCACAACACAGCAAAGCTTGTACCAGGCGAGTTGCACATGCAGGCTTAGTAACATCAGTGAGGGTGAGCTTGGACGAATATTGGTGTTGAAGCACACAATGCAGCTCCGATGTGTTTGTGGACTGATGGCTGTTGATAGTAGGGTTGTCTGGGACACATGCAGGGGCAGTGGCACATACCCTCCGGTACACCATGGGCCATTGAGGCATTTGTATCAACCATGTAGCCTTCCGAGACATGGAAAGGGGCAGCTCACAGGGACATACAGCAAGGGACATACTCGGGTGCAGTGCATGTCTTTTCCACGTACTTCATGCTAAATGCACTGCCAACTTTGTTTCGGTCATGGTGGTACGCAACTTGCTCTGTAGTCATGGCTTGCCATATGGGTCTGTCTGCTTACCCAGGGAACATTGCATGTTGTGTGAATTGTGACACATTGGTGTTCCATTTGCCTCGCACCCACCAGCGGCTGACTTACTGCATTGACTGTGTATGTCCCGTCACAGGGGTGATGTTATATATGGGTACGAAGCATCAACCACAGATTGTCTGTTTGTAGAGTAGTTTGTTGCTATGGGGCATGTTTGGTGGTGTGTTTTTGTGTAATTGGCACGTACAGGTTGTTGACTGTGGCTCTCTTTGCAGCATTGCAGCATTGCAGACCTGAGAGTGCGCAGGCAGGAGGCCAGCACTCAAAACCAGAGCTAAGTGTCTTGTTGTTTTTCTTTCAAACTGCTCTGCATAGGCTTGCTGGGGGGTGTACTAATGCATGGATGTATGTGTGGTTCAATTTGGTATGTTTTCTCCCCCTAATCACCCAGAATCCTATGCAATTTTGAACCCTGTACCCTCTACCCGGTGTTCCTGCTTCCCGTACCTATCCAAGCAACGTTCCCTAACCCTCTTTCCCCACTGGGGTTGCGGATGCCTGTGTAAACCCCGAACTTGCAGGCCCCAAAACCCTAGAGGGAGTGGTTGGTTCGTACCACTCCGCAGCCTGGACTACAGAAGGCCATGACAATGATGTCCAAGTTTGTTTGGATTGTGTATGTGTTCATGCAGGTAGTACATTTTCGTGCATTCCCTAGTTTCATGTGTCATTCCTCCTCCCCTCTCCTGCCACTCATTCCAGTCATCCAGTGTGCCAACACCTGTCCCGACTGCATATCCCTGAACCTCCTTCCCCACCAGGGTCTCAGGGGCCTGTGTGAGTTTGACCTTGCAGGCACCCGGGACACAGTGGGGGAGGTTGTTTCGTGACACTCCCGCGCCTGTACACGGGACCTGTGACAGTACACATCCGTTCATGGTACATCATCCTATGTTATGTACCACACATGTCTCACATCCTGTCGTGACATTGTTTTGCTGTGCTACCTTGGTTGTTGCATCATTGTGGTAGTACTTGGCGTTTGTGAGGTACTGCTACGTCAAGTCATCTACTGGAGGGTGTTCGGGTTCGTTTTTATGGCTTGGATTTTGTGATTTTGGAAATGAGTGTGGATTCTGAGGGTGCAGGCACCTTTTTACACACAAGGCGGGAGATGGTGACGAAGGGGAAAGGTGATCCTGTGGCCAGGTGGAATTGAGGTTTGGAGGCTCCATGACCCAGGTGCAGTTGTTCAGTGGGTCATGGTCATTTGTGAGGGAGGGGGGGGGGGGGTTGTTGTTGACAGTTGCCTTGCCCTGCAGTGGGATGGAAACTCTGACATTTTAATGGTGGTATCCTATGTACATGTTGTGTTCTGCTGATCAATGCCTGTTCATGTGTTGTGTTTACCTTTCAGGTGCGAGGGGATAGTTGTGGTTTGACATGCTGGGGTGTACACATGGTGAATGTTCACATGTGATGTGTAGAGAACACTGATGGTCACTTGAGTGCATATGCATATGTTGAGTGCATGTCCTTGCAGACCCACACACTTGCACTCTGATGCACTACATGTACTCCCACCCTTGCATATCCACGTGTACACTGTTTGCCTTCTGGTGGCCACTGTGTCCCTGCAGCACATGTTCTGTGACCAATTATGGATCCTGTACATGCCTAATTTTCTTTTTGATGTGGTCTGTCGCTTAGATGTGATGCTCAGGGTGTGCATCACACACAATGGCTGTTCAATGTGCTGTGCACTGAGCAGTGTGTTGCAGGAGTAGGACACAGCACACAGAAGCTGCAGTGTTGATTTTGCAATGCACAATGTGCATGTAGACAGGCATTCATTGTTATGTTACGTCTACAACTCTTGTAATGCATTTGGAAATGACTTATTTTGGGTGGGAGGTTGTTGGTCTGTCATTTCATCTGATTCCAGGTCAGGCATCATTGTCTGATGCCACTGTACATTTTGGATATGGCAATGTGTACCTTATTGTTACTGTGTTGGTGTATGGGTATTGCTTGCCATGTCATGTTGTGGTTTGGGAGGGTTTGAGTGACATAACAGTGATGGCCATGGCCTGTTTTGCAGGTGTGTGTGATGCACACCTTGCATGTCAGGGTCATCCGCTTCTCAGAGCAACTAGCTGGGGGTAGATCTCTCGCCGCGGCAGGGCCCTCCCACTGGAACAGCCTTCCTGCCTCACTTGAACTTGAGGGGAACCATATCCGGTTTGGGAAGCACCTCAAGACCTTCCTCTTTGCTTCTGCTTTCTCTCTGCCTCTCCCTTGCGGAATTCTTCACTGGAACTGCCCTGGATATGCAACTGGGCCACTCTAACCGACCTCGGTCCCGGGCCCAGCCACTCTCCACTTGCACTGCCTCCTTGGCAACGCCTGCACTGCGGTACTGTCTCTCTATCCCTACAGCCCCCCCTTCCCAGCACTTGCCTGCACTTACCTTTGCAGTTGCCACCAGCTGACCTATGTATTTGTTTTTTGGTCTACTTCCCCTGTACTGCACTCCCCCCACTCCCCTTCCCCTTGCACTTTTCCCTTCCCCCTACCCCTGCACTTGCACAATCTAAATGACACCTGGCCTAGTAGTACCGTTGTCTGTCTTCCCTTGTTCCCCCCTCCCTGCCTCATCGCACCTTGAAATACTTGCGTATAGGCCATATCATGTCATATGTCATATGTGTGCCTTTTGGTCACACAGGATAGCTTGTGTTTAAGTAGCTAGGGATGCAGACGATGTGGCACTTCCATGGCAACTATCTCAGGGTGGTAGGGTTGTGACAGTTGACTGTCTCTTTGTCATCATTGATTGTCACCTGGTATGTGCCAGGCCTGTGTGCACTCCGCAGGGGCGGGAGTTTAAGTGAAAAATGTGGCCACAAGCTAGGTCCGGGCTTCCTCGCCACGTGCCCTGTCCCCTCCCATGGGCAGCGCTTGTGCCTGTGGTTGGGTATGTGAGGGCACCACCATGTCCACCGGGACGCCCTGCCGTGTTGCAACATTGTGCAGGACACATGCTGCCACAATGCTCCTGCACACTACTGGTGGTGCATAGAGTAGTTGCCCGCCAGAGCGGTCAAGGGAGCGGAAACGTGACTTGAGCACTCCGAATGTGCGCTCCACTATGGCCCTGGTTGCAATATGGGCGGCGTTGTATCTTACCTGGGGTGGTGTGGTGGGGTTCCGGATTGGCGTCATCATGTGGTTGCTCAGAGGGTAGGCACTGTCCCCTGGGGAGGTGATAATAGTTGAGATTATTAGGGTTTGGGTATTTGTCTGTGTGTGACTTGCATGCATGTGCAAGGGCATTTGTACTCACCTAGGAGCCATGTGTCGCCATGCTGCCCAGCTTCCAGGGCCCGGCTCAGGGCAGACTTTCTGTATATGAAACTGTCATGGGTGGAGCCAGGGTAGTTTGCATAGACAGAGGTGATGATTCCCTTTGCATCGCATACCACCTGTACATTGATGGAATGCCAGTGCTTGCGGTTTCGGTAGATGTGCTCAGTGGCCCTAGGTGGACGTAGGGCCACATGGGTGCAATCTATGGCACCGAGCACTTTGGGGAAGTGTGCCACCCTGAACAAATCCAGGGCAACGGCCTGCCTTTCTGCAGGTGTTCTGGGCATGTATATGTGCCTGCGGACTGAGGGGCGCGCTGTCATGATTGCCAGTACCTGGTGTAGGCAGTGTGACTGCGTGGCCTGTGAGACCCCCCCCACTATGGCAGTAGTCCGCTGAAATGACCCAGTGGCCAAAAAATGCGGGACATTGAGCACCTTCTCCAAGGGGCTCAATGCTTGGGAGCAAAGGGTGGGGATGTAAGGTCATCTTCCCACTCTCTGACCAGGTCTAGGATGATGTGGGGTGGAAACCTATACCTGCCATAGACCTGGTCGTCAGGCATCCCAAAAGGCTTGTCCGTGGTGCGAAAATGCATGCCCTGGCTATTCTCCTCCTCCTGCGGCGTCCCACGATCAGTGCTGCGACAAATGGGGCATTCATCGTAGCTTCGTGTGGCGGACGCGTTGACGCCTGTGTGCGTCTTTTGCCATGCGCGGGTTTCCCGTATTCGGATCAATATGGGTTGTTCGCGTGCGTGTGAGCGTTCCGTGTAGTTCCCTGCAGTACTTCCCCAGTTACGCCTTCTTTTTCACACGTTATTCCCCATTCCGCGTGTTACGCCCACTGTTCCACCCACTTTGGTTGTGTGCGCCGCGCTATGTGCGCTTTTGCTGTGCGCGTAGCGCACGCCGTGTATGCCTGCGTGCGCCATGGCTGGATTGGGTGCACGGACAGCGGGAAAAACGCGCAGAGTCTTCCTTGAATCACACGCGTGCACGTGCGCTGCATTTCTCACGCTTGCGCTCCCTTGCGCCTGCTTGCGCATGGAATTTCGGCGCACGTTTGTTCCATGAATCGGCCCCTTGATGTCAAATAAAAGCACTTTACGAAATGTACAATCTTGCTGTTTGCTTTTAAATCACAGTTTCATATTCTGAATTGTTGCACGCTGTGTGAGATGATCTGGGTTGTTTTCCGGGTTCTGTGTAAAGCCGCGTAGGACTGGAGACGACTGGGCGCGTTTGGCTACGCACCCTGTACCATCACGGAGAGAGACGGGGAATATGAATGCTTTGATAATGGCAGGCTTAGGGGTGGGAGATATGATTTAGTGTCGCAAAACCAGGTCAGCCAGGTCGATGGGGCAAGTGATAGGATTATCACATAATGTCGACGCACAGCAGCCTGATTTATCGTTTGTTTAGTGAACAAAAAGTCGGTTAAGGGACATAGGAAATTGTAATGTCAACGGACATAAGGAGGGTTCTTAGAACACTTTCAACCTGACAATGAACAATACGAACAGCGTTCTCAGAACACCCCCATTTTGTTTAATTGCAAACATTACCTCCACGTCCACTCTTCCTCGTCCCAGTACTTACTTCATGAGGCCCCTGCCTCCGACACAGGACCTTCTTCTATTTCTTTAAATTCCTATAACTCCTCCCCCACATCCACATCACTCAGTTTCATATTTCCAAGCCGGAGCATGGGACATTCCCTGCAGGGAGGGTGAGGAGGGTTGTCAGTACGGTGACGAGGAACAGTAGGACTAGGAGTAATGAAGATTACCGGTAAGTAATCAGAGCATTTCAGGACACCGCGAGTGTTCTTAGAACACATTCAACTTGCCAGAGTACAATACGGACAGCGTCCTCAGGACACCCCCATTTTGTTTATGTACATACATTTAAGGACAACGCGAGTGTTCTTAGCTCAATTTTAGCTTGCTTGCGAACAAAACAGACACATACTCCGTCCTCAGAACACCCCACCATTTAGTTTATATTGAACATTTCAGAACAGCCGTGTTGTCCGCAGACAAATCGAACACAACAAAAGTTTCTAGCATATTAAAAAAACAGAACATCGAACCATCACATACTCCCCCACCCTCCCACAATTTTTAATCCAAGTTTCACTGCGCTGTCCGCGGTCGTCCGCGAATGCAAGATGGCGGGCGCCACAGAAAATCTGACGCGCTTCATGCACCACGCCATCCAATCAGCAAACACGTTGGGTGTCCGCGGACATCGCGCAAGCCACTCTGCCAATCAGGGCACTGTCCGCGGAGCGAACAGTGAAGTCTGTCCGCGAAGCGAACTGAGATATCACTAATTTTTTGCCTTACATTTTGGTCATTTTAAAAAAAACTACTGGATGGATTTACACCAAATTTGAAAAAGCACGCTTTCGGGACCAAGCCCCCGCTCCTGCCGCAAATTTGGTGTACATCCGTCCAGCGGTTTGGGCTGTAGGCGTGCGCAAAGTTTTTTCCCATTATGTCTATGAGAAAAAACAAAAGTTTTGGGACCCCCCTATAACTTTGCCCCCCCGGACCAAACCTCTCCAAACTTTGCAAAAGTTTGGTGAGGATTCGTCCAGAGGGAGCGAAGTTATAAGCCACCCAAAAAATGCTCTTCCTATGGAAACACCAACTTAACCATAACTACATGGACGCTACCACGTCCATGTAATACCACAAATGTAATATAACTATATTGTAACCTGTATATATACTGCTAATGACTATGTAACTATATTGCAACCTGTTTATATATTGATAATGACCATGTAACTAAGCTTTGTACTGTAACAAGTGCCACAATGTCTTTGGGCTGTTGTGTGCTATATAAATACGAATAAAACAAACAAACAAACAAACAATGTGTGTCGGTGGGCATTCGATGGGATTGACGCCCTTGGTATTACACCAGATTACAAAACGTTTCCATTTTCTGGCATAGCAATAACAGGTGTTAGATTTTCTAGCTTCCCTGAGTATGTCCATGGACCTCTGAGGGAGCTGTAGGTGTCCAAACTCTATGACCTCAGGAGCCAAGCTGCTAAGTTCAGAGTTTGTGGGCATGGGTGTAACGCTCACCTGATTCCCACGGAGGCGCAGGTCTGGCTTCGAGTGCTGATGCTTCTTCAATGGTGAAGCGCAGGACTCTGAAGATGGACAGGAAGGGCCCTCTACTCTGGCTTCTCCAGCTCGCAGGAATATTCCCCTGTGCGTGAAAAGGGAGTATTACCTATTGACTGAGTTATGCTCAAGCCTCCCACTCTCTTCCAACCCTCCACGATACCCTTCCACGATTCCCCGTGAAGTCTCACCTTAGGGCCAGGAAGGATGAGCTCTCCATCCTGCTTTTGATGCAGGGGCGCGTTGAAAACCAGTTACTTCACTGGATTGAGGATTGGTGGGAGTTCAGGTAAGCTTGACTATTCAGGTAAGACTCTGTAAAAGTTCTGTTGCAAGTTCAAAAATCCAAGCTTAATAATAATGTTCATTGTCTTTTGCAGCAAGCGCTAATGCTTATGTCTTTTTTCCCCTTAGGGGCCGGGGTTCGGAATGCCGGAGATATGGCACCGACCCGAAGTGAAACGTTCAGTTCCAGTTCCAGTAAATGGCAGGTTAGATCTGGATGAGCGCTCGGGAACTGTCTTTGCATACGCTCATTCAATGTCTTTGTCTTTTTTCCCCATAGGGGCCGGGGTCCGGAAAATGCCTGGAAGCGGCAAGACCCGAAATGAAAAGGGAATGACCCAACAGGTAAGTCTTATTCCCTTCCTTCTCTCACCTCTTATTCTTGTCTTTTTCTCTAGGCTCTGGGAAGTGGCTGTGTATCCGGATGATCGCTGCTGAAGATGGAGGAACCCAGGAAAGGTGAGTGAAATGCAGCGCTGCAGCGATCGTAACAAAATGCTTTTAAAAAATAATGTCTTTCCTTTCAGGATCGTCTGTGATGTCTCTGTGGTGCAGATTTAGCTGGTAAGGCCTCTTGTCTCCCTTTGCAGGTGACCCAGGATGCGGACAGGCGTGGCGGAAGTCCAGATGCAGGAGCTGACACGGTGAGCGTCCAGCTGCGAGGAGTAGAACAACGCGAAGCGTGAGTTGCTGATCGGGTGTGGTTTAAATAGCTTTGGAAGAAGTTCCCAGTGTGTATCCTTCCACCGATCAGGTATGTATCCTTCCCCGACCACACCCGGGTGGAAAGTAGTCCCACAGGTAAAGTAGTTCCATTCAGGCCTCAAGAGGGCCTGGATGTAGCAGCATGGTCTGCATCAGGTAAGTGCACATTAAAACACTTGAACACATGCCTAGCTTTATGAGCCTGGCGCCTAAGGCGCCAGGACAGGGGTCCTACATGAGCCTGGCGCCTAAGGCGCCAGGACTGCGTCCAAAGGGCCCCAGCTTGGGCCCGCTGGCACTCTCCTGGGGGAAATGATGCCTGCCTCTGGGGTTGCTGGGTCGGACCTGGCTCCTTGGAGGTAGGCATCATGACAATGGGTGTAGGGTCTCCTCCCTGTCCTGAGACAACATGTTGTACGGGCAAGGTAGTTTTACTGGTGGGGAGAGTGACATTTCCATTAGATGAGCGAACCAAGGTCGGTGGGCCCACATGGGGGCCACCAGTATCATGGTAACTGGTTCCTGGTGCATCTTGTGCACTATCTTGTTGAGAAGGGGAGTCGGGGGGGGAAAAGCATAGACAAATTTTCCTGACCATGTTATCCAGAGACCGTTCCCCTTAGAGCGGTTCTGGGGGTACCTGAAGGTGTAGTCTTGGCATTGGGGCGTTCTCCTGAGTCGCGAACAGTTTGATCTCTGGGAAGCCCCATTCTGCGAAGTCGTTGGACACTATGGCCCTCATTAGGACTCCGGCGGAGAACCATGGTGCTATTAGCACCATGGTCGATGCCGGAGTCCGCCATGGCGGAATGGAGAATTACCACCCCATTGCAAGGTTGGCGGGGCGGTAATTCCCCATGCCACCATGGCCCTTCCCCATTCCCATTTTTGTCCCATAGTGCATAAACCTCAAGACCAGCCGTTAAGGTCGGGTCCTGCAAAGGGACCTCGTAGTAAGGCGTTAAGGGTTTAACGGCGTTGACACCTTTTACAGCGCCGTTAACCCCTTAATGCCAGGGTCCTAATGAGGGCCATAGTCTTCGTACAGACGCCATTCGTATTCTATGGGCAAAGGGAAATATCTGCTGAGAACGTCTGCCAGAAGATGGAGTTCCCCTGGAACGTGTTCGGACAACAGAAACATCTCATGTCTGAGAGCCACATCCAGATGTTCTGGGACAGCTTGGATAGCCCTGGAGAGTGAGTGCCTCCCTGTTTGTTCAGGTAACACATGGCTGCAGTGCTGTCTGTTAGAATCAGCACTGTCTTCCCTTTAGTTGCATCTGAAAGGCCTTTAATGCTGTTAGGGAGAATTCTCATCTATGGCTAATTTCCCTTACCTAGTGAGTCCCTCAGCAGCTTTGCTGGACTTCCGGAGTTGAATTTTTTCCACTAGGTAAGAGTGTGAGCTTTTCCCCCACTCTTACCTGTGTTTTGCTATGTGTTTCCACCTGTTTTTGTGATTGTGGACTCTGAAGTACACCACTTCAGTGGCCCCCTTCTTGTGTGTCAGCCAGCACCTTCAGTGCAGTGGCACTGGGTTGTCGCTCAGACACAAACCGACTCCATTTCTGAGGCGACTACCATCCCCCAGAAAAGAGTAAAGTTACCATCTACCACAGATCCAGTACACCCCATCTTCCATGGAGTACTAGGAAGGGTTAATTTGTATCCCTTTTGTACCTCCTAGAGCATTGTTTCGCTCTTTTAACATTTAGACATGGTTGGTGGCAGTGGTATCTACCCTAACTTTCTACCATGGTTATCTTATATAACCGTGGTAACGTTGTAGGCAATTGGATTAGCCTAGAACTTAAACCCGCTTGACCAAATCCTTTTTCTTTTGGCTCCGGCGCGTTTTATTCGCCATTTCTTTTTGTTAAACTCCTTCTTGTGTTTTGCTTTGCGCGGCAAACTAGGTTTGCCTTCTTTGTTTACTGTCTTTTGGCGGGCTTCTACCTAGAGGCCCTCCTCAAGGAGCCTGGGTGTCTAGGTGGGCTGAATGTGAGGGAGGGATGTAGTCACCCCCTGCACAGGGTATCCTAGGAAACCCAAGTCTCACTTTGTTACGATTGGTCAAGGTGGTTGTCCGGGCTGGACAACCCCCCTGCTGCCTGATTGACAGCCAGGCTGTGTGAATGGGGGTTTTGCGCATAAAAGGCAGGTCTCTTGGGCTAGAAGTCAGAGAGTCGCCACTGGAACTACAAGGAACTGACGAGAAGCGGAGAGAACGACGACTGCTGCAACTACCCCGTCCCGGCGAAGCCCTGCTGCAGTCCTGAGCTATCTTCCCTTCGACGACTAAGAGGAGTTCCAGTCTGGAGTCTTCTTCCCTTGAGCTTGGTGGGGATAACCAGCTCATCTTCTACAACCAGAGGATCCTCTTCCTTGGTCGAAATCGCTGCACACAGCTGTAGTGGTCCGGATAGCCACCTGAAGATCCTCTCCTGTTTTTAAGGAGCACACCTTTTATTCCGTGTTGCTGCCGGCGTCATCCCTGTGTGGTGCAGACCCCCTTCAGACGTCCTCCTTCACAACGAAGCTCCAGGAATCGTGGGTCTGCGAGAAACCACTAGGAACAACTGCCAGGGCACCAGCTGCACCGTTGGAACAAGGTACTGTGTTCTGCTTGAGGAAACTGGGTGAATCCCTTTTCTTCATTTCCACGGCTTGCCCTTGTCTTCCCTCCTTCTTATAACTTTTGCTTCCGAACATTGACAATATTGAAGTACTTTTGGCTAAGTTGAATCTCAAACTATCTGACTGTGTGATCCTCGGCAACAGGCCCCGGTGTCTCTCAACCCTGGCTCCGGCCCTTTAACTTTTGAACTCCTGTCTCTGAGTGTTTCGTGATTCTGTCTGCCTAACCAAAATATTGCCTGTGATTTTTGCCTCCAACTCCCTCTAGGTATCTCAAGTGCTAAGTGTGTTTGTACCCCGGTACCATTTCATGTCACGGATACGCGTTTAGTTAGTAGACCGACCTGTCAAAAAGTGATCGCAATTGTATTCGCGGTAACGTGTTTTGTTCTTCACACCGTTATATTCAACACAGGGTACTTACTTTGAGACTTATTGTACATTGGTTAGTTGTAGTATATTTAACGTGTGTTTTTTTTTATTAAGTTTAATAGAAGTGTTGTGTTGATAATGAATGGTTTAAAAATAAATGTACTTATATTTTTCTACCTGAAACCTTGAGTCAGTGTTTGCTTGAGTCACAGTAATTGTGGTCCCTTTGTGTAATCTCTGCTGCTGCTCATATACTCTTGAGATAAGCCTGGCTGCTCTGCTACTGCTACCACTATAACATAGTAGTACAGGCGTGTACCAAAGGTAAAACTTGTATTGCCACCTGTAGTCTTAATTGTGTGTAGTGGTCCCTAAGGGCACTGCACGGGATTCTGCCTAACAAATGCCTTAAACACCGCTAATAGCTCCAGTAGATTTATATGGTTGGACGCTACTTGAGGGGACCACACTCCAAGCGCATGGCTTTGCACACCGTCACCTCCCGACTGGCTACATATTGAGGGATCTGAAAAAGCATGTTCTGAACCCTCTCATTGGAGCGGAAGATGAGGCCGTCTTTCGTCCGTATTAGAGCTCCCAGAAATTGTTTTATTTGACTGGGGACTAGACTATTTTTTCTCGTTGATAGAGAAACCCAGATTGAACAGAAGGTCTACTGTCTTTTGGGTGTTCAAAAGACATGTGTTGTACGAGTCCCCTGTTATGAGCCAGTCGTCGAGGTAAGGGTAAACTGGGACTGATAGTCTGCGCAGGTGCGCTGCTGCCACTGCCAGGACCTTCGTAAACACACTTGGCACCGAGGGAATGCCGAAGGGGAGCACCTTGAATTGATAGTGCATGTGCTCTATCATGAACCTTAGATATTTCCTGTGCGCTGGCAACATTGAAATATGAAAGTATGCATTTTTCATGTCCAATGTTGCCATGTAGTCCCCTTGTTTCAACAGTGGGATCACCTCCTGTAGCGCTACCATGCAAAACCTTTGAGGTTTTATAAACATGTTCGCTGGACGCAAGTCTAGAACAGGGCGCATGGTAAGGTCCTTTTTGGGTACAAGGAAGTACACTGAATAAATACCCTTGTTTACCTGAAGAATAGGGATGGCTTTTATGCAGTCCTTTCCCAGCAGTGCTTCCTCCTCTTGATTCAGGATCTCCAGATGGTCCAGTGAGAGGCGCTGTGAGCGCGGTGGTCTGAATTGGGGAGGTCGGGCGAATTCCACGCAGTACCCGTGGGCGACCGTCTTTATAACCCACTGGTCTCAAGTTATCCCCTCCCATACCGTGAGGAAAGATGTTAAGCGCCCCCCGACCGGGGTGACATGGTAGGGAACCTGGATCTGATGGTCATTTCTGACCAGAGGCTGCGGTTCCTCTAGGATTGGGGCCTCTACCTCTGGCTTTGGCGCATCGCTGACCCCTTGGTGGGTAGTATGCAGGGCTTCCTGATGTTTGTCCAGCATTAAAGTTTCCTGTGCTATAGTTGTACTGACTTGCACGGGACTGCCTTCAAAAAGACCAACGAGAATTACCTCCTCTTTGGGGGGAAGGTTTTTGAGTAATCCGTTGCAGGGACTTAAGAGTCTCATGCTCTTTTTTGGCCGTTTCCAGGGCCTCATTGACTGCCTTTCCCGAAGAGGTTAGTTTCTTCAATGGGTTTGTTGATGAGAGCAGCCTGTGACTCAGGCTTGAAACCTGAGTTATGAAGCCAAGCATGCCGCTTAGGTAAAGTGCCCTGGGCCAGAGATCTGCCTGCTGTCTCAGCAGTGTCCAGAGTGTTCTTTATTACATTCTGGTTTACTTGCCTGCCTTCATCCACAATGGTG
Source organism: Ambystoma mexicanum (assembly GCF_040938575.1). Taxonomy (NCBI): domain Eukaryota; kingdom Metazoa; phylum Chordata; class Amphibia; order Caudata; family Ambystomatidae; genus Ambystoma; species Ambystoma mexicanum. Next base: position 1,686,854,002 of record NC_090937.1, on the reverse strand, counting down.
AGAAGCCTGGACCTGACGGGTTCTGGGACCTCCTGGAGACCTTACTGTACTAGTATCCATTGAGCGTCTGCTTAACTCGCCAGCAGCGTAGTGTTATTCGCTATGCGTGTGGTATATGCAGCAGCCGAGGTAACCCACTTACCTAAGGCATACAACCTCTTGGATTCTTTATCCGGAGGCGCCTCCCCCGTAGCAAGGGGTACTCCTGCCCGTTTCTGGGTGGTAGTCACTACAAGGGAGTCGGGGGTGGCGTGCCCTTTACTGTATTGAGGGTCCGAAGGAGCTGGCTGAAATAACTTTTCTACTCTTGGGTTCACTGTCCGGGTCTGAGCTGGCAACACCAGGGAGGGGGCCAATCTTCTTTTAACCGAATTAAGGAGGGGAATGGCCTGGCTTGAGGGGGGTTTCTCCTTGAGAATGTCTTCCACAAAGTCCAGCTCGGGTACCGCTTCTTGAGTAGTGATTTGGAAGTGATCTGCTGCCTTCTTTAACATGGCATTGAAGGCCATTTGGTCGTCTACAGGCGAGGCCTGGCGAGCCGGGGAGGACGGAGGAGAATCCAGGCACAATACATCAGTGTCCTGATCTTGTTGGGGATGCGTCCATGGGTCCGTCACCATTTGTTGAGTTTCTTTGCAATTGTCTGTGGCATCTGCCTGGTCCTCATTGTAGCCCTGCAGGTAGGAAGGTTCTTCATCTTCACTGTAAATGTCTTGATAAGTATCCATCTGAACGATGTCTTCATGATGGACGGGGACGGAAGGCTGATCTTCATGGAAATGTGAAGCAGATTTAAGATTAGGTTCTCCACAAGATCTTTTCGGGGAAGGATGTTCAGAAAAATTAATAATTTTTTCAAGACATTCCATGCACCCTTCAAATTTCTCCCTTGTTCACTAAAAGGAACCAGAAGGGCCTACGAGTGGAAAAACGTTGTCTTACGCCCCTTTACGCCGAAATGTGTCACTCGGGTGTTGGAAAGAGGCTCCTGACTGTTCTCGTAGGTCTTGCGAGAATCGGGCCACCATGCATATTTATAGATTTGTCCGCGGCCTGCCCCATGTTTTTCGATGGAATAGGTATCAGCCCAACCGCCAAAGTAATTCTTGCAATACTGTGTTCAATCACTGCCGAATCGGCACAAGTTAGTGGGTCCGAAGGTCTATCGGTAGATTTACTGCCTATCGCGGCATTAGAGGGCCTAGCGGTAGGTTTTTTGACTTGAGGCATAGTCATAGATTTTGGGGCTACCAGGCCTTTAAGGACCGCTGGAGCGTCGAAATTCTGTGCTTCGACGTGTAAACCTGATTTAGGGGTAGCACCCTTGTTTGTTTTGGAATGCCCAGTCGCAAAACGCTGCTGCGGATGCGGGGAAGGCTGTTGATCTGAACGATCAGAGGAATCCGCCAATATTTTTGATGCCCCTGCTGGCGCTTTCACCTTTTTCGAAGTACCCACCGAAATAGCTCCAGCCATTCCCATTGGCTAGGAAGCTTATTGGGACTTCATTTCCCAGAAGCACCAGCGCTCCTCTAATAGGAACGTCAGACGTTTCAGCGCCGACGCTACAGCGCCGGCGCCACTGGGCCGAGACGGTCTTGCGCAGGTCCTCACCGTCCACGTCGTCTGGCGCAGAAAACGCTGCCAGGAATCACTGAGGCACCAAATCACACAAATTCCACACAAATATGGGCTTTCCCTCTCGGGACATCCTGCTCCTAGACCAATAGAAACTTCATTGCTTAAACGAAGCCATGATTGCAATGCGTCTCGCCAGGACAACAATGACAGCCAAAACAGAAACAACGAGGAACTTGCAATTAAAAGACAACACAAAAAAATAAGACCCTCAGCGATGCAGTTGCCAGTTACACCGACCACAACAAAACATACTACCGAACTAAAAATGTGTTTACACAACACACGCTCACTAATCAAACACGCCCAATGTATCCATGATAGGATCATTGAGGAAGATATAGATATCTTCTGTATCATAGAAACCTGGCTCTCGGAGCCTCTAGGTCCAACTTGTGACATTGCCGTCCCTGATCGGTACGTAATTCACTGCACTAACAGGAAAACCAGAAAAGGAGGGGGAGTTGCAGTAATTGCTAGAAGCTCCATTGCACTCTTCCCAGGTAAATCATTGTGCAGTGGCTGTAAAATGATTCACCTTAAGCACCTACCAACTGAAAACAATTGCCTTAATCTGATAGTGGTTTACATACCACCATCTCCCACCCCTGATTTCAACGAAAACTTCACCCACCTCCTAAATCTCCTGAAAGGACCCAATTGCGCCACATTAGTGGTCGGAGATCTTAATAGATGGTACGGCAATCAGGCAGACAAAGACGCCATCAACTTAGAAAGCTCACTACAAAACATAGATTACAACATCACTAACAGAGAACCGACAATGAAAAATGAACATCAACTGGATTGGATAATTACCAACAACCTCGAGACACACGACTACCAAACCAAACCCGGTGTCTGGTTATACCACTACAGTGTCACCTTTCAGGTCTCTCTCCCCTTGCCTAAGGAGGAAAACCCCTAACCCTCCTATAAAAATCATGCAAAGGAACTTCAAAAACATTTAGAAAGAACAACTTGAATCCTGTATAAAAGACTTTACCACCAGTATTGAAGAAGAGGACTCTTGCGACACCATGATGAGTACCCTCCTTGACCATCTAAAAAAGCTAGTAGATCAAAATGCTCCCTTACAGACCAAAACCTTTAGAACCAAAAGCAAATTGCAAGAATGGTTCTCTAAAGAACTGTCCCAGTTAAAAGGAGCCAAAAGAAAACTGGAAAACGCATGGAAAAAAAACCCACACCAGAAAATAGTGAAAAATGGAAAACCACAGAAACTTACTTCAAGAAAGAAATAATAGATGCCAAAAAGCAGTTTGTTCAATAAACAAATCTTGGCAGCAGACAATGTGTCAAGTAAATTATTCAATATCTTGAAATCCTTAGACAAACCCCTTGCCATCTCGCCACCTTTCTCACCCTCGCAACAGGAATGCGATAACACCCAGAAATCATTTTTTGAGAAACTAGAAAAGGCTAGAGACAAAATCTCAAAAGCCCAACTAAACAAACCTAAAACCATAAAAATGCCGGCAGAAAAGCCTCTTGAGAACATACAAACTTTCAACTTTTCGTATTTCACTGCAGAAGAGATGAAAAAAACACTCACCTCTATGAAACCTCCATCCTGCGCGGAAAACATCTTAGCAGCCAAAATAATTCTCGAACACCCAGATATTTTTGCCCCCAAACTGGCTAAAATTGTCAACACCTCCTTTAGGGACCAGTCAGTCCCTCAGTCCATAAAAAAGGTCACTGTAACCCCCTTGATAAAAAAATCAGGCCTGGATCCGAGAGATCCAGCCAACCTAAGACCAATCACGAACTGTAACTTCTTGCTCAAAATCATGGACAAGGTAGCTACCGCTCAATTACAGGCAAACACTGAGGCCTCAGACTCCACCCACAACAGTCAGGGTTTAGACCGGCACACAGTACAGAATCAGCTATGCTGGATTTACAGACAGAGATGCTCAGCATCATGGACAGGGGAAAAACAGGACTTCTTATCCTGTTGGACCTCAGCACCGCATTCGACCGACTAGACAACAATCTGCTTGAAGTAGCACTAGGTAAAACGGCAAATTGCTCACCAGCAGCAAAGACATGGATAATGTCTTTCCTAAAGAACAGGACCTCTCAAGTCCATTAGGGAGATGCATTCTCCATGGAAAGGGAGATTCTTTGCGGGGTCGCACAGGGAGCCAGCATGTCACCACTACTTTTCAACCTCTACATCAGATTTCTATGCAATGTATTAGATCATGTAGATGTGTTTTTTACCAACTATGCGGACGATACGCAGCTGGTGTTGGAACTTAGTGGGGACCATAAAACTGAAAACGATAATCTTCTCAGAATATATAAAATCATTGAGCAATGGATGGACTCCAATTGGATGTGCCTGAACGGCAATAAAACCGAGCTGATGGTCTTTGAATCCACCCAAGCCAGAAACTCTCTAACCTCAGTCTATGCAAATTTTAAGATTGAAGACACAAACATCAAAGTACTTGAGAAGGTGAAAACCCTAGGTATGATGATGGAAGCATCCCTAGGAGCTGAAGCTCAGACTTAGTACATTAAAAAAACATGCAATTACAATCTGTGACTGCTTAAAGCCATTAGACCCTATCTCTCAGAGAACAACTGTGCCACAGTGGCCAGAGCCACCATCCTATCCCGATTAGACTATGGGAACGCATTAATGGTAGGAGCCAAAAAAAAAAAAAAAAAAGCCTACAGGTGTATCAGATCATCCAAAACAATGTGGTTAGGATAATCAAATGCAAATTAAAATCTGACCACTTCAGCAATTCTAGGAAGGAGCTACACTGGCTTAAAGTGGAAAGCAGAACCCACTTCAAGGCTCTTACAATAGCGCATAGATGCATCCATGGGAAAGCCCCAGGCTACCTAAAATCCAAAATACGCTTCATGCTCCAAGCCGCACCCTAAGATCAATGTATCAAAATAGGATTGCAGTAGCGCCACGCAAACGCAAGCTGAGCCTTGGTAAATCCTTTCCTGTTATCACAGCAAGTATCTGGAATAATTTGCCAGTTAACATAAGGAAAGAACCCAACTACTTGCGTTTTCGTAAGCTAGTGAAAACATACCTCTTCGACTGATAACGCCACCTCTGACTCACTGATCTAGAGATATTACTAGTTGAATTGTGCCGTCATATATATGTTTTGTCTTTTGTGTCCTTGTTTCTGCGCCCCGAGACTCTGGGAGTTAGCGGCGCATTACAAATAAATAAATAAAATAAAAATAAAATAGGTGGAGGAGTTGTGTGTTTAGTGTAATGCGTTCTTTGTACGCCCCTGTCGCCGGGTGCTGTCCCTGAAGCGAGACTAGTGTCAGGCCTTGAAGGGTCGGGGACTAGCGTGACAGACCTAGAAGTGTCTGCCTTGAGGTCTATCACATTTGCAATGGATGTTTGGGCATCGGAGGTGCCCCCGTCACTTTCGGCAGGTGTGGCGGTGGGGGAAGAGGGTTCCACCCGTGACATACCGTACGCGGCCCACCGCTTTACACAGCACTCCTTAAGGGTCTTAGGCCGAAGCAGTTTACAAGCCGCACACCGCTTCTCGTTGTGATCTAAGGGGAGACAGGAGTTGCACGTCCCGTGCTCGTCCTTCCACGGGTATCTGACCCTACACTTAAGGCAGAACCTAAAAGCAGTCCTTTCCATAGCAAAAGGGGAAGATGACCAGACCTAAAGGGTAAAGAGGGGGAAAGAGGAAAGACATACCGAAAATATGGCCCCCCCCTCTCCCTACTGTAAAGGTCGGCCAGAGGCCCCGACCACGTGGAAGCTCCGGCCGCTGGATTGTATGCGCCGAAATCCACCGCTGTTGACAAATCCCCTGCAGTCTTCGTCGAAGTTGGTCCTACCGTCGAAGTGACTTAAAGGGAGAATAGCCGACAAGTCGGTTTAAGATAAACAACATCTCTTATGTAAGAGCTCCATTATAGGGCGACCAGTTATCTGGGCGGAAAAAAACAATCTGAGGGACCTCGGCGCGTGAGGGATTTTGGGTACACTACACGTCACGATAGGGATAGTGTTACAGACACGCCTATGCTGACATCCCCTTTCGGTCCCCAAAAGACAAGATGCAATACTGCGCGGTTACCACTGGATGTCGGACCATATGCACAGCATGTGATTCTAAGCAGATTAACAAGCATCAGAAATTGTATTTTGTAGGAATACTATTTGTTCATATTGCTCGGCACTTGCACTTTAAGTATACACCTTACACCCACTACTAATAGGGGCTCTTTAGCCTGTAGCACCTTACATGCTCCTTTGTACACCCCTCATTAGGTAGATTGTGTTGATAATGTAATTATAGCATGTCTAAACGCAAGTCTAAAGCCCCCCATTTGGTTCCTAATAAAACCAAAAAAAGTAAGACCAGTTCCGTAGGTGGTCTGGGCGGGCCAGACCTAGGTGGTAATGTTCCCAAAACGAAGTTTCCAAAAAGTAAAAGCGCTCAGGTTTCACCAGGACAATCAACTCTAAATGAATATCTTAAACAAATGGCAGGTAAATTAGAAGAGCACATCCAATACACAGAAAGAGCTAGTGAAGTTGCCAGTCTACAATCTAGTGTAGTTGGTGACAAAAGAATGCCCTCTTTATCTCCACAAATACCTCACTCCCAAGCCTCTCGCAATGTCTTGGAAACACTCTGAACAATAATGTTTTAGAAAAGGACCCAATGGAAGGTGGTAGTGTGGGGGCCCTGACGGGGCCATCCCTATTGGTAGCCTGGAGGGAAGAGGATTGAGGCCCCCCTCAGTTGTATCTTTGAATGACTCGATGGAGTCAGTATCATGTGATTTTAAAATCTTGAACGTGCTGCTGGATAGAAAACTAGCACCCATCCTAGATAAAATAGGGGCCCTCAAAAACTCATCGAGTACATTATGTATTATGGATGATCTAATAAGAGGCCTAAAAAAAGATATTTTGGATATTAAAGATCTTGTTCCAGAACGAATAGGATCAGCAGTAATTGGGACTGTGGTGGAAAACCCAATTTCTTTATTGCCTATCCCCACCAATAAACCACATATGGGTGGAATGGTAGCTCAGAATCCCATAGTCTCTGCCCCCCCCCAATCCCCATTTCTGTACGGCATAGTACCTCCTTTTTGGAGGACACTATATGGAAGGGTAACAAGGGCCGTTTGGTGGTCTCGGCTGTGGGCTTGCACAAGATTTTAAAGGACAAATGTCCCTCTAGCGAGCAAATGGTGCTCAACCTACCTGCAGAGGCTGTCCCCCTGGTTGGAGTAATCACAGGACTCCCCCCAACCCCCAGACCCTGGCTTGGTGGAATCCACTTCGTCCCTTTTAAACAAAACGGCACAGCGGATTAACACACGCCTCCCGGAGACGAAGGTGAATCCCAGAGGCATTCTCATGGATATAGGGGGATTGTGTGATGGTCTCGACGATTGCTCCAGCTATGCCTAATTATGTGGTTACCTCTATTAATCCCGAGTGGCGGTCTTGTCGAAGGCACTTTCAAAATAGTGCCTTTTTTCCTTTGGGAGCTTTTTATCTCGCAAACCCCTCTCTGTTTGCACCTCAGAACACTATTAAACTCCCAAATTTGTGTGCGGCATATGATTGCTTGGGTGGGGGGGACAGAATGTACCAAAGAATCCAGTGGCTACTGTGGATTTGGTAAACCACTACAAGGTTTTGGGGGAAATTGAGGAATTGGCATTGATTAATGCGAATTGCAGGTCAGTAGCAGTAGGGGGTGGTTTAGTGTTATTGAGAACTGGTTTGGGTGAGAGCCAGATCGGGGATACTAGGGGTGTTATGGGTGGGGCTTGTTTTTTCGCGAGCATGTGTGTGCCTGTGGTTGTGTCTGAGCTGACCTGTAGTGTGGTGAGCAGGTGTCTGGAGCGGATACCTAGTAGTTTGTTCGTTCCTTGTGCTGATGGATCTAGGGCGAGTGCGAGTGGTAGCTCCGGTACGTTTGCCATGGGTTGCTGTGATGATCGTTTGGTGAAGAAAGATGGTAAGAAGTGGGTAGGAGGAATGTGGGTGGGAACTGGATGCTGTGTAGCCGCCATCGTCTAATGGGCTGGGGGCAGCAATACAGTTTGAATTTGGGAGAGCAGAGTACAAGTACAGTTCAGGAGTGGGAGTCAGTTCAAATGCCAGTACAATTTAGATGTGGGAGTCATGCACGTGGCAGGATACCGATACAAATAAAGCATGGAAAACAGGCAGTCAGGCAGAGGCAAGATACCAATACGGTTGAGAAGTAGGAAACGGGCAAAAATACATATACAATTTTAGATGTGGATATTAGTCAGAGGCAAAATAACAATACGATTCAATATGTGGGAAATTAGCAGAATACCAGTGTAGTTTAAATGTGAGAGGACAAACTGGGCACCCATACTGTTGAGGTGTGGGGATCAAGCATAGTGGCAGTACGGTGCAGAGAGCAGATAATACCGCTCAGATGGGGGATTAGAGCAAAATAGATGGTACAATACAATTGTGGGGGTCACGCCGAGTGGCACTATGGCTCGGGGGTGGGAATCGGGCATGGTATCAGATCAGATGAGTAGCGGGCTGATGTAGAGTTTGGTGTCAGAGCAGCAGTACATCTGGGGATGGTAGCAAGTACTCATGAATTTGCAGTAGGCAGTGCAAGGAAGAGTCAGACATGGACAGGCACACATAGGCAAGTTGAGTGCCTTTTAGTGGGTGCCTTCTGGTGGGGCCTCATATCCGGCTCGCTCTTTCCGGTCGAGGACAGTGGGGGAAGTAGGGCCTGGCGGCCAATGGGAGCTTCGTGCTCAGCTGGGTTGTTGCCTAGCAACACCCAACGGCAACAAGGCGGCGGCCATTTTCTGATGTTTTATCCGATCCACGCGGTGGCGGCCGCTGCAATACGGCAGATTCCAGACCCTGTTCAGGGTGGAGGCAAAGTGGCGCAGCAGGTAGGTCCTGAGAGAGGGACCTGTGGCGGGTGGATGATGTGGGATGCAGAAGTCTGCTTCAGAGGAGGTACGGTGGACGGTGTGTGCGGGCTCCTGCCCTCGCACGGCTGTAGGCTGCTGCACCCTCCTGCCCTGTAACAGCTGCAAGCTCCTGCCCTGTAACAGCTGCAGGCTAGTGGAATTGCTGATGGATGTTTGAACGCGAAGGAAGAAAGATACAATACCAGTAACAGAGTGGTCCGGCTCCACGAGTGTGCTCAATCGGAGGTCTCTGTAAGGTATCCAGCCAAGAAGTAGCAGAAGCGAAAGTAAAAGAATGAGAATGAGGAATTAAGTGGTCCTGCAACGGTTTAAGCAAAATCCATCACACAAACGAAAGTCTTACATTTTTTGGACACAAAGAGGTCCAAGCCAGAATGAGGGAGATCAATTGTGAACATTGGGCCTAATTACAAGCATGGCGGTCCTGAACTACGGTACCGGTAAGCAAGCATACTATGCGCTCTACTCGCGGGTGCCGTTTCACCCGCCAGGTTTTTCCTGGCGGGTGTAACGGCACCCGTGAGCAGAGCACGACGGATGCACCGGCACAACTCTGTATGTGCCGGTGCATCAGACCTCCCCATCCCCACTCAGCCCTATGGGGCAGAATGGGGATCAGAAGGCCCTTGATTTCGGCACCCGCAAAGGGCCAATTACCGGGTCCTCCAAGCTCAGCATGACCCGGTTCTTGCCCATTCGCAGGTGCCGGAAAAAATGCAACTCCGGCGGCAGCCGTGCCCTTCATAAGGGCATGGCTACCGCCAGAGTTGTAATGAGGCCCATTGTGTTTGAGAGGCCTGAGCCCGAACGAGGTAAACCAATTGTGAACATTATGCTAAACGGGGGTCCGAACCGGAAGGTGGGAGATCCAAGGTGAACAGCGGACCTGAGAACTTGTGAATGTGAAAATCCTGATAGAAAGGAACTTTGGTGCTTGTGTTGTTACGTCAGGCTTCTACAATAAGAGACCTTTATTTGGAAAGAGACTTTGGCACAGATGGTCCTGATACCTATGCTTTGCACTATATCATTGTGTCAGAGAAGCCACAGTGTGTGCGAAGCTTGAGCGTGCTGCCTTGTCCCATGTTGAAAACATGCTCAACTATCCTGACATATCATTTCTTGAACACCTTTCTTTTTGCATACATTGTTGACTCACACCATTTGTATTTAGAAGTAAGGATTGACAATAGGTTTATTAGTAAAGGCTCTTTTATTTTGACAAAGACGCCACTAGGACTGCAGTATTACTTGTTGATGGTCATAGTTTGCTCCCATCCTTAGATTTAGGGTTAGATAGGCGTTCAACCAGCCCATTGAAGTTCAATAAAGACCCTTGAACTGTGATCACTTGTGTCTGTCTTCCCTGTTTGATACCATGCCTTCCTTACTATAGCCATCCTTGATAGACTTTTTTTGTGGAAGTTACACATATATTTCCTTTCTTTTGAACAGTTACAAAACACTCAAGGCCAAAGCCATTATCCTTCCCCGCTTAGGGTCAGAATATTAATCTGGACACAGGACTGTTTTGTTTTGGACATTCTGACACTGACAGTTCCTTAGTTGTGAGTGTAGGCAGGGAAACTCTGCTAGTGCAGGGACGGCAAGGCCTTTTCCCAATCCCTTTTATGTTATACTAAAACTCTTTAGCTAAAACCATGTCTCACTTGTGTCTGAGTATCAATCCTGACTCCTCACGGTATATAAAGGACAATAAAGAACGCACTTAAAGGACATTTAGAGGATATTGGATAATATGAAATGGACAAAACGTTAGTTTGCCTTTTGCGCAAAAAAGTTAGATTTGCTGTGCACTCTGTACTAACCCCTGCGTATGGTGAGGATGTCATCCGCATACAAGGTGACCTTGAGGGCTGCTAAGGTGGGAGTGAGCTCTTCCATAGTTAGTGTCTTGAAAGTTGTACAGGTAGTTGTGTTTTTTTTTAGATGGGATGTGTGGTGCGCTGTCAGTTGTCGAGCTGGTATCTATGAGTTGATCTTGCTGATGAAGAAAGAGTTGATGGCGGTGGATTTTTCGATGGAGTGTGGGTCAGACAGAGGGTTGATGCAGGGTTTGATGGCTTTGAAGAGCACTCTGCTTTCATTGTTGGCCTTAGCTATGGTGTTTTGGTGGAAGAACTCTAGACATAATCCATGGATCTATCAAGAACAGATTAAGTTTACAGAGTTTTCTTATGCATGTACAGCTCACAAAGTAGCTATGATATATCCATATGATGGATATCCATTAATCCATTATCCATTAATGGTGGCACCGGTTGGGATGTCCTCTTGGCTTCCTTCCACTCCTCTAAGGCCATCATTAATGTCTATGCTAATGGGACCATCTTGGTCCAAGGCCCTCAGGCCAACCTTCACCTCTTCGATAGACGCTTCCCACGCCTCATCAACTTCCTTTCCTCTCATGCTGTGCCCCCTCCTCTGTCCTCGACTAACTTGCCTCTTCCCTCCCTCCCCACCCCCTCTCGTGCTCCTTCTTCACCTCCGCAGGGCGTACCTCTGATCTGTACCCCTCCCCGGAAGTCCTTCAAAGATGGCAAACTTCTCCACATTGCCACTCTTAACTCTCGCTCTGCCGTCAAACATTCCTCTGATATCTGCCGCCTTCATGAGGAACTTGACCTTGACGTACTCGGTCTCACTGAGACATGGTTCACGGCCAGCTCTGTCACCAGCTTTGACACACTCCTACCCGACGGTTACAAGATCCTCTCTGTGCCCAGGCCCAACCGTGCGGGGGGAGGTGTGGCCCTTATCTTCCCTGAGTGGATTCCTGCCACTGTTACTCCCATGCAGACCTACTCCTCTTTTGAATGTCTTGTCTGCCGACTCTCTCTCTCTCCTAGCCATTCCCTTACCGTGGCTACTATCTATCGGCCACCTGGTCAAATTTCCTCCTTCCTCTCCGAGTGGGCGGACCTCTCCTCCTCACTCCTGTCCTCAACCACTCAACTCCACTTTCTTGGAGACTTCAACATCCACCTGGATGCCTCCTGTCCCCCCTCTGGACTCTTTCTCAACCTCTGCGACTCTCTCTCACTCTCTATTCTCCCGTCTGGGCCGACTCATTCTGCAGGGCACACTCTTGATGCCCTGATCTCCTCTGGCCTTCCCCTCTCTGTCTGTCTCTCCACTCCTCTCTCCTGGAGTGATCACTTTCTCCTCTCCTCCCACCTCACCCTCCCTACCCCACAGGCAAAGCCACCCCCATCACTGACACCTTCCTTCTCGGTCATCCGACCCATGAAGCGCATGTCAGTTGAGGCTTTCGCTGCCACCTTCTTGCCCCCTCCTCCACCTTCGGCTGACTCCCACCCTGACACAGCCCTCTCCACTCTCCACTCTGCTATATCTGATACTCTTGATATCCTTGCCCCTGTCATGAGAATCCACCTGAAGCCCAAAGCCAAATGTAACTCCTGGTATGACTCGGATCTTGTCACCCTTAAACGCAAGTGCAGGGTGGCAGAGAGGAAATGGCGTGCTTCATGTTCATCCTCTGACAAACTGGCCTGTCGCTTGCTCCAAAGGCAATACCGGCTCTCCGTTCTCACCAAGAAGAGAGCCCTTATCCAAGCCCGCATCTCTGCGGCATCTAACAATTCAGCCGAACTCTTTAAAATCTGCAAGGAGCTGGCCAACCCTGCTGCAGTCTCTACCTCTCCTGTCCCCTCACAGGCCCTCTGCACGGCACTGGCCTCTCACTTCATTTCAAAAACTCAGGACATCCTGTCCTCACTCTCCTCCTATAACCTCCCCCCCTCTATTCCCTGCCCTTCCTCTGGCTCTTCTGCAGCCACCCCTCCTCTCTCCTTCTCTTCCTTTCCCCTTTTTTCTGCTGACGAGGTTTCAAGACAAGTCCGATCTATGAAAGTCTCATCAAAACAGGTCCACCCCTGTTCCTCCAAAACTATCAAGGACCACATTGACTCCTTGGCTCCTGCCCTTGCTGACTTCTGCAATCACTCCTTCGCCTCTGGAGTCTTCCCATCCCCTCTCAAACACTCCCTTGTGCACACCCTTCTTAAGAAACCCTCTTCCGACCCTTCCTGCCCAGCTAACTATCGCCCAATCTCTATCACTCCCTTCCTGGGCAAGCTCCTGGAGAAACTGGCCATCTCCCAGCTTAATCTCCATGCTGAATGTGTTGGTAGTCTTCATGACCATCAGTCTGACTTCAGAGCTGCCAGAAGCACGGAAACTGCTCTCCTGAACATCCGTGAGGACCTGCTCTCGAACCTTGACTCCAACACTCCGTGTGTTCTCATTCTGCTCGATCTCTCTTCTGCCTTTGATACTGTCAACCATACCATCCTGCTCAACCGTCTCCGTGATAACCTCGGTATCACTGGTCAGGCTCTGACATGGCTGACCTCTTTCCTCTCAAATCGACCCTCCCAGGTCCAACTGGGGTCTTTCCTCTCTGACATCTTCTTCTCTACCTGTGGTGTCCCCCAGGGATCTAACCTCTCTCCTTGGCTGTTCAACCAGTATCTGGCACTTCTCGCCCACCACATCGCCGCTCTCTGCCCCTACTTTCAGTGCTATGCGGATGATACCCAACTCATTTTCAGGCTACCCTCGGCCTCCTCTTCTCCTTCCCTCATCTCTGACTGTCTTTCTGCTATCCAGGAATGGTGTGCCGCCAACGACCTCTGCCTTAATGCCAGTAAGACTGAGATTCTACTCATCGGCACTCCCACTCCCTCCTTCCCTGCTGCTCTCTGGCCGGCCTCTCTGGGCCCTCTTCCTGCTCCTACCTGCAAGGCAAAAAACCTTGGGGTCATCTTCGACTCCACACTCTCCTTCTCTCCTCACATATCCGACGTATCTAAGAAGTCACACTACCAGCTACACCTCCTCAGAGGTATCCTTCCTTTCCTCTCCTTCCCCCAGAAGCTCACTGTCTCTAGAGCCCTGGTTCTCTCTAAGCTGGACTACTGTAACAGCCTCTATCTTAATCTGCCCGACTCTACTCTCCGCCCTTTGCAACTCATCCAGAACAGGACTGCAAGACTTGTCCTTGGCCTCAAGCCCAGGGACCGTATCTCTCCAGGACTGAAATCACTACACTGGCTCCCAGTGACAGCGAGGATCAAGTTCAAAACCCTCTGCATTGTCCACAAGGCCGTCTGGGGCCTTGGGCCAAAATACCTTCAACTCTCTCTTCCTAAATATCTTCCTTCTCGAGCTCTTCGCTCATCCGCCTCCAACTCCCTCAGGGTCAGCCGCTTCTCCAAACAACGAGTTGGAGGCAGATCTCTTTCCACTGCAGGGGCCTTCCTCTGGAACAGCCTTCCTACCTCCCTGAAACTTGAGGAGAACCACCTCCGGTTCCGGAAGCACCTCAAAACCTTCCTCTTTGCCTCCGCTTTCTCTCCCCCTCTCCCCTGCTAATACTACTGAAACTGCACTGAATCTGCAACTGGGCCATTCACCGTTCTCGGCCCAGCCACTCTCCCCTACACTGCCTCCACGGCAACCCCTGCACTACGGGACTGTGTCTGTATCCATACAGCCCCCCTTCCCAGCACTTGTCTGCACTTACCTCGCACTTGCCACCAGCTGGCCCTTGTTATTTATCCTGTATGCTGTATGCTAATAACCCTGTACTGCACTTTCCCCTCTCCCTTTCCCCCATGCACTTTTCCCTTCCCCTCTACCCTTACACTTGCACGATCTGAATGACACCTGGCCTAGTAAGATCGTTGTCTGTCTCCCCTTGTAACCCCCCCGCCTCGTCGTGCCTTGAAACACTTGTGTATAGGCGCGTTACAAATGCCTTATCATATCATATCATGACACAGCAGCCAGACTACTACTCAGAATTGACAAGTGTGAACATATAACCCCAGCTCTGTACTCGCTACTCTGCAAGGTCAGGGAGATCAAGTAAAGACCTATGAGTCGAAAGAGACGATACTTCAAAGAAAGGCACGTAGGCACCGCCTTCTCCACCATTGTGGTAAAACCTTGGAACACGCTGCCTAGGGTTCAGACAGAGCAGTAGCCGGACCCTCGGGCACATCCTGCAGCAGGAGGAGACTTGCTCTTGCTCGCAGGTGTCCATGAAAGGAAAAAGAAAGAGCTGTGGTGACAGAACCAGCTACAGAAAAAAACAAATCAATGTGCAACTTGTATTTTGCTTTACAAATGGGATTGTTGTAAGGGGGGGGGGACTTGTCTCATGAAAGCCAGTTTTACATTGAGATGATAATAGCAACGTTCACCACTTCCCATCATGACTGCCAGGAATGCGGCTGCATGGACTTTTGTGTTCTATCGGCAACACTACGATTATTAGAAGGCTTCTGAGGAGTCAACTCATCCGCAAGATCAAAAATACTCTCATTCAGATGGTGTACGAGAACAGTGGGCTAAGATGTGGTCTTTTCAGAGTGGGCAACCGGTGTACGACAACTCTGGACTATGAGGAGGTCTTTTCAGAGCGTGCAGGTTTGTTTAGAATTATGGGCTGACTTTCTGGAAACCTTTTTCAAAGAGCAGTTGGGAGATCTTGTTTCCTTGAAAATATTGATCAAGGTTCAGAAAATGAATAACATGGGAGTCTACAATGCTCAGACCATGAGCCTGTGATAGCATCCTCTATTGATACTTGAGGAACTGAATGAAAAATGCAGTTGAAAATGAGTCCAGATGAAACGTGTGTCCGTAGCCCCTGTTCTTGCAGACTACTTGAGAGGTAAAAGTTAAAATCAACCATTATTCATTAATGGACTTTTATGGCCAGCGGCCTGGTAGGTAAGAAGAAGATTACGGGCATCATTAGGACCCTGTCGGTCCCGTAATGAACGGTGCCGGTACGGTCCCAGCACTGTTCATTAAGGGCTGCCCTATTACGAGGCCTGCTAGCGGGTCCCGCTTTTCACGTCTGGTTAGCATCCTCCCCATGGCTCAATGGGAATGGGGATTGATTTTTACCGGGTCCAAGAAAAGGGCAATTACCATGTCCGCCAAGGTCAGCATGACCCGGTTATTTCCCTTTTCTTGGACCCGGTAAAAAATAATTACCGGCGGCAGCCATGCCCTTAATAAGGGCACGGCTACCGCCAGGATCGTAATGAGGACCTATGCCTGATATTGCTATAAGCTTAATCAATAACAAGCATCCTCAGAAATAATAATGAGCATCTTGTGAATAAATGATGAGCATCCTCTGAATAAATGATGAGCATCCTGTGAATAAATGGTGAGCATCCTCTGAATAAATGGTGAGCTTCCTCTGAATGCAGGATGATCATTCTCTGAATGAATGTACATCTTCTGAATGAACAATGAGCATCCTCATAAGGACCAATAAGTCTCCTCTAAATGAACGACAGGCCTCTTCCGAATGAATGATGAGCCTCCTCCAAATGAACGATAGGCCTCCTCTAAATGAATGATAGGCCTCCTCTGAATGAACAATGAGCCTCCACATAATGACCAATAAACCTCCTCTCCTCTAAATGAACAATGAGCCTCCTCTAAATGAATGATGAGCCTCCTCTAAATGAACAATGAGCCTCCCCCGAATGAACAATGCACCTCCTCCGAATGAACGATGCACCTCCTCTGAATGTACAATGAGCCTCCTCTAAACGAAAAATGAGCCTCCTCTGAATGAACGATGGGCCTCCTCTGAATGCACGATGATCATTCTCTGAATGAATGAACTTCCTCTGAATGAACGATAGAACTCCTGTGAATAAATGTTGATCATTCTCTGAATGAATGATGAGCCTATTATGGAAGAACATTGAGCCTCCTCCGAATGAACGATGCACCTCCTCTGAATGTACAATGAGCCACCTCTAAACGAACAATGAGCCTTCTCTGAATGAACAATGGGCCTCCTCTGAATGCACGATGATCATTCTCTGAATGAATGAACTTCCTCTGAATGAACAATAGAACTCCTGTGAATAAATGTTGATCATTCTGTGAATGAATGATGAGCCTATTCTGGAAGAACATTGAGCCTATTCTGGAAGAACAATGAGCGTACTCTGCATCAAAAATGAGCCTCCTCTGAATCACCAACAAGGATCCTCTGGATCACAAACAAGCATCCTCTGAATCATCAACAAGCATCCTCTGAATAAACAATAAGCAAATTGACTAATAAGCCTCCTCTGAGTGAATGATAACCCACCTCTGGATGAATGATGTGCCTGCCTCCTCTGAATGAACGATTAAACGCCTTCGAATGAATGATGCGCCTCCTCTAAATGAACGATGAACCTCCTCTAAACTAACAATGAGCATTCTCTGAGCCACCTCTAAATGAACAATGACCCTCCTCTAAACGAACGATGAGCATCCTCTTATCCACCTCTAAATGAACAATGACCCTCCTCTGAATGAACAATGTGCCTTCTCTGAATGAACACTGTGCCTCCTCTAAACAATGAGCCTCCTCTAAACGAACGATGAGCCTCCTCTAAATGAACGATAAGCCTCCTCTAAACGAATGATAAGCCTCCTCTAAACGAATGATAAGCCTCCTCCAAATGAACAATGAGCCTCCTCTAAACGAACAATGAGCCTCCTCTGAGCTACCTCTAAATGAACAATGAGCCTCCTCTGAATGAACAATGTACCTCCTGTAAATTAACAATGTACCTCATCTAAATGAACAATGAGCTTCCTCTAAATGAACGATGAGCCTCCTCTAAACGAACGATGAGCCTCCTCTAAACGAACGATGAGCCTCCTCTAAACGAACGATGAGTCTCTTCTAAACGAACGATGAGTCTCTTCTAAACGAACGATGAGTCTCCTCTAAAGGAAGGATGAGCCTCCTCTAGATGAATGATGAGCCTACTCTGGATGAACGTTGATCATTCTCTGAATGAACGATGAGCCTATTCTGGATGAACAATGAGCCTATTCTGGAAGAACAATGAGCCTATTCTGGAAGAACAATGTGCCTATTCTGGATGAACGATGAGCCTCCTCTGCATCAACAATGAGCCTCCTCTGAATCACCATCAAGCCTCCTCTGAATCACCAGCGAGCCACCAATGAGCCTCCTCTGAATCACCAACGAGCATTCCCTGCCTCATCAACGAGCATCCTCTGAATCATCAACAAGCATCCGCTGAATCACCAACGAGCCTCCTCTGAATCACCAATGAGCATTCCCTGCCTCATCAACGAGCATCCTCTGAATCATCAACAAGTATCCTCTGAATCATCAACGAGCATCCTCTGAATCATCAATGAGCATCCTCTGAATCATCAATGAGCATCCTCTGAATCATCAACGAGCATTATCTGAATGACCGATGAGCCTTCTCTGAATCACCAACGAGCATTCCCTGAATCATCAACAAGCATCCTCTGAATCATCAACGAGCATCCTCTGAATGACCGATGAGCCTTCTCTGAATCACCAACGAGCATTCCCTGAATCATCAACAAGCATCCTCTGAATCATCAACATGCATCCTCTGAATCATCAACAAGCATCCTCTGAATCATCAACGAGCATCCTCTGAATCATCAACGAGCATCCTCTGAATCATCAACGAGCATCCTCTGAATCATCAACGAGCCTCCTCTGAATGACCGATGAGCCTTCTCTGAATCAATGATGAGCCTCTTTTGAATGGAACAATTAGCATTTGCAGATTCAATGAACGAGCATCCTGCGACATCCTCATTGAAAATCGGGACAATTACCATAGAAGATCTGACCTGTAGCGCAGAGCAGAATAACTGTGTGAAAACGTTTAAAATCTGTATGCTGCCTTTCAAATAAATAATGCCTGAAGGCAATTATGCCGGAGGCAATTAGCAAGACCGCAGGGACATCACAAGGGTGAGCTGAGGGCCTGAACTGAAAGTGAGCATTTTATTTTTCCTTTTGTTCGTATTTACACAAATGTAATAAAACGTTCAGTGACTTGCAAAACAGTGGAGCCTGGAGCACTTTGCATAGCAACCACTCAGCCAGCAGGAGCCGATATGCATCCGTTCAGACTGGCCTGGCATCATGTGCCATTAGTTCAGCAAGTTAAGGTCCTACTGCACTGAGCAAACACATATTAGAACAGCTCTTGCTCTGGCTGTGCAAATTGTAAATAAAAGGACGGCCAGTGAAGTCCTGCATATCGAATCACTCTCCCCAAGGTTTAGATTCAAGGAACTTAGGTTTCTCATGGTCATGGATCGGATAGCCATCCAGTTCTGTTTTAGCTTAGAATTCTGGGATTTGTAGTTTTCAACAAGCATCCTCTGAATAAACAATGATCATGTTCAGAATGAATGACCAGTACCGTCTGAATGACATGGGTCATGTTAACATGCGTCAATCAGCATTTCCCCATCTTATCATTCTCCTTTGCCCCAATACTGTGTATCACTGCACCCTCATTAGCCGGCTGCCCCGTGCCTGAGAGCCCCACATTCTAGCTGGATCCACTGGTCAATGCCAGGACAGAAGCCAGAACCTCTACATTACTTCATCTTTCAGCTATATTTCCGAACCATTTTCAGTGATTCAAAATCTAGATCACCTTACTTCCTCAGGTAATTGGTTATATCATGATATTCGAGTGTACCATACGTAGTTGAAAAGAGAGGGGTGTGTGAGAAAAATAAAAAGATGGAGAGAAATAAAGAGATTATTGCTGACTACAGAATACATTGGGTGATAGAATGTCAAGGTTCCTCCCTGGCACGCAGAAGCATTGGTGCAATATCAAAACTTGTAATAGTATACTTTCATCTAGATATTATAACACAAAATCTCTACATGGGATTAATTCATGAGGAACATTACTTTTAATTAGTGCCCGGTGAGGGGAGGAGGATGGCAGCCAATCAGGAGACTCATACTGGGAGATTTACCACATGGTAAAGCCTCTGATCTGAAATTCCTCGGAGCAAGAGGCTGTCATCTTCCCCCCATCAGCAATCAGGTAATTGCACCCCCCACATCTCATCCCCTCCTTTCCACAATTTCCACCCCCACCATCTGCTCTCACCCCCTCCCTACTACCTTGCACTCTGCAGTCCTAGTGCAGTCTTGTCAAAATAAAAAGGGCTTACACAAAAAAATCTATTGCCAATCCTTACCACTAATTTACATATAATGTGGGGTGATGTTCATGAAAAAGAACATTGTTCACAAAATGATATTTGGGCCATTGGCCTCCCTTCCCCAAGTTTTCAGCACGGGACAAGGCAGTTCACTTGAACAAATCCCACACTCTGGCTTCTGCGGTACGAGGATACAGTTCCATTTCCACAGTTCAAGACCTTCAGTGTCCAACCCTCTTTATGTCTTGTAAGTCTCTTGACTTAGAGGGCCTGGTATACAAAAACAACACGAAAACGTTCTTTTCGTTTACCAGTTTTCAATTTAGGTATTCACCCTGGATCTCCCTCTGCCGGGCTCAGATCCTTTTCCAACTATTTACAGACAATTCTTTCTAGGGTGACTCATGGTTCACCCTGGATCCCCCTCAGCCCGGCTCAGATCGCTTTCTTTCGTTCAATTAATCTCCCTCAGCCGAGCTTGGTCCAACTGTAATGTACAATAAACTATCGAAGACTTACGAATGTGCACAGGGTTTAGCTTGACGCATTGCATTACCACTTCGATCTCAATATTCCCTTTTCTCACACTCAGCATCAGTTGGACACCTAGCAGAGACTTTTGAATGAGCACCCACGTGGCGACGGACCACTCTGTGTATTGTATCTTTTCTTGGCCTCCCAAAGTTCAATTATAAATTTCAACCACTCCTTTGGTCTCCAATTATATTCGAGTCACTCATCACAAACGCCTCACACACTGTTCTCTTTATACAATGTTGCCATTTGCAACCTTGGTTCAAAACACAAGCTGGTTTTGTATCAGTCTCTCTGACTCACTGGCTGTGCTGTCTTTTCTGTCACCGCTTTGTTGTAGGAGCCAAGGACAGTACCACGGCAGCTATTGCTCCTACCTGCCTTTGTTATCGACGCAGGAGAGCCCCGGGTACCTCCGACACACTGTAGGTTTGATCAGCCTTCAGTTTCTTACTTTCCAAGGCTCACGAATATAATGGTCTTTAGAGGTCAAGGGTACTTCCCTCCTTGCGACGCTCTCTGGTCACGCCATCTCTCTCCTTGTTTGTTATGTTATTAACACTTATTAAGCGCTTGGTCACCCAAAGGCATCATGGTGCTGGAGGAGAGAGAGGAGGAAGGAGAGCCAGATATAGGGAGATCACTGAAACAAATAGGTTTTCAGCAATTTCCTAAATGCCAGATGGTTTGACGAACTCTTCAGGAACAGTGGAAGACTGTTCCAAAGCTGAGAGGAGGCAACTGAAAAAGCTTTACCTCCTATGCGTGATCGGTGGAAAGGGAGTACAAGTAAACCTGCAGTGGCAGATCTTAACTGCCTTACAAGGAAATAGCGAGTAAACCTGCTTCAAAGTTATTCAGCCCCTTGATCATGTAGGGCACGATGTACCAGACACAGAGACTTAAAAACAACGCGCTGGGTGACCGGCAGCCAGAGTAAGGACCGCAGCACTGGTGAAATGTGGACACCATAAGGGGAACCAGTAGCCACCCTAGCAGCCATGTTCTGTAGGCGCTGAAGTAGAGTACAAGGCCAGACTAGGTATCAGACATGCCAACATGCGGGAGCCCCTGAGAGGGAGATTTCTACCTCAGCAATCGGGAAATTTTTTCCCATAGGATTGCATTGGGGTTATCATTATTTTAGGCGGGAATACTAAGAAATAGCCCAATTTTTCAATAAAAAATCAGGAGTCTCCCGCATAAATTGGGAGGGTTCGCATGTATGAGGTATAGTGAGTTGCAGTAATCTAGGCGGCTGAGTACCAGAGCTGCAACCACAGGAGGCGAAGGTGGGGGAAATCAGTGGGAGAACCTTCTTAAGTATTTTTAGGTAGAAATGGCCAGACTGATAAACTGCAGCATCTTGCGCCTCCATAGATAAGGAAGCAGAGACAACCACACACAAATTCTTCACCCTAACTGCTGGGACTAGAAGAGGACCAAGGGAAGAGTGACAGATCGGGGAGGGGAGAACCCACCACCAGCACCTCCATCTTGTATTAAACTGCCATCTTGGACCTGCTGTTTCCTTGTGTGTTTTGCCTTGCCCTTAGGGTCTCCCTCTGCCGGGTTTGAATCCCTCTCCTCAAGATTTATAATTCACAGAGAAGACTTCCCTCTGCCAGGTGTATGGGAGGATAGGTCTGTAGGACCCCTCCCCCACATTGGCCACCTCTTGTCAGGCTCATGACTCGTCGACAGCCCCCATGCACCTGGGCCCGGGAGGCAGGATGGCTGCTGATCGACGCGTGAGGCCACACAATCCATAGTACAACACAACATGGACACCATTTTGTCGACGCTAAGACTCCATTTTAGGTATGCTGACCCGTGCCCAAGCGAAATAACCTGTGTGCAAAAGCTGCAGCTTGGCCCTTGCTGACCGCAAACACTTACACGTGTTTCAGCCTTGTTGGGCCTCCTCAGTGAGGTGGAGCTATGCCTCTATGAGCACAGTGAGCAGGGAGTCTACGTCTGGTTGCCCCCAGGTAGCTTAGGGTGACCAGCATTCAAGATATATGGTGCCCATGTCCCCCCGCCCAGATTCCCCAGCCTGGCACATCAGCGCTGGTGCGTTCAAGCTGATTTGTGCCGGAATAAGAAGCCTTTGTTTTCTTCTTTTCTGTTAGCGTGTTTATTTAAAATTGTTAAATTGTGAAACCTTGTCCTAGACTTTTGCTGTGTTATTTGACATTAATTGCTATTAGAATTGCTCTTAGAATTATTAACCTCCTTTTAGTCCAGTGCACATTGTTAAAGGGATTTCCTACTCTCGAGTACTGTGCTCCTTAGAAGCCTTTAAGAAGCAGTTACCGCTATGCCTCTGTGCTATAAGCCGCTGCCTGCTCCTAACAGCTCATTTTGCCGTCATCGGGGCTTAGAACTATAGGTCCCATTGAACTTGCAGTTCTTCCACCCTTTAGAAGACGCAGACAAGCACGCAGGCGCCGGTGCGTCGAGGCCGGTTTGTGTCAATTAGAGAAAGGTGTGCGAGGTGAGTTGCTCTGCTGCCCTGTTTAGATATCCACCTTGTTATTTACTTTTTTCTTCTTTTCTGAATCATGTCACCTCAATGCAGTCTTGTCGCAGCGATCCAAAGGAATTGCCAGGCTTGGCTTACGGCTAGCCTAGACGATAGCACATGGGAAACTCCTACTCATAGTAATACGCCCACTCCCCAAGCCAATAACATACCGGCCTATCCATGTGGTATAAATAACGTCAAAAGTTCACCCGATCCTATTGCATCCTATTGCATCTCCAGCTGTCATGGGCGTATTGAATGAGGCGCTGAAGTGCTGTCTGATTGACACGCGTTCCCTAGTAAAACACACTGTGGAAATTGCAGACTATCTCCTAGAAATGAATGTTGATATTCGTCTAATTACTGAAATTTGGCTACATGAAACAACTTCTCATTCCATACAGCTGGCTACTCCAACAAGCTATCTTTGTGTTCATAACAATCGAACAGGCACTAGAGGAGGAGGAGTTGCTATGATTAATAAAGAAGTGTTAAATCTACATACTTCTGCTCACCCCTCTCTTGATGCATGTGAAGCCATATTTCTAAAAATGAATACTAACTCTATCAACTCAAGCTACCTGGCGGCAACCAGACGTGGACTCCCTGCTCACTGTGCTCAGAGAGGCACAGCTCCACCTCACTGATGAGGCCCAACAAGGCTGAAACACTGGGGTTGCTGTTGGTACTCTTGTTCAGAGGGGAATTGCCATAGCATTTTGGTGCTGGACTGCCCATGTGGGCGGGACAAAGACTGATATGCAAATGCATATTTCCCATCTGTGAAAGGTACAGTTAGCAAAAAGCAGATGGCTGCAAACTCTCAAAGTGGTTAATAATCACTGAACAGGTTATCATGCCGTGTTCGTTTGAGAGAGGGGCGTCTGCTACCTTTTTCATATTTTTGGAAGGAACTTGGAGTTGGTCACCCTAAGCTACCTGGGGGCAACCAGACGTAGACTCCCTGCTCACTGTGCTCAGAGAGGCACAGCTCCACCTCACTGAGGAGGCCCAACAAGGCTGAAACACGTGTATGGGGTTGCTGTTGGTACTCTTGTTCAGAGGGGAATTGCCATAGCATTTTGGTGCTGGACTGCCCATGTGGGCGGGACAAAGACTGATATGCAAATGCATATTTCCCATCTGTGAAAGGTACAGTGAGCAAAAAGCAGATGGCTGCAAACTCTCAAAGTGGTTAATAATCACTGAAGAGGTTTGCTGGGAGCAACCAGAATGTCTATTCAAGGCCGAGAGATAAGAAGCTGGTAGTGTTAGGAGAATAACTTATGGTTGCAGGAAAACAAAACAGGGCTGATACAATGTTAAACACAGGGATAGTCCTGGGAGTTAATGTAGTTAAAACAGCTTGTGCAGAAGTAGCAATATGATGTCGACAATATTTGTATAAAACACTAAAGCAAAACTGTGGGCAGGTTAGGAAAATATTTGGATATGTATTCACATTAAAAGCAGGAACAAATTACATTAAAAAAGTCATGAAAAAATGTATGCAAATATGAACAAACTGAGTAGGCATTAATTTACTATGTGCAACAAGCATGCAAGGAAAAAGTGTAGAGATTTATTTGTATGGTTTTGAGAAAAATGTGTTTTTTGGTGTCAGGCTTAATTTAGGCCGGGTCACGCTCGTTATTTCAGGGGTTTTAAGGTATACATGTATATTGTTTATATTCGTTAGTGGGTACACTTAGTTAGGAGTTAAAAGGACTATTGCCCGCTGAGTAAAATGACAATTGGATAAGTTTTGAAAAAAGCATGTTTTTTTTATGGCATTAGTGCGTAAATACTGAAAACAGATGCATTGAGAAGGGCTGGAGTAGATTAATATGTTAGGAGGTAATGTAACCCTGGTTGTTTAGCTAAGCAAGGTTGTATATTTTGAAGTGTTATTGATTCTGTCAGAAGAGCTATATATGATTGTACTGTATTTGTGAATGTATTGTTTTTTTAACAAGAAGGATGTTACTAGTTATTATATATGTGTGAGCTGGCGAGACCCCATTGAGTCGTTGTTTAGGATCAGACAGGTCACTTCCCATTGTAAAGGGTGGTTGGTTGGTAATTTAAGTGGGGTGGTGTTGGATGCTGTCTTTGCTGAACACACACACAGAGCACCCCTGATTTGTTGATTATATGTTGGGCAAGTAGCCGCTCCTTGTTGATGAAGGATGGGGCATTTAGAAAGAGCAGAGGTCCTGGAACATGTATGGGCCAATCGCACAGATAAAAACAAGAGAGGAACAGTGTTTACACTAAGAGGTTTTCAGTGGGCTATGAGGAAAAAAGACAGATTGCAAAATGAAAACACGGGAGGGTGCTTTAGGTAACCAGAATGGTGAAAATATTGATAGTTGGGGACAGAGAAAAGGCATGGTTATGCACTATAAATGAAGAATCATAAGGGTGTCATCCATGAAGGTTTAAGCATGTACACCATGACCAGAGCAGATTGGAGGGGCACCAAGAGGGGGAGCAGTGTGTCCCTCATGAAACAGTATAACAATGCAATATAGGGGCATTTGGAGAGGAAAAGTATGTCCAGGATCACACAAATTGAAAAGGTACTGCAGGGAGTATACATTTAAATATGAGTGCAAATTACAGTAAAAGGTAGATTAATCTATTAGTGGATGACATTAAAGTAAGCATAGTGAATATCTTTGGTGAAAAGCAAGAATAAATAAGCTAAAAACACCTTTTTTGGCAGCAAAAAATGGGATGTGCATGTATAGATGCAAAATGTGCATTTAAAATGAGGAAAGCAGTGGGCAATGAGAGCAAGCGCTCGCAGGGCACTCTAGGGCTAAGGTCACACACAATATGGACAAAGGGGCAGCGTGTATTTAAGCAGTTGTACTGAGAACACATTAGGTTAAAGGAGTCTTTTTTATAGAAGCACACACCCTGATGGTCTGACTTCTAAGAATAGGAAATCCACTATTAGGGGGAGGGGGGTTTGTGTGGTTTGTTCAAGTAAAATGTATTTATGAAGAGAGTGCAAACATGCTGAGGCACTGGCAAAGAAGAACGAGGGAAGCTTGGTAAAGTTATTGAGGAAAAAATAGAGATGATTAAGGATAGAATCTATGTCATGATAGGATTACAAGAAGAGGGGGGGTACATGCACACACATATATACATGCACACACACATGCACACACACATGCGCACAAGAGGAGGCACACACATACAAGCATGTGCATGCACAGGTATTCACATGTGTTAGGGAGAATTCTCTGTTTAGGCTGAATTTCCCTACCTAGTGAGTCCCCCAGCAGCTTTACTGGATTTCTGGGGTTTCTTTTTTTCTCCTGCCAAGAGTGATACTCTTTTACCCTCACTCTTGGGCATGTTGAAATGTGTTTTCTTGGTTAAACCTTGTGTTGAATGGGCTATGGGGTCTTTTACTCCATAGGGCCTCATGTATTTTTGTGATGTGGGTTACTCAGCACCCTCTGTGCAGTAACCCAGGGGTGTCCTAGGGACTCCCCAACATAGACTCCATACCCTGGGACTGACTACTGTCTCCCAGGGCATGTAAAGTCACCAAAGACTTTACTAGTCTTGAATCCTGAAAAAGAACCAGTACAAACCATCATATTGTGGACGTACTGGCTGGGGCAATTCGATTGCCCCAGGGTCTGTTAGTCGAGGGGGCACGTCTCCGTCCCCCCTGATCGAGTTTTGGCTGGTGGCAGTGGAAACTACTTTTTATATTCGACCGCGAATATTTTCCTATGGGATTTCCCATTGTTTTAGGCTAACACATTTAATTATTTATTTACGGTAGCCTCAAACATACCGCCGGTTTATATATTTATTATTATAACTCCGGTTGGGATTTTTTGCCAAAACTTGATTCTAAAATGGCGTTGGCGTTCGCCTCTGTAACTCTGACCCAAAGTGGAGCCCTTTGTTCCACTTTTGGCGGGCTTCTCCACAGAAGCCCTCCAAAGTGGTGCCACTCTGTCTGGGGTACTTAGGAGGGGTGGAGGGGGATTTAGGCACCCTGGACTGAGTTACCTTGGTAACTCAAGTCGCACTCCGTCCTGATTGGCCCAAGTGGTGAGCCGGCCGGCTCACCACTTAGCATGTTTGAGTGACAGCTAGGCTGGGTGAATGGGGGTTTGCTGCATAAAAGCAGGGCTTTGGGGACTGGAACTTCAGAAGTCGCCACAGGACCAAGAATCCGACGAGGGAAGAGCTGAGCCGACCTGCTACGACGACACCACCCGGTGGAGCCCTGCTGAACCGTCTCACCACTGTTCCCAACGACCGAGGAGAACTCTTAACGGAGTGGCTCCTTCCCTTGACTGGTGGGGACAACCAGTTTTCACCTTCTTTCCGCTTCTTCGAGGTATCTCGTGTCCGCCTTGCCCGTGCCAAGCACCCCGGCAACCGGAATACCACACTTTTACCACAACCGCGAAAGTCGGTACAACCCTTTAACTGGAGGACTCCGCGGCTGGTTTCTTCCCGGGCAGTGCAACGACCTTCTTCTTCTGCTCTTCAGCGAGAACTTCTTCTCCCCTGACCGACGTCGAGCCTTGCTGCCACTGCCTGGAACAACTGCCACCGCTGGAGGATCCTTTCCGCTTAAGGTACTGTGTTCCGCCTGGCTTCCCTTGCCACCGACTATATGGGGTAGTTTTAGCCCCCGGCTTTCGAACCTGGGAGTGCCTGGGACACTCTGGCTAAACTTTCTAAGCCCTCTAAACTCTTTCTGAACTCTTTTCAAGACTCTGAATCCCTAATAACGGTGTGATCTTGGGCACATTTTCGCTCTGTCTGCTCTAAGAGTGGGCCCTGCCTAGTGACCTTTGCTCACCTGTGACTTTGTACTTCTTTGAGCCTATTGAAAGTGTTCTGGACCTTAGAGTGGTGTGTTTAACCTATTTTCTGCTTTTTCTATCCCTTCCTTGAATCTACTAGAGCGTCATCTAACGTTAAGCACTCACCTCTGTTTGAATTATGTGGTGTTAACCTAGAGTTGTCTAGATAGGAATAAGGGTTGGGACTGCTTTCCTTATAACTGTGTTTGAAGTGTTTTTACTATATTTTGCTAGAGGGTTTCTCAACTTATGTGTTCTTAAAATAAATAACTATATACTTTTGAAACCAAGCTCTGGTCAGTGTTTGCTTGTACTATTGTGTTTTAGTACCTATTGTGTATACTTTGCATACTGCCTAACTCTTCTTGAGGGAAGTCTGACTGCTCAGCCACAGCTACCAGGTAAATCTGGGTGGTACAGACTGCTACCAAGTGGGTTTACTGCTATACCTGTAGTCTTAAATCTTTTGCAGTGTTCCCCAAGGGAACTGCACAGGTTTCTGCCTAACACTGGTGTACATCGGTGGGATTTGTATTGAGTATACATTTTGGTGTGCTTTAGATACCTTAGTGGAACTAACCACAAAGCTTAGCACTATAAAAAATAAACCTCTAACATGTCAGTTATAGAAAGCTATAGTCAAGAGTCCCTTGCAGCCAAAACTGCTGATTGTTTAAGAGTGCTCTGTAAACATAAGGACCTCCTGACTAAGGGCAAGAAAATGGAGCTGATTGAAAGATTGTTAGCTAACCAAAGTCTGGGTGAGGGTTCAGAGGAACCTACCACTCCAGCAACTGTAGATGACAGTATTGAAATTAACATGGAGCAAAATGTTGATGATTCTGAGGAAGAGTCAGAAGAGGAGGGTGATGCTGTTGTGACTGTCCCCCCCAGGCCTCTGCCTGCTCTACCTGCTGTACCTACTGGGCCTTTACCAGGTCCCACATTTAGTCCTCAGTACTTTGAACTGGGAGAAAATGAAACTAGAATTGGAGTATAAGAAACTTAATGCTCAAACTGACAAAGAACTAAGGCTAAGGGAAATGGAGCTCAAGTATGAGCTAGAAATGAAGAAATTATCTGTTGAGAATGCTTCTCTCTCTGGCTCCTCTAGAAGTTCCAGTCCTAAAAGACCCCGGATGCCTAAAGAATTGGTTGGTATTTATGAGCCTAAGTTGGATGTGTTGGATTGGTTGTCTCTGTTTGAATATAATCATGGGCTCCAGAACATCACAGGAAATGACTTACTCACCTGGTTGTTCTCTAGGCTTCCCCCGGTTGCAACTAATGTGGTAATGGAGTTGGGGGAGGAGGATAGGAAAGAGTATGAATGTGTGAAACTAGCTTTGAAGACCCCTTCCCAGTATCTTAAGAGGTTTAGGAGCCTCAAAAAGCATGATGGTACCCCTTGGGCTACCTGGGTGAGTGAAGGGTTGAAAAACTTAGAGGGATGGATTGAGGGTTACAAGGTGAACACTTATGAAGGTATGAAGAATTTGTTTATGTTGGAGACTATTTATGATGCCTGCTCTCCTGAGCTCAGACAACACTTGGCTGATTCCAGGGAATTAGATTCCCGGAAACTGGCTAAGGCTGCTGACTTGTGGGTTGCCAACAGGGCCACTCACAAAGATTCTGGGGTAACTCAGAAGAAGGATGGGGAGAAACAGCCTAAAACAGACTCCAAAGAGCATTCTAATAATTCCTATCCCAAAGAGGGCCCCAAACCACAAAATAACCAGGGTAAGCTACATGGGAAACCTAGTCAGGCTACTGTACCTTCTGGCCACAAGCCAGAAGGAGGTCAGAACAAGCCACCCTTCCAGAGAGCATTTGGACAATGCTATGTCTGTCAGGGTACTGACCATATCAAAGGAGATCCCAAGTGCAAGGGTAAACCTGCAGGGATCAGCACAGTCTCCTTAGCCTTCACTCCTGAGGATGAAGTACAGATGGCTAGTGCCCACGTTGAACTCTTTGCTGAAGAACCCTTGGGTCTTCAAGCAACTGTAAACTTAGAGCCTATGGGTCTGGTCAGTCCCCAGAATAGGGTTGTGTATAACTCCCTACCTGTTAACTCTAAGGTGTATTATGTGGACAGTGTTCTTGTCAATGGCCAGGATACTCCTGCCAGGAGAGACACTGGGGCCAGCAGAACAGTAGTGGATGAAAGCTTCTTTCAACCTGAGGATGTGGCCAAAGCACCCAAAGGTCCCACTAAGATGTCTGGAGGCCCTGTCCAAATGGTTCCTATTCTACCAGCCCTCATTCAGTGTAACAACATGACAGTGAGGATCCCTGTCAGTGTTCAGACTGAGGTACCTGGGAAGGTCCTGTTGGGGAATGACCTAAGAACTCTAGGAGTAGTGTCACATACCCCCAGGCCTCCCAGTATGGAGAAGCAGAACTTAACCAAATTGGCTAGAAAGGCTACCTTGAAGGACCCTTCTAAGCCTGTGGGACCCTCTACTGAGAACCCCACTACAAGCCCTGGTGTTAGTAAGTTGACCCCTAACCCAGGCACATTTCAGGATAGTATGCTAGGAACATGGGAGCCCCAACCAAGCTCCATCATTGTTCCCCTAGTCTCAGAGTCTCTGACTCCCCCTGCTTCTGAGGAAGAGGTGGATAGACCAACTAGGCCCCTATCTGGACCTGAGAGAACTGGTAATTCTCAGTGCTGGTGGAAAACCAGAAAAGAAAAGTCTAAGGCCAAAAACCTTCAGACTGTTGGACCTTCTACTGAAGACCCCAACTCAACTCCTAATATTAGGGGGGAAACTCCTAAAATAGGTAAGGGTAGATCTAAGAGGAAGGGGAAGCAGGTACATTGCCTAACCCCAACCCCTCCAACCAAGAGGCCTAAGACCCAACCTGCTCCCACAAGAGAGGTGGTGAGGAACCTTGGAGGCCCCTCTAGATCTAAGGGAATCCTTTATAAGGACCCCTTGAAAAAGCCTAACATAGGTTCAGAAGTTGTACCAACGACCTTCTTCTTCTGCTCTTCAGCGAGAACTTCTTCTCCCCTGACCGACGTCGAGCCTTGGAGGCCCCTCTAGATCTAAGGGAATCCTTTATAAGGACCCCTTGAAAAAGCCTAACATAGGTTCAGAAGTTGTACCAACTTCTGAGGGACTGGTCAACCAGATCCCCTATAACAAAAAGACTGATGTTCCTCAAAGGGTCTGTAGGTCCTTTAGCTTGGTCCTTTAGCTTGCAAAAGAAAACCTTTGAGTTCTCCATTGAACATAGGTCAAGGTGTCACCATCAAAATGCTGATGGACTCTCTAGGATGTATATCATCGACTAGACGTATGAGGTTCATCCAGGAGTGGATTAAATCCTCCTGTCCCTTAGTCTGGGGGGGGTGAGTGTTAGGGAGAATTCTCTGTTTAGGCTGAATTTCCCTACCTAGTGAGTCCCCCAGCAGCTTTGCTGGATTTCTGGGGTTTCTTTTTTTCTCCTGCCAAGAGTGAGACTCTTTTACCCTCACTCTTGGGCATGTTGAAATGTGTTTTCGTGGTTAAACCTTGTGTTGAATGGGCTATGGGGTCTTTTACTCCATAGGGCCTCATGTATTTTTGTGATGTGGGTTACACAGCACCCTCTGTGCAGTAACCAACATAGACTCCATACCCTGGGACTGACTACTGTCTCCCAGGGCATGTAAAGTCACCCAAGACTTTACTAGTCTTAAATCCTGAACAGAACCAGTACAAACCATCATATTGTGGACGTACTGGCTGGGGCAATTCGATTGCCCCAGGGTCTGTTAGTCGAGGGGGCACGTCTCCGTCCCCCCTGATCGAGTTTTGGCTGGTGGCAGTGGAAACTACTTTTTATATTCGACCGCAAATATTTTCCTATGGGATTTCCCATTGTTTTAGGCTAACACATTTAATTATTTATTTACGGTAGCCTCAAACATACCGCCGGTTTATATATTTATTATTATAACTCCGGTTGGGATTTTTTGCCAAAACTTGATTCTAAAATGGCGTTGGCGTTCGCCTCTGTAACTCTGACCCAAAGTGGAGCCCTTTGTTCCACTTTTGGCGGGCTTCTCCACAGAAGCCCTCCAAAGTGGTGCCACTCTGTCTGGGGTACTTAGGAGGGGTGGAGGGGGATTTAGGCACCCTGGACTGAGTTACCTTGGTAACTCAAGTCGCACTCCGTCCTGATTGGCCCAAGTGGTGAGCCGGCCGGCTCACCACTTAGCATGTTTGAGTGACAGCTAGGCTGGGTGAATGGGGGTTTGCTGCATAAAAGCAGGGCTTTGGGGACTGGAACTTCAAAAGTCGCCACAGGACCAAGAATCCGACGAGGGAAGAGCTGAGCCGACCTGCTTCGACGACACCACCCGGTGGAGCCCTGCTGAACCGTCTCACCACTTTTCCCAACGACCGAGGAGAACTCTTAACGGAGTGGCTCCTTCCCTTGACTGGTGGGGACAACCAGTTTTCACCTTCTTTTCGCTTCTTCGAGGTATCTCGTGGCCGCCTTGCCCGTGCCAAGCACCCCGGCAACCGGAATACCACACTTTTACCCCAAACCGCGAAAGTCGGTACAACCCTTTAACTGGAGGACTCCGCGGCTGGTTTCTTCCCGGGCAGTGCAACGACCTTCTTCTTCTGCTCTTCAGCGAGAACTTCTTCTCCCCTGACCGACGTCGAGCCTTGCTGCCACTGCCTGGAACAACTGCCACCGCTGGAGGATCCTTTCCGCTTAAGGTACCGTGTTCCGCCTGGCTTCCCTTGCCACCGACTGTACGGGGTAGATTTAGTCCCCGGCTTTCGAACCTGGGAGTGCCTGGGACACTCTGGCTAAACTTTCTAAGCCACTCTAAACTCTTTCTAACTCTTTGCAAGACTTTGAATCCCTAATAACGGTGTGATCTTGGGCACATTTTCGCTCCGGCTGCTCTAAGAGTGGGCCCTGCCTAGTGACTTTTGCTCACCTGTGACTTTGTACTTCTTTGAGCCTATTGCAAGTGTTCTGGACCTTAGAGTGGTGTGTTTAACCTATTTCTGTTTCTTTTTATCCCTTTCTTGAATCTACTAGAGCGTCATCTAACGTTAAGCGCTCACCTCTGTTTTAATTATGTGGTGTTAACTTAGAGTTGTCTAGATAGGAGTAAGGGTTGAAACTGCTTTCATTATAACTGTGTTTGAAGTGTTTTTACTATATTTTGCTAGAGTGTTTTCAACTTATGTGTCTTTAAAATAAATAACAATATACTTTTGAAACCAAGCTCTGGTCAGTGTTTGTTTGTGCTATTGTGTCTGAGTACCTATTGTGTATACTTTGCATACTGCCTAACTCTTCTTGAGGGAAGTCTGACTGCTCAGCCACAGCTACCAGGTAAATCTGGGTGGTACAGACTGCTACCAAGTGGGTTTACTGCTATACCTGTAGTCTTAAATCTTTTGCAGTGTTCCCCAAGGGAACTGCACAGGTTTCTGCCTAACAACTCCTGGTGAGTATGCTAGAAGGGGTCAGAGTTTACGGGGTGTCTGCAGGGAAAGGAGGCCCATAAAGGGAAACCCCGCTTGGGATGAGGCGGTATTGGAGGCAGAGCGTTACAGGAATGCTCATAGTAATAAAGAATAATTTGTTACTTTAATTGTAATGAAATTACAATGTAAGGAAGGAGGGATCATTTTGCCCCCCCATACATTCAACATGAAGGGGAACATCGGCTCTTGCAGTAGTGGGGGGGACGCATTCCTTGCCCTTCACTTGTTCCGGTGGAAAAGATCCCTGGTGCCAACAGAAGAGGGGCTACTGCACGATACATTTGGACTCCATCTTGTGAAGCCCAGACTCCATTTTTGGACTAGGCCGCATTCAAGCTACAGTGAAGCATCCTCTCCCCTCAGCAGCGCTGCACACAGCGAACACTGAGAGCCCCCACTTCCTCCTCCAATGTCTGTGCGGCCCAAGCTCACTTTCCCATGGATGTTCTGGCGTGACTTGTTGCAAGCAAACAGTGTATTCTTTTATCCTTCCTCAGAGCTCATTGCCCTGTGTGTGACCAGGCCGAATTTTGACTTGTAGCCCATCCGTCTCCACAAACCTGCTCCTCGCCCCCTCCTTTGGAAAAGTTATTGCCTGCATGACCCTGTGCCCCTCCAGTGTACCTTTGATGTAACAGAAGTGTGACCATTCCCCGCTGACCACCTTGGAGTGTCCCCCAATATAAAATGTATCCCATGTTCTCATATATTCTGCTAAAACCAACAACCAAGATGTCAATCCCCTCGTTTGTGCTCGATGGTACCATAACAAATAAATCCCAGATCTAGCCCTCAGATAATGCACCTGGGGGGCAAGGCCCTCACACCCATTACTTCTACAAAGGCCTGAAGCTGAAACATGTTTATATGCATTTACAATTGATAGGAATCCCTACATTCTAGGGGTTGTTTTATGTCCTGCATTACTTATCATGTGCCAAAGGATGTTATGTAGTTTTGTTAGACAGAGTGACCCCCTCTCGTGGAGCCGACCAGACCTTCACACCACCCAGATGAGCCGGACGACCCACGTGCCACACGAAGCATCAGCTCTGGACCAGCCTATCCTGTGGAGCCAGCCCATATATTGATATCATGTATTTATATTCTCCACCAATCCTGATGTAATCCTGTGCCCCTATAGGGAAATGTCAAAAGTGATGTTTCCAAAGCATACATTGTACAATTCGTGTAAAGTTTGGCAGAGCGCTCTCAGAGCAGCAGAGTTCTCTGCATGCTTATTTCTTGATAAACCTTTTATCATTCACAACCTTTCTCTTGGTCTCATTCCCTACTGGGGGTGTCATTTACTAAGATGTATTATTGCATTATTTGGGGAGTGAGCACCTTCACTGGGCATATCTATCTAGTCTCATAGCTGCGGGCTCATGTGCTCGTCTCTTAGTCTTGCAGGTTGACTGGCTGGTTGACTGGCTGGAACCTGGACTCGTGTTTGGGATTTTGCCATTCTGTTACTGGATCTGGTACATCTATCTTCTCACGGGGATCTCCCGTCGCCAGGTCATATGCTCTTTCCAGAGATGTCCACCCATAGTTGTCGTTGTCACCATCACTCATCTCAAAATGGAGTGCGTGACTGCTCACTCATCTCCCATGCCACTCTCTTACTTGGTTTGGTGAATAAGACAGTTTATGGATGAAGTTGGCGTTCCTTGTTGCTTTTGTGAGAAACCAGAAAGTGTCTCACCTGCTAGTCCTGCGGATCTCAGGTGGCCAGGCCATAACCATCGCCTATGGATCCAGACCCTGGGGATGGACCAGTGCGGGAGGATCACCTGGGTGCGGGGCCTTCAGGGAATGGAACAATGGATGGTGAGACGTGGTATCCCTCCCCCTGTAACACCTTTACCCCATCCTACCAGGTTGGATACATGGGAACTTTACCCCCTTTCCCTTCTCAACCATTTTCACACAGACAGCCCACTCTGGGAGAAAACAGACTCACACGAGCAATGTACCTGATATGTCCCGCTACTATGGTCAGGCAAAGTCAGGCAATTACCGGCAATCACTCACACCTGACTTCCATTAAACTTCCCCTCACGGATAAAAGGCGTAGCACGAGAGCACACTATTAGGGAAGCAAAGCACATGAAGGAACAGCAGTTTCGAGTCGGCAGCTGAACGAGCAGAGAAAGACAGGAAACCAAGAAGGGTTTGCAAGGAAGGAAATATCCTTGAGCTTTTCAGCAAGAAACCGTTACTTTCAAAAAACCTTCGAGGCAGAAAGCATAAGGCCAGGAAACCAGAATAAAGAATCCTGCATTGCGTGTTGAGATACCAAAGAACCTGCTGCGTAATCGACCAAGGTGGGGAGGAGCAGCAGCCACCGGGGTCACATCCTTGGCTCCAAGAACAAAGAAGACCCAGAGAGATCAACACAGCCGGTGAGTTGGGGAGACCGATGCAAGACCGGTCTATGTTGAAGTCAAGGTTGCAAGTGGCAACATGGTATAACAAGCGCTGGATTGAACATTGTTAAACGTGTGTGATAAAAGACACGAGTAAAGCTCACCTACTGATGAATGTTTGAACTTGAGAAGGAAAGATATGATACTATTAACAGAGTGGTCGGGCACCGTGAGTGTGCTCAATCGGAGGTCTCTGTAAGGTATCCCACCAAGAGAAAGGAAAGATAACGATTGATACAAACATGGTGTGAAGTGAATCAAAGTGGTCCTGCAACGGTTGAAGCAAAACCCATCGCCCATTCAAAAGTCTTCGATTTTTATATCAACAGGATTTGAGCCCAAATTAGGGAGATCCATGGTCCGAGATCGAAAGAGGGAGACCAAGTGTAAACATTGTGGCAAAAAGGGGTCCAAGCCTGAAGGAGGGAGACCATGATGAAAAATGGAGGCAAAAATGTGTGTATGTGAAGATCCTGATAAGAATGAAACTTTGATACCGGATTCTTACAACAGTCCATCTGCAGTAAGAAACTGTTGAAGGAAAAAAGACTTTGCCAGAAAGGCCCCGATATCTATGGTTTGAACTGTATCCTTATTGCAGAGAAGCCAAATGTGTGTGAAGCTCGAATGTACCTCCTTACCCCGTGCTGAAAACGTGGGGACGGGAAGCCGGATTACCTAGGAACTGTATGTAATCTCTCTCTCTCTCTCTCTCTCTCCTCTCCCCCCTCTCCCCCCTCTCCCCCCTCTCCCCCTCTCCTCCCTCTCCCCCCTCTCCCCCTCTCCCCCTCTCCCCCCGAGCCAGTTTGTCTAACATGTCCTGACATCAGAGTCAGGCACTTGCTTACGACGACTCACACGTGAATCCCATTACCCTTCCCCACTGGGATAAAAGGTGGAGAATGGTAGTATACCAAGAGCGAGGCAAAAGGCACGGAGGAGCAAAACTTCCATGGTGGCAGCAGTATCGCAGAGGAGTGGTGGCAGACCTGAATGGGGCAGTGAGAGGGGAGAGACCCTTTACCCCGTTGTATGATGATCTACTATCTTCAAATGGTCAGCGAACAGCACAAGCAAAACCTAGCATGAACACTAAGCAAAGCTTCAAAATCTGTGCATGATATCCGGGGCCCTCCTGCAGTATCATCCTTGGTTTGAGGAACAAAGCTGCCGATAAAGCTGCTTTGTGTAACCAGTGAGTTGGAAGGAACTGTGAGATACCGGTGTGTTTTGAAGCGAAGGCTGCGAGCAGCAAGATTGTTGCAACTTGAGCGGCTTTTTTGAAAGGCCCACATAGAGAGACGCGAGTGAATTCTAAGCGGGAAGAGGGAGTGCCCGAGCTACAGAAAAAGACTCAAGGATAAGCTACTGCGGAGGGGTCCGGCACCTGGGGTGCCCAGTCGAAAGTCTCTGACCGGGCATCTTTGAGTGAAAGTGAAAGTGCAGAACTGAATGAACTGAATTCAAGGTGGTCATGCAAATGTCACAGCAAACCCCGTTGGCATAATCAAAAGGCTTCGTACTTGTGGTTGATCATTAAGGTAGAGAGGCTTTGAGGGGAGCCTTTACCACATTTGTGAAAAAGTACTTGGACTTCAGCCTGGCTGAGGGAAGGCCACATCAAAAGGAAAAGAGAAAAGTCTGAGCCCGACAGAGAGGGACCTGAAGTATTCGTTGTTTGTAAAGTTAAAGCATGTGAACTGTACAGCAGGATATTTCCCAGTGGAGAGGCTCTTGATCGATACTGAAAGAGAGACTTTGCTTAGGAAGACCCAGCCTTATGCTTCAATGTGCCACAAGCTTCAGGTGTATTCCAAACTCGACTCCTGTTCTGCCTTGTCCTGTGCTGAAATGTGGGGAAGTGGGAGCTACAGTTCAGCAGTCCTGAACTACCGAACCACATGGACCTTTTCATTTTGCTATACACTGTTTTTGTTATACACGTCATCATCCCTCACCCTTTTGTTATATAGAGTAAGGTTTGGCACTAGGTTTTTTTAGTATAGGCCATCTTTGTTTTGACACATGTCTAGGACAGCGTTTTCTTTATTTTATGGTCGTAGCTTGCTCCCATCATTAGCAATTAGGTTTAGAATAGTTGTTTTCCAACCCATGAAAAGTTCAATAAAAACCCTTGAACTACATTCCTTGTGTCGGTCGTGCTTCTGATACCATGTCCTCCTTACATTAACGGGACCATTTGTCCACCATCA
Organism: Ambystoma mexicanum; assembly: GCF_040938575.1. Taxonomy (NCBI): domain Eukaryota; kingdom Metazoa; phylum Chordata; class Amphibia; order Caudata; family Ambystomatidae; genus Ambystoma; species Ambystoma mexicanum. Next base: position 1,686,816,217 of record NC_090937.1, on the reverse strand, counting down.
CAAGAAAATAAGAGTCACGATGTGTGGCGCCGAAGTCCATATACACAGTCCCAGGGTGCTTCACACCTTGGCATGCATTGTATTGAGGGTTCTCTATGTTTTGGGGCCGGTGGCCTGGCACCACATACAAGCCTTGATGAATTCTTCCACTTTCTGTTCAAGGGTGGGGAACCACACCTTCAATCGGAGGTGGCTCTTTGTCTTGGCTGCTCCCTGGTGCCTGTGGTGGGCCAGCGCGATTAGCCTCTCTACTAGTGCTGTGGGGATGACCATGTGGGAGCCACTTAGGAGAAGACCATCATCTGTTAATGTGAGTTCATGCTTTATCTTTCAGAGTTGTTCTAGCGTTGACTTTGCTTCTTGTGTTTTGCTTCTGAGGCTTTCTAGTTCTGTCTTCCACTACCCTGATAGTATAGCCTCTCTTATGAGTTAGAAGCAGCTGTCGCTCATTGTTGCTTCTCTCAGCTCATCGACTTCCATGGACTTTAGTACAGTTCTGGCAGTAACCATTCTTACGAATACTTCTGTTTCCGAGATGTTCTGTCGCGGGTTATCATGGTCTCGACTCGGATGTCTGGACCGGTAATTGGCTATGTTATTCGCACCTGGGCGGTATACCAAATTGACACTATATTCCTATAGTACCAGTAGCCATTTCTCAATGCGTGGCGTGGGGTTTGCTGAGCCACATGTCATGATGGGGAGTAGCGGTTTGTGATCCATTATAACCGTTATTTATGCACCCCAGGCCTGGTAACGGTGTGTGGCCGTTAAAAGAATTAAAATAAATAAATACCTGGGGCCTCATTACGACTCAGGCGGTAAGGGGTTTACGGCGCCGTAAACAGCGCCGACCCTTACCGCCTGATTACGAGTTCCCTTTCCGCCATGGCGGTTTTTACACCTGCTTTTAGCAGGTGTAAAAAACCATGGCGGTAAGGGAACTTGGTGTTAATTACGCCACCGTAATTTACGGTGGCGTAATTAACGCCTTCCCCACTCCCATTATGCCCTATGGGGCAAAAATGGGAATGGGGAAGGGTTAATGGGAAATGGGGATTTACCGCCCCGCCAAGGTCGGAATGGGGCGGTAAATCCCCTTACCGCCATGGCGTAAACGTAGTTTACGCCATGGCGGTAAAGTCACGGCCCTGGCGGTAACTTACCGCCAGGGTCGTAATGAGGCCCCTGGACTAGCTTCCTGTATATGTGCAAGGGCTTCTCGTTCAATCTGGGAGTATCTCTGCTCAGTGGGAGATAAGGCATGATTTGCGTAGACAACTGTTCTTGGAATTCCATCTAGGCCAGCCTAGGTAAGCACGGCTCCTAGTCCGAATGGGCTGGTGTCAACGACAATTTCGGTGCTTTTTCCAGGGTCGAAGAACGCCAATGTGCAGTCATCTGATAAGGCAGCTTTGATGTCTTCAAATGACTTTTGCTCCAATGGTGTCCACTGCCACAGTGTGGACTGCTTGGTGAGGATCCTCAGGGGTACGGATAGTGTGGCCAGCTATTTTATTCCTAGGAAACTTCTTACTTCAAAGGTGGTCACTGGTGCATTGGCTTTGCGTATGACCTTGACTTTGGCTGGGTCAGCGGATATTCCTCCTCCTTGGAATATGAACCCAAAGAATTCTATTCTCTTCTTTAGGCGCTCACATTTATCTTGATGGAGTGTCAAAGCCAGTGACTCGATTCTTTCAATCACTGCCTCTAATAATTCCAAGTGTTCGCGTTCTGACCTCATGCAGACCAGTATTTCGTTGCTCACATTCAATGTCCCTTGTAGACCTGCCAATGCGTCCCGGATGGTGTTCTGAAACACTCATGTTGCAGACGAGATCCCGAAGTGAAACCTTTTGTATCGGAATAGGCTGACATGAGAGGTGAACGTGGTTTTGTATCTGCAATCCTGATGGAGCACAAGCTGGTGATGTCCAGCTCTTAGATCAAGCTTGGAGAAGAAAAGGGCACCTGTTAGGCAAATTTTGTATGCAGTACCCTCTGGGAACACTACAAACAACTATGACTACAGGTATAGGCAAACCAACCTTTAGTATAAGCTTGTACTACACAGTTTTGGTAGCGTGTTTGTGAAAACAAAAGAGAATATCAAGGCTGATTAGCTCAAAAGGAAATACACCAACATAGGTTTACAAAGATGTGCAGATCTTTATTCTACAACTGAACAGTTTTCAAAGGACAAAGTAACAGATAGCTATTTGGCCCTCAGTACAACACAGTGAATACCAGCCCTGTTCGGTGTGTGAAGTGAGTGGGACTGTACATCAGAATGTTCGTGCTTTTATACAGTTCTCAACTTGATGTCGAGCCCATCTGCAGGTTAACCATTCCTCGGGCTAGGGGTTCATGCCGAGTTCATTCCTAATTTATGCATCTATACATTTATGGATTATCCTTAATACATACTCCAATAGTTTACAATAGCAACAGTGTGTCTTTGGATTCAACATTAAGCCTTCGTACATATTCTATACAATATAGTCAAACAAGTGTACACATTTAGCATTCGAACAGTATTGTGCTTAATATATGTTCATGGATTAGTATCGTTGGCACAGATAATCCTCAATCTACAGGTCAACGAAGGACAAGGTCTCATTACATGACCCTAACATTTGGCCTACGGGCAGTTTAAGCATTAACTCGTGTACAGAGGTCAAGACGGCCATGTTACAAAGCAGAAGAACACTGTCCACCATCATAGAACACAGGTGACTTTGGAGTGAGAATCGAAATCGCGGATGAACCTAAAATGGCGGCTAAATCGATCTAAGGTCAGAACCTTGAAACGCGGATTTCTTCGCAGAGCGACTGGGCTTAGGCCGATATATACAATAAAGGAAGGCGCAATATGATTTCCCGTCTAACAAACCCTCATTTTGGCCTAAGCCAAGCGCTAAACTACTTCTAGTCACTTTACGAGTAACTCCACGTCTCAATGTCCATACACCCTGAATCACTATCGGAGATGTCAATTGCCATGAGATCAGTTACTAAGATTTCTTTCAGCACGTATTCATTGGAGTTCTTCTCTGGGGCGCATGCCTTGCGTCCTAATGTACCCATCGCCTGTGCGCAATATCCCCCTAGCATCGAACACATACCAGGAAGACATTGTATACAACAAAGTCACAGGGCCTCATTACGACCCTGGCGTTAAGGGTTTAACGGTGCCGTAAAAGGTGTCGGCGCCGTTAAACCCTTAACGCCTCATTACGAGTTCTCTTTGCGGGACCCGACCAAAACGCCTGCTTTTAGCAGGCGTTAAAGTAGGGTGCCAAGAAGGGACCTTGGTGCTAAGTACAGTGCCGCAATTTGCGGCACCGTACTTAGCGCCTTCCCCATTCCCATTGAGCCCTATAGGGCAAAAATGGGAATGGGGAAGGACCCATGGTGAATGGGGAATTACCGCCCCGCCAACCTTGGAATGGGGTGGTAATTCCGCCATTCACCATGACGGACCCCGGCATGGACCATGGTGCTAATAGCACCATGGTTTAGTGCTGGGGTCGTAATGAGACCCACAATATAATTCCTAAAATGATCAGCAAGACCGAAAGTAGCTTCCATCCCCAAGATTGCAAGAAGTCCCAGAACCAAGTGCTAAGATCCCAGTTTCCCTCGGGAACATGCACTTCTGAACGTAGGACATGCAGATTCTGTATTGCCTTGAAGATAGTTGGGGAGGAATCTGGCACGTAAACACAGCAAGCGGACCCCACTAATTTACATACCCCTCCACATTCAGCCAGGAGGACATCTAATGCCATCCGGTTCTGAAGTGCTACTAACCTTATTGCTTTCTGTTCTAGAGTCATATTATAGAGTATGTCAGTGGTCCGGTTGATGGTTCTCTCCAGTACTCTCGCTAGTCTCCTGATATCTTCAGAGTTCATTATTTGCCCCCAAAATGGCACAAAGGATTTCGCCACATCACCCAGAACTTATGCTGAAGTGTCACCATTCTCGTCCCGCCGTGGAGGAGCCTTCGAATTGTCTACAGTACTCGGTATGAATACCCCAGGTAACAGAATCCCTAAATAAGTTCCCTGCCAATCCCTGGGTAACCATTGAAATGCTACATTACCGCAAACAAAGTAGACAGGTTCGCCTACATACAAAGGTCTGTCCTCACTAGTCAAATTAGCACCGTTGGCGCAACCTTTAAAATCACCCATTGACTGAGTACCATTCCTCTGTATGCAGAAAGAAACTGAATCGGGGCTATGATTGACAGTGTAGGAAGGAGGCGTGGCATCCTTATTGCCTATAGGAGCCATCTTGAAAGAGATCAAAGATTGAAAAGGACGGGACAGTCTATCAGAAGGCCTAATAGAAGCAATGTTAGGCTTACTCCTATTTGCAAAGAGCGAGCATCCAAAGGGAGTTAGAACACGTTTTTCAAACTGATTCAAATTAGTCCCATCAAAGTTCCCTGAGATGCTATCGTTCCAGCGACCAACAAATAGTGCTCTAAGAGAAGCATAGCATGCAGTTGTCAAAGGTAAAGATGAATATACCAACCTAGTCCCTTATCCCCGTGTTGCGGTAAATGTGAACAGACCCAACAATTAGATTTGTTAAAAATGGCATGTGTAGCATTCATAATGAGTAATAGTGTATTATGATATCTCTGTCTCTGCTGAGAGTCTCTAGGAGGTAGAGTGTGCAGATGCACGAAAGGAGTAGAAACAGTAGGTACATTTTCAGTAGGCAACAAATTCTCAAGCGGATGTACTTCTTCTAGATACCAGAAACCTAACACAATGATTATTATAAAACCAATTAACATTATCACAAGACAGCAGTACGTTTTTGGGGCCCACGTAATGGATTGTCCATTTTCACAGCTGGTCACATATTCTCTTATCAGTCATGTACGAGCGGGAGCAGTTGCAGGCATTGTAGTCTTCAAACGAAAGCACCAGTGTTATTTTGCTGGCGACCTCCAGGCCGAGCGTATTCTTAGTCCTTTCACAAACCCTAGCCAACAGAAGCCCCTTACGAACAATTGATCTGGCCAAAAAGACAAGCCCTTCGATGATTTTCCTCGATCGCACAGCCAAACCGTGTCGTAAGTCTATTTTCTTGGACGCAGATCGTACCTTGTGATCCCTGGTACTGATTGATCCGTGAACAACGTGTCGTCACTTCCTACTGGAAGTGGTGAATGAGCGTAAGCAAGGTCAGAGGCACAATTAGGGACTACTTCCGGAAACAAAATGGTTGGAGAGTGTGGAAATGAAATGGCTGTTTCCGCAGACCTCACGGGATCAGGGAGAGTCTCCGATGCACTCTCGATGCTGGTTGTTGCTTTGTGATCGTTGGTTACAGCTTCGGTGAGGGGTTCTGCTTCTTCTGTATCCTGTGTCACTGGGTGTGGGATCCTCTTGGTGTGCGATGCATGAATCCAATTCTTCCGGCCTGCCACCCGCACCGCAGTCTGTGTGACCAGCAGGACTTGGAAGGGGCCCCGCCAATGAGGTGTGAGGCAAGAAGATCGCTCAAAGGATTTCACGAGGGTCCACTCCCCAGGTCGTATGCTGTGACCGGGACCCTCGTATCGTACAGGTAAAGCCTCTCGCACCTGGTCATAAATCAAATACAAGTTTTTAGTCAACTGGCTACAATAAACTTAAAGAAGTACATTTTCAACATCTCGCAAAGAACGACACTTCGGAATATTCCAAATATTAGCAGGCCTCCCTGTAGTCCAGCCTAGAGAGAACCAGGGCTCTGGAGACATTGAGCTTCTGGGGGAAGGTGAGGCAAGGTAGAATGCCCCTGAGAAAGTAGAGCTGAAGGTTGGACTTCTTGGCAAGGTCTGTGTTGGGTGGAGAGAAAGAGAGAGAGAAGTCAAAGATGATCCCAAGGTTTTTTGCCTCACAGGTGGGTGAGGGGTTGGGACCCAATGCGTCTGGCCAGAGAGAGGGTGGGGGGAGAGGGAGCAGGCATAGCAATTAGTAGGATCTCTGTCTTACTGGAATTAAGGCAGAGATCATTGGCAGAGCACCATGCCTGAATAGCAGTCAGTGAGTCGGGTATGATGGAGGAGGAGGTGGAGACAGAAGAAGGCAGCTTGAAGGAGAGCTGTGTGTTATCTACATAACACTGGAAATGAGGTGAGAAAGTGGATATCAGGTAGGCCAGAGGGACCAGGTAGATGTTGAAGAGCCATGGTGATAGAATGGAGGCCTGGGGGACGCCACAAGTAGAGAGTGTGGTGGAGGAGAGAAAAGGTCCCATTTGTACTTGGGAGGGTCTGCTAGAGAGGAAGGAAGTAGGCCATGCCAGTGCCCTGTCCGTGATGCCTAGGGTATCACAGAGGCGGTTTATGAGGATGCAGTGGTTGACTGTGTCAAAGGCAGAAGAGAGATCAAGGAGGATAAGAACGGGGGCGTGGCTACGAGGGCCATGTAGGAGGACGTGATCTGGAGGAGCTCCCGAGATCCTGAAATGATCCGGGCGTAAAAGTGCGCAACGACGGGCCGACAACTGCTGAAAATACACATGTCGGTGTGTGTATGATTGGACCACGCTTGGCGAACTTTTGGAAGGTGTAGGAAGAACGGCGGCAGAGTTCTGTGTGGAAAAGACAAGGAGCGCCGGAGACAAAAGACGACACAAAATGGCCGACCAATGTCCGGAACAAAAGAAGGAACAGGCCGCACGGTGATCGAGCGAAAGAGGCGTACTGGGTGCGCATTTGTCACTTGTGCAGAATACAGGTCCTCTGGGTCATGTCTAATAGAACGGTGAGGCCGAAGGCGAAGCAGCCCACCCTGGACGACTTCGCTAAGACGTCCCCTGGTCAAGAAAATACCAAGAGCAAGGATAAGTCGCCTGCAAGCAGCATGACAGCAACGGGCACTAACCAAGAAGTCCTAGCTGCAATTTCAGACTTAAAGGCGGCCTGGGAAGCCAAACTCGAACTAGCCGTCACTGAGCTGAAAACGGCACTGGACCTTAAGGTCGGAGAGGTGCAGGAGGAAGTTAATCTACTCCGGCAGGACGTCAAGGCCTTGGCGGAGCGCACGGAGACCCTTGAGAAGGAAGTGAGCCCGAATACCGCGGATTGTGCCTCCCATAAGGCCGTATTGCATGCCCTGATACAGAGAGTGGGCAACTTGGAGAGCAGAGCGGAGGAGGCGGAAGGACGCGCCGACGAAACAACATCCGCATCGTGGGCCTGCCGGAGGGATTGGAGGGCCACGATCCCACGGAGTTCATCGAGTCCATGCTACTACAAGAGATACCTGAGGAGCCCTATCTCAAGGATTTGCGGTGGAAGGGGCACATAGAGCTCTAACAAGGATGCCGCCGCCAGGAAACCCGCCTAGGCCGGTGATAGCCAAAATTCTTAATTACCGGGACCGGGAGAGGATATTGGGACACTTCCGCAAGGTAGGAACGATTATATGAGGAGCGGCAAACATCATAGCCTACCCGGACTATACCCTGTCTGTGCAGCGTAGCCGCATGAACTTTGGGACTGTAAAGCGGAGACTGAGAGAGGCGGGCCACAAATACATTTTGCTGTATCCGGCAAAATTGAAAGTTATACATAAACACAAAACTGTGTTTTTTGAGACCCCGGAGGATGCCATGGGATGGCTCGATGCGCAGGGATGTCCCCAGGAGTCGGAAGTTCGGACGGAGAGAGAGCATGGAAGAGATAAGTAATGCACGAGGAGGGTGCCACAAGATGGCGCGGCACGGACCCATGGGACTTGAATATAGTCAATTGCGCAGCCTTCAGTAGAGAAGGTCAGACTGTTACGCTAGATGTTATGAGCACTGTAATTATTATTGAATTAATGGGAGCCTTGCAGAGCGGATCTCTTTACCCCACAGTAATCTTAGTTAAGTGGCCATTAGGGCGACTTCACCCTACTGAGCTCTGGGCATTGTTTGGTGCTTGCAGGGCTAGATGTGGGGGTGCCTGAGTTCCGAGAACGGATCTGGGCAGCGGTTGGGGTGTGTGGTGTGGGGGAAGGGATGGGTGGAGGGTGGGGAGGAAAGTGGGGAAGTTGTTGTGTACATAGTTATGGGTAGTTTGAGCTTGTACAACAAGCTAAAAGTAAAGGTGGAGAGCTGTATCTGTATCATATGGGCAAAGGGGATTCGCTACACGGAAGGGAAGAGGACACTCATGAGCTATGGGGGACCTTAAGATCGTAACATGGAATGTCAGGGGACTCAACAGTTACTTAAAGAGAAACAAAGTCATGATGTACTTGAAAAGACAGAAGATTGATGTTGCGTTGTTGCAGGAAACACATCTGACCTGGCAAAAACTGGAACTGGTGGGGAAGAAGTGGAGAGGTACTGTAGTAGGCTCTCCGTATTCTGCCTACGCTAGGGGAGTGCTGGTCTGGGTGGCACCACACGTTCCGCTCCAACTTACACGAGAGGTGGTGGACACGGAGGGGAGGTTTATCATATTAGAGGCTTTGGTGGAGAATAGAGAGGTGGGCATTATAAATACGTATGCCCCCAACCAAAATACTGCGGCATATTTTAGAACCCTGTGTACTCATCTGGGCGCGTGTATGGGAGGAGCGGTTATCTGGGGAGGGGATTTCAACTGCGTGCTCAATCCAAAGGCAGACAGATCTGATGATAAGATTGTTAGGCCCACCCCAGCAGCCAGGGTATTGCAGACATTACTAGACGACTTCGTGTTGGCAGATGTTTGGAGGCTGAAACACCCTAATGAAACACAGTACTCGCATTACTCAGCCCCGCAACAACTGCATACGAGACTTGATTATTTTTTTGCCACGCCAGATGTGGATGATAGAGACCACCCAAATAGACTACAGAGCGAGGGTCCTGTCGGACCACTCGCCTCTGGTTCTGAGCTGGCAGTACTGCCACCCCAGAGCGCAGATACCGACGTGGCGCCTCCGGGCTGAGGCACTCCGGGACCCGGTCTTCAGGGAAGATATCAGGGATGCGATCACACAGTACTTTGAGGAAAACACAGGCAGTGTGGACTCAGCGTGCACGCTCTGGGAAGCCTTTAAGGTGGCATTGCGGGGTGCTGCTATTGCTAAATCAAAAGGCCTACAGGGTGGGGTCCTAACGGAGTTAGAGAAAGCGGAAGTGAAATTGGAACGGGAAAGCAACAGGGCAGGAGGGGATGCAGAACTTGTACTCGAACTACAGCAGCGGTGTGCAGAGCTTTGGGAAAGGCTCTGCAACCTTAACTATAAGAAGTATGTTGAGAGGCAACATACAGGTGGGGATAAAACTGGCCGCTTGTTGGCGTGGTTATATAAGAGCGAAACCCCTAGGCCCCCAATTAGGACGATAACTAGAGAAGACGGGGAGGTAGTTGACACCCAAGAGGGAGTCAACGAGGCATTCTTAGACTATTATAGGACATTATATGAGGACAGAAGAGGGGACAATCGAGAGGAGATAAGAGAAACTCTAAAAGACATGGAACTACCTAAGATTAGTGCTGAAGAAAGGGAGGAGCTGGACGCACCGATTACCTTAGAGGAATTGGAGGAGGTGGTGAAGCAGCTGCCCACCTGTAAGACCCCGGGCGCGGACGGATTCCCTGGCGAGTTTTATAAAACATATAGAGAGGAAGTACTCCCCCCTATGCTAGAGATGCTCAATGAGTCTTTTGAGATGGGCCGGCTGCTGGAATCGCTTAGAGAAGCGTTAATTGTGCCGCTTCCTAAGCCCAACAAGCCTGGGCATAGCTGCGGCTCCTATAGGCCTTTGTCAATGTTGAACCAGGATAGCAAGATATTGACGGCGGTCCTGGCCAATAGGCTGCAAAGGGTTATTAGCAAACTGATACACCCGGACCAGACAGGTTATGTCCCCAGCAGAAATATAACCCATAACTATAGGCGACTCCACCGGGTGATTGAAGAGGGGAACAGGAGCGAGGGGTTGTGTCCCTAGATGCAGTCAAAGCTTTTGACTCAGTGAGGTGGCCGTGGTTGCTGGAGGCCCTGAGGGAATACGGGATGGGGCCGGGCTATGTTAGGTGGGCAAAGTTACTATACAGTGAGCCACTGGCCAGGGTGCGCACAGGATCGGTTATATCCGAGAGATGGTAACTTAGTAGGGGCACCAGACAAGGGTGCCCCTGGTCCCCGATGTTATACATTCTAGCCCTGGAGCCCCTAGCAGTGTACCTCAGACAACAATATGACATGACAGGTATTGAGGTAGGGGGAGAGAAACATCTAATATCCTTGTATGCTGACGATTTGCTACTATACCTGAAATATCCGGAGGAAAATCTTTAATATATCCTAGAGGTTATGGAAAGGTATGCAGAACTGTCCGGCATAGCAGTGAACCTCAAAAAATCAAGCATGTTCCCATTGGGGAGCTACAGAGGAGCCCCTCCGGAGCGGTTGCCAGTTTTGTCTGTACCATGGGCGGTTGATTCCTTCCGCTACCTCGGAATAGATGTGTACCATACGGTGAAGGAGGAACACTTGCATAATACTGAGGTGGCTGTGGGAAAAATCCGAACAAGTATGAAGTTTTGGGAGAAGTTGCCGCTGGCGATGATGGGACGGGGGGGCGATGCTCAAAATGGTGGTCCTGCCCAGGCTGTTACATTTCTTCAGTAATATACCGTACTTGATACCCAAAAAGTTTTTTGTCAAACTGAATAGCATGTGCAGAGACTTCCTATGGCATGGCACTCGAAATAGAGTGGTGCTATGGAAGCTGCAGAACTTCTATGATAGAGGGGGAATTAAGCTGCCAAATTTTGAGGCCTATTATGTAGCTGGTCAGTTGCAATATGTAACCAAATGGCTTTCTGATGAGGAAACTCCTGAACTTGGGCTGTTTGGACAGGACTGCACTCCGTTCTACCTAAAGGAGATTATCTGGTTGCCTAGACTTGAAATGAAAGAACGCCCGGGTATGATCTTGCTTGGGTGGAAGATGCGGCGTAGAGTATGCCGACTGATGGAGAACCCGTACCCGTGTTCCCCACAAGTGCCGCTAGTGGCCTTAGCAGGGGAAGACAACCAACTAAGAATGATAATCAGGACCTATTGGGAATCGGTCGGGCTGGTCACATTGGGAGATGTATGGCAAGAGGGGATCATTAAGGATTTCGAAGAACTGGGGGAAGAGGCAGGCTTGCACAAAGGCCAATATGTCACGTATCTTAGGCTAGTGCAGATTATTTGTAAAACCTGGCCAGAGACTGTACTGGCGGAGGAGCCAGACACCATTATGGGGACAATATATGACATATCAGAAGGAGGGCACGAGATCTCTAGATTGTATGAGATGGTGATGACCCGGGTGGGGAAGGATTTGATGCATTTGAGGCTGGACTGGGAAGCAGAGGTGGGGGCACAGATGACCGATGGGATGTGGGAGCGTGCTATGGGATACCACAAGAAGGTGTCCAGAAACGCCAGATTGCAACAAATACAGTTATACATAACGCATAGAGCCTATATGACCCCGAAGAGAATATCTAAGTTTGTAAATGCAGGAAGACAAGCATGCCCAAAATGCGATAAAGAAGACGCTGATATGACACACATGTTTTGGTCTTGCCCAGTGATTGAAGGTTTTTGGGGGGAAGTGGAACAAAAACTAGCAGATAAAGGGGTCACGCTCAACATAGATATGGCCTGGGCCTGCCTGTTGGGAGGGTTTCCCAGACCACGCAATACTAAACATGTTGGGAAACTGAGGGACCTGGCATATGTGCTTGCAAAAAGAAGGATTGCCATGGGCTGGAAGCAGTGCCACAAACCACGGGTTGAGGTATGGTGGCGGGATTTGCAAAAATGGGCGGAGGCTGAAACGGTAGTATGGCAGGAGGCATGTAGCAAGTGCGGGGAAGAAGAAGTGGGTAACCTGATGGCATGGAGAGTGTTAATAACAGGACTGTTTGGCACAATAATGGATTCTGCAGCTTCGGAAGGAAGCGATACCCGGCCACACGCAGCAGATACAGAATGAGAAATGCATACAAGCTCTTGAGGGGGGAGGGATTGGGAGAGCAGTAGTGTGCATTAATTGATGTTCATGTGTCTGTCGCAAATAATGCTGCTAGTTTGGTTTGTATTGTTTATTTGTTTTTAAAATAATAAAAACTTTAAAAAAAAAAAATTTAAAAAAGGAGGATAAGAACAGAGGGGGAGTTGGAATCCAGGCTGGAGAGTAGGTCTTCACAGGTGTTCAGGAGAGCAGTTTCCGTGCCCCTGGCCGTCCTAAAACCGGACTGGGGATTGTGGAGGCAGCCAGACAATTCGCTGTGGAGGGTCAGTTGGGGAATGACCAGTTTCTCCATGAGTTTGCCCAATAAAGGGGTGACGGAGGTAGGGCAATAGTTAGCCTGGCAAGAAGGGTCAGCAGACAGCTTTTTTAGGAGAGGGTGCACAAGAGAGTGCTTGAGGGCTTGGGGGAAGGAGCCAGTAGCAAATGAGTTGTTGCAGAGGTCAGCCAGGGCTGGAGCGAGAGAGGCAATGTTGTCCTTGATGGTTGAGGTGGAGCAGGGGAGTACCTGTTTAGAGAGGATGACTCTAGAGATCTCATGTGGCGCAATGGGAAAGAAAGAAGAGCGCAAGAGGGGGAAGGGGCTAAGGGAGGCAGGGTAGGGGGCAACAGGGGGGTGTTCACACAGATCCCCATGCTGTCAGGATGTTTTGGCTTCTGGACAATGACTATTGGGGATACCCAAGGCGTTGGTTCTTCTACCCATTCTACCCGTTCGATTATGTCCAGATTGGTGAGGTGTTGGACATACAGGTTACCCTGACATGCACTCAATGCCTGTGAATACCTCCTTGTAGCATTTTACCAGTGATTCCACATCTTCCACAAATACACTGGGCCTCATTACGACCCTGGCGGATTTTTTCCGCCATCGGCGGACTTTTCCGCCATGGCGCAAAGTCCCTTTACGCCATGGCGGATGGCGGACTTACCGCCCCATTCCGAGGTCGGCGGGGCGGTAAGTCCCCATTGACCCATTTACCCTTCCCCATTCCCATTTCGGCCCCATAGGGCTCAATGGGAGTGGGGAAGGTGTTAATTACGCCACCGTACACTACGGTGGCGTAATTAACACCGAGGTCCCATAGCGCCATGGATTTTTACGCCCGCAAAAAGCGGGCGGAAAAGTGACCATGGCGCTCTGGGAACTCGTAGTTGGCGGTAAGGGGTCGGCGCAGCTAACGCTGGCGCAAACCCCTTACCGCCAGGGTCCTAATGAGGCCCACTGTGTTATACCAATTTGAGGGCTTCCGCGGTGGCGCACCCAAGCAAGATTCGGTCGCCCACTCCGGATACAATAAGCCGTGCTTTGATAGTGTTTTCTTCATGCATTACCGGGGTTAGGAATGCCTCTTCTATGGGTTACGGAGTCTGGCTCCCAAACGTGAATATCTGTACACTTCTTTCTTGGAGTGGTGGTGGCTTGCGCAGCAGTCGGTAGTGGGCTTTTACCAGTACATTAACTGAGGCCCCAGTGTCCAGGAGTACTGGGATGGTGAAGTTCAAGATGGTCACTGAGCATTTCAGTTGCTATTTCTTCTTTCCACTGATGCTCATTACTGCAGAAATGAAAAAGACGTCTTTGTCTTCCTCATCACCTCGGTGATGTTGTTTTGCTCCATCTGCGGATGTAGCGCTGGCATTTTGTGGTGGTTTGTCGTGAGCTGGACCCCTTGGTCGTTCCTTCCCACTGGATACTGCAGTTGGTGCGTGTTAGGGAGAGTTCCCTGTTTAGGCTGAATTTCCTAACCTAGTGAGTCCCCCAGCAGCTTTGCTGGATTTCTGGAGTTTGTTTTTTCCATCCTGCCAAGAGTGAGACTCTTTTCTCCCACTCTTGGACATGATTTGTGGAATTTCTTTGAATGTTAATGTGTTCTATGGGCTATGGGGTCTTTTACTCCATAGGGTCTCATATGTTTTTCTATGTGTGTTACACCGCACCCTCCGTGCCGTAACACTGGGGCGTCCTCGCGGACCTCCATCATAGACTCCATACCCGGGGACTGACTACTGTCTCCCCGGGCACGTAAAGTCACCATTGGCTTTACTAGACCTAAATTTACTAACAGAACTAGTACAAACCATCCTATTGTGGACGTACTAGTAGGGGTAATTCGATTACCCCTGGGTCTGTTATTCAAGGGGGCACTGTCCCGTCCCCCCTCATCGAGTTTTGGCTGGTGGCAGTGGAAACTACTTGTTATAGTCGAACCCGAATATAACCCTATGGGATTCTTCCCATTGTTGGAGATTAATACTTTTTCTTGTTAATCTATGACATACCACCGGTCTACTTATCTTAAATAAGTCTATCGGGTGGTATTTCCTGCCAGAACTCGGTTTTTAAAATGGCGTCTGTGTTCGTCTCTGTGACTCCTAAACCAAAGGTTGAGCCCTTTGTTCCACTTTTGGCGGGCTTCTGTACAGAGACCCTCCAAAGTGGTGCCATTCTGTGTGGGTTACCACAGGGGTGTGGGAGGGGGTTTAGGCACCCTGGACTGAGTTGCCTTGCCAACTCCAGTCGCACTCTGGTGTGATTGGCCCAAGTGGTGAGCCACCCCGCCCACCACTTAGCGTGTTTTGATTGACAGCTAGGCTGAATGAATGGGGGTTTTCTGCATAAAAGCAGGGCTTTTGGGACTGGATCTTCAGAAGTCGCCACAGGACCTAAGAATCCGACGAGGGTAAAGCTGAGCCGACCTGCAACGACGACACCTCTGGTGGATCCCTGCTGAACTGACTCACCACTTCCCGACGACAGAGGAGATCTCCCCCCCAGAGAGTCTCTTCCCCTGACTGGTGGGAACAACCAGTCCCCTTTGCTTTTTCTTCGCTCCAGGACGCAGTGGTCGAATTGCCCGTGCAGAGCACCCCGGCAACCGGATAGCCACTACCCCTGTACCGCGACCAAAAGGTGGTGCCTTGTGACGGAGCACTCCGCGGCTGGTCTCTTCCCTGGTGGTGCAACGATCTTCAACTTTCCTTCGACGACGAGATCATCTCTTCTCTTGGCAAAGACCCGACGTGCATCCACCACCAGGAACAACTGCCCCGCCGGAGCTGTCTCTCCACAAACAAGGTACCGTGTCCACCTGGCTTCCCTTTCTGCCGGATAGAGTGAGGTGTCTTAATCCTCGCCTCTCCATTGGGTCGCCTCCAAGCTTTCTTAAACTTTCTGTTCTGAACTGGTCCAATCTTTCCATAACAATTTGCGATAAAGACTCGAAGCGCATTTCCACTGAGACACTTTTTGGGACATATCGCCTTGCCTCTCTCCGAGTGGGCCTGGCCTCTCAACTTTGTGATCTGCAGTAGACCCTGCCTTACTTGCCTTGCATTTGTTCATAAAAGTGTTGGTGCCGAGTGATTTCATAACCTGCCTTTTTCTCTCCCATCCTAACGAATACTAGAGTGCCATCTAGGTTAAAGCATTCACCTCTGTCTGCAAATAAGTGGTGCCGTTGAACCTAGACTTGTCGAACTATTGTTAGGGGGATTGATCTTTCGCTTATAGTAATTGTGATTGAAGTTGTTTGCCGTATTAGTGCCAGAGTGTTTTTCATAGATGTGTTGTTATAAATAAATACCTTTATATCTTTACACCGAAGCCTTGTTCCGTGTTTGCTTGTTCTACTGTGTAAATTGCTCTATTTTGTATACTCCACATACTGCCTAACTCTTCTTGAGAGAAGTCTGACTGCTCAGCCACAGCTACCAAGTGAATCTGTGTGGTACAGACTGCTACCAAGTGGGTTTACTGCCAAACACCTGTAGTCCTAAATCTTTTGCAGTGGTCCCAGAGGGAACGGCACAGGTTTCCGCTTAACAGTGCCGGCGCTCTGCAAACTCGTGCAAAGTGGTTTTGGTTGCCACATCTGGCACATGTGCGGGGAAGTCCTTTTCATGAGGAAGGTCATAGCTGCATTGCAGGCATGGTTTTGGAGTGGAGTTAGTGCGCTGCTTGCATTGTCAGAAAATGCCTCTGCCACCGGCATTTCTTGCTAGGCGTCTTTCCACTGCACATACTTTCTCTAGCTTGACAGAGTTCAAGGATCTAATGTCGGCTAATTCATGAGAGCATCCTAGTCTAGAATTCACGGCAATGTGATTCCTGGTTCGCTGAGAATCTGAAGACCTATTATTATTTGCAGTACGACTTCTTCTTCCTCATTAGTCCATACACAGGTGGCTGCAAGTTGTCACAGACTACTGTGGTATGCATCCAGGCTTTCTACACTCTTTGGCATGGCTGTCCTCATCACAAACGTCTCATAATTCGTGTTTACCATTGTAAGGTACTCATGGTGGCAACAGTAAAGATGGACAGAGGTTATCACAGTTCAAGACTGTTTATTAAACTGCAAAGGTGGGTGAGATAAACGCCTAATCTAAACATAAGTCTAAGAGTGTGGGTTAGAATTCATAAGAAAGCTCTCTTTCCGGATCTCCTCAGCCACCTCTGCTTCTTCTCTCATACCAGACTGTCTGGCCACTATTCAGGAATGGTGTGCCACCAATGACCTCTGCCTTAATGCCAGTAAGACTGAGATCCTCCTCATTGGGACACCTACTCCCTCCTTTCTTCTCTGTCTCTGGCAGCCCAGTCTGGGCCCTCTTCCTGTTCCTTACTGTGAGGCTAAGAACTTTGGTGTCATCTTATGAGGACATCCGTACAGTAATAATTTAGCAGTGTGAACTTTATTGGAGTACTCGTACTCGTCTCAGTCAAGAGAAGGACATTATAATCTTCTTGCAAAAAGAAGGGAATGCAAACTATTATGGAAGTGAACAAACTCATACGAGTCGGGCAAAGAAAGCCCAATCAAGGAAGAAGGCAAAGTCATAAAAGAGAAACACGAGAATAAGGTGGGTACAGGATGTGTGTCCAAGGACAAATATCAGAGAGAAACCAAAGATTGTGAACTGTGTAAAAAGAAAAGGAATACTAAGG
Organism: Ambystoma mexicanum; assembly: GCF_040938575.1. Classification (NCBI taxonomy): domain Eukaryota; kingdom Metazoa; phylum Chordata; class Amphibia; order Caudata; family Ambystomatidae; genus Ambystoma; species Ambystoma mexicanum. Next base: position 1,686,799,233 of record NC_090937.1, on the reverse strand, counting down.
AAGAAAGACATACCTATTGGATAGTTTTTCCATGGGAAGAGAAAAGAACAACTCTTTATAGAGAACATCAAGAGGTGAAAGAAAGGCCCAATAACAGATTGAAGGAACTATACGAATTGATAAAAACAGTCAATAGCAAAAATGTAATGAACAGATATTGAATACGAGTTCTCCAGAAGGAATACACATTCCATAAGAAGAAATTCTCCTGGCTTTTAGTTGTTAAACTAGTGGTAGGGTCAGGACAGAGTTAGTTTGGACAGTGGACTGTTTATTTTCAAGACATTCACTGACGACTGACGAGCACCTTAGCTAGTTATGTTAGATAGGGACGCCTCACAGCATAGGGAAAGACAGGCACAAGCATTGTATCTAGTTTTGTTAGATAGGGACGCCTCACAGCATAGGGAAGGACAGGCACAAGCATTGTATCTAGTTATGTTAGATAGGGACGCCTCACAGCATAGGGAAGAATAGGCACAAGCACCTTAGCTAGTTTTGTTTGATAGGGATGCCTCACAGCATAGGGAAGGATAGGCACAAGCACCTCAGCTAGTTTTGTTAGACAGGGACGCCTCACAGCATAGGGAAGGACAGGCACAAGCATTGTATCTAGTTTTGTTAGATAGGGACGCCTCACAGCATAGGGAAGGATAGGCACAAGCACCTTAGCTAGTTTTGTTAGATAGGGATGCCTCACAGCATAGGGAAGGATAGGCACAAGCACCTCAGCTAGTTTTGTTAGATAGGGATGCCTCATAGCATAGGGTCACTATGATCAGAATGACTGTCATGGGTCGCTCGCGTTAGGCAGCGCCGTGTTCTTTTATCCCTCCTGTTACTTAGACGACTACTGGAGTCCTCTTTCTTTGTTCATTGCTCATTGGCCCTACCCTCTGCCTCGCTCCCATCCCGATCCCCGCACTTATGTGCTGTATCGGTCCCCTGCGCCAAAGGCGCGCGTAAGGCAAGCCCGTCTGTGTCAGTCCGTGCCGGGAAGGGCCGCAAGGAGCCGTTAGATAGAGACTTTCTGATCTCTCTGGCTCCCCCTGATACTAAATGGCCCACTGGTTGGAAGACCCATATATCCAATACTAGTCTGCCCCCCACTGTCACGGAACCTGTGAGAGCCGCCCATACTCTATGCCTCTTAAACACTAGATCCCTCCCAGCTCACGCAGGTGAGATCTGGGACCTGCTCTCATACAGGCAATCAGACTTTTTATGCCTGACAGAAACCTGGCTCACTCCGAGCTCGGCACCTGCCATAGTCCAAACTCTCCCCTCAAATTACCATATCCTACACCAGGACCGTCCTCCCCCTAAGCGTGGTGGAGGCATTGCTGTTATTTTTAAAGACACATTCACGGTTACCCAGCTACCTTGTCCTTCCGCATCTAGTATGGAAGCCCTCCTGTGTCGATGCATACTTTCTCCTTCTAGTATTATTCACCTCCTGCTTATTTACCGCTCCCCCGGTCCCATTGGTCGCTTTGGGCTAGACTTTGCCGATCTCGCTGCCGACCTTAATTTGCAGTACTCCAATCTGGTGATACTAGGGGCCTCATTACACGGAAGGCGGTGGTCCAGGGTGCTATTGGCACCCTGGACCATGCCGGTAAATTACCGGCACCGCCTTGGCGGAAAGGGGATTTACCGCCCCATTCCAAGGTTGGTGGGGCGGTAAATCCCCCTTCCGCCATTGCCCTCCCCCATTCCCATTTCTGCCCCATAGGGCTCTATGGGAATGGGGAAGGCGCTAATTACGGCACCGCAATTTTGCTATGCAATGACCTTGCATCCTTTTTCACCACCAAAATTAATGTGATTAGATCTAACATTGCTAAATCTCTGACGACACTGCCCCCTGACACCATCGACTTTGTGCCTCCCCCCCTACTGATTTGTCTCCTAGTTGGTTGACCTTCCCTCTGTTTAGTGAGGAAGAAGTCATGGCAGCCATATCTAAGATTAAATCCTCTTCCCCTGAGGACGCCATCCCTGCTATCATTATGAAAACGATCGCCCCAGACATTCTGGCTGAAATTACTGCGGCCATTAACAACTCCTGCCAAACGGGACTGGTCCCCCCTGAATTGAAATCTGCCAGGGTCAATCCCCTCTTCAAGAAGCCTTCTCTTGATCCCACCGTCCCTGCTAATTTCCTTCCGATCTATCTTCTTCCATTCCTGGCTAAACTCTTGGAATCTCTGGTTTCACCCCTTCTGTCGTCCTTCTTGGAATCTTCTAATATTTTTGACCATGCACAGGCAGGCTTCAGACCTGGTAGAGGGACGGAAAGTGTACTTGTCTCCGTACAAGATGATATGTCCAGACTGGTTGAGGCGGGCGGAGTAGGGGCCCTAATCCTGCTGGATTTATCGGCCGCATTAGACACGGTGGACCATTCCATCCTTCTATCACGTCTCGCACAGATTGGGATCTCCAGTTCTGTTCTCGCCTGGTTCACTTCCTTTCTTTCTGAGCGCACCCAGACTCTCACCATGCCTCCCATTCTTTCTGCCCCTTGTGCCCTCACCTGTGGTGTTCCCCAGGGATCCTCTCTCTCTCCGATCCTGTTCAACATTTATATCTGGGCACTGGTCTGCCTTATCCGCTCCTACGGACTTAATTGTTATTCCTATGCGGATGACACCCAGATCCTGATTCGGCTTGATCAGGATCAATCTGTGGTCTCAGCCCGTCTTCATGATTGCCTCAAGTCAGTCGGTATTTGGATGGACCAAAATTGGCTCAAACTTAATGGTGATAAAACGGAAGTAATGCTTGTTGGCTCCCCTCCTAACCCGTCATTATGGACCACCGCTTTCTGGCCCACATCGTTGGGTCCACTACCCTGTCCTGTGAACAAGGTAAAGAATCCGGGTGTTATCCTCTCTGCCTCCCTTTTTATGTCAAACCAGGTCTCGCCTGTCTGTCAGTCCGCACACCACCAGATCAGGGTTCTAAAGAAGGTGCTACCTATGATCCCAGAAACCATGCGTCCCCCGGTGGTGGCAGCACTGGTTCTCTCACGGCTGGACTATTGTAATTCCTTGTACTTATCCCAACCGACGGGTCTGCTACAACGCCTCCAACGTATGCAAAATCTGGCAGCCAGACTGGCCACTGGGTCCCCCTATGGCGCCCACATCTCACCGGTACTTCGCCGTCTCCACTGGCTCCCGGTGGCACAGAGTGTTAAGTTTAAGTCATTATGCATTGTCCACTGGGCAATTCATGGCTTAGGAGCGGAATTCCTTCAAGCTAAATTTTCCCGATATATCCCGGACCGTGACCTTCGCTCCTCTACAACCAACCTTCTTAAGGTTCCCAGGTTCAACCGGGAAAGACATGGTGGCAGAGCCTTTTCTATTACCGCAGCCAAGCTCTGGAACACTCTGCCACTACCACTTAAATCCTCGGCAAATCATCTGGCTTTCAGGAAAGCTTTGAAGACCACCCTGTTCTAACGTTTCTGCCCTTATCGTGTTCCCTGAGCTCGCAGCTTCCCTACCAGCGCCATGATGCCTCTGGGCGACCGTGCACTATACAAATATATATAACATATAACATAACATAGGGACGGATAGGTACAAGCACCTCAGCTAGTTTTGTTAGATAGGGACGCCTCACAGCATAGGGAAGGATAGGCACAAGCACCTTAGCTAGTTTTGTTAGATAGGTATGCCTCACAGCATAGGGAAGGATAGGCACAAGCACCTTAGCTAGTTTTGTTAGATAGGTATGCCTCACAGCATAGGGAAGGATAGGCACAAGCACCTCAGCTAGTTTTGTTAGAAAGGTATGCCTCACAGCATAGGGAAGGATAGGCACAAGCACCTCAGCTAGTTTTGTTAGATATGTTGGGTGTCCTGACCCACGTTTAAGCTATCATGCTACAACATTTGGTGCTGTGGGCTTAGAAAATTCAAGATGGCGGAAAACCCACATGTGCGCCGAAATCCAGGAAAGCTGCGCAGTTTGTGCGTACACCAAAATGGTTGCCTCACTTGCCACCCACCAGTGCGAGAATGAAAGGCCGGGTTGCCATGAGGGAAATGGGTTGCCAAAGGAAAAACAGTAGCGCCGGTTAGCTTCAAAGCGCTTTAAAACCACCATTGGACTACCCGCACAGTAGTCTGAAACCATTGGGAATGGCAATGCTGATTGCCAAATGCAACCTAGAATTGTGGGGAATTCATTTCTTAAATCCCAAAAATGGGTGCAGTACCAGTACTCACCACTATCCAAAAGCCGGCGTTTTAAAACCACCCTGTGTTTCTCTGAAGGCAGGCTCAAAATGCCTATTTTCAAACATTGCAATATGTGCAAAATATTCACTGAACACCAGCAGACATTTGGCGGAATGAAGTTTTGTGTGCTTACAAAATCTGGGAAATGAAGAGCCCGAAACAATGCTTATAACAAAACTGCTATGGAGTCAGCAGTTTAAGTTGCACTGGATTTAAAGACACTAAAATCGAAAATGTTTAGATTAAATGAGTGACCTATGTTTGGTGTCACATGCCTTTGTAACTGTTGAAATGTCATAGTTTTGCACTTAGAATCAGCATTCTAGCTGCATGTGTAAAATTGCAAGTTAATTTAAAAAGCAACAAAAAACATGACAGTTAGCTGAAAGTCTGGCTTAAGCAACTGAATTTTGCCTGGCAACTACCCCCATCAGGAGTGAAACTTGAGTCACAACTGTGTTCCCAGGCCTATCTGCCTTTTGCTGGCCACACTAAGGATATGCCATCTCTCTGATAATTGAATTAAGGGGAGCCCCACAGAATACAGGAGCTCTGAACAAAGCCTGTCTTGACTCAGGCAAAGGTTTTATTACAGCGGTCGTAAAATGTAGCTTCCTCTTGGCAGAAGCTGGGAGTGGCACTGCCTGTGAGAGCAAGCTGGCTTGGCAGAACTGGATAAACCAGTATTTCCACCATGTGACCTGGGAAACCACACCCCTTTGTAGCCAGAATATTGTTTAGAAAAAGATGAATAACTCATGGTGCGGACATGTGAACATTTTATAAATGATACCATAATTCTTGTGATTTTTCTGCCTACAGTTTAAGAGGTTTTTAGAACCGGTGGTATGTTCAGGGGGGTGTTAGCGGAAAAGTGGATATTACTCTAAATGTATGCATGTTAAAAATCTGAAACTTCATCAGTTAATGTCCATACTCCCTGCGCACATGTATGTAAAGCTGGGTCAATGTCAGAAATTGAAAAATCAGTTAAAAAGTCAATTATGTGCCATTTCTGAATGCAAGCTCTTAGAAACAACAGATTTGGACAGAGACATGGCTAAATTCAGCCACACCATGTATATGTAATTTCAAACAACTGTGTAACTCTGAAATATGTATTTTGATCATATATAGATTTGGGTGCACAGATGACAGGGGAGGTTTTTCAAGAGATCATAAATGGCTGACATCACTCTGACACAACTTAGTTCCCCAATCAGGGGAGGAATGAAAGCTGGACCAATGACAAGTGAGAGGGGCAAGTTTAGTTATGACCAACACACACACCCACTTGCAGAACATATAAATGGACCACTGAAACTTAGGTAGAGACCTTCAATTCCATCTGCCGCTGGAAGCTCTGCCGGAAAAATCCATACTCTACATCCATCAACCTCCAGAAAGCCAACATAGAGACTTCAATCTATCCACCTTCAGAGACCCAGACCAGACCAGCAGAGAGAGCTGACCCAGATCACTGTGAAGTGCAGAGTCCAGACCAGACCAGACCAGAGTCCAGTTTAAAACCTGACCAGATCCGTGATGAGGCCCATTTAATTCAAGAATATAGTGTGAGTACCTAGCAAAACTGTGCAGAACCAATCTCTTAGTTAAAATAATATAATTCAATCTATTTTAACCTAAGTAGGACTGCCTGATAGCTCCAAATCTGTCACCTGTCATTCTAGCTGCAAAATCTGTCACTTGTCATTTTGAGCTTTTAAAATTTCAAATCTGAAAAACGACCTTCACAAAATCGCTCATATCTCCGCGACCGTTTGTCTTAGAGACTTGCAGTAACTTTCATCTGAAAGCTTAGAATCGTGGCTTTCCTACGAACCTAGAACCGCATTCCTACCCCCTATAGTTTTACCGCAATCGCCGAACACGCATCCGCGAATTTTGCCGCGATCTGCAAATTTCTTCACGTGTAAAAAATCTGCTGCTGCTTGCCTTCCATTTGCCAGAAATTCGTTTAACCTGCTAATTATCCCTGAATCATTGCAAGAGTGAGCCTGAGCTAATATTAACTAGATACCACTCACCCTGAACCTCTGAAAGGGAATTAAAAGCATTTTAGCATATTTTTTTTATTCATTGCCAGCACATATCAAAGCAATTTGGGCCTGTGTTTTCAAACTTCTGTAGTCTAAGCTTGCTGGGGTGAACTGAATCACATTTGATTGCATTTCTGAGAACTGTGTGTTTTCCTTCCATTTCCTTGCCTTGCATCAAGGGGGGGGGGGATTGCCAGAGAAAAGTGATTACATTGTTTTGTTGAAATCATATTGAGTCTTTTCTATACTGCATTTCATTCATTCAACCTTACATTTCCTTGAACCCTATAAAGCATTCTCTACCACATTATACTTCTGTACCTATTTACCAGTGTGCTACCTTATCCATTTCATGTCAACTCCTTAGTGATTATAAAGAAGTGTGCTAGTGCCAGATTCTCCGTTGTTAATATTTATCATATCAGATTAAGTGTGATATTCAATTATTAATTTACTATAAAGTGTGATATATATATATTGTTTAAATTATCAAATAAATCTTTTAACTTGCAAAACAGAACTACTTCTTGGCTCAGTGGGGTCAGGAGGATTCCAAGAGAGGGGTGTTATATAGGGGTAGTCATCCAGAACGCAAGAACTAGACATAAAGATATATCAATAAGGGTTTTCATTCAGTATTCTGGACTAGGCATTGACTTAGCTGTAGTGCGGGATTGAATCCTCTTCAAGATAGGTATGCCTCACAGCATAGGGAAGGATAGGCACAAGCACCTTAGCTAGTTTTGTTATATAGCGATGCCTCACAGCATAGGGAAGGATAGGCACAAGCACCTTAGCTAGTTTTGTTAGATAGGGACGCCTCACAGCATAGGGAAGGATAGGCACAAGCACCTTAGCTAGTTTTGTTAGATAGGGACGCCTCACAGCATAGGGAAGGATAGGCACAAGCACCTTAGCTAGTTTTGTTAGATAGGGACGCCTCATAGCCTAGGGAAAGATAGGCATAATGATTTTCTTTAAATAAAAACAACAGTGAAATGGCTAATCAGAGTCTTCGTCCTTCTTCGGACCCCCCACAATACCTAACGCACAAAACAATCCCAAAACGTCATAGAGAACCAGCTCACAGCGATTTAGGGCTGACCTAAGAGAAGCAATCCCTCTGACAATCATACAAACAATAGAGGCAATCTAATGTCTGGAACCAAAATATAATGATATGGATCCGCAGCAAAATCCTGGCGCTACTTCCCATTCTCTCCACCGCTAAATAGCGAGCAAGCGAGTGTTGAGGGAAAGTAGTGGCTGCCAGACAGGTGATGGTATAGAATTCTGTCAAGGTGACTATGGTAGGAATAAACTTTTTACAATCATCATGTGTTCCTCATCACGGCTTTAACATCAAGCTCTGGTTACCAAGGTGATTTGGAAGGACAACAATCGAGTGTACGCATATCTACCAAAGTGCCTATTTAATTTCCCTGTACAAGCCCGCTCCCCGCTCCCCCTCCACATTGTAGTGTAAGGTGGTAGGTGATCTTAGAGGGGAGTCGGCTTTACACTGAAAAACAACCTGCAACCTCCCACTTTTTTTTTTTTTCTTCTCTCTCTCTCTCTCTCTCTCTCTCTCTCTCTCTCTCTCTCTCTTTAAGGTGCATTGGGAGAGCAGCTTAAAATGTGAGGACAGCACTCAACCATTTTCCCTTCCTGAGTATGTTGATTAGCAGAGAGATGCCCCAGACCGTAACCTAACATGCTCAGGTGCTCTGCACTGTGGCCTGCTGGGACTACTGCCAGTCGAGGGCAGTGCAAGGCATTCATCAGGTGTTCCTCTGGGAATTGGTCGGGGCAAAACCCAGAATCCCTGCTCAATTCACCCAGAGGTCTACCCTGCTGTCTCCCATAAACCCCAACGTCTTCTCACACTGTCCAAAATGAACACCCCTTTCTGCTACCAAACAGCCACAACTCACCAGGTGTGGACACAGCAACAGACCTTCAGTATCAGAGTGATGTTGCAACCCTGCAGGGGATTCTTCACGATGAAATGAGGAGCAGAATAGATGGAAAGTGGAGTGTGGATTCCTGAAAAAAAGGAACAAAACAAAAATAATTACTAAGCCTTGCAAGTAGGGTCATTTTTTTGTGTCCATCAGAGCACATTGTTGAGTCCAATAGGAAGGCACAGATGAAGGTGTTAACGTAACCTAATAGGCGTATTTGTAGAGTTCACTTTCAATTCCACTGGGTATCCTGGCGCTATAGACAGATAAGAGGTTACCATGGTTACACATCTCAGTGGTGCTTAATTCTGTCGCTCTCAGAAGGATGGATGGATGGATGGATGGATGGAGGGCTGAGTGGACTTGCAGGGATTTGAACCACTGACCATGAGGTCAAAGAGATCCCACACCAGGACCCGGAATCAGGGATCCACAGGCCATGGACACCAAATCCAGGAGAGGTCAGGAGGAGAGGAAAGGGCAGGAGGAGAAGAGAGGGGCAGGAGGAGAGGAAAGGGGGAAGGGCAAGAGGAGAGGAAAGGGACAGGAGGAGAGGAACAAGGGAAAGGGTAAAATAGACAGGAGAGGAAAGGGGGAAAGGGCAAGAGGAGAGGAAAGGGTGAAAGTGGCAGGAGGAGGAGAGGAAAGGGGGAAAGGAGCAGGAGGAGAGGAAATGTGGGAAAGGGGCAGGAGGAGAGGAAAGGGGAAGGCGGGGAGGAAAGAGGGAAAGGGTGAAAGGGACAGGAGGAGAGGAAAGGGGGAAGGGCAAGAGGAGAGGAAAGGGACAGGAGGAGAGGAAATGTGGGAAAGGGGCAGGAGGAGAGGAAAGGGTGAAAGTGGCAGGAGGAGGAGAGGAAAGGGGGAAAGGAGCAGGAGGAGAGGAAATGTGGGAAAGGGGCAGGAGGAGAGGAAAGGGGAAGGCGGGGAGGAAAGAGGGAAAGGGTGAAAGGGACAGGAGGAGAGGAAAGGGGGAAGGGCAAGAGGAGAGGAAAGGGGGAAAGTGGCAGGAGGAGGAGAGGAAAGGGGGAAAGGAGCAGGAGGAGAGGAAAGGGGGAAGGGCAAGAGGAGAGGAAAGAGGGAAAAGGTGAAAGAACAGGAGGAGAGAAAAGGGGGAAGGGCAGGAGGAGATGAAAGTGTGAAAGGGGCAAGGGCAGGAGGAGATGAAAGTGTGAAAACGGCAGGAGGAGAGGAAAGGGGGAAGGGCAGGAGAAGAAAGGGGCAAGAAAAGAGGAAAAGGGGAATAAGGGCCAGGAGGAGAGTAAAGGGGGGCATTGTAATTGTAAATTTGTAAAGCGCTTATACACAAGTGAAGTATTTCAAAGCGCTTCAAGGCGGGAAGGGAATAAGGGAATACAATTGTTTTCAGTTGTCATTCTTAGGCCTTGAAGATTCCGAATGATCTAACAGCAACAACTAGCATACTAGGCCCGGGCATTTCAACTAAGACAAAGACTGGGGGGTTATGTGGGGGCGGGGGGGACATACAAGACAAAAGGTTGGTCATCAAGGTGCCACGCATGCAGGTACATCAAAAGCTGAGGAGGGGAGATAGAGCAAGACAGAACAGACAAACTTGCTAAGCCTAGTACATTCAAGGTCGTGCAAGTGCGCAGACAGAAGTGCGAGTGAGGGAGGAGGGGAGCAAGTGCACCTGGTCCAGCAGGGGCCAGGGTTAAGTGTGGAGGCCCGGAGGCAAGTCCCTAAGGAACCTAAGGGTTCTCTGGCTCAAGACGGAAAAAGGCAGGTAGGCTGTTCCATAGGGAGGCACCTGCATAGGATAAAGATCTACCCCCAAAGAGATAAAGAGTTATAGGGACAGGAGGAAAGGAAAGGGGGAAAGGGCAGGAGGAGAGGAAAGGGGGAAGGGCAGGAGCAGAGGAAAGGGGGAAGTGGTGAAAGGGCCAGGAAGAGAGGAAAGGGGGAGGGGAAAAGGGGCAATGGGCAGGAGGAGGGGAAAGGGGAAAGGGTCAGGAGGAGCGGAGAGGGGGAACACAGAAGCAAAGAACACCCTGTGCAGAGGCCGAAGCCACAGAAGGAACTCACCTTTGCAGCCTGTGCTTCTCACATTTGCTGATCACGAGACACACCAATAAAGTATTCAGGGCTGGAGAAAGCAGACATTATATTATTAATTCATCTTTAACAAGGATGAAGTGATTTAGATTCTCCAAGCACTTAAAAGACACTCAGAGAGGAGGTGTCCCCCCACTACCCACCCCACATGCACAGGAGAAAGGATGGGCAGAAGGTGCAAAAAGGGGGGCGGAGGTGAGGCCCTGCCCCTCACCTGCAGCAGCGTATTCCCCCCTACCTCATGCCCCCTCCCCCCACATGCACAGAAGAAAGGATGGCAGAAGGTGCATAGAGGGAGGCAGAGGTGAGGCCCTGCCCCTCACCTGCTGCAGCTTATGCCCCCCTACCCCAAGCCCCCCCCACATGCACAGGAGGAAGGATGGGCAAAATGTACATAGAGGGAGGCAGAGGTGATGCCCTGCCCCTCACCTGCAGCATATTATGCCCCCCACATGCACAGGAGAAAGGATGGGCAGAAGGTGCAAAAAGGGGGGCGGAGGTGAGGCCCTGCCCCTCACCTGCAGCAGCTTATGCCCCCCAGCCCTCCCCCCACATGCACAGGAGAAAGGATTGGCAGAAGGTGCAAAAAGGGAGGCAGAGGTGAGGCCCTGCCCCTCACCTGCAGCGGTTTATGCCCCCCCTGCCCCCAGCCCTTCCCTCCCCCGCATGCACAGGAGAAAGGACGGTCAGAAGGTGCATAAAGGGAGGCAAAGGTGAGGCCCTGCCCCTCACCTGCAGCATCTTATGCCCCCACTGCCTCCCCTCCACATGCACAGGAGAAAGAATGGGCAGAAGTTGCATAAAGGGAGACAGAGGTGAGGCCCTGCCCCTCACCTGCAGCAGCTTATGCCCCCCTACCCCCAGCCTCCCCCCCACATGCACAGGAGAAAGGATGGGCAGAAGGTGCATAAAGGGAGGCAGAGGTGAGGCCCTGCCCCTCACCTGCAGCAGCTTATGCCCCCCTACCTCCAGCACCCCCACATGCACAGGAGAAATGATGGTCAGAAGGTGCAAAAAGGGAGGCAGAGGTGAGGCCCTGCCCCTCACCTGCAGCAGTGTATGCCCCCACTACCCCCAGCCCCTCCCCCACATGCACAGGAGAAAGGATGGGCTGAAGGTGCATAAAGGGGGGGGCAGAGGTGAGGCCCTGCCCCTCACCTGCAGCAGTGTATGCCCCCACTACCCCCAGCCCCTCCCCCACATGCACAGGAGAAAGGATGGGCTGAAGGTGCATAAAGGGGGGGGGGCAGAGGTGAGGCCCTGCCCCTCACCTGCAGCAGCTTATGCTGTCATTATTCCTTCATAGATTGTGAGGAGGAGGAGGAGGGAAGAAGATCCCGACACATAAGTGCAAATCCACAGGTGGCTGCAGATGCCAGAGCTATCGATCACTAGGTGAGAGCCGAGAGCAGAGCCGAAGAGCGGGCATGCGCAGTGCGGAGATACTTTTCACTCGAGCATGCGCAGCGCAAATACACTAATCTTGCGAGCATGCGCGTTGCGAAGACACAAATCACGCGAGCATGCGCAGAAAAGGGGAAATCAACAGCACCAAATCAGGCAGCAGTAAGGGAAAGGCATGCACAGAGCAGAGACCTTTATCTGCAAGGCATGTGCAGGCAAAGGACAGGTACTAATTAGCAAGGCACGGCCAGGCAAAGAACAGGCACTAATTAGCAGGGCATGTGCAGGCAAAGAAGAGGCACTAATTAGCCAGGCATGTCCAGGCAAAGAAGAGGCACTAATTAGCCAGGCATGTGCAGGCAAAGAACAGGCACGAATTAGCCAGGCATGTCCAGGCAAAGAACAGGCACTAATTAGCCAGGCAAGTTCGGGCAAAGAAGAGGCACTAATTAGCCAGGCAAAGAACAGGCACTAATTAGCAAGGCATGTTCAGGCAAAGAAGAGGCACTAATTAGCCAGGCATGTGCAGGCAAAGAAGAGGCACTAATTAGCCAGGCATGTCCAGGCAAAGAAGAGGCACTAATTAGCCAGGCATGTGCAGGCAAAGAACAGGCACGAATTAGCCAGGCATGTCCAGGCAAAGAACAGGCACTAATTAGCCAGGCAAGTTCGGGCAAAGAAGAGGCACTAATTAGCCAGGCAAAGAACAGGCACTAATTAGCAAGGCATGTTCAGGCAAAGAAGAGGCACTAATTAGCCAGGCATGTGCAGGCAAAGAAAAGGCACTAATTAGCCAGGCATGTTCAGGCAAAGAGGCACTAATTAGCCAGGCAAGTTTGTCAAAGAAGAGGCACTAATTAGCAGGGTATGTTCAGGCAAAGAAGAGGCACTAATTAGCAAGGCATGTTCAGGCAAAGAAGACGCACTAATTAGCCAGGCATGTTCAGGCAAAGAAGTGGCACTAATTAGCAGGGCATGTTCAGGCAAAGAAGAGACTCTAATTAAAAGGCATTCTCTGAGAAACGGCACTAATTAGCAAGGCAGGTTCAGTCAAGAGACCCTAATTAAAAGGGAGTGTGCTCAGAGTGTGTGGTGTTGCCTTCTATTTGTGTGAGGAGAGCTAACTGGTATCAAGTGTATGCACTTAGTGTTAAGTGCCTGACTTTGCCTGAACGGATTAACAGGACATGTCCAGTACGATGTGCGAGAGTTAGTCTGGTTACTCCAAGTCACCCTCTTCCTCAGCCCAGTGTTTGAGTAAAAAGGGGGGGGTTGGGAATTTGGAAAATCCTACAAAATAAGATGGGGAAGATGAACAAAAAAGGGGGGGATACCACGTCTCACCATTGGCTGTCTCACCCCAGTCCCCAAAGACCCATCAGTCAGGTGATCCTCCCGCACTGGTCCATCCCCAGGGTCTGGGTCCGAAGGCGATGGCCATGCCCTGGCCACTTGTGGGAGAGAACCCCTGGCACTAGCAGGTGAGACACCCTCTGGTTTTTCACAGTGGTAACTAGTACACGATCCTTGTTGCCCAGTAATGCTGTTATTTCTTTGAATAGCTCATTGAAGCAATGAGTGGTCCTGGCGCACTCGTCTCACTTCAGACGTGGAAATGCCAAGTGTTCGAAATTCGGTGTGAGGGTGCCGTGGACACAGAGCTAGCAGTATACCAGGTTTCGAGGGCGGTGGAGACAGAGCAAAGGTCCTGCATAAGCTGGTCAGCCCACTGGTTGGCCCAGGGACACTTCCGAGAAGGCTGACTTGCAGGTTTTGTTGAAGGTGCTGAGAATAGTTGGTCCAATAGTTTATTCCAATGGGTCGAAGCGTCTTCGCAGACCTTCTAGGATGACCAAATGCAGAGGGGTCCCACGGGACAACAGCGGGCTCAGGGTGCCAAACCTTCCAGCAGTTCACCAGCGGTTCCTTTGACTCAGCTTCTTAGTTTCAGGATACTTGGATACTATCCTTTGTTCAGTGAGAAATCCAGAGATCGACATGGTATGGGTGTTTTCAAGCTCCTCTTATTCAAAGTTCCCTTCGCGTCAAAACAGAGAAGACCCAGTGAGAGATCTGCTCACACACACTCCATACATGGACCAATCATAGACCACGATGGTCCCAGTCATTCACAGCACAAAGGACAGGACAAAGAACCTCGTGGCATGGCCATTTTGGAGCCAGGCCACCTATTTGTGCCAAACGTGGTTAACGCAGTTTAAATGGCAGGAAAGGGTTAACATTCTATGAAAAGATAAGCTGCCACCAGCCCTGTTCATTACACATCTGCACATCTCAAAAAAAGTCCTACAAGAGTATCTAGGGTCTTTGGAATTGACTACAGACCCAAGTGCACTGTACTGGAAGGTACATTGTGCACTTGTTACATGTTGCAGAAAAGTTGCAACATTGGAAAAGGACTAAGGGAAACAAAGTCTGTCAGTACTGACTGTCTTAAGGGCATGTCAGGTTCCCCATAAACAGTGAGCGAAAGCCCAGAGGAGCGCAGCTGAAGGCTGTGCTTCTCTGGCAAAGTCAGACTAAGTTGTTTAAACAGCAGCAAAAAGTTTGGGGGTGTGCAACTGGAGGCAAAATTACATGTAAAATGAAATCTTTCCTAACACTCGACTCTCCCAGACTAAGGACATGGGGACATAATCCACCCCTGGATGAGTCTCATGTTCAGGTCGGTTAAACATTCTGGACAATCCATCAGCATTGCTATGTTGGACACCTGGCCTATGCTCAATAGTGAAGTCAAAGCCTTGCAGACTTATGGACCACCTGAGCAGCTTTTGGATTCTCTCCCATCATGTTCATTAGCCACTTTAAGTGCTTATGGTCAGTTTGCAGAGTGAAGTGGGTCCTATAGAGGTAGGGCCTCAGCTTCCTTAGGGCCCACTCTACAGAGAAACATTCCTTCTCTACTGTGGACATCTGAGCTCTCTGTCCTTAAGCTGGTGACTAATGAAGCCAATAGGGTGTTCCTTACTCTTCTCATCTACTTGTGATAGTACAGCTTCTTATCCCATTGTAAGAGGCCTCTGTCTGCACAATAAAAGGTATTTGGTAATCAGGGGCCCTGAGAACAGGGGCCTGGCACAAGGAGTCTTTTAAGCCATTGAAGGCCTTCTTACACTCTTCAGACCAAGTTACCTTCTTGGATTTCTTTGGAGTTGTGAGAGGAGTCAGAGGGGCAGCTATGGTACCATAGTCTGCCATTAACTTTCTGTAGCACCCAGTGAGTCCTAAAAAGACTGTCACTTCGGTCTGAGTAGTGGGGGGAGGCCAGTCTTGCACTGCTTGTACTTTACTGGGTAGAGGCTGCATCCTCCCTCCACCTACTTCATGTCCAAGGTAGATCCTTGTCCAATCTGGCACTTACTAGCCTTTATGGTCATGTGGGCCTTCTGAAGAGCCTGTAGCACAATCCTAAGGTGTCCTAAGGTGTTTCACATGGTCTTCCAGGTGGCACTGGAAACTGCTATATCATCCAGGTATGCAAGACAGAATTCATCCAACCCATTCAAACCATGATTCACAAGCCTCTGGAAAGTGGCAGGAACATTCTTCAACCCAAAAGGCATTACCCTGAACTGGTAAAGACTGTCTGGTGTTGAGAAAGCTGTCTTCTCCTTGGCATGTTCTGCAAGAGCTATTTGCCAATAGCATGCAGTGAGGTCAAATGTGCTGAGGTATTTGGAGGCACCCAAAGTATCCGCCAGCTCATCTGTTCTAGGCAAGGGGTGGGCATCCGTATTGGGGACAGCATTGAGAGCCCTGTAATCCACACAGAACCTCAACTCAGAAGTACCTGCTTTTGGAACCAATACCACTTGGCTGGACCAAGGACTACTAGAGGGTTCAATCACCCCAAGATCCAACATTTTGTTGACCTCTGTCTTAATGTAAGACCTTACTTTGTCTGACTTTCTGTATCCCCTACTTTTGGTAGGTACACTGTCTCCTGTGTCAATATCCTGTTTGCACCAAGGCGTCAAACCAGGGGACTGTGAGAACAAGGGGGACAACTGCTTAAGCACATTTTCCACCTCTGCTTGCTGATCAGAAGACAGATGAGGGGCCACTTGGAAATCATCAATGGAGCTGTCTGAAAGGCCTGCTTTGGAACAGGTCAGGGAGAGGTTTTGACTCCTCTTCCTCAACATCTGAAGCCAGTAGCAGTGCAGTGATTTCAACTCTTGGGATGAAAGACTTCAGCCTATTTACGTGGATTACTTTTGGAGCCTGTCCAGGCCTTCCAAGGTCCACTAAATAGTTAACCTCACCCAGGGGCTCCACCACTGTGTAAGGGCCTGACCATTTGTCCTGTAAAGCTCTAGGCCTTATGAGATTCATGATCAGGACCTTCTGACCAGGTGTGAAGTTAATGAGGGAAGCTTTCTGGTCATACCAACGTTTCACCAGAGCTTGTCCTGCCTTCAACTTGTCACTAGCCAGACCCATCAGGAGTACCATCCTTTTTCTGAGCCCTAACACATAGTCCACTACGTTGGTAGTAATGGGGGGACTGGGCATCTGCCATCCATCCTTGACTAGGCCAAGGGTCCCCTTACAGGGTGACCAAACAGAAGTTCAAAGGGGCTGAAGCCAACAACCTCCTGTGGTACCTCTCTGTAGGCAAATAGTAATCATGGTAACAGTAGATCCCAGTTTCTTCTTTGGGGTTCTTCCAGAGCCCCAATCATGCTTTTTAAGGTTCTGTTAAACCTCTCAACAAGACCATTTGTTTGTGGGTGGTATGCAGATGAAACCTTATAGGTGACACCACATTCCTTCCACATGGCCTGCATATACTTTGACACGAAGTTGCTGCCACTATCAGACACAACTTCTTTAGGGAAGCCAACCCTAGTAAATATGCCAAGTAAAGCTTTTGCAACTGACTTGGCAGTCACAGGGCCTCATTATAACTTGTGCGGAATGGGTTTAACGGTGCCGGTAATAGTGCCAGCTCCGTTAAACCCATTCTGCACAATTACGAGGTCCCCTCGCGGGACCCGCTCTGGACGTCTGGTTTTTCCAGACATCCATAGCGGCTCCCGCGAGGGGACCTGGGAGCTAACAATGGGCCCGTTCGTAATGGGCCCGTTGCTAGCTCCCTCCCCATTCCCATTGAGCCCTATGAGGGCTCGAATGGGAATGGGGAAGGACCGGGCCCGGGTTCCCTGAAGGAGGAAATACCGGGCCCTCCATACTCGGAACGGCCCGGTATTTCCCCATTCAGGAAACCTGGACACGATTTTGGAGGCAGCCATGCGCTTATTAAGGGCATGGCGAGGCCCTCAGTCTTTAGTGGGATGGCCTCAGGATGCCTGGTGGCATAGTCGACCAGCACCAGGATAAACCTATTGCCTGAGGATGTTTGGGGGTCAAGGGGAGCAACAATGTCAATCCCTACCCTCTCAAATGGTACACCCACAACAGGGAGTGGTACCAATGGAGCTTGGATTCTTGAGCCACTCATACCAGATAACTGGCAGGTGGCACACCTCCTACAGTGACTTTCTAATTGCACCCCCATCATGGGCCAGTAGAAGTGCATGGATAACCTTTGCTTGGTTCTCTTGATTCCAAGGTGACCAGCAAGGGGCACTTCATGTGCCAGCTGCAGGAGGAAGGGTTTTACAGCAAGGGGAACCACCAACCTCCTATGGTCTCCTTCTGTAGACTCTGTAGGCTCACTGTACAGGAGCCCACCTTCCCAATAAATCTGATGTGTCCCAGGAAGTTCACCCTCAAGCTGGGAACAGGCCTGTCTCCTTAGGCCTTCCAGAGATAGGCACTCACGTTGGCCTTTACTGAATTCTTCTCTGTCAGGACCACCTTCTCCTAATAAATCTTTTAGTTCATGATGGTTATTTGGATCAGATACTTTAGTCAACACCTCTACCTCATTAGTTTCTGGTGTTTGACCAACTACCTCCACCTCAGTGGTAGGTGAGTTAGGGGGAATATTCTTTTTCCCTCTTTTGTTTTTTCTGACCTCTTTAGCCTTGGGTTTCCCCTTTGGCTGGGGCACTGCAGTGGTCTTGGCCAGTGCTGCCCTTGTTTGAGACATTGTGCAGGGTCTGTCAGCTGTTTCTCCCACAAGCCCTAAAGCTCTGAGATCATTTCCTAACAAGACCTTTCCTGGGACATCTCTCTGAATGCTCACTGAAATCCTGACTACTGTACCAATGATAGTAGGATTTACAGGTATTACTGGGAACTGGAGAGGTGGGCCATGAGCCAACTTATTGGGCATCAGAGGAGGTCTGGAAACTTCCTCTGGGTCTACCAAGGTAGAGTCCTCTACAGTCCGACTACACCCCCTATCCCTAAGAGCTGGAGTATCTACTCCATTGATCAGCACACTGTCTTTAAAGTAGTGTTTGGTATTGTCTGGAATCCTAGCATAAGCCTCTGAGACTTTAGGCCCCTAGAAACCCAGGGAAACTAAACCTACCTCAGAATCTATCCCACTGGGGAAGGAATCTGAGGAGAAGGATGCTCCTGTAATCTCTTCTTCCTCATAGGAGGAGAAGGCCAGATTAGCAGAGTGGACCCCCAAGGTTTTGACCTTACATCTGGGATCCCCCTTCACATGGTCACTTGCTCCACAAGCCACACAAGATCCACTGGGTCTGGTGACATATGGAGGCTTATTGTAACCTGAGTTCTGTTTTGGAGGATAACCTCCACTACCCTCTGACTTCTCTTGTGATTTACCCTATTTTTTCTTTTTGTGGCCCTACTGGGAGGAAAGTTTTAACAGATACCTCACCCTCCTTATCTTTTGGCTTTTTTCCCTCCTCCTGCTTACCAGGATGAGTCGTGTCCTTATGGGACACTCTATGTGACACCCACAAATCTGCTGCTATGGCAAGCTTCTTAGGATCTATCTCCTTTGAATCTGCCAAATGCTGCTTAAGCTCAGGGGAACAAGATGCAAAAATATGTTCAAGCATGACAAGTCATATCATACCCTCAAAGTTGGAGACCTTATAACCTTCAACCCAGCCAGTCAAGTTTTTTAAGGATTCAATTACATAAGACACCCAAGTACCTCCTTCTTTCTTTTTGTACTCTCTGAATCTCTTTACGTATTGGGCAGGAGTCTTTCCAAACTTTATTTTATTTTATTTTTTACATGTGTATAGCGCACAGACAGCCCATGGGCATCATGGCACTGTTTCTTGTAGGAAGCTTAGTTACAGTGGGGTAAAAGTTCAAGCATTTGACAGTATAGGCATTATACATAATATGAATTGAAGGTCATTAGCGTCATTAGCACAGTAGACTAGTTGCCGTAGTGGAACATTCGCAGTATCTAGGGGAAGGGGCAAATAGTCACATCAGCCAGTAGAGTTGATCAAGCGAACAGGGTGGTTTTCATAGCTTTGTGGAAGGCAATGAGTGAGGGTTCAGCCCACAGGGTAGTGGGGAGGGTGTTCCCGTGTAGGGAGGCAAGGTAAGGGAAGCTGGCACCCCCTGATCTAGCTCTTTTTACCCTCGGTACGTAGAGCATATTCGTATAGGGTGTTCTGGTCGCCCTTGTGGAGGAGGCGGGGTGGATTCTTTGTGACAGATAGGCTGGTGCGGAAAGGTGGATGCATTTGTGGATGAGGGTCAGGGCTTTGAAGATAACCCTCTCCTTTATGGGGAGCCAGTGGAAGTTTTTCTGGCGGCAGTGATGTGTTCTCTTTTAGAGATACTTTGTGCTGCACGCAGGTCACTATTCTGAATTACTTGCAGTTTCTCAAGATTTTTAGTGGAGGTCCCTGGGAAGAGAACATTGCAGTAGTCCAACCTGGATCCAGTGATGGCTCTAGCTATGTTGGTGCAGTTCTCTTCGGAGAGAAAGGGCCTGGCTGCATTAAGATGTTTTGCATTGTAGGCTGCAGAAGAGGCAATTGCATTCATTTGCCTAGTCATGGATAGGTTTGAGTCTAGATAGACACCTAGAGTTTTTACTGTGTCGGATACTGGGATTCTGATGGAATCGATGATGAAGTGGCTGAACTGGACGTCAAGTTTTTTGAGAGTGTCAGGGGATCCTACAAGTAGGAGTTTGGTTTTGCCCGAGTTGAGGCAAAGACCGTTGACAGCCATCCATGTATGGATGGTATTGTATATGTTGTTGAGAGTCGTGGAGTCAGTGTCATAGTTGCCTGTGAGTGTGAGAAGGATCTGCGTGTTGTCAGCGTAGTTGGTGTAGGAGATGCCCATTGCGTTTATGAGAGTTTGCTTCAACATTGCAAAATATGCTCTCTCAGCTTTTGACATTTCCATAATGGCACTGCAGCCAGAATGGGGTAGTCTGCTAAGTAACCAGGCAATTTTATTATCAGCATTGTCAACTTGCTTAACTTCACATGCACACTCAAATATATTCAGCCAGTCCATAATGTCATTCTTTTCATCATACACACTGAGTAACTCTTGCCATTCCATGATTCTTTGACTCATTTCCATTTTTGGGCTTTGAGCACGTAAACCCCTCTCAGCACCCATTGTTCTTAATGTTTCAGATTTAGAAGCATTTAAGGTTAACAAGGTACTTGTTTCCACTTTTTCAGTTATGCTACAACAATTCACTATGTGTCCTGGGTAGGAATATCATGAAATGCCTTCACTAGTATGCAACACTGGATACCTTCAGTCCTATCCCACCGTTGCCACCAATTTGTTCAGAAGGATTTCTGAACTATGTCCAGGAGGGGCAGAGGTTCAGAAGGCCAGCCTAGACTCTTGGAACAGGGTAATCTCTGGACAAGCCAGACCAAGCAAGGTAGCTATGGCAGGCGGTCAAGACTAAGGGCCTCATTACACGGATGGTGGTAACGATTTACCGGTACCAGTAAAATACTGGTACCGGTAAATCCTTACCGCCTTACTACGAGGTCCAACCCGCAAAGGGACCCAGGGTGCTAATTACGGTACCACAATTTGCAGTACCGTAATTAGCGCCTTCCCCATTCCCATTATGCCCTATGGGGCAAAAATGGGAATGGGGAAGGGCAATGGTGGAAGGGGGAATTACCGCCCCGCCAACCTTGGAATGGGGCGGTAATTCCTCTTTCCACCAAGGCGGTGCCGGTATTTTACTAATAGCGCCATGGTTCTCCGCCATCCGTGTAATGAGGCCCTAAGTCTCAGGAGGGATGAGGGTGACTGAAAGACCTCAATGAGCACACAGAGCAAGGACACTTACAAATTACTCCCAGACAGGTGTATACATCAAAAATATAAACACATTTATTACAAGGCCTTTGTAACTCAAAAACACAGTAAAAGAATCACATCAATACTATCAAACCAACACAACACAATCAATACAAGACATATACAAGACCATTGGGGTCTAAAGGGTTAAAAGCACAAATTAAGTTCACAACCTAGAGGGGAAGGAAAATAGGCAGTGCAGGTAGTCTTTAGTCCCCTTCAACTAACTAAGAGGCATTACAAACCCTAAGAAGAGGGGAGCCTTGTGCTCAAAAGTACATGTAGTGCAGGCGCACGTGGTTGTTCCAATGTGCAAAATGGGGTCTCTTCAGGGGTCTCTAGCAGCTCAGGAATGTGTGTGATGTGATGAATAATAGATTCCCACTATTCGAGGAGGGCCTCCACTTGAAGGCAGAGGTGATTCCAAGGTTTGGGAATAGTTTGCTAGTTCGCACTAGCAGTGGAAAAGAGAGGGACCCCCAGGGGCCACTTGTGCGTAATGATGGATGGAGGTGCTAGGGGCCACTGGTTAAGGTTAGGGTTACTAACCGGCCCCAGGCGCACTCTGGCCAAACTTTACTAGTCGAGTCCACTCCGTTTCAGGGTTCTACTGCGGCAATATGACGGCTCTTTTGCTTTTAGCAGCAAAGATACAGTGAGGATTCCCAAATGGGACAGTGGCGATTTCTCTGCTCCTGGTGGATAGATCAGGCCAGTTTCACTGCAGCAGGCTTCAGGGGCAAGAGGGTCACAAATGCAGCACACCTGCAAAGATTGTTGCCGCGGCTGGGCAACACGGTAACCACGTTTACTCTGGACTTGGCGCACTCGTCTCACTTCAGACCTGGGAACGCCAAGTATTTGAAATTCGGTGTGAGGGTGCTGGGGATACAGAGCTAGCAGTATACCAAGTTTTGAGGGCCTCCTCGAAACAGCGGTGGAGAAAGAGCAAACGTCTTGCGTAAGCTGGTGAGCCCACTGTTTGGCCCAGGGACACTTCCGAGAAGGCTTACTTGCAGGGTTTGTTGAAGGTGCCGAGACTAGCTGGTCCCACTATTCTAATGGGTCAACGCGTCTTTGCATACCTTCTAGGACGACCAGATGTGGAGGGGTCCCATGGGACGACAGCGGGCTCAGGGTGCCAAACCTTCCAGCGGTTCACCAGCGGTTCCTCGAATCGGCTTCTTAGTTTCAGGATACTTGGATCCTATCCTTCGTTCAGTGAGAACTCCAGAGATCGACATGGTATGGGTGTTTTCAGCCTCCTCTTAACCGTAGTTCCCTTCGCGCCAAAACGGGGAGGACCCAATGGGAATCTGCTCACAAACACACACTCCATACGTGGACCAATCATGGACCACAGTGGTCCCAGTCATTCACAGCACTCCAGACTCTCTGGCACCCAGTATGTGTATTGGGGACAGACACCCCAGCCCACATCCTGGAGGCACACACACAAGGTATGCAGAAGCACGCAAAAGCTTGGTGTTTCGCGGGAAACTGCATGTCCAAATAAGGACTGACCCAGGTCGGCTGACCTGGGGAAGGCAAAGGGGCAAGATGGCCAAAGGACAGGACAAAGAACCACGTGGCATGGCCATTTTGGAGCCAGGCCACCTATTTGTGCCAAACGCCGTTAACGCTGTTTAAATGGCAGGAAAGGGTTAAAATTATATGAAAAGATAAGCTGCCACCAACCCTGTCCATGACACATCTGCACATCTCCAAAAAAGTCCTACGAGAGTATCTAGGGTCTTTCAAATTGACTATGAGACCCAAGTGCACTGTACTGTAAGGTACATGGTGCACTTGTTACATGTTGCAGAAAAGTTGCAACATTGGAAAAGGACTAAGGGAAACAAAGTCTCCCAGCACTGACTGTCCTAAGGGCATGTCAGGTTCCCCATAAAAAGTGAGCGAAAGCCCAGAGGAGCGCAGCTGAAGGCTGTGCTCCCCGGGCAAAGTCAGACTAAGATGTTTAAACAGCAGCAAATAGTTTGGGGTGTACAACTGGAGGGAAAATTACATGTAAAATGAAATCTTTCCTAACAGCGTTACCGAGTCAGGTAATGCCCCGATGCCTTGTTAACGCTCAGGCCTGTAACTATGGGCCCCGGGGCATTACCTGACTCGATAATGTGCCGGTGCATCCGACGTCCCCATCCCCATTCAGTCTCTGGGGCAGAATGGGGATTGGGATGCCCTTGATTCCGGCACCTGAAAATGGGAAATTACCGGGTCAGCCGAGCTCGGTTCTTGCCCATTCGCGGGTGCTAGAAAAAATGCAACTCCGGCAGCAGCCGTGCCCTTAATAAGGGCACGGCTACTGCCAGAGTTGTAATGAGGCCCAAAGTCTCTTTTTATAACCAGGGTGAATTCCCCTTCCCCGGGTTTTAAGCTGAATTCAGTTCCACTGTTCAACAAAAAGAAACAAGGACATCAGGATTTGAAATAAAGTTCCAACACAGTTCTTGAAAATGTCATTGGGCCTCATTATAAGTTTGCCGGTCCGGCAACAATGGTACCGGTAAGCTACCGGAACCGTTGTTACCGGAATGGCAAACTACGAGTTCTGCTCGCGGGTGCCTTCCCGCCTGCCAGGACTGGTCTGGCGGGTGTACCGGCACACGTGAGCAGAGCGTGTCGGATGCACCGGCACCATTTTGAATGGTGCCGGTGCATCCGACCTCCCCATTCTCATTGGGCCCTAGGGGGCTGAAATGGGAATGGAGAGCATTTTTTTCCGTCGCCTGCGAAAGGGCAATTAAGGGGTCCGGCAAGGTCGTAATGACCCGGTAATTGCCCATTCACGGGCGCCGGCAAAAAAATTATACCGGCGGCAGCCGTGCTGGTTTTACCAGCACGGCTACCGCCAGTATCATAATGCGACCCATTGTCTCTTGACAAACAATCCATGATTCAAGAAAGAAAAGATCTTTCTTCTTCTTGAAATGGATATTTTAAAGTTAATCAAATAGCAACAATGATATTCTTGGTCAGGATGACTTTTGACACAACTTGTAAGATTCACAAAACACAGTTTGTTGATATCTGATTTTCTCAACTTTCTTCTTCTTAGCACCATAAACAACAACTGGCTCTTTGGCAGGATATCTTCACAGCACTCTCAACTTTCAACTGGGTTACTTTCATGCCAGGCCTACTACTTCAGTCCCCATCTGTTTTACTCTCCTACCAGGCCTACTTCTTCAAAACATACACCTACTCATCTGCCCACAGTGTTCCGCAATCAACGATTGTGACCCCAATGAAAGCCTAGGGGGAAATTATGTTCTCCTGCTTTCCATGACAAATTCTCCCTCCTGGGTGCTTCAGAATGTTGTCATGTCTGCAACAGGAGCTCTGCAGAATTTCACAGGTACATGTGTACGGGGTGGGCTGGTTAAGGTCTTGAAAGGTGTGTCAGCAGAGGCTCCATTCCTGAATGGATCTCCAGTGCTTCCTGTTGATCGTGTTTGTGGTGGACATATTGGTGTTCCACTTCATGGTGCTGGCAGAGCACGGAGGTTCAGGTGAGCTGCAGACATGCATTGCACTGGTGTTGTGGGAGACTGTCAGGGGGCTGCCTGGGGGGGTGTCCTGTCTGGAGGGGCCTTTCTGGGGTCGTGTCACAAGTGAGGAGGGCTGGGGGACGGTGTCCAGTCTGGAAGTGTGTGGGGGGCAGTGGCCAGTCTGGAGGGGGCTGCTTGAGGGGGTGTCACATGTGAGGGGGGCTGGGAGTGGTATCCAGTCTGGAGGGAGAGGGAGGCGAGATTTAGCTGGGGTGCAGCCTGGGCTTGCGGTGCAGGTGCGCCTTCTAACAGGGGTACTGGATGGCGGCTCAGGGGTGGACACAGAGGCTTTCGCCTGGTTTGGACTTTAGCTTGCTTTTTGGTGTGCGTGGGGGCGTGTTGTGGGTGTTCCTCGCACAGCTTTTCACTTGTGCGACGGCTAGAAATGCACTTTGAATCCATGAATAGGCGGGGATCACAATATTTTTTCGGCGCCACGGCTTGCATAGGGGCTTTCTCGGATCTCAGGCCTTACGCCATCGCTGATTGGTGCCAATGAGCATAAGATCTGTTTTGTTTCCATTGAGAGCAAGGGAGTTATCAATCATCCATATCTCAATGTCATAGATAGAGGTGATTTTTATGAGATCCTTCCCATAGTCACATGTAAGATTAATAAGTATATGAGTAGCATCAGCGTAGTTAGTATAACTCACGCAGATACTACCCAGAAGATCAAAGAAAGGACAAATGTAAAGGTTGAAAAGGGTAGGGGAGAGACATGCTTCCTTGGGGACACCACTTGTGAGAAGTTCACGAGGAGATTTAAAACTATCCGAGAGGACACGAGCGGATCTAGAGCCCAAAAAGGAGGCCAACCAGTGCAAGGCACAACTAGAACAATGTGCAATGACCCCCAGCCTCTCCAGCAGCAACAAATAATCCAGCAGATCGAAAAGCTGCAGAGAGGTCCAGGAGCATCAGCAGAGCAACCTGGCCTGAGTCGACGGGCATGAAATAGATTAGCTTTCAAATCCAGCAAGGCCGTTTCAGTGACATGTAAGGCACGAAAACCGGATTGCAAGGAGCTCAGTAGTTGATTGTCTTCGATATGTTGGTGAAACTGCGTATATGCCACCCTGTCCAAAATTTCCAACAGGAAAGTCACATTATTGATCGGATGATAATTACAATTACATACAAGGGCGGGATCAAGTGTGGTCTTTTTAATCACAGGGGAAATCCAGACGTTTTTCAGCGAGGCAAGGAAGGTGGAGGTAACAAAGGAGGAATTAACAAGTCTTGTGACAAAGGGAGCCAAACAGTGAAATGATTCTTTCATTTTAGAGGGAGGACAAATCTCATCAGGGCAAAAGGAGGGCTTGAGGTGAGAAATGATGTTAAGGAGATCAGATTCTGTTATCTCCTTAAAATGAAAATAAAATAGGCAGCATTGGGTTTAATAGTAGTAGGTATTGCAAAATTAGATTTGATCAATAAGAGCCTGTTGGATATCCAAACACCACTGATCATTCTTAACAATGGCAGGAAAGAGGTTGTCCTTCCCTTTGAACTCCTTAAGAATGGTAAAGAGTTCTCTTTGGGAGGACCAGGCTGTTTTAATGCACTCTTCATAGTAGTCGCGTTTATCAGCCAGAATGGCAGTCTTATAATCAGACGCACCTTCGCGATATAGGACAAGATTGTCTATGGAGACATTTTTTCACCACCCCTGCTCTTTTTGTCTCTTCAATGTTCAGAGACCTGAAATCTTGTCGGAAATTCTGGATTTTCCCAAGGTTTCAGTATTAACAAGTTTGACAGAAGGAGGAGCAAGTGTATTCATTAAGGACAAACTGGTCTCATTGTATTGGTCTATGAGGGTTTCAGTACTATTCGAATAGAGCAGATTAGCTAATAAAGGTCGGGCGAGTTCACAGAAGGAAGCTGGAGTAAGTTTACGGGTATTCCTTATAGCCATTTCAACTCCACGATTGATATTAAGTTGAGCAAGTTTACCAGGAGGGTCCAAGCTAAAGGAAATAAAACTATGGTCAGACCACAGGCATACAACACACTCCTGGGAGACCAGAGGAAATATTTATATCGACCTCTTGTGAAAAGCCCTCTACAAAAACCATTTTTAACAATATAATATGTTCACAGGGTCACTTGCTTCCCCAAGACCATTCGGGTTTTCCCTTATGTATGTGATTAACACTCATTAGATTCTCACATACAGCTTAACTTTATATCAAAAAATAGTTATTTATTTAGTTTTTATATCAAACATTTGGTAAAAATATTTCACATCTAGAATATTAAAGAGTTCTTAATAAACAATTTCTAAAAAAACAGACATTCCACAATAGTATTCAATTCAACTGTACAAATTCAAAATGTTGTAGTTCTCCAATTAGTTAACAATTTATAAGAGTAGTTTCTCAATAGGGATCTGTTGTTCACTATCCTCTCTCATAGAGAAGCACACCCCAGTCCATACAGTTTTTGACTTTCTGTGTTCATATCACCCATGCTTTCTCTCATATAACATTCATACCATACCCGACATGTTTCATTCCTATACACTTTCACACTTATTGCTAGGAAATTCTTCAGGGTTTTTTTTGTACCACATTCATTTGAAATCTACATTTGTGTTTGTCTTCTTTGAGATTTTTTTCCGGGGCTTGACTTCAAAGGGCCTCCCTTTAATCCTTTCTTCCGGTCAAACCACCAAACGGATATCTGTGGGAAGCAAGTGTAGGATATTCGAATTTTAATACTCGAGAAACATCCCGGTTGTAATTATTAATACAAACAGCCCGCTGCACTAAATGTTGCAGCAGAAGGGAATAATTAACTTAACTAGCTCCTTCTATTCATCTATTTAGACATCATTACTCTTACAAGCTTGGTACAGGATTTACATGGTCAGGTCATTCGTGATTGATTTTATCTCACCCTTTCTAAATGTAATATTATTTGTCATAATCTTATAACACACACCATGGTTTCATCATGCATTAATATATCTATAGGCTTTATCGTATCTTTTCACCTTTGCAACAATCACCTCGTTCCTTTTAGTTCTGGCTTCGGCCCGTCTTTGTTGTAACCACACCTCCAGATATATGTGCTAGGGAACTGCTCCTCACCACCTGTGTTAATCCACTGGGGAACACCCTGTACAAAAGACATAGAGCCTCATTACACGGATGGCGCTAAGGGATTACCGGCACCGGTAAGGGCACCGGTGCCGGTAATCCCTTAGCACCATACTACGAGGTCCCTCAGCGGGTCCCTTCCTTAACGTGTGGCCAGACCACACGTTAAGGAAGGAACCCTTAACGTGTGAGGGACTTCAGGGCAAATAACGGTACCGCTAATAGCGGTACCGTTTTTTGCTCCTTCCCCATTCCCATTGAGCCCTATGGGGGCTCAAATGGGAATGGGGAAGGGCCTTGGTGAATGGGGAATTACCGGCCCGCCAACCTTGGAATGGGGTGGTAATTCCCCCATTCCCCAAGGCGGAATCGGTAAAATACTGGCGGCAACCATGGCGCTGATAGCGCCATGGTTACCGCCGTCCGTGTAATGAGGCCCATAGAGTGTGCAACATGAGCTTTTTCTCACCTCACTACTATGGGATAGTTTGCCATGCACATGTCATACTGACCTAGTGGTCTTATTTTTCCCAGGTGCCAGGATGTCGTTTCAGCCAATAATTTAAATTATTCTGCTGAGTCCCTCCATTGTGCCACAACTTCCTTAATTTCTCCTCTGAATGGTTTATCTTGGGTCTCTGTGTTCCTAACTGTAAAGGACACAACACAACATGAATCTTCCAAAGTCTCTACCACAGCACCGCTCTTCCACAGGTCTCTAACTTCGCTTTTCGCCTAGCTTCTAGTTGGCTGTACGTTTTTATTCATAAGGCATGCACATTTGCATTTTTAGTTCTTACCCCACAGGTCTAATTATGTTTGGCTGTAGTTGTACCGGGATTTTTTTCAAAGTATGTTGGCTTCAATTAGCCACTCTCAGCAGATCACTCCATTTATCTTGAGTTGGCAGTGCGGGGTCCTCTATAGGTATATTTATGGATACACTCAATGTTGTTTCTGGGTGAAGGGAGATAGCGGGGAAAGAAAAGCTAGATCATTCTTCTTACATTACACTGACCCAGTCTATTGTTCTCTTGTGTTGCTGTGACAGTCTACTTTAGCTCTCAAGCCCTCCAATCTTACCTGGGGTTTCTTTTGCTGGCCTGCCCCATCTGGGGTTCAGATTGCTCCTCGCCCAGCTCCTGTCTGGGTCGTCTGCCTTCTCCTCCGTTCTGACGTTGCCGTTCGCCTGCTTTTCCTTAGTGTCAAGCTTGGCTATTTATTCGTTGACATCCTCATGTGACTACCTTGTCATGTGATCGGGGCGGCGTATCCGGGTGTTCATTCCTTTTTCTATTTTTTCACGTCTGGCCGTCTCCTGCCTTCGGCTCCCCACTCGCACCTTTGTGTGGCTCCAATGCTCACCGAACCCATGCGGCGCAACAACGTGCACCAAAACGCGAGTGCCCCGCACGCCTCCAGGGTCCCCGGCTCTCTGACACATAAGTTCTAATTATACGTACCTTCTTTTTAGGGGAAATGTTCATATTGTTGGGCTCTACTCCAGGATTTTACAGCCCATTAGCTTTGTCATCCAAAATTTCAGATTATGAAACGTGATGTCCCAGGCTCATGTTTGTAACTTGTTCTCATCTAGTCTTGTGAGGTTTCCACAAAACTCTACCCGCAAACCACATGGTAGATTCTACCACAGTGTATGTGTTTTCCTACATACCCCACTTTTCAACACAAATAGTTGGCTATTGTGCCTCCATATGTTTGGAGGGTTCCCAATCTGTTGAGTCCCACTCAAGAGTTCCATGACTAGACTCTGTACTCCCATTCTAGAGTCAGGTTGATCTAACAGGTTAAACCAACCCAATGTAATTGCGTTTTTTTATAATTACATTCTAAATTATTACTATAACTCAGAGTTGGAAATAATCTTAGTTCCTACCGGGCCTTAGTCCTGTATTCAACTCTGAGTCTCATTCGGGTGATTGGGTTCCAATGTACCCAAATGTTATCTTTAGCCAGTCTTGTACGCCAGTCTCGTGGATTATGGGGGATCTCACATGACACGTGTAAGATGGTCTCGTTAACTGTTCCTATATATACCATGAACAAGCTTTGGTGGTCGCCCCGTGTTGGTATCTTGTGACTGATTGGATAAGGTAGGCTTCATCATTCTGATTTTTCATTGAGACCCAGTTCTATACTTTTAGTTAGGAAAATGAATTCCCTTTCTTTCTGCGATAACTTTCTTCTGTCAAGACCACAGGCATGCCAAAATTTGCCAAAATTTCTAAATTATTCAGGGCTAGGCGAAGGGAGAGAACCCAGTCCAGGACATGACCATCTTTGTGCGTGGGGGTCTTTATAAGCTGTTCAAGGGTGAGGGCCTTCAATAACTGGATAAGATTAGCAGCCTCTTGATCATCAGGGTGATAGGCCCAATAATTGAAATTGCCCAAAATAACAACGTAAGATGTAGTCTTGATGAAATCACTAAGTTACATGAGAAGCTGTTCTTCAAAAAGCGGCGTGGCTGTGGGAGGTCAGTAAATAGTGAGAATGCAAATGGTGGGATCCATAACAATTTGTATTAATGTGTATTGACACCCATCAATAGATAAGGAAGTGCATCTATGAGCGATCAGTGTGTCTCGGATGATGACTGCCGTACCACGACCGGAGTCCTGATCAGTTCTAAAGATCTGATAGCCACTGGGTATTTACGGATCTTCCTCTTCCGCTGGTTGCTGCTCTCCGTCTGTCCACAGGTCTCTTGGTACCGCTTTGAACCATGATGCATTTCTTGTGACCTGTCTTCGTCCCCTTGTGGCTGTTATCATGGTCCCTCGCCTTTGTGTTATGGTCCATGGGCTGGAGTCGTATTGGGTGTCCAGCTTGGACTTGGATGGGTTCCTCACCATTATTATCTGGTCACCGACTCAGTGATTTGACCTCTTGGCGTGTCTCATTGTGCTCATGTGTTCGTTCGCCACAGTCCTTCTGTGTTGAGTTCTTGCCCTGTCATACGTGTCCGTACCCCTGCTCGGATGTTGTGGGATGGATGAATTGATCATGGTTCCATACATGATGTCTGCTGGTGGTATCCCTGTGGTGCTGTGGGGTGTCACTATGCAGTTTCTTAGGAACCTGTATAGGTCCACCCTCCAGGGGTTTGAGTTGACACGGGAAAGGCGCAGTCCTTTATTGAGGGTTCGCAAGAACCTTTCCACGTCTCCGTTGGCCTTTGGCCATCTTGGCATTATGTGGTGGTAATGGATGTTGAGGTCGGCTAGATACTTCTTGAATTCATCGCTCTGGAACTGTGGTCCATTGTCACTCTGGATTCGCTGTGGAAGTCCATGAGTGGCGAACATTTTTTCCATGGCCGGTATGACTGCCTCTGCTGCTGTGGAGCATGCGATTTCAACCTCTGGGTACCTGGAGTGGTCATCGATTGCCACTAACAGGTATGTGCCTTCCTGTATCTTTGTAGAAATCAACGCTGATTGCGTCCCATCTGGAGGACCCTCGTTCTGCTGACAGTATTGGTTTGGGATTCGGCGGGGCGCTGGTGATTTGACATGGGAGACATGTTGCGATCAGTTGCTCCACCTTCTCGTCGATGCCATGGGAACCATACACAGTGTCTGATTTGGGCCTTGGTCCTTACCACAACCTGGTGACCTTCATGTGCTAACGCTACGACTCAGTCTTGCATGCTTGCGGGGATGAATATTCGGGTCCCTCTTAATATGAGCCCTTCCTCCGTGATTGACAGGTCTTTCCTTACTGCGAACATGCCAGCGAGGAATTCTTTGGCTTCGACAGTGCGATAGTGAATGTTCCGTAGGAAGGATTTCCATTCGCCAGAGATGATCATGTCTTTTACCAGGTTACAGCATGGGTCGGCTTGTGTGGCCTCCGCAATGTCTTCGATGCCGATGGCTCTTGGTTTCATCGTGTGAACCACGTTGCAGATGTGTTCCTCTGTTTCCTCAGCCACGTGTACCTCCCCTGGCGTGGCTGCTCTGGGGAGTTTGGACAGAAAATCTGCTGGGTTCCCGCTGCCAGGTTGGTATGCCAACTCAAAGTCATAGGGCCTCATTCCGAGTACGGCGCTAACCAATGGCGCTATAACGCCTTGGTTGACGCCGTACCCGGACCGGCAGCGCCATGGTGGATGGCGGAATTACCGCCCCATTCCAAGGTTGGCGGGGCGGTAATTCCCCATTCACCAAGGCTCTTCCCCATTCCCAAATGAGCCCCCATAGGGCTCAATGGGAATGGGGAAGATGCAAATAACGGTGACCGTTCATTACGGTCACCGTTATTTGCTTGGAGGCCCCTTTGCACCCTCGACATTAACACCTGCTCAAAGCAGGCGTTAAGGGCGAGGGCGCAGAGGGAACTCGGAGTATGGCGGTAAGGGAATACCGCCACCGGTCTCGTTACCGGTGGCCGCTATCCCTTACCGCCATACTTGGAATGAGGCCCATACTGTTGTAGGTGGAGTAGCCATTTCCCTATTCTGGCTGGGGGGTGCAATGACGAGCCTGTGAATATGGGGAGGAGTGGCTTGTGGTCCGTGTATGCCTTGAACTTTCAGCCGTACAGGTACAGGTCAAAATGGCGGCAGCCCCATAGTACTGCGATTGCTTCCTTTTCTATATGGGAGTACCGTTGCTCCGTCGTTGTCAAGGTGCGGGAGGCGTATGCGATCGGCATCGACTCTCCTGTGGCAGCTACTTGGATTAGGATTGCCCCTAGACCCACCGGGCTGGCATCGACATATGGTTCGGTCGACAATGTGGGATCGTAGTATGCCATGGTGGTGTCGGCCGTGAGTGTGGCCTTGATCTGTTCGAACGCTTCCTGGCAGGTGGGGCTCCAGACCCATTTCGTGCTGGCTTTGGTGAGTTCCCTCAGAGGTTCAGACAACGCGGCCAGGTTAGGGATGAATCTTCCGCAGTAAATTGCCATCCCTAAGAAACTGCGTATCTCTGTTGGTGTGGTTGGGGGTGAGGCAGCCCTGATGTCCGCTACTTTTTGAGGGTCTGCAGAGATGCCTGCGCTGTTGAATGTACATCCGAAGAATGAGATCTCTTCCTTTAGGAACTCACACTTATCCTTGTGGATTGTTAGGCCGGCACCCTCTAGCCTGTTGAATAGCATTTTCAGCTGTCGTACGTACTCTTCCTTGTCCCCTGCATGAATGAGAATGTCATCGCTGACGTTGAGTACCCCTGGGATGCCACATATCACCTCCTGGATGGTCTGCTGAAACACTTCGGCCACAGAGGGAATTCCGAAACTGAGTCGTTTGTATCTGCGCAACCCTATGTGGGTGGAGAATGTTGTGATGTACCTGTAGTCCCGGTGGAGTTTCAGTTGGTGGTATCCAGCGTTTAGTTCGACTTTTGAGAAGATTTTTGATCCTGTGTGGTCTGCTATAATTTCATCAAGGGTGGGGGTGATGTGACGCTCCCGCTTTATTGCTGTATTGGGGAGGCGCATGTCAATGCATATTCTCACCTTGCCCGGTTGTTTGGGTTTCTTGGTTACGACCATGGGTGACACCCACGGTGTTGGTCTGGTCACCTCTTCAATAATGCCTGCTTTCTCGAGTGCCTCGAGTTCCTTCTCAACTTGATTTCTTATGTGGAACTGAGTTCTTTGATGGCGTACTGCGCTCGGTTGAATGGACTTGTCAATATGAAGTTTGATGGACTTTCCTTTTAGGCATCCAATGCCCTTTAGGAGGTTCAGTATTTCCTGAGAATGTTGTTAATGTCCAGTGTATCTGTTACATCACAGACGAAATATATGAGTCCCAGGTCCTCTGCCGCGTCTCCGCTCAGCAAACACTCAATTCCTGCATTCACAACGTATATTTTAGACTGCAGTGATTTGTCACTGCATTTCCTGAATGCGGTCATTGGCATGACGTTAACGGATGCCCCAGTGTCTATGGTCATCTGCGTTTCTTGGACTGGAACTGACACTAGGCATTTCCGTCTTCTCAGTCTTTTTGTGGGCGTTGCGCCTCCGTAATCCAGTGCTGAGACCAGGTATACCTTTTTCCCTTTTCTCCATTGCTTGTTTGCTGCTTCTTTTTGAGGTTGTGCATCATTGTCCCCTTCTTCGTCAGTTGACGAGTTGACAGTCTCGACTCGGCGGGCACTGGCCTGTTTCTTCTTCCCCGTGTTTTTGTCTTGAGGCGTTTGGGGGTATTGAGGTGACCCAGACGATCTGCATTCCTTTGCATAGTGATCTTTTCTGCCACATGCACCACACGTGGTGCCTTGGGCCGGGCAATTCCATCTCCCATAGCGAGGTCCTCCGCACCACCCATACTCAGTGGGTCCCGGGGTTCTTGGTTGCCCCCCCGGGGGGGTGTTGTTGCCACTGGCCTCGTCCTTCATGTATTGGCGGTTTGTGATTTGGGCCACTGTCACCATCGTTAGTGCCGGTTGGAGTTTCTGCAGGGTTGTGCCCATGTGCGCTGCTCTGGCATGTGACAGCTCCCTCTGGCCCCCGAGTTCCAAGATTCTGGTCAAAGATATGCCTTTTTCACTTAACGCCATTCTCCTTAGCTTCTCCGAGTGTATCCCATTGATGATCTGGCATCGGATTTCTTTTTCAACGTCGGCAAATTCACAGGAGATTGCAAGTTTCCGTAGTCTGGTGTGATAGGCGTCAAGTGTTTCGTCCTCGGACTGGATGGTGGTACAGAAAATGAATGTTTGATATTCTGGATTCAGCTGGGGCAAAAAGTGGGCTGTGAGAGCGTCTTTGGTTTGTTGGTAGACGTCAGAGCCATCTGCTATTGCCAGCGAGTTGAATGTGCGTAGAACCTCATTCCCGACATTGAGAAGGTGTGACCTCATTTTGCGAGACATGGGGCCTCATTAGGACCCTGGCGGTAAGGGGTTTGCGCCAGCGTTAGCTGCGCCGACCCCTTACCGCCAACTACGAGTTCCCAGGGCGCCATGGTCATTTTTCCGCCCGCTTTTTGCGGGCGTAAAAATCCATGGCGCTATGGGACCTTGGTGTTAATTACGCCACCGTAATTTACGGTGGCGTAATTAACTCCTTCCCCACTCCCATTATACCCTATGGGGCCGAAATGGGAATGGGGAAGGGTAAATGGGTCAATGGGGACTTACCGCCCCGCCGACCTCGGAATGGGGCGGTAAGTCCACCATCCGCCATGGCGTAAACGGACTTTACGCCATGGCGTAAAGTCCGTTTACGCCATGGCGGAAAAGTCCGCCGATGGCGGAAAAAATCCGCCAGGGTCGTAATGAGGCCCATGGTAATGTCTTTACAATCCATGGCCATCTCGAATTTCTGGATCCACAGCTGCCACCGGGGACCGACCGAGGAGGGGTCGGTGTATGGGTCGAATGGGCAGAGCGGCAACGACGTCCCTCCTTGGGAGCGCATGTGTGGCGTGGATGGCGAAAAGTTGGCTGCCATTCTGGATGGTGTGCTGGGCCTGGGAGTGGAGAGGCCCGTGGCCATTTTCCTGTAATCCTGGTGGCTCTTTCTGCCCATGTGCCCAGAAATCCCCTCACCTTTGTGGCCAGTGGATGTCCGAGCTTTCTTTCCTTTCCCGTGAGGTGCCTAACTCCTGTGGGAGGTCCTGTGGCGGGTGCTAGGCCGTTGGATCATTCGGGCGTTGGCCAGATTGTGGTGGCCCCCTTGGTACCATGCGCTGGTAAGAAGTTCATGTGGATAGTGCTGGGATCTTCTCTCAGGCTGTTATCATCCAATTGAGGAAAAAAAAGTGATTTTTTTTTTGGGTGGGGGGGCTGACTTCCAAAAATTGTGCACGTGCGGATGGCTTGATTGATTAGGCGTCGCGTGCAGCGTACGATCCTGTTACCTCATCACCAGTGTTGTGTCCTAGGCCTCAGCGATGCGTTGGCGGGCCGTAGTATGCATGGGGCCCTAGGCGCCAGGGCCTCGCTGCGCAGCTCCGGCGGGAGCAATGATAGACGCGTACACTCTAGTTCGTAGTGCGCCCGGAACTGCCTATGCATAGCGGGGGCGGGGCCTTTATTTGGGTGGCGCCTTATGTCACCGCATAGCAGGACGAAAGGCGTACACAACAAGGCTCTCCCATGCCTGGGGGCACCCAGGCCACCATGACAGACGGAGACAGCGTTGCCCATAGGGTGGTAAACTGTCCCGCTTTTCGCAGGATTGTCCCGCAATTAGGGACTCTGTCCCGCCGTTTGCAGAGTGACTGTGCGGGACGCAGGTTGTCCCGACTTTCGTCAGGACAACCTGCATCCATCACAGCCACTCTGCGAATTGAAGTGGGCATTTAAACAGCACGGCGCTGCCGCCTGCTGCTTTCTTTCCCCGGCGGCTCTGCAGCCCCGGCTCCTTTAGAGCCAGAAGGTCTAGCTGTAAGGCTGGACACCTGGCTTCATTCAAATGCGAATGGTTTGTTCCTGGGTCGTGATGGTCATGTTTGCAGTTAAAAAACGTGACCATCACCTCCCAAGGACAAACCATTTGCATTTCAATTAAGCCTGGCGTCAGAGCGTTACACGGGGCGAATTAAAAAGGGGGCGGGCCAAACGTGAATGACGTTGTGACATCATTGCCGCCTTGTGGGCAAGTGTCCCGCAAAATACTATCAAAGAGTTGGCCACCCTAGTTGCCCAGCAGGGGCTCCACTCACTTGGTGCTGGCATGAACGACATGGCACTGCTGAGTACAGGCAGGAAACTCATCAAAAATATGACCAAATATGAGAATAATTCTCTTAACGTTGCAATACGTGTTTCTATTTTAGTCATTCAAATGAGAAATGGTTGTATTAGTGACTCCTCGCTGAGCATATGCGTTTTATTGATCTCTGGGTCTACCTTGGGAATAGATTCTCCATGCGCTGGGGCATCTCCTCAGTGCGCATGCTCCTTCCAGGTTCTCCTTTCTGCGCATGCTCTAAAAAAGTGTCTTAACAATAAGCATGTCTGCTTAGTGGCTCTGCTCCCCGGCTCCAATGATAAGGACTGATGGCTCAGGCTTCTTGAGTCAATCTGGGAGGTTCTGAGGGATGGAGGCGGCCCTCTTGGGTCACTCTGGGAGGTTCTGGGTGATGGAGGCGGGCCCCTTGGGTCACTCTGGGAGGTTCTGAGTGATGGAGGCGGGCCCCTTGGGTCACTCTGGGAGGTTCTGAGTGATGGAGGCGGGCCCATTGAGTAACTCTGGGAGGTTCTGAGTGGGAGGTTCTGAGTGATGGAGGTAGGCCTCTCGGGTCACTCTGGGAGGTTCTGAGTGATGGAGGCGGGCCTCTTGGGTCACTCTGGGAGGTTCTGAGTGATGGAGGCGGGGCCTCTTGAGTCACTCGGGGAGGTTCTGAGTGATGGAGGCGGGGCTCTTGGGTCACTCTGGGAGGTTCTGGGTGATGGAGGCGGGCCCCTTAAGTCACTCTCCGAGGTTCAGAGTGATGGAGGCGGGCCTCTTGAGTCACTCTGGGAGGTTCTGAGTGATGGAGGCGGGCCTCTTGAGTCACTCTGAGAAGTTCTGATTGATGGAGGTGAGCCTCTTGGGTCACTCTGGGAGGTTCTAAGAGATGGAGGCGGGGCTCTTGGGTCACTGAGAAGTTCTGAGTGATGGAGGTGGGCCTCTTGAGTCACTCTGAGAAGTTCTGAGTGATGGAGGTGGGCCTCTTGGGTCACTTTGGGAGGTTCTGAGTGATGGAGGCGGGCCTCTTGGGTCACTCTGGGAGGTGCTGAGTGATGGAGGCGGGCCCCTTGGGTCACTCTGGGAGGTTCTGAGTGATGGAGGCGGGCCCCTTGGGTCACTCTGGGAGGTTCTGAGTGATGGAGGCGGGCCCCTTGGGTCACTCTGGGAGGTTCTGAGTGATGGAGGCGGGCCCATTGAGTAACTCTGGGAGGTTCTGAGTGGGAGGTTCTGAGTGATGGAGGTAGGCCTCTCGGGTCACTCTGGGAGGTTCTGAGTGATGGAGGCGGGCCTCTTGAGTCACTCTGGGAGGTTCTGAGTGATGTAGGTGGGCCTCTTGAGTCACTCTGGGAGGTTCTGAGTGATGGAGGCGAGCCTCTTGAGTCACTCTGGGAGGTTCTGAGTGATGGAGGCGGGCCCCTTGGGTCACTCTGGGAGGTTCTGAGTGATGGAGGCGGGCCCCTTGGGTCACTCTGGGAGGTTCTGAGTGATGGAGGCGGGCCCCTTGAGTAACTCTGGGAGGTTCTGAGTGGGAGGTTCTGAGTGATGGAGGCGGGCCTCTCGGGTCACTCTGGGAGGTTCTGAGTGATGGAGGCAGGCCTCTCGGGTCACTCTGGGAGGTTCTGAGTGATGGAGGTGGGCCTCTCGGGTCACTCTGGGAGTTTCTGAGTGATGGAGGCGGGGCTCTTGAGTCACTCTGGGAGGTTCTGAGTGATGGAGGCGGGCCTCTCGGGTCACTCTGGGAGGTTCTGAGTGATGGAGGCGGGCCTCTTGGGTCTTGAGTCACTCTGGGAGGTTCTGAGTGATGGAGGCGGGCCCCTTGAGTCACTCTGGGAGGTTCTGAGTGATGTAGGCGGGCCTCTTGAGTCACTCTGGGAGGTTCTGAGTGATGGAGGCGAGCCTCTTGAGTCACTCTGGGAGGTTCTGAGTGATGGAGGCGGGCCTCTTGGGTCACTCTGGGAGGTTCTGAGTGATGGAGGCGGGCCCCTTGGGTCACTCTGGGAGGTTCTGAGTGATGGAGGCGGGCCCCTTGGGTCACTCTGGGAGGTTCTGAGTGATGGAGGCGGGCCCCTTGGGTCACTCTGGGAGGTTTGCGAGCCTCTTGGGTCACTCTGGGAGGTTCTGAGTGATGGAGGCGGGCCCCTTGAGTCACTCTGGGAGGTTCTGAGTGATGGAGGTGGGCCCCTTGGGTGGTTCTGAGTGATGGAGGCGGGGCTCTTGGGTCACTCTGGGAGGTTCTGAGTGATGGAGGCGGGCCTCTTGGGTCACTCGGGGAGGTTCTGAGTGATGGAGGCGGGCCCCTTGGGTCACTCTGGGAGTTTCTGAGTGATGGAGGCGGGGCTCTTGGGTCACTCTGGGAGGTTCTGAGTGATGGAGGCGGGCCTCTTGACGAGCATCTTGAGTCACTCTGGGAGGTTCTGAGTGATGGAGGCGGGCCTCTTGAGTCACTCTGGGAGGTTCTGAGTGATGGAGGCGGGCCTCTTGGGTCACTCTGGGAGGTTCTGAGTGATGGAGGCGGGCCTCTTGGGTCACTCTGGGAGGTTCCGAGTGATGGAGGCGGGGCTCTTGGGTCACTCTGGGAGGTTCTGAGTGATGGAGGCGGGCCTCTTGGGTCACTCTGGGAGGTTCTGAGTGATGGAAGCGAGCCTCTTGAGTCACTCTGGGAGGTTCTGAGTGATGGAGGTGGGGCTCTTGAGTCACTCTGGGAGGTTCT
The DNA here is from genome assembly GCF_040938575.1 of Ambystoma mexicanum. Lineage (NCBI taxonomy): Eukaryota > Metazoa > Chordata > Amphibia > Caudata > Ambystomatidae > Ambystoma > Ambystoma mexicanum. The sequence goes on along the minus strand of NC_090937.1, from coordinate 1,686,760,198 downwards.
GAGTGATGGAGGCGGGCCTCTTGGGTCACTCTGGGAGGTTCTGAGTGATGGAGGCGGGCATCTCCGGTCACTCTGGGAGGTTCTGAGTGATGGAGGCGAGCCCCTTGAGTCACTCTGGGAGGTTTTGAGTGATGGAAGCGAGCCTCTTGGGTCACTCTGGGAGGTTCCGAGTGATGGAGGCGGGGCTCTTGGGTCACTCTGGGAGGTTCTGAGTGATGGAGGCGAGCCTCTTGAGTCACTCTGGGAGGTTCTGAGTGATGGAGGTGGGGCTCTTGAGTCACTCTGGGAGGTTCTGAGTGATGGAGGCGGGCCTCTTGGGTCACTCTGGGAGGTTCTGAGTGATGGAGGCGGGCATCTCCGGTCACTCTGGGAGGTTCTGAGTGATGGAGGCGAGCCCCTTGAGTCACTCTGGGAGGTTTTGAGTGATGGAGGTGAGCCTCTTGAGTCACTCTGGGAGGTTCTAAGAAATGGAGGCGGGGCTCTTGGGTCACTCTGGGAGGTTCTGAGTGATGGAGGCGGGGCCTCTTGAGTCACTCTGGGAGGGGCCTCTTGAGTCTACTTTGGCTGTAAATGCTAATTGCGGAGGCTCGTGCCAGTCTCTTTCTGCGCGTCCCTCTAACTCTGTAACCTTTCTACGCATGCGCGCATTCAAGCATCCACGTAGTACGCATGCGCTGCGAATCAGTGTCTCAGCTCTGCGCATGTACACCCTCATTGGCCAATCTCGCATTGTTCCCAGGTCCCTCTTTCCGGTAGCCATCCGGCCTCGCCTTTCTGCGCATGCTCCGGCGACCAGTGTCTCGTCATTGCGCATGCTCTGGTGATCAGTGTCTCGTCACTGCGCATGTGCGGCAGGGCTCTATTGGAGAAGGCCAGAGCTCGGCCACCCCCCCAGTCTCTCTGCGAGGCTCTGATTGATGGTGGGTGTTTTCCTGGGTCTCCCCTCGGCCTCTCACTCATTTACACCTCGAAATGCAAGACGCCCCCCAGACGATGCAGTGCTCATGCCATAATGTACTGCAGGTGAGTGACAGGTGCTGGGCCACTCGCTTAAGCTTTTAGTGGCCCCTGTGCATGGGGTGGGGGTTATGGTGGTGGGGGCTGGAGATGGGGTGGGGTGACTCCTGTGCATTGGGTGGGGGGCGGGTTATGGTGGTGGGGGCTGGAGACGGGTGGGGGTGACTCCTGTGCATGGGGTGGGGGGGTTATGATGGTGGGGGCTCGAGACGGGGTTGGGTGACTCCTGTGCATGGGGTGGGGGGTGGGTTATGATGGTGGAGGCTGGAGACGGGGTGGGGGTGACTCCTGTGCATTGCGTGGGGGGTGGGTTATGGTGGTGGGGGCTGGAGACGGGTGGGGGTGACTCCTGTGCATGGGGTGGGGGGGGCTATGATGGTGGGGGCTGGAGACGGGGTTGGGTGACTCCTGTGCATGGGGTGGGGGGCGGGTTATGATGGTGGGGGCTGGAGACGGGGTGGGGTGACTCCTGTGCATGGGGTGGGGGGCGGGTTATGATTGTGGAGGCTGGAGACTGGGTGGGGTGACTCCTGTGCATGGGGCGGGGGGGGTATGATGGTGGGGCTGGAGACGAGGTGGGGTGACTCCTGATCATGGGGTGTTGGGGTTATGGTGGTGGGTGCTGGAGACGGGTGGGGGTGACTCCTGTGCATGGGGTGGGGGGGGTTATGGTGGTGGGGGCTGGAGACGGGGTGGGGATGACTCCTGTGCATGGTGTGGGGGGTGGGTTATGGTGGTGGGGGCTGGAGACGGGGTGGGGATGACTCCTGTGCATGGTGTGGGGGGTGGGTTATGGTGGTGGGGGCTGGAGATGGGGTGGGGTGACTCCTGTGCATGGGGTGGGGGGTGGGTTATGGTGGTGGGGGCTGGAGATGGGGTGGGGATGACTCCTGTGCATGGGGTTGGGGCGGGTTATGGTGGTGGGGGCTGGAGACGGGGTGGGGGTGACTCCTGTGCATTGGATGGGGCGGGTTATGATGGTGGAGGCTGGAGACTGGGTGGGGTGACTCCTGTGCATGGGGTGGGGGGGTTATGATGGTGGGGGCTCGAGACGGGGTGGGGGTGACTCCTGTGCATTGGATGGGGCGGGTTATGATGGTGGAGGCTGGAGACTGGGTGGGGTGACTCCTGTGCATGGGGTGGGGGGGGTTATGATGGTGGGGCTGGAGACGAGGTGGGGTGACTCCTGATCATGGGGTGGGGGGGGTTATGGTGGTGGGTGCTGGAGACGGGTGGGGGTGACTCCTGTGCATGGGGTGGGGGGGTTATGGTGGTGGTGGGGGCTGGAGACGGGGTGGGGATGACTCCTGTGCATGGTGTGGGGGGTGGGTTATGGTGGTGGGGGCTGGAGACGGGGTGGGGATGACTCCTGTGCATGGTGTGGGGGGTGGGTTATGGTGGTGGGGGCTGGAGACGGGGTGGGGATGACTCCTGTGCATGGTGTGGGGGGTGGGTTATGGTGGTGGGGGCTGGAGACGGGGTGCGGTGACTCCTGTGCATGGTGTGGGGGGTGGGTTATGGTGGTGGGGGCTGGAGATGGGGTGGGGTGACCCCTGTGCATGGGGTGGGCGGGTTATGGTGGTGGGGCTGGAGATGGGGTGGGGTGACCCCTGTGCATGGGGTGGGCGGGTTATGGTGGTGGGGGCTGGAGACGGGGTGGGGATGACTCCTGTGCATGGGGTGGGGGGTGGGTTATGGTGGTGGGGGCTGGAGATGGGGTGGGGTGACCCCTGTGCATGGGGTGGGCGGGTTATGGTGGTGGGGGCTGGAGACGGGGTGGGGATGACTCCTGTGCATGGGGTGGGGGGTGGGTTATGGTGGTGGGGGCTGGAGATGGGGTGGGGTGACCCCTGTGCATGGGGTGGGCGGGTTATGGTGGTGGGGGCTGGAGACGGGGTGGGGATGACTCCTGTGCATGGGGTGGGGGGTGGGTTATGGTGGTGGGGGCTGGAGACGGGGTGGGGTGACCCCTGTGCATGGGGTGGGGGGCGGGTTATGGTGGTGGGGTCTGGAGACGGGGTGGGGATGACTCCTGTGCATGGGGTGGGGGCTGGGTTATGGTGGTGGGGGCTGGAGACGGAGTGGGGATGACTCCTGTGCATGGGGTGGAGGTGGGTTATGGTGGTGGGGGCTGGAGACGGGGTGGGGATGACTCCTGTGCATGGGGTGGAGGTGGGTTATGGTGGTGGTGGCTGGAGGCGGGGTGGGGATGACTTCTGTGCATGGAGTGGGGGTGGGTAATGGTGGTGGGGGCTGGAGACGGGGTGGGGGTGACTCCTGTGCATGGGGGGGTTATGGTGGTGGGGGATGGAGACGGGGTGGGGGTGACTCCTGTGCATGGGGTGGGGGCGGGTTATGATGCTGGGGGCTGAAGACGGGGTGGGGGGGACATCGACAGCTCCTCCTTTGGACATTCATGTTGAGTCCTGGTAGGCAATTCGAGACCAAACACAGACCAGCTGTGGAGCCACTTGTATTAAAGCCAGGTAAGCTGTATTCACACATTACCTTGCTTGGGTTCCAGTTACATTAGGCTAGATCCAGAGACTGCAGATATTGATATTGATATTTTATTTCTATCGGGCTCATACACAAGTGTTTCAGAGCAGGACCAGGCAAGGGAGGGGAACAGGGGAGGACAGAAACAACGAACTTACTAGGCCCAGTGACATTGAGATCGCCCAAGTGCATGGGAGAGGGGGAGGGGAAAAGTGCATGGAAGGGGGGAGAAGTGGAAAGTGCAGAAGAAAGGAGAAACGGATAAACAATAATAAATAATAAAGACACAAACAGTGGTAGTGCAGCCAGCAATTGGCAAGTGCTGGGTTTAAGGCAGCAGTGTATAGTGCAGGAAGAAAAGGAGGGGGTGACTGTATGAGTACAGATATAGACCTCAGTGCAATGGGTAGCCCGGAGGCAGTGCGGGAAGGTGGCAGGTTGAGCAGGTACCTGGGCCCGGAGGACAAGGGGTGGCCAGGTGCACGGTGCCAAGAGAGAACAGATCAGCAGGGGAGAGGAGGAGCGAAGGCAGAGGCAAAGAGGAAGTTCTTGAGGTGCTTCCAGAACCGGAGATGGTTATCCTCAAGTTTTAGAGTGGCAGGGAGGCTGTTCAAGAGGGGGCCCCAGCCGAAGACAGAGATCTACACCCAGCTCGTTTCTTTGAAAAACAACCGACCCTGGGGGAGTTAGAGGTACAAGAGTGAAGAGAACACCCACCGCCATCTTCACACACCACAACTCAGCAAACAATCACCCAACATTCTCCTGAGCTGCCAATCATACACTCCAGTCACCAACATTCTCTCAGTGTGCACAGATGACCAGCAGGACAGGGCAACACAAGATTAAGACATCACAACAATTTACATTACCTCCACGTCCCCCTTCCTTGTCACAGTTCTCACCAATGAGGCCCCGCCTCCACTACAGGAGCTTTTCCCCCTAGAGGTATAACCTCCCACTTACCCACAATCCACCAGCTCATAGTCACCCGTCTCCTACAGGGACTGGGTATTCCTGGAGCAGGCCTCTGGGGAACATCGTTGCAGAGTCATCCATGGTGGCATTCTTCTGCAGGGCTGCGGCATGTATCCAATAAGATGCGACCTCCCTGCAGGGCTTGGGGCCGGATTGAGCAGTTCTTTCTGGTGAGGACCTCCTGCAGGGCTTGGGGTCCCTCTGCTTCTTGGTTTCTTTGTTTTGCCGGATCGGCTGCCTTTTGCTTTAGCTTTGCTGGTCGCTCTGTTTTGTGTCCCCCAGGCCCCTCCCCTCTTCCGGCGGGTGCCTGGATGAGGGGAGGGATTTTCCTCTCCTTGTTCAGGCTACTGGAAGGTTTGATGGTCTGACTGGTGGTGGGGCTGCTCTCCTCTTCTGTGTGGATTGCTCCATCTCTGTGCTTCTGCTTCCTGTGAGGCTCTCTTGCTTGGTAATGGCTTCTGCTCCATTAGGCTGCATTCTGCTTGGGTTTTAGTGTTTTCTATGCTGTGTGGTAGTATGGGCAAGCATTCTGAGAAGAGGAACAATGTGGACTCTCCTTCTTATTCAAGGTGTCCTGAACGTTGACATGCCAGGAAAAACACGAGAAACCAGTGGCTGTGAAGTTTTCCTTGTTACAGAAGGCCATTGATGAGCTTGAGGGTTCTAGGGGCAGGCGCATGCATAGGGCCTGCCCCTCCTCTTCGGCTTCTTCTTCCTCGGCCTCCACTGCCTCTGCCCGTTCTTCGATCGTGTCTGACTCTGATGATGAGGTCGAAGGCAAATATTTCCCGGGATTAGGTTGACACTGCGATTTCCCAGGTTTGGTACTATATGGGGTTCTCTGTCCTGGTGGAATGGGAGTGCTCCTCTGACCTCAAGATAAGACACTATAAACACACCCCAAAGCTGGGGCTCCCCCTGATCTCTGATATTAAGACGAAGATGCTCTGTGAGTGGAAGGAACCGGAGCACGTTTCCATGCTGCGCTTCATGGCACGTCTCCATCCTCTGAAAGGTGCTGGGCATTTTCTCCCGGACACAGTGGCAGTGGATGATATGCTGTCCAGTTTAGTTGGCCATTCCTCCATGGCTGCTGATGACGCCGCCTTTTTGTGACCCGGTGGATCGTAATTCTAATGCCGCTTTGAGGAAGGCGCATGTGGGTTCTCATCTTGCACTGAGGGCCAACGTCTATGGTTTTTATATGGCTGAGACGTTTCTGGGGGACTCTGACTTCTCCGTAAGGCTATGGAAGAAGGGCCGGACTGCGCTCCTGCTATTGATGATGTGCAGCACCAAGTCCAACTCTGTTCTGATTTTTTTATGACCTGATATTTTATTTATATTGCGCCCATACACAAGTGTTTCAAAGCGCGAGAAGGCAAGGGAGGGGTACAAGGGAGGACAAAACAACGATCTTACTAGGCCCAGTGACATTGAGAAGGCGCAAGTGCAAGGGAGAGTGAAGGGGGAAAGTGCAAGGGGCAGAGGAGTGGAAAGTGCTTAACACGTGATCAAAACAACAGGCAGTGCGGCCAACAGGTGGCAAGTGCACGAATAAAGCGCAGACAACAGGTGTCTAATAAGTGCAGGTAGGGAAATGTAGGGTTGCAGATACAGACCCAAGTGCAAGGGTTACCAGGAGGCAGTGTGGGTAGGCAGATGGGTGGGCAGGTATCTGGGCCAGAAATCAGAGGGTAGCCAGGTGCCCATAGCAGAAACAACAAGAGGTCAGCAGAGGAGAGAAAGAGAGAAGGCAGAAGCAAAGAGGAAGATCTTGAGGCGCTCCCAGGACCGAAGATGGTTCGCCTCCAGTTTCTGTAGGGGCAGGTAGCCGAAGAAAGATCTACCACCAACTCGTTGCTTGGAGAAGCGACTGACCTCGAGGGAGTTGGAGGTGGAGGAGCGAAGAACTTGAGTAGGAAGGTATTTCCGAAGGGAGAGTTGAAGGTATTGCAGGCCCAGGCCACAGAAGGCCTTGTGGACAATGCAATGGGTCTTGAACTTAATCCTTGCTGCCACTGGGAGCCAATGAAGAGATTTTAGGGCTGGAGAGATATACGATCCCTGGGCTTGAAGCCAAGGACAAGTCTTGCAGTCCTGTTCTGGATGAGTTGCAGAGAGTAGTAGCAAGCAGATTTGGAAAGAGGCTGTTGCAATAGTCCAGCCTAGAGGTAACCATAGCTCTAGAGACAGTGAGCTTCTGGGGGAAGGAGAGGAAAGGAAGAATACCTCTGAGAAGGTGCAGTTGGTAGTTTGACTTCTTAGAGACGTCAGTGATGAGGGGAGAAAAGGAAAGCGTGGAGTCGAAGATGACCACAAGGTTGTTAGCCTCACAGGTAAGAGCAGGGAGCGGACCAAGGGAGGCCAGCCAGAGAGTGACAAGGAAAGAAGGTGCAGGAGTGCCGATGAGGAGTATCTCTGTTTTACTGGCATTGAGGTATAGGTTGTTGGCGGCACACCACTCCTGGATTGCAGACAGACAGACAGTCAGAGATGAGAGAATGCAAAGAGGTGACAGAGGGGAGCCTGAAAACGAGTTGAGTGTCACCCGCAGAGAGCAGCAATGCGGTGGGCGAGGGGTGCCAGGTATTGGTTGAAAAGCCAGGTAGACAGGTTAGACCCCTGGGGGACACCACAAGTGGAGAGTGTGATAGAGGAAAGGAAGGACCTAAGTTGGACCTAGGAGGGTCGGTTGGAGAGGAAGGAGGTCAACCAGGCCAGTGCCTGATCAGTGATACCCAGGTTATCACGGAGGCGGTTGAGCAGGATGGCATGGTTGACTGTGTCAAAGGCAGAAGGTAGATCGAGTAGGATGAGGACAGAGGGGAGATTAGATTCAAGGTTGGAGATCAGGTCTTCATGGATGTCCAGGAAAGCAGTTTCTGTGCTTCTCGCTGCTCTGAAACCAGACTGATGGTCATGGAGACAACCAACAAAATCAGTGTGAAGATTAAGCTGGGACATGGCCAGCTTTTCCAGGAGTTTGTCCAGGAAAGGAGTGATAGAAATCAGGCGATAGTTACCCGGGCATGAGGGGTTGGCTGTGGGTTTCTTGAGAAGGTGCTGCACAAGAGAGTGCTTCAGAGTGGAGGGGAAGGCTCCAGTGGCGAATGAGTGGTTGCAGAAGTCGGCCAGAGCAGGGGCAAGGGTGTCAATATGGTCCTTTATGGTTTCGGACGAACAGGGGAGAATCTGTTGTGGCGAGACGTTCATAGATCGACTTGTCTAGAAATCTAATCAGGAGAGAACAGAGAAAAGGAAGGGAAAGAGGGAGGTGAGGTGGCTGCAGGGGGCCCGGAGGTAGCAGAGAGAGAAGAGGGAAGAGGAGGAGAGGAAGAGAGGGTGGACAGGATGTCCTGGGTTTTAGAGATGAAACGAGAAGCCAGAGCTGTGGAGGGTTGGGAGGGGACAGGAGAAGTAGAGACGGCAGCAGGATTGGCCAGCTTCTTGCTGATTGTAAAGAGTTTGGCCAAGCTGTTAGATGCTGCAGAGACGCAGGCTTGGATGTGGGCTTTCAACTTAGTGCGGACGGAGAGCAGGTACTGCCTTTGAGCAGGCGGCAGTCAAGTTTGTCAGAGGATGCACAAGATGTCCACCATTTCATCTCAGCCACTCTACTCTTGCGTTTAAGGGTGACAAGGTCAGAGTCGTACCAAGAGTTGCACTTTGCATTGGGCTTCAAGTGGATCCTCATGACGGGGGCAAGAGTATCAGAGATAGCAGAGTGGAGTTTGGAAAGCACAGTGTCAGGATGAGTCAGCCAGATGTGGAGAGAAAGTGGCAGCGAAAGCCTCAAATGACACACGCTTGATGGGCTGAATGACCGAGAAGGTATACAGCAGTGCTGGAGCTGGCTTTTGATGGGGTCGGGGGCACCACCATGGAGATGGGTGCTTACATTTCTGCTCATTGTCAGCTTAATCTGCAGGACTGGAAATCAAACAGCCCTCAGGAAGCTGCCGCTCTTCGGAGGAAGCTTTTCGGGGACGCTCTAGAGGACAAGGTTAATCAGGTGTCCCGGGCTGACAAGGACGCTGAGAGGTTGCAGCGTAAGACTGCTCCTCTGGTTCGGCGCTCTTCGGGAGCTGCATCTTAGAGCCATGCGTCTGGGGGCAGGCATGGCCCATTTCATTGTTCCAGGGGCTTCCGTCCCAGGCCTGGAGGTACTGAGCCAGCAGAAGGCCATCAGAAGTCCTGACAATCACTGTGCGCCTGTGGGGGGAGTGGTGGTTCTCTGACGCTTGAGTCCTGAAGATTGTCCTGGAGGGTTACTGGATGCACTTTCTGTCTTCTCCTCTTTAACAGTCCTGGATCATGACTATGCTGCCCAGGGATGCTGCCAAGAGAGCAGCCATAACCTCGGCCGTTGCTGAACTTCTGTCCAAGGAGGCCATAATGACCGTGCCTTGGCTCCAGTGCGGTCTGGGGTCCTACTGTCAAGTGTTCTTGGTCCCGAAACCTCAGGGGAAGTTTTGTCTCATCCTGGATTTGAAGCTGCTGAATGCCTTTGTCAGGCGTGTTTGTTTTCGGATGGAGTCTTTGTGCAGAAGATTATTCCTCTGGTCAAGCAGTGGGACGGGATGGTCACCTTGGATCTGCAGGATGCCTATTATCATGTGCACATTCACCCATCCCACCTGCAGTTCCTCAGGTTCTCTGTGGGGCAGGGTGCCATTATCGGTCCTGGGTCCTTCCTTTTGGGTTCACGACTGCGCCACAAGTGTTTGACGGTGGTGGCTCCATTGGTGGCTCATTTACATCTGCAGGGGGTCCAGCTGTTCCCATACTTGAACGATGGCTGATCAAGGCATATCTCTGCTGCTCTGTCCATTCTCACCTTCTCCTTGTCTGCCAGTCACTCCTGCAGTGCGGTTTCCTGATCAACTAGGGGAAGTCTCAGTTGGCCCCTTTCCAGTGTTCAGAGGGGCGCAATTCTGCACCAGGAGTGGGAACGTTCTTCACTGGTCCCCCTCCTTGCAGTCTCTCGAGCTACAGATCCTGATTTCGTGTGACCTGCAGGTTTCTCTGGGTTGGTGGTTGAGAAGTTCCTCCCTTCAGAGGGGGTGGATTTGGATCCCCCTCCTCGGGTGGTTCTGACAACCAACGCCAGTGGCTTGGGTGGGGGGGCCTCCCTGGGGTTTCTTTCTGCTCAAGAACAGTGGGGGAGGGAGGTTCTCCTTCGTTCCTCGAATTGGAGGGAGTTGGAGGCCATTCATCAGGCTCTCATGTGGTTTTGCAGTGCCGGGCTGTGTTGGTTCGGACCGACAATTCGTCTGTCAACAATCAAGGGGGTTGAGGGTCCAGGGCCCTGCAATCTCTGGCAGGTTGCATCAGGGTTTTGGCCGAACAGCATTTGATTTCCATGGAGGCGGTACACATTCGCGGGTGGAGAATGTGGTTGCCGATCGTCTCAGTCAGGTGTTTCGGTCTGCCCAGAGTTGATGTTGTCTGATCAGGTGTTTGCGGGTGTTTATTGCCTGTTCAGAACACCAGTGTTGGATCTGTTTGCTTCCCCCTCGTCAGGCAAAGTTCCCAGGTTTTGCTCTCGGTTCCTGTCGTTTGGCGTGTGGTAGGTGGCCACCTTGAATATAGACTGGCCCGGGGTCTCCAGTATGCTTTTCCCTCCTCTCATTTCGCAAGTGGTTCTGAAAATCTGCCAGAGTTCTTCACTGGTGATCTTGGTGATTCCCTCTTGGTCTTGCAGGGGGTGGATTTGGTTTCTCATGGATCTACAGTTGCAGGAGGTGTGCAGGACTCCCAGTTGAAAATGCCCTCTACGGGGGTTTCTGGGGGCGGAGTTGCCTGTGATCCGCTGGTCAGCTTTGCTCCTGAGAGGGCAAGGCTTTTGGGTTTGGGTTTCTCGGCTTCGGTCATAGTGACCATTTTCCATTCCAGGTGGCCTAGTACGTTGAAGGCCTATGATAGGCATTGGGTCCATTTTCTCAGCTGGTGTGGTGTGGCCGGTGTCCCCCCCCCCCAAGGTCGTGGTGTCCCGGGAGTGTTGCAGCATCGCCTCAATAAAAGGTTGGTGGTGAGGGATTTTGTAAAACCTGAAGGTGTCTCCCTAACTAGTCCCTGGGGATATGCCATCCAGGTGGCCAGGACACAGCCATCGCTATTGGATCCAGTTTCTGGAGGTGGACCAGTGAGGGAGGATCACCTGGATGGGGGGTTCTCAGGTAGTGGAAGTGGGACATCGACGGGTGAGATGCGGTATCCCCAGGGCCGGTCTTTGTGTGAGGCAGCTCAGGCGGCTGCCTGACGTCAGGCAGCATCTAGGGGGCGCCGAACCAGCAGTCCACGGCGCTGGTCCACATTTGCAAGGGTGCCGGCCAGCCTGAGTGGCGAGTGCGAGATTGCAGTCTGTCTGCATTGTTATTGCTCGAGCTTCGAGCCAGTGCTCCTGCAAAGCCAGGCTGCAAGCATCAGCCAGCCACAATAATTTTTTATATACTGGACGCACACATAGCTGGATGGGATAAGAGGTGAGTGGGGTTGGAGGTCAGGGATCCCATGCGGACCCTGCGCGTGCAGTTTACTAGGCACTGCCTCGGCGGGCAGGGGGCCTTCTTGTGTGCCTCCACCTCCCTCCCCCATTTCCTGCTCCAGCATTATAATAGTTTCGTGCTGGGCAGGATGGCACAGAAGGCAAGCTCCTTGTTTCCCGACCATGTTAATATGCAAGAGCACATGGGGAGGCAGGCCCAGTGGCTATTATCCTAGTAGTCCATTGGGTTAACATGTGAGCACTATGGAAGGCGCTAAAGCGCCTGAACTGTGTCTACTTCACAGCAATTTCGCCTGGGAAGTTAGAGAGCTTTATTTTGCGGCGTGGCGAGGGTTATCTTATTACCAGCTGGTTTTCCACTTCAAAGCATTTTTGGGCTGTGTGGCCAGAAAGCAGGGCGGCAATAAACTCTCTAATGACAGTAATTTGTTTGATTGAAATGAAAGAGTTGGTCACGCGGGAGCAAGCCGTCCTAGTAACAGCATTTTAATTTTGAAATGTTTTGCATTTATACAGCGCAAAGCCCTAATGCATCAGGGTGCTATGATCCAGTTACATGTGTTTCCCATAAGCAATGGAAAGTGCTTAGATTGAATCCTTAGCTATGATCCAGTTACATGTGTATCCCGTAAGCAATGGAAAGTGCTTAGATTGAATCCTTAGCTATGATCCAGTTACATGTGTATCCCATAAGCAATGGAAAGTGCTTAGATTGAATCCTTAGCTATGATCCAGTTACATGTGTATCCCATAAGCAATGGAAAGTGCTTAGATTGAATCCTTAGCTATGATCCAGTTACATGTGTATCCCATAAGCAATGGAAAGTGCTTAGATTGAATCCTTAGCTATGATCCAGTTACATGTGTATCCCATAAGCAATGGAAAGTGCTTAGATTGAATCCTTAGCTATGATCCAGTTACATGTGTATCCCATAAGCAATGGAAAGTGCTTAGATTGAATCCTTAGCTATGATCCAGTTACATGTGTATCCCATAAGCAATGGAAAGTGCTTGGATTGAATCCTTAGCTATGATCCAGTTACATGTGTATCCCATAAGCAATGGAAAGTGCTTAGATTGAATCCTTAGCTATGATCCAGTTACATGTGTATCCCATAAGCAATGGAAAGTGCTTAGATTGAATCCTTAGCTATGATCCAGTTACATGTGTATCCCATAAGCAATGGAAAGTGCTTAGATTGAATCCTTAGCTATGATCCAGTTACATGTGTATCCCATAAGCAATGGAAAGTGCTTAGATTGAATCCTTAGCTATGATCCAGTTACATGTGTATCCCATAAGCAATGGAAAGTGCTTAGATTGAATCCTTAGCTATGATCCAGTTACATGTGTATCCCATAAGCAATGGAAAGTGCTTGGATTGAATCCTTAGCTATGATCCAGTTACATGTGTATCCCATAAGCAATGGAAAGTGCTTGGATTGAATCCTTAGCTATGATCCAGTTACATGTGTATCCCATAAGCAATGGAAAGTGCTTAGATTGAATCCTTAGCTAGCATCCAGTTACATGTGTATCCCATAAGCAATGGAAAGTGCTTAGATTGAATCCTTAGCTATGATCCAGTTACATGTGTATCCCATAAGCAATGGAAAGTGCTTGGATTGAATCCTTAGCTGTGATCCAGTTACATGTGTATCCCGTAAGCAATGGAAAGTGCTTAGATTGAATCCTTACCTAGCATCCAGTTACATGTGTATCCCATAAGCAATGGAAAGTGCTTAGATTGAATCCTTAGCTATGATCCAGTTACATGTGTATCCCATAAGCAATGGAAAGTGCTTAGATTGAATCCTTAGCTATGATCCAGTTACATGTGTATCCCATAAGCAATGGAAAGTGCTTAGATTGAATCCTTAGCTATGATCCAGTTACATGTGTATCCCATAAGCAATGGAAAGTGCTTAGATTGAATCTTTAGCTATGATCCAGTTACATGTGTATCCCATAAGCAATGGAAAGTGCTTAGATTGAATCCTTAGCTATGATCCAGTTACATGTGTATCCCATAAGCAATGGAAAGTGCTTAGATTGAATCCTTAGCTATGATCCAGTTACATGTGTATCCCATAAGCAATGGAAAGTGCTTAGATTGAATCCTTAGCTATGATCCAGTTACATGTGTATCCCATAAGCAATGGAAAGTGCTTAGATTGAATCCTTAGCTATGATCCAGTTACATGTGTATCCCATAAGCAATGGAAAGTGCTTAGATTGAATCCTTAGCTATGATCCAGTTACATGTGTATCCCATAAGCAATGGAAAGTGCTTAGATTGAATCCTTAGCTATGATCCGGTTACATGTGTATCCCATAAGCAATGGAAAGTGCTTAGATTGAATCCTTAGCTATGATCCGGTTACATGTGTATCCCATAAGCAATGGAAAGTGCTTAGATTGAATCCTTAGCTGTGATCCAGTTACATGTGTATCCCGTAAGCAATGGAAAGTGCTTAGATTGAATCCTTAGCTATGATCCAGTTACATGTGTATCCCATAAGCAATGGAAAGTGCTTAGATTGAATCCTTAGCTATGATCCAGTTACATGTGTATCCCATAAGCAATGGAAAGTGCTTAGATTGAATCCTTAGCTATGATCCAGTTACATGTGTATCCCATAAGCAATGGAAAGTGCTTAGATTGAATCCTTAGCTATGATCCAGTTACATGTGTATCCCATAAGCAATGGAAAGTGCTTAGATTGAATCCTTAGCTATGATCCAGTTACATGTGTATCCCATAAGCAATGGAAAGTGCTTAGATTGAATCCTTAGCTAGCATCCAGTTACATGTGTATCCCATAAGCAATGGAAAGTGCTTAGATTGAATCCTTAGCTATGATCCAGTTACATGTGTATCCCATAAGCAATGGAAAGTGCTTAGATTGAATCCTTAGCTATGATCCAGTTACATGTGTATCCCATAAGCAATGGAAAGTGCTTAGATTGAATCCTTAGCTGTGATCCAGTTACATGTGTATCCCATAAGCAATGGAAAGTGCTTAGATTGAATCCTTAGCTGTGATCCAGTTACATGTGTATCCCATAAGCAATGGAAAGTGCTTAGATTGAATCCTTAGCTGTGATCCAGTTACATGTGTATCCCATAAGCAATGGAAAGTGCTTAGATTGAATCCTTAGCTATGATCCGGTTACATGTGTATCCCATAAGCAATGGAAAGTGCTTAGATTGAATCCTTAGCTATGATCCAGTTACATGTGTATCCCATAAGCAATGGAAAGTGCTTAGATTGAATCCTTAGCTATGATCCAGTTACATGTGTATCCCATAAGCAATGGAAAGTGCTTAGATTGAATCCTTAGCTATGATCCAGTTACATGTGTATCCCATAAGCAATGGAAAGTGCTTAGATTGAATCCTTAGCTATGATCCAGTTACATGTGTATCCCATAAGCAATGGAAAGTGCTTAGATTGAATCCTTAGCTATGATCCAGTTACATGTGTATCCCATAAGCAATGGAAAGTGCTTAGATTGAATCCTTAGCTATGATCCAGTTACATGTGTATCCCATAAGCAATGGAAAGTGCTTAGATTGAATCCTTAGCTATGATCCAGTTACATGTGTTTCCCATAAGCAATGGAAAGTGCTTAGATTGAATCCTTAGCTATGATCCAGTTACATGTGTATCCCATAAGCAATGGAAAGTGCTTAGATTGAATCCTTAGCTATGATCCAGTTACATGTGTACCCCATAAGCAATGGAAAGTGCTTAGATTGAATCCTTAGCTATGATCCAGTTACATGTGTACCCCATAAGCAATGGAAAGTGCTTAGATTGAATCCTTAGCTATGATCCAGTTACATGTGTATCCCATAAGCAATGGAAAGTGCTTAGATTGAATCCTTAGCTATGATCCAGTTACATGTGTATCCCATAAGCAATGGAAAGTGCTTAGATTGAATCCTTAGCTATGATCCAGTTACATGTGTATCCCATAAGCAATGGAAAGTGCTTAGATTGAATCCTTAGCTGTGATCCAGTTACATGTGTATCCCGTAAGCAATGGAAAGTGCTTAGATTGAATCCTTAGCTATGATCCAGTTACATGTGTATCCCGTAAGCAATGGAAAGTGCTTAGATTGAATCCTTAGCTGTGATCCAGTTACATGTGTATCCCATAAGCAATGGAAAGTGCTTAGATTGAATCCTTAGCTGTGATCCAGTTACATGTGTATCCCATAAGCAATGGAAAGTGCTTAGATTGAATCCTTAGCTGTGATCCAGTTACATGTGTATCCCATAAGCAATGGAAAGTGCTTAGATTGAATCCTTAGCTGTGATCCACTTACATGTGTATCCCATAAGCAATGGAAAGTGCTTAGATTGAATCCTTAGCTGTGATCCAGTTACATGTGTATCCCATAAGCAATGGAAAGTGCTTAGATTGAATCATTAGCTGTGATCCAGTTACATGTGTATCCCATAAGCAATGGAAAGTGCTTAGATTGAATCCTTAGCTATGATCCAGTTACATGTGTATCCCGTAAGCAATGGAAAGTGCTTAGATTGAATCCTTAGCTATGATCCAGTTACATGTGTATCCCGTAAGCAATGGAAAGTGCTTAGATTGAATCCTTAGCTATGATCCAGTTACATGTGTATCCCGTAAGCAATGGAAAGTGCTTAGATTGAATCCTTAGCTATGATCCACTTACATGTGTATCCCGTAAGCAATGGAAAGTGCTTAGATTGAATCCTTAGCTATGATCCAGTTACATGTGTATCCCATAAGCAATGGAAAGTGCTTAGATTGAATCCTTAGCTATGATCCAGTTACATGTGTATCCCATAAGCAATGGAAAGTGCTTAGATTGAATCCTTAGCTATGATCCAGTTACATGTGTATCCCATAAGCAATGGAAAGTGCTTAGATTGAATCCTTAGCTATGATCCAGTTACATGTGTATCCCGTAAGCAATGGAAAGTGCTTAGATTGAATCCTTAGCTATGATCCAGTTACATGTGTATCCCATAAGCAATGGAAAGTGCTTAGATTGAATCCTTAGCTGTGATCCAGTTACATGTGTATCCCGTAAGCAATGGAAAGTGCTTAGATTGAATCCTTAGCTGTGATCCAGTTACATGTGTATCCCATAAGCAATGGAAAGTGCTTAGATTGAATCCTTAGCTATGATCCAGTTACATGTGTATCCCATAAGCAATGGAAAGTGCTTAGATTGAATCCTTAGCTATGATCCAGTTACATGTGTATCCCATAAGCAATGGAAAGTGCTTAGATTGAATCCTTAGCTATGATCCAGTTACATGTGTATCCCATAAGCAATGGAAAGTGCTTAGATTGAATCCTTAGCTATGATCCGGTTACATGTGTATCCCATAAGCAATGGAAAGTGCTTAGATTGAATCCTTAGCTATGATCCAGTTACATGTGTATCCCATAAGCAATGGAAAGTGCTTAGATTGAATCCTTAGCTGTGATCCAGTTACATGTGTATCCCGTAAGCAATGGAAAGTGCTTAGATTGAATCCTTAGCTGTGATCCAGTTACATGTGTATCCCATAAGCAATGGAAAGTGCTTAGATTGAATCCTTAGCTATGATCCAGTTACATGTGTATCCCATAAGCAATGGAAAGTGCTTAGATTGAATCCTTAGCTAGCATCATGTTTTAGAGATCTATTTCGATGGGTAACACTATTGGATCTGCACTTGCACAATACTACCGTGCCATGCCATCAATGGGTGCGATTTAATGAGAATGAATGCAGTGTTACATTTGTGTGCTGAGTTTTGTTTAGGAGCAGCATAAATGGCAAAAAGCTAAAGCTTGTGTGGCAGTGGGTTTTTAGCAGACGTCTCTGCTTAGAATTAGATTACCTGCAACCCACTTGTTAACTTTGGCAGTAGTGGGGAGGTAAATCTGGGCGAGCACGTTCATTCAGCCCCCGCATCTCGCATCATCCCATCATTGTGTAGACGCTCATCACCTCCACCATGGTTTCAGCCTACATGCAGGATGGGTGGGAGGGGCTGCAGGTTTGTATTTAGGGCATTTTGTTTGTTTCAGAGCAATTACGGCCTTTTGTGTAACACGTTTTTGGCCCGGTGCTACAATCCGTCTCGGGAGGATAGCTCAGCGGCAACGTGCTCACCTTGGAAGCAGGACGACACGGAGCAACATGGGTTCGATCCCCGGGTCAGCGCTTAGAAACCTCTGGGTATTAATCGCATTATAAATAACATATATCATATCATATCATATCCATGCCCCGCAAATTGCATTGGCGAGTTATGATAGTTTGGGCTTCAATGAGCACTGACGAAGCGTGCACGGTTGTTGTTTGTAACGGGTACGCGTACCAAATAAATAAATAACAATCACATTGGGCAGCCAAGCACTTTCCTCTTCCACAACCGAGGAGTCGGCGCACCAAGTATTCACCTGCCTCTTGTGTTTCCTGCTAGCATGCGGAGTGCGGGAGGCAGAAGAGAGGATTGATTGGGGCTCGGCTTGGGCAGCCTCCCCTTCCTTGACCTGCTGTCCCGAAATTGCGTTGAATCGTGAAACGAATCAGAAGGCCCAGCCGCAGCCATACCCAGTGAGCCAGAGCTTGCTGACTTTGCCATTGGGGCACCGTGACCGGTCCGTGTAGCCCGCGGGTGCCGAGTGCTTGTGCCTTAAGTTCTGCCGATCAATAAGGTAAGTCAGTGTGCTGCTAATGCTGCAGCTAACCACTGTCGTGAACGTCCTGTGGTGATAACACGTGTAGGCTGAGGCCCAGCACATGTTGTGCCCCAATGTGTTATTACAAGTTATTTTCATCATACTATAAAACTTTTATAGTATGATGAAAATAACTTGTATCAATCTTCTGCAGATAAGAACCTGTTTTATAATTGCTTCCGAAGACTCCAGTAGATTACATCAGATAATGGAATCTTCCTGTACTATCTTTGTGGTAATTATACTCTCGCAGGCCATGATTCTGCTCAGAATGCAGAGGTGAATATCAAATTCTGTAAATCTTTCCTTCTCACAACCATATTTACCAAGGATGTCAGCGCATATGAAGGAGGCAATTTAGGATTCAGGTGAGCCTTGGGATGAGGAATCCTGGACTTGTGTACATAGTCAACCATTCACTTTCACGTCGGCATGGCGCTTTCCTAAATAAAGGCTACTTGGAGGCATTTATTTATTTACATTTGTAAAGTGCACATCAGCCCTTGGGCATCGTGGTGCTGTAGCAGAGACCTTACTTAGTTGGGATGGTAGTACAGACAGAGCAGGCATTTGAGAACATCGTACAATATGCACTGAGGATAAGTTTCATGAAGCGGCAAATACAATGTGTCCCTTATTTACATTGGAACATGGATTAAGCACATCTTGAACAGGTTAATTAAACAGTTGGGTTTTAAGAACTTTGCGAAAGGTGGTGTAGAATGCTTCGTTTCTGAGGGCTGTAGGCAAGGTGTTCCGGTGTTTGGGTGCTAGATGTTGGAAGCTAGCCCCACCTGCTTTAGCTCTTTTGAAAGTGGGGACAACCACCATGTCGTAAAGGTGTGAACGGATCGGTCTGGTAGAAGTAATGGGAATGATCTTCTCAGCTGGGTAGCCAGGGGCACTCTGGAAGATGCATTTATGCGTGATGGCCATGGTTTTGAACAAGATGCGTTCTTTCACTGGGAGCCAATGTGCTTCCCTCCTGGTTTGAGAGAGGCGTTTCCTTTTGGGGATGCTAAGGG
Organism: Ambystoma mexicanum; assembly: GCF_040938575.1. Lineage (NCBI taxonomy): Eukaryota > Metazoa > Chordata > Amphibia > Caudata > Ambystomatidae > Ambystoma > Ambystoma mexicanum. The sequence continues at coordinate 1,686,741,434 of NC_090937.1, read as the reverse complement.
CGGCTCAAAGGCTGTTGTGTTGTGTAACTTGCAGCCTATGGAGGTTTTTAGTGGAGGTCCCCAACACTAAGGCATTACCATAGTCAAGTTTTACCCCAGCTGTGGCTCTGGCTATTGCTAGGTGGTTGGTATTGGATAGGTAGGTTTTCACCACATTGATGATTTTAGTGGTGAATGCGGAGGCTGAGGCAACAGCACTCACCTGGCATGTCATGGATAAGGTTGAATCCCCCCAAAAAAACATGGGTTTTGACTGCTGGTGAGACTTTAATGGGTGTGTTGTCAATGATGAACGTCTGGTATTGCGAGTCGAGTTTATCAAGCATTTCTTTGGAGGCTACGAGGAGGATCTCGGTTTTGTCCCTGTTAAGACATAGTCCATTTGCTGACATCCATTTCTGAATGGCTGCGTAGATGTTATCGAGTGTGGCAGCATCTTGTGCATAGGAGCCAGTGAGGGGGAGTAGGACTTGGGTGTCGTCAGCATAGTTAGTGTAAACTATGCCTCGATCGTCTAAGTCCTTGAAGAGGGGAAGGATGACAATATTGTAGAGCGTGGGGGCTGTGCAAGAGCCTTGTGGGACACCACAGATTAGGGTGGTGGGGGATGCACAGGCATGGTCTGAGAAGACCCTCATGAGTCGCCCCTTGAGAAAGGATGTTATCCAAGCAGTGGCTTCAGTGGAGAAGTGAGCCGCATTTATAAGGTGTATGCACAGACTGTCATGATCCACAAGATCAAAGGCCGCTGACAAGTCCAGTAGGAGGAGAAGTGACAGTTGGCCTTTGTCAGCTAGGTTGCCCAATTGGATCTTAAGATCCAATAGGGCAGACTCAGTGCCATGTCCTGGTCTGAAGCCTAACTGCCTCTTGCCTAGGATGTTGTTAGATTCAAGGAACTGTTGAATTTGGGTGTGGGCAACTTTGCCCAATATTTTTAGAAGGAATGGGACCGTGGTGATTGGCCTGTAGTTATTTGGAGATTCAGGGTCAAGATTGGGCTTTTAGAGTAGTGGTCGCACCCATGCTTCTTTAAGGGTGGACGGGACTGAATTAGACTAAAACGAGGCATTGATGAAAGATGTCAGAAATGGTGCTAGGAACTCAATACAATCTTTAACTAAGGAGGCAGGGCAGGCAACCCCTTTGCAGTTAGATGGCTTGATTCTCTGGATGAAGTCCCGTACTTCTGACTCAATTACCTCCCTGAAGGAAATCCTCCCTTCCACCGTTAAACTCTATGATACAAACTTCAAGTTTATCAAAGAAAAAAGAGCACCCTTCTAATCTCTAAATTGCAAAGGGGTGCAGCAGCGTGCCAAGATGCAGGCATGTGGGCTGCGGCAGTTCGTGCACCTTAATGTAGTCCAGACATGATAATTGCACTTTGTACCCTATTTGGCGAATTGCTGGCTAAGTAGTGCATTTCTACAAAGCTTCTCAATTTTAACAACTTCTGCGCAGGTTTGTTTGTTTTGTTTGTTTTATTTTCTTATATAGCGCGCTGAACCCTGAGGTAGCTGGGAGCTTTATTTCTAGGTCATATATTTCTCCTTTTGCCAAATGACATTAGGCTCGAAGTTGGTGCCAATCCTGATTCCTGACTAATTATAATTAAAAAAAATAAGCAAATGAAAATCAAAATCACACAAAATTAATTTAAAATGTTTAATACTATTTTTGAAAACTGCAAATATGGGTCTATGTATGCAGATTTCTCGTTTAGCGCTTAACATCACTGTGAGGACTTTGCTAAGCGCTATAGGGGAAGTGACTAAAGGGTGGTACTGGAAGTGACATTACGGGGTGACACGAGGTGCCTTGCAATCCTCTTTCTGCAGACAGACCTTCCGGATGCACGCTGTTTAAGCAGGATGTAAAGTAAAGGGTGTGCGGTCAGCTAAGAAGTCAAACAACAATATCTATTGGTGGGGCTGGCCTAGAGAGCATAAATAACAAGGGGCTGTTTAATACATTCAATGAACACGTACATTTGGCATTAAAATCAATGGCATCAGCCAATGCATCTCGCTGCGACTCCCAAAGCAGTGATGGCAGTTCAATTATCGAATCTAGTGGCCACTTGAGGGCACTTCCTCACAAATCATTGACTGCCCAGCCCTTCTAAAGAGGTGGTTATCTGGGCATCCCACCCCACTCTCTACAACTGATATGAGTTGCAGGGTGTTTGGTGGCAGCCTCTTGCTAAGTGGTGAGGGCTTATGCGTTTGATGTTATTATCTTGAAATAGGGGGGTGATTTACTGCCAATTTGAATGCAGCCCCCCTGGCAAAGGATCTATCCAATGCTGTGCTTTAATTTGCAAGGGCAAAGTCAAGAAAAGTTACTTTTTGAACACATAATACAGGTAACATGTCACCTAGTGTCCAAAGTATGCATTTTCTATTGCGTTTGTATTTCCATCTGGTTCTTAATGAAGTGCCCTATTTAGGACATTTGTAACACATTTTTCTGGTTGTCATTTTTAGGGGTCGGGGTGGAGGGGGGCGCAAATGATGCTTCCCGCCTGGGGTGCAATCTGTTGTAAGACCGGCCCTGGGTATCCCCCTCCGCCTTTTCCCATCCTACCCCGTATGATATTCTGAAACGCTGCCCCTCTTTTCCGACCCGAACACTTTCACACACCACAGACAACAGACTATCACTGAGCCGTTTACCTGACTTGTCCCAACACAAGCGTCAGGCAATTGACCTGAATCACATACACCAGACAGCCCTTTCCCTTCCCCCAGGGATAAAAGGTGGAGCACGAGAGCACACTACGAGCAAGGCAGACTGTACGACGAGACAGCTATCCAGGCACGGCAGTTCAAGAGGAGGAGAAAGATGGTGCATACCGAGAGGGTGACAAGGAGAGAAGCGACCTCGCCCTTTCCGACCAAGGCCCGTGAAACCTCTGCAGAAGGAATGATAAGACCGCAAACAATAGCCATTGTGTGTGGCAGCAGATGTCAATGGTACACAAGACCCTCCTCCGCTGATAACCAACCTGCGAGAGACGCTTGTCTCTGGGGTACCAACCGTGACAGCCGATACGAAGAAAGCCAAGCGGTTCATCACAGCTGGTGAGTCGAGAGGAGAGTCGATAAGAAACTGAACTGTGTTGAACAAAAAGTTGCAAACTGCTAATTGAACTTTGAAAGCATAAAGAGCGATTGATGAGAAAAAGGGGAAAACCAGATGAAAGGGACCCAACACCACGTGGGTGTTTGGCGAGAGACTCTAGTTTGGTTCCCCAGCTTTGTTGAAACTACCGATTCCAGAAGGCCATAAGAATAGTGTCCAAGTGGTCATACAGATGTCTAGGAAAATCTGCTGTACAAGTCTTTGACCAACAAGTAAAGGGTAACGAATTCTGCATGGTAAAAAGAAAAGATTGGCAAATAGTGAACCCGGAAGAGGGATGCCGATGAAAAGGGGCGAAGCCTAATGCCTCAAAGAACATTTTGTCTTTACAAGAGTGAACCTGTGAAATAGAGGTTCACAGTGAATTGTTTAAAAGGATATTGGGAATTGTGAATGTGAGGAAAGTCACAGTGAACCCGAACGAGGGATGCCGACAAAGGGGGGGGCAAATTCTAAGTCCCGAAATCCAGTGTGTTGACAAAAGTGAACCCGGCACAGGGATGTCGCCAGTGAACTGTACAAAAGACATGTTACAGATAAGTTGCATTGAAAGCCATAGTGTTCCCGATCGAGGGAGGTGAAAAGTCAAGTCCGATCTGAACCCGGAAGCGGGGGATCCAAGGGTGAAAAGCCAACACCCACCGACATGTGAGTGCAACAAATCAAAATACAAGAGGGGTCTGAGCCCAGAAGAGGGGAACCCGGGGGCGAAGAGCTATCACCCAAATTTAGGGAAGAGCTTTTGTTGAACTTTTTGTTTGATTATTTGAACTATCAGATCCTCGCAAGCAGGAGAGACAATGTCCGAAGATCCTTGATATTAATAGAAACATTCTAGGGATCTGCACACGGAAGAGGGGGATCCAGAGGTGAAAGACCTCACCCGATGTTGTTTATTATTTGAATACATCAGTCTTACGGTATCAAGAGACTTTTGATAGAAAAGAGACTTAACCACCGAGTGCCCTGATTGCTGAAAGTGGAACTGTTAGCTCGTGCTGGGAAAGCTTGAGCGTGTGCTGTGCTCCAAGTCCCACCTTGTCCCGTGCTGAATACGTGTGGAAGGTAGACCCCCAGTACTGCATCCTGACTTATCATTTGTGAAAACTTCCTTCTTTCTTAAGAACATTAGCCCACACTTCTTTTTGTATTTAGCGTAAGGATTGGCAATAGTATAGGCCCTTTTATTTTTGACACAACGCCACTAGGACTGCTGTATTATTTGATGGTCGAAACTTGCTCCCATCTTAAATTTATGTTTAGGTTAGGTTTTTTCCAACTTGCCTTTACAGTTTAATAAACTCCCTTGAACTGTGATCACTTGTGTCTGTCTATTCTTGATACTATGCCTTCCTTACAACACTTTGTGGCTCAATGGGCTGCGTTGAAGACCCTGTTGGAGGGTTTTGGTGTTTCTCTGTTGGATTTGGGTCTGGTGGGCCAGTTCATTAGGTGCCTGGTGTCTTCTATGCCTCATGTGTGTTCGGGTTCCCTTCCTTGAGTTCTGACCCTGGTTTTACGCTTTCTTCAGTCAGCTCCTTTTGAACCGATTGGCCTCATGGATCTTAAACACCTTACGATCAAGACAGCCTTTCTGGTTGCCATTACCTCTGCGCGGGGGCTGGGGGAGATTGGGGCTCTCCTGTGCAGTTCTCCCTTTCTTCGTGTCTTGCCTGACTGCTTGATGTTGAGGTGTGATCCCCGGTTCTTGCCTAAAAGTTGCCTGTAAGTTCCATCTGACCCAGGAAGTGGTCCTCCCAGCATTCTTTCCTGACCATCTGTCCCTTGAGGAGTTGTTTTGGCACTCCCTTGATGTGCGTCATATGGTCCTGGAGTGCCTGGCCAGAACTGAAACTGTTCAGCGTTCCGACAGTCTTCTGGTGACTTGTGGTGCGGGGAGTAAGGCTTTGGTTATTTCCATTAGTCAATGGATCAAGTTGGTGATTTCTATGGCCTATTTGACCTATGGTCTTTCTGTCCCTTTGGGTGTGCAGGGTCGTTCCACCAGGGGTAAGGCTGCTTCCGGGGCAGATGCTCAGGGTGTTCCGTTGCATGAGATTTGCAGAGCCGCGAGCTGGGCAGATAGCAATCCCTTTATTAGACATTACAGGCTTAATGTGGGCAGTTCTAGGGATGGTTCCTTTGGTGTGGGGCTGCTGTCTGTGGCCCAGCTGTGATATTCTGTTGTTCAATTGCTCATTAAACTTAGTATGTTTGCATTGATCCTGGGTGTACTCTTGCTTCCTGCTTTCCTTTGGGCCCTTACACTTGGTTTGGCTTGGGCATGCCTCATTGGTGAGTACTGGGATGAGGAAGAGGGACATGGAGGTAATGCTCAGATTACTCGCTGGTAATCGTCAATACTCCTAGTCCTACTCTTCCTCGTCGCAGTATTGGCGATCATCATCTGCACCCTCACGTGGTGTGGAAAGGCACAGTGTCTGTACAGGCTTGCTAAGTACTCGTGTATTATGGGTAACTGAAAGGTTATACCTCCGGAGGATCGGGGCCTCATTGGTGAGTACTGTGACTAGGAAACGTAGGACTAGTAGTAATGAAGATTACCGGTAAGTAATCTTAGCATTATACATTTTCTCTTCTTGTCATGTAAATGCTAGAAGTATTTAATTTAAATCACTCTTGTTGTAGATTATTTAATCATATGATAATGTTTGCTTTCTCCAGACCTGAATACATTATTGGTGTGCCCTCCTGTTCAGCAAAGAATACGGAGCAAAGGCTACAAAAGGTAAATAACTGCTTTGATATATGTATGCCTCTCTGCACACGTTGTTCTTTGCTTCTGTCTCCCGACCTGCTGACCAGTGTCCTCCTTGTACTCTCTTCCCTTTCTCTACTCTTTTTCCTCCCCTTGTGCCCAGGCGTGGACTAGGAACCACAAATGCCCAGGAAAAAGTTATTAAAGTGGCCCCATCTTGCACTGAGCAAAGAGGGATAGCAAGCAACCCCAACCCCTCAACAGAGAGCAAGACAGATTGCAAGCAACCACAACCCCTCGACCGAGAGCAAGAAGGACAGCAAGCAACGCCATCCCCTCAACAGAGCAAGAAGGATAGCAAGCAACCAGAACCCCTCAAAAGAGAGAAAGAAGGATAGCAAGCAACCCCAACCCTTCAACAGAGCATGAAGGATAGCAAGCAACCCCATCCCCTCAACAGAGAGCAAGACGGATAGAAAGCAACCCCACCCAACCCCTCAACAGAGAGCAAGAAGGATAGCAAGCAACCCCAACCCCTCAACAGAGAGCAAGAAGGATAGCAAGCAACTCCATCCCCTCAACAGAGAGAAAGAAGGATAGCAAGCAACCCCATCCCCTCAACAGAGAGCAAGAAAATTTGTAAGCAACCCCATCCCCTCAACAGAAAGCAAGGATAGCAACCTGAACCCCTCAACAGAGAGCAAGGATAGCAAGCAGCCCCAACTCATCAACAGAGCAAGAAGGATAGCAAACACCCCCAATCCCTCAACAGAGAACAAGAAGGATAACAAGCAACCCCAACCCCTGAACAGAGAGCAAGAAGGATAGCAAGCAACCCCAACCCCTCAACAGAGAGCAACAACCCCTCAACAGAGAGCAAGGATAGAAAGCCACCCCAACCCCTCAACAGAGAGCAAGAAGGATAGAAAGCAACCCCAACCCCTCAACAGAGAGCAAGAAGGATAGCAAGCAACCCCAACCCCTCAACAGAGAGCAACAACCCCTCAACAGAGAGCAAGGATAGAAAGCCACCCCAACCCCTCAACAGAGAGCAAGAAGGATAGAAAGCAACCCCAACCCCTCAACAGAGAGCAAGAAGGATAGCAAGCAACCCCACCCCCTCAACAGAGAGCAAAAAGGAAAGCAAGCAACTCCATCCCCTCAAAAGAGAGCAAGACAGATTGCTAGCAACCCCTCAACAGAGAGCAAGAAGGATAGCAAGCAACCCAACCCCTCAACCGAGAACAAGATGGATAGCAAGCAACCCCAGCCCCTCAACAGAGAGCAAGAAGGATAGAAACCAACCCCAACCCCTCAACAGAGAGCAAGAAGGATAGCAAGCAGCCCCAGCCCCTCAGCAGAGGGCATGGATGAGGGTAAAAGTGTGGATTTTATAGTATGTTTACCTATAAACCGTGATTTAAAAAGTCACGTTTTAAACTTTTTCAACATGTTTTAGGGGTCCTGAGAAATGTAGAAATCCAAGAATCTCTGTTCTCCAACCCCTTCACACCTTTCACAATCCATTGCTTAATAAGTTGACCTGGCAGCATTCAAAACCAGCCCCCTGGAAGTCCCCTGACCCCCCCCATCCACACTATACACAGAATAATGAACAGTTTACTTTTCAAGGGCAACCGTAGCATTCCACAATGAGGGTATGTGCCTTCTAGCATAGGCACAGGACCCGGTCTAATAATGGCAGATACGAGGCAGGTGTACAGGCGGTAGTATAGCTGTAGGGCACAGAGCAGGTACACCTTCCCCACGCATAGGCACAGAACCCATCCTCATGGAATGTTTTAAGTGCCCAAGTATGGATACAAGAGACAGAGTGGCAGCAACAGGGAAAATAGACATACAATAGCATAAGTAGAGGATATGGCAGCAACATGGAAAGTGCACATACCGTAGTATAAGTAGAGGATATGGCAGCAACATGGGAAGTGCACATACCGTAGCATAAGTAGAGGATATGGGAGCAACATGGAAAGTGCACATACCGTACTCTCCTTTTATCTGACACTCTCTATCTCCCAGGCAAGGCTCTCCCTCCCCCCTAGCACTGCCACCTATCTTCTCAGTCATTTGGCCCAAGAAGCGTGTGTCAGTGGACGCCTTTGCCTCTAGTTTCACTGCTCCTCCTACTCCTGCAACTGACTCACACTCTGACACATCCCTCTCTAACTTGCATCTTTCTATCTCCAACACTCTGGACATTCTTGCCTGTGTCATGAGAATCTGACTGAAGCCTACCTCCAAGTGCAACTCTTGGTATGATTCCGACCTCCGCATCCTGAAACGCAAGTGCAGGGTGGTTGAGAGGAAGTGGAGTGATTTGGGTGCATCCTCTGACAAACTGGCCTGCCTCCTGCTCCAAAGCAATACAGACTCTCTGTCATGTCCAAGAAGAGAGCACGCATTCAAGCCCACGTCTCTGTGGCCTCTAACAACACGGCCAAACTCTTTGAAATCTGCAGGGAACAGGCCAATCCTGTTGTAGTCTTTACATCTTCTATTCCCTCTCAGGCTCTCTGTATGGCTCTGGCTCTCACTTCTCAGCTAACGCTCAGGACATCCTGTCCTCTATCTCCTTTTCTTCTCCCTCTTCCTTTCTCGGCCCCCCTTTGGTCATCTCTCCCTCTCCTCCTTTGTCCTCTTTCTCTCTGACCACACCTGATGAGGTTTCTCTTGTGTCTTCCTGTTTCTGTGGGCTCGCCTCCATCTTTGTCCTCTGGTGGTTCATCTTCTGCTTCACTGGTCCCCCTCCTTGCAGTCTCTGGAGCTACAGATCCTGATTTCGCGTGACCTGCGTGTTTCTCTGGGTTGGTGGTTGAGAAGTTCCTCCCTTCAGAAGGGGTGGATTTGGATCCCCCTCCTCGGGTGGTTCTGAACAGCAACGCCAGTGGCTTGGGTGGGGGGGCCTCCCTGGGGTTTCTTTCTGCTCAAGAACAGTGGGGCAGGGAGGTTCTCCTTCGTTCCTCGAATTGGAGGGAGTTGGAGGCCATTCATCAGGCTCTCATGTGGTTTTGCAGGGCCAGGCTGTGTTTGTTCAGACGGACAATTCCTCTGGCAACAATCAAGGGGGTTGAGGGTCCAGAGCCCTGAAATCTCTGGCAGGTTTCATCATGGTTTTGGCCAAACAGCATTTGCTTTCCATGGAGGTGGTACACATTCGTGGGTGGAGAATGTGGTTGCCGATCGTCTCAGTCAGGTGTTTCGGGCTGCCCAGAGTTGATGTTGTCCAATCAGGTGTCTGCGGGTGTTTATTGCTCGTTCGGAACACTGGTGTTGGATCTGTTTGCTTCCCCCTCGTCGGGGAAGGTTCCCAGGTTTTGCTCTCGGTTCCTGTCATTTGGGGTGTGGTAGGTGGCTATCTTGAATATAGACTGGCCCCGGGGTCTCCAGTATGCTTTTCCCTCCTCTCATTTCCCAAATGGTTCTGAAAATCCACTGGAGTTCTTCACTGGTGATCTTAGCCTTGCAGCGGGTGGTTTTGGTTGCTCATGGATCTACAGTTGCGGGAGGTGTGGAGGACTCCCAGTTGACCATGCCCTCTATGGGGGTTTCTGGGGGTGGGGTTGCCTGTGATCCGCTGGTCAGCTTGGCTCCTGAGAGGACAAGTCCGATCTATGAAAGTGTCATCCAAACAGGTGCTCCCCTACTCCTCCAGAACCATCAAAGACCATATTGACACCCTCGCTCCAGCCTTGAGCGATTTCTGTAATCACTCTGTCGCCAGTGGAACTTTCCACTCTCCCCTTAAGCACTCCCTTGTGTACCCCCTCCTCAAGAAGCCGTCTGCCAATCCTACCCACCCGTGAAAACTATTGCCCAATCTCTATCAGCCCACCCGTGCAAACTCTTGGAAAAGCTGGCCATCTCCCAGCTTACTCTCCACACTGAATCTGTTGGTTGTATCCATGACCATCAGTTTGGCTTCAGAGCTTCGATGGGCACGTAACCTGCTCTCCTGAACACCCCTGAAGATCTGCTCTCTAACCTTGATTCCTGCAGTGGTTTTGTCTTCATCCTCCTTGATCTTTCCTCTGCTTTCGACAAGCCCAGCCACGCCATCCTGATGAATTGACTCTGTGAGAACCTGGGCATCATGGATCATGCCCTGGAGTGGCAGACCTCCTTCCTCTTGGATCAGTTTATGGAGCCGGTTTTATGAAACGTAAACAGCTTAAGAAAGTCCTTCCTTTTATTCCAGAAAGATTCCATGCTCCGATAGTTGCAGCCTGTGTTGATGGGAGCCTGGATTATTGCAGTGCCGTCTACTTGGCGCAACCTTTTCTATTCAGCGCCTGCCAGTGCAACACAATGCAGCAGTGCAGCTGGTTACACGCATTCCAGCAGGAGTAACCAGGGCTCGGGAATTTCTCCATTGGTTACCCATTGAAGCCTGGGTAACCAATAGTGCATCATGCCCGTGCTCTAAGTGGCAAGGGATGCTTAGCCATTCAGGAGAAACTGGAGAGATATATCCCAGGACGCTCCTTAAGATCATTAAACGCAGCTTTGTTGCAGATACCTAAATATAGGAAAGAACGTCTGTGTGGCCGATCCTTTTCAGTGACAGGGCCTACGCTTTGGAACTCGCTGCTTCTCGAGTTGAGGAAAATTGTGGAATTCTTATTTTTCAAAGAAAGACTGAAGACGTTTCTCTTCAGATAACATTTTTCTCTGCTTAGCTCTGTTGCTTTCTGTCTGTTATTCCGGACGCTGGATCTCTAAGCACCATGATGTCTCTGGTGAAAGAGCGCTATACAAATAGCTGATTGATTGCACTGCCCCTCCCAGGTCCAACTTGGTCTCTTTGTCTCATCCACCTCTCTCTTTACCTGTGAGGTTCCCCATGGCTCTATCCTCTCACCCTGGTTTTTCAACCTCTACTTGGCTCCTTTGACCCACCTGATCTCTACCTTTCAGTGTTATGCGGATTACACTCAGCTTTCCTACAGGCTCTCCTCAGCCTCCTCTCCTCCCTCGGTCATTCCGGACTGTCTATCCCTGATTCAGGATTGGTGCGCCTCCAACGCTCTCTGCCATAATAAAAGTAAGGCGGAGATCATTCTCATTGGGACTCCTGCCCCTGCTTTCACTCTCTCACTCTGGCCGCCCTCCTTGGGCACTCTTCCTTCTCCTTCTTGTGAGGAAAACAACCTTGGTGTTATCCGTGACTCCTCTCTCTTGACATCTCAGAAGTAGCCAAGAAGTCCCACTACCAGCTCCACCTCCTCAAAGGTACTCTTCCCTTTCTCCCTTTCCCCCAAAAGCTCACTGTCTCCAGAACCCTGGTTTTCTCTAGGCTGGACTACTGCAACAGTGTCTTTCTCAATCTGCCTTCCCCTACTCTCCGCCCTCTGCAACTAATCCAGAACAGGACTGCAGAATTTATCCTTGGCCTCAAGCCCAGGGACCGTATCTCTCCAGCCCTGAAATCTCTCCACTGGCTCTCGGTGGCTGCAAGGATCAAATGCAAGACCCTTTGCATTGTCCACAAGGCTTTCTGGGGCCGGAACCCACACTACATCCAACGCTCCCTTCCAAAATACCTTCCTTCTTGAGCCCTTCGCTCAGCTACCTCCAACGCTCTAAGGGTTAGATGCTTTTCCAGGCAGAGAGTGGGGGTACATCTCTCTCCTCTGCAGGTGCCTTCCTCTGGATTAGCCTCCCTGCCTGAAGGAACTCATGGTGGCAACAATAAGGACAGACACAAGTGATCACAGTTCAAGGGTGTTTATTAAACTGTAAATGCAGGGTGGAAAAACGCCTAATTTAAACCTAAATCTAAGATGGGAGCAAACGTCGACCATCAAAAGAAAAATAAGGCTGTTCTTGTGACGTTGTGCCAAAATAAAAGGGCCTATACAAAGACAAACCTATTGCCAATTCCTTACAACTAATTACACAAAGAGTGTGGGTTAAGGGTTCAATAAAGAAAGAAGTGTTCACAAATAATAAGTCAGGATGTGATTGCCAGGGGCCTCTCTTCCCCACCGTTTCAGCATGGGATACGGTGCACAGGAGCACAGCACACGCTTGGACTTTCTCAGCATGAACTAACAGTTCAGTTCCAACTATCATGGTACCGCTGACCGTTAACCCTTACCGCCTTACTACGAGGTCCCTTTGCGGGTTGGTACTTTAACGCCTGCTTTTTAGCAGGCGTTAAAAACCAACCCGCAAAGGGACCAGGGTGCTAATTACGGTACCGCAATTTGCGGTACCGTAATTAGTACCTTCCCCATTCCCATTATGGGGCAAAAATGGCAATGGGGAAGGGCAATGGGGGAAGGGGGAATTACCGCACCGCCAACCTTGGAATAGGGCGGTAATTCCCCTTTCCTCCAAGGCGGTGCCGGTATTTTACCGGCATGGCCAAGGTGCTAATAGCACCTTGGCCCACCACCTACTATGGGCCTCATTACACGGAAGGCGGTGAGCCAGGGCGCTATTAGCGCCATGGCTCATGCCGGTAAAATACCGGCACCGCCTTGGCGGAAAGGGGATTTACCGCCCCATTCCAAGGTTGGTGGGGCGGTAAATCCCCCTTCCGCCATTGCCCTTCCCCATTCCCATTTCTGCCCCATAGGGTTCTATGGGAATGGGGAAGGCGCTAATTACGGCACTGCAAGTTTGCGGTGCCGTAATTAGCTCCGAGGTCCCTTAGCGGGTTGATTTTTAACGCCTGCAAAAAGCAGGCGTTAAAGCACCAACCCGCTAAGGGACCTCGTAGTAAGGCGGTAATGGTTAACGGTCACCGTTACCATTAACGGTGGCCGTTAACCATTACCGCCCTCCGTGTAATGAGGCCCTATGTAATGAGGCCCTAAGTCTTTTTTTAAATTTTTTTTTTTTTAGATTTTTGTTCAACTTTTCAATTTAATTATACACACATTTTGATATTTGTAAATTCATTTTTACAGTTTCATATAAAACATAAACCATATTACAGAAAATTAACATTTACGATAGATCGTTTAAAACATTTTCAGCAGGAATAATAAAACTAAGACAATACGCTCTAAAATCATATAAAATATATTACAATAACAATTCAAATAATGGGCCTCATTACGACCCAGGCAGAAGACTATGGTGCTATTAGCACCATGGTCCATGCCGGTGTCCGCCATGGCGGAATGGGGAATTACCACCCCATTCTGCTTGATGCCTCTATAGGTCGGAAAGGATGCAGTCAAAAGGCCATCTAAAGGCATCCGTACTTGCATGGAGGTGGATAAATGTAATACATCATTTATGGAACACTTAAGGCTTTCACTAATGTGATCTATGGAACCATGCCACAGTCCGAACAATTTTCACTTTGTGAGGAAATACCAACACAGGATGTATGGGACCCTGATAGGGAGACTTGTTTAATTGTACACATGAAATGTTTTCAAAGCCCATTCAGAATGCCAACACGTGGTTCGACCCACTTGGGTCCGTTTCAAGGCTGGGCCTTTGCGAAGTTTGGTAATACTGTTCACAATCTGTGCTAGTCCCAATAGTGTATGAATTCATTTCCAATGTTTGCCAAAAATGCATTGCATGGTTCAATTTGGTAAATCAAAACCTAGATATGAAGGAAAATGGGAAGGTAATGGGAGAAAGAAAAAAACAGAAAAGAAAAGTGAGCACCAAGAATCAAAAAATCAATGCATTGTATTCCTTAGTTTGCTACAGGCTAGGACCGGTGATGACAGGTCTTACGTTATAGAAACGAGAGGATGACACGCACTAGAATAAAGGGGTGATTTTCGAACAGACTGTAATACCAACGCATCATCACAAGGTAAATACAAACCTTACAAGCACCAAAAGACAACCAATGAATTTAGCCAACAAATGAACACTATTTTATACCATTACCACAGACATGGTTTTTCATGTTCTCAATAGAATAATTGGCAAAGCAACAAAAACATAAGGAGTGGAATAATTTCCTCCGGCACATGACAGGACTACTGGTTGCAAGAAAATAGGTGGACTGCTCAACCAACTTAGGCAATACAACTTGCTTCAACAGGTAACAGCTTGCAAGATATCCCACAACCATGTTTGGCTCACAAATACTAGTTCAGATAGGCACTGAGTATATATAAAATAAGGAAATTATGCACGGATGTGAAATAATGTGGAATTACTTAATTATAAATACTGCTTTGGGGATGACCATCAACAGTCCTATCCTGTAGCGAACTTAGGAAGTTACCATTAATGGGTTTATCTTATTACATGGTAATAGAATGCATTGATTTTTTTTTTATTCTTGGTGCTTACTTTTCTTTTTTGTTTTTTTCTGTCTCCCATTGCCAATTAGTGAAAGCGCACACTCCTTACAAAACCTTAAGTGTTCCTTATTAGGTGTAGGTTGCGATTCCCTTGCAACTGTACGGGGGTGCAGCAGTCACACCTCTTTCTGTTAGAAACAGTCATCATTGGATTTTCACACTCCATAGCACCCATTACCTGGCAAATCCCACACAATACTTACCTAATAAATCAATTAGAGTCATGAGGGAAACAGGACAATAATTTTTACTCTGCTTTTTCATCAATAGTTGATAGGATGGAAAGCAGTCCAAAAATCGGCAAAAGCAGGGAGCAGTGGTTGTCTTTGAGTGGTGCAATGTGCCTTCAGGGCATTTAAAGTTATTGAATTAATGGCACTGCCTAAGCCTGCCACAAATCCCGTCGGAAATGGGTCAGGATTATGTGATCGAAGAGTGCCCTCATTCAAGTCTCTAAGAATAATTTGGGCAAAGATCTTTCCTGGGGCGTCAAGAAGGGCAACCAGTCTGTTATTTAATGGTTCTTGACGATCGCCCTTCTTGAACATCGGGATAATTACTGAATGCTACCAAGATTTTGGAATTTGATTTCTGCGGTTTATGTATAAAAACAAATTATATAAGATTAGAGTCCATGCTTCTGGATGTTGTTTGAGAATTGCGTTAGTGAGTCCATCGGGCCCTGGGGCCCGTGATCGACTGGCTTTGTTTATTAAATGTAATATATCATCTTTAGAAAATTGTAAATGAAAATGCTTAGAGACGGGGGTAATAACTTCGTCCGAGATTGGAATTGGAGGTGCACATAGGTTTGAAAAGTGAGACACCCATTGTTGCTCAGAAGTCTCATTTATTTGAACTTCTAGTTGTGAATCTGAGTTTGCCTAGTTTATTAAGGCCAAGGTTTGTGCAGAGCTCTTGTTGTTAATGGATCTTAACATTGTCTCACCATCATTTTGATATAAAGTGGCTTTGCGTGCTTGTGTCCAATTTCTGTATTTGGTTTTAATTGATTTGAGAGAAATCAATCTTTGGCTTGCGGGCAGCTGCTAAGCTATTTTTTTGTCACAGCGATAAAAGGTTTTTCTTTCTTTTAATAGAGGATCATAGATGGGAGTATTTTTACATCACTTTTTAGTCCTTTGCTAGATGTATTTTTATAGAGTTGTAGCAATCGCTGTATTGAAAACCCTAATTCGTGCAGCGGTTTGTAGAATTGTTTAATACAGCTATCGGCTTCCCAAAGAGGCTTCGTACCATCGAAATCTATTTTGGCAATTATTGAGTGTTACGGTGCCTTGTCATTTATTAGGGGGACATTTATTCAGTGGTGATTGCGCGGTACATTTTAGAGTCAACATTTCATGATCACTTTCTCTTTGTTGTTTTATTTGAAAGTGTTCTGCCTATGTGAAAAGCTTAGGCTCTACATATATGTAGTCAATAATTGCTTTGAGAGAGCCTCTCCTCCATTTGTATCGCGGAGGGATATCACCAGGTAAGGCACCGTTTGCCATGATCATGTTTCTTGTCTGTGTAAAGCTGTTCCATAGTGAAAGCCTAGTGTTGTGCTGTTCTGATTTTAGCTAGACAATGTAGGTTTAAATCTCCAACAAAAATCGTATGAGATATAGTTGGAGCAAGAGTAATCAAATCAAATAGCATATTTATGTCTTTAAAGAATTGTTAATTGGTTATGCCTATTGGGTTCCAGTAAATATAAATGTATGTGATGTTATCACTCTTAATTTTTATTTTAACCATTTGCATGAATAAGTTCGGCCTGCCCTTGGTAGCTTGCTTGCCTGCATGCAATAGTATCTTATGATTATTCCAAGACGCAGTTTCTGTAAGCCACGTTTCTGGAAGAGTGACTATGCCATAGATTTCCAGTAGATTCTAAGAGTTACCCAACAGGTGCATGAAGCCTCTTGTATTCCAAATAACTAGTCATAGGCTGTGTTCATGTGTCTGCCTCTAGTTATGGCTTTACTTTACAGCATAGGCATGTCATTGTTTCTTAGGGCAATTTATATGTGTGTGATGTTCGTTAAGGTTTAGGATTTCTTGAGTGCTGGGGAGCCCTATGTTGATTGTAAATGGTTCTTCATGCAATTTTCCACGTTATTAGTGACAGTCGATATTTGATCATCCTGTAATATTTCAAACCCCAAAGCAAATAGTTCCGCTTTGGCTAGACAAATTGTATTAAGAACTAATCTTGTACGAATCCACAATCTCTATGCTGACACATTATTTTCATTCACAAATTCTATTTGGTCTATGTCTTCTGAGCTAATGTCTTCCAGGTTGAGTATATCAGCAAATATTACTCATATACTTGATCTATTCATATTATAGCTAGCGTGAGGTGCAGCACGACATCTTATAATAAGATGGTAGTGTTGGCTAGATTTGGGTTTAATGTGTTGATTTACTTGTGTGTTATTCCTATTCTTAGTCAGGCTCCTTAGAGTCACATGTGGAGTTGTTGCCACCCTCTGCATGGTTATCTGAGAATTCATCAGATGTGTTTGGCTTTTTGTCAGCTGAACGTCGTGTGTACACTTTATTAGATTTGAGTGAAATTCCGAATTACTTGTTGCGTGGCCATATACCTCTCAACAGCATTTCTGATTTCTTCTTCTCTGTCTTCAGTGCTGTCTTGAATAGTTTCTGGCAAAGGGCCATCTGTCTTAGCTACCAAGCACAACTTATTAGTTGAGGTTGTTTTACAGATATGATTGGCAGTCTTTGATTTATTTGTTGATCTTTTTGCAAAAGATTTTTATTATGATTGTACTGGGGATCACAATTATCATTTATTTCACTGAGCTTGTGCTCAGAATTACAAAGTGGCGGTTGTATTTTTTTGTGATGCCATACACATATCTACCGCTTTTCTAATTTCAACAAGTCTGTCTTCAATATATTGATTTTGTAATTCTTGTAAATATGTTTCTGGACTAAGTTCAGACTCATGTTGAGTAGTCACTTTCATTTCACTCGCACCTTTCCGTTTGATATCATCTTTTTCGTGCTCAGTTACTGCCGAGATTAACTCGTCAAGTGGCGCATAAGATAAGGCAGAAATTATGTTGCGACTCTTCAGATCTTTATTTGCTTGAGTAATTTGGGAGAATTGTTTTTAGTACTGCAGCCAACGCTTTGGTGGTGTTTTTCTTGGGTAAAGTAATCAACTTAAAGAATTGTTTTGTTGCAGAACTTCCAGCCATATCTGGCATTTTTGTATTATTTTTCTTGTTTCAATTGCTTTCCATTTTTTTCGCTTTTGTTCTTATTTCGCCAGTGTAAACATTGTATGCGTTCTTGTATTAGATGCCGTAGTCGGATCAGAAATGAGTTCTGCAGGCGGAGTCATTGGCAGGTTTGTTTTCATAGCAGCATCAGCATCTTGCTCATTTGCATCAATTGGGCGAAGGACTTTTTCAAAAGATGGTAAAGCGCAGACTTCTGGGTTTTGTTTTACTATTGTTTTTATATTCGTTTTTCTTGTCCTAACATTATCACAGTCTTCGTTATTATTCACATTGTCATTTGGATCCACAGGTAGAGAACAAATTGATACTTTTATCAGAGTCTTATTTGCAGATTGACTTTCTAATATTCTGTTGATAAGTACTGCGTGCGCATTTAGTTTGAGGTCAAGAGTTTCAGACAGTTTTGCTAAAAACAAGATGGCCATATTCATTGCACTTAAGGTAATCTCCATAAGAGAATAGGACCTTTTGATTGTCAGGGAGTTGGGCCAGCAAAAGATAGAGCTAGAGCGGAGTCTTCTTGAGATAAATTACCAACATAACGGGCGATTGCGACAGATTACTCAGCTTTGCATTCGTTGGGAAACAGGAGCGGTTAGAGTCTACCTCGATCAGAGCACCATGTTGGGAGTCACTGGAATTATGGGATGCAGGTGTGAGAGGGTAAATTGAGTTCAGAGAAATCTGATCATCATGCTCCTATAGCATGGGAACAGTTTGAGCTACGGGTTTGCAAGTCTGATGAGCGCTCAAAATAACTGGCAGTTGAGCGGCGGTCAGAGGCCTGGTCACCTGATTGGCCATAGCCAAATTTGCTTGGACCTCATCTACGGCAATTACATTGTTGTTTACATTCTCCGAACAGTCACACGGTGTGCCTGCGAAACCTGCAGTGATTATAGAGTCAGTTATGACTTCCATGCATGCATCATTGGGCAGGTCTGCGAAAGCTTCTTGCTGAATACCAGCTGATTTAAAATCAGGCATAGATGAAACTGTATTGCTCTCTAGACAGAACTGCCTGATGTCTGCATTTGTTGTTTGCTAATAACATTAGTGAAATGGACGGTGAAGCAGACGCTCGTGCAGCCTTAGCTAGATGCTTACACAGAGTGCTACCATTTAAAGTTGGCATATCTGATTTTAGCGTATAGATGCCTTTTAGTATCACTGACTCCCAGGCAAATGTTTAGAAGACCAGAGGCACAAACTTACAATATTTGCTGCCGCCTCTTTGCTGAGAAGTAACGGGAGTCACCACTAGCCGGTGCCGCTACGGCTAAGCACCAAATCGGTACTTCCGATACTTCCCGGGTGCACGTGCGCAGCCACGGCAGAAGTAGGCAGCGTGGTAAAGGGGGCATGGCTTGCTTGGTCACACTTCTGCTTCAACAACAAGGATCTAAATAAACATAAAAATAAAAGTAAATGTTAAATTGTGTCACCATAAGTGTTCCTCTTTCTTTAGCACTGTAGTCCTTTCACAGTGAGTGACTAGAAATTGCACAGATAAATTGCGTACCGCAACAAAAAATAATCCAGGGCACAAAGTCCTCCAGAGGCAAAGTGGTACTTCTGGTACTTCCCGGGTGCGCGTGCGGGGTCATGGCAGAAGTAGGCAGCGTGGTAAAGGGGCCAGGGGCTTGCTTGGTCACACTTCTGCTTCAACAACAAGGAACACAACAAAAGATAGTCCAGGGCACAAAGCCCTCCAGCGGCAAAGCAGTACTTCCGGGGTGGTTAAGTCTCTTTTCAATAAAACGTCTCTTGCCTTCAAAGGCCTGATGTATTCAACAAATAACAAACAAAGTTCTGTTCCACGTGTGGCTCTGGGTGACGGCTTCAGCCCTTGGTCCCCCTCTTCCGGAGGCAAACCGCTCACAAAAATTATATTTGACAAATCAACTAAGCAGTTCCTTTTTCAATGAACCCCTCCTTTGGGTTTGCTATGGCCTGTCTTGCTTTCTTGCGTCATAATATCTTTTAAACAGTTCTTCAGGCTTCGTTTCTGATTGTCGGCTTCCCTCTTACGGGGTCACTCTCATCAACTGTTACAGACAGTTCACCGTGGACACCGCTTGATCGGGTTTACTTTGCTCCACACACTATTCAGGTTGTCGGCTTCCCTCTGCCGGGTTCACTCTCGCCAACTTCTGTCAGCAGTTCACTATGGGACTTCAGACTTCGCCCCTTCTCGTTAGCATCCCTCTCCCATTTTCACTCTTGCCAACTTTTAACAAACTTTTAATGTACTAGTTTTCACTATGCAGGATTAATTTACCTTTCTTTCACAAATATCTGTTGGTCAAAGACTTTCAACGGTACAGAGGATTTTACAGGACTCCTGTATGACCACGTTGACCTACCTCTCTTCGCCTCTTCCCAAGGCATTCTGTTTATAGCAGTCTCTTATCATTGTGTAATCACCCAGAGTTTCCTGCATGAGCACCCACGTGGTGCTGGTCGCCTCTTCTCCCATTCTTTTCTCAATAGTTATTTTCAAAGTTCAAATTAGCACTTGCTACTTTTCGTTCAACATAAGTATGAACTCTCCCCTCAACGCATCGGCTGAGACGAACCGCTTGGCCTTCTTCTCCTTCGAGTCAATGTTGGTACCACCGAGATAAGCGTCTCTCCCCGGCTTTATCAGCAGAGGATGGTCTTGTGCACCATAGTCTTTCGTCTCTTGAACTATCGTGCTGAGTTAGCCCCCACATCATTCGTCTGCCTTGCTTGTCCTGTGCTCTACCTTTTATCACAGTGGGGAAGGGAGAGGGCTGTCGGGTGTGTGTAGTTCTGGTCAATTGCCCTTTTGTATCTAACCATGTTGGTTACAATCATAGGGGAGGAACAAATGTAGTTACATCAAGTTTAGACTCAGTGGTGTGACTGAGAGCTATAAGTGCTGGGCGGTATCCCGGACGTATTACTGCCGGGATACCGCCCAACTTCCGTTGAGGCTGATGTTTTTTGTTATATCTGTTGATTGAAAAGTATACAGCTTAAAATAAAATGCACCTCTATGATGCCTTCCTAGATTTAAAGACTGCATTCAACTCAGTCCCTATGGAGGTCTTATGGGAAACGCCATGACCCTATTGATTTGGTTTCTATTATTTCTGCCTTGTATTCCAGTAACAAGTCCAAAGGTCATTATAGGTTGGGAGGTGAAATGACACAGAGGTTTGACGTCTGCATGGGCATCAGGCAGGGTTGCGTCCTGGCACCCCTCCTCTTTAACATCTATATTCAAGAATCTTTGCATTAGAGGAGGGGTGTCTGGACCCGTCTAGATTGGCTTCTGATAAATACCTGTTCTCCAAAAAGAGATGTACATCCCCAAGTGCTAGTGGCATTGTCATTGAGTGAGTTTCATGTTATGACTATTTGGGTGTGCGCTTCCAAGAGAATGGTGGGTGGGGTGCACAAATTGCTAGATCAGCACTTACCTTGCAGAAGTACAGTGGTGGCATATTCTCGTTCTTCTGCAAGCACGGGAGCGGTGCTATATCATATATCTCTAACAGCAGCCCTTTATGGTGCAGAATTGTGGGGCCATATCAAGTTAAATTAATAAAAGTAAATGAAGTGTCTGTGAAATGTTTTCTTAAACTACTATTGCTACCTGTGAATGCCCCCTCTACCATCCTTTGTCTAGAACCACAGGATAGCTCTATGGCAACACGCAAGTCTTGGAAGCAAGACCACGCTGAGCAGACACAGGGGTTGAATCCCAGAACGCTATTAACCACTGAAAACGACCCTGAAATTATATCAGCATGCGTTGACAAAGACATAGGGCCTCATCACGAGTTGGGCGGTAACGCCGGCACTAGCGCCGGATCACGGGTTTGGCGGAAGGGTTATTGCCCATTCCCCAATGGGCCCATTCGGGAATTGCTCATTCCCCATTGGCCCCAATGGGGAAAATTTGCATATTACCGCTGGCGGATTTCCTGCCGGCGGTAATCGTGCCAAATTTTGCAACAGATTTCCCCCAAGCTCAGAGCTGGGGGTGAAATCTGCCAAAGCCATGATCTGGTGGACCCTTAAATGCGGCAGTAATAGCGCTCCTGCCACATTTAAGGGTTACCGCCAGACTCATGATGAGGCCCATATTGTCGAAACATGGGTTGGCTGAAGGGCTGAACTGTTGAATCATACAGAACAAAATGACAGTCAACCAATTCTACAAACCTTTATCTTGCTAATGAAACGGATGAGGATTTAAATCATGACCGTTTAGGCTAGCGCAACAATCCAGAGCCACCCTGTTTTTCCTTATTATTCTCTTGAGGTTAGGAGTAGAGCCTCTAGGATAGCCTTGAGGTTAGGAGTAGAGCCTCTAGGAAAGCCTTGAGGTTAGGAGTAGAGCCTCAAGGATAGCCTTGAGGTTAGGAGTAGATCCTTTTAGGCTCTGCAGCAAGCCCCATTCCAATGTAGGACATCAAGCGCATTGAGAGTCGGATCTACTCACTTCACTTTAACTGGTGCATTTTATGTTGACATGCGAAAAATGCTTGGTTTGAGGTGCCTATATTTGTGCCCAATCTTTACCGATAAGGGAATCTATCAAGCTGCTCTTGCGTGGAAGTCTTTAAGTCGAGGGGCCTCATTACAAGTTTGGAGGTAGCCTTGCCGGTAAAACCGGCAGGCTGCCGCCAAACTTGCAATTTTTTCTGCCACCTGTAAATGGGCAATTACCGGGTTGTTACGGCCCTGCCGGACCCGGTAATTGCCCATTTGCGGGTGCCGGAATGAAGATGCTCCCCATTCCCTCCCCTGTTTTGTCTTGTGGCGCCTGGAAACACTACGTGTTGTATAGCTGCCTTATAAATACTCAATAAATAAAATAAAAAATGTAAATACCAGATTTCTCGTAGGCTTGTATATTCTGTCGCACAATGAATAACCTAGGACTGACTGTCTAACAGAAAGGGGGACAGAAGGGGGTCTGAACATCCTGCGGTGACTATTCACACGTACATAAATCATATTCCAGGATCAATGCATATGGGACACAAACTAGGTGTGTGATCAATAAATGGTGGCAATGCCTTATTGGATATAAACAATGTGGGGCTGCATTCCCATTGGCTACTGGAGATGTCATGAAAGCAATCCTTGCTCACAGTGCAGCAGGGGCAGGGGCATGTGCAGCGGGTGCCGGGGCATGTGCAGCGGGTGCAGGGGCATGTGCTGCTGGTGCTGGGGCATGTTCAGCGGGTGCCGGGGCATGTGCAGAGGGTACAGGGGCATGTGCAGCGTGTGCCGGGGCATGTGCAGAGGGTACAGGGGCTGCTGAGATTCAACCTAGGGGGCAGCAATCAGAATCCTCAAAAAAGGGGTGTGGATCGGGTTATGAAAAACTGGCAAGTAACAGACCCATTTACACCCACTCAACAATAAAACAGAGTGTGCCCCCCTCCTGAACATTATGCAGTGGGATTATGAAAAGGGCAACACAGTGGTATCCCTTTGGACAATGAATTTCAATTCATGGCAGTAGGGCACATGTATAAGCAATAAGGATGGCAAATGGGATGATGTTGGGGAGCTGGGGGTCTCCCCTACACTTTGTCTTATTGACAAAAATTGCATTTCATCTGTCTCTGTGTTTGGAGCAATATACATTTGCCTAAATGTAGTGAAGTCATCCGTGATTACTAAATACACAGGTCAAACATGTCTCCGATTTGTGACAAACTGCTGACCTAGCGCCAAAAACCTTCTTTTATCATTTGTATATGGAAACTTGGAGCTTTCAAGCTAGTTTAGTCATTTCTGAAGAAATTAATTAGTAGAATGTATATGCACAGCCCCGATGCTTAAAATGCTTGTTTGCCCAACCTGAGTTTTATTCTTCATATTCGTGGATAATAAAATGGTCTTAATAAAAGCCCACTATTCCTGCTGCATGTGGCCTCTATCACGTTATGATGTATCATTGAGAACCACTAATCTGCCACCTATGAGGGGGCCAGTCCCCAATAGACGGCTCATCAAAGTCTAAGTGACTACGTGAGTTAACAATCAAGTCACTACTACTGAGAACATGTTGCCTGTTACATGTGAGGCCTAAGATTATGAACGCGTTGAAACTAATAATGTGCATCTCCTTTTATTTTAACAGGTGATTGACCGACCAGAAATGCAGCAACAGTGATTGTTCGATTCTCTGGACTGATGTAGAGAAAAGCTTCAGTGTTAAGAATATTTGCAAGCATCGTAGAAGTATGCAAGTTTGGGGTCATTGTCTTTTCAGCGTATTCAGTAATTGACATTGAGAAGCCTTTTGGCTACCAGATGGCTTCCGTCCATGTAACCCTTTTGTGGTAACATCCAGTAACCAAGCTTGGATTTTCTGTCAATCCAGGGGGAGTGGGATATCTGGGGTGAAAACAACCATACACACTCTGAATGTAAAGGAAGTTTTCTTAAAGCATTTTGTGAAACACTTGTAAATGTCAATGGACAAAGCGTATCCTTGCGCTGAATACTTCAAAAGCTTTGATCGGAGGAAAAAGGATCTTCACACGAGAAAGCTCATTTGTGCTCTGAATTTGGGAAACAATTCAGTGGAACGTGTCATCTTATTAAGCACCTAACACAATAAACTGACAAAAAAACCCTACACATGCACAATTGATATAATTGTCTGCCCCCAAAAAATGCATACAGTTGAGAGACCTCATGTGTGCACTGAATGTGGCAAAGGGTTTTCACAGAAGGGACATTTTTTTCACCACCGGAGAACACATACAGCCAAGAAACCTCATGTGTGCACTGAATGTGGGAAAGGGTTTGCAGTGAAGGGTCATCTTACACGCCATCTGAGAACACATACAGGTGAGAAACCTCATGTGTGCACTGGATGTGGTAAAGGGTTTGCTCAGAAGGGAGATCTTAATATCCACCAGAGAACACATACAGGTGAGAAACCTCATGTGTGCACAGAATGTGGGAAAGGGTTTTCTCAGAAGGGATGTCTTACTAGCCACCTGAGAACACATACAGGTGAGGAACTTCACGAGTGCAGTGAATGTGGGAAAGGGTTTGCAGTGAAGGGTCATCTTACTCGCCATCTGAGAACACATACAGGTGAGAAACCTCATGTGTGCACTGGATGTGGTAAAGGGTTTGCTCAGAAGGCAGATCTTAATATCCACCAGAGAACACATACAGGTGAGAAACCTCATGTGTGCACTGAATGTGGGAAAGGGTTTGCTAATAAGAGAAACCTTACTATCCACCAGAGAACACATACAGGTGAGAAACCTCATGTGTGCACTGAATGTGGGAAAGGTTTTGCTAATAAGGGAAACCTTACTATCCACCAGAGAACACATACAGGTGAGAAACCTCATGTGTGCATGGAATGTGGGAAAGGGTTTGCTCGGAAGGGATTTCTTACTAGCCACCTGAGAACACATACAGGTGAGAAACCACATTTGTGCACTGAATGTGGGAAAGGGTTTGCAGTGAAGGGTCATCTTAATCGCCATCTGAGAACACATACAGGTGAGAAAACTCATGAGTGCACTGGATGTGGTAAAGGGTTTGCTCAGAAGGCAGATCTTAATATCCACCAGAAAACGCATACAGGTCAGAAACCTCATGTGTGCACGGAATGTGGGAAAGGGTCTCGGACAGGATTTCTTACTAGCCACCTGAGAACACATACAGGTGAGAAACCTCATGTGTGCACGGAATGTGGGAAAGGGTTTGCTGAGAAGGGAAACCTTACTATCCACCAGAGAACACATACAGGTGAGAAACCTCATGTGTGCACGGAATGTGGGAAAGGGTTTGCTTGGAAGGGTTTTCTTACTAGCCACCTGAGAACACATACAGGTGAGAAACCTCATGTGTGCACTGGATGTGGTAAAGGGTTTGCTCAGAAGAAAGATCTTACTATCCACCAAAGAACACATACAGGTGAGAAACCTCATTTGTGCACTGAATGTGGGAAAGGGTTTGCACTGAAGTGTCATCTTACTCGCCACCTGAGAACACATACAGGTGAGAAACCTCATGTGTGCACTGGATGTGGTAAAGGGTTTGCTCAGAAGGCATATCTTAATATCCACCAGAGAACACATACAGGTGAGAAACCTCATGTGTGCACTGCATGTGGGAAAGGGTTTGTTCATAAGGGAAACCTTACTATCCACCAGAGAACACATACAGGTGAGAAACCTCATGTGTGCGCTGGATGTGGTAAAGGGTTTGCTCAGAAGGCATATCTTAATATCCACCAGAGAACACATACAGGTGAGAAACCTCATGTGTGCACGGAATGATATGATATTTTATTTATATAGCGCCTGTACACAATGTGTTTCAAAGCGATTCAAGGCAAGGGAGGGAACAAGGGAAAATACAATTCCATTCTTACAGGCCATGAACAGTAAGGATGTGAAATTAACTATCGTACTCAGCCTGACGACATTTCAGATAGTGCAAGAGCTAAGACTTAGATAAGGAAGGGAGGGGGGAGTGGGAAGGAAATGGAAACAGACAGGCATGTGGGAAAGGGTTTGCTCAGAAGGGAGATCTTACTATCCACCAGAGAACACATACAGGTAAGAAACCTCATGTGTGCACTGAATGTGGGAAAGGGTTTGCTGAGAACGGAAAGCTTACTATCCACCAGAGAACACATACATGTGAGAAACCTCATGTGTGCACTAAATGTGGGAAAGGGTTTTCTCTGAAGTGGCAGCTTACTCGCCACCAGAGAACACATAAAGGTGAAAAACCCTATCAGTGCACTTAATGTGGCATAGGGTTTGCTGAGAATGGACATTTTATCCGCCACAAGAAAACACATACAGACGAGAAACCTCATGTATATGTTGAATGTGGGAAGGGTTTGCTAAGACGGGATCTCTTACTATGCACTAGAGAATGCATACAGGCTTAAGGTGCTTTAGATGATTGTGCACCCCACCTCTTTCTACAGTCCATCTTCCACCCTTGACCTCCCTGTTCCTTTAGTTCTAGCCCTTCAGATGAAGATTTCATGTTTCAGAAGTTAGCCGGTTGGCTTTAGCTCTCTATATCTGGAATGCCCTCGGTCTAAGATTGCATGCCACCACAGACCATGTGACCATCACATGCTTGCTGAGACACATCTATTCTGGTTTGTATTCCCTTCATTTTGATGGATGTTTATGTTTTCATGCCCACCTGCTTTCTGAACACATAAACCTTTGGGTGAGCAAGTGCCAAAGAGAATGCATTTAAAAACCAAAGAAGGCATCGCTTTATTCCAGCCCTACAGATTAGCAGTGTATTGATCACATGTACTGTCCAAGTATTTGCAAATACTCCCCTCAAAAAAGTAGCAATACTCCCAACTACAAAATTGAAAGCAATGGACACATAGGTGGCAGCCTTTCTGCTCTCACCCCTCAGCTCCACGGATGTGCTCCCTGGGTCATCCCCGTTTATTTATATTTATTTTATATTTATTTGTGCTTCTGACACAGCACAAACATTGGCTTACCCGTAGTTGGTTTTTTCTTTCACTTCTGTTTTTTTAGACTTGGCCATTTTACCCACTCTTGTTGACGACCAGGACTATTGGTTGTAATTCTGGGTTTACGTCTTTCTGCCCAAATTGAAAATTCATTGTTTTGGTTGATCATTACCTGTTGCCTGCTTCAAGTGGTGGGGCAGAAGACCCACCTTGGTTGGAAGGTCAGTTTTACCGTTCCCCGTTGGTTTTCCATGCCTGTTCATTTGGACTATGCCAAATAGTATAGTTACATTATATACTTTCCTTCTTTCATATCTTTTTGTAGAAATTGAAGACATGGAATCGACATTCACACCTGAAGAAGGGGCATGGTCCCCGAAACGTGTCGTGTATTAATGTGATTGTATAATAAAACTGCTTGCATTTGTATTTAGGCTGTGTTTGGGAGGACAATATGGGAAGTGCAGCTCAGGTCAGTGCGAAGGTGCAAGCAGCATACCTGCACCTTCATAAAGACATAGGGCCTCATTACGAGTACGGCGCTAACCAATGGCGCTATTAACACCTTGGTTGACGCCGTACCCGGACCGGCAGCGCCTTGGTGGATGGCGGAATCACCGCCCCATTCCAAGGTTGGTGGGGCGGTAATTCCCCATTCACCAAGGCTCTTCGCCATTCCCGAATGAGCCTCCATAGGGCTCAATGGGAATGGGGAAGATGCAAATAACGGAGACCGTTCATTACGGTCACCGTTATTGGCTTGGAGGCCCCTTTGCGCCCTCGACTTTAACACCTGCTCAAAGCAGGCGTTAAGGGCGAGGGTGCGGGGGAACTCGGAGTATGGCGGTGAGGGATTACCGCCACCGGTCTCGTTACCGGTGGCCGCTATCCCTTACCGCCATACTCGGAATGAGGCCCATACTTTACTTACCTTTTATTGCGAATGAGGATAGAGTGGTAGTTATCGGTACTCTGGTCAACCCGATGATTATGGTAATGCATTGCTGTCGAGTATCCCAGCCTACCAACTGCGAAGATTGCAGGTGGCCCAAAATGCAGCAGTCAGACTGGTGCATGGGGCAACAAAATCTGCCCCAACCTCTATTCTGAGAAAAGCCCTACACTGGTTGCCAGTAAAGGAGAGAATAGAGTTTAAGGTCCTTTGTCTGGTTTTCAAGGGCTTGAATAAGATAGGACCAACATACTTATCAGACAAAATCAGGAGGTATGTTCCCACCTGATAACTGCGCTCTGCTTCACATACCAGGTACCAAGTGTGTGAATAAAGCGGACTGTAGATTTGCAGTCTACGGTCCTACAGCATGGAACAAACTGCCCAGAGAAATCAGTGAGATTCAAACCCTCTCGGGTTTCTGGAGGGCCGTGAAGACCCATCTGTTCTGTTAGGTATTTCTTGTGTATGTTAGCTGGTGCTAAGCACTCTCATATGATCTAGCGGACCTTTTTATAGACAAATGGTGGTTAAGTCATCCGGTGCGCGTTATAAATACTCAAATCAAATTTGTATGCAAATGACGACAGTTATTCCTGTTTGATTCAGGTGTTTCATTTATTATTTCTTTGAGAATCATTATTTGTTTGAGAGTATCATTGTGTATTCTTGTATTTACCTATGTGTTTTGATACTAATGAAGGATGTAATTCTTTGTATCACATGCATTTACTTTGTTTTTGAACTTATTATGGTGGCTTTTCACTGTAAGCTAACAGCAATATACCTTTTTTGTGACTTTTATAGATTGTGTTCTGTTTTAATTAGACTAAACGTTTTCTTAAAATCTTTGTTATACTAATGTCATAGTGTTGGAAGGGACCAGGTTTATGCCTCAGTGGCTTTCTGAGGCTATACGTATTGTTGGTATTCTCAGATCAGTGATGCCAGCCACGCTTTACCACTGGGAGGTGTTCTACAGGTATTACTGACTGATCTGTAGAGGAACTGGAAAATAAAAATGCATATTTTATTTTACATGATTTGCTAGACACATAGGGCCTCATTACAAGTCTGGTGGTAACCGAGGCAGTAAAACCGCCTGGTTACCGCCGGACTCGTATTACCATTCCGCCTCCGTGATTCCTGGAATTACCGGGGCATTACAACCCCGGTTTCCCGGGAATCACGGAGGCAGAATGGTGTTAATCCCCATTCCCATTGAGTCCTATGGGATTCGATGGGAATGGGGATCATGGAAACACCGGCAGCATCTGGTAATGCTGCCAGTGTTTCCTCGGCTGCCTCAGGCGGGCGGTGTTAAACCCGCCAGGTCAGACCTGGCGAGAACATCACCTCCCGCCTGCAGGAGTCGGGACCAGGCGGTCCGGAAACAACGGTGGCAGCGGGTTTACTGCCACCGTTATTTCCGGACTGCCTGATTTGTAATGAGGCCCATAGACACGTGAAAAACAGTTAAAACATGTTTCTATTTATGTAAAAAATGCCTCTACTGGGTATGAGAAATATATTTAATTTCCCCCGGAAATAAATTTACTTTCAACTTCAAAACCTCAGAATAAAAACCTTCTAGCTTTATATTACCTGGAAGCCTCCTTAATACAGTGGGATAAAGTTGCATTCTCACATGGCTAATTACACTATGTTTGGCAACACCCATGTGAAAAGGCAATGTTCCTCAAGCGGAAAACCTGGAGTATGTAATCCATGAACTGGAATCTCCAATATTACTTCAGAAGTCAGTTTCCAAGGAATGCATCATCTCACCTTGAACACCCTCCTCATTGAACACTGAAACACCACAGTCTCTTGTTTCCCTTTCAGGATCCACTCTAGGGTATTACACTATTGCCTATCTCTAGTGGAACACTCTTCTCCTCAGGATCCCCTCTAGTGTATTACACTATTGCCTATCTCTAATGGAACACTGTTCTGCTCAGGATCCCCTCTAGTGTCTTACACTATTGCCTATCTCTAGTGGAACCCTCTTCTCAGGATCCCCTCTAGTGTATTACACTATTGCCTATCTCTAGTGGAACCCTCTTCTCCTCAGGATCCCCTCTAGTGTATTACACTATTGCCTATCTCTAGTGCAACCCTCTTCTCCTCAGGATCCCCTCTAGTGTATTACACTATTGCCTATCTCTAGTGCAACCCTCTTCTCTTCAGGATCCCCTCTAGTGTATCACCCTATTGCCTATCTCTAGTGGAACACTCTTCTCCTCAGGATCCCGTCTAGTGCATTACACTATTGCCTATCTCTAGTGGAACACTCTTCTCCCCAGGATCCCCTCTAGTGTATCACCCTATTGCCTATCTCTAGTGGAACACTCTTCTCGTCAGGATCCCCTCTAGTGTATTACACTATTGCCTATCCCTAGCAGAACACTCTACTCCTCAGGATCACCTCTAGGGTATTACATTGTTGCCTCTCTCTTTGGGGCCAGGGTAAGATTAGTAGGGTGTTCCCTGGCCTAGGGTCTGCATGTGGAGGTACTTTTGCATAAGGGAGTATGCAGGTCGACTGCTAAAGCACCATCTTATAAGAATTTGTTTTTGGACTGAAGGGCTTGGAAAAGATGTCAAGTGTTCCATTAAATGATATGGAAATGTTTTTAATAGAAAGTGACATTTTATTAATAGATTAATACGGTCAAATAGAATAGAAATATTCACTGAGCTGTGAGGTAATAAAACGTGTGAAAATCTTGAAATAAAATGGGACCTTTCTGTCTGAAATGAAAGTGTTGTGGTGTTATGATATCATTGCCGTTATCCCTGAATTCCAAGAAAGAATAGTGGATATAAATGATTCCCAAATTAAATTGATCCTGGGTAAACTGAATGAAATACTGATTAAAAGAATATTGAGCTCCAGACAAAATGCCCCTGTGTTATATTGAAAATATATTCTTTGTTGTATCTCCATTCGTATGTTAAATCTATTTCTTTTTTCTGGCCTCACTCTGGAGGAAGCTGCTTCCTGGAGCAGAGGCGATTCATTTGTTTTAAGTAGTGGAGTGACGTCTCAATTTCACTTTTATGCTGGAATGAATGTGGTTTTCACCTTTTTAAAGTTCCTTCTCTCACGTTTGTAATTCCCTGACATTTCCTTGCGGTTACACCACTCTGAGCACAACAGGAGTAATGGTATATCTATTTTATTCAATTAATTCAGACAGCATATGCTCCATCACAACCTATGATGAGTCCTTATTTGAGTAATCATGCTGGCTGCCACAGGCTGCCACGGTGGGTACAGCATGCGGCGCGCAGTATTACTCCATGCTTGAGGTACTTTGCATTTGCTGCTATGCACCTGCACTTTAATATGATCTGAATTCAAATAATGGTTTTGTGTGTTTAAGCTGCATCAGCACTTCATTGTTGCTGTATAAAACCGGCACCCTGTAAAGATCTGCATTTCTATATTTTTTTTCCAGCATTTATGCCTTCAGCATGTACTTATTTTTGATGATTGCTTTTAGGAGGCACTGTGATGTATGATGATGTATGATGATGTATGAGCGTTATGCTTATGCTAATCTTGTTATGCACAAGCATCTACTCTTAACCTTAGTTGTAATACTGCAGTTGTGTTCAGAAGTGTGTCCCAGTCAGGAGTAGTACACTGGCGGACCTGGCGCCTTGGCTCCACATATCGGATGGCACACAGTCCTTGCACAGAAAATCGACCAACTGGTTGCCTCACAACTTGTTCCGGAAAGAGGGGACCCGCAAATAATCCTTCTCATGTCACCCACCCTCTGGAACTTGAACCCGGTATTGGCTAGGAATGCCGGCACAGTTTGCCAATTCTGCAAATCTCTGAAAACCTGGCTGTCTAAGGGCTAATGCCAATGGAAGCACGTACTGATACAAAGAACTCAACTAACAGTACTGTGCTGCTGTTAAAAGAGGCCCACCCAAATGCTGGCTACACAAACTCTGTACCACACTCTGCTTCTCCCAAGCTCGGTCCATGCTTTAAACAATAAAATAAAAAAGCTCCAAGGTAGGTGGTAAAAAATGTAAATTGAATTGCATGTCAAGGATTTAAATATTACAATTGAATTTAATATTAAAACAATGCATTATATCTAAATCTCTTAGAATCACCAGAATCCCGCATGATTTAGGCCGCAGAGTGACTTTTAGTGCAGGAAGGAGAAATTGGGGCAGCCAAGGAGTTCATCATGTCTCTATTGACATTTATTTCCATCTCTTCAAATATGAAAATGAATACTATCTACAAACATCCGGGACAGCTATGGGGGTCACAATGGCACTAACTTATGCTAATTCTCGATGCAAGAAAGCTCATATTCTAGTCAACCCACAATGGGAAGACAAAATCATGGATGAGATCCATAAACGATATCTTTGGTGTATGGCATGGTACCAAAGAAACATTAATGCAATGTTTGAGATACATCAACCATGTAGATCAGAGAATACAATTCACAGTGGAAATAGGATCATCGATCTACAGATCACAACATCATTATTTACTAAGCCAATGGATAGAAATAACATAGCATAGAATGAGCTTCCATCCGCAGAACTCTCTAAGGATTTTTAACATACAGACAGATGTTAAGACTGAAAAGAATCATTAGCGATTCAGAAGAATGTAAATCTGAATTAGATAAGCTGCATAAGAAACTACAGGTTTGAGGATATCCAGAGGAAGATTAGCGGAAGGCAATTGACAAAGTGAACATGAGATCAAGGGAAAGCCTCTTGCAAACTAAACCCAAGTCAGACAAACCCACAGTCGTGTACGTCTCTCAGTTCTCTACTCAAAGCTCACAAATCTGCATCAACAAACACTGGCCAGTATTGACCTGCGATAACAGAACCAAAGATCTGTATTTAGAAAAAATGTTTTTTGCATATCAAATAACTAGCAAATTGCGATATTTATTGTTGAACAGAAGGGGCGACAGATGGAAAGCACAAAGAACAAGAATCAGGGAAGATTTCCCTGCATTAATTATGGCAACTGTAATAGCATAATCAAAGTGGAATTGTATCACATCCACACACGAAAGAGAAGATCAGTCTAAGACATTTAGCTAAATGCAATACTGAGAACTGGGGGGGGGGGCATGACAGTTAAAAGGTTAATAGTTATGGATTATTTAATGCACTGTATATAAAATATACACACACACTCTCTCTCTCTCTCTCTCTCTCTCTCTCTCTCCCCCCTCTCTCTCTCTCTCCCCCTCTCCCTCCCTCCTCCTCTCCCTCCCTCCCTAGATTGAGGAGATACCAGCCAATAGAAATACACTCTCAGGGTAATTCATAGAATTTCGCAGGAAATGTGTCGCAAGCGGCTGGCGCAGAGTGTCTGCGTGCGATTGTCTGCGCCAGGCGCGTGCGCCAAAACCGATTTCCGCGCACAGCATATTCATGGATTTTAGGCTCCCAAACCAGCCGTGGCGCAGAGTATCGCAGCGACGCTGCAGCAGCGCCATTAACGCCCCCAAGAACGCCCTCGCGCAAGGAAAAGCCATCAAAATCGCTAAATCATTGCAAAGGGCTGCGCTAACCCTGGATCAGTTGATAGGGCTGCCAAACAAGGAACGCAAAGCAGGTAACGTGCATATCAGGGGTATGCGGGAATTTTTACATGCGATTAGCCAGGGTACGTGTATGACAGGGGTACGCGTGAAGTTAAACACGCGATTAGCCAGGGTACGTGTATTACAGGGGTACGCGGGAATTTTCACACGCGATTTGGCTGGGTACGTGTATGACAGGGGTACGCGTGAAGTTCTACACGCGATTAGCCAGGGTACGTGTATTACAGAGGTGTGCGGGAATAATCACACGCAATTTGGCTGGGTACGTGTATTACAGGGGTGCGCAGGAATTATCACACGCGATTTGGCTGGGTACGTGTATTACAGGGGTGCGCGAGAATAATCACACGTGATTAGGCTGGGTGGGTCCTCACAGGTGTACCCTGTACACCCTCCACGGCCCCTGCAGGCAGCCCACAAAACAGGAGACTACCCTGCACACCTGCTCATGTCTCCCACCACCCCCACCCCCCCAGCAGTCTGGGGCACCCTCCACCAGGCCCCCACTCATGTCTCCCACCACCCCCACCCCCCAGCAGTACAGGGGCAGCCTCCACCAGGCCCCCACACATGTCTCCCACCACCCCCACCCCCCAGCCACCATGGGCAGCCTCCACCAGGCCCCCACTCATGTCTCCCACCACCCCCACCCCCCAGCAGTGCAGGGCCAGCACCACCATGCCCCCAATCATGTCCAACTCATGTCTCCCACCACCCCCACCCCCTAGCAGTGTGGGGCACCCTCCACCAGGCCCCCACTCATGTCTCTCACCACCCCCACCCCCCCAGCCACCATGGGCAGCCCCCACCAGGCCCCCACTCATGTCTCCCACCACCCCACCCCCCAGCAGTGCAGGGGCAGCACCACCAGGCCCCCACTCATGTCCAACTCATGTCTCCCACCACCCCCACCCCCCAGGCCACCATGGGCATCCTCCACCAGGCCCCCACTCATGTCTCCCACCACCCCCAACCCCCAGCAGTGCAGGGGCAGCCTCCACCAGGCCCCCACCCATGTCTCCCACCACCCCCACCCCCCAGCCACCATGGCCAGCCCCCACCAGGCCCCCACTCATGTCTCCCACCACCCCCACCCCCCAGCAGTGCAGGGGCAGCACCACCAGGCCCCCACTCATGTACAACTCATGTCTCCCACCACCCCACCCCCCCAGCCACCATGGGCATCCCCCACCAGGCCCCCACTCATGTCTCCCACCACCCCCACCCCCCAGCAGTGCAGGGGCAGCACCACCAGGCCCCCACTCATGTCCAACTCATGTCTCCCACCACCCCCACGCTCCCAGCAACCATGGGCATCCCCCACCAGGCCCCCACTCATGTCTCCCACCACCCCCAGCCACCATGGGCAGCCCCCGCCAGACCCCCACTCATGTCTCCCACCACCACCAGCCCCCAGCAGTGCAGGGCCAGCACCACCAGGGCCCCACTCATGTCCAACTCATGTCTCCCACCACCCCCACCCCCCTAGCCTCCATGGGCATCCACCACCAGGCCCCCACTCAAGTCTCCCACCACCCCCACCCCCCAGCAGTGTGGGGCACCCTCCCCCAGCAGTGCAGGGGCAGCACCACCAGGCCCCCACTCATGTCTCCCACCACCCCCACCCCCCCAGCAGTGTGGGGCACCCTCCAGCAGGCCCCCACTCATGTCTCCCACCACCCCCACCCCCACCCCCCAGCCACCATGGGCAGCCTCCACCAGGCCCCCGCTCATGTCCAACTCATGTCTCCCACCACCCCCCACCCCCCAGCCACCATGGGCAGCCCCCACCAGGCCCCCACTCATGTCTCCCACCACCTCCCAGCCACTAACATTTGATTGTGACTCTGAAACATTATCATCCTCATCATCATTTTCCACATTTTCCTCAGACGTAGGTACAGCAGACCTATTTCTTTGACTTTGACATTCCAACAACTTTTCTATCAGTTCATTTTTCTTGCCTTTAACAGTGAGGTTCCTAGCTTTACACATTTCGCTTAGCTGATCAACTGTTAAAATGGCTAGGGTCTCCTGTCTGTAGCTATCCATACCAGACATGATAAAACAATTGCTTCTCTAGTGCTACTTAGCCTTGTGAGGGTTTATTTGAACAACGGTAAGAGCAGCACTCTCAATGTTACAACTATCCTTGATCCTCACCATTGTACACCAGTGTTAGGCAGAATTATGGCTGAAGGTAAGATCTCTCCTGCTCTGTTGACCCTCTTTTTCTATTAGCATCCATGTAGAAGCATGATTCTTCTTCCCTGAAATACTTACTAGCCTATATCTATTCTACATATTTTCTAGATCTCGCTTTGTGCTGGAGACTAGTTAAGTTCCATTTACTTACCTTGATTGGACCATCTTTCAAGAGCCATCTTACAGACTATAGTAAGTTCCACTTCTACGCTCAACCGAATAGTTACTTATGATTCCTCTTCTTCTACAGAGAGGATTTTGCTCATACTTGGAACTTCTTGATCCCTGTAAGTGCGGGCCCAGAATCCGGAGAAATTATACACCCTTTTTGAATACAGAAGCACAAGGTTAGACTTCCTTCTTTCCCTTATTTTTATAAACACCTACATGAACAGTGATTCCAACCTTAAGGATGTCCCAATTTGGGTCTTCCCGCTGGAAAAACAATTTTTATTTTAGCAGTTATAGACATAATATGATCAATGTCTGTTGCAAATGGTTATGGAAACCCATCCTTATCATATTTTATGTATAACAATTATATATGATGCAATTGGGGTGTACTGTTAATACATTTTTTGGAGTTTTCATCAATGACTGATGTTTTGAAGACAGTTTTTAGACTGAGTTTGTGCTATTGTTTAAGTTTTGACTTAAAGAACTACATTTTTCAACTATTGAATGTAAATATTGTATATAAATCTCTTTCCAGAATTTGAATTGCCCCTGTTGAAGAGTGTAATCACTTGAAACGCGTTGGGCCCTCTACAGCTCTACCATCATGAATAAAATGAAGACTGGTTCTTGTGACCTAATCTGACTGAATGATTATTTCAAAATCGTTTTTCTCTTAATATCTGGAATACTAAAATGTATTTGAAATACTGTGCATCTAAATTATGAACTGTTGGTCTGGTATTCCAGACATATGAAAGTGTGCAGGGTACGTGAGTTCCCAAATTGGGAACTTGTTTGTTTTCTGAGAATTACTACAGGTGTAAGCACAATCTCACCTTTGGTACAAACCTGTACTACACAGTTATGTGGTAGCAGTAGTGGAGCAGCCAGACTTATCTCAAGAGAAATGTGAGCAGTACAAGATGTTACACAAAAGACTTGCACTCACAGTAGTTCAAACAAACACTATTCAAGGTTTCTTGGTAAAAGAATATACATTTATTTACACAGTCACTTGAAAAGCAAGAAAGCAGCTCAATATCACACTCTAATACTCTATAGTACATAACCAATACGTTTCTGAACAAGTTAAGCTCCCCTGAAGTGGGAGCAAAATGGCACTTCAGTTACTTTCAAAAGGGGTAGAAAGACAAGGTTAAAAGAATTTAAAGCACACTTACTTTCATGGCAGGGCAAACAGTTTCAGTTCACTACAACCAGCAATTCAATTTAATAGGCCTGGGCCAAAGTCAATGGTTCAGAGTCTTGGATAGGATAGCACATTTCTGGTAGTAAACGTTTAAGTCTTTGCCAATGTTTGAGCAAGTAGTTTGACAGGAAAAGAGTTATATGTCGGTTTAGGAAAGTTTCAAACTTTCAACGCGGCAGAAAGGATTTCCACACCACATTTGCACAGTACCTTAATGATGAAGAAAAGTTGTAGCTGAAGCAGTTGTTCCTGACAGTTCCTGCAGATCTCGCTGTTCCTGAGCTTCAGTCGTGGGGACAAGAAGGAGGACGTCGGGAGGTTCCTGCACTGCCCAGGGAAGATGCCACAAGCTTGGCTAAGGGTTGGTTTTAAGGTGTGAGTGCTTTAAAGTCCACAAACTGGTATCGTTCTCACTGGCTATCCGGTTTTAGCAGCACTCTGAAGAAAATTTGACCAGTATGGAGACGGTGTCCAGGTGGCTCACGAGTTGGTTGTTCCCACCAACTCAAGGGAAGAAGTCGTCCATGAAGGAGCTTCTCTGTCGATAGAGTTTCAGGCAATTCGGACCTGCAGCAGGGCTTCACCGGTGGACCAGGAGTTGCAGCAGTCGTCTTCCTTCAGCTCGTCTTCAATTCTTTCATTCCAATGGTCGACTCTGCCTTCCAAGTCCCAGAGGCCTGCTTTTAAACAGTTTTCTCCCATTCAATTCCAGCCTGGCTGTCACTCACCCAGCCGGGTGGCTGTCCTTGCTGCACAGTCAGCCAGCCAATTACGCCAGAGTGCATTTGAGTCTGTTTTTACAGAGGGGTCATAGGTGCCATATTGAAAAACAAGGCTGTCCCAAATTTTAGCTACCGGTGGTCGCGGTCAGGAACAATCATGGTAGTTTGTTCTAAAAGCACTGCCACCAGCCATTTTAAGAGGAAAGGTTAACATTTGACTGTTACATGAGTGTTTAGACACAAGGGATGCTAAGCAACCCCTCCAGCACTCTATAGGAAGATAGTGTGTGCTGGGTCTATGAATTTAAAAGGACTAGCATAGCACAGTCAATTTAACTTCACATGCTCTGGGAGACAGTAGTCAGTACCAGAGAAGGTATTTAAACCTTGGGGAGTCTGAAAGTGCTGTGTGACACACAAGGAAAAGATGATGCCTATGGAGTTGTTTAAAACGCCATATCCAAAGAACACAAAAGTAAAACACACATCAAAATACATGAAAGAGTGGGAAAAAAGGCTCACACTCATTCCAGATAAAAATGAAAATCCTAGAAATCCAGCAAAGTTGCTGGGGGTCTCAAAAGGTAAGGGAAATTAGAACATTCACGAGAATTCTCCCTAATAGCCCCATTGTCTCTTGGTCTTGGCAGTTCCTCAACACAATCATAAAAGTTTAAGAAATCTTTCTCTTAAAGCAATCACTTTTTAACTTCCCCTTTTGACGAGATTAATGTTGACCATTGCGCATTTCAGAGTGTGTTCACTTTGTCGGTTTTTAACAAGACATCAAACATTTCGTGAGACTTTCGAATGGGCTATTTCCTTTTGTTGGACCACTCTGCTACTCTGTATTACTGGCTTCACAGTTATCAGTATCTTAAAAGTACACTACTGGTTTGCTTTCTTTCGCTTCTCATCAGCACACGCGCAACCTTCAATTGTAAAATACACCATTGCAGCTTCAATCTTTCCTTGACACAACCCTCTAGTGTATTACAATATTACCTATCTCTAGTGGAACACTCTTCTCCTCAGGACCCCCTCTAGTGTATTACACTATTGCCTATCTTTTTGGAACACTGTTCTCCTCAGGATCCCCTCCAGTGTCTTACACTATTGCCTATCTCTAGTGGAACTCTCTTTTTCTCAGGATCCCCTCTAGTGTATTACACTATTTCCTATCTCTAGAGGAACCCTCTTCTCCACAGTGCACCCTCTAGTATATTACACTATTGCCTATCGCGAGTGGAACACTCTTCTCCTCAGGATCCCCTCTAGTGTATTACACTATTGCCTAGTGGAACACTTCCCTCCTCAGGGTCCACTCTGGTGTATTACACTATTGCCTATCTCTTATCTCTAGTGTAACCCTCTTCTCCTCAGTGTCCGCTCTACTGCACTACAGTGGAATTAGTAGATAGGATTTTGATTAGTACATAGTTTTTGGGTAGATCGTTTTCGTCCTAGGATCGGCATATGGAGGCACAGTTACATAAGAGAGGGTAAAATCTGTTTCTTTGGAATAACCTGCTTCCTGGAACAAAGGGTATCAATTATTTTAAGTAGTGGGGTGACTGACTTCATTATGTTTTATGTTTGAATGATTGTGTTTGTCAATGATTGTGTTTGTCAACTTTATGTCATGGTCATGAAGTCAGGGGCACAGGCATGCAGGGGTAGCATGCACAGGAGACCTGGGTGGACACTGTACTGGCGCCTTTGGTGCCAGGCTCATGAACAAAGGTAAAAAAGAACATCCATTTGACACCAAAAGCCTTTATTATAGACATAGCACTCCAGATGCATTAACCCTGACTATTCCATCCATTAAGCAGGATGCATTAACCTGAACATTCTATTCATTAAGCAGCCCCAAGGGTGTTCTTGGGTGTGGCTGCTAATGGATTGCCTTTGGGTGTGGCAGGCAGGCGGCTGTACCTGGTGGGCATGGCTTCAGAAGCTCGGCTATATAAGCTGCTCATCCTTAAGGCATGTGCTTCACGTTATTCTGCACTTCCAAGCAGCGTAACGCTCACCGTCGCCTGAGTTCAGACTTACCTTTGAAGATCCTGCTTCCTGGACATCCTGCTTCCTGCCAGCATACTTACCAACTGGGGGAAGCTGTTCTTACCGGTACATCTCTTCGGCGAGCCAAGTATTCATCTTTACACTTTCCGGAATGCCGAAATCTTCATCTTGGCACCGCAGCACGACACGCTCCATTGTCGACAGCAGCGCCTGCAAGGAAAAACAGTGACAAGGTTAGACATTGAAAAAACAGTCAGTTGAAGTTTGCGCTTCGCCATTTCTCGCGCTTTACCTTAAATCTTCACTTACCTGCTGTCGAACAATGCGGTAGCCTCCATCTTCCCTCCGCCGCATCTGACTTCTCACAGCTGCTTCTAGGCCGTGTTTCCATCTATGGGAAGAAAACAGAAAAGAGACATTATTGCGGGCATAAATAGGAGCAACATATAAAGACATTAAACAGAATGAACAGCATCACAAGAGCTCATGAAAGACTTACCAATCATAAGGAGAAGCATAGTCGCAGCTGGACTGGACTAATCCTTATCAGGGATCAGTGAAGGAACTAGCTCCCATTCGACGCGCCCCTGCCAGAAGTAGAAGGACGGAGAGCTTATCTCCCATAATTCACAGGTGAGCTTTATGGGCCGGCGTATGCTCACAGAAACCGTACTTCGGGGTGAAGGGTTCGAGAGGAACAACAATCATAGATTGGCACTCTCACACACTCTTATCACCATGCAGGAGCAGTCTCACCATGTATCGCCACTCACAGCTTTTCTACTGAGGGAGAACCCTGAAGGGAGGTGATTCAAGTCCAGGGAGGGCTGCAACCGTGCCCCAACGCCTCCGCGGAGACCAGGTGAGCGTAACACTTTATCAATTTTCCTACTGTCACAACTGGTGTTTTGTTACACAGCTCGCTGAGACTCAAGGTAAGCTGTACACAGGTCTTTATTTTATTTTTTAATGGTTACGTATAAGTAGTCCAACATTCTGGCAGAAGGACAGTGGTTACCTCATCCCTGCCCAGTGTCCCAGTTCTCCTATGGGGGTCGATGCTTGTAAAGTACCGGCCCATACTGTCCTGGTTATAAACAAATCCTGCAGTGGCGGCATTCCGCTTAAGAGTTCACCCTTCTTTCTGCCCCAACCCTGTGTCTCTTGGACAGGCTCACCTGCTCCTTTGTGGGCTGCATTCTACGTGGCATTGACCCCAGAACTACCAACGTTCACCGCAATCTTCGGCAAGCTCACCTGCTCTCTCGTGGGTGGCGTTCCATGTGGCACTGACCCCAGAACTCCCAACGTTCACTGCATTTTTCGGCATTCTCTTTGTTCATTGGCCAGGGTAGAACAGAGGCCAATGATAGCATCCATAGTCGCTGCTATAGTGTTCATCATAGCACAAAATCCGACTCATTTAGTCTGTCATCTTCCTGAGTAGTGTTAGCGGACGTATCCGAGCTGGACGTTGCTTCATCTTCCTGACCAGTATTTACAATACGCTTCAGATCGGAAGTTGGTGACAGATGTGTGGGAGGTAAGTATGGCAGCACCTCCTCGGTGGGCTGGAGCCCAGCTAATGACACAGGCCGCAAATCCATGCACATATTCGGTAAAGAATTGTTATTATCTATATTACTGAGTGAAATAGGTGAGGTCATCACTGTCGTTATGCCGGTTGTCCAGGCTGTTGCGAGAACAGGGAACATGTTTGTCATCTTTTCCCATTCCCACTGATGTGTGTCCATTAACATATACTGCCCGTTTCTTGATTTGGTTGCAAGACCGGATTGTCTGTTCTCACAGACTCTAATGCTGATCGCTCTGTATGTTCAAGTTTACCCCGTCACTTGTCCGGGGACTGTTGGCTCTTGTAAAGGTTTCAGGGAAAACAATGGCCAATGCCCTACGGGCTTTAGTCTGACATACTTCCGGGATCGTTTGGCTTCTTTTGTCCACAGCCATATACCAACTCGCTCGGTTTTGCAGTGGATATGATCAAGGGGGAGCAGTTTGGTGACCTTTCGCTTGTTGCTTACACCATCCATTTTCAGCTATGGAAACAGTCAAGCAAATAAGATCAGTACTCACATTTTACAGTGTACAGCACGTACTCTTAGGTAGGTGGTAAAGCCACACTGAGGTGCTTCTACTAGCCAATCTCCCCCAGGCTGCCCCGCAGTCCACTCTCGAGCCACTCTACAAGTCATTTATGTTTTTATGGTAAACCAGGAAGCACTCTGCCAGCTGCTCCTCCCTCACAAGGTTAACACAGTAGCGTTACTCCGTTCTGGCAGAATGCACTGCCCCCACTGCGTCCACTCTCGAGCCACTCCGGCTACTTATGGCAGTTGTGTCCACTATTTGCTGCAGTCTGATTGGCAGACAGGATGCAGCAAGCTGAAAATGTGTAGATATAAAACCTAACCAGCCAATTATCATTCGGCTCTACTCCTATCAGCACCGCCTACTAACCTGTTCTTTTGGAAAGGGGGACCCAAAAGAAGCTCCAAGGCAGATAGTCAAACATGCGCATTGTATACCATTTTAATTAGTACATTTGACCAAAATATTAAAACCATGCCTTATTCCTAAAACTCTTGGAAGCTGCTCATTAAGGTATAAAATATGGAACCACAAAAAAGTATCTTACCTCAATTATATGAAAATATATTTCAATGTATCATGACATCTAGGGAAGGACTGATTTATCAAAGGTTATCCTTTCTCACTTCTCTTCAACCTGATGATTCTTAATCTGTTGGGAATCTTTTATTTTCTTTTTTATTGTGCTATAGCCCATACAGCTATATAGGCCTTTCACAACATACACGTTGTAAGAAAACAAAAAGTTAAAAGTACTGTCAAATGTTGATTACAATAAAACATGAAAGAAAAGGAGGAACACAAAAGAAGTAAATAAATAACCCAAAACCAGAACAATCAATCCTTACTGAAGACATTTGATCCACTTCTAATTATCCTCCAGTTTTTCCAATAACATTTTTAGAAAAGCTTATAATGATAAAATCAAACTGTCTATTTCCCCACATCAACCAAA
Source organism: Ambystoma mexicanum (assembly GCF_040938575.1). NCBI lineage: Eukaryota > Metazoa > Chordata > Amphibia > Caudata > Ambystomatidae > Ambystoma > Ambystoma mexicanum. The sequence goes on along the minus strand of NC_090937.1, from coordinate 1,686,698,524 downwards.
TCAGTCAACTGTGCTGACCCCAGAAACCGAGTTTGTTGGTCCCTAAATGGATTATAGTCAGCAATAAAATGCTTTAAGGTTTCAATAGAGCAAAGGTCACTACAGAACCTGCAATGCATGTCCGTGATTGTCTTGTCCCATTTGCTCTTGCGTTCCCGAGTTTGGAGTTGATTTAATCGAAATCTTAGGTATACCGCCCAAACTTTTGAACAAGAAAAAAGTGTAATGTAACTCAAGGCATCCTCCTTTTTTCTAATGGGTTCATCATACTCCTCCTAGAGAGAGTATGATGCCTATGAGTCTTGGAGCTGCCCAATCGTACTCAAACAACTTCTTTTTTACATTACGCGAGTTGTTGGTTAGTCCTTCAGTAGAAGACCCAATCTATAATAGAATAGTTGTCATTTTTAATTTAAAGTCGTTAATAGTAATCGCGGAGTCCCGTGTTTGGTCCCCACCCAAGCTCTTATAGAGTGAGTTGTTGGGAGGGTTCAGGAATTTGACAAACTGCTAGTTTTCTCCACATTGCTCTTGCAGCCAAGGAGGTAAAACAAAACTCATGCCTAACAGCGTTGGGAACCAGGTTCGCCAAGCCCAAAGTTCTCTTCCATAACATAGGGCCTCATTACACGTTGTGCGGTAAAAACCGCAAATTAGCGGCATGGCGCTATTAACGTGTCCGCCCTCGCAAGAGGGCGCTAATAGCGCACGATCACGAATACGCGGAAATGAGCATAGCGCCATGCCGTTAATGACCCTACCGCCATGCCGGTAAAGTCCCCTAAAAGTCCCTTACCGGCTTCCACGAAAGTGCAGATAGCACCTCCGCCCTCGCGCTACATGCAAATAGCGGTCACCGCTATTAGCGGTGACCGTTAAATTGCGGAATCGGAAATGGCGTCATCGCACAGGAACGGGAAAGAGCACAGCAGCCATCTTTAAAAACACAATCCATTGCCATCCTCTGCCCCCAGGACCTGTTTCGAGTTGTGAGCAGTGCAAAATCATCTGGGACACCTGCATCATGCCCAAGGCACTAAAAAAAACCTCCGACAGGCAGCGCAAGGAGAAATATATGCCAGAGGAATTGAACATGCTAAAACAGACCCTGGCTGAGAATGCCGAGGTAGTGTTGCTAATGACATGCGCCGGCCAACCTTATTGAAAAAAAACGCCATCTGGGAGGAGTTAGCTTTCAAAGTCAGTGCTGTGGGCACCAGCACGCGCACTGTGCGCGAATGCAGGAAGAGGTGCGACGACCTCAGACTGCGGGTGAGGGGCATCCTGGCTGAAAACCATCGCATTGCCAGTGCCGGTGGAGATGGTACACCAATCAGAATGAAGGAATGGGAGGAGACATGTTCAAACCTGAATGCCGTTGAATCCATTGAAGGAGTGGGCAGCATGGAGTTCGGCGTGGGTATCACTTCAGATGGAGGTGAGTGTACACATGACAGGATGCGATGTGAATGTACTGTCCCCCCCATATGTGAGCACAGACTCCTCTCATGCATGGACACACATCCACACATGCATCCATCCCTCACCATGTCAGTGTCAGACCCAAACACACACACATGCACACATCACCAGAGACAAGTTCCAAACACAACCATGCATGGATGAGGCACTGAACTGGCACATCACCTGCATCCACATCTACTAAGTCCCAATGGCCACAACTGCATCATTCATGTAATCTGCATTAAGTATATTGAAACACATTCAATGCCATCCCCCTTCTCGTCCCTGACAGGCTCACACACAGATGGCGAGGATGCCGCTAATGCATCCCAGGCACCAGCTACGAGTAAGAGGCCAAGGGCACAGGACTCGGAGGACACCCCCACAACATCCAGGGGCAAGGGGGGAAGGCCACACCTGACGAGCAGAAAACATTGTCACAGTGCCACTGCCAGGGCAGTAGTAGCTGCACCAGAAACTGCAGCCCCACCACCGGTGGAGAACCCACTGGCACCAATGCCAGCCACCGAGGGCCCACCATCAGCTGCGGCAAGCTCCGCTGGTGAGGCAGCCGCCACTGCCCCCCTATCCGATCCGGAGGACACCCTAGTGGAGCCTATGGTGATGCACACCCCAAGCCCCCCTAGAACCCCAGAGCCAGCCCAAACCCAGACCCCTGGGTCTGATGTGACTGTTGAGGACAACTACCCAGCAATTATGTGCCCCATGTTACCTTCACCTGCTGCAGCGGGTGCATCAGAGGGCAGAGCATCCAGTGCAGGGTCACCCAGCACTGCCCCCCAACTGACCACCATCCTGCAGCGACAACATGAGCTGACTGTGCTGGTTGGCCAGCATGTCGAGGAGGCTGCCCGACTCAGGGAGAACATTGTGGAGACGGTGAGGCACTCCACTGAGAGAATGGATGCAAACACTGACAGGCTATGCAACGAGATAGCGATGCTCAGGGAGGTCCTTGTTCGCATGGCCGCACCATGGACCGCCACTTTTCACAGCCAGCCCAGTCTGCCCCATCATCATCTTCGGGGTCGAGACAGACAAGCCCCCTCCGGCGCTCTACACGCACCACCAGGCGCACGACTGACCGTCCCCAAGATGCTGCCAAAGACAGTAGCAAATAGGGTGTCAATGGTGATTCCTCTGTGTGCATTGGCCAGGGCAAACATGCCAGACACATGAGGGACTGTTGGTGGGGGGTGGGGGGTAGGGTGTTATGGGTCTGTTGTGGGGGGTGCTGGGTAGGGTGTTCTGGTTTGTTGTGGGGGGTGGGGGTAGGGTGTTATGGGTCTGTTGTGGGGGGTGGGGGGTAGGGTGTTATGGCTCTGTTGTGGGGGGTGGGGGGTAGGGTGTTATAGGTCTGTTGTGGGGGGTGGGGGGAAGGGTAAGGGTGTTATGGGTCTGTTGTGGGGGGTGGGGGGTAGGGTGTTATGGGTCTGTTGTGGGGGTGGGAGGTAGGGTGTTATGAGTCTGTTGTGGGGGATGGGGGGTAGGGTGTTATGGGTCTGTTGTGGGGGGCGGGGGGTAGGATGTTATGGCTCTGTTGTGGGGGGTGGGGGTAGGGTGTTATGGGTCTGTTGTGGGGGTGGGGGTAGGGTGTTATGGGGCTGTTGTTTGTTATGGGTCTGTTGTGGGGGTGGGGGGTAGGGTGTTATGGGTCTGTTGTGGGGGGTGGGGGGTAGGGTGTTATGGGTCTGTTGTGGGGGGTGGCAGGTAGGGTGGTGGGATATTTTGTTACTTGCACTTCTACACCTTTCTGTTTCTCAATACACTGGTTTATGATCAAAACACAGGCTTGGACATCTTCATTGTGTTTGTGTACTTTATTGGCGACAGGGTCCATTGCATGCTCCCAAACATACACCAGTGCATTGATACCCATATCCATGTGACAGTACGTAAACATGTTCCTCGGAATATTTGGTTGATCAGATGCTGTCTCACAGCACGTCCCTCCTGCCCATCCCCTCTTGCAAGACCTGCATCCCCTTCACCTCCGTCCTCATCACCATCATCATCCTCATCAGGTGCTTCCATTTCAACCTCAGGGGGCAGTGGCACATTCCGTCTGATACACATAGTGTGCAGCATGACACATGCCATGGTGATCTTGGCCACCTTCTCATGGCCATACAGAAGAGCGCCACCAGACCTGCTAATGCACCTAAACCGTGACTTCAAAAGGCCAAAAGTCTGCTCGATCACGATGCGGGTACGGGTATGTGCACGATTGTATTCCTCCTCGTGCCTGTTCTGTGGGTTCCGTACAGGTGTGAGGAGCCAGGTCTTCAGGGGATAGCCCACATCACCTGTGTGGAGGAAGGAACGGGGTCCTGTTACTGTTCACCTCAAGAGCGGCCTGTTCATATCACACAAATTGATATTGCATTGTGATTCAAGTACACAATTAACAGCATACATGCAGATGGTCTGGGTGACAGCAACGTGCAAGGGGGAGGTTGACCCTGCAAGTAGACATGCCACATTGATGCCTCAAACAGTAATTGACATGTCCTGGGTGATGTGAGGTCTTCGGTGTCCCTGGGCCCAGGCAGATATGTTTCCACACTGCTGGTGTACTGCCATTCCAACATTGATGTTGGCATGCAGAGAGGCATCTCTTCAGTGGTGGAATAGGTGCGTGGGGAAATGCGATGGCTAGTGATGATCCCTGTGCATGCATTATAGGGAACATTGCATTATTGATGTTGTGCTGGACTAATTCAGGATGCTATCTTGAGGGCATGTTTGGAATTTTTGTATTTTGTGGCGTGGAATGTTGTGCAATTTGTATGTGGATGGATGTTTAATGTTACTAGACCTGGAATGTCATCTGTGTTGTGTAGCTTATACTTGCATGTCGGTTCATCTCAAGTACGTTGCCGCCTTCCCAGATGGACATTGCCGTACATCTGTATGTGCATTTTGCCCACATACGACAGGCTACACCCAGTTGGAGTACGTATCTCTCCCCCCCCTTCACACCCAGTTGGAGTACGTATCTCTCCCCCCCCTCCACACCCAGTTGGAGTACGTATCTCTCCCCCCCTTCACACCAAGAGGTTGAACAGGTTGGGCGCAAATACACAGCCCTGACGTAACCCCACTAAAGTAGGTACCAGGCAAGAAAAGACACCTCCCTGCACAACCTCACCCTCAAAGAGGTGTTTGTGTGAAACAACGCCAGAAGCTGCACAATGTTCAAAGGAACCTTCCAGGCCATGAGCTTAGTCCACAGTGCCATATGCATTTGACATGTCGATGGAAGTCATATACGTGGTCCCCATGACACCCCTTTTCACTGCTGATAATATCTGTGACATGATGGTAGCATTCAGGGAGGTTCCCATTCCCGTCCATAAACCCACCTTACAGGGGGAGAGTAGGTTCAAAGAACGGACGTGGGACATGCGGTCCCTCAAGAGTAAGGTTGCAGATATTGTACTAGAGGTGTCCAGCAGGGTTATAGGCCTGAGGTGGTTTGGATCTGCACTGTTTCCTTCTTTAAATATCGGAATGATTATTGATTCCCTCCATGCAATGCAGACCGAGCCAGACCCCCGGATCTTCCTTTATTATACTGGGGGGATACCATCTGGGCCCGGACCCTTGAGGGTTTGGCTCTACCAATTGCGCAGAGAATGTCATCGTTGCACGGCAGATGGCACAGTCCTTTCCTTTATAGGGAACAAAACATGAGACTCCGCGCCCCCCCCCACACCCCCCCCCCCCGTTGGCTGGCTGTATTTAGCCCTCAAGTGAGAGAGCCAAGCTTGTTCCTTGATTGAACACTCCACTTTCCTGGCCAATCCTGTCAGTTTCCCATTTAGTAGTGACCGGAATTTAGAATTGTCCCTTTCAATCAGGAAGTGTAACATCGCTTGGTTTTCAATAACGTCAGTCTCCTGTTTAAGGAATTTCAAAAGGTTCTTATATTTTACATTCATTTGTTTCTTAGCCTGGGGAAAGTCAGTCACCATCAAGGATGACGTTTCCAAGTTTCGTAAGGCCTTCCTTTTGGCGCCCTTAGCATCCCTCACTCTTTCGTTGTAGCAGTGTAAATTTGTTGTCCTGTTAAAAAGTTGACCCTTATTGGTAATTTGTTTCAAACAGTGCAACAACGTTTGGTTGAAGTTGTCCACACAAAAGTACTCTGTGATGTTACCATCCTTCCACAACAAGGGGTCCAAGATAACTATGAAGGATTTACAAGCAGAAGATTTCCATTTTACCATCTTCTCACCCCTATCAGGAGTCACAAAAGCCACTCAAGGGTCAAGAAAGTAGTAACAGGAGATAAACGCATGGTCAACAACAACGGAAAGTGGTCACTGCCAGCATCACCGCCTCTAGTCAAAGGTTCACACAACAAACCTAACTCAGAGGAAACATAAACGTGGTGAATCCTTGACTGTGTAGAACCTCTACACCAGGTAAAGAACCCCAACAAATGTTAAGACCCCAGTCCATCAATAATGGATCCCACAGAAAGCCTGTTGAAGCACTCTTGGGCGAGGGTAGCAAATATTCTGTTGCTGGGGTCTTGGCATTCACACCCTCTGTACGGATGCACGATCCCCACCCCTCAACACCCCGGCCACCCGGAATGTTAAGGTAGTTTTTTTCCTTTACCAGCCACTGTGTAAATAGTTCATCCAGTACCCCATGGATATCCACAAGAGCCGGATTGACAGAGATCCAGTAGATGTTCACAAACAACGTTTCAACGTCCAGCCAAGGGCAAGCAATACTAATAGCTAATACATCATTTACCCTTGTTGGAACTTAGTAATGAGTACAATCCAGATTAAGATCGACTGCAATTGCCAAACCCCCTCTTTGGACGTCCCTTAGTGCCTCTGGTAGCGCTTTTACAGTAGGTGTGGTAATCCTCCAGTTCAAGATTAGTAGTAGACATGGATTCCTGTAAAAGAATAACATTTGCCACACCATACAGCTGAGAGCCTTTAGTCAATGTTGAAAAACCACACACATTCCAAGAAACCACCCTTAGCGACCCTGTGCTAAAGACAATTGTTTGAAGGTTTGGACTTGTTAAACCTCTTAGTTGCAGCCTCCAACCAAGACCAGTCTTCAGGCGATGATCTTTTGACGCTCCCTGCCCCAGTCAGGATGGCTGCAGTGGGTTCCGTCTGTTGCAGTTGGGGTGATTTTGCCTGGAATTCTGTGATATTGCTTGGGGATTGCAGTTCCTATAACGCGCAGCCCAGGGATCTAAGCGTATCACATCATTCCAGATGATCTCTGCTATCAAGTTAGCATTGGTTACTTGCTCAAGAACCGCAGCCCGGCCCCATGGCTGCAATGTTGGGGCATCCCTGCTCTCTCCTACTGGGCCTTGTGGCACAGGAGAATCCGAGCCCACCATGTCAGTTGTGGCCTTGTTTATTGGTACCAAAGATTATACCTCGATAGAGGCCACCCCCTGTGCACGTACAACAGGTTTTTCTAAAAACCTGGTTATTTTACTTTAATTTTCTGGTTCTGCTTCTGGGTCTTAACCATGAACGCAGAGGTTCACTCAAAGTCGTCCCACGTTTGTTGGTTGGAGGCCAAATCAATGACCATGTCCTTCTCAGACAGTGCATCAATAGATTTTTGGGAACTTTTTAATTTGTTTGAATTTCGGGCTGGAAGGTTCGTCTTCTTCTGCCGCAACTTACTTTTCTTCCATTGCTTACACACTCCAGTCGGCGTTAATCTGTTTGTTGTCTGTTAGTGGTTGATTTTCCTGACTCCCCACTAGTTCAACTATGCCATCCTCTCTTGTAGAGCTCTCAGCCACTGGATATACCATGGTCTCCTTAACATGACACACAGTAAGTGGTGAGGGACTGTTTGCCATCTCACTCTGCCCCATCGAGGCATAGGTCATTTGCACCCCCTGCTGTTCTTCAGCATCTGGGTTGGATGACTTGGCCTGGATGGATGTGCTGTTATTACATCTCACACGTTTAGGAGTGTGAGGATTATAACGTGGTGGTGGTTCAACAAGTTTGTCCAGTAAGAGTTTAACATTTGAGTCCACAGTGGTCAATTTAGTTGCATTTGCCAGCGTCGCTTCTTTAGTGTTATTGTGTAGCCTAGGCAACGATTCCAGGACAAGATGAAGGGCAGAAATTGAATCTGGCCCTAAAGAATCTACTTGCAGCAGTATCTTGGAATCACGACGCATAGTGATGTGTTTGGGGGTAAAGTAGTCATCATTGAGTGGTCACTTGACCTGCCCCTGCCACAGGATTCATTGACCTTGGTGGTCTTGGGACTCGAGGTCGGGTTTGGTGGTGTCATGCATAAGACAATGGATGCAGTTACAGGTTTTGGCCCTGTTTTGTCCAGCCGATAATCATGATTGATGATTCCCTCCATGTCTTGACAGAGGAACTCAAAAAGCACCATTGATTGTTCGGGCTGGACGTAATGACCCCCCGTTCCTCCCTTTGCCACCGCCCCTTCTGTCACCCCTTCTACTTCTGTCCCCAGGGTCTGCCATTGAGCCTGTACCCACGCAGAGGGTTTGTCCACAACTGAGAATCGTATGATTAAGTTGGACTGGTCTTGGTGTTTAGCAATGTTCAGCCGGCCTTGATTTGGCATTACGAGTTCCCCACGTCGCGTGACATTTAAGTCATTGTTGATAGGCTGTATACTATCCACAACTATGGAGCCATCTGGCAACAATCTGCTGTTACCCACCACTTTGGGGTATAGTGGGGCCGTGTAGTTCTGACCAAAACCCTCAGCGGGGAGTTGAGCAATGTCTCTGCCCCCCGCCCCCGAGTTCCCACTTACTCCTCCATGTGTGCAGTTTTCATACTCATCAAGTTACCAAAAGACTAGTGCCTTTGTTTGAACAAATGTTAGTAGTTTTCCCTTCTCCTGAAAGGTAGCCTGTGTCAGTGTAGTCCACACCCTCTCTTCTTGGGCTCTCAGAGCAGCCAAGCCCTTTTCTGTGATCACAAGTCTGCCACCATTAAACTTTGACATGGTATGCACCTAACCTGCCATTGAAAACTTCAGTCAAGTTGGTCCAAATACTATTACACTAGACAATGGCGGCAGTCTTACCGGTAGGTTTGCGCTTCTCTCCCTCGACGCCCAAGACCCACAAGACCACTTCCCAGTCCACTTGCAGTACGGCAGTTCAGAAGATCAGCAGGTCAAAGGCGGCACCGCGATTCTGCAAGTGCCTTATGGTAATGACTGAAGGTAGGTCTGGTGCTGCACACCACCACAGCGGCTTATCTGCACGAACACAGGAGCAGTCTGCTATCGTCACTCTAACTGAAACGTTAGAGGAAAGGAACAAAGGACAATTAAAACCCACAAAGTTATCCTGCTTTACATAAAAGTGCAGGCAATGAGAGAAGATCTGCTGATCATATCAAGTGGTGCTAGGTCTTGTGGGTGACACATCCGGGCGAGCAGGCTGCTGGATAGGTCCTGTACTCTCACACCCTGGAGCTTGTGCCTTCCTACCCATGTGCGAGAAGTACTTCAAGATTTTGGGCAGGACTTCTATAACCACGGTCCGCACGACAGTCAGGAATTAGAAACGACTGAATCAATTAAACTCTTTGAACCCAACCAATCATGCAACGCAACCCATTCATGACACGTGCATAGAAAAGAATAAGCCCAACATCAGTGGATACAGGGCTTGTATATAAATACTAGTCCTCAGGAAGAACAGCTGTTGGAGTTTGGTGAAGGTGCGAGAGTGGAGGAGGATGGGAAGAGGAAAGGTCAGAAGACGCTGATGAGCCCGGAGAGAGACATAACTGCTGAGGTAGTGGTGGCAATAGGGACAATGGGTGGGTGTGGCGAAGAGAGGAGCAAGGAGGATGTAGTGTAGAGAGGAGTTGGTAGTATGTCAAGAGGAGGGGGTGGTAGTAATTAGAACGAGGTGGCGAAAGAATGAGCGAACGTGGAGGGCGTGAGCGAAGTATTGAGGAGGGATTTATAAGGGGACCTAGAGATAATGAGACTGAGGAAGAGGAGGCGATAAGTGAATGGAGGGAGGTGTGCACCGAATGGTGTGAGGTGCAAGGATCTGCAGAAGCCTAGAAGAGTGAAATAGAAGAACAGATGCCAGGGAAAGGCACAAACGATGGCGATGTGATGGTGCTCTGGGCTGTAGGACCAGCTTCCCTAGGATATATTTATTAATATGCAGGGAGGAACAATACTCTTTTGGTCACTAAAGAATGTGCAGTATAAAAGAAATCAGATTTGATGGGAACAGGAGAGCTTCTTACAATGGGGTGAGTTTGAAGGACATTCTGACCAGGTTGTGGAGGGCAGTAAATGGACAATACATAAGTGGACATACATCGATTAAGGACAACCAGCATTGCGTTGGGAAGAGTCCACGTCGAGCCTATGGAGCTTCAAAGCAGGCTTCCTCTGGTGGTGATTGTGGACCTCTCGCAATCTGTGGCCCCTTGAGAAAGATCTGGGTGCAGTACCATCGTATGCTAAGATGCCAGGGCCAAGCTGCACCATTCTGCCCAGCTGAAAAGGGGACTGTGTCTGCACAACAGACTGAGTGATGCGTGGGAGATAGTAGGAGGCACATTTACTTCTGAGCCAGAGGACATTGAGGCTTAGCAATGGTGCCACACCTACCTCAACTTCCTCACTTGTGTGCTTTGCAACCCATTGCCCTGACCTAGCCTGTCAAAGGAAATGAAGAACCTTCCTCTATATATGTTCATGTCTTATCCATGTGTCATTATTCGATCCAACCCCTAGGTTCATGCTTTTAACAATCCAGCTTTTTGGTCAAGTGTTCAAATCTGCAGGGATTGCCCTTTCATACTGGAGCTTTTTGTGTTTGTAACCCACAACTAAAGAAGATATGGGATTCAAGGATAAAATCACATACAGAGAGAACATTAAGATAGAAGTACACACAAAACAAAGAAATAATACAAAATTAAGTAATCAAATAAAAAATCACCTGTCCTGTAGATGAGCTTAGTCGACAATCACCATTCTCTCTCTGTGTATACACGTCAGCCAGCATGATATGCAGCTTTTCTTAAACTTTGAACTAAAGTGATGCATGAATTTTCTTTTAATTAATGCTACGTACTTTGTAACCCATCCTCATCATTGTATGGGAGAGTGATGATTCTAGTGCTTTGTTTGCATGGGAGTCTGCATTACCTCTACAAGGTGATCCACCTCCTGATGGAATTGATGCCCAAAAATGTTTTAACCTCCTTCCTCATTCAGGGACATAACAACATTGACCCTCCATATTGGAGTCAGACAGATCCCTCCAGCTTCTGAGTCGTGCAGAACGTGAACGTGTCATGGTGGAAGGAAAGAGACCGGAAGTTGAGGAATGGCACTGGGGATAGAATACCTAGGTTTGGGAGAAATTGAGTATCAGGTGGAGATTTTCAATTCACTGATGAATGGTAGACAGTGTGGTAAGTCAGAAGGACACAGACCACTTTCCGGCATTAAAACAAATATTTTGAATTAAAATGAAAATAAGGCCTCACTATCCCAATTCTATAGGTTTCCCTACCTAACAGAAACTAACTAGGGTGGTTGTCGTCAATAATGAAGTCCAAAATGTATTAGTCCGTCCTCCATCCCAAAGCTAATCTAATCTGTCCCTACCACTAAGAGAAAACAACAAAAAAGCACAAGAGAATGGCTACCTTCTCCTGGACAGACGTCCCCAGCCTCAGTATAGAAAGCCCAGGAGAATGACTCCCTTCTCCTGGACAGGCTTCCCCGGCCTCAGTATAGAAAGCCCAGGAGAATGGCTACCTTCTCCTGGACAGACGTCCCCAGCCTCATTATAGAAAGCCCAGGAGAATGACTCTCTTCTCCCGGATAGGCTTCCCCAGCCTCAGAATAGAAATCCCAGGAGAATGACTCCCTTCTCCTGGACAGACGTCCCCAGCCTCATTATAGAAAGCCCAGGAGAATGACTCTCTTCTCCCGGATAGGCTTCCCCAGCCTCAGTATAGAAAGCCCAGTGGAATGACTCCCTTCTCTTGGATAGGCTCCCGCAACCTGAACAGAGTACATCTTTGCTATTTCCCATACCAGTTCAAGCAGTTCATCAAGGGGGCGTTTCCCCCTTTTTGGTGCCCTGGTATGCCACCTCGATAATCTTCCTACTACGGCTGTTTTAGGGTTTTGCCCCGTTGGATTTACAGTCTCTGTAATGTTCACTCTTTCTGATATCTTCAGGGAACTTTGGTTCCTCTCTAGTGGAGTATTTCTGGATCCTTCTGGCTCTATACCTCCTTCAGAACAATGTTCCTAGTACCACTCTTTTCCTGACCACCTTTGGCTGTTACAGGTCTTCACAACTCACTGGGACAAGTATGAGGAGTCCATGAGGGTTCTTCCCTCTTCTGTATCTTTAACCGTTCACTGATATGAATATGAAGTGCCTCTGAGTGATCTTTACTCTTCTGTATCTTTAACCACAAACTGGGATGAGTATGAAGGGGCTCTGAGTGCACTTCACTCATTTGTTTCTTTACCACTCACTGGGATGGTGTCAGGAGTGGAGCTCACCTGTATCTCGGTGTCTGATTCACTGGAGGATAATTCCGATACAGGTAGTTCTGTTGTTTCTTCGGAATATCCTTTTTTTGAGAAGAGATAGGGTCTGTTTCGGGAATGCGCCACAATGGTTGCCTTAAGAAACAGACTGCAAAAATTATGGCACCCTCCCTCTACAGCCCAATATGGGGGAAAAAGCCAGTGGCATAAAAAACCCCAGTTGTATTCAATTCCGAAACTGAAGGAGGAGGAGTGTCTGAAGTCTTGGTTTTGAGATTCCAGCTAACAGTACATAAACAAAGGCAGAGCCGAAGATCTCCGTGGACGTTCTGAAGTAGAGGCTGGCAGGAGAATTCCAAGTATGTAGTCTGTAGAAACAGGAGCTGAAGATTTCACAAACCACCTGGGATTCAGATGGAAGGCAAGCCAGTGACAAGGAAGCCAAAGGAAGAAGGGTTTCAGGAGGGCGAATAAGTGGAACACAAGTAAACAAAGATGGAGGAAAGAAATGAAGGAAGAAAGACGTACCCAGAGAAAGGATACTACCAATTTTATGAAATGAAAAGAAACTCACCGAGCCGTTATGAAACCGGAGCCTTAGAGGTAAGTGTGAATAACGAATATCGTGAAACACTTAAGCAAAGGAGAAAGAGCAGGGGGAAAAGAAAAGGGGACGGTAAAGGCGGTAAAGATGGCAGAGGATTGCCGGTAGCAAAGAAAAGTATAGAGATAGACCAAACGCAAGTCTGAAATAAAAACGAAAGATAACACAGCGAAATAGTAAGACCGAAAGGAACTGGAGTCAGGAGGACAAGGTAGGAAGAAAAAATACAGGAGGGGGGACGATTCCAAGGCTGGAAAAAACGCTAGGAGGACTGAAGTACGAGGCTTCAGTGGAGCGAGGAAACGAAGATTGTTGCAACGCACTGAGGGGGCGTGGCTAACCTCGTTATGAATGCTCCAGAAACGTAACGACTAGAACGGCGCAGGAGATGCCGTAATGTGTAAGTTAATGGTGCTTCCATCGGGACCATAGCTTCCAGCCCCCGCCCTCATGACAGTATGCCTCCTTCTTGGGGTACCGACCCCAGGCTTACCCGGATAGAGGGTGTGAAACTGTCGTATACATCTGGGAGCTGAGAGATTATTCACAGGTTCCCAAGAGTCCTCGGCTTGAGAGTAACCTTTCCATCTCACTAAGTACTGGAGTCGACCTCTGTAATATCTTGAATCCATTATCCTCTCCACTTCATATTCGTCTGCCTGGGGATTAGTGTCTTTTAAGTGAAAGGTTCTTCTTTTCCTGTGGTGTGGGTCTGGGATGAACTTTTTCAACAGAGAGGAGTGAAAGACCGGATGTATCCTGCTGAGCTGAGAAGAGAGTTTCAATCGGAAAGCCACAGGATTAATGCGAGCAGTGATGGTATAAGGGCCCAGATATTTGGGAGAGAATTTAGAAGGATGTGTCCAACGAGGTAAGTATCTGGTTGAGAGCCAGACTCTATCACCAACTTGCCAATCAGGATTCTGGATCCGATGTGTATCAGCTTGATGTTTATATCGAGCTCTACTCTCCTGGAGGCTGATAAGGGAGTTCTTCTGTGTTCTGGTAATGTTTTCCAAGAGAGAGTCTATCATGGGTAAACATGAAGCCTGAATATCACCCAGGGGAAAAGAACGGGGATGATGACCAAACACACAAAAAAAGGTGTCATTTTAATAGCCGAGTGAAGGGTATTATTATAAGAAAATTCGGCCATTGGAAGAAGAGAGACCCAGTTATCTTGTTGTTCGTTAACAAAACAGCGAAGATACTGCTCCATAGTGGCGTTGAGACGTTCCGTCTGTCCATTAGACTGAGGATGGTATCCTGAAGTGAGGGCCCGTTCTATTCCCAGTAGATCACATAAGGTTTTCCAAAAGGTTGAAGTGAACTGAGAACCTCTGTCCGAAAGAATAGTTTCTGGGATACCATGGAGTCGGACGATGTCCTTTAGAAATACCTGCGCCATCTCAGGTGCAGACGGCACTCCTTTCAGCGGTGAGAAATGGCCCATCTTACTGAAGCTGTCTATGGTTACCATGATTGCTGAGTATCCTTGAGACTTAGGGAGATCTACCACAAAGTCGGTAGAGACATGTACCCACGGAGTTGTTGGAAGTTTTGGTTGGTGCAATAACCCAGCAGGTTTTGAAGTCAGACCCTTGCTTCGGGCGCAGATAGGACAAGAACCTACATATAGATTAATGTCAGACAGCATGTTAGGCCACCAGAACATTCGTCTAACCAGGTCGGAAGTGGCAGCTAAGCCCTTGTGACCAGCAATCCGTGATTCATGACCCCAATGAAGGACTCGTGACTGTAGCTTGGTGTTGGGAATGAAAAGCTTTCCTTTGTAGAACCACAGTCCTTCTTTCTTGATTAATTGCTCCTGAACCGGCTTGGAAAGAGGTAGTATAGCAACCGGAGTCGCTTCCTTGACGTCCTGTAGAAACCTTGAGATTGTATGGACAATTCGGACCTCAGGTAACAAAAGTTCCCCCTTAAAGGGTGGATTAACCCAACTGGAAGGGCTACGAGATAGGCTATCCGCTAGGATATTCTTGCTGCCCGGGAGGTATGTAATAAAGAAATCATATTGGGCAAAAAAGTAAGCCCATCGGGCTTGTCGAGTATTCTTACACTCCATTTGTTGTAGCACTTTAAGGTTGCTATGATCAGTGCGGATCTCAAATGGATGTCTTGACCCTTGGAGGAGATGTCTCCATTCTGAACATGCCTGCTTAATGGCCAGTAGCTCCTTCTCTATAACAGAGTAGTTGTTTTCGCTAGGCGTAAGCGTGCGAGAAAGGTAGGCTATTGGGTGTTCCTTACCATCGTGTTCTTGTTTGAGAACAGCCCCTATTGCCCCTGAAGATGCATCAGTTTCAACCACAAAGGGCCTTCGTTGGTCTGGCTGTTTGAGAATAGGAGCCGAACAAAATGCCTTTTTTAATCCTAGGAACGCTTGTTCTGCCTTGTGATTCCAAATAAAGGGAATATCTTTTTTGAGAAGTGCTGTTATTGGAAGAACTTGCTCAGAAAAGTTAACGATAAATCGTCTGTAGAAATTTGAAAGACCCAAAAAGGCCTGTACCTCCCTTACCGAAGAGGGGGCTGGCCAGGAGAGAATAGCTGAGACTTTTTTTTGATCCATCTCGATACCATGTTCCGATAGGATAAAACCTAGATAGGGTACCGAAGGTACTGCAATCACACATTTTTCCGGTTTAGCCAAGAGTTGATGGCGTCTCAAACGTTCCATGACTTCAGTGAGATGACCCTGATGTTGAATAGGGTTACTCGAAAAGACCAAGATGTCATCTAGGTATACTATGACTGAGACAAATAAGAGATCAGCAAAAAGATGATCCATAAACCTCTGAAACGCTGCTGGGGCATTGACTAAGCCAAATGGCATTACTCGATATTCATACAGCCCAAAGGGTGTACGAAACGCCGTCTTCCATTCGTCCCCCGCCTTGACCCTTAAGAGATGATAAGCACCCCTAAGGTCTAGCTTGCTGAATATACATGATCCTTCAACTGCCTCCAAGATATCTTTTATCAAAGGCATTGGGTAACGATCTCTCACTGTGATCTTGTTTAAGCCCCTATAGTCTATACATGGGCGTAGTTCACTTGTGTCTTTCTTGGCTATGAAGAATAACGAAGCTCCTGCTGGAGACTTGGAAGGACGAATCAATCCGTTTTGGAGATTTTGATCTAAGTATGTCCTCAAAGCTTGTTTTTCTGGTAAGGTTAAAGAGAACATGCGTCCAAAGGGTACAGTAGTACCTGGAACGAGATCGATTGCACAATCTTCGGACCGATGAGGAGGCAAGTCTTTGGGTATTCTATCTTCAAACACATCAGCAAACTCATGAAAAATGGGGTGAATGTTAAGAACCCGAAGGGAACCAGAAGTTCCGGATGGGCTAGAGATCACGGTTGCTTCCGTCTGTTTAGAAGAGCAGCAGTGTTGGAAACAGAACTCAGAGTCGAATTTTATAGTGTTAAGGGACCAGTTAATAACAGGATTGTGTTGACGAAGCCAAGGGATTCCCAATATTATGGGAAAATGTGCTGCTCTTATCACATCAAAGGTGAGGGTTTCCTGATGAAGAGAGATGCATATCTTGATGTCGACAGCAGCTTGTACAATAGGTCCTGAACATAAGGGACGGCCATCCACCCCTTCCACCTTCTGTTCCTCTGTCTTATCTACCAGAGGAATACCTTCTTGTTTAGCCCAATTGATGTCTAAGAAATTACCAGCCGCCCCACTGTCAATGAGGGCTAATGCATTCTTTTTTGGACAGTTCTTGCACTGGAGTGACACTTGAAGGACCATCAGTCGGGCGTCTTCTCCTGACATCTGAGCACAATGTGAGCCTTCCACTGAACCCCGGTAAGCGGCTCCTTCTAAGACCGGGGTCCGTCGTTTCCCCGACGTCTCGGGGGAACCTCCGGGCAATCCCTGAGGAGGTGTGCATCTGACGCGCAGTACATACATAAACCCTTTTCCTTCCGTCGGTTTCGTTCTGTGGTTGAAAGAGGACCCCTGGTCGTACCAATCTGCATGGGTTCTTCGCTGGAGCGATGTGACCCTTGGGTGGAAGTAGGTGACGGTCCAGGGATCGAAAATGTCTGAGTTTGGGTCTTTCTTTTCTCAGATCGTCTTTCCATGAGTCGGTAATCTATCTGCAGGACTAAAGTGTACAAGTCGGTTAATGTCGCCGGTCTAGGAACTCGGGCCAATTCGTCTTTTAGGTCGTCATGGAGACCTCTTCTGAACGCCGTGTATTGCACTGTGTCTGGCCAGCCCACTTCCGCCGCCAGCTTCTTAAAGGTAGAAATATAAGACATTAGGTCCATCGAACCTTGTTTAATATCAAACAAGGCTTCTCCAGCAGAAAATCCAATCTCTTGTCTTTCAAAGGTTTGGCGTAGCAGGGTTGTGAAAGCATTATAATCTTGTAAAACGGGATTGTTGGATGTGACCAACGGAGTTGCCCAGGCAAGGGCATTACCGATCATGTTGGATATGAGGAATCCTACACGAGTGCGATCTAGAGTATAAGTAGTAGGTCTGAAGGTAAAGTATATCATGCACGCATCCAGGAACTCCTTAACCTTTTTGGGTGAGCCATCAAACTTTCCTGCTGCCAAAGACAATGGGGGTAAATCCGTCTGGTGGGCTTCTCTGGCGACTGCCATTTGACGGAGAACAGCGTTTTCTGCCTTAACTCCCTGCAGTTCGAGGGAAAAGTTCTGAACAGCGTTTATTAGCTCCTGGACTTGTTCTGCCGTAGCCATTTTTGGGCGTTGCAATCTGTCAGGAGTGGAGCTCACCTGTATCTCGGTGTCTGATTCACTGGAGGATAATTCCGATCCGGGTAGTTCTGTTGTTTCTTCGGAATATCCTTTTTTTGAGAAGAGATAGGGTCTGTTTCGGGAATGCGCCACAATGGTTGCCTTAAGAAACAGACTGCAAAAATTATGGCACCCTCCCTCTACAGCCCAATATGGGGGAAAAAGCCAGTGGCATAAAAAACCCCAGTTGTATTCAATTCCGAAACTGAAGGAGGAGGAGTGTCTGAAGTCTTGGTTTTGAGATTCCAGCTAACAGTACATAAACAAAGGCAGAGCCGAAGATCTCCATGGACGTTCTGAAGTAGAGGCTGGCAGGAGAATTCCAAGTATGTAGTCTGTAGAAACAGGAGCTGAAGATTTCACAAACCACCTGGGATTCAGATGGAAGGCAAGCCAGTGACAAGGAAGCCAAAGGAAGAAGGGTTTCAGGAGGGCGAATAAGTGGAACACAAGTAAACAAAGATGGAGGAAAGAAATGAAGGAAGAAAGACGTACCCAGAGAAAGGATACTACCAATTTTATGAAATGAAAAGAAACTCACCGAGCCGTTATGAAACCGGAGCCTTAGAGGTAAGTGTGAATAACGAATATCGTGAAACACTTAAGCAAAGGAGAAAGAGCAGGGGGAAAAGAAAAGGGGACGGTAAAGGCGGTAAAGATGGCAGAGGATTGCCGGTAGCAAAGAAAAGTATATAGATAGACCAAACGCAAGTCTGAAATAAAAACGAAAGATAACACAGCGAAATAGTAAGACCGAAAGGAACTGGAGTCAGGAGGACAAGGTAGGAAGAAAAAATACAGGAGGGGGGGACGATTCCAAGGCTGGAAAAAACGCTAGGAGGACTGAAGTACGAGGCTTCAGTGGAGCGAGGAAACGAAGATTGTTGCAACGCACTGAGGGGGCGTGGCTAACCTCGTTATGAATGCTCCAGAAACGTAACGACTAGAACGGCGCAGGAGATGCCGTAATGTGTAAGTTAATGGTGCTTCCATCGGGACCATAGCTTCCAGCCCCCCGCCCTCATGACAGATGGTCATGAGGGGTCCATGACTTCTTCACTCTTCGGTATCTTTAACCACTCACTTGTACGAGTATGAGGCGTCCCTGACTGGTGCTTACTCTCGAGTTCCCTCCCAGGTCTCCCGCTATTTCCTTTACCCTGGTTTTAATGGTTAGGCATCTCTGGGCACAGCTGCTTCCCTTTTCTTCTTCTTTCCGTTTGCGGCTCTGCGAAGGCACAGCTGCTGCGGTTTCCACATCTTTCATAGACTGCACTGTCCACCCTCTACAGGTCATACCACGTTCTTTCTTACGTCCTTCTTCTGGGGTTCTCCTCCTCTGCACAGGATGGCACTCTGCTCTTCCCATGCTTCCAGCCTCCTCCAGTAGGCTTGCTCTTCCAAACGGAGGATTCCCCAGTTTCCTTCAGCGTCCTCACACCTGCTGCTTTGAAACTCCTGGGTTTCAAGTCTCTCCCTCATTAGTCCTTTGTTTTTTATATTGTACTGCTGGGCCCTCCTCAATATCATAGTCCTTTCTCTTTCACTAGTGGGCAAACTTTATTGCTCGATTGTTCTTATTCGTCACAGTTTGGTTGGCTTCCAACCATGGAGCAATCTGTATTCCTCGCATCCCTTTCTTCTCAGTATTTTCTTCACATTGAACATTGAGGTTTACATTACAATAACAAACAGTGGTTTGTTCTGGTAGACTCAACCAAAGCCCTGATGTTAATGTTGGCCCAGGAGAAAGGGTTATAAGGAGTTCTCCTACAGAAGGGGAGTTTCTCCCTGCGAGGACCGGCTTACTGTCACCTCTACAGGGAATATTGCATAGCGTCTTACCTCCCTAGCCACACAAGGGAGAAGAGACAAGATCATGTGATTCGTCACAGCAGATAGTCAGTGCTGTGGGATGGAAGGTTTTGTAGTATTTGGATAAGAGCTGGCAAGGGAACCCAGAGCAGGAGATGAGCTTGCTGAGGAGCAGGATTTAAGGGGTAAAAGGGATCAAAAGAAGTACAGGAAGTGTCGGGAGACCAATGGACGGGTGCTGTTCTAGCTCTTATCCCAATACTTACCAGGGCAGAGGTTGTTTAGCATTGAAGGACTAAATGTGTACCTTACTAACCTGGTCGCCCTTTACTTTAACCCTTCTAAAAGTTCCCATTTACCACAGACCACACATCTTTCTCAGTCGTGGACCCTAAACTGTGGAATTCACTGCTTCTTAGTCTTTTTAAAAACAATTGCAAACGTACCCTTTTCGCAAATTCTTTCGGCAACTTTGTCTTGTTTGCCCCTTAGCACTCGGACGCCAGCGGTGAAGATTGCACTATATAAATGAATGACTTATTGATTGATTGAGGCAGTGGGGAAGGAAACAGATTGGGGAGATAAGAAAGGGGAGTGTAAGGCTGTTGGGGAGAGTGCCACAGATCTATAGTAGAGCAGTAGTAGACAATCATATACGGGAGTGGAATATAGCACAGACAATTGGGGTGGCAAGCATGGATTGGGTGGGTGACAGAGGGATTGACATTATTTCATAAAATGTGGCAGTGCCTCACATACAAACTGCATTTGTCATATGGGCTGCACCGTGGATCTTCATGGCTGCCAGGAAAAGACATAAAAAAAGCAAGAGGTTTAGGAAATCATGGCAACTATTGTGTGGCAAGAAGTAGAAGTGTGCACGTGTGCTGAGACACGGGATACAATCCATATGTTGAAAAAATACCAAAATCTTTATTCCATAAATATAAAAAAAAAACAGAAATGGCTGTGGTAAATACACAATACAAGCATATAATCACAGAGACTAACAAAACAATAATACATACAGTGCCAATAGTACCATACATGTGCATGGAATGCGGACAGTGACTCATGTTCTCACGAGGTTGGAGCAGGCTGTTATATGCAACACAAAAGCTGTTATGACTCGATGTAATACCAGTCAGTTTTACATATTCCTTTGCAAACCAGAGGCTGGAGGACTGAAACAGACTGAATAGTACAGAAGGGTCTGGGGAATCTCCCTCCTTATTTCTGGCTGGATTTGAAGCTCCTGAAATGGCACCATTGGGCTTTTTGAGTCTCAGAAAGGCTTGGCTATATACTTTCTGAGCAGACTTATTGGGAGAACTACAATTTTACTATTTTTGACTGAGCTGTTTGGGGAATATTCCTACCCCTGTTAACCAGCTCACCACCTATTCAACAGACTTCTCGGCTCCCGCCTCCCTTCATCTCCCTACCTTCTAAGGAGTAGTGAGTATGAATTGAAGAGGTATTGAGAGGGTAGATCCCTCGCTGAGGTTAACTAGTTATATCTGATAAGGTAGCTAGTTACTTTTAAACAGCTACTAAGCTTCTGATTGATCTTGAGTAGATATAGAGACAGTAACAATGCGGCTTACTCATTAATTACTTTTTGTTATTTTATGTTATATGTATTTATACAGTGCACATTACGCCCAAGGGCATCTTGTCGCTAAAAGCCGAGATGAGGAAAGTAATTGCAAAGAGGCAGCCTAGAAAAGGAGGGTCTTCAGAGAGCGCCGAAAGGCCAGATAGTTGGAAGTAGCACAGAGAGCCCAGGGCAGCTAATTCCACACCCTAGCGGCTACTACAGAGAAGGCACGTCCACCAGTTTGTGACCAACGAACAGAAGGTACTGATAACAAGAGAGCAGTCTGAGAACGTGGCGGGGGAGATGGAACATAATGAACACATTTTTCCTGAAGGTACTCAGCTCCTAATTTATAGAAGGCTCGATGTACCAAACACATTAATTTACACAAAATCTGTTTCTCAATCGGAAGCCAATGCAACTGTCTCAGAGTCGGAGACATGTGTGCTTGCGGAGGGGGGCGCACGATTGCTCTGGCCACCGCATTCTGGAGCAATTGGATGTGATTTATTAGATAACGTGGTTGACCATAGTACAGCACATTACAGTAATCCGCTGTAGAACAAGTGCGGCTACAACCAGGACATGAAGATTGCAGGGAATAAAAGGAAGAACCTCCCTCAAGCTGCGCAGCTTGAAATGGCCAGATTTACAGACTGGACCAACCTGCTCTGTCATAGAGACGGAGGCTGAGAAACTTCATCCCCAAGTTTCTCAACGAAGGAGAAGGAAGAGGGAACGAGCCAAGAGATGCTGGCCAAAACTCAGGAGTCCAAAAGGAAAGAAGTACTGAGAATCTTATCAGAAGCATTTGAACCTGTGTACAATGTGTGGTGGACTCATTGTGTATTGATTTGTTATAAATGGTTCATGTCTTTAATACACACACAACGGGTTACTGGAAGCATGGACGTAATTTTAGGGGGGGACAGGAGTGTTAAAGGCCCTCCAATACCCCGATAGCTCCATCACGGGACCCGCTGACACCGCCACCGCCTAGGAGAAGCCCCTTAATACCGACCTGGTAATAACAACATGCTAATATCAGGCTCGTAATATCTGACCCGGAAGTAACGTCAACGCGTCGGAACGTGAACTGCGCCAGCGGCCATCTTGAAAAACACAATCCATTGCAATCCTTGCAAACCAATAGTTGTACACAGGAGAGACCAGTGGCAATACTTACACCATGTCCAAGGCAACCCGGAAGACCACCCCCCGCCTGCGGAAAAAGCACTTTTCTGATGCTGAATTGAATATGCTTGCGGACACCCTTGCCGCACATGCTGATGTGATCAAAGACCAGAACCTGAAGCGAGAGCGCAGCACCACAAGAAGGAGATCTGGCAGGAGGTAGCCCGCAAGGTCTCCGCTGTTGGAACCACCCCACGGACTGTTAGGGATTGCAAGAAGAGGTGGGATGACCTCCGCCTCAGGGTCCGTAACATCCTTGCAAGCAAAAGGAGGGAGGCCATGGCCACAGGTGGCGGTCCCCACTCTCCTGCCAAACTGACCACCTGGGAGGAGACGGCAAGCACCTTCATCAATCCGGAGTCCATCGAGGGATTTGGGGAGATGGAGACAGGTGGGGCAACATCAGCAGAAGGAGGTGAGTGACCCTGCAGATCCCTGTAGGGGAAACCATGACGTAGCACAAGTGATGTGGAAGAGAGTCTAGGCAAGGCAATGCATGTCCCAACACCCACATGAACATATTCAAGTCCAGATGGAGGGCCAAACCCTGCCACACTGCAATTCATGCTGAGTGCCAATCCCATTACCAACACACAGCCAACACACATGGACCATGCCCATGTAATACATCACACAAACCCCAATACAACGGCATGCCACCTGCCATGCAGCAAATGCCAAAATGCACCCTCATACTACCCTGTGTGACACACCTGTAAGACATGAATGCATGATTAATGAAATACTCCTCAGCACCATAGAATGCATCTGGCATGTAACACCATCACTGATGCCTTGCATCTCTTCTACCCCCCAAGGCACCGATGGAGAAGATGCCAGCCAGGATACCACCACGAGGGCATCCATGTACCAGCCACAGAAAAGGGCAACCGACACCACCACCTCCGGGGCAGCCTCGCAGCCCACACCTACAGCCAGTGCGCCTGACACTGTCGACACCCAGCTGCCAACACCTACAGCCAGTGCACCTGACACTGTCGACACCCAGCTGCCCACACCCACACCAGTCGAAGGCAAGTTCCTAGAAGCACTGGTCACCACCGAAGATGACTTGGAGGAGTATGTGGACCAGGAAGGAGTCACGGATGTGGCATGTCTACGCACCCCAAGCCCCGTGTCCAACCCCCGCCCCAAACTCAGCCCTCACCCACTTACAGCAGTGCTGTTCCCTGCCTGCATGATTCTGACCTGAGCCCCTTCCCCATGGACAGCACTGATGATGCAGGCCCTTTGACAGCACCCCCGACCACTCCTGCTCCCACCAACAGCCTTGAGGTATGGCTGGTGAGGGTGGACGCCCGACAGGAGTCAATGTTGGAGCTGCTGCGCCAATACATCGCGGATGGCGAGGACACCAGGTGGGAGATAGCCACAGCCATAGCGGGAACCACAGCCGCCATAACAGCCAACACAGCCGCAGTCCTCGGCAGTGCTGATGAGACTGTCTGGGGGCCATCACACAGGTACTGACATCCATCCTGCTGCACATGCAGCAGCCACAACTTGCAGCAGGCGTGGAAATCCCCACCGACTCCTCATCAGCCACCACACCTGCTTCCTCTGTCCCCACCAGCCCTGTGCGTCCTATGAGAAGGAATGCGAAGCACACTGAAATGCTGCCCCCGGACAGCAAGAAGTCCCGCAAATAGTGTGGGAGAACAATGGGAGTGGCTCACATGGTGTTGGGGGTGAAAGGGAGCATTAGGGGGAGTTTACTGGGGGGTTTGGGAGTTCACTGGGGGGTTTTGGGAGTTTACTGGGGGGTTTGGGAGTTCACTGGAGGTTTTGGGGATTTTACTGGGGGGGTTTGTGAGTTCACTGGGGGTTTGGGGGGGTTGTCACATTTTTGCAGTTTGATTCAATACACCTGTTGTGTGAAAAAACATTCAAAGCCTGGACATTGTTCATTTTGTGTGTATCCATTTAATGTATGACGGTGTTCAGTGCCAAACTCCCAACATTCCCTGTGTGCATGTTCACATGGAGCCAGTGTGTCACTGACACATGTCTATCAAAGTCCCTGTGGTTCAGAAGTATTTGTGAATCAGTGATTGGCGTACTGCATGGCCATCCTGTGCATCACGTGAAGGCAGGGGTGCTGCTTCACCTCCGTCTCCATCCTCATCATCCTCACCCAGTGCATGCATGTCAATGTCAGGTGGCAGTGGTACATTTCTCCGGACGCACATGTTGTGCAGCATGACACAGGCCATGGTGATCTTTGCCACCTTCTCAGGCCTATAAATGAGTGCTCCACCAGACCTGCTTAGGCAGCAGAACCGCGTCTTCAACAGGCCAAAGGTCTGCTCAATCACAACACGGATACGGGTGTGAACCCGATTGTACTTCTCTTCATGGCTGTTCCACGGGTTCCGCACAGGGGTCAGTAGCCACGGCTTCAAGGGATATCCTCCATCACCTGCAAGCAAATACAAATAGGTGTGTGTCACTCTGAGCTGCCACCTTCAGGATGCACAGTCATGCCCGCAGCTATTTGGTGTGGACATGCACATGTCCCTGTACGTAGGCACAAATATGTTCTAGATACATTCTATACTGCTATGAGGTGTGGTAGTCTGGATGGCCTTCAATAGATGATGCAGGGTGAAATAATGCATACTGAGGCAGATGTACTGTGGTTGTACGACAATGTTTAGTCTGTGTATACTACACTGTGCATGGTCACACTAGCCACATTGGCACAGTTGCGATCCTGTTTAGTCATGCATTGCTTGACATAGACATGGTGGGCAGGTTGTGCGTCTTACCTGTGGTCATTTATATGCGTAAATGGTCAGATGTGTGCCAATGATGTATCATGTTGAGGTTGGGAGGTTCAGGTCAGGTGTCATTATCTCTGCATGCATTCTCCACTCACCGTCCATTCACACCTAGGTGGAGTATGCATCCCCCCCCATTCCCACCCAGGTGGAGTATGCACCCCCCCATTCCCACCCAGGTGGAGTATGCGGCCCCCCATTCCCACCCAGGTGGGGTATGCATCCCAACACATCACTAACCCGATGCACTGACATGGGCCAGTCAGGCAACTCACCAGTAGCCAGGCACGTGGTCCAGCATATCGCTCCATGTGACGGGGCAGCGTGGAGTTACGCAGCACCATGGTATCATGCGTTGATGCGGGAAACCGGGCGCAGCAATGTGTGATGATCTTGCTGGTGTTACATACCATCTGCACATTGATGGAGTGGTATTGCTTACGATAGGGATACACCTCCTCTACCGCATGGGGGACTACCAATTCTACATGGGTGCAGTCGAGGGCACCAACACAATTGGGTATGCCTGCCAGTGCATGGAAGCCTACTTTGGTGTCGGCTATCTCCTGGGCAGTCCGTGGTAGGGATATGTGGGTGCTAGCATGCTTCAGGAGGGCATCTAGCACTTGGTTCAGCACGCGTGAAAATAGTGGTTGCAAAATGCCATGCAGCTGGCCCACTGTGTGCTGGTAGGTGCCTGTGGCGAGGAAGTGGAGCACAGACACCACCTTTAGTAGCGGGGGGATGGCAGTGCGTATTTCTATGAGGCTGGCGATGTCGTCATCTATCATGTCCACTATGGTGGTGATGGTGTCTGGGTCCAACCGGTACAGGGTGTGGATCTGCTCAGGGGTTAGGTTGAATGGGCTGGGTCTGGTGCGAGGGATTGGTGGTTGCCTATGAGGCACTACAGGCTGCGCTAGTGGTAATTGCTGGGCCTGTCTCACCCTCCTTCTCCTCCTGCGTCTCCTCTGTGCTGCCTGTTGTTGCTGCTGTAGTTGTTGTTGTTGTTGTTGCTGTTGTTGCTGTAGTTGTAGCAGTGTTGGCATGTCCTCCAGCACCATGATTGCAACAGCTAGTGGTAGCATTTTGGTGTAGGAAGGGGTATGGTGTTTGGGTGTACTCCTTTTATACTGAGCCTGTGGTGATTGAGTGCACCTGTGGCAGTTGGCTTGATTGCTGATTGCGTGTTTACGGGTGGTCCGCGATGCCTGTATGGCCGCCATCATGCAGCCCCTGATTATCGCCTTCGGGATGCTGGTATTTGCATGCCCGTGTGGGTTGTGATGTCCTCCAATTACCGGCATGCGGTATTCGCTCCATGAAGGGGCGCGTGTATGTGCCCATGCTGGTATGAGGGGGCACGGTACAGGCGGTGCCGGTATTGGCGGGTTGTCGGGTCGTAATGACCCGGACCCGTTAACGATGCCACTATTATCATTCCACCTTCCTTTTTTCATAACCTCCATTCTCGTAATGAGGCCCATGGTTTTTTGGGGAAGTCCAGGCCAGACTGGCTGGAGCCTTCCCAATATTGTATTTTGTGGGTATGCCCGTGGGGTAAGACCTGGGTGAATGCAGTGTGTGACGAATATGCATTCCGTGTTATGGGTGTCTAGTATCTGGTGGTTGACACAATGACTTAGGCAGCCCTGCCCGAAACTGGTATGAATGCAGTGTGGAGTGCTGAATGACTGGGTGCTTGTCCGAATCCACATTCTGTGTTGTGAGTGTCTCGATGGAGAAGAATGGCCTGAATGCAATGTGAGCCTGATTGATTGGCTGCCTGATTGCCTGAATGCCCTTCTGAGCGATTGGCTGCCTGAGTATGACCCAGCATAGTGAATGGGAGATCAACAGTATATCTGGGTGCCTCTCACTGATAGAAATAATTCAGAAGCTGAAGTAGAAACTGACATCGAAACTGAGGCCGTTCAGAAGCTGAAGTAGAAACTGACATTGAAGGCCTCATCACGAATTGGGCAGTAATGTTAATCCCCATTCCCCATTGAGCCCATTCGGGAATGCCCCATTCCCCATTGGGCTGAATGGGGAAATTTTGCGCTAATACTGCCGGCGGATTTCCCGCCGGCAGTATGAGCGCAAATTTTCGGCGATTTTCCCCCCAGCTTAGAGCTGGGGCGAAATCCGCGGAAGTCCTGATTTGGCGGACCCTTAAATCCGGCGGTAATAGCGCTACCGCCGGATTTAAAGGTTACCGCCAAAGTCGTGATGAGGCCCTGAAACTGATGATTAACTTTGAAGCCCACTGAAAGAAGAAGAAATGCTGCTGCTGTCCTTTGCTAATCTGAAAACTGCTGTGCCTTCGAGGAACTGATCCAAGAGAGGACCTGGCTAGGAGACCTCTTTCAGAGCTACGAGGGACCATCGTGCACCAGCTGATCTTTGCCAAAGCTCCCTGGTACACAGACCTACAAAAGACTGCCGACCAGAGATGGAGACCACTGCGGAATCACAAAGAGAAATGCCCCAACCTTGAAGTCCATCACCGTCGACGACCGCTGTTGCCGACCGGAGCGGCAATGGTCCTTTGCCTAAGAACATTGAAACAATGACTCCCTTGCTCATCCTTGTCGACCGCTTTCGTCCTGCCGGAGAAAGTCAAGGCCGCTGATGAGAGAGGTGGGTCGCCCACCACTGGAAGAACGCAGAGACGTCGGACGAATAGACCCCCGTGCTAGGCCAAAGTTCTTCAGTATCTCTTTGTGGATACGAACACTTGTCGTCGAGGTGCCCCGCACGCCTCAGCTTGCAGGATGTTTTCGACCGATTGTCAACGAGCACCGCAAGAATCGAAGCTGCTGCCGCAACAACAGTGTTGACCCTTTTTGTTCACCGAAGCTCGATGACCCGTGGCTTCTGCCTGAAAGGGTGGGCACTCAAGAAGGGCCAGTCGACGACTTATCGAAGAACTCTATGTAACCAGGTACTTTGGGATTGTAGACCTATTTAGAAGGAAATAAGACTCTTGAGAACAATATATGGACTGGGCTTGTACGATATATCTTTATTTACAGGTTGCCCAGGAGGAAGGATCCTCGCACAGAACTGTGTCTAGGGTAGGGGCCACTATTCTGCCTATTCTTCTAACCAACTGCTTTTCCTCCTATGTCTATTGTTGGTTCACTGATTTATTGATTTGTGTGACAATAGACTACGTCTAGTTAATGTACTTTAAAGGAATCAAAGTAATTGTGGTACCACATAGAACTGTGTATATATTTGGCATTGTAGATGAACCGAGCACAAAGTGAGTTATTGTGATTGTGTATATAACCTTGAACCTTAATTATATAAAGACTGTATTTGAACTAATACAGGCGGTCATTACAACCTTGGTGCTAAGTGCACCAACTTTACCACCATGGTGTAAACTATGTTTACACCATGGTGGATGGCGGATTTACCGCCCCATTCCAAGGTGAGTGGGGCGGTAAATCCCCATTTCCCATTTTCCCTTCCCCATTCCCATTTTTGCCCCATAGGGCATAATGGGAGTGGGGAAGGCGCTAATTACGCCGCCGTAAATTACGGCGGCGTAATTAGCACCATGGCGGGTTAGCGCCATGGACTTTAACGCCTGCCAAAAGCAGGCGTTAAAGTGGGAATCCGGCGTTAAGGGTTAACGCAGTCGTTAACCCTTAACGCCGGGGTTGTAATGACCTCCACAGTGTGTGGACATTCCTTTGTGGGTACTTGGGGACTACACTGTACATAAGAACCAGCCTACATCACCTCCTGAGAGCTAAGCCTTGATTGCTCGACTACGTTACCAATAATAGAGAGTCTTGGCTGGGGTCCTCTGTGCCTCTCCTCTGCTATATAGAGAGCAGGAGTACAGATACCCCTTCCAGTCTTTACACTGGTGGAAGTGGTGGGATGCTAATGGTTTTAAGAATCAGTGTGTAACCTTGCCACTTACAAAATATCTGCACTTTGTTAAATTGAGGTTTAGTTGTGTACAAGATAACTACATTACAAGCAATAGCGTCTATTGCAAATGGTAAATTGACTCGGATGAGCTTGGAGGCTCTCCAGAGTGCTTGTGAAGCCAGGGAGTTAGACTTTGTGGATAAGTCTAGGGCTGAGCTGATAGCTGCCCTGGTGGATTACCAGACTGATTGTGAAGCTCTTGAAGGGGGGAATATAACCAATGGGGACGCTGCCCCTGGGGTTGTTATTGAATCTGATTCTGGGAATGCCACCACTCCTGCTGCCTCTGTTCCGTTCTCCAGCAATTTTGCGTTAGGGAATTCCCCAGAACTTGAGTTATTAAGGATGAAGTTAGCCTTTGAATACAAAAAGTTGGAAATATAAGCTCAATTTAAGAAAGAGGAGTTGGCACAAGTGATCCTTAAGGCCAGGTATCTGGAACTAAAGGATAAGGACCTTGAACTTAAAAACAAGGACACTGAATGTCAGAAAATCCAGCTAGAGAAAGCTAGGGTGGAGACTTCAGCGAAACCAGTTGAGAGTGTCAGGTCCCCAGCCACCAAGTTTATGAAAGATTTGGCTGGTGTGTATGCAGAGGGTTCTGATATCCTCCAATGGATTGAAGCGTTTGAGGCGGCTTGTCGAATCCTTGATGTTGACAAGAGAGATTGGGCTAAGTGTTTGTTAAGCAGAGTGCCTCAGACTGGATATGACTGTATTCTGAAGCTGAGTGTGCCAGAAAATGGTCAGTATGAGTGCATGAAGTCTGCTTTGATTACGAGGTTTGGCAAGACACAGACCCAATACCTTAAAAGGTTCAGGAAATTTAAGAAACGAGAGCATGTGTCTTGGGTTGACTGGGTGAGTGCTGCACACATAAACATGATGGGGTGGGTTGATGGTTACAAAGTGAAAACGTTTGTTGAATTTTCACACCTTTTGTTTTTTGAGCATTTTTCGGAAGCCTGTTCACCAGAGCTGTGTCAGTATGTTGCTGACCAGAACATTTTAGAACCCGTTAAGCTAGCCAGGCTGGCTGACAAGTGGGTCTCCCACCGGGTGTCCCCTAAGGACTCCAGTGGGAATGACAAGGGCAAAGAAAAGGGGACCTTCTAGAAGGCTGAGGAGTCCCAAAAGCAATCACAGTCGAATAAGCCAAAACCTTCCTCTCCTAAGACCCAAAACTCTAGTGGGGATAAGTCCTATGTGGGTGGGAGTAAGAGTAGTGGTCCACCTGCTACAAAGCAGGCTCCCAGTGGTTCCAGTACCGTACCCCGCATTCCTGGCACTTGTTGGGAATGTGGGGCTCTGGATCACAAGAAGGGTGACTCCAAGTGTAAAGGTAAGACACTTGGAGTCCAGGCTGTCAGCCTGACCTACCCTTACCCCATGCCTGAGGTCGAGGCCACTGTCCTCCCCTCCTCTACAGGGATCACATTCGGTGCTCCTGTAGAGATTTCCCTAGTGTCCCTTGGGGCCTGGGACCAGTATGCAGAAGTACTGGCGACAATCCCACAGAACACCCGTAGGTTTTTGAGAAGTGTCCTCTTGAATGGCCAGCCTTCTACTGGCTTGAGAGACACTGGGGCGAGCATGACAGTGGTGTACAGGACCCTGCTCAAGCCAGAGGACTATGTAGGTGCTCCTCTGAGAACCACCAGGTTAGCTGGTGGGCCTCCCAAATTATCGACCTGTAGCCTTAGTCAACATTACGATTGGAGACAAGACAGCGAAGCTTCCTATCCTGGTTCAGGACAACGTGCCTGCTAACATTTTGTTAGGAAATTATTTTGTAGAAATGGGGATCTACCCATGGCTGCTGCGGCGGTCACCCGATCACAGGTCCCACCAGGTCCGGTACCCTCACTGACAGGGAAACCCAAGGCACAACGAAGAAGGAAGAGCAAGAAAGCCGCCTCTGCGAAAGGGACCCCTTCTCTTCCTGCTGCCCCTGCAGCACGCATTGGTATTCATGCTCCGGATGGGCTGAATCCAGTGGTAAACCCAAACTCAACTCCTGAGGGAGACGAGGCAGAAGACTCTCCTGCGGGAGAGGTTCTCAAGCCCAAGGACCACGCCTTACCTTCAATGCCTGTTGGCTGAAGGGGGACCCTCCCGGGCAGCCTTCTGTAAGAGTCAGAGAGAGTACCATTCTCTCGAGGGTCTAAGGAAACAGGCCCTGTCCCAGGCACAAGGAGAAGTGCCTAGGACATTCTGGATCTATTGGGAGGGTGAGCTCCTTGTTAGTGAGTCCACTAAGCCTGAACCTGGTGCCCAGGTTTACAGGCCCTTCCTACTGCAGTTGGTGCATGAGGTGCCCTTAGCTGGTCATCTTGGCACCAAGAAGACTAAGCAGAGGTGTTCTGCCCATTTCTACTGGCCCCGGATGGGAGTAGAAGTGGAGTCCCACTGCAGGACCTGCCCAACTTGTCAGTTGTCTGTCAAGACTGGAGGCAGTGTCATTGCCCCACTGCAGCCATTGCCAGTGGTTGGCACACCGTTTGAGAGGGTGGGCATCGACATTGTCGGTCCCCTTGACCCTCCCACTTCAGGTGGACATCAGTTCATCCTGGTCTTAGTGGATCATGCCACCAGGAACCCCGAGGATATAACCCTTTGGACTATTACTGCCAAGGTGGTTGCCAGGGCTCTCCTGGGCATTTTTACCCGGGTGGATTCCCTAAGGAGGTTGTCTCTGACAGAGGATCCAACTTCATGTTGAGTTACATGAAAACCATGTGGAAAGGGTGCAGAGTTACCTACAAGTTCTCCACCTCCTACCATCCTAGACCAGTGGTCTGGTCGAGAGATTTAATAAAACTCTCAAGGGCATGCTAGGCACTTTGGAAGAGCCCCTATGGAGGAAATGGGATCTCCTCCTGCCATGCCTGCTGTTTGCTTACAGAGAGGTACCTCAGGAGGGTGTTGGTTTCAACCCCTTTGAGTTACTCTTTGGACATCCCGTGAGGGGTCCCTTGCCTTGATCAGAGAAGGTTTGGAAGCCACCCCTCCAGGTCCTGCCCAGCAAGTGGGGGACTATGTGTTAGGGCTCAGGCAGAGGATGACTCAGATGATGGGTCAGGTGACAGTGAATCTCAAGGCAAGCCGGGAATTGAATAAGTACTGGCATGACCTTAAAGTCTCGCAAGTGGATTGGACTAGAGGACAGGAGATCCTTGTGATGGAGCCTACAGAGCCTCGAGCTTTGGCAGATAAGTGGAATGGACCCTTCAGGATAATCTCCAAGATGGGCAAAGTCAATTATCTAGTTGACATGGGAGTCCCTGGGGTAGACCCTCAGGTATTCCATGTTAATGATAATGATGATAATGATGTGTTATTTATATAGCGCCTTAATCGAAGGCGCTTTACAGAGCACATATTTACATACAATGGGGGTCATTCTGAGTATGGAGGTAACCAAACCGCTATTAGCGGCATGGCTACCCCCATAGCGGGTACCGGGTACCGGGTCCGGGTTCCTTGAATGAGGAATTACCAGGCCATTCCGACCTTGGAGGGCCCCGTAATTCCTCATTCAAGTAACCCGGACCCGGTACATCCCCATTCCCATTTGAGCCCTTATAGGGCTCAATGGGAATAGGGAGGATGCTAACAACGGGCCCGTTAATAACAGGCCCGTTGTTAGCATCCTTTTCTGCTCGCGGGACCCGCTAAAAACGCCTGGTTTTACCAGGCGTCCTTAGCGGTTTCCTCCGAGCAGACTCGAAATGGGGCGGTAAGGGGTTGACGGCTCGGGCACCTTTACCGGCACCATTAACCCCTTACCACATACCTCGTAATGAGGTCCAATATCACCCAACCGAAATTGGTACTCATTTATTGGCCTCGGAAGGATGAAAGGCTGAGTTGGAATTGACGGGATTCGTACATGTGACCTGCAGCTCAAGCTCAGATTGCAGCAGCAAGCGCTCAACTCGTTGAGCTATCTTACTCGGGTATGTTAACAGGCTCAAACCTTTCCATAGGCAAGGAGAAGTCTCATGTCTCTTGCTGGCTTCCGAGCAAGAAGAGGATGAGACCGAGCCCCTTCCTGATTTGCTGCGTAGCAACCCTCAGGATGGCTCAGTGGTGGGAGTGCATCTCTCTCCAGATCTGAAATAGAGCAGCAGAGGGCCTGCAGGGCTTTGCTCCGGCAGTATGCCTCTCTGTTCTCACTGACACCAGGCCTTACACTGTGGTGTAGACACGAAATTGACACTGGTGACAGTGTGCCTGTCAAAAGCAGGTGCTACCGTATGTCAGATACAGTTAAGAACCACATCCAGGCTGAGGTCACCAAGATGTTAGATCTGGGTGTAATTGAACCCTTAACCAGACCCTGGTCCGATTCAAGGCAAGTTCCCAGGCCGGAAGCAAGGATTGGCGGTTCTGTGTGGACTACAGAGGAGTCAATGCCATCAGCAAAACTGATGCACTCCCATTGCCCAGGGCTGATGAGCTTGTGGACACCATAGGTGCTGCCAAATTTGTGAGCACCTTTGACCTTACCTTAGGCTATTGGCAAACAGCTCTGTCGGACCATGCCAAGGAAAAGTCGGCGTTCTCAACACCTGAGGGACTCTACTAGTTTAGGGTCATGCCTTTTGGGTTGAAGAATGCACCTGCCACTTTCCATCGTTTAGTCAATCATGCACTCAGTGGCCTGGATGCCTTTTATGTGGCCTACCTAGACGACATTGCCTTCCACAGTTCCACTGGGGAGGTGCACTTGACTCACTTGGATAAAGTGTTGCAAGCCTTGAAAAGGGCTAACCTCACTATCAAGGCCACCAAGTGCCAGATAGCTCAGGGGAAAGTCACTTATCTTGGTCATGAGGTAGGAAGGGGTCAAATCCAACCTCTCCCCAGTAAGATACAGGATGTACATGACTGGGAGACTCCCATTACTCAAACCCAGGTGAGAGCCTTTTTGGGCCTCACTGGGTATTATCGCAATTTCATGGTGGACTATGGAACCATAGCTGCACCCCTGACAGCTCTGACTTCGCCCAAACAACCAAGGAAGGTTAATTGAATGGAAGACTGTCAGAGGGCATTTGTTGGCTTCAAAGAAAGTCTGTGTAGGGCACCTGTGTTATGTGCACCTGACTGCAGCAAACACTTTATTGGTCAGACGGATGCCTGCGACACTGGAATTGGAGCTGTCTTGTCCCAGTTAGATGACAAAGGGAGGGAACATCCGATCATATTCATCAGTAGACAACTCAAGGGTAGAGAACTTAGGTGGGCTACCATTGAAAAGGAATGTTTCAGTATAGTTTGGAGCCTTAGGCGTTTTAGGCCCTACCTTCAAGGTCCAAACAGATTATAAGCCCCTGAGGTGGCTTATGCAGATGAAGGGTGAAAACGTGAAACTGCTCAGGCTGTCCATTAGCCTGCAAGGGCTAGACTTCACCATAGAGCACAGACCAGGGAAGAGTCACAATAATACAGATGGCCTTTTCAGAAGATATGTTGCCCGTCTGGATGCGGGTGTCTATCTCTCAGGAGATTAGACACCCTAACCTATGTCTGGTGGGGGGGGCGACTGTGATGCTAGAAAAGCATTGCAGGGACAGGGCCTCCGTATCCTTGTCCTTTATTGACTTATCATGTATGTTCGGTCTTGTTTTCCGCACAGGAGTTCCTTTCGCTTTAGTAACATTATTGTTATGCTCCCTGCACTCTTTATATACTGCAATCACAGCGTCCTAACTGCCTGTATATCGTATGTTCTGCACTAGCCTACTGTTGCATATGTCATGTTGTGAAACAGCCTACTAATGAACGCACATATTTCGAATTAGCCTCTAGTGCAAAGTACTACTCCCATTTGCCAGCAACTGCCAGCATATTTCATATCAACCCACTATTGTGCAACCCATGTATACTGAAATAGTGCACTGCCTCAAATGTATTACTTCCGATTGACTGCCCTCATCCTAGCCGCCTTGTAAGGCCTTAGGTTAGATTTTTGTACCTAACTTTCCTGACCTCCTTATCCAAGCTTACAGCGCTTACACTGCCAGTAGCACACCCAGCAGGTTAGCCTCCTACCATGGCCTCCCTAAGAGGAGCGACACTTGCCATGGCTACCTTCCTACTCTATCCGCCCGAAGCCAAAAAACGGAGTTATTAGGAATGACTAAAGAGAGAATAGATATCGATAATTTATCATCTAAGACTTTTCCTGGAGATGAGAGAATGAAGGCAGACATATTAGTGAGCACAAAGGGTGCAGTAACCTCTGTGGAAAACCTGCCGATAGAATTTAAGAAGAACCCAATCTTCGGTATCGATACTATGTTTCCGTTGTTTCATAGGAGGAAGAAAAGGAAGCTGGCGTATAGGGCGGCAAAGGCCATACCACTGCAGAACAAAATCTAAAGATATTCCCCAACAAAAAAGAGAAATTTAATGAAGCAAAAAATGTCTTCCGCAATTTAACCACACCGCTGGCTCGTGCTATATTCACCTCTGGGTGTATTGTGAAGGATGATAATCATGATGATGCTGCTGGAATTGAAGGGTCATATAAAATGGAAGGGCTAATTGATACCACCAAAGATTTTACGTCTTCCCCTGACGAAATATATGAACAGTGCGACTTCTCAACGTACATGTCGGATGATGAAGTAGGAGGTGGCACAATGACCGACATCAAACAGGCCTCTCGGTTTCCAGTGTTGGATACAAATAAGATCCAAGGAGGACAGGGCATTTCGACCATGAATCAGGCCTCCAATATTTTGAGGAATCTTCGATGCCCAGCAGAAGTCGAGCGAACAACGAGACCTGACGATGCAAGCCATAACTCGTTGATACTGATCCAGAAAAGTGCTGAAGAGAAGATGGAAAAAGGTGATGGAAGGAACACGGCCTTGGATTTCGCACATTGGAAGAAAAGCGAATAATGGCAGATGAAAAATTCCAAGTAAAGAACAATGAAGCCTGGAATCCATTGACAACACCACTTTTCAATAACATTCCTAGCAAACCAGACGTGCAGGTGGTGGGAGAGCAGGGGAAATTGTCCTTCCTGACTCACAAGGATTTAAAGATATCAACTGGGAAAAACAAGGATGTGGTCTGTTCTGTTCTCCTTTTGGAGCGCTTACTAACGGCAAACAATGGTTTGATTCTGAATAGGGTGAACGTGCTGAGGCTATTCCATCATATCCCACTATTGAGGTTCATTCCCACAAATGATATACAAATCATAGCATTTCTGAAGGAAACTCAAGTGGATAAAGTACGTTTGCGCCTAAATGCAAATGCGATTAAATCATTGTCATTGGAGGAGGCACATCTACTCTTGCCATTGGGCTTCCAATTGAAAGACCCTTCAATGAGTGAAATGCCGGAACGTACGGTAAGGTTCAGCCTAAATTCATCAAATAAAGAAAATAATGACGAAAAACCACAATCTGAAGCTTCATTACGTGGCCCAGAAAATGTGAGGAATTGGAGAAGGGACTTGGGGGAAATCAGAAAAATAATGAAAGGAATTCGTATTCTAAACTTGTATTGGAACCCCCGGGTAATAAACCCGAGAACAGAGATAATTGTTGAGGGGTATGCACAGTTCACTGATCTTCTGATATTGGTGTGTGGTGATCTAAACACCTTCTGTGTGGATATTATATAGGGGATATTATATAGGGGACGAAAGTGCGGATGGCCGATTCTATGAGGCCATGCGAGCGAGAGATCTACACATGTAGAATGGGCAAACCCCAGGTGATACACCTAGCCTTGCAATCTAGTCCAATGGATTGTACTGAAAGGCTTTGGACTACCTCTATGCTTCATGCATGCTGATAGAAAGAGCCCAAACAATGGAAGTACTGCTGAAGGGGAGCAGTGGTCATGCACTTCTAAAATTGGTCTGTACTTTAGCCTTGAGGAGATGAATAGACAAGTGGAATTTTAGGCTGGAAATCTCCACAGGTAGAAATGGTCTGCATATGGACATAGCACCATCAGCCTGCTTTACTCGGGTCCTTAACCAAAAGCTGCTAAATGGTCAGGCAGCAATTGACTATACTGCCCTTTAGCTGACTTCATGGTAAAATGTGCAAACAGATTCAAGCTGAACGTTACCCGAAAACATACTTCAAATTCTATGGGAAGTTGTTTTCCCCAAACAAACCCATTCCGCCATAGATAGTGCAACGTTCAGATGGTCCCTGGGGGATTCCATTTGATATGTTGGATCTGGAATGTTTGATTAAAAGGGCCAATGTGTCGGGTGCTCCAGGCCCGGATGGACTCACTTATGCCATGATTAAGCAGGCTAAAGAACTGTGGATACCATTGATGGTTGCTCTTTTTTTTAAGTGGGTAAATAACCTGTGTGACATCCCCACCATGTGGAAATCGGCAATAGTGGTCCCGATATTCAAGAGGGGTAATAGGGCGGACCCTTCAAACCATCACCCTATTTCCCTCTTGGATGTCTTAGGCAAGATGGTCACTTCATTGATTCTCCTCAACCTTCAGAAGTGGATGAAGTCAGTTACCAGAATGGACCTGAATCAGTCTGGGTTTGTGATCTCAACCTGTTCCTATTGAATCTTTTGAAGTGGAAGGGATTTAAAGAACAGTCAAAGATATAAAGTCGACCTTAAGAATGCATTTGATAGTGTGGACAGGAGAATCCTGTGGTCTAAACTCAAAGCTTGGGAGGGTCCCTCGGACTTGCTTGAGGCTATGAAAGGTATAACGGTTTGAGGCAGGGGTGCCCATACTCTGAAGTTATCCAAGGAGATCCAGATCTTTTCCGCTGAAGATAGGAAACCAGCAGGTAGGCTGGCTGCTTCATGCGGATGACCAGACTCCCATAGGCTTGCAACATCGACTGCAAGTTCTATAGACATACTTGGAGGGAAATCGGTTAGAAATAACCTTCTCCAAAACAGAGATTCAGATTCTTGGACTCCTGGGAAATAAATCAAAGAAATATTTTGGATGATAGTTGGGCCGGGAGTTTTTAACTGAGACCCCTCATGTATGGTACTTTGGCACTTGCTCCTCATCAATTGGACGGCTGATACATATGAATCATGGAAAATTCTCTGTCCTCCCGGTTTTTAATTTTTATAAATTCAATGCAGCCCCAACTTTAATCTATGGGGCCAAAGCATTCCTGTGTACTCAGCTGAATTTATGGAATGTTTTTGAGGGTTCATTTTGGCGAGCAATCTGAATACTCTTGCAGAGAACTCCATCTAGGATAATTAGGTCTGAGTTGACCCTGATATACTTGCAAGCCAGAGTAATCTGGAAAAGATTAGTCCTTTATCGCAAATGCGGCATGCCGGATGGTCCTCTGGCATATGATATCTTGAACAGGGAACTGGCGAGGGGTACGGAGCGCTTAATGAGTTATTGAGGAATAAGGTTTCATGATATTTTAGACTCTTTGGGAGTGAATCATGACATCTTAAACACAAAACCAGATAAAGTAAAAAGAAAACTGTGGCAGAAAGATTGGGTGGCAATGCTCGACGCCAAAACCAAGCAGGGTTTGATTGATGCCTAGAAATTCGAGGCCAAAGCACGCAATGATCATCTAAATACTTGCAGAAGTTTCCCTGCCCTCATTTAGAGCAGTCTTTCTGAAATTTAGGGTAAATGGCTACTCATCCAACAAAGTCAAGGCGCTCTATAATAAACAGGATAAAGAGACTAGCTTTAGATTCTGTGATATTAAGGAATGGGACAAATCCCTAAAACATAGAACCCTGTGTTGTACCGGCTTGACAAGTCCCAGGACACCTGGGAAAGTTTATTGAAATGAAAAAAGAAATATTTAGTGCTGATCATTGGTGGCTGGCATTGCTTTCTGGGGAAAGGTTTTCTGTGACCTTCGCCCTGATTAGATTTTTAAAGGAAATGTTTTTAAAGATTTAAATTGGTTGAGACCATTGTGATATTGGGACGATGGTTTTGGTTTAAAATTGGAAATGTAAATGTGGTAAGGATTGTGATTTTTAAAGGATGTAAGAAGTTGACAAAGGTTTGTAATAAACCATTTGTAATACAAAATAAAATAAATATAAATAGTACCCTATTAATTTCAAGAAGGCTCTTAGATCTCTTTTGGTTTTAGGTGATGGTGCTTCAAGGATTGTTTTAACTTTTCGGAGGTGTACCATATTGTTCCCTAC
Source organism: Ambystoma mexicanum (assembly GCF_040938575.1). Taxonomy (NCBI): domain Eukaryota; kingdom Metazoa; phylum Chordata; class Amphibia; order Caudata; family Ambystomatidae; genus Ambystoma; species Ambystoma mexicanum. The sequence continues at coordinate 1,686,659,527 of NC_090937.1, read as the reverse complement.
GGAGAAGCCTAGGTGTTTTATGGTTGAAAAGGGTGATGACTGATAGTCATCTTTGAAGACTAAGGGAGAGGAGGATGATCTGGTAGTCTGCAATTTTTGGGTGTCTTTGAAGTTAACGCGACATGATTGAGAATACCCCATAAACCTCTCTGCGATATTAGATATTACTTGTTAATCATACGAATCTTTGACCAATCCCAGATCTTAGAGGGGGGCAGAAAGGGTTCTTGTTGCCAGTTTTCCAATGAGGAAAAGTAAGGAGATTGTGAGGGAATATTTTGTATTAAGGTGGAAACCTGGGGAAATCCCTTCCAATAATAACTTCCTCAGTGTGACCTGGTATAACAGTTTGTATTCCATTGATGTTAAAAGATAGGGGTATTTTGGGATCTATTTCTTTGTCCCGTAAACACATGTAATTCGTACTCATTTTCAGTTTTCAAGATCTTCTCGAAGAACAAGGTCTGCCCGAATAGTGGTTTGTTTACTCCCAGAATCTTATAAGGCTTGTACTGATCTAACATTGATAATGGCCAGTTCATGAGTACATTCTGTAGGTGAATTACAAAAGCAAACACTTAGGGTTTCAATCTCCTTTTCTAGCTCTTCCCATTTATCTCCCATTAGGAGTCCTACTTCCATGGGTTCTTCTTTCTTATTTTTTGGACAGTTAAAGCTTTGGTTTTAATGGTCCTAATTTAATCTATTTTCCCTTCTTATCCACCTTTCTCCTCCTCTTTATAAAACCAATCCCTATTTTTAAAAGGATTCCCTCCTCTTTCATGTAAGAAATTCTTTGAAAGAGGAAGTCCCTTATTATCTCTCTTGTTTTTTTGTTTTATGTACGGACTGAAAATGACGGTTGCCCTCAGAAAAATGGTGAGCAGTAACACTGATCTTTGTAAGGGGGGGCAAGGAAGTAGTAAATTGTTCAATAGTTAACATTTCTATTACATTTCTGTTACTTCTGGTAATGTTTTTTTTCCCATCAATAAAGAGATGGTATTCTTTATACTTTTCGCCTAATTCCAAGGGAGTTTCTCCTGGATTTAGTCTGATATTACATCGTTTTTGCCAACAGAAATTGCTATTACCCCCTCTTAGTAATAGACCCTGATATTTTCAAAGGTGACATTGGGCCTCATTACGAGTTTGGAGGTAAGTAACAGTCCTTACCGGCATGGAGCAAATACTGTGGGCTTCATTACACGGTAGGCGGTAACCATGGCGCTATTAGCGCCATGGTTGCCGCCGGTATTTTACCGTGTCCGCCTTGGTGGATGGCGGAATCACCGCCCTACTCCAAGGTGAGCGGGGGCGGTAATTCCCTATTCACTAAGGCCCTTCCCCATTCCCATTTTTGCCCCCATAGGGCATAATGGGAATGGGGAAGGTGCTAATTACGGTACCGCAAATTGCGGTACTGTAATTAGCTCTGAGGTCCCTTTGCGGCACCCTACTTTAACGGCTGGTAAAACCAGCTGTTAAAGTCGGTTCCCGCAAAGGGAACTCGCAGTAAGGCGGTAGGGGTTTACCGTTACTGGTGCCCTTACCGATACCGGTAAACCCCTACCGCCTACCGTGTAATGAGGCCCTGTGTCCGTATAGTAAAGAGCCCGCTAATAGAGGGCTATTACGAGTCCTCGTGCACGAGCTTAGCGGCATGCCGGTAACGACATTACTGGCATGCTGCTAAAGTCCAAAAAAAGGCCCTTAGCGGCATCATGGGAAGCGCAGACAGCACAACCGCTGGAGTCCTCCTCTTAATAACGTGACCGGCATCAATGGATACAGCATTAGTGGGCACCGCTATCAGCGCTGACCGCTAATAGCGGTGGCCGTAAATATGCAGACCGGAAGAAGCGTCATCTCACAAGAACGGAAAAGAGCACGGCGTCCATCTTGAAAAACACAATCCATTGCCATCCTCACCACACAGGACCTACAGCCTATTTCTGACTACAGATATCAGCCTACACCACCAGCATCATGCCCAAAGCGGTAAAAAAAGGCGCTTCCCGGCAGTGCAAAGAGCGCTTTAATGAGGATGAACTTAATATGTTGGCAGAGGCACTGGCAGACAATGCAGAGGTTGTTTTTGCAAACAACGTCAAGAGAGAGGCAGTGATAAAGAAGAAAGAGATCTGGCAACTTGTTGCCGAATGAGTCAGTGCCGTAGGCAACACCCCCCGCACAATCAAGGATGTTCGCAAGCGTTGGGACGACCTGCGCCTGAAAGTCAGGAACATTCTGTCCGCAAACCGGAGCCAGGCCATGGCTACTGGAGGTGGTCCTAGCTCACCCATCAAGCTTAGTCGGTGGGAGGAGATCTGCGCCACCACGATTGGCATCGAGGCCATAGAAGGTGTGGGCGACATGGAACGTGGCGCCACCTCATCGGCGGATGGAGGTGAGGGTCCTAAGAAAACACTGTAATGCTAAGTATGATGATAGTCCACCAATTAGTCCGTACAAAGAGGCAATGCATGGCCCAATACATACACATTGACACATCCCTGCCTAGATGCCGTTCACAGCACAGACACATGCCCATGCATGCAGCATGGCAATGCCATACCTGACACACACCACACAAATATGAAAATGGCATAAGTCACACTGCACGCAGTCCACAACAGAAATGCATGTCACATAGCATACGCCAGTTCCATCATGAGTGACCCCGACGGATGCCTGCATGCTCCACCCATAGAGCAAGCAACGTGATCATCAAAACTCCACTGCCTAATCCCCTCTAATGTGTAGAAGAGCAATAATACCAATGTATGCATGATGCTTGTCAAACCATCACTTATGCCGTCCCTCTCTTGGTCCCCCTCAGGCTCAGATCCTGACAGCGAGGCCCGGGACTCACCCCCACAGGCAACAACTCCCCGGAAGAGGGCCAGGGAGGAAGGCAACAGACCTTCCACATCGAAAGGCCCAGCCAAGCCATGACAGCCACTGAAAGGGCAAACAGCACAGGATGCCATTGCACTGGTGCCGCTAATGGCCATTGCTACACTCCCCACAACACCTGTGTCACCTGCACAGGAGACAGTGGGCGATGCGGCACATTCAGCAGAGAACAGCTCTGTTGGGGAGGCGGCAGCTAAGGCACCCCAGACAGACGATGATGCGCAGGGCCAGGTGTGTGGTCCTGTCGAGGACGACTCCTCGCACCTTCCTGCTACACCCAGTCTCGCACCATCACCCCAGGTCACACCTGTGTACTCCTACCATGACACCACACCGGAGCAGTCTGGAGGAGAGGCCGTACAAGGGAGCATGAGTCCCACAGAGGAGACACATGGATTTGCGGATGTTAGACATGCACCCTCCACCTCCACTGTGTACAGGCGGGGGTGCAGCAGATAGGACATGCAGTGCAGCGCCAGGAGGAACTCACAGCCCTAATGAGGGAGTTTGTTGCAGACAGTGCCCAGGCAAGGCAGGAGGGGCGCAACAACACTGCGTCCCTCAGGCAGCTCATTGAGGTAAGCACTAAAAGATTATGCGAGGAGGTATCTGCTCTGAGGCAGGTCCTCACCCACATAGCTGATTCCTTGGAGGCTGAGAGTCCGGCCCCCAGACTGGAGGAAGCGGCCACCCCTTTGTCGGGGGGAAATTCTGCCGGGGTCGGCTGGGCCGTCCGCGGACCTCCGGGCAGGGAGGCCCCACCTCCTCCCGTATATCCCAAAACCAACAGAGTATGAGACACACGCAAGAAGCAAGGTGGTTCTGCTGTTTATTAGACAAAACGGCAGGGATGGGTCAAGGATCGTACGCGTCCGTCCTGACACACACACAATCGTGGGGCTCGCAGGCCCTTTTTACCTTAGTATGACGCGCTACTTGCGTCACCTTAGAAAGTTTAGCAAAAAACCTATCTCCACTCTGGATTGGTTGCTCGAGTGGTAGGGTTAGTATAGCATACGTATAGAGAACAGTGTTAGTGGTTGAGGGTCAGTCAGGTGATATACTTGGGTTGTCCCTTCAATTTGATACATGAAAATTGTTACATGAAGACCCCCGAGGATTGGTCAATGTTAATGGCGTCAGTGATAAGAGCCCCATGTTCTGATTGGTCCGCTCGCGAGCCTCCCAGTCTGGGACCATCGCCGTTCCCAGCTCGCGGTGCATCTGTTATTTGCAACAATGTTTCACTATGGGTATGTGCAGACAATGCGAGGATTTATTCATATGCTGGAGGGCCGACTACTCCCACTGTCGCAGATGTCCATTGAATTGTATCTGCCTGTGTCTTGTAACCGGGGATTCAGGCGTCTCCTTCCTCCTGGCCTTGGCATCCTGTCAGGTTTGGCTTGGTCACGTGAGGTGGGACCGTGGTTGAGGCAGAATTCTGCACAGTTAATATTGTTTTTTCCACTGTGTGCCTGGTTTAATTTGCAGGTGCGACTTTGACGTCGGCTTGCGGCGTGCGAGATTGCAACATTGTGCCTTGGCTGTCTGCTTTCAGAATGCGAGTTTGCAACATTGCGCCCTTGGCTGTCTGCTTTTGCCGGGCTCATTCTGCAGGGTCAGCAACCGGACTCTTGTTCATTTAATGTTCATGGAAGCTCTTGCTTGCGGCCTACTTGGGTCTGGTGTATAGGTGGAACCGTTTGGTGCACAGGCGCTTTAGGTTGTGGTATCATATTGTATATTTCTCATTATGGCACCTGGGTTTAGGATAAGCGTGAGCAAGCTCTTTAGATGAGTTCATTGTGCGTCTTGCGTTTCTGCATTTTGAAAAGCCTATGTGAAAAATAATAAAGATGCACGTCCGTGGGTGTGTTCGTCACCTATGTCATAGCACTGAGTATGTTCTTCGTGTGGATTGGTGTGGGAGTGTCCAGTGTGCATGTTTGTACAGGTGTGCTGACCGTTGGCTAAGTCGTCATGGCATCTCTAACGATGTGTTGGTTTAGTCGAGTTCATCCATGCCGCAGGTGTCGACATGGGCAGGGCGGGCTGCTGGGCAGGTGGGTGGGCACATCCGTATGTTCCTGTACCAGGGTATTTGGTCGTCTGGTAGATAGGCAAACTCTTCTCGTGGCGGGTGCCTAGGCCGTGATCCTCTAGGCCAAGCGCGAGAGGGGATTGGCGGGAGCCTGTTGTTCCATTCTCCCACTTCACCTTCTTCATACAGCTCCACCCAAACTAGCCCCCTACACAGGTCAGCGCGCACCTTGCGCCGACCGGACATGTCGCCACCAGTTGCAGGAAGTTGAAGAATGTAGAAGGGGCAGCCTGATTAAGGCAATAGACGTAGACACATGAAGCATTTGCTTGGACACCATATGTGGGGGAGTTTTGGGGGGAGGTGGAGGAGGGAGAGGGTGTGTGGCGGAGTTGTGGGGGGAGTTGGAGGGGGGAGAGGGTGTGTGGGGGATTTGTGGGGGAGCGGGTGGGGGAGAGAGTGTGGGAGAGAGTGTGTGGGGGAGTTGTGGGCAGAGGGGGAGGGGGGAGAGGGTGTGTGGGGGAGTTGTGGGGGAGTTGTGGGGGGAGGGGAGAGGGTGTGCTAGGTGGAGGGTTTGAGCACGTAATTCTATTGGACAGTTTAATACACCTGTGGTGTAAAAAAAGAAAATCCTGAGTGGACAATCCTTATTGCATATGTGTCATTTATTGATATACAGTGCATAGTGTACATGTGCTCCCACACCCAGTGCCCACTGTCCCACTTTCATGCCACCCTCTGCAACCATGTGTGTTAGAAATATTGTGCAATCACTGACTGACACACAGCACGTCTCTCCTGTGCATCGGCACTGCGATGATGTGCGTGTTACGCTCACCTGGTATCCACCGGGACGCCACCCAGCCAGCTGGTCGCTGATGCGCTTCCTGATGGTTCCCCTGTGGTCTCGGTGTCAAGGGAATTCTGCCTGGAAAATGAAGACTATGGGCATCATTACACGGATGGCGGAGAACCATGGCGCTATTAGCGCCATGGTTCATGCCGGTAAAATACCGGCACCGCCTTGGCGGAAAGGGGAATTACCGCCCCATTCCAAGGTTGGCGGGGCGGTAATTCCCCCTTCCACCATTGCCCTTCCCCATTCCCATTTTTGCCCCATAGGGCATAATGGGAATGGGGAAGGCGCTAATTACGGTACCGGAAATTGCGGTTCCGTAATTAGCTCCCTGGGTCCCTTTGCGGGTTGGTTTTTAACGCCTGCAAAAAGCAGGCGTTAAATTCCCCAATCCGCAAAGGGACCTCGTAGTAAGGAGGTAAGGATTTACCGGTACCGGTAAAATACCGGTACCGGTAAACCCTTACCGCCATCCGTGTAATGAGGCCCTATGTCAGGACTGGGCAACCAAGGTAAGCAGTTTAATCCCCCACCTCCTTATATTTCCATACCCCTCCAGGTTCTCTTCTCACCTGGTTGCTGCAATCGGTGGGCTCTCCGTACTGCTCTCTGGGCAGGGGCGCGTTGGCTTTTGTGGGCGCTGGCGGTCCAGTTACTTCACTGACTGCGGCCCTTGTATTGTCTTTCATGTAGGTCTTATTGCAAGTAATGGCGTTGTATTTCTTGCATGCCTTTTGTCTGTTCTAATGTCTCTTTTTATCTCCTCTAGGGACGTGGAGTGTCCACTCGGAGAACGGGATGTGCTCGTTCTCACCGGGAGATGATGGCGCGCTATAGCGCTATGATGCGGTAAGGAGGCGCTTTGCGTAGCGCAGCGATGCCTTGTCCTCACTGACCTGTGTTTTTCCCTTTTAGTAGGTTGCGGAGAGTACCCAGCGCAGATGGGGTTTCCGGAGCAGTGCCGGTCGAGAAGTAGCCAGCCAGGTAAGTCTTTAAGCGCTTTTATGGTTGTAATGTCTCAAGTACCTCCGTTAATAATGTCTTTCTCCTTTTCTCAGGTCCCTTGATCCGGGCGGGGAACTCCTCCAACAGAGATGCCCAGGAGCTGTGAGCAGAGATGGATGAAGATTGCAGGTAAGATTCTGCTGCTAACGATGTTTCTTTGTTTTTTCTGCAGGTCCGGAATTCGTCGGGTTCGCGAGAAGCTGGACACGGTGAGCGTCACGTTGCTAGAAGCAAAGTAACACGAAGTGTGTGTTCTTGTTCGGGTGTGGTTTAAATAGCCACTGTAAAGTAGTCCCTAGGCCACCACACCCAAAGCACTAGACCGCATAGCTTGGTTCTTGGAACCCAGCCATGTGGAGGCCTCCATGTTGGCTGAAAGCCTAAATAAAGTAGTTCCTCAAGCAGATGTCTTTCCTTACTGATGAGCCTGGCGCCAAAGGTGCCAGGACTGGCCCCAAGAGGGCCTGAGAAGTGGATGCCAGGCCTTATTAGTGATCCGAGCCCTGATTCCACCTGACTTGTGGGCTTGCCAGTGGGGGTCATGGCTGAGGGCGTGACAGCACTCCCCCCAAGGCCCCTCCCAATGTGTGTCTTCTGCCTGGTCCAGGTTTGGTTGGGAAGTTTTGATGAAACTTCTTGATCAGACGTGGTGCATGAATGTTTTCACTTGGTTCCCAGGACCTATCTTGAGGCCCAAATCCTTTCCAGTACAATTTGGCTCTAGAGTACTTAGAGTCCAGGATGCCTTTGACTTCGAATTCGGGTTCTCCATCTATTAGTATAGGTTGAGGTGGTGTTTTGATTTGTGTACCGGGTTGTCCTGGTTTTAAGAGGGATACATGGAATACCGGATGGATTTATAGATTAGGTGGTAGATTTAACTTGACAGCTGCTAGGTTGATAATTGCCTTGATGGTATAGGGTCCCAAATATCGAGGTTGGAAGGTCCGGGTTCCTTTGATGGGGACATATTTGGCGGCTACCCAAACCTGGTCTCCTACTTTATAGTCTGGAGCCTTTTTCCAATGCTGATCGGCGAAGTGCTTTTGTTTTTTGTTTTCTTCAAAGATGTTCCTTTGCCTTTCTGAACGCTTGAGTGATGGTTGTATGAAGAGTCTTTACTGCGGACATTTCCAAGCTGGCAGGAAGGTCCAGTTCTGACAAAGGTGGATGTCTGCCATACAAGGTGTAAAACGGAGTTTGGCCTGTGCTAGAATGTACGGAGTTGTTATATGCGTACTCGGCTATCCACAGTAAATCCTTCCAATCTCTTCATTCATGGTGCAGCATGCACCGCAAATACTGCTCGAGGGTCTGGTTGGTCCTCTCAGTTTGGCCGTCTGTCTGGGGGTGGTGACTGGTGGATAGCCGGATGTCAATCTGAGCCATCACACAACAATTTCTCCAAAAATTGGATATAAATTGGCTGCCTCGATCGGAGACCAGAACTGATGGAAAGCCATCAAGCTTGACAATGTTTTCCAGAAATACTCCTGCTAGAGTGGATGCATCCGGGAGTCCTTTAAGCAGAATAAAATGTGCCATCTTTGAGAAAATGAATGGTGTTAAAGCCTTGACTTGGTGGCAGATCCGTAATAAAGTAGAGGGAAAGAGTGTGCCATGGAGGGGGACGGATGTCCAGTGGTTGTAGGGGACCTGATGGTTTCTGTTTCTGTGATTTATTTTGTGCACAGACGCCGCAGGATTGAACATACTGGACAATATCCTTATGCCAGGTAGGCCACCAAAAGTTCTTCTTTACCTTGGCTAAAGTTTTAGCGATTCCAGGGTGTCCTTCGATCAGGGAGTCATGATAACCTGTAATGATATGCTGTTTCAACTCCTTCTTGGGTACATATAGCCGATCTCTAAAGTAAGGTAACTGATCCTTGATGCTATACTGCTCGCCCTAGTTTGCCATGCAAGGAAAGCATCCGGGTTCATTGACTGCCGAATTTTGACCCGTAATTCGGCTTGTGATAAGGCCGGTGTGATGCCCAAGAGTTAATCTTCAGATATGATGGGTACCGGGCCTGTTTCATCAATGCCCATTCGAGATAAGGCATCAGCTTTCCCATTCTTGACCCCAGGTCGAAAGGTGATTACGTAGTCATATTCGGTGAAGAAGAGGGCCCACTGTAACTGGCGTGAAGACTGGGCTTTGGCTGTTTTGAGATATTGCAGGTTCCGGTGGTCAGTGATCACTGTAATGGTGTGTCTAGCTCCGAGAAGATAGTGCCGCCACGCCTTAAAAGCGGACTTGATGGCTAGGAGTTCTTTGTCCGTGACAGCGTAATTTAGTTCCGGAGGTGAAAACATTTTCGACCAGAAGGCCACAGGATGCAGCTGGCCAGTTTCTGGGTCCCTCTGTGACAGGAACGCTCCCATCGCCATACTGGAAGCATCAGTCTCTACGACATAAGGGAGGTCTGGACGCGGGTGCCGCAGGATTGGAGCAGAGGTGAACCTTTGTTTTAGTTCCTGGAAGGCTCTTTCTGCTTCCTCAGTCCAAGCAAACTTTTTATTGCTTTTTTGTAGCAATACCATGATCGGGTGCACAACCGGAGAGTAGTCTGGAATAAACCGGCGGTAAAAGTTCGCAAAGCCTAACATGCTCTGTATTCCGTTCAGAGATGTTGGTGATGGCCATTTTAAAATTGCGTCCACTTTATGCACGTCCATTCTGATGCCTTTTGGCGAAAGGATGAAACCAAGGAATTCTACTTTGGTGACGTGAATAAAGCATTTTTCCAGCTTTGCGTACAAACGATGTTGGCGGAGCATGGTGAGGACTGAACGAACATGCCCTTGTTTTGAGGCTGAGTAGATCAAGATGTCATCTATGTATACTAAGGCGCAAACGTCAATCAGTTCTCTCAGGACATCATTCATGAAATATTGAAACGCTGCAGGAGCGTTACACAAGTCAAAGGGCATGAATTGATATTCAAACAGGCCGTATTTGGTACGGAAAGCGGTTTTCCACTCATCTCCGCTTCTGACCCGGACCAGGTGGTATTCTCCCCGAAGGTCTAATTTGGTATAGATCTGGGCATCTTTGACTTGGTCTAGCATTTCCAGGATAAGAGGCAAGGGGTAGCGGTTCTTCACAGTTATCTGGTTTATTGCGCGGTAATCAATACAAGTCCTCAAGTCCCCTTCCTTTTTTGGTACGAAGAACAAAGGACTGGTTGCTGGAGACTCAGATGGGCGGATGAATCCGTTTGCAAGGTACTGGTCCAAATAGGTTTTCAGGTGAAGGTTTTCTGGCTCGGTGAGAGTGTAAATCCTGCCGCATGGGATTTGTGCCCCAGGAATAAAGTCGATTTGACAATCATAAGGCCTATGCGGCGGCAACGTGTTAGGCTGGTCTTTTTGGAATACATCCTGAAAGTCACGATATTCATCTGGCAAAGTATTAGTTACTCCCAAAGTAGAGACTTTAATACTGGAAGCTTTGGAGACACAGGAGTCGAGTTTCGTGTCAGGACAGTAGCAGGTTATGGAGCAGTTGCTGGAGAAGGTTAATTTTCGTGCCCGCCAGTCTATCAAAGGGTTGTGAGCAACCAACCATGGCATCCCTAGTATCAACCGGAATTGAGGTGCCTTTATTAGATTGAACGAAATACACTCCCGATGCCCATCCTGACACAGCAAGGTTACTACTGCTGTGCACTGGGTTACTGGGCCGGAGGCGATTTCCGTCCCATCCACGGTCGTCACCTTGTCCCTGGTAGATTTAGAACACAAAGGGAGCCCCATCTCTGCGGCCAACTCTTGATCTATATAGTTCCCAACTGCTCCGCTGTCGATGTACGCTTCTGCGGCATGCATCTTTGACAATTGTTGGTGATTTATTAAGATCACGGGTATCGCAAAGTGTGAGGTCAGTGGCTCTTTCTCATCACTCGACAAACTGACCTCTACGGTTGCCGAGCTTGGTAGTTTTCCGATTCCTTACCTTCATTCTTTTCTGTGGCACCGACTGTTCTCCTAGGGGGTTTAATTGGGCAGTCCTTAAGGAAATGTACTGGTTTTCCGCAATACAAACAAAGTTGCTGTTGTCTTCTTTTTTCCCGCTCTTGTTTTGTTAATGGAGGTCGTAATCCTCCGATCTGCATGGGTTCTATGGCGTTGTCTCCCCCCCGTGGTGCATTGTCTTTAGGCCAAACATAAACTATTTGTGAGTCTGCTTTGGACCGGTCTGCTTTTCTGTCCTGCAAACGATGATCTAGCTGCACGACTAGATTTATGAATTCGGTACAGTCTCTGGGAGGATCAACTACCTGGGCCAAGACGTCCTTTAATTCGCCTCGTAAGCTTCGATGGAATAACGTGGTTCTTTTGTTCTCTGGCCACCTGGCTTCAGCCACCAGTCTATTGAAGGTTGCAATATATGTTAACAAGTCTTGGTTTCCCTGCCAGAGGGATAAAAGTTCGTTATCCACTGCTTGTTCCTGGGTATGGCGAGCAAACAGTTTTTCCATCTCTCTCTGGAACCCCCCATAGTCCTGTAACAACGGATCGTTATGGGTCACCAACGGCACTGACCAATCCGCTGCGCTTCCACTCAAGTATGATAGGATGAAAGCTACGCGAGCTTGGTCATTTGGAAATGCCCCAGGGCCACAAAGGAAATGAAGGCAACACTGATTTATAAATGCTGCATACTTCCGTGGGTCCCCTGAAAACCTTTCTGGTGGTGCCAGGGGAACTGTTCCAGGCAGCGTGATCTATACTAGTGTGGGGGCATGAGATGGTGGAACAGGAGTTTGATCAGTGGATTTCCCCCAGGCAGAGGAGTCTGCCCTGCCTGTGATTGCAAGAATTGTCTGCTGATTTCGTCGGTGCGCTCCCTGGTCACTATTAAATCTCTCTGGAGTGCATTAGTCTCTTGTCGTGCTGAATGAACCTCAGCACGAAGATCCCCCAATAATTGGGCCAATTGGTCAATTTCTGCTGTTTCCATGGCACCCAGGTGGATTATTTATGTGAGCCTTCGCGTTCTGTTAAGCTCACATGGTATGCACGGGGATGCCACCCAGCCAGCTAGTCGCTGATGCGCTTCCTGATGGTTCCCCTGTAGTCTCGGTGTCAAGGGAATTCTGCCTGGAAAATGAAGACTATGGGCCTCATTTCACGGTAAGGGCACCGGTACCGGTAAACCTTTACCACCTTACTACGAGTTCCCTTTGCGGGACCCGACCTTAACGGCTGGTTTTACCAGCTGTTAAAGTAGGGTGTCACAAAGGGACCTTGGTGCTAATTACGGTACCGCAATTGGGAATGGGGAAGGGCCTTGGTGAATGGGGAATTACCGCCCCCGCTCACCTTGGAGTAGGGCAGTAATTCCGCCATCCACCAAGGCGGACACGGTAAAATACCGGCGGTAACCATGGCGCTAATAGTGCCATGGTTACCGCCTACCGTGTAATGAGGCCCTATGTCAGGACTGGGCGACCAAGGTAAGCATTTAATCCCCCACCTCCTTATATTTCTAGCCCCTCCAGGTTCTCTTCTCACCTGGTTGCCGGAATCGGTGGGCTCTCCATCCTGCTCTCTGGGCAGGGTTGCGTTGGCTTTTGTGGGCGCTGGCGGTCCTGTTACTTCACTGACTGCGGCCCTTGTAGTGTCTTTCAGGTAGGTCTTATTGCAAGTAATGGCGTTGTATTTCTTGCATGCCTTTTGTCTGTTCTAATGTCTCTTTTTATCTCCTCTAGCGGCATGGAGTGTCCACTCGGAGAACGAGGTGTGCTGGTTCTCACCAGGGAGATGATGGCGCGATATAGCGCTATGATGCAGTAAGGATGCGCTTTGCGTAGCGCAGCGATGCCTTGTCCTCACTGACCTGTGTTTTTCCCTTTTAGTAGGTCGCAGAGAGTACCCAGCGCAGATTGGGTTTCCGGAGCAGTGCCGATCGAGAAGTAACCAGCCAGGTAAGTCTTTAAGCGCTTTTATGGTTGCAATGTCTCTAGTACCTCCATTAATAATGTCTTTCTCCTTTTCTCAGGTCCCTCGATCCGGGCGGCGAACTCCTCCAACTGAGATGCCCAGGAGCTGTGAGCAGAGATGGATGAAGATTGCAGGTAAGATTCTGCTGCTAATGATGTTTCTTTGTTTTTCTGCAGGTCCGGAATTCGTCGGGTTCGCGAGAAGCTGGACACGGTGAGCGTCCCGTTGCTAGAAGCAAAGTAACGCGAAGCGTGTGTTCTTGTCCGGTTGTGCTTTAAATAGCCACTGTAAAGTAGTCCAGGTAAAGTAGTCCCAAGGCCACCACACACCCAAAGCACTAGACCGCATAGCTTGGTTCTAGGAACCCAGCTATGTGGATGCCTCCATGTTGGCTGAAAGCCTTAATAAAGTAGTCCCTTAAGCAGATGCCTCTCCCAACCGATGAGCCTGGCGCCAAAGGCACCAGGACTGGCCCAAAGAGGGCTTGAACAGTGGAAGTCTGGCCTTATTAAAGATCCGAGCCCTGATTCCACCTGGCTTGTGGGCTTGCCAGTGGGGGTCAGGGCTGAGGGTCGTGACAGCGCGCCCACCTCTTCTTCATCCCCTTCATCATCACCAAGTGGTTGCAGTTCTATATCAGGGGCCAGGGGCACGTTCCGTCGGATACACATGTTGTGCAGCATGACACATGACATGATGATCTTGGCCACCTTCTCATGCCTGTAGAGGAGTGCCCCACCTGACCGGTTAAGGCAGTGAAACCGTGCCTTCAACAGGCCAAAGGTCTGCTCGATGACCACACGGGTATCGGTATGGGAACGATTGTAGTCCTCCTCATGCCTGTTCTGCGGGTTTCGGACAGGGGTGAGGAGCCACGGCTTCAAGGGATAGCCACTATCACCTGCATGAGAGGAGATGAAGGGTATAAGTTAGTCCATTCATGATGGACAGCTGTACTTGTTACACATGCCTGGAGATAATAGTTGGTCACATGCACATGTCCCTGGTTGTATGCACACTTTTTTCATGCCCTCAATCTGTTCTGTGCCATGGACTTATAGTGCCGTTGCATCTTCAAGATGATGCACGGTGTACACTGCCTTGATGTTGCTCATGCATTGTGGATGCATACCGCTGTGTTTCAATGTGATGTGTAGTGTTCTGTATGATTTTGTAACTGGCAGCATTGGCAGTAATCTCTGCATAATTTGCCATTCAGCGCTGATTATTCCCATGGTGACATGCTGCACTTCTGTGGTGGTGGCGGCCCTGTGACAAGCGGGTGATTCCCTTGGTGGTTTTGTTCAGTGCACTCCCTTGGATGCTTGTCCTGTGTGGTGATTTGCTGCGGACATATACATAGTGAATATTCACAGCATGTTGCTGGATTGTGTTACGGAGGGTGAGGTACGATGATGGTGCACGTGTTGTGGTATGTGGGGTGGTTTCAAGTTTGGCATGTTGTGATAGGTGTCCAGCTTACTTCATTGCTATGGGATTGTTGGGATGCTTTGGGGCACAGTGTTTTGGGATGTGCACATCGTGCTGTCACCACAACAATGACACCATGGTGGTGTGTCCATCTATCCCCCCATTTCACTGCCATGTGCCTGTCATGCAACTTACCAAGCAGCCAGGCACGTCATCCTGCATATCGCTCCATGTAGCGTGGTATCGTGGAGTTCCGCAGGACCACTGAGTCATAAGTTGATCCGGGATATCGGGCACAACAATGTGTGATGATCTGGCTGGCGTCACATACCAGCTGCACATTGATGGAGTGGTATGGCTTGCGATTGCGGTACCCCACCTCCATGGCATGCTGGACCACCAACTCCACGTGGGTGCAGTCGAGGGCACCAATACAATTTGGCATGCCTGCAAGTGCATGGAAGCCAACATTTGTATCAAAAATCTCCTGGGGAGTCTGTGATAGGGATATGTAGTATCTTGTGTACTTCAGGAGGGCATCCAGCACTTGGTTCAGCATGCGAGAAAATAAGGGTTGTGATATGCCATGCATGTGCCCCACTGTGTGCTGGTAGGTGCCTGTGGGAAGGAAGTGAAGCATAGACACTACCTTCAGTAGAGGAGGGATGGCGATATGGATGTCTATGACAATGTCGTCGTGTATCATGTCCCCAATGGTGGTGATGGAGTCCCGGTCCAGACGGTACATGGTGTGGATCTGCTCAGGGGTTAGGTTGAATGGAATGGCTCTGATGCAAGGGATTGGGGGCTGCCTGCGTGGTACCACTGGCTGCACTGGTGGGGCATGGTGGGCATGTCGCACCCTCCTTCTCCTCCTGCATCTCCTCTGTGGTGCCTGCTGTTGTTGTTGTTGTTGCTGGTGTAGCAATGCAAGCATGTACTCCAACCCCAGTATTGCTACTACTAGTGGAATCATTTTGGTGTGGGAAGGGGTGTGGTGTCTGGGTGTGCTCCTTTTGTGCTGGCCCAGACTCCATTGCCTCCACCTGTGCTGATTGTGTGTACCTGTGGCAGTTGGGAACACTGCACATAGCAGTTTACGGGTGCTTTGCGATGCCGGTATTGCCGGCATGCCAGTATCCCCTATTAGCGCCTTCATGATGCCGGTATTTGCATGTCCGCCTGACTTGTGATGTCCTCCTGTTTGCAGCGTCCCGGTATTGACAGCCTGAAGGCCCACGTGCCCATGCCCATTCCGCTATTAGCGGCAATGTTATTAGCAGCGCCTCTAATGCCGGGTTCTAGGGTCGGAATAGTCAGGAGCGGTAGGTGGTGCCGGTAATCCTTTACCGGCATTGTTTTTCCATTACCTCCAAACTCGTAATGAGGCCCACAGTAAGCTGTATCTGGTCTCGTGAAAGCAAGCAGGCTGGCTGAAACAAAAGGACAAAAGGAAATAACTTACTGCAACTTCCATAAGGAATAAGAAAACATTCTCACTATGATGGGATTTTGAGGAAATACATATTCCTCTACCTATGGAGTTGAAAAACGCCTTAAAGAACAAACGGATACTTTCCGACTCACACCCTCATTTCAACCTGTCCAAACATGCAGAAAAAACAACAAAGATGAACAAAAAATGGTGTTCTCTCTACCAAGGATGACTCTAGCTGTACACGCATCCTAGTTGAAAAGCGTGCTCCTGACGGTCATATTTGTCAGACCTACCTACACGGCCCTCTCTTGATGTGGGGAGAAAATTGCACGAAAATCAGTCTGTCGCTGCCCCTTAAAAATAAAGAACTGGCAAGCAAAGAAGTTGTCATAGCGCCAAATAATTTTTTGGTAACTATCACAGTTACCAAAGCAGACACAAACGAGATGAATTTGAAACTGACACTTCAACCGGAGCGATTGACAGTTGAACCACAGATCAACATTCGGATCATCCATTGAAATGCCTTAAAAGACATGAGCACATGGATCATTCTTGAGGAAAATATTCCTACTGCGTACAGCCCATTTTTTAATAGGTCCGTACTTTTGTCTATTTTTCAGCAAATTCCATACTTGGAGGTGATTCAGTCTTTGGACATACTGAAAATTTGAGTTAATTTCTTGGAAAAGTTTAACAAATTGGGGATTGTGGGATTGTGGATCTACTTTACCAACTAGGCTATACGTTGATTGCTTGCGGGAAGATTAAAAGAAATATACAATCACTCTCGGAGCACGAACCTCAGCCAACTAGACAAGTTGCATCGTCAAATTCTGAGGCGCTTCGAGCACTTCAAATTCAAATTCAAAGTACTAGATCAAGAGAAAGTGTGCCTGAAACTGACTATTGGATGCCGGTGTGCTCTCAAAGTGGGGCAAATTGACCAATGAAAGCTAAAACCAGTCTACGATGGATATCATGGAACAGCAGGGGTTTTCGCTCCTTCTTGGTGCATTCAGAGGGATAAAAATTAACAGAGGCCTCCAATGTTTTCATTTTACAAGAAACTTGGTGCACCAAATCTATATCTATTGATGGCTTTCAAATTCTGACTCAAAATGGAGGTCTAGCCATAGGCGCCAAAGCATACTTAAATACCATTTCCTCATCAGAAAAAAATTCTCCTATGTTCTGATGGGAATTTTGCAGGCTTCCTCTGACAAATCTGAAGAAATATTGATCATTAATATTTATGATCCCCGGGGTGGTACAAATGAGATCTATTGAGAACATTGGGGCTCATTACGAGTCCGGCGGTAGCCGTGCCGGAAAAACCGGCAGGCTGCCGCCAGACCCGGAATGAATTACTGCCTCCGGACTTGCTGGATTTACTGGGGCATTACAGTTCCGGTGGTCTGGTAATTCCAGAGGCGGAGTAACGTTACTCCCCATTCCCACGGAGTCCCATAGGACTCCATGGGGATGGGCACTATGGAAACACTGGCACCGTAATTAACGGTGCCAGTGTTTCCATTTCCGTCTGCAGGGTGGCGTTACTTTAGCGACAACAGATTCGGATCTGGGGAAAATGGTTACTGCCAAGATACAACCACTGCTTAATAAGAAATGGAGAACCAGATCTTTTGTCATTTTTCTCCTTTTGATTATATTATCGCTGAAAGAAAAAGATTACATTGCATGGAGCGTGTAGCTGTTAGAGCTGATCTGGAATTAAACTTACGGGAAAGATGAAAAGCATTAACAAGTTTGTCAACGAAATACAGAAATTGGCTAAAACAGCATAAGCTCTCTATTAGAGGCTCAAAATTCCTCAGTCCCAAGGGTACAATGTAAAGGGATATGGAGATGTTGGGCCTCATTATGAGTAGTCCGGTAAAAAAAGAAAATCACCAGCATGGCAATGCTACTGTGTCCGTGTAGCACTGCTGCCAGAATCAATGGTTGATTCCGAGTCAGCGTGCACGCACATCCCGGTATGCCAGAAACTGTTGCACTGGTATGCCTGTAACGGGCCCAAAACACCCCATACCGGCATCCTTGCTGACGCTGACTTCAATTCCACTTCGCGCATACCGCAGTTACCGCTACCAGTATTACCAGCACTGGAAATAACGTCATCGCTGGAACAGGAAATGTACCGGCGGCCATTTCAAAAATGCAAACCATTGCAATCCTCAGTACACAGGAGTGTGAGGCCAAACCTGAGCTACCACTTATATTGTCAGACATGTCTACAAGACAACCTGCTGTTCGTAAGCAGAAGCCTAGGTGCAGTGAACCTGAACTAAACATGCTTGCCGACACACTTGTTGAACACTCTGCCAAAGTGTTCTGCACCGATCTACGGCGGCAAACACACACCCGAAAGAAGGCTATCTGGCAGAAGGTTGCCCAGAAGGTGTCAACACCCAGTACAGTGCGGGAATGCAAAAAGAGGTGGGACGATCTAACTCTCTTTGTGCAAAACCTCCTTGCCGCACATCGCTCCCAGGGCATGCCCAGAGAAGGACCACGATCCCCTATCAAACTGCAGGCATGGGAGGAATCGTGCAGTAGTGTCGTGCACATGGAGGCAATAGAGGGAGTCAGAGATGCAGAGGCAGGAGATGTGTCATCCAATGATGCCGGTGAGTACTGATACTTTGTAGGAGTGATCTGCCTCCTGACTGCTTATTCCTACGTGCTTTGAGATACCTGATAGCAGCACTGCGAGCGCTGCGAGTTTCGTTCCCTGGAGGGGGCGGAGCCTAACGTGAACACGTGTCGGATCACGTGACCTCAACCAAGCACAAATTGCCGGCCCAACCGCCCGTGCAGCGCTGGTACTGATAATTTGTAGGAGTGATCTGCCTCCTGACTGCTTATTCCTACGTGCTTTGAGATACCTGATAGCAGCACTGCGAGCGCTGCGAGTTTCGTTCCCTGGAGGGGGCGGAGCCTAACGTGAACACGTGTCGGATCACGTGACCTCAACCAAGCACAAATTGCCGGCCCAACCGCCCGTGCAGCGCTGGTACTGATAATTTGTAGGAGTGATCTGCCTCCTGACTGCTTATTCCTACGTGCTTTGAGATACCTGATAGCAGCACTGCGAGCGCTGCGAGTTTCGTTCCCTGGAGGGGGCGGAGCCTAACGTGAACACGTGTCGGATCACGTGACCTCAACCAAGCACAAATTGTCGGCCCAACCGCCCGTGCGGTGCTGGTACTGATACTTTGTAGGAGTGATCTGCCTCCTGACTGCTTATTCCTACGTGCTTTGATATCCCTGATAGCAGCACTGCGAGCGCTGCTCTTGCTGCGAGTTTCGTTCCCTGGAGGGGGTGGAGCCTAATGTGAACACATGACTGATCACGTGACCTCAACCAAGCACAAATTGCCGGCCCAACCACCCTTGCGGCGTTAAGCCCTGGAGGCTGTAAGGGCTGGAGTTACTGTTAAGCTGTTTGGCTGTGACCTGTGTCCCTGTTCTGTGGGACCCCATACGGACGTGCCTGCTGGCTGTTTACTGTCTAGCTGTGGTTGCGTGAGTACTGTAAGACTGTTTGGAAATCCAGATTGCCCTACAGGCTGCTCTAACATTTCTAAGTCATCGGGGTGAGGGAGGTGAGTCAGACTCTGGCAGCTCCTCAAGCTGTTGGGCGTTCCTTACCCTGTGACTTTAGCTAACATACCACCCACTGGAATACATGTTGACGTGTGGGAACCTTGACTCTTTATAGTGTTTATATATCAGTACCTATTTGATATTTAAAATACAGATTTTTCTCTACATCTCCAATTTTAAGACTGATACCTGTATGTTTTAAAGTATTTCTGTGGTAGTATATGTTTATTTTTATTCTTTGATTCAATTAAGCTACCACTTCCATTCAGTGCCTTTTATTAAGTATTTTATCTTATTGTTTGCGATATTGATAATTCGTTTACTCTGTCGACACATTGACCTTGTTCACTCTAAACCCGCTGCCTTTATTGGTATCTTTTGTTCTACTGGCCCCTCAGTCCCCGGTGTAGACCTCCTCTTGGATGACACGTAGGGGTCTCAGGAGTCAGTGAGCCATGGAGACTACTCTTGATTCTTTGAAATCTGTTGAGGAGGCTCATTCTCTAGATTCAAAAGAACTCATTCTCCCTTTGAATGTTTCCTCTGCTTCCCTGGGTAAGCCCCCTAACACTCAAGTTCTCGACCCTTTGGCCTCTACTGTACTGAAAAGTACTGTTCATGCTCAAATTCATTCTCAGTATAGGAGTGAGGTTTTTAATGCAATGGGTATCATCACACGTATTCTGTGTGATAATAGCTGTATTTTCAATGGAATCCATGATATTTCCATTGACGCTCAGGAAGAACGTTTAGCAGCTACTTTAGCTCTGAATTTGGACGATGGGGGTAGCTCTATCAGGGCGGGACCCTATTTGGATGAATGTAATAATGAAATGGTGAATGCTACCCATCTGACTCCTATCTCTTCACATTCAAAGATGTCCTTGTCTGTTCCTAAGGTGGATGTCTCTGATTCGAACTATACAAAAGAATCTGCTGTTTCTAATGTTGTTACCGTCCCACAATCTTCCCTGGTAGAGGGTAATATTAATCATACTATTTCTCCTTCTAAGTTATCTGCTGGGTTGTTCCCTTCTGGTGGGGCAGGCAATTATACCTCAACTATCCATTTGAATCTTTCTGTCTGCTCTCCTGGGAATTCTGTCAGCCCTACCATGAAAACCCCAGTCTTTAAAACACCCCTAAGGAAACCATTCCCTAATATCTCCAAAACAAAACTTAGGCTGGGTTCGTTAGGAGAACCAATTTCAGGGGGAAAAAAATCTAATTATTTTGGGAAAAGAACATCGACTAGTACCCTTATTAAACCTCCTCATTCAGCTTTGTCAGTGGTTACTCTAGATCATCTGCATTTGGCAGAAGTAGTAAAAAAAATCAGATACAGAGGAGCCCTCACATAATGATATTGATGACTTTAGTATAATTGAATTTGCAGACAAAGCAATTACCGTAATTAGCGCCTTCCCCATTCCCATTGAGCCCTATGGGCCAAAAATGGGAATGGGGAAGGGTCATGGCGCATGGGGAATTACCACCCCACCAACCTCGGAATGGGGTGGTAATTCCCCATTCCGCCATGACGGACTCCGGCATGGACCATGGTGCTAATAGCACCAGGGTTTAGTGCTGGAGTCCTAATGAGGCCCATTGTCTGTAATGTTTATCTCAGGAAAAGTTCTTCAGTGTCCGTCGGCAAAAGTTCTCCACAGCAACACACGTTAGCAACAAATGTTCAGGCCAGTTCAGGCTAGCCTGCTTATAGATGATAGCAAGCTGATGTGAATTTGCACATAGCTCCAAAAAGGAAGGAGCAAGTATCAATTTGATAGTGTCGGTACCATATGCCCCCACTTGTCCATGCTAGGTTGCATTGGTCCTTCACTTTTCAATGGTAGCACCAGGAAACCGCGTGTCAGAGCTTTCAATTTGATCCAACTTGATACAGCTCATACGCTCCTTTTCCCTAGGCCTCCGTTCCCAGCGTCATCCGTGAGCTAGGAACAAAGGCAAAACAAAAGCTGATCATTTCCGATTCTGCCAACGTAGATTGTACCTCACAGCTCCAGGTACAGTATGGTCGATGAACAATGCACTCTCATTTCCAGATGCAAGATCAGTGCCAGTTTGAGACGGACTGCGTGATGATGATAAGGCAGCAGTCGGACAAAGTTGAGGCACCTCTGGCCTTTCGATCTTTGTTGTAATCTCCCCAGGCCCTTTCTCAGGCTTAGGAAGCACTTCTGACAGAGAACTGGCGATGATATCTTTGTGATCAAGTGAAGCTGTCTTTCTTTCGATGTCAGGATCATCAAGCTCTTTCTCACGTGGCAAAGGAAACAGAACTCTTTTCATGTGTTCTGCGTGGATCCAATGCTTGCGTCCATTCACTCGGACGGCAGTCTGCGTAGCCAGTAGCACCTGGAAGGGTCCCGTCCAACAGAGTGCAAGTGAAGATTTTCTTTCAAAAATGTTGACAAGTGTCCACTCCCCAGGCTGCAGACAGTGTCCTGGGCTGGTATATCTGACAGGAAGCGCCTCCTGCACCTACTGATGAATCAAATGCAAGTTTTGAGTTAACTGCTTACAGTAATCAATAAGTAATGGGTACTATATGGGCCTCATTACATGGAAGGCGGTGAGCCATGGCGCTATTAGCGCCATGGCTCATGCCGGTAAAATACCGGCACCGCCTTGGCGGAAAGGGGATTTACCGCCCCATTCCAAGGTTGGTGGGGCGGTAAATCCCCCTTCCGCCATTGCCCTTCCCCATTCCCATTTCTGCCCCATAGGGCTCTATGGAAATGGGGACGGTGCTAATTACGGCACCGCAATTTTGCGGTGCTGTAATTAGCTCTGAGGTCCCTTAACGGGTTGGTTTTTAACGCCTGCAAAAAGCAGGCGTTAAAGCACCAACCCACTAAGGGACCTCGTAGTAAGGCGGTAATGGTTAACGGTCACCGTTACCATTAACGGTGGCCGTTAACCATTACCGCCTTCCGTGTAATGAGGCCCTATGTCTCACAACCGTTTCGGTCGAGGGGCATTCCAAACATTCGCTGGTCTCTCCATCACGATTTTGCAAGGGGAGAGACCAGTCCTCGCCTGTACAGTTGTTTGCATGCACAATAAAGCTAGCGGTAGTGCATCGGGCCACTTCAAATCGCTCCCCGCACATACTTTACTACGTTTATTTTTCAGGATACTGTTCTGGCGTTCTACTAAACCGGCACTCATCGGGTGTCTAGCCGAATGGAATCGTTTATCAATCTGAAGACCTGCACAGATTTGCAATATCACAGCCGCAATAAAGCGCGGGCCGTTATCTGACCATATGACACGGAGTAGGCCGAAACAGGGAAAGTATTCTTTTAGCATGGCTTTAGCTGTGGACATAGCTGTACAGTCTTTCAGGGCATAGGCCTCTACCCATTTACTGAAGGCACAAACCACCACGAGAACATACTTATAGTTTTGGCACCTCTCCATTTCTATGAAATCAAAATGGATGACTTCAAATGGCATAGACAGCGGGCCAAAACTACCTACTGGTGTCACTGTTCCCTTTCCAATGTTATGTTGTAAACAATTCATGCAGTTTTGAACCAATCTTTCAGCAGTTTTTCTAATGTGTGGATTCTGCCATACAGAATCCAGGTGTTGTATCATTTTTCTAGCACATATGTGTGTTGGACTGTGGGCCATAGTGACCATTGCCATCACATAGGCATTTGGTAACATCCATCTGTTATATTTTCTTGTCCACCCAACAACCCTCAGAATCTAATTCTGCTGGGCCCTCAAACCAATTTTTTATTTCATCTACAGTAGCTTCTGTTTGCATTTCCTTAACTGTTGCAATTCCATTCTCTGTCATGCAGGGTACTTCTTCTAATTTTTCAACATACGTTTTTGCGTGTAAATCAGTGGCAGTTTGTTTCTCAATTTTGTCTGCAAATGTGTTTCCCTTCCCAACATTACACGTTACTTTTTTCACATTTTATTATTGCTAATCGCTTGGGAAGTGCAAGTGCTGACAATAGTTTCACTATCAAAGTGCCATGTTGGATTTTGGTTCTGTGTGATGTCAGGAAACCCCTTTCAGCCCATAATCGACCAAAATTGTATAACACCCCAAAGGCTACTGACTGTCAGTATATATGTTTACATTGAGATTTGCAGAGATTTCATATGCTCTTGTCAATGCTATTATTTCTGCAGCTTGTGCTGAGTTATATGGGATTTGTTTGCTTTCTATAATAGTTTGCAGTGTGGTGATGGCATGAGCAGCAGTTGATGTGCCATCTGGTAATTTAAAACAGGAACCGTCACAAAACAGTTCTCCATCTGGCTCTTTCTGTGGGGTGTCAGTTAGGTCAATTCTTCCTTTTGTCTCTTTTTCAGTAACCATTAAGCAATCATGGGGGAATTGTTTTTCACCCCCTTTTTCATTTGGAGGGGGCATTAACTCGGCCGGATTTAAAGTGCAACACCTTTTAATTTTGATATACGGTGCAAATAGAACTATCTCATACCTTGTTAATCTGGCTGATGTAAGGTGTTGCGCTTTTAAATAGAACGCAGATGCAACACCTTTTAATTTTGATATGCGGTGCAAATAGAACTATCTCATACCTTGTTAATCTGGCTGATGTAAGGTGTTGCGTCTGCATTCTATTTAAAAGAACGTCCATTGAATGAGGTACAATTACGGTTAAAGTGTGACCTAAAACCATTCCCTCGGTTTGTTTTACTGATGCAGCGGCTGCAGCAACAGCTCGCAAGCAGCGCGGCTAAGCACATGCAACAGGATCCAACGTGGAAGAGAAGTAACCGCATGGTCTGTTTCTCCCCCCGTGTTCCTGGGTCAAAACAGCCAAAGCACATCCATTATTTTCATGCACAAATTACTTAAAACTCTTATCATAATTTGGCATGCCCAAAACTGGAGCCGAACATAATGCAGCTTTAAGCAGGTCAAATGCTTCTTGACATTCCATGTTCCATGGCAAAGGTAAGGTAACATCCTTCCTTGTCAATGACACTATTGGTTTCACAATTATTGAAAAGTTAGCGATCCACTGCCTGCAATATGTAGTCATGCCAATTAAAGCCCTGACTTCTTTCTGTGTATTTGGAATAGGCATATCAGAAATGCTTTCTATTCTTTCTGGTGTCAATCTTCTTTCCTCCTTCGAAAGGAGGTAGCCCAAGTAGGCCACTTCCTTTCGACAATACTGGAATTTTTTCAAAAAAGCTTTGTGTCCATGTGCTGCTAAATGTGTCAATAATGCAACTGTACTTTCTTTACAAATCTCTTCTGTGTCTGGTGCTATTAACACATTGGGCCTCATTACACGGATGGCGCTAAGGGATTACCGGCACCGGTAAGGGCACTGGTGCCGGTAATCCCTTAGCGCCATACTACGAGGTCCCTCAGTGGGTCCCATCCTTAATGTGTGGCCAGACCACACGTTAAGGAAGGGACCCGCTGAGGGACTTCAGGGCAAATAACGGTACCGCCAATAGCAGTACCGTTATTTGCTCCTTCCCCATTCCCGTTGAGCCCTATCGGGGCTCAAATGGGAATGGGGAAGGGCCTTGGTGAATGGGGAATTACCGCCCCGCCAACCTTGGAATGGGGCGGTAATTCCCCCATTCACCAAGGCGGAATAGGTAAAATACCGGCGGCAACCATGGCGCTACTAGCGCCATGGTTACCGCCGTCCGTGTAATGAGGCCCATTGTCTATGTATTGTAGTAATACGTAGCCTGTCGGTAGTTCAGATCAATGACAATAAAATACGAAGCAGAGGCTGGAATCATAGTCAAAATTGTAGTCACATCCAAGACTAAGGGAAATTGAGGATCAACCACTTTATTCACTCGCGTAAATCAACTAAAAAATGGTAAGGTATATCATTACCTCCTTTCTTGTAAACTGGAAGAATCAGACTATTGCAAGTACTACCAGAAGTTTCTTCAATTACGTTTCTTTTAATCAAATCTGATACAATGCATTTCAACGCTTTTTCTCCCTCAGCCGAAATTTTATATTGCGGAATACACGGCAATGTAATTCCTTCTTTCAAAACAATCTTTACTGGCTACACTTTCAAACAACCAACATCATTGCCGTTCACTGCCCATATACAAGCCGGTACTTTACTCAATTCAGTCGGTAGTGGCTTAGATACAAATTGCGATACAGGAGTCAATGGGTCTCATTACGACCCAGGCGTTAAGGGTTAACGCCGTCGTTAACCCTTAACGCCTATTCTGATTTTAACGGCTGCTTTTAGCAGCCGTTAAAATCCATGGCGCTAACCTGCCATGATGCTAATTACGCCACCGTAATTTACGGTGGCGTAATTAGCGCCTTCCCCACTCCCATTATGCCCTATGGGGCAAAAATGGGAATGGGGAAGGGAAAATGGGAAATGGGGATTTACCGCCCCACTCACCTTGGAATGGGGCGGTAAATCCGCCATCCACCATGGTGTAAACGTAGTGGTGGTAAAGTTGGCGCAATTAGCGCCTGGGTTGTAATGACCCCCAATGTCTTCAATAAATGTAATCCCAAGAAATTTTTTCTGCAATTTTTCGTCAAAAGAAATGGCCAAGACTCTGTGTATGGACCTAGTGTTATAGGTACTGGTTGTGACACTGGACTAATTACTGGCGTACCTGAGAACCCTACTGAGACATTCTTATTGCCCTGACAGTGGTATTTCTGGAACCCGCTGATGGTCAATTGAACATTTTTGTGCACCTGTGTCCACTAGAAAAATGTATTCCCTATTCCCAACCTTCATTTCTACGTAGGGCCCTTTCTGGTCTATGGGAATAGATACTGGTTCCAACCCCTGTCTCGGGCTGTCTTAGTAGAACAATACATCATCAGATGTAAAGTCGCCAGAGTAATATGCATTGGACTGATTGTCAAAAACATTCCCCCCATTTGTATTGTTTCATTGTTGATTCTGATTCTGGTTCTGATTCTGATTACCATGGTTATCCTGAAATTGTGGCGCTCTTTGGTTTCTATTCTGTCCTTGTATTCCCGGGCGACCTCTATTCTGTCTTCTCGGAAAAGTCCCATTTCTATTCTGTATATGCGGGCACTGTGCTTGCCAATGGCCTTCTTGTCTACAATAGGCACATTGATTAATCCCTATTGGACCCCCTTGCATATTGGACGTTAATGCAAATTGAACTCTGGATGGTGCGTTCCCACCACCTCTATTATTGTTTGATACTTGCTGCAACAATACTCTTGTTTTCAAATTCCCTTTGTCCCTCAGTTCCTTATCCTTTTCCGAATTTACTCTGTTCTCATAATACTGTCCAATGTGTAATACTTCACTTTGTGTTTTTGCTTGCCATGCAGTTTCAGATGTCATTATTAAACTTTGGATTTTCGGTAATAACCCTCGCTCAAATTTATCAACAAACAATGGCCCTCATTCCGAGTATGGTGGTAGCCATGGAGCAATTAGCTCCATGGCTGCCTCCCATACCGGTACCACCTCCGGTGTTGTTCAATGGGGACTTACCGGTCCATTCCGACCCTGGAGGGACCGGTAAATCCCCATTGAACAAACCATTCCCCATTCCCATTTGAGCCCCCATAGGGCTCAATGGGAATGGGGAGGGCGCAAATAACGGGCTTGCGAATGGCAAGCCCGTTATTTGCGCCCTGGTCCCCTACGGGTCCCCTAACGGGACCCATAAGGGACGTGTGGTTGGACCACACGTCCCTTACAGTTCCCGTTGGGGGACCTCAGAATCTGGCGGTAGGGGATTACCGGCACCGGTCTCCTTACCGGTGCCCGGTATCCCCTACCGCCTGACTCGGAATGAGGGCCAATCTCTTTCCGGGTTCAGTACTTAGATCTTGACCACTAAAATCTGCAAATACTTCTTCAAATCGATTAAAATAATCCGTTGCTCCTTCCTCTTTGCCCTGCAAACAAGCAGTCAATTTGTCCCAAACTATTCTCTTCTCGGGCACCAAAGTTTTCAATTTCTCTACTATTCGCGATGGTAAATCCAACATTACCTGCGGTGGCTTCTCTCCAGCCTTTCTCTCACTATCAATACTGGTCAAATTCTCCCATGTATCGCCTAACATCGGCGCGTCACTTATATTTCTAACCTGTTTCCTTATGTCTACAGGAAGAATCACGGGAAACAATAAATCAATGTCACTCAATGTAAAAACAAATGAATTCAAAACAGATTCAATTTCCTTATAGAATCCTGCTGGGTTCTTCCTAATATCAGGGACCATTGCTTTATAGTATTTACCTCTTGCCTCGAAAAAGGGACATGTACAAATTGTGCGATATAATGAGCTTCTATCATTCATGCTGGAATCGCTCCATCAGCAGCAATCTCTACTTTTGGGACAAACGTGGGAGGCACCTCCCTCACGGGTAATTGCAAACTAGGTGATTTTACATTTGTTCGTCTATTAAGCAACAACGCTAAATCAAGTGAAATAGCAGTCGTTCCAGTTTCAGGCGAGAATGCTCTTTTATAAATTGTCATTAGATCAACGAGACAACATATCTTATTCTTCATACATTCATCCTGTAAGTACTCTACCATAACCTGTAATACCTTTCTCTGCATCTCTGGTGTATACTGACTAAACGTATCATGCACTTCAATTGGGGAAATGGCGGCATCCGTAATCCATCTAAGCGCATCTTGCGTACACATCCGCATTTCTTCACTAACAGGTTTCAACTGTGGCAAAAATTGTTGCTGGACATACGACCTATGCGGTTTATCTTTTTTCAATAGCTCTTTATGCAAACGTTCAAGTTCTCGCTTAAACACAAATATTCGTCCAACGTGTTCTCGTACTTTCGTTGCATTATCTCGCAAATTTGAAAGAACAAACAAATCGCGCAACTCTTGCGGTACCAGTGTATCGGTCAAATCAGTCCACATTTTCACAAGATAATTCCCCATGCATTCTAACAATACCTGCTATTCACCAAGGCATCTATGAGCAGATATGGAACTTTGCACAGTCACTTCATTGTCATCATCAATATACGTTTCGGACCATTCTTTCAGTTCTTCTTCCCTTCCTTTTCTAATCGTGCTAAGAGTCTGTCTAATACTTCCTTGTGCAGGCCCCATCTCTGTAGAACTGCCTGCTAACGCGGCTAACTCATGCTCTGAAGGCGGTGGAGGAAATGATGTCACAGGCAAAGGGGAAGAGGAACTGCTTACTGCAGGTGCGGATGGAATCACAGGAATAGGAGGTACATAAGGAGGAGGTGCAACTGGGTCAGTACTTTGATGTTCATTTCTTCGCTCATTTAATATTTAGTTTGTTAGTTTGTCTGATCTATGCAAGTCTTGCTCAGGATATATTTTCTGTACATCTAATTGGAAAGCCCTGTCCATGTTCCTAATGGCTTCTGTCTGCTGATGTTGGTCATGCTCTAGCGCTTTCTCTACCTTTGTTTTATGTCTGCGCGCGTGTTTTTTCCTACTTCACAATCGGAGATTAGCTTCCTTACTCCAGTCTCTTACAACGTTGAACGCTGCTGGTCGGGCCTTCTTGCGTAGCAATACTGATTCTAGGTGTTCTATAAGTGCTAATTCAAAGCTCCCATTATGATCGTCACATTAGATCCTAATCATGGCTTTAACATCATGCTCTCAGTACCAAGGTGATTTGGAAGGACAACAATCGACTGCACGCATATCTATCAAAGTGCCTATTTAATTCCCCTGTACAACCCCGCTCTCCGCCGCCCCTCCGCACTGTAGTGTAAGGTGGTAGGTGATCTTAGAGGGGAGGCCATTGGTCAGGGAAGGCGCAAGTAGGCTTTACACTGTAAAACATCCTGCAACCTTGCACTCCTACCCCTGGCCATTTCCAGACATGTCCCATGTCTCTAGCTCACAATGCCACCCCTCTCTCTCTCTCTCTCTCTCTCTCTCTCTCTCATAGATACATTGTACTCCATGAAGAGCAAAACAAGCATTTCGAGGTGACACATGAGGGAAAGGGTCTGTGTGGAAACTTAGACATTGGTCCTCATTACAACACCGGTGCTAAACCATGGTGCTATTAGCACCATGGTTGGTACCAGTGTTGTAACGAGTCTGCCATGGTGAAATGGGGAAATACCACCCCATTCCAAGGTTGGCGGGGCGGTATTTCCCCATTTCACCATGGCCCTTCCCCATTACCATTTTTGCCCCATAGGACACAATGGGAATGGGGAAGACGGCAATTACGGTACCGCAAATTGCGGTTACGTAATTGCCTGCGAGGTCCCTTTGCGGGTCCCTACTTTAATGGCTGGTCCAGACCAGCCGTTCAGGTCGGGTCCCACAAAGGGACCTCGTAGTAAGGCGCTAAGTGGTTAACGGCGCCGCAGCCTTTTACGGCGCCGTTAACCACTTAGCGCCTGGGTCGTAATGAGGCCCTTCATGATAAACTGCTAATCGATTATGAGAGGCAAGAACTTAAGGTGTATTGGAAGGGAAGCTTAAAACGTGAGGACAGCAGTCAACCATTTTCCCATCCTGAGTATGTTGATTAGCAGAGAGATGCCCCAGACCGTAACCGAACATGCTCAGGTGCTCTGCTCTGTGGCCTGCTGAGACTACTGTCGAGGGCAGTGCAAGGCATTCATCAGGTGTTCCTCAGGGAATTGGTCAGGGCAAGACCCAGAATCCCTGCTCAATTTACCCAGAGGTCTAACCTGCTGTCTCCCATAAACCCCAAAGTCTTCTCCCACTGTCCAAAATGAACACCTTCATCCACTACCAAACAGCCACAACTCATCAGGTTTTGACACAGCAACAGGCCTTCAGTATCAGAGTGATGATTCAAACCCTGCAGGGGATACTTCACGATGAAATGAGGAGCAGAATAGATGGAAAGTGGAGTGTGGATTCCTGAAAAAAAGGACCGAAAAATAATTACTAAGCCTTGTCTGTAGGGTCAATTTTTTGTGTCCATCACATTGTTGAGTCCAATAGGAAGATACAGAGGAAGGTATTAACGTAACATAATAGGTGTACTTGTAGAGTTCACTTTCAATTCCACTGGGTATCCCAGCACTATAGAGGGATAAGAGGTTTCCATAGTTACACAACTCAATTCTGTCACTGTCAGAAGGATGGATGGAGGCCTGAGTGGACTTACAGGGAATTGAACCAGTGACCATGAAGTTCAACACAGATCCCACACCAGGACCCAGAATCAGGGATCCGCAGGCCATGGACATCAATTCCAGGAGAGGGCGGGAGGAGAGGAATGTGTGAACGGGGCAAGGGCAGGAGGAGATGAAAGTGTGAAAGGGGCGGGAGGAGAGGAAAGTGGGAAGGGCAGGAGAAGAAGGGGCAAGAAAAGAGGAAAAGGGGAAAGGGGGAAAAGGGCCAGGAGGAGAGTAAAGGGGGACATTGTAATTGTAAATTTGTAAAGTGCTTATAGACAAGTGAAGTGCTTCAAAGCGCTTCAAGGCGGGAAGGGAACAAGGGAATACAGTTGTCATTCTTAGGCCTTGAAGATTCTGAATGATCTAACAGCAACAACTAGCATACTAGGCCCGGGCATTTCAACTATGACAAAGACTGGGGGGTTATGTGGGGGCGGGGGGGGACATACAAGACAAAAGGTTGGTCATCAATGCGCCACGCATGCAGGTACAGCAAAAGCTGAGGCGGGGAGATAGAGGAAGACAGGACAGACAAGCATGCTAAGCCTAGTACATTCAAGGTAGTGCAAGTGCGCAGACAGAAATGCGAGCGAGGGGGTAGGGGGACAAGTGCACCTGGTCCAGCAGGGGCCAGGGTTAAGTGCAGAGAGGGTGCCACTCTCATGCAACGTATTCTAAGTGTAGGAATGCAGGCTGAGTGTGAGGCCCGGAGGCAAGTGCCTAAGGAACCTAAGGGTGTCTGGCTCAAGACGGAAAAAGGCAGGTAGGCTGTTCCAGAGGGAGGCACCTGCAGAGGATAAAGATCTTCCCCAAAGAGATAAAGAGTTATAGGGACAGGAGGAAAGGAAAGGGGGAAAGGGCAGGAGGAGAGGAAAGGGGGAAGGGCAGGAGGAGAGGAAAGGGTGAAGTGGTGAAAGGGGCAGGAGGAGAAGAAAGGGGGAGAGGAAAAGGGGTAAGGGGCAGAAGGAGAGGAAAGGGTAAGGAGGATAGGAAAGGGGGAAGGGTTAAAGGGTCAGAAGGAGAGGAAAGGGGGAAGGGGACAGGAGGAGAGGAAAAGTGGGAATGGAGCAGGAGGAGAGGAAAGGTGGGAACACAGAAGCAAAGAACACCCTGTGTAGAGGCAGAAGCCACAGCAGTTACTCACCTTTGCAGCCTGTGCTTCCCACATTTGCTGATCACGAGACACACCAATAAAGTATTCAGGGCTGCAGAAAGCAGACATTAGATTATTAATTCATCTTTAACAAGAATGAAGTGATTTAGATTCTCCAAGCGCTGAAAAGACACCCAGAGAAGAGCTATAATGGAAAGTCAAAGGGGAGAGGGGGGCTCACCCCACTACCCCAGGCTCTCCCCCCACCACATGCACAGGAGAAAGGATGGGCAGAAGGTGCATAAAGGGAGGCAGAGATGAGGCCCAGCCCCTCACCTGCAGCAGCTTATGTCCTCAATCTGAGCTTGTAACATTGCATTTAGCACAGCTCTTGTATACGCTCTCTGTCTGCCACGCCTGCTCGCTCTAGACACGGCACTTTGAACACTATGAGCATACTGTGTCTCGCCCAGTTACATTTCCTACAGCTGACAAAGCATGCAACCACTGCTCCTTGACACTATAATCAGCACGTCACGGTTTTTGTATCATCCATCCAACCATTGAATTAGTACCTCGCTCTCACTGTAGCTTTAGAGCCCAGATTTCAACAGCTCATGCACTAGCATTCTATTTGATCATGTTCTAGCATTGAGCCCACATTTCACCTACTTGTGCTTTAGCATTCTAGTTGATTACGCATTAGCATTTAATTTGACTGTGTAATAGCACTCTAGCCCAGATTTCATCTATTTGCGCACTAGCACTTGAGCATACTGCATACCGCTGCTCCAGCTCGCGTCCCAGCCCAGAAATACAGTCCTATTTAATCCCCCCCTGGCCGATCCAACTTCAGATATGTTAACCTGGACCCTCGTCATCATGTTTCCATTCTGCGTGGTCCCTCATGACACCCCATGTGCAGGATGGCACTTCTTCTCCCACCCCAATGGCCTCAGCAGACCATCATGCCAAAGACACCATCCTATACCCTGTCCCACCCCATTCCTACCCAATATAAACCCTTTCCAGCCTGTCTTCACCAAGTCTCACAGTACAGCATATACATCCAGCACCCAAAAAGCAATACAGACCACCCTCCCTGGCATGCCCACCCTCAAGAATCTCACTACCAGTAAATCTTACCCCAGCATAGGCACATCAAGACTCGACCGCCTCAGATCCAGAACACATATCTTCTCGACCCTTCCCAAGTCACACAAGAAAAAAAACAGCACCAAACCCAAACCAGCCACTCATCTCACACACCCCATTCTACTTACTGACCAGACGACTCCCTGCCCTACCGCCTCCTCCCCTCGCACCTTTATCAGAAAATCATGCCATACCTCTGAAACAATCAAAGGCGCACTCATCAACGAGAGATCCTTAGTCGCCCACGCCTTAGATATAGCCGACATCATCTCCCTCAATGAACTTGATTTCATAGCTATCACTGAGATCTGGCTCCACCCAGCTTCCGACCCCGCAATAGCGCTAGCTATACCCAACGACTATATAATATACCGCGCAGACAGACAAACAGCCAAAGGTGGCCTAGTAGCCATTATCGCAAAAAGATCCCTTAACATAAGGCACATACAAAACCAATCTCTCCCATCTGCAGAACTACTCACCATCAAACTATCCACAACCCACACAAGCACTATCACCACCCACCTTATCTATAGACCGCCAGGCCCCATCCTATCCTTCAACGACGACATAGCTCTGCTACTCACCAACAACACCAAACCCAACTCACGACTACTCATCCTAGGCGACTTCAATCTAGGTTTCAACGACCAGTTAGATGACAAAGCAAACACCATCGCCAACACCATCTCTGAATTAGGACTCACCCACCACATCTCGCAACCCACACACAACAAAGGCTGCATCCATGACTGGATAGCTGATCTCAATTGCAATACCACCATCCTCTCCAACACACCATGCGCCTGGACCGACCACCACCTCATCACCTTCACCATCAACAAAGGCACTCAAACAGCTGGTCCTCTTCCTAATGCTCCACCTACATTCACTAGAAATAGCAAAAACATCACAGTAGAGAAACTCCTCCCTCTACTCCAACCTATCATCAACCTTTCACTCACCATCACTAACCCCACTGAACTAGTAGAGCTCCACAATACAACCATCCTTAAGGCCTTAAACACCATAGCACCACTTAAACTACGGAAAGCCAAACCACGTGCGCATCTTAACTCCTGGTTCACCCCTGAACTAAAAACGCTCCGTAAAACTAAAAGACAAGCTGAATTAGCATGGAAACAGACACCTTCCACTAACAATAACACATCCTACGTGCTTGCATCCAATATTTACAAGTCAGCAATCATGCAGACTAAAAAAAACATTTACAATGAAAGAATCTGTAACGCCAAATCCAATACCAAAGAGCTTTTCAACATCCTGAGAGACCTCGAATCCCCCTCCCCCATTCCAGATACATGTACCAAAGACACCTCTTGGTGCACAAACTTACAAGATGCACTCCTAGGCAAAATTGCCATGTTACAAGCCAAAATCGAGTCAAAAAAAGAAAGCCTCATCTTCACTGATAACCCCACCCCCTCCACCCACACCCCACAAATGGATGATAACAATCTATTCGAATTTCCACCATAACTACTAAAGTGGTTGAAGACATAATTAACTCGCTGAAACCCTCCAAATGCCAAGGTGATATCTGCCCAGCGCCAGTCATCAAAGACACAGCCAAATATCTTGCTCCTTTCATCACATCCCTCATCAACTCATCGTTCACATCCAGCACAGTGCCTAACAACCTTAAGGACTCTTGGGTTCTACCCTTGTACAGGAGAGCGAGGTATCCACCGACGGGCCCATAGGTCAGTGCTCACCCTCTAGTACCTGTAAAACAAGATAGCTGCACCACATGAGGAATGGGGGTGCAGGATTCACTTACTACAATACGACTCAATAATGAGGACTCAGTAATTTGGCAAAGGGAAGTCCGTTTAATGATAAGTACATCAAACAGGGAAACAAATGGGAATCAGCATCGTTGCAATCACCTGTCTCGCTCCAACTTCCTCGAACTTCAGTCGAACAGCAATAGTTATAGGCAAAACTCGTCATCACTGACGTCTAACTCTACAAATTCGTCATGGAATGTAATTGGTCAGGAAAGGTAACTTAAGTATAGGTGCTATATCTGTATATGGTAACAGAGCATGCGGATTGGATAACTCTTATCGGGTGGGCGTCTATGCCCAACCCTCTACATCACGCGTGATAGATGTCACAACAACTACGACGTTCTATTGGTTCTACTATCTATAGGACCCTAGATTACATGGTCCAGCATGCAGAATGTCCCAGGATTCACCCTGCCTCCCTTCCATCAATCAGTATCTTAGCACTATGTGTCAATTAGTTGGCTGGGCATGGCCTCGTAACTGTAGCCTCTTATCAGGAAAAGTTATAGCAACCTCGAGTTCTGGATGACATCAGGCGGTGGTACCCCTTCGCGCCTGGCTGGTCACGTGTTAGTTCACCATGAATCTGATTCAGTTTCCAGCTTTTAGTGTATTTAATTCTGCTTCGGCCCTGCCACCTGCATGGACCTCCCTTATCTTGACCTTCACGGGGCCGGCTGGTATGCTCTGAATTTTGAGTCTTGTTAGCTGACGCTCTCCTCCCTTTCTTAGATTGACCTCGATTTCCCCGGCATGAGCCGCTCTTTGTTGAGTTTCGATTCCGCTCATTCTCCTGACTTTGGCCGGGATATGAAACCTGGCCTGTTAGGCCTCTGGCCGCCTGGGCATACTTCTGCTTTTATAAAATGGAGTCACACTTGTATAGCTTGCCTCACTGAGGTAGATATATGGTTGGCGCTTGCCGCTCTATTCTTCTACTAAGCATTGCAAGCTGTATCGTTTACTTAGCTTCTTGCGTTCCAAGCCTATTTACACATGTTTAACTAGTTGGTTACTTTCATCTTGTCTCACAGCATCGTTTCCTTACGTTTTAACGTCGTCTCTTCTTTTGTGACTCTTGAATCTGGTTTTGAAGCTGCTCGCCCTGGCGTGTTACCTTCGTTCATATGTGAGTCTACTTAGCCCTCGTGTCATTACCATTTGCCTTCCATCAAGGCTCTTTGTGTCGCTTTCATGGACAGTCTGTAAATACTCATTGTTTCGTATCAGTGGCTGGTATGTCTGTCTGATAGGGTATCGTGCTGCCCAGGGTTGTCTGGTTATGGGCGCTTGAACTGGTACGGATCTTCTGATGAACACTGGGCAGATTCCCAGTGCGGCTCTCTGTTGGTTCATTTGCTCTGCATACGTCACGTACCTTGTGAGTACTTTCCTGGTACCTCGAAATGGGGGTCAGGGGTGCAGGCCGTGTCTGGGACCTCCTCTACACTCCCCCCTCTGGTCGGTTCATCGACCACTTCTGCTATTTCTTTTGTGTTTATTTCCTTGGATTCTTCTGTGTCTTGTTCGTCATCTTCAGGGTTTGTACACAATGGTGTGAATGTGTGCATCTTGGGAGTCCATATTTTTATCACACCTTTCAAACTTCCTGCTGTTTTTACATGTTCGTCTTTATTCCAGGTCATTAGCTGGCATTGTCCATTTGGGCTGCAATAGATCCATTTTCCTTCATACTTTCTTTGTTTCCTGGGATATGTAAACTTTGTTACTTCTGGTGCAAATTTGCTGGCTTTCACAAAGTCTCTTATGTCTTCATCAGTCAGGTCTCTGGGCTTCCATCCTGGTTCGACATCGACCATTATTTTCATCCCAATGGCTTTCTTTGCAGTTTTTTGGCACTGTGTGACGATTATCTTGATAACACAGAATCCTAGCAGTACCATTGCTAGTAAGACTCCCAGAAACTTGAATATGTCTGCCATCCATTGTGGGACCCACGACAATAGGTCTCCAAACCAGCTGTCATCATCCACTTTGTCAGTCTCATCGATCATCTAGTTCTTCAGGTTTGTCAGCATACCTATGCTTCATCATGTGATGGTATAAATGTGCAACACGATTCTCCGAATTTTGCGCAAACACCTCCATCCATTGCTGTGATCATGCCGAGTACATATCTATCTGAATTCTCTCAGTTCTTCTTTGATTGCGTTGAACCCCTTAATAGTAGTGTTGATTGTCTGAAGTAACTCCCATATGGTTATCTGCAACCACTTGGCATTCACTCCAACTTGAATGTGTGGCAAGAGCATGGTGGTGAACACTGTTGAGGTGAGGCTGAACAGCCGGTGTTCATATGGGATTGCATGAAATGCCTCTTCTGATTTGGCAGAAAATTAGTTTTCTCTCTTCATCCTGGATACCAGTTCCACAGATCTCCTTCTCCTTAGATGTGCATCTGCTTTCGGAAAACGCTCCAAATCCAGGTTGTGTTTTGGGATCACTAGTGCAGGAACGTGGACGTTCACCAGTGTGCATATGCCTCCGCAGTTTTTCGGCAGTCTTATGTATGCCTTGGATCCACATGCCCAGTATTGGTCCATGATGACTGCGGTTCTTTGTGTCATTCCTGGGGCTTCAAAGATTCGACGGCAGTTTGCATTCTCTCCCATCTTTCTCATGCCGTTACTTCTGAAGCATAGTTTTGGGCTTTCCAGTGGTACTATTTGCAGGGGTCCTCCTCTATCTTTGACCCATGTTAGCAGCTTTACCAACTTTGGCCAATGGGGTTTGCATAACCTCTGCAAATTCTCTATTGCTTCTCGGCAGGCTCGAAGGACCATCCAAGCTCGGCAGATTACTACTCCTTCTTCCCATCCATCTGGGGAAACCACTGTTCCCCAAATCTGCATTTTGCCTCTGTTCTTTCACATTTGTGCCTCTTGCAAAGTTTTTCCTTGAACGTTCAGTCTTGTATTTATTTCCCATCATATTCCTGATCCTTTGACGTCAGGATTCTCGTATCTGATCACGTGATTCTTGGTGTGCGCCCTGTTTCTTGTTTTAATGTCTTGGACATATCCATCTTCATCTGGGTCATCCTTTTCAGTGGCCCATATCAGCGAGGCGTCTCTTCCCATAAATTGCCCTCTAGTGTTGCACATTGCTATGTGTGACATACAGTGTGCTGTAGGACATCAATTTCTACAGCTACAAAAATCTTAGATTTTCCCATGCTGTATGGTAGAAGTGCACAGACAAAGCATTCCCCTCCTGACTATCTCGGTCCTACTTCCTTCATGTGCTGATACCATATGTTATTTCCGAGATGGGCTGTGCTGTCCAGGTAATCGTTGAGCTCATTGTTATCTTCATGCGGGCTTCTCTTGATTCTCAGTGTTTTTCTGTAGTTTGCTATGACTATGGGCCTCATTACGAGGTAGGAGGTAGCCATGGTGCTATTAGCACCATGGCTACCCCCTTACCGCATTCCGGGTCTGGGTTCCTGAAATAGGGATTTACCGGGTCATTCCAACCTTGGAGGACCCGGTAAGTCCCCATTCCGGGAACCATTCCCCATTCCCATTATAGCCCCCATAGGGCTCAATGGGAATGGGGATGGAGCTAATAACGGTACCACAATTTGCGGTACCGTTATTAGCTCTGAGGTCCCTTAACGGGTCCTGTCCTTAACGCCTGGTAAAACCAGGCGTTTAAGGAAGGGACCCGCTAAGGGACCTCGGAATAGGGTGGGTAAGGGATTACCAGCACCGGTGTCCTTACCGGTGCCAGTAATCCCTTACCACCTACCTCGTAATGAGGCCCTATGTCTCTAAATGCGTCTGTGCTGCTTTTCCACTCTGGGCGTCTCGGTGGAGCAGGCTGCCTTGGCTGCATCACTGTGGTCGGAGAAGGTCTTGTGTTTCCTTTCCTTCCCTTTTGTAGTCTGTCATAGACTTCCTCTAACCACCATTGGCTCACCAACCTCCCAACGCGTGGCTGTGTTGTAGGCATAAGGCTTGTTCCTTGAGTTGGAGCTGGTGTGCTTGCTGTTATAGGGCCTCATTACAAATCAGGCGGTCCGGAAATAACGGTGGCGGTAAACCCGCCGCCACTGTTGTTTCCGGACCGCCTGATCCCGACTCCTGCTGGCAGGAGGTGTTGTTCCCGCCAGGTCTGACCTGGTGGGTTTAACACCGCCCGCCTGCAGGCGAACGAGGAAACACCGGCTGCATTACGAGATGCTGCCGGTGTTTCCATGATCCCCATTCCCATTGAGTCCCATAGGACTCAATGGGAATGGGGATTAACACCATTCCGCCTCCGTGATTCCCGGGAAACCGGGGTTGTAATGCCCCGGTAATTCCGGGAATCATGGAGGCGGAATGGTAATACGAGTCCGGCGGTAACCAGGCGGTTTTACCGCCGGACACGTAATGAGGCCCATAGTCTCTACGGTTCTATTTTTCAGCTCCTCG
This sequence comes from Ambystoma mexicanum, assembly GCF_040938575.1. Lineage (NCBI taxonomy): Eukaryota > Metazoa > Chordata > Amphibia > Caudata > Ambystomatidae > Ambystoma > Ambystoma mexicanum. Next base: position 1,686,620,595 of record NC_090937.1, on the reverse strand, counting down.
TGCAGTTTCTTTGCTCTGACTATCGCTGGGAACAAATAGACTATCAGCATTTGTGTTTTCTCTGTGAATTCCTTTGTGGCTAGTTCTGTTCTTCTGAGGGATTTTGCTATGCCTTCTCTCTTTGGTTTCTCACTTGGTTCTTCTCGGTTGCTTCCACTATTTTCTGGGATTGATTGTTCCGCAGGCAGTCTCTCCTTCTCTGCTGCCTTTGTTGGAGGCCCCGTAGCCATTGACACTTGCCCTTGTCTGTGTGCATCTTGTGTGTGGGTGCGTGCAGTGGTCAGTGATATAATGTCATTCACTCTGTGCTGACCCTGTCTCCAGCCTTTTTCTTCATTCATTACCTCAAATGTGTATGAATCACTGCTGATTACATTCAATTTTAGTTCATTACTTTTACCATCAACTTTTCTTGGGACTGGGATAACTATATAAGGTCTGGGTGCTTTTTTGGGACCCAGGCGTTCATTGTTGCGTAGTGCATATGCATTGGGACGCATGCGCGAGCTGCAACGAGGCTCGCGCATTTGCTGTTCAAATAAAGACGGTCCCTCCGGCAGTTGGAGCCGGGGACCTGAGCAACACACATGCGTCCCGTGTGATCTCTGCCCGATGCATGTGTGAGTGCGTGTGACTGCGGGTGGGGTCCCAGGCCAACCCCCACCATACAACACTGGCAACGAGGACGACGCGGGAGCACTGCATCTCCGCTCCAAAGGCATCAGAGGCAGAGGCTTGTGCTCCGTGTCGGCAAGGACTCACCAGGTGGCCATTTTGATTCACGCGGATCGCAGCGGTTGCGGCCCAGGATGGTGCTTGTGCGCTGGCTGCGATCCCCACTGCCTGCGCTACAATTTTTAGAACTTTCCACAGCCCTAGCTTACATCAGGGCTGTAGCTTCAAAAAAAAAAAAACGAAGGATGGTCAGAAGACCTGTTGGGGGTGCCTAGAACTTTCCACACCTGGACTCACAGTGTTTTGTGCCATATCCAGCTATTGGTGTTGGACTTCCACCATCTCATCTGGTGACGGGGCCATCTCTCCACTGCTGTGATGCACCAATCTGTGAGTACTTTATCCCACCACCTTCATGGGTGGAGAAGGAGGAGAAGAGGGTGCCCCTGCGCCTGTCCCATGTAGGATGCACAGCACGTTTTAAGCCCCATACCCGAATTTGACACCACTGGCCCGCCATCCAAACTGCGGCCAAAGTGGCTCCTGTGGGTCAAAAAACTAGAAATGATTTTCAGGGCCTCTAGGGAGCAGGATGACGATGCGAAGATTGCCATCATGGTGTACTCTGCGGGCACAGAGGTCCACAGAATTTATGACTCCCTCAATATCCCGGTGGTCACATATGATGCCATGAAACAGGCTCTCCAAGATCATTTTCTGCCCATGGCAAATGTAGACTTTGACAGATTTGTCATGTGTGCGGAAAAGCAGCTAGAAGAAGAATCGCTGGACCAGTTCTGTGCGCGGCTGAGGCACCTAGCAAGCTCCTGCAGTTGGATGAATGAGGAGGAGATGGTCCGGAACCAGCTGCTGCAAGGGTGCACTTCTGGGAAGCTGAGGAGGCAAGTGCTGAGAGAACCTGGTCTGACCCTACAGCAAATCCTGGACACAGGGAGAGCTTACGAACTGGCGGAAGCAAGGGGGGCGAAAATGGATGCGGCCACACACCCTGGCAAGGGCGAACAGGCGTTCGCCATTGGGCGCTCTGCCCCAGGGAGGGTGAGATGGACCCCTAGGCGGGGGGATGGTCTTCCTGTGACTGGTAACGCTCAGTCGTGCCCCTACTGTGGTTATGACTTGCCACATGCAGGGGAGTGCCCAGCAAAGATGCGCGTCTGTGGCCGGTGTGGCACGCAGGGACATTACGCAAGAGTGTGCAGGGCAGCCACCCCGGTAGCAGCCGTGAGGGGGCCCGCGAGAATTGGCGGGAGCAACACCCGGAGGGTGAGGGGTGTGTCATCAGTTGAACAAGGCCTGCAGGACCTGAACATGGCAGAGAAGGAAGAGGAGGAGGAAGAGATCTTCTTCATCTCAAGCATTGCCACTGGTCCCAGAGGAAGCCGACAACTGACGTGTACGGTAAACATCGGAGAAGTTCTCACCCCAGTTCTCATAGATACGGGGGTGTCAGTTTGTGTGCTAGCGACTGAACACTATGAAGCCCTTCCAGGCCCTCCCGAGTTGGTGGAATCCAAGGCACTGATATATGCCTTTGGGGGAGACATGCCACTTCCAATCCAGGGGGTGTTTGTAGAGCCAGTGTCCCATGGACAGAGCAAGATTAAAGCGAGGTTCTTCGTGACAAGTGTGAGCCCGCACTCCCTCCTAAACTGTGCCGCCTCAGAAGCCCTAAATATTGTGCACTTCACACTCGCTGTGTATCACACGGACCTAGAAAGCCTACTTCAGCATTTTGACGCCATCTTCCAAGGGATCGGGAAGCTGAAAGGGGACCCCATCAGGCTCCATATCGATGGGTCGGTGAGGCCAACAGCACTCAAACACCGCCGGATCCCATTCCACCTTAGGGCGCAGGTGGAGAAGGAGCTGCAAACACTCGTTGACCGAGACATCATTGAGAGAGTGGAAGGGCCGACTCCTTGGGTTTCTCCGATTGTGGTCGCCCCAAAGCCCAAGCAGCCGGGAGCAGTCCGGATCTGCATAGACGTGAGGTTGCCAAACATGGCGATCAAAAGGGAACGTCATCTCACGGCCACCCTAGATGACATTGTTGGTGAGCTACAGGGGGCAAGAATCTTTTCTAAACTGGATTTGAGGTCCGGCTACCATCAACTGGAGCTCCACCCCGAGTCATACATTACCACCTTTATGACTCACGACGGGCTGTACCAGTTTAAGAGGCTCCGCTTCGGGGTCTCATCGGCAGCGGAAGTTTTCCAGAATGCCATCAGGGGTGCCCTGTCGGGGCTGAAAGGGGTGATCAACATGTTGGACGACATCGTGGTGTTCGCAAGGATGGAAGCCGAACACCTGAAGCGCCTCGAAAACACTCTGGAGAGACTCCGAGGCCTGGGACTAACCCTACACCAGCAAAAGTGTGCATTTTTTGAAGGACCGGTTAGAATTCTTTGGGTTTGTGTTTCACGCTGGGGGCATCTCGCCAGATCCGGAGAAGGTTCGGGACATTCAAGAGGCACCACCGGAGTCACCCGCAGAAAGTTTCCTGGGCATGGTCAATTATTGTGGCCGTTTTATTCGCGACTTGGCCTCGCTGTCGGAACCCTTGCGGGCTCTGACCAGAACGGATGTACCTGGTCGGCGAAGGAACAAAGAGCATTCACCGACATCAATGACACCCTGTCGGAGCAAGAGACAATGGGGTATTTCAATCCGGACCGGGAGTCGGAGATCGTGGTTGACGTCAGCCTGGTGGGACTAGGGGCAGTCCTCATGCAAGCAGACCCGCAGGGGACCATGTGGCCCATTGCCTATGCCAGCAAGACGCTCACCGAGACTGAGAGGCGATATTCATAAATTCAGCGCAAAGCCATGGCCATTTTGTGGGTCTGCAAGCATTTTAGGATCTACATCCTGGGCAAGCCTGTAGTTGTTGTGACGGACCACAAGCCCCTGATTCCGATCATGTCCGGGGCATCGTCCAAGCCACTGCCACGCATTGAGAGATGGATGCTATCGCTCATGGAATACGGGGTCAAGCTGCTGTATCTTCCCGGCACACACAACCCCGCAGACTATCTGTCCCGCCACCCGGGGGATGGGTGACCCAGGGACTCGGCGGAAGTGACGGACTGTGTGGAAGAAGTGCACCTAGTGGTGGAGTCAGCACTACCCGTTGCCCTAGCCCGCCAAGATTGCAGAGGAGTCGAATGCGGACGAGGTATTCCTGATTATCAAAGAGGCCGTGGCCAGTGGAGAGTGGCGTGAGGTGCTCATGAACAATGCCAGGAGAGACGATGGTGCTCAAAAGGATCTACAGGCTCTCTGGAGGCAACGACATGAACTGTCAGTGGCGGAGGACGGTCTGCTGTTGAGAGGGCACCAAATTGTCATCCCACAGACATTGGTGGGCAAGGTATTGCAGCTAACCCACAAGGGGCACCAGGGGACGGCAAAGATGAAGGCACGCCTCAGGTTGAAGGTATGGTTCCCGGACCTGGAGGGCAGGGTGGACGAGTTTGTGAGAGCATGCATACCTTGCCAGGCGGCGAGTCCGCTCGAGAGAGGACCACCAATCCAGGCCGTGGAAAGGAGTGAATGCCCGTGGGGGACAGTGCAGACTTCGGGTCCACGGGCCGAGGAATGTACTTTTTGGCTGTGGTAGACCAATGGTCGCGCTACCCGGAGGTGGAGATGGTTGAGTCCACGGCCAGTGACCACACCATTCTGGCCATGGAGATGTTTGCTACTCATGGTTTCCCTGTTGAGATATGCTCGGACAACGGAGCGCAATTTCAGGGGCAGCAATTTGCTCAGTACTGTGAGGAAAGAGGGATCAGACATCGGAAGGTCACCCCACTCTGGCCTAGAGCGAATGGGGAGGTGGAACGCTTCATGCGGACGCTGAACAAAGTATTCCGAATATCGCTGAATGGAGGGAAAGATCTCAGATGCAATACGTTCGACTTTCTGCGCTAGTACTGCACGACCCCGCATCAGTCTACAGGGGTCGCGCCAGCGGAGGCCCTCTTCAAGCGAGCTCCCAGGGGTCTATTGCCCGAGGTCGAAGGGCGCTGCCCAGGGCAGATTGACAACTACCGAGGGCGAGCGGAAAGGGCCGCCCAGAACGAGAGGGAGAGTGTCAGGCGGAGACTACCGGAAAAGGCGATTGCAGTGGGGGACACGGTGCTGGTTCGGAACCGACGTCCCGAAGGGAAGCTGTCCTTACCATACGAGGCACAGCCGCTAGGAGTGACCCACATCAAGGGGTCCATGGTTACAGCAGCTAATGCCCGAGGCACGGTCACGAGGAATGCATCATTCTTCAAGCGGATAAAGGCGATGCCAAACCTGGAAGCAAGCGAGGTGCCGGGACCAGGACCCGACGCAGGATCTCCACCGAGGAACGACGAACCGCCAGAGGCTCCAGGGACACCAGAGGCACCTCCAGAAGAGGCACACAGGTACCCTAGCCAGGCGGGGCGCAAGCCGCCGCAGAGATTTCAAGACTTTATTATGGACTCTGACTCGTAACAGGTGGAAGACTGGTAGCACATGTTTGAACTGTTATTGTTGAATGCACATGTTATAATTGTTTCTTGTTTGGGGGAAAAGGAGGGATGTTGCGTAGTGTATACGCATGTGTGAGTGCGTGTGACTGCTGGTGGGGGCCCAGGCCAACCCCCTCCATACAACATTAATTATCTGGCAGGTGCACTGAAATTGAGACACTTTGTGCACCGATAAAAAATGCAGTTAGAATAGTCAAGGATAAAAACACAATGGGCATCATTACGAGTCCGGCGGTAACCGAGGCAGTAAAACCACCTGGTTACCATCGGACTCGTATTACCATTCCGCCTCTGTGATTCCCGGAATTACCAGGGCATTACAACTCGGGAATTCCGGAGGCGGAATGGTGTAAATCCCCATTCCCATTGAGTTCCTTAGGACTCAATGGGAATGGGGACCATGGAAACACTGGCACCATCTTGTGATAATGCCGGTGTTTCCACGTCTGCCCGCAGGCGGGCGGTGGTAAACCCGCCAGGTCAGACCTTGCGGGAATGCCACCTCCCGCCTGCAGAACTCGAGATCGGGCAGTCCGGAATTAACAGTGGCGGCGGGTTTACCGCCACTGTTATTTCCGGACCGCACGACCTGCAATGAGGCCCAATGATAATTACTAAGCATATACACATGATAGACTTGTAGGACATCTGCCAGCATTTCCTCCCAGGGAAGCCGGGGCGCCCCTCTGCTGGTGGTAGAACTAAGTTACTGTTCCGGGCCCCCATTTCGAACAAGTCCATAGTCAATTATTTATTCCTTTACTTGCTCTGATCTCGTAGCAAGAGTTCACTAATTCTATGACAAGACTGGAGGCGAGCATTATGCTTCATCTTCCCTTTATTCTACTCTTCACAGCAGTTCAACAAACACAATAAAACTCTTGAAAAGTGACCAACAACAAAACTTTTCTTTTAAAACTACAAAGTCCATGAACCTTTGTAGTCCAGGCTCCTTCCGACAGCCACAACCCACTTCCTGTACATGGGCTCCTCCTCTTCTTTTACTGCTCTTCAAGCAGATAAGTACCTCATTTTTCCTCTCCGTGTGTCTGGGGGGATTGACTAGAGAGAGTGGTTATTGGGATAGCGAACAGCTTTACCAATGCAGGGCTGTGCTCTGATAGGCGAGCAGAGGTTGTTTCTGCCTCTATAGGCAGTGTTCAGAGTGCGCGCGGGCGGCGCGGCGCGGCAGGCACAGTAGGTGTTTTTACGTTAGGCGGCGACCTCGTCGCAGTAGCCTCAGGTGAGTAGCGTTCCCGCGGGGACGCAGTGTAGTAGGCTCGCGAGGCGGCGACCCCGTGTCGCATTACCGGCACTTCGGGGGTGCGGCCGACCTCGCGAACGGCGCAGAGCTCATCGCTGCTCGCGCATCGGCCCCCTCCTTTGGAGGGGTGGAGCCGGCGGGCGCGGGAAGCGCCGATCTCAGGGAGCCCCCACCCACGGGTGGGCGGAGCTATGATCGGGAGGACGAGCGAATAGCGCTCCCGCGAGCGAGCCCCCACCCGCGGGTGGGAGGAGCCAATAGCGAGTTCGGCCTCGCGCAGAAGCCGATCGTCGTTCTGAAGCGACATTAAGGAAAGAAAGGCTTCGAGAGATAGAGACTACAGCTTCAGCTGTAATTCATCACGCGATCCCCCGGTCGCGGCGCTGCAGAACAACAGCTGAGGGAGATCAGCTGGAGGAAAGGGGCAGTGAGAAGCCCAGTACACAGCGCATGAAGCGAGGTGTCTCGCAGCTGGCCAGAAGGCAAAAGAGGTCGGTGCAGCCACGAAAAAAAAAAAAAAAAAAAAAGTGTATTTTCGTATAGCAGTGCATCTAAGGGAGCAGGGGCGTGCTAAGACACCTGTGGCAGGTATTTTAGGCACAGAGCACAACAGCATAATGTCGGAGTTCGAGTGGAGCGAGGAGGAACAGAATGAGGACCTCGCTGCCAGCTTCAAGAAAGTGCTGGGTACCTCCCTAGTAGATGCAGTGGCGGAAGGGGTCAGGCCCCTGCAGATGAGACTGGAGTCGTTGGAAGCGTGGCTATCCCAACCCAGTACAAGCACCAAGACCTGGAAAAGCACGCCCGCAGAACCCTCGGAAGAGGGGAGTAAGGGGAGTAAGACAGCCCTTAAGAGAAAATTCTCTGACGACCCCCGGGGCTCTTTGGAAGGGGCAGAAGACAAGGCCCCAGAGGTGGTTGACGTGTTTGCGAAGCTGAAGGAGGCTTATTTGCAGCGTCAAACAGTGCCGCACCTCTTGACCCCATCTCCAGGGGAAGAAAAAGCTGGAGAAGACCCTAGCTCGGAAGAAGAGCTGGTAGAGGATCGGACCTCGCAAGGAGACGAAGAAGTCGCGGAAGACGACTGGGCCATCCCAAGCGGGGGAAAGAAGGTGCGAAAAGAGAAACATCTCCTGGAGCCCCAGGACGATATGTTCGACCCAGACAGACATTCCGCAACCCAAGGTCCTATGGCAGCAAGGTTGCGCAAGGCGCTAGACAAGGAAGTAAGACAGCGCCTTCGGGCTGAGTGTCCACGCCCAGACCTTCCAGGAAAGGTAGCTGAGGCCCCCGAACTCGACCCAAAGATGTTGACCTTTGTGTCGAAATCAGTCAAGGACCCGCGCAAGGGCATCGATAGATCCTGGAGAAGCTGCCAGGAAAAAGTTTTGGACCTGGCCGGCCCGCTGGCAAAAATTATGGACCTCGCAGAGAGGGCAAAGGATACCGGGGAAGAGGTGGACCCCGAGGCTCTCGCCGGCTGGGCCCAGAGGGCAGTCTGCCTTCTTGGGAACGCTAACAGCGCCATTGCGTCGGAGCGGCGAAGAGGCCTCCTTCTGAAGATTGACCCTAAGCTTAGTGATTTGGCTTCTTATGAAGCGGGAGGAGGAGCTCAGGGTCTCCTGTTTGGTGAGACATTTGGGAAGGAGATGGGACGCTTTGTCGGAACGTATGCGTCCTTAGAGAAGGCCCAGGCATCGATCCGCAGGATCTTCCCAAATAGAGTTTTTGGCGGGACCGGCCGTTTCAGGGGTCGAGCAACCGGTCGCGGCCAAGGGGGAAGAAGATCCCATACATCCAGAGCCCAGTACTGGGAGAACAAGGGCCAGGACACCATTTTCCCGTCCAGAGGGAGGTTCCCGAGAGGACGCAGATCCAGAGGATCAGGGCGAGGCCAAGGTTTTACACCAGGTGAGAGCGAAGGTATATCCCCCCGTAGGGGGGAGGACGTGCAGGTTTTTGGAAAATTGGCGCGCGCTTTCAAGCGATTCCTGGGTATTACAGACCGTCAGAGGTTTGCTCCTAGATTTTGTAGAAGACCCAGTACAGGCCAGCAGGCATCAGAGGCAGAAGCTAGCGCTAGCAGAGCAAGCATGCTTAGACAGCGAGTTAGCACAATTAGTGCGCAAGCAAGCGATAGAGAAATGCGAGGCAGCGCCAAGGTTTGTGAGCAACATGTTCCTGGTCCGCAGGAAGGAGAAAGTGCGGCCAGTTATAAATCTCAAAGAGCTCAACGGATGGATCGTATACCGACATTTCAAGATGGAGGGTATCCATCAGCTAAGAGACTCCCTGAGAGAGGGAGACTGGTTGACGCGTCTCGACTTGAAGGACGCATACCTGGCAGTCCCAGTTCTCAAGGAGTACAGATCATTCCTAGCTTTTCACTGGCAGGGGCAGTTCTGGCAATTCAAGACGATGCCATTCGGTCTTGCATCAGCGCCTTGGGCTTTCACGAAGCTGATGAAGCCGGTAGCGGCGGCAATCAGAGAGAAGGGAGTGAGGATGATCATTTATCTGGACGATCTCTTACTCTTAGCAGAGGATCGGGCGGTGCTGGTTTATCAGACACAGTGGGTGCAGGACCTTCTAGGATCACTAGGGTTTCTGGTGAATACAGAGAAGTCCGACACCACGCCAGCACAAAGGTTAGATTTCCTGGGGTTTGTGCTAGATACCAGGAAAGCGACTCTGGAACTCCCACCTCGGAAGATAAAAGATATCAAGAGGGAGATCAGGGCATGCTTAGAGAAGCAGCAAGTATCGCTCAGGACTTTGGCGCGGATAGTGGGATTGCTAGCTGCATCTATCCAGGCCATATTTCCGGGCCCGTTGCATTACAGAGCGCTGCAGCGGTTGAAGATCAGACACCTTCAGCAAGGGTTGAAGTATCATCAGTCGGTACCCCTAGATGCGGAATCCATTACGGAACTGGAATGGTGGTTGAGGAATATGGACGCCTGGAATGGGCGTGCCATATTCGGAGACAGGCCAGATCTGATCATAGAATCGGATGCCAGCCGGAAGGGCTGGGGAGCCAGATGTGGGTCTTTACAGACCGGAGGCAAGTGGAGCGAAGAGGAACTCCGCCTTCATATAAACTGTCTGGAGCTCTTGGCGGGTTCGTTTGCGATCAAGGCATTCACGAGAGACAGAGTAAAATCTTGTGTCCTGTTGAAGATGGACAACATATCGGCGGTACGGTATATCAACCACCTAGGGGGGACAAGGTCCAAGATGTTAGCGGAGCTAGCAAAGGATTTGTGGCACTTCTGCCTAGAATCAAAGACGTCAGTGACAGCAGAATATCTACCAGGCGCCCTGAATGCAGTGGCGGACTGGAACTCGCGGTATCTGACGGACTCCAGCGACTGGAGACTAGATCCGGTAGTCTTTCGAGAATTGAACGCGAGATGGGGCCCGGTACACATAGACCTATTTGCCTCCCGACTCAACACCCAGACAAGGAATTACTTCAGCTGGAGGTTAGACCCAGGGGCACAAGGAACAGATGCCTTCCTGCAGGAGTGGTCCGGAGGCACACACTACGCCTTCCCTCCCTTTGTGATGCTGGACAGAGTTCTAGCGAAATGTCGGAGGGAGAAGGCGGAGCTGGTGATAGTTGTGCCCGGGTGGAAGTCCCAGGTATGGTTTCCGACGCTCATGGAATTAGTGACGGACATACCCAGGGTACTACCAGACGGGGAGCGACTACTCACGGACCCAGTTGGGTCATCTCATCCTCTGAGAGTGAGAGGGACACTCCCGTTAGTCGCGTGCAGGATATCAGGAGACGCTGGGCGCTGCCAGGAATTTCGAAGCAAGCTGCGGAGCTTATCTCTGAATCCTGGGTGCCATCCTATGACGCAGCTTGGGCTAGGTGGTCCAGCTGGTGTAGGAACAGAGGTGTTCATCCCATTTCAGCACCTGTAGTGGAAATTTTGAACTTCTTAGCGCATTTGTTGCAGGACGGAAGAGCCTTCCGTACTATAGGAGTATACAGATCGGCCATTTCAGCAGGCCATTTGCCGATTGAAGGAGGGCCGGCAGGAGAACACCCCGCAGTAGTAAGGCTCATTAGAGGAGCAAAGTTTAAAGTGCCACCGGAGCCCAGATATAGCTCGACGTGGGACGTAGCGATAGTGCTACGATTACTAGCGGATTGGCCATCAGATAGGTACCTCTCACTCAAGCAGTTATCGGGCAAACTGGCTATGCTATTGTGCTTGGTATCCTGTAAACGAGTGTCGGACGTGAGAGCATTGGAGGTGTCCAGGAGGTCGTTCGGACAGGAGGGAGTGACTTTCTCGATAGTGAAGAGAACTAAGACAGGGACCACGTCGGTACATTATCCCTATTTTCCGAGTAATGGGAAATGGTGCGTTGCACGTTGCATTAAGGAATACGAGAGCAGGACGGCGGAATATAGAGCAGTAGGTACCACGCAGCTTCTGATAGCTCGTAGGAAGCCTTTTCATGCAGTAACTGCTGCAACTATCGCGAGATGGGTCAAAGAGATTATGCAGGCTGCAGGAGTGAATGTGAGCATGTATGGAGCTCATTCTGTGAGAGGGGCAATGGCCTCGAGAGCCATAAGGGCCGGTGTATCTTTAAGGGGAATAATGTTAGCAGCAGACTGGTCGTGTGAACTCACGTTCAAAGAGTTTTATTTTAAACCAACAGAGAATGTAGCAGTTACGGTGTTGGGGGAGCTTTGAACAAGCATAATGCTCGCCTCCAGTCTTGTCATAGAATGTAGATTACCCCTGCTAGCTGCGCAGGGAGTATTAATTCTATTAAAGACTAGGAGGCGAGCATTAAATTCCCACCCAAGTATTGTACTGTCGATTTACATTTGTATTGCTCTTATGTTAGTAAATACAGCACGTAGACACCACCCTAAAGACTTTCTATTTGTTTTGATTATTAGGGGAAGACCAGAAGAGTAACTGAAGATGAGGGAGTCTAGAAGGCCAAGTTCGGCAGTTGAGTTATCAAGTTGATGGAGGCTTCGCGCCGTTAGCGAGGAACAGTTATGAGAGTTATATGGACATTTAGAGCAAGTAAAAGCAGAGGAGGAGCCCATGTACAGGAAGTGGGTTGTGGCTGTCGGAAGGAGCCTGGACTACAGAGGTTCATGGACTTTGTAGTTTTAAAAGAAAGGTTTTGTTGTTGGTCACTTTTCAAGAGTTTTATTGTGTTTGTTGAACTGCTGTGAAGAGTAGAATAAAGGGAAGATGAAGCATAATGCTCGCCTCCTAGTCTTTAATAGAATTAATACTCCCTGCGCAGCTAGCAGGGGTAATCTACATTCTAAAGTAACAAGTGCTTTCCAAGTGTCCCCCCTCTTGCGGGCGATGACAGTAGTCTCTGGGTACGGAGTACAGTTCCTTTGCTATACTATGGAAAAAGGTTAGGCTAACATCTTTGGCACTTTACATTCATTATGCATATCTATAGTAAGTGAGGTCCCAGTGCACACCTCGAATTTGCTTTGGTCCTGAGTTCATGCTGGACCCTGTTCAATGCGAAGGAATGATAAGATGGAACTGCTAAAAATCACACAAAAATAGAATGTTGTAATAATAAAAACAAAAATAAAAATAAAAGTAAACATGGAAAAATAAGAATAAAAGTAAGAAAAAATAGAAAAAGGGAAAGGAAAAATAAAATGGTGTAGTTCTCGTTTCTGCTCTTCTCAATCTATCCCTCAGTGGAAAGTAAAGCACTGTGTCTCTTTCTCTCGGTCTGTTCCACGGCAGAAAGTCTCACTGGAATCTCCTTAAGTATTCTCGCTGGAAGGTAGATAGCTCCACCGTGAGCATAATTCTGTGGAGGAGTGTGCCCATGTGTGGGGTATTGGCTGGATCTCTAAGGAAGGTGATGACGTCAACATCTGCAGGCCTTCCCACCATTTCTGGATAGTCTGTGACTAGTCTGAATAGGAAATTGTGCGCCATCTGGGTGTCCTCAGGTGATAGGAACATTTGTCCTGTTTTTCAGGGTCCTGGTTACGAACTTTTCTTTTGATTCGCACAGTCTTTGCACCTTCCCATTGTGTGAATTGCCACAAGGAAATTTAATTTAGTCCACAGCTGGTTTAGTCGTTCAGTATTTCTTGGGTCTCTGATGAAGGTGTGTGTATCAGTTGTTCTCCCGACGAGTCTCGGGCATTTCGCAATTATTCGAAAGAACAAGGTGAAGGTGAGCTCTTCAATGTCTGCTGGTAGTGGAAGCATTGGTGTCCTTTTTACTGTGCTCGGGCAGTTCGGCGAAAGCTTCCGTGATGACAGTCAGCAGCTGCCAGATCACCTTTTTGTTTGCGGGATCTTGAATAAAGTCTGTGACACTGGTTTCTTTCCCTATGAGCGACGGGTATGATATGACCACTAGCTGAAATTAGGTGAGCACATCCCACGTGAGATTTCTACTGGGAGCTACCATGCATTTGGTGAACAAAGTCTTGATAGTGGTTGCTTCAGTATACTGTGTCGAGTTCTCAGAAATGTCTTTATTTGTAGTTCATCAGAGTCTTAGTTTTTATAATACTTTGCGTGTCTTGATTTACAGGTTCATGTTGTCAACGTTGTTGTGGCTCTAGATACGCTTCTCCTTACCCTGCAACTGTGATGCACAGAGTGTCCATATTATTGGGGGTCATTACGACCCTGGCGTTAAGGGTTTAACGGCGCCGTAAAAGGTGTCGGTGCCGTTAAACCCTTAACGCCTGATTACGAGGTCCCTTTGCGGGACCCAACCTTAAAGGCTGGTTTTACCACAATTTGCGGTACCGTACTTAGCGCCTTCCCCAGTCCCATTGAGCCCTATGGGGCGAAAATGGGAATGGGGAAGGGCCATGGTGAAATGGGGAAATACCGCCCCGCCAACCTTGGAATGGGGCGGTATTTCCCCATTTCACCATGGCGGACTCATTACAACACCGGCACCAACCATGGTGCTAATAGCGCCATGGTTTAGCACCGGGGTTGTAATGAGGGCCATTGGGCCTCATTACACGGTAGGCGGTAAGGGTTAATGGTCACCGGTAAGGGTACCGGTGACCGTTAACCCTTACCGCCTGATCACGAGGTCCCTTTGCGGGTTGGTACTTTAACGCCTGCTTTTTAGCCGGCGTTAAAAACCAACCCGCAAAGAGACCAGGGTGCTAATTACGGTACCACCATTTTAAAACCAGCATTCTTTTATCTTGACTTGGCTGCTCATGCATCCTTCTTCCTCGATATAGATCTTGTCTGCACGTGCTGAGGTTCTTCCCCGTTGTCTGTGGTCTCTTCGCAGTTGGATGCAGCTGGAGGGCTCTCTCCTATATAAGGCTTAATGTCATTCAGGAAGAGCCATGCCTTTCTGCCCTGGACTTTGACGGCTGAAGGATTGCAGTCCTCCACGACGAAAGGGCCATTGAATCGTGGCTCGTCCCACCTCTTCCTTGTAAAGTTCCCTATAAGAACAGAGTCACCAGGGAAGATGAGGGGCGCACATAAACCTTGCGTGGTGTCTGTTTCAGCTCTTCCTGTTGTGTTTTTTGCTGCGCTGCACCCTTTTCTTCGTCGCTGCAGCTGGCCTGAAATGACAGAGACGATGGATGTCATACAGTTCAGGTAATCCTGCATCTCTGTCCCCAAGAACTCCTTAGTTAGCTGGGCATCACATCTAGCTCTATCTCAAGGGGGGAAGCGGGGTCCTCATTCTCCTTCCTGTCACTATCTTTTGCGGCATGAGATGATGGTCGGAGCCTGGTTGGTTCCGTAATGCGTACAATGCCAGTGGTAGACAGTGCAGCCATCCCTTTTTTAATGTGAGCTTCAACTTGGCTATAGTCTCCTTTAACAGGCCGTTGTGCCGCTCACATATGCCATTCCCCTCTGGATGATACGCCGATGAGAACTTGTGCTTTATACCAAGCAACAAGCTGATCTGCTCGAACACTGAGTTGACAAAGTGGGCCCCATTGTCTGACCTCATTACCTCGCATATTCCCCATCTAGGGCACACCTCCCTCACCAGAAATTGTGCAGCACAGGTAGAGTCTGGGTGTGTGCAGGGACCTGATTCTATCCATCTAGAGAATGGACACACCACAACAATGAAATATCTGCACCCGTTGCATGCTTGGATCATGTCGACGTAGTCGATATGCAAGTGCTAGAATGGTCCATTTGGCCGGGGGATAACTCCTCTCACTACTTTTAATGTGTGCCCAGCGGTGAACTGCTGGCAGATAATGCAGTTCACCATGAAAAATGCAACATGCTCTGCTAAATTCGGTGTAAACCAGTCTTCTGAGAGCGTTGCAGCGAGATTTTCTTATGTCAAATGTATAGGGTAGTGTAATTGTTCCAAAGCTACCTTTAGTAGGGCAACAGGCATTACTGGTTTACCAGTGCTGTCTTGCCTCCACAAACCGTCAGAGGGGTTTAAGGAACACCCTCGATGCTTCCATAAATATTTCTCCTCCTGGGGTGCCTCCCCTTGGAGTTCCATTAGTTGCGGCTGCCCCATGTTACTATAGGCCTCGGGTGTGGCTCATGCTATCATCATTCGCTCATGGGTACGTGCCACCTCCACGTCCATGATTGGTTCACTCTTGGATGCCATACGCTTGGCTTCCGTGTTCGCTTCATGATTTCCACGTGACACGAAATCCGTCCCTTTGGTATGGGCGGCGCATTTCACGACCGCTATGCCCACTGGGAGCTGAAGTGCTTTTATCAACCTCTCCAACAAGGCTGCATGTTGCACTGGCGTGCCTTCCGCTCGGAGGTAGCCCCTCCTTTTCCAGCGTGCTAGACCTGCATGCACGGTTGACGTCACATAGGTGGAGTCACTGGGCCTTATTACACGTTGTGCGGTAAACCATGGCGCTATTAGCGCCATGGTTGACGCCGGTCCCTTACCGGGTCCGCCTTGGTGGATGGCGGAATTAGAGCCATATTCCAAGGTGAGTGGGGGCGCTAATTCTGCCATCCACCATTGCCCCTTCACCATTGCCAGTCAGCCCCATAGGGCTCCATGTTAATGGTGAAGGGGCTAATTACGGTACCGCAAATTGCGGTACCGTAATTAGCTACAAGGTCCCTTTGCGGGTCCCGTCCTTAATTCCTGGAAAAACGAGGCGTTAAGGGAGGACCCGCAAAGGGACCTCGTAGTAAGGCGGTAAGGGTTTACCGGTACCGGTACCCTTACCGGTACCGGTAAACCCTTACCGCACAACGTGTAATGAGGCCCACTTTACACCGTTACTTCTTGGTCTGCATGATTCTCAATTGCGAGTATCAGCGCCAATAATTCTGCAGCTTGCGCAGAATAGTGAGATGGTATTCGCGCACTGACGAGTACCTGAAACTCTCTGTTTGCTTCATTACGGCAATGCCTGTATATCTTTGTCCGTCTTCTTGGTCGATTATCAAAGACCCGTCAATAAAGACGATTTCACCCACCTGCCAGGGCATTTTCCTTTACCCTGGGGATTTCATCATAGAATTCCTCATAATTCACACAGTCATGTATCGTTCTCCTTCAGTGACTGGTTCAGCTATGAACGTAGCTGGATTTACCGTTTTACATCAAGCTATTTTGATAGATGGGCTAGAGATAATCACCTCATAGGCAGATGCTCTCTGAGATGTCAGTTTGCCCTTTGGCTTCTTTAGTATGGCGAACAGCGAGTGCTCAACATACAATGTCATGGAGCACCCCATCACAATGGATGACGCCTTTTTAATAGCGAACGCGCAGCAGCTAGATTTTGTTTGCATGGGAAGTGGCCCTTCATGACCAGGTCTGGAATCCCGCTGTAATACGCTAGTGGCTTGTACCCCAGTGAGGTCCGCTGAGCGAGCACTGCCATCATAAAGTTGCCATTGGTATGTGAGAACAGGTAGAATTCCTCTGCATAATTACGAATCCCGAGAACTGGGGCCTTACAAATCGCCCCCTTGAGTTCTGCAAACCCCTTTTCCATTGCCTCAGTCCATTCGATTTTTTCGCTTGTCTTCTTTAGGGCCTGAAGCAAGGGCTTGGTATACGAGCTGTAGTCGAAGACCCATGCTCTGACATAATTGCACAGGCCTAAGAGTCTTTGCATTTGTTTCATCGTCAGCGGTTTAGCCGTGTTCATTATAGCTTCAGCCCTTTCTGGGGTTACCCTTTTCCCCTCATGTGAGATTAACTGGCCTATGTACAGCACCTCTCGCTGACAGTATTGTAACTTTTCCTTATCAACTTTATATCCTTTCTCAGCCAGGATAGTCAGTAGCTGGACAGAGTCGCACCTGTATTGTTCCTCAGTGATGCTGCAGATCAGAATGTCATCCACATACTGCAAGACGACACTGTCTACTGCAATATTGCTTAGGTCAATCTGCAGGACTCGGTTGAAAATGGATGGTGACTCACAGTACCCCTGCGGCAGCCTTGTGCTTTTCAGGCGCATTTCTCTGAAAGTAAATGACGTCAGGTCTTGTGAGTCACGGTGCAACGGGATTGAGAAAAATGCATTTTTCAAGTCAATCACTGTGAGATATTTTGCCTCGGTGGGTATGTTACATAGGATTGTAGATGGCTTCGGGACTAGAGGGAACACAGCTTCAACAATATCGTTTAAGGCTCTTAAATCTTGGATTAAAAGCCAAGATCCTCCCTTCGATTTTTTGACAGGGTAAATCACTGTGTTACACAGCAATTCTGACGTCACTAGGATTCCCTGCTCCATCATGGCGTAAATTGTCTTTGCGATCCCTTCCTCTGCCTCTCTGGACATGGGATATTGACACGCTCTTGATAAAATTGCTCCTGGTTTCAGTTTAATTTTCACTTCACCTGCCCCCTTTAGGAGGCTACATCATAGGGCCCTGTAGTCCATACTGTGACAGGCACTTGGGCCATGTCATCTTCGAAGTATTCTGGAGGTATCAGTGCCAGCATCATTCTCTGTTGCACCTCCCGTTTGATGATCTTGACCCAAAATATGAGACTCACTTCCACCCTTGTCTCTTCTCGGTCAGGGTGTTCCTCGAACAGATCGTCATTGGTGACATCAGTCACTCGATACCCTTCTTCGATGGCGATAATCGCACACCCTTGTCTTCCTTCGTCATCATATCCTTCGACCCATGCTACTTTCCCTGGCACCGCGGCAGATTGTATCATTAAGGGAAATACTTGTCCCTCCCTCACTGCATTTAGTCCCTTTTCTGTGGAATTGGCTGACTGTAGTAGTTTGTGTCGGGTCACCTGCAGCAATTTTGCTTTTGCGGCTGATTGGACCCCTAGAAGCAAGATAAGAGCAAAGAATGTTGATGCTTTCGAAAACAGACAAACCTGTGGTGGAATTGCAGCCAAGCTTTTCTCAATGTGTGTGCTCGTGACCCTTGTACATTTTCTGCTTCTGCCATTTTCCTTTTGAGCCCTGCAAGATGGTCACTGTAGAAGGGCACCAAGTCCGATCGAGGCACTAACAGGGCAGTGCTCTGCAGCATGACATGAGAGCAGAGTCCCCTCAAATCGGGTCCCACACACCCATCAGTGGATAATGAGTACTGCTGTACCGCTCCTCCGTGCTGGAATGCTCAGGACTTTTGTGCAGCCGGATTTATACTCCAGATGTGTCAACCCCGTAGACCTGTAGCAAAAAGAGAATCGTGTAGGAGGCTTTATGTGGACTGGTTGATGTCTCTCATCTATCCACATTAATGCATGCACATATTTATCCCAGGTTGCCTTGCAGCTATCATTTATCTTTTTCACCACATCCTCTTCAAACCCCACCAGTCTATCAGCTCAACACTGTACCATTCCCTCCTCCCATTGGCCATCATGTTATATGGATACATTCTTTCTAGTTGTATATAATTGTCTGTGTATGCTTGTTCTCCCTCATCCTCTTTCTAGTTGTATATAATTGTCTGTGTATGCTTGTTCTCCCTCATCCACCTAATGTACCATGACTGAAAGCCCCTGGAACAAACCCTTTGTCTTACACAAGAATAAGCACATTATGCACCCTTCCTCCCCTTCTGTGACCTCTTAGGGAAGGAAGAGCTTGGGCAACCCTGTGAGGTGTGCGATGAGTGAGCACAGATAGCACGTGCCATTTGCCTTCTCCCTTTCTCCACGTCTCATGTTGTCATACCACACATTACCAGATGCTGTGTACTGCATGCCCCCAATGCCACCATGAACAATCTCTGTATTAAATAAGCTTCCTTTATTTCTCACTGGGTTGTGTTCAATTGTACCAGTGCAACTTTGTCCCTATATATAAAAATCCACAAAATAAAAGCACATAGACCAACACACAATAATGCTATACCACACCATTACACAATAAAGTCTTTCTTTTTACTTCTGATACCACTGCTTTGTAGCACACTATTCATCTTGTCCACCAGCCTTCTATATAGTCTAATAGCTGAAAAGAAAGTCAAGGACATCTGTGAGATGCTCCCCATTAAGTGGCTGCCCTCTCCTCTTCCTCATGAGGACCGTCGCTGTTGCCTCTGCGGATGACGGAATGATGGATCCATGGACATCGGTCAACAGTGGAGTGGAGTAAGCAATGGTTTGGGCCCAGTGAAACAAGGCTGCTTCCAGGATCTGTTGAAGTTGCAAATGTGTACTCTGTCCCCCGGGTAAAGAAGCAGGGCTGTTGGGGCAAAAGTGTCTTCATCTGCAGTCTCTGTTGAGGCTGTTTCACTAGCCAGCTGGCTTGGACGTGGGTGTACCTGACGAAAAATGTATTTGACAGACCTCGTGAGCTCTTTCAGATATGCAATAAACTCATCACCCAGGATCTGAGCTGAACTCTTAGCGTCCAAAATTGTGCATGCAGGAGTGAGAGGTGCACGCATTCTCCTCCCTGTAATAATTTCATGCAGAGTCAAATGGTGATCCGCCCCAAGTTGAGTTGTGCAAAGCAAACATAGCACGAGACAAGCAATGGAGCCACGTTTTACCAAGTGTCGCCAACAACTTGGCCAAGCGCTCTTTAAGTAATACATTCAAATGTTCCACAACATCCTTGGCTTGCGGGTGCTACAATGAGCATAGTCGATGATTAATCCCCAGGAGGGATGTGACCTCCTAAAAGAGGTAATTTGCAAAGTGTTCCCCATTGTCTGACCTCAATTCATCCACCTTTGGAACACCTCAGACCAGAAATCTGGCTGCAGATTTTGCGTCATTATGGGCACAGGGTCCCGCCTCAAGCCAATGTGAGAACGGACATGTAACAACAATCATGTACCTATAAGAGGCACATCTATCTTGCGAGAAGGGTCTTTCCGGACACGGTAACGTTCCTCTAACAGTTTGGAAAATTTGCCCAAGCAGGAATTTTCAGCAGGTTAATGATTTGTTATTGATGGTTCCTGATCAGATAGCCGGTCAAATAGCACAGCGAGCCGAGTGCTCGTTTCTGACATCTGTGTGCAGCCTGAAAATGCAGGTTCGAATCCTGGCAGGGCCAACTCAACCTTTCATCCTTCCGAGGTTGATAGATTGAGTACGAAGCAATAAAATGCTGTGGGATGATAATATCAACTGTTCTCTCAGCGCTCAGGTGCCTGTGTGCATGTAGTGCTATATAAAACAACTAGATATTATTATTATATTATTGTTGGTAAACTCGGTTACTAATTCATGGAGGTTGGGTATAAACCAACTCTCACTTATGTCTGCTGCCACATGTTCTTTCAACACGTGGGCTGAAAAGTGAAGCTGCTCTAGTGCTACGTTAAGTAATTATTTGGGCATCACTGGCTTGCACATGCTTTTTCGTCTCCACATGAGATTGGGGGGTGAGAGGGAGCACCCTCTCTTAATCCATAACTCTTTTTCATCCTGGAGCACCTCACCTTGTAAATCTATTATCTGAACAATGCGCAGTGTATTAAATGATTTGGTGGTGCTGGGGCGTTCACGTTTTTTAAAGAGGAGCGCCATTATGGGTAACTTTGCTTGTTTTCTGGGAAGTCATTTTGTAGTTCCTTCAGGCGAATAGGCCACTTGTTTTGATGCCCTGTCAGCCATGTCATTGCCTCGTGAGATCAAATCCAGGCCACCTGTTTGGGCGGCGCACTTTATTATGGCCACCACCACCCAGAGGGGCAACACTTCAACTAGGTGTGCCAATAATGGTGCAAGCTAAACAGGGGAGCCATCACTTACCTCTCCCACCAGGCTCATCCTGAGTGAACTGTGGAGGTAACTTATGCTGAGTCTGAGAAGATGTTAACCGCGTGCCCTTCTGAGATGTTTAGCGTTTTTATTATGACAACTCATTCTGCCACCTGTGCCGTATAATGAGATGGCAACCGCATTTGGGACACACATGAAATTTTCCCTCCCGATGATACACCACTGTGGCATCAGTGTGCCTACACCCCATGTACAGATCGATTAGTGATGACCCATAAACGAAGAGCATGTCTCCCCACTCTATGGATTTCTCCTTTACCTGTGGATTCCCCTCCTTTCTATCCATGTAAGATGCACAATCATGCACATATTCTCCTGTGCAGCTGGCTGTGCAATTAGCATTGCTGGGGTCACCAACCAGCACCGGGCAATCTCAATTGCTGGGTTTGTCAGTATAGCCTCGTATCCCGAGGCCCTCTGGGTGGTTAAGGTGGACTTTGATTTCTAAAGGTTCGCAAAGAGTGAGTTGTCCACGTACAAAACCACTGGGCATCCCATTGTTATGGTGGCTGCCTTTTCTATGGCAAATGCTGCAGCTGCAAGCACTTGCTCACATGGGAAAGACCCCTGTAATATGCCTGGGGCTTGTGCCCCTGTGGATTCCTCTGGGTGAGGACAGCCGTCATCACTGTGTATCAGAATGAGAAAACAAATAAAACTTCTCCTTGTAGTTTGGGGTTGCCAACACTGTTTGTTTATTTATTTATATTCATTGCATTTGTTGGCAGCACCCAGACCCAGAGATATCACAGCGCTAAGAAGACAGCACATGTTGGGTTGCAGGATGGTTTGAAGATTACATTACAGTATAGATAATTTGTCATATACAGGGAGAACATCAAGCTTGTAGAGTTGAACAGAGAAGGTTTTACTTTCTTACAGAAGAGTGAATGAGCAGGTTTGTCCTGGATGTGCTGTGGGAGGGCATTCCAGAGAGTGGGAGCAATGGTAGTAAAGCAGGTGCTCCCAGCTCTCTTTCTGGCAAACCTAGATATGTGCAAGGCTAGTGTGGTGGTGGAGCGGAGATTGCGCCTGTTGTGTTTCTTAATGATATGGTTCATGAGGTAGGGGGGCCAGTGTTGTGTAAGCAGTGGTAGGTGATAGCGCAGAGTTGAAATTTAATATGAGCTTTGATAGGGAGATGGTGAGTCTCACGTCTGACTTCCGAGATGTGGTCAGAGCGCTTCATGCCCAGACTGCTATGAGAACGTTGTTTTGGAACAATTGGAGTTTTATGATGTTTTTGGTTTAGGTCCCTGCTAGGATGGCCTTGCAATAGTCCAGTTTTCTACCTATGATGGCTCTAGCTAGGGTGAGACAGGGGTAAGTAATCTTCTGGAGCAGATTATGAGTTTGATGGAATAAGCTGCAGAGTAAGCGATAGCTTTGACATGTTTTTGCATGTTTAGTTCTGCGTACAGGTGAACACCTAGTGTTTTGACATAAGCTGAAACGGGGCTAGTGTTTCTGTCGATGCAGAAGGAGGAGAATGCAGGACTGAGGTGTTTGAGGTGGTGTGGGGAGCTCACAATAAGGAGCTCTGTTTTTTCATCATTCAGGCAAAGATGATGGGTGGCCATCCAGGCCTGTATGAAGATGTGGTTAACGTTGTTGGAGTCTAGTTCGTGGTTGCCAGTGAGTTTGTGGAGGACCTGTGTGTCATCAGCAAAGTTGGTGTAGGTATGTTGAGGCTGTGTAGGTGGTCAAAGAGGGGTTTGGTGTACATACTGTAGAGAGTGAGGCAGAGGCAGGAACCTTGTGGGACACCGTAGGACACAGGTATGGGGTCGGTGGATTCAGGCCCTGCAAAGACCCTGGTGGATCACCCAGATAGGAAGGATTGGATCTATAGTGTGGCTTCTGGTGTGAGGTGGAAAGTTGTGGTGAGGTGTTTGCAGAGGATTTCAAAATCTACCAAATCGAAGGCCACAGAGAGGTCTAGTAGGAGGAGGATTGCCAGCTCGCAATTATCTCTGAGTTAAGTTGGATCTTGAGGTCAAGGAGGGAAGATTCCGTGCTGTGTCTGGACCTAAAGCCTGATTGGTGGGTACCTAGTAAATTGTGGTTTTCAAGATGTGATTGAAGTTGCAAGTAAGCAGTGCGGTCCAGGATTTTGAGGAGGTAGGGTACTGTGGGCATAGGGTGATAGTTAGTGGGGATGGTGGGATCTAAGTTGGGTTTCTTCAGGAGAGGCGTGACCCAGAGGGGATTGAGTTGGATTTGAAGGATGCATTAATGGAGCTAGCTATGGTAGGGGCCAGGGGTTCTGCGCACATTTTGACAATTTGAGAAGGGTGTGTGTCACCAACACAGTTAGAAGCTTTCAGGTTTTGGATGATTTTTAGGACTTCTGGGGGGGAAACACCAGAGGAACAGAGTAGGATATGTTGCAGTTGTGGATATGCTGGCTGAAGGGGTTGGTGGCATGGGTGGTGAAGAGATTTTTAGAAAATGGCTTTGTCTCTTAATTTTCTGAGTTTTGTTGTCTGGGGCAGATTGGATAAGCGTGCACCATGTTTTGTTTTTATGGCGATTGTCAGAAGGCGGGCAGGGGTTTCAAGCTCAATAAGAATTTCTTTGGTGTTGGAACTAGCATCAGAGATTCTGGTATTAAAGATGTTGGCTTTGGTGGTGATGATGGCTGTTTTGTAGGTTTCAGCTAAGCACTCGAAGGCAGCTTTGTTAGTGGATTTAGGGTTCTTCCTTCAGAGATGTTCAAGAGTGCATTTCTTTTTCTCGAGGGAGGCTAGTTCAACTGCGGCATTAGCCAGTGCCTCTTTGAATGTGCAACATTTCCATTCATGTCTGAGGTCCATTTAATGGGAGTCTTAGCCTTTAAGGTTGAATAATCAAACACCCATGACCTACATTAGTTGCACAGACCCAAAAACTGCTGAATCTCTTTTCCCATGGGGGGCAGTGGTGCGCGGTGTATTGCCTCAACTCTTTCTGGTGTTATCGTTTGTCTTTCTGCTGATATTATCTGCACCAGGTACGCCACCTCCATCTGACATTACTGTCGTTTCCCCCTGTCTACCTTGTACCTCTTTGCTGCTAAAGATTTCAGAAGATTTCTGGAGTCTTGTCTACATTGCTTCTACATCATGCTGCACACTAGGACATCATCTACGTACTGTGTCACTGTACTAAGCATTTGCAAATTGCTCAAATCCATCTGGATAACTCTGTGGAATACACTAGGGGACTCACAGTACCCCTGTTGTAATCTTGTGTGCACAAATCGGCTACAGTGATGTCAAAACACAGTGAAGTATTGCGAACCAGGATGCGACTGGATGGAGAAAAAGCATTTTTCAAATCAATTACCGTGAAATATCTTGCATTTACTGCGATACACAGCCAGCACCCGGGAATCCTGTACTCAGGTGGCCAGGGAAAGGCCATTGCCATTGGATCCTGACCCTGTGGGGGAGAAGCACCCAATGGTGAGACATGATATCCCTATCTAACCCCTATCCCAGCTTATTTTATGGGAAACTACAACTCCCATAATTCCTCCCCATACTATTTTGACAAATGTACTGCACCAAGGAAGATGAGGAATGAGGCTAAAGAGATTAATTCCCCTGACTTGCATTGGCCCTGTCCATGTAATGAGGCCAGGCAGAGTCAGGCACTAAGCTCTAACCATTTACACCTGCCACTTATTAGCACTCCCTATGAGGATAAAAGGTGATGCACACAGGCACACTTTGAGCAATGTTGGGTACGTGAAAGAACAGCTCTACCAAGCCTGATGCGGACCGGACGACTGGAGCTGGCTCGGCAGAGGCTGTAGGAGAAAAGACTCTCATTGATCTGTTGTCAATGGATCCATGTGGTAGCTTTATCGGAGAAGTGAGCTGCAGAGGTTAAATGGTTACATAGGACTTTGTGGTTAACTAGGTCGAATGCCGCCGACAAATCTAGAAGTAAAATGAGGACGAGTTTCCCATTGTCTTTTAGTTCTATTTGAGTCAGGGCCGTTTCTGTACCGTGTCTCGGTCTAAAGCCTGATTGCCAGAGGCCAAGGAGGTTGTTTGTTTCTAAATTCTAAATGATCCTGAGTCTGCAGGTAGGCTGCTCTATCCAGTATTTTCAATAGAAAAGGGACTGTGGTAATGGGTCTATAGTTGGTGGGTATATTGGGATCTAGTGATGGTTTCTTAAGCAATGGAAGGATCAGAGCTAGTATTGAATGAGGCACTGATTATGGAGGTGATAAAGGGAGCCATTTCCTTGGCTGCCTCTTTGATGATGGGGGCCGGGCAGATGTCTCCCTGGCATCTTGACAGTTTTAATTTAATAATGATGTCCTCTATCTCTTTGGTAGAAAGTGAAGAGACATTGGATAGCTCACAGGTATTCAAGTGTGGGGCAGGAGGGGTGGATTGTGGTGTGGCAGTGGAGAGACTAGTTCTTTTGATTCTATTTTGTCTTGTAACATAGTTATTTTATCCAAAAGTGCTTTCTGAATGTTGGTGAACAAGATCGTGTCTTTAGTACAGGTATCCGGTGGAGCGGTAGGGGATTCTAACTCTCTGAGTATATTGAAGAGTTCTCTACCTGACCTTAACACAGTCAAAGATGGCCTGAACATAGAGTGGGGGTTGTTTGTACATTGAAGTATTATATCGACTTGAGGACAATCCTATGTTACTTTCTGTTGTTACATCGCAGACAGACCACGGCTTAGATCATTTTGAAAAACAGTTTTTTTTTAATACAGGTCCTATTGATTCTAGAGGATCCAGAGGGGTGTACCAAGAAATGAAAATAAAAAGGTACATAGATAGTACTCTGTGACGTTTGCCAGTGAGTACGATTGTGGAAATTTAGACAACTATGGCTGTACAAGTGAAAAATGAATATTATACAGGAGCTTGAGACAAACGAACGTTGTTTTTTTGTAATTGTATAAACCATGATGGAATTACCACAAACATTGTGTTACACACCAATAATTTGTGTAGTAATGGTGGTATGGTAAATTAAAATAATGCTCGAAATGAGTATGGATTGAGTGATAATGTACCTCGAATACATATAGGTTTGGTGTCCAAACGGCTCGGATCAAGCTGTGATTAGGGCTTTACTAAAGGATATCCCATGGGCCGAAAAGAATATGTATTTGGCATTTCTGCTTTGTTGACATAATGCACAAAGTCACACATGATATTTATTTGTATGTCTGTCTGTTTTAATTTTTTAGATCTGTTTGGAAGCACTTGTTTGTTCCTTGTATGCAACACGTATAATATGACTGCGTGATGAAAATAGGGAAAGTGTCCTGAAGACAGAATCTATGGAAAATACAAAGAAAAATTCATTTGATTGTAGTATAAAATCATATATAGATTCTAGAAACAGATGTCTAGTGTTGACACACTTATTTTCCATGAAAAAAGGGGGAATGTTGCACTGAAAACGCAGAGTTGATTGTGAGCACATGTTATGGTTTGGTTTACGAACATGGCGAAATGTGTTTTGATGCATACTCACTGTTATGAAATGGTGTTTACGAAAGAAGGACGCACATTTTTTGTGAACCATTAGGGTTTTTTATATGTATTTTGATCTTTTTATGATTGTGTTTTATGAATTGATAGACACTAAAATATGTACAGTTTTTTGAAAAACCTTGTGTGCCTATCTACATTTTGAAAGGATAGTTTGTGTATGTGTCTGGCAGGTGCCATAGACAGACTTATAGCCTAAAGGGAGGAAGCCGTCTTTATGGGATTTGTTGTGTTAGAAATACAAGCAGGGATGCCCCCTGTCCCCTCTATTGTTCGCTATTTACTTGGAGCCGCTCCTTCAAGCCATTCGGGAGTCAGGGGCCATCCGGGGTATTCCGTTTGGGGGGACCCATGCATAAAGTCGTGGCTTTCGCCAACGATATGTTGCTTACCCTCACGGATCCATCCCACTCCTGCAGGACCAGTAGATCGTTGCTTGAGGAATTCAGGGGAGGGGGGGTGTCAGGATTGCGTATCAATATGGGCAAATCAGAACTGATGGTGCTGAACTGGGAAATGAGGAGCGGGTGGAGCTCAAAAGATCTTCTCCGTTTACCTGGCGCCCCGGGGGAATTGTGTATCTGGGGGTGAAGATAACACGACGCTGCCTGGGTGGTACGCAGCCAACTACCCCCCGCTAGTGGGAAACATTAGGAAGGAATCTCTGCGTCTCATGGCTAGGGAGAATAGCAGCCATAAAGATGGTCGTACTCCCGCGTCTCTTATATCTCTTTCAAGCAGTGCCCCAAGCGGTTCCAGAGCGCTTCTTCAGGGAACTTCAAACAAAGAACAAATTTATCTGGGGGGGAAGAAGGCCAGGGTTAGTAGACAGCTGCTTACAGCCCCAAGACGGGAAGAGGGGCAGGCCCTCCCTGATTTCCGGCAGTATTAAGAGGCGACACAGTTGTGAGTTATTAGGGAGTGGCTGCAACAAGGGGAAGTGAAACATTGGGTGAAAATGGATAGCGCAGTAGCCAAGCAAGACTTAGACGTGGTACTATGGCTTCCAAGGTGCCATCGTCCAAAACACATGTACATGAGTTCCATCACCAAGTTGATGGCGGATAACTGGGACAGGCTAGCCAAACAAAGAGGCATCACTACCTTCCCTTCCCCGTTCACACCAATATTTGAGAATGGGGACTTCACGCCAGGGCTGGAGAAGGGGGCCTTTGAAAAGTGGCAGGAAGGGGGGTGTAGGAGGATGCGGGATATGATTATCGGGAAGGACATTAGCTCTTTTCTTGAATGTAAAAGGGATTTCGCCCTGGGGGAGGAGGAGAGATTGAGGTACTATAAACTGCAGCATTGGTTGATGCACTCGGAAAATAAGGAGGCAGCTACCAGAGACCCCACCCAATTTGAAAAATTCTTAATGTCCAATGACGGCTCGAAGGGGCTAATCTCGCGTCTGTACAGAATTTTAGAAGAGGCTAAACCGAGGCAAAGCTGGGCCTTCATGGGTAAATGGGAAAAGGCGTCGGGAAGGGCAATAGAGAAGAAAGAATGGGAGAATCTTTGGAGAATGATTCCAAAACTGGCAAAAGCTTCCCAGACCCAAGAAACCTGGTACAAACGTATTTATAGGTGGCACTACACCCCGGCTCGCCAACACAGTCTTTACCCTGGGACATCAAGGGAATGTTGGAGAGGGTGTGGGGCAGCGGGGACTGCAGAGCACATTTGGTGGGGCTGCCCCAAAATAGCGCCCTTCTGGGATGAGATACAGAAAGCTCAGCAACAGGCCTTTGGCCCCGGGGGAGGCATACCTCCGGAGCTGATCCTGCTGGGCTTACAGCACGAGAACACAGAACTCGCATCGGGTGCTAGGGCAAGAGCGCAGGCCTTGCTCATCCTCGCAAGCATATCCTTGATCGCTCAACACTGGAAAAGCCCGACGATACCTGCCTTCCAGGATTGGCTCCGGAAAGTCTGGGAAATCGTCGCGGTGGAATAGGCGACATACGCTATGAACAATGCAGCACAGAATTTTGCGAGTGAATGGGGGGAGGAGTTGGCTTTTCTCCGGGACGACTTTAGGATTGCCTGGCGCCCACAGCGTCTCAGACTGTTGGATTTACAGTGAGCGGAAGGGGATTATGTTAGCAATTTGGAGGGCTAAGGAACACTGGAAGTGGCTGACTTGTTTTTTCTTTTTATTTTTCTTGGGATTGTTCATGTTTAAAAATGTTAATAAAAAGAAGTTAAAAAAAGAAAATACAAGCAGGACATATGACTGCCCTTTCAGCAATCGTTGATGCCAGATGCAAAGCTAAAGCACAAGCAGACAAGAAACACCTGCAGGAACCCACTTACAACCAGGGAGACAAAGTATGGCTCTCCTTAAAATACATTCCTAAGCGTATGATAACTTCTAAACTCTCTCCTAAGTGTGTTGGTCCTTTTGTAGTACTCAAGGAAATAGGAGAGTGGCTTACCGCATACAACTCCCTTCTTCTTTGAACCGAATACACAATGTTTTTCATGTCTCACAACTCAAGCCTCATGTTATAGATAAATTCAAATGAAGGCAAATCCATATACCCCCACCAGTCGATACCCCTGAAGGCCCAGAATATGAGGTGTCAGCCATCTGTGACTCTAGATATCACTGGGGATCGTTACAGTATCTCATAGACTGGAAGGGTTATGGTCCTTCAGATCGTACATGGGAATCAGCACTTTCAGCACTTTCAGTAGACACCCCTATAGAGGAGGTCCCAGACATGGCCTGCACCCCAGCCCCCCATTTTGAGGTACCAGGAACATACTCGCCAAGGTATGTGACGTATGAGGAACAAATGAACCAACAGAGAGCTGCACTAGGACTCTGCCCAGTGCCCATCAGAAGAGCAATACTTGTTGAAGTGCCTATAACCAGACAACCTTGGGCAGCTCGGTACCCGCTTAGACAGCCGTGCCAGCAGCTGACAAGGAAGGAAGATTACCTACAAACTGTCCACGAAGAGACCCAAAGAGCCTTAATGGAAGGCAAGCGGTGACGACACGAGGGCCCGGACAGACTCACGGATGAACGAAAACAACAACCAAAAGATGACACGCCAGGACAAACAGCTATGAAGATAGATGTAATGGACTTAGAAAAAAGGAGATGTTGAAACGTAGGGAAACGTAGCTGTAAAACAAGATGGAAGTATTCAACCAGCTAACGCTTGTAAATAGGTTTGGAACGCAAGAAGCTAAGAAAACAGTAGAGCTTGCTATGCTTAGCAGAAGAATAGAGAGGCAAGCGCCAACTGTATATCTGCCTCAATAAAGCACACTATACAAGTGCGACTCCATTTTACATAAAGCAGAATTAAGCCCAGGATGCAAGGGGTCAAACAGACCGAGATTCATATTCCAGCTAAAGCCAGAAGGGAAGAGCGGAATCGAAACTCAGTAAGAAGCAGCTCATGCCTGGGAATTCAAGGTCAACCTAAGGAAGGGAGGAGAGCGGCAGCTTCGAAGAATCGAAACTTCAGAGCATAGCAGCCTGCCCCGTGAAGGTCGAGATAGGGAGGCCCAGGCAGGTGGCGAGGCTAAGGAAGAATCAAATACACAAAAAGAAGGAAAATGTAGCAGATTCACGGTGAACTGACACGTGACCAGCCAGGCGCGAAGAGGTAGCAACGTCTGATGTCACCCAGAACCCGAGGATGCCATAACTTTTCCTGATAAGAAGCTACAGTTTCGAGGCCATCCTTAGCCAACTAATTGACACATAGCCCTAAAGCACTGATTGATGGAAGAAAGGCAGGGTGAATCTTGGGGCACAAGGCACCTGGGTGTCCATTCTGCATGCTGCTAATTAAAGTGGAGATTTATGTCTAGGGGTGTAACCTACCCAATCACAATGGACCACATAATCTAGGGTCCTACAGCTAGTAGAACCAATGAGACGTTGTACTTGTAGTGACGTCTATTATGAGTGATGTAGAGGGATGGGCGTAGATGCCCACCCGATAAGAGTTATACAATCCTCAAGCTCTGTTACCATATACAGATATAGCACCTATACTTAAGTTACCTTTCCCGACCAATAGAATTGCATGACAAACTTTGAGTTTTACACGTCAATGATGATGAGAATGTACTATAACTATTGCTGTCTGAATGAAGAATTTGGACGTTGAAGCGAGACAGGCGATCACATCACTGTTGATTTCCATTTGTTTCCCCGTTTTTTGTACTTGTCATTAAACTGACTTCCCTTTGCCAAACCACTGAGTTGTCCTTATTGATTGGTGTTGGAGTACGAGAGTCCTGCACCCCATCCTCCTCAAGGTGCAGCTATCTCGTTTTAAGGTACTTGAGGGAGAGTTCTGATCCCATGGGCCCGTCAGAGGTCACTACGCCCTCTTGTACACCCCCAAATTGGTGAAAAGGTTTCATCGTACTCATCCCTGGACACCTGGACCAACGACACCATGGGGAGGGCATACTGTTAGAGTTCCCCCTAGAACCTTATGGATGCAGTGGAAGAAACATCATCCACGTTACCTACAAGGAAATCCAAGATGGTGACTTCTTAATGCCATTTTCTTGCGCACATCAACAGGTCTAGTCATTTCCAAGATGGCGACATGCACCAATCCCGTTCCATATCTTGCTCCACTTCCAACGGGTAGGTGCATCTCTTCTGTTCGCTCCGTGTGCCTATCCTTTTGACTCTGCACATCTCTTACTTTCGCTTGTGATAATTCTAGTCTTGCCCTTGCTGTTTCTTTCATCTTGTTCTTCCTTCTTACTTGACCTGCTACTTTAACTTACCTCTTGGCATCTTTCCGCCTTACTTTTCTTTATCGGCGTTCTGCCGTTCCGTTCCCTCGCTCCTTTTTCCTCTTGCGCGAGCTGCTCTCTTCCGCAGTTCCTCCTGTTCTACCTTCCGCCGCTTCTGGTCTTCTCTTTCTCTGTGTGGCAATCTCTTTTGTGTCCCTGCTTCAGCGAATACCTTGGTTCCTGGCTTCATCCGTTGGTGCGCAGTCCTGCAGTGCACTGGCTTTCCTTGCGCACCGCTTCCCCGGCAGCAGGTCTTCTACCGGACTCCCGCAGATAACTACAGAAACATAACTCAAGAAGCCATCCCACACAGCTACTTCTTGATATTGCTTCTTCTTCTACGATACCACCTCCTAACAGCCAATTACTGCATCCTTTATCTCATCTTCCTGGATTGCATCAGGTTTTCTACTCCAAGAGGGTTTCCCGAGGGTGCTGCCCCCGAGGTGCACAGAGTCCTCTTATCTGGCCTCTGAACATTTTGGGGGAAGCATTTCCATACGTAACCTCTTTGGCATGACAACTACTGGACAGCGTCTACTCCAGAACGAAAACTGTAATTGTGAGTACCAATTTAACAAAGTAAAACGTATAATTGTTACAGGGATCCAGGTTGTTGGGTCTGCTGTTCTGCTATGATCTTCCAGTTAAATGGATACCCTAACAGATTTATGGTCGGTGGTCTGGGATGGCTGGTATCTTGGAATGCTGGGGTCTTGGGACAGGGGCATTTGGGTGCTATAACTTAAGAGTCTGGGCTGGTACAGGTCAGAGGCTTGTGCCCTCCTTCTCTTGGGATAACTGTTCACATGGAGCTCTCGGACCCCTCATGGCCTTCCAGGGTGCATTGCTTCTGGTATACAAGTGCTAATAGTATTGAACAATGAGAGGTTTATGAATCTCTGTGAGTCTGGTGTTTCTCACTGCTGCCCGTGCTGCAACCCGACCCTGCATGCACCCACCTATCTCTATGTTCTGGGCCCAGGCCTATTGACCTGGCTGCAGCGCAGTGCTAGGCCTCAATTTCAAAACTGCTGCTATTTTCTAATATAGTGTTTCATTCTCAGTGCGCTTTTATACCTAAAAATATAATAGCCTGCCTGTACTGCAACTTCTATTGGCACCCTCATCACCTACAACACACTCTTTAGCCTTTACCTTATCCGACACCACTTGGGAGGCTGGGACGATCGTCCCTCCTTCCCAACACCAGCTGGATCTCATATCCTATCTCCTTGTTCCCCCAATATTGCTGCAAATAGTCTCTTGATATCCCCAACTGCTAGGGACACCCCGGCTGTCTCCTCTGTGAAGGCATGTATCCATTTGCTCGCTCCTGCCATAAGGGAGGGAAAGCTGTATATTAGATTGTCTTGTCCATAGTGTGCCAAGGGACATGGTGCACGTCGCCTCTCCCCTTCTGCAACAGGGGCAATTGGGTCTAGGGCCCTGGGCCCCCCATCTCTGCAGGGCTTTTGCCACTGCCACCCTCATCCTTCCACTGCAGAGCATCTGGGACCAGTCTCTAAACTCCACCCTGTCATCCTTTTTTCTCCCTTTCCTCTGCCCTGTCTCCTACCCTCTGTCCGGGTCCCAGCCTTCATCATGCCCTCTATTCCCCCTCCGCATCCGTCTCCTATTCCCTATCCAACTTGGTGTAGTCCTCAGTTGACCCCTCCTGTTCCTCCTCCTCCTCTTCCGAACCCCCTTCTCTAGTTTGAACATTATCTTCTCCAATATCCACCCCTCTGTGCCCCCAGCTGCCCCCTGCTCCTTCTCCTGTTTCTGGACCCCTTTTTCAATCACCCTTTCTAAGTCCTGGAACATCGTCTCTGGCTGGCGCTGTGTGCTCTTTTCTATGTCTGCTAAATACTTTCTGTTGCTCTTTTCTCGTCATTCCCTACCCCGTCCCCTTCTGGCTTCCCTTCCCCCTTCTTCGCACCCTCTCGCTCAGCAGACATGTGTCACAGGTTAATATACCCTGCTGTAGGTTTAAGCGCTGAGTATAAGCCATAGAGAGGGGGCAGAGCATTGGGTGACACTACTGCATCACTATCCTGCTCACCCCTCCACCTTTTCTCTTCGTAAAGCTTCCAGAGTCCTAAGATATTAAGCCATTTCTTAAGTTTAGGTCCCTTGTGCGTAGCTAATAAGTATGCAAATGTATTCTCTATTATGATATGATAGGTTATTTATAACGCGCTTAATACCTAGAGGTTTATAATCACGGACCCGGGGATCAAACCTGTGTGGCTCTGTGTTGTCTTGCTTCCAAGGCTAGAACGTTGCCCCTGAGCTACCCTCCCGTATTATTCTACCAATGAGCGTTCCTTCTCCTGGCCATTCTCGGAAACACTGTCCTGCACAGTCCTGTACCCCCTGAAAGTGGTACTTAAGTATTTTATCACAATATTGGGGCAATTTATTACATAAATGGTCAATGGGCGTGACCATTCTGGATGCCGTTCCCCACCCCCTTCGCTTTGCCTCCCCAAATTATTCCAATGCCCTTATCTTCTTGTCATACTCCACCAAGTTCCCCCGTCTCATGCTCACAATCCTCACACACACCCTTACACTCCAATATTTACCCCTCCTTCTGGTCACACCCTATTCTCATGCACTGGACCTCTCCACAGGCCTTCTGTGAGGGGTCAGAAATGTGAGGTGGACAACTTTTAGATTATTGTTACAAAAATTCAATTTTTTTAAATTATAAAGTTCATTAGTACTCGGCGATGGTGAATCAGAATGTAACAAACATTCTGATTGCCCTCGCCAGGGATTTCCCTGACC
Source organism: Ambystoma mexicanum (assembly GCF_040938575.1). Taxonomy (NCBI): domain Eukaryota; kingdom Metazoa; phylum Chordata; class Amphibia; order Caudata; family Ambystomatidae; genus Ambystoma; species Ambystoma mexicanum. The sequence goes on along the minus strand of NC_090937.1, from coordinate 1,686,586,792 downwards.
CAGGAATTCCTCGCCCAGAATTCCTTTCCTTTGTTTCCGGAGGGGGGGCGTGGCAGCCACTCAGCCAATGAGGAGGATCAGAACTGGGCAATCCCCGCTCCGAGCCTTTGGAGGCTGCCATCCTCCCCTGCAAGGGATTCAGGTAAGTGTTTTGTCCCTCACCCCCCACCCTCCAAACAATCCCCTCCCTGCCCTCCCAACCCCACACTTCTGGCCCCAGCGCATCTGCTCCCGATGGCCGTTAACACCTTACCGCCAACCTCGGAATGAGGCCCTAAGTCTCAGGAGGGATGAGGGTGACTGAAAGACCTCAATGAGCACACAGAGCAAGGACACTTACAAATTACTCCCAGACAGGTGAATATATATCAAAAATATAAACACATTTATTACAAGGCCTTTGTAACTCAAAAACACAGTAAAAGAATCACAGCAATCTAACTAAACCAACACAACACAATCAATACAAGACATATACAAGACCATTGGGGTCTAAAGGGTTAAAAGCCCAAATTAAGTTCACAACCTAGAGGGGAAGGAAAATAGGCAGTGCAGGTAGTCTTTAGTCCCCTTCAACATCAAACACACACCTAAGAGGCAGTCCAAACCCTAAGAAGAGGGGAGCCTTATGCTCAAAAGTACATGTAGTGCAGGCGTACGCGGTTGTTCCAATGGGCAAAACGGGTCTCTTCAGGGGTCTCTAGCAGCTCAGGAAGATGGGTGAGGCAATGAAGAATAGATTCCCACTATTCGAGGAGGGCCTCCACTTGAAGGCAGGGGTGATTACAAGGTTTGGGAATAGTTTGCTAGTTCGCACTAGCAGTGGAAAGGAGAGGGACCTCCAGGAACCACTTGTGCGTAATGATGTATGGATGCGCTAGGGGCCACCTGTTAAGGTTAGGGTTACTCACCGGCTCCAGGCACACTCCGGACCAAACTTCGCCAGTCGAGTCCACTTCGGGTGTGGGTTCTACTGCGGCAATATGACAGCTCTGCGGCTTTCAGCGGCGAAGATACAGTGAGGAGTCCCAAACGGACAGTGGCAATTTCTCCACTCCTGGTGGATGGATCAGGCCAGTTTCACTGCAGCTGGCTTCAGGGGCAAGAGGATCACAAATGCAGCACACCTGCAAAGATCATTGCCATGGCTGGGCAACACGGTAACCGCATTTACTCTGGTTCTGGCGCACTCGTCTCACTTCAGACCTGGGAATGCCAAGTATTAGAAATTCGGTGTGAGGGTGCCGGGGACACAGAGCTAGCAGTATACCAAGTTTCGAGGGCATCCTCAAAACGGCAGCGGAGACAAAGCAAAGGTCCTGCGTAAGCTGGTCAGCCCACTGCTTAGCCCAGGGACACTTCCGAGAAGGCTTACTTGCAGGGTTTGTTGAAGGTGCTGAGAATTGTTGGTCCCACTATTCTAATGGGTCAAAGCGTCTTCGCAGACCTTCTAGGACGACCAAATGCAGGGGGGTCCCACAGGACGACAGCGGGCTCAGGGTGCCAAACCATCCAGCGGTTCACCAGCGGTTCCTTCGACTCGGCTTCTTAGTTTCAGGATACTTGGATCCTATCCTTCGTTCAGTGAGAACTCCAGAGATCGACATGGTATGGGTGTTTTCAGCCTCCTCTTATTCAAAGTTCCCTTCGCGCCAAAACAGAGAGGAGCCAATGGGAGATCTGCTCACAAACACACAATCCATACGTGGACCAATCATGGCCCACGGTGGTCCCAGTCATTCACAGCACTCCAGACTCTCTAGCACCCAGGATGAGTATTGGGGACAGACACCCCAGCCCACATCCTGGAGGCACACACACAAGGCATGCAGAAGCCCGCAAAAGCTTGGAGTTTCGTGGGAAACTGCATGTCCAAATAAGGACTGACCCAGGTCGGCTCGACCTGGGGAAGGCAAAGGGGCAAGATGGCCAAAGGACAGGACAAAGTACCTCGTGGCATGGCCATTTTGGAGCCAGGCCACCTATTTCTGCCAAACGTGGTTAACACGGTTTAAATGGCAGGAAAGGGTTAAAATTATATGAAAAGATAAGCTGCCACCAGCCCTGTCCATGACACATCTGCAGATATCCAAAAAGTCCTACAAGAGTATCTAGGGCCATTATAATTGACTATGAGACCCAAGTGCACTGTACTGTAAGGTACATTGTGCACTTGTTACATGTTGAAGAAAAGTTGCAACGTTGGAAAAGGACAAAGGGAAACAAAGTCTCCCAGCACTGACTGTCCTAAGGGCATGTCAGTTTCCCCATAAAAAGTGAGCAAAAGCCCAGAGGAGTGCAGCTTAAGGCTGTGCTTCTCTGGCAACGTCAGACTAAGGTGTTTAAACAGCAGCAAAAATGTTGGGGGTGTACAACTGGAGGGAAAATTACATGTAAAATGAAATCTTTCCTAACACTCGCCTCTCCCAGACTAAGGACAGGGGGACTTAATCCACCCCTGGATGAGTCTCATATTCAGGTCGGTTAAACATTCTGGACAATCCATCAGCATTGCTATGTTGGACACCTGGCCTATGCTCAATAGTGAAGTCAAAGCCTTGCAGACTTATGGATCACCTGAGCAGCTTTTGGATTCTCTCCCATCATGTTCATTAGCCACTTTAAGTGCTTATGGTCAGTTTGCTCAGTGAAGTGTGTCATATATAGGTAGGGCCTCAGCTTCCTTAGGGCCCACTCTACAGAGAAACATTCCTTCTCTACTGTGGACATCTGAGCTCTCTGTCCTTAAGCTGGTGACTAATGAAGCTAATAGGGTGTTCCTTACTCTTCTCATCTACTTGTGATAGTACAGCTCCTATCCCAGTGTCAGAGGCATCTGTCTGCACAATAAAAGGTATTTGGTCATCAGAGGCCCTGAGAACAGGGGCCTGGCACAAGGAGTCTTTTAAGCCATTGAAGGCCTTCTCACATTCTTCAGACCAAGTTACCTTCTTGGGTTTCTTTGGAGTTGTGAGAGCAGTCAGAGTGGCAGCTATGGTGCCATAGTATGCCATGAAATGTCTGTAGAACCAAGTGAGTCCTAAAAAGGCTCTCACCTGGGTCTGAGGAGTGGGGGTAGGACAGTCTTGTACTGCTTGTACCAATGATCCTTGTCCAATCTGGCACTTACTAGCGTGTATGGTCATGTGGGCCTTCTGAAGAGCCTGTAGCACAATCCTAAGGTGTTTCACATGGTCTTGCCAGGTGGCACTGAAAACTGCTATTTCATCCAGATATGCAAGACAGAATTCATCCAACCCATGATTCACAAGCCTATGGAAATAGGCAGGCGCATTCTTCAACCGAAAAGGCATTACCCTGAACTGGTAAAGACCATCTGGTGTTGAGAAAGTTGTCTTCTCCTTGGCATGTTCTGCAAGAGCTATTTGCCAATAGCCTGCAGTGAGGTAAAATGTGCTGAGGTATTTGGAGGCACCCAAAGTATCCACCAGCTCATCTGTTCTAGGCAAGGGGTGGGCATCTGTCTTGGTGACAGCATTCAGAGCCTAGTAATCCACACAGAACCTCAACTCAGAAGTACCTGCTTTTGAAACCATTTCCAGTGGGCTGCACCAAGGACTACTAGAGGGTTCAATCACCCCAAGATCCAACATTTTGTTGACCTCTGTCTTAATGTAAGACCTTACTTTGGGCCTCATTACACGAATGACGGTAAGGATTTACCGGTACCGGTAAATCCTTACTGTCTTACTATGAGGTCCCTTTGTGGGTTGGGGGATTTAACGCCTGCTTTTTGCAGGCGTTAAAAACCAACCCGCAAAGGGACCCAGGGAGCTAATTACGGTACCGCAATTTGCGGTACCGTAATTAGCGCCTTCCCCATTCCCATTGAGCCCTATGGGGCAAAAATGGGAATGGGGAAGGGCAATGGTGGAAGGGGGAATTACCGCCCCACCAACCTTGGAATGGGGCGGTAATTCCCCTTTCCGCCAAGGCGGTGCCGGTATTTTACCGGCATGAACCATGGCGCTAATAGCGCCATGGTTCTCCGCCATCCGTGTAATGAGGCCCTTTGTCTTTTTTTCTGTATTTCCTACTTTGGTAGGTACACTGGGCCTCATTCCGAGTAGGGCGGTAAGGGATACCGGGCACTGGTAAGGAGACCGGTGCGGTAATCCCATACCGCCCTACTACGAGGTCCCTTTGCGGGAACCGCTATGGGTGCCTGGGGCCTCATTACAACCATGGCGGTCCAGGAACTACGGTACCGGTAAGCATGCCAGTTACTGTAGTTCCCAGACCACATACTACATTCTCTGCTCACGGGTTCCGTTTCACCCACCAGGTCTTTCCTGGCGGGTGTAACGGCACCCGCGAGCAGAGCACGTCGGATTCACCGGCAAAACTCTGAATGTGCCGGTGTATCCGACGTCCCCATCCCCATCCAGCCCTTTGGGGCACCCGAAAATGGGCAATTACCGGTTCCACCGAGCTCGGCATGACCCGGTTCTTGCCCATTCGCGAGTGCCGGTAAAAATGCAACTCCGGCAGCAGCCGTGGCCTTAATAAGGGAACAGCTACCGCCAGAGTTGTAATGAGGCCCAAAGTATCTTCTTATAACCAGGGTGAATTCCCCTTCCCCGGGTTTTAAGCTGAATTCAGTTCCACTGTTCAACAGAAAGAAACAAGGATATCAGGGTTTGAAATAAAGTTCCAACACAGTTCTTGAAAATGTCATTGGGCCTCATTATAAGTTTGCCGGTCCAGTAACAACGGTACCGGTAAGCTACCGGTACCGTTGTTACCGGAACAGCAAACTATGAGTTCTGCTCACGGGTGCCTTCCCGCCTGCACGGACTGGCCTGGCGGGTGTACCAGCACACGCGAGCAGAGCATGTTGGATACACCGGCACCATTTTCAATGGTGCCGGTGCATCCGACCTCCCCATTCTCATTGGGCCCTATGGGGCTCAAATGGGAATGGGGAGCATTTTTTTCCATCGCCTGCGAATGGGCAATTACCGGGTCCGGCAAGGCCGTAATGACCCGATAATTGAGCATTCACGGGCGCCAGAAAAAAAATGATAGAGGCGGCAGCCGCGACGGTTTTACCAGCATGGCTACCGCCAGTATCATAATGAGACCCGTTGTCTCTTATCAAACAATCCATGATTCAAGAAAGAAAAGATCTTTCTTCTTCTTGAAATGGATATTTTAAAGTTCATCAAATAGCATCAATGATATTCTTGGTCAGGATGACTTTGACACAACTTGTAAGATTCACAAAACACAGTTTGTTGATATCTGCTTTTCTCAACTTTCTTCTTCTTAGAACCATAAACAACAACTGGCTCTTTTGGCAGGATATCTTCACAACACTCTCAACTTCCAACTGGGTTACTTTCACGCCAGGCCTACTACTTCAGTTCCCATCTGATTTACTCTCCTGCCAGGCCTACTTCTTCAAAACATACACCTACTCATCTGCCCACAGTGTTCCGCAATCAACGATTCTGACCTCAATGAAAGCCTATGGGGAAATTATGTTCTCCCGCTTTCCGTGAGAAATTCTCCCTCCTGGGTGCTTCAGAATGTTGGCATGTCTGGAAAAGGAGCTCTGCAGAATTTCACAGGTACATGTGTACGGGGTGGGCTGGTTAAGGACTTGAAGGGTGTGTCAGCAGAGGCTCCATTCATGAATGGATCTCCGGTGCTTCCTGTTGATCGTGTTTGTGGTGGACATATTGGTACTCCACTTCATGGTGCTGGCAGAGAACGGAGGTTCAGGTGAGCTGCAGACATGCCTTGCACTGGTGTTGTGGGAGACTGTCAGGGGACTGCCTGGGGGGGTGTCCAGTCTGGAGGGGCCTTCCTGGGGTCGTGTCACAAGTGAGGGGGGCTGGGCGACGGTGTCCAGTCTGGAAGGGTGTGGGGGGCAGTGGCCAGTCTGGAGGGGGCTGCCTGAGGGGGTGTCAAAGGTGATGGGGCTGGGGAGTGGTATCCAGTCTGGAGGAGAAGGGGGCAAGATTTAGCTGGGTTGCAGCCTGGGCTTGCGGTGCAGGCGCGCCTTCTAACAGGGGTACTGGATGGCGTCTCAGAGGTGGACACCGAGGCTTGCGCCTGGTTTGGACTTTAGCTTGCTTTTTGGTGTGCGTGGGGGCGTGTTGTGGGTGTTCCTCGCACAGCTTGTTTTTACTTGCGCGGTGGCTAGTAATGCACCTTTGAATCCATGAATATGCGGGGATCGCAATATTTTTTCGGCGCCACGGCTTGCACAGCCACGGCTTGCACAGGGGCTTTCTCGGCTCTCAGGCCTTGCGCCATCGCTGATTGGTGCCAATGAGCATAAGCTCTGTTTTGTTTCCATTGAGAGCAAGGGAGTTATCAATCATCCATATCTCGATGTCATAGATAGAGGTGATTTTTATGAGATCCTCCCCATAGTCACCTGTAAGATTAATAAGTATATGAGTAGCATCAGCGTAGTTAGTATAACCCACGCTGATGATATCCAGAAGATCAAAGAAAGGACAAATGTAAAGGTTGAAAAGGGTAGGGGAGAGACATGCTTCCTTGGGGACACCACATGTGAGAAGTTCACAAGGAGATTTAAAACTATCTGAGGTGACACAAGCGGATCTAGAGCCCAAAAAGGAGGCCAACCAGTGCAAGGCACAACTAGAACAATGTGCAATGACCCCCAGCCTCTCCAGCAGCAACAAATAATCCAGAAGATCGAAAAGCTGCAGAGAGGTCCAGGAGCATCAGCAGAGCAACCTGGCCTGAGTTGACGGGCATGACATAGATTAGCTTTCAAATCCAGCAAGGCCGTTTCAGTGACATGTAAGGCATGAAAACCGGATTGCAAGGAGCTCAGTAGTTGATTGTCTTCGATATGTTTTTGAAACTGCGTATATGCCACCCGGTCCAACAGTTCCAACAAGAAAGTCACATTAGTGATCGGACGATAATTACATACAAGGGCGGGATCAAGTGTGGTCTTTTTAATCAGAGGGAAAATCCAGAAGTTTTTAAGTGAGGCAAGGAAGGTGGAGGTAACAAAGGAGGAATTACCAAGTCTTGTGACAAAGGGAGCCAAACAGTGAAATGATTCTTTCATTTTAGAGGGAGGACAAATCTCATCAGGGCAAAAGGAGGGCTTGAGGTGAGAAATGTGTTAAGGAGATCAGATTCTGTTATCTCCTTAAAATGAAAATAAAATAGGCAGCATTGAGTTTAATAGTAGTAGGTATTGCAAAATTAGATTTGATCAATAAGAGCCTGTTGGATATCCAAACACCACTGATCATTCTTAACATTGGCAGGAAAGAGGTTGTCCTTCCCTTTGAACTCCTTAAGAATGGTAAAGAGTTCTCTTTGGGAGGACCAGGCTGTTTTAATGCACTCTTCATAGTAGTCGCGTTTATCAGCCAGAATGGCAGTCTTATAATCAGACGCACCTTCGCGATATAGGACAAGATTGTCTATGGAGAAATTTTTTCACCACCCCTGCTCTTTTTGTCTCTTCAATGTTCAGAGACCTGAAATCTTGTCGGAAATTCTGGATTTTCCCAAGGTTTCAGTATTAACAAGTTTGACAGAAGGAGGAGCAAGTGTATTCATTAAGGACAAAATGGTCTCATTGTATTGGTCTATGAGGGTTTCAGTACTATTCGAATAGAGCAGATTAGCTAATAAAGTTTGGGCGAGTTCACAGAAGGAAGCTGGAGTAAGTTTACGGGTATTCCTTATAGCCATTTCAACTCCACGATTGATATTAAGTTGAGCAAGTTTACCAGGAGGGTCCAAGCTAAAGGAAATAAAACTATGGTCGGACCACAGGCATACAACACACTCCTGGGAGACCAGAGGAAATATTTATATCGACCTCTTGTGAAAAGCCCTCTACAAAAACAATTTTTAACAATATAATATGTTCACAGGGTCACTTGCTTCCCCAAGACCATTCGGGTTTTCCCTTATGTATGTGATTAACACTCATTAAATTCTCACATACAGCTTAACTTTATATCAAAAAATAGTTATTTATTTAGTTTTTATATCAAACATTTGGTAAAAATATTTCACATCTAGAATATTAAAGAGTTCTTAATAAACAATTTCTAAAAAAACAGACATTCCACAATAGTATTCAATTCAACTGTACAAATTCAAAATGTTGTAGTTCTCCAATTAGTTAACAATTTATAAGAGTAGTTTCTCAATAGGGATCTGTTGTTCACTATCCTCTCTCATAGAGAAGCACACCCCAGTCCATACAGTTTTTGACTTTCTGTGTTCATATCACCCATGCTTTCTCTCATATAACATTCATACCATACCCGACATGTTTCATTCCTATACACTTTCACACTTATAGCTAGGAAATTCTTCAGGGTTTTTTTTGTACCACATTCATTTGAAATGTACATTTGTGTTCGTCTTCTTTGAGATTTTTTTCGGGGGCTTGACTTCAAAGGGCCTCCCTTTAATCCTTTCTTCCGGTCAAACCACCAAACGGATATCTGTGGGAAGCAAGTGTAGGATATTCGAATTTTAATACTCGAGAAACATCCCGGTTGTAATTATTAATACAAACAACCCGCTGCACTAAATGTTGCAGCAGAAGGGAATAATTAACTTAACTAGCTCCTTCTATTCATCTATTTAGACATCATTACTCTTACAAGCTTGGTACAGGATTTACATGGTCAGGTCATTCGTGATTGATTTTATCTCACCCTTTCTAAATGTAATATTATTTGTCATAATCTTGTAACGCACACCGTGGTTTCATCATGCATTAATATATCTATAGGCTTTATCGTATCTTTTCACCTTTGCAACAATCACCTCGTTCCTTTGAGTTCTGGCTTCGGACCGTCTTTTTTGTAACCACACCTCCAGATATATGTGCTAGGGAACTGCTCCTCACCACCTCTGTTAATCCACTGGGGAACACCCCTGTACAAAAGACATAGAGCCTCATTACACGGGTGGTGCTAAGGGATTACCGGCACCGGTAAGGGCACCGGTGCCGGTAATCCCTTAGCGCCATACTACGAAGTCCCTCAACGGGTCCCGTCCTTAACGTGTGGCCAGACCACACGTTAAGGAAGGAACCCGCTGAGGGACTTCAGGGCAAATAACGGTACCGCTAATAGCGGTACCGTTATTTGCTCCTTCCCCATTCCCATTGAGCCCTATGGGGACTCAAATGGGAATGGGGAAGGGCCTTGGTGAATGGGGAATTACCGGCCCGCCAACCTTGGAATGGGGTGTAATTCCCCCATTCACCAAGGCGGAATCGGTAAAATACTGGCGGCAACCATGGCGCTAATAGCGCCATGGTTACCACCGTCCGTGTAATGAGGCCCATAGAGTGTGCAACATGAGCTTTTTCTCACCTCACTACTATGGGATAGTTTGCCATGCACATGTCATACTGACCTAGTGGTCTTATTTTTCCCAGGTGTCAGTATGTCGTTTCAGCGAATAATTTAAATTATTCTGCTGAGTCCCTCCATTGTGCCACAACTTCCTTAATTTCTCCTCTGAATGGTTCATCTTGGGTCTCTGTGTTCCTAACTGTAAAGGACACAACACAACATGAATCTTCCAAAGTCTCTACCACAGCACCGCTCTTCCACAGGTCTCTAACTTCGCTTTTCGCCTAGCTTCTAGTTGGCTGTACGTTTTTATTCATAAGGCATGCACATTTGCATTTTTAGTTCTTACCCCACAGGTCTAATTATGTTTGGATGTAGTTGTACCGGGATTTTTTTCAAAGTATGTTGGTTTCAATTAGCAACTCTCAGCAGATCACTCCATTTATCTTGAGTTGGCAGTGCGAGGTCGTCTATAGGTATATTTATGGATACACTCAATGTTGTTTCTGGGTGAAGGGAGATAGCGGGGAAAGAAAAGCTAGATCATTCTTCTTACATTACACTGACCCAGTCTATTGTTCTCTTGTGTTGCTGTGACAGTCTACTTTAGCACTCAAGCCCTCCAATCTTACCTGGGGTTTCTTTTTCTGGCCCGCCCCATCTGGGGTTCAGATTGCTCCTCGCCCAGCTCCTGTCTGGGTCGTCTGCCTTCTCCTCCGTCCGCTTGGCCCTCTTTTGACGTTGCCGTTCATCTGCTTTTCCTTAGTGTCAAGCTTGGCTATTTATTTGTTGACATCCTCATGTGACTACCTTGTCACGTGATTGGGGCGGCGTATCCGGGTGTTGATTCCTTTTTCTATTTTTTCACGTCTGGCCGTCTCCTGCCTTCGGCTCCCCACTCGCACCTTCGTGTGGCTCCAATGCTCACCGAACCCATGCGGCGCAACAACGTGCACCAAAACGCGAGTGCTCCGCACGCCTCCAGGGTCCCCGGCTCTCTGACACATAAGTTCTAATTATACGTACCTTCTTTTTAGGGGAAATGTTCATATTCTTGGGCTCTACTCCAGGATTTTACAGCCCATTAGCTTTGTCATCCAAAATTTCAGATTATGAAACGTGATGTCCCAGGCTCATGTTTGTAACTTGTTCTCATCCAGTCTTGTGAGGTTTCCGCAAAACTCTACCCGCAAACCACATGGTAGATTCTACCATAGTGTATGGAGGTCATTACAACCTTGGTGCTAAGTGCACCAACTTTACCACCATGGTGTAAACTTCGGGCCGGTTATCTGTGGGCACCAGCGTGTGAAGGTGACATGCGCATTGCTGTTCAGGACGCGTGTATGACTTTTGAAAAACCGGTCGGCTTACCCGCTGCTGGGTTGTCCGATTCTCCGCTTCTGGATGGGGCGGGGGTGCAGGGCCCTGGAGCCGGCGATGTTGGCAGGCGAGCCGTAGTTGCTCTCGCGGAGGTTCATCTGGGGGCAGGGCCTGTGGGAGGGCGCGCCCCCGACGGGTTGGGAGATGTGCGCGTTACTGTATGCGCAAACCGGGTAGATGGCTGGAGTGATGGAGTGCCTCTGTTGTCTGCAGTGACTCCTGGTGTGCCGCAGCAAGGCAGTAGCCCCGTCCAGCCTACTCCACTAAGTGCCAGTTCCCCCGTTCATCTGTCCCGCATGGCTCTCTGTCGCTCTTTCTCAACTGATGAGACTGCTCACTCGACACAGTCTGTGATGAGCTGGGGTCAGGACCGTGTCCAACACCAATATGATCACCACTCCGACAGACCTGTGTGTATGACACAAGTTGACCCAAGTGCTCCGTTCCCTGAAAACAGGAAAAATTCCTTAAGTGTCATGACAAAGGGGTTGGAAAATTCTGTAGTAATGAATAAAGAATGCTCTGCTAACACTAAGAAAGGTCCTACCTCTCCTACGTTGAAACCCGACAAACACACCACAAAAAGGCAAATATCACAACTAAGTGGCGCAAATGAAGACATATGGTCTAAGGTGTGCTACAAACGCTTCAAAATCAACAATCAAACTCCAAGGAACTGTGATCCACACGAGGGACTCGAACACGTGTTGACCTCTCAGAAAAGGTTGAACACGCAACAACATCACCTTAATAGGTCCCTCTTGTCTCTTACCCATACCTCACAGCGCTCTGCCACCAATGACTGTTTGTCGGAAGACTCACAAGACTCCTTGCTGATGGAATGTCCATTTCCGAAAATACGCCATACCAGAGAAAAGTCGGAAATGGCCAACCGACTTCTGCCACCAGTGCTCAGTGCTGAAAACAGAGCCACTATGCCTCAGACTGAGCTACAATCTCTAATAATTTCATCTATGACGATGTCTATGGCCCCCTATATGAAATTATACGAAGCCTTGCATGAAGCCACTAAGGACCTGACAACTGTCGTGGCTCTAATGCATTCGAAACTAATCCGGATTGAACAAGTCTGTGATCAGTCTTACAATGACCAACAAGAAGGTTTGAAAAGACTAGACGGATCATGTATGTTGTTAAAAGAGCAAAGGAAAAATGACGCAATTGACAAAAAACTCTTGGCTGAAGTAGCGAGAGAGGCGCTAGCTTTGTTCAAATATGATGGTTTAACCTCAAACCAGCAAAAGCAACAAATCACTCAACCAACTGTGAGCAAGACACTGACTCGATGTAATAAGTCCTTAAAGGAACGCTGTTTAGAGGATGTAATCCAAAACACTCAAGAGCCTTCAGACGTGATTGTAATCCAGGAAGATGCGCACCCTGGCCCGTCGGTCTCGACGGATCCTACACTGGGAAAGCTAGCAACTGCGCCAACCATAAGTGAGGTGATTCCCCCAAGTCGGACACACATAACGGAGAATCTGCCCACGCAAGACGCAGAACCCTTGCCCACAATGATGACAACATCTGAAGATAATACTTCTGACATTTCATTCAACACTGCATTTGAACAGGCGAGGGGAAATTTGAACCAAGCTCTACGTGACTCCCAGGTGGCATCTTCCTCTCAGGGAGATCTGGGTGCTGAAGCTTCTACATCTATTCCCTCTGCAATATCTGCAGTGACCTCAATACCCACTTACTCGGTCTTCAACAAGGCGTCTCAACCCAAGGTGTCGACCTCAAAGCCCTTGGCTATTCCACCTACAAAACAGGTGAAGAAAACGAAGAATCAAAAAGGTCTCAGAAACAAGGCACTGCATGGTGCACGGAAATTTTTACGTAACATAAACGTGGTCCAGAACGTGGCATGCAACATTAACAAGTGTCTAAAGGCAGCCTCTTCAATCAGTGGGAAATCGCAAAATAAACCCTTAGACACGGAAGTCCCCGTAAGACCTGATGCAGTGGCTACGTCAGGCTCAAACCACGAGTTATCAAGTGAGCTGTTGAACCTATCAACATATGACGATGTAACACACGATATCCAGGATGCAGAGTCCACCTCTTCCCATGAGAACCAAGAGGGCGACGTCGTCCACACCTCGATAGACGTAGAGAACGCCAAACAAATTAACATCGACGCTCCAGCACATGGACCTGGAAACGAACTTCCTGTTATCCAAACTGTTCCAAGTACCATCAATTTAAGCTCTTGTTCCGTGACTGGCACGCAAACGACTCCTAATGCATGGTCCTCTGCAAGAAGAACCTGTCAACTAATTAATGAAAAGGAAGTCCAGCAGGGGCAGCTGAAATTGCCGAACAGTCCAGTGTTTATGACCCTACATGAAAAAAGGATGCGGGTCTCTACGGAACCGGGGTTGTTGGCCCCTGGAAATACTCGGAGTAATCCGTTTGTCCCCGCTAATCTGGTGGCAGCAAGGCTACACAATGACACAGTAAAAATCTCAGATACGGATATGACTCTCCATGGTGAGTGTCAAGTTCCCAATTCAAAGGCTTCCCTGAATGACGCCCGATTGTTTCAGCCCAGAACGTCGGGAGGAGCCAGATGGAAGTGCCCCATCTACAAACTGGTCATTGAAAGGCTAGATTCCTCCAATAATCTAATACTGAACCGAGGCAACATAATCAGGCTTTTACACCTCGTACCTGCCCTACGAGCCATAAGCTCAAACAATCTGATGATCGTGGAGTTTTTCAATGAAAATAGGAACGATAAGGTGGTGATTCACGTTTTGTCACCTATTGTTGCTTCAACAATTCTGGACGCCAATATCGCCCTGTTTTCTCTTGGCTTTGAAGTCTACAAATACTCTGAATCGGCTCATAAAACACCCAATGGAACTGAGGTCCCATACACCCACAAAGCCACAAGCAAGGACGCGTGGGTGAGAATGCCGGAACCCATGGATCAGAGTGTCATCAACGTTCAAGCACCCCCTTGTTCATCAACTCAGAAGGCACCCTTGGATGGAACCAAACAGAACAAACTGGGTAATTCTTGCCACAACCAGATACTGGCGGTCTCTGAGAGGAAGCTACAAAAAGAGAATATACGAATCACTATACTCTGTAACGCCGAACAAGTTGGATCGAATGTTTCTAGTAACAAATCCTTCAGCCCTAGTGGCGGTAAGCATGAGTGGCAATGGCTGTCTGCAGCCTTGTGCAGCAAAAATCCCCAATAATGCCGGAATGAGGCCCCTGAAGCTCGGTGTAGATTGGCTTTGTGGAATACCCCTGGCTTTTCACACCTGTTCAATTCAAACTGGCTTACAGCAATTGACATCGCCTGTCTCCAGGAAACATGGTTACGAGAAACCCCAGTAATGGACGACTTTGAGGTGGCCTTAAACCCTGCTCCAAAATCTTTAAAAGGACGTCCGACTTCGGGCTTGGCCACCATGATTAGGAAATCCTCAGGCTGGAGAATTGTGAGTTCAACCAATTACTCCCCTTTCATCCAAGCAACGCAATTGTCAAAACTAAAACACGACGGGTCACCCACGGAACTGGTGTGTGTTGTAAACCTGTACTGGCACCACACGAATGCTGGGAAACAGATTTTCTTCGATCAAATTATGGAAATAGTCGATGAACTGCTAGAAACACATGGCTGGCTGAACATTCTCATCTGTGGTGATTTAAACATCGACCTTTTTAAACCATCAGGCCCGGAAAAAACTTCTTTGGCCAAGTCGTGGTCGGAGGAATTGACCCTTAGAAACGTACAACTTCTAAATGGTAACACTTGTGACGATATGCCGCCAGCCCCCACGTGGCATCGTGATGGGCAAAGGTCAGCAATTGATTATATATTTGTACCAGAAGCCCTACATCCTCGGATAACCTCGCTGAAAATTATTGAAAAGACAGAAAGCGACCATAACATGCTAATAACTGAATTTACAACTACGACAAAACAGAAACCTGAGCTATGGGCCCATCAACTCCAGGTGGTTTCCAATAGAGTAAGAATGAGCCTCGAAACACATGATGTGGAACATCTGGTAAATCTCTACTGCAAGACCTGCCCAAACGTCGACTATGATCATCTTCTGATACACTATAAGCCCAAGCAAGCGGGCTTTAAAAATATGGCCTTTGCACGCCAACACTGCTTTGACCAGGAATTGCTGACACAAAAGCGTCGTATGCGTCAAGACATCCGAAGGCTGAAGTGTTCAAAGGGCTCAACTTACTTACGCGACGTAAAGGCGGTTAAGCAGAGATACAAAAACTGGCTAAAAGCTCATAAGCATGTAATGGCCCAAAACGACGCAGAACAGATGTGGATGGTATTACAAAATAAGAACTCTAGAGACTTTTGGAGGCTTATGAACAATCAGCACGCCCCCCAAAAAGTCATTCAAGGTTGCATGGTGTCTGAATCTGATTGGATAAGTCACTTCGAAGGTTTATACAAAGCACCTGTTTCAACCGACGGCCCTGTTATACACCTAAATCTTGGGCCTTGTCTTTTTCAAAAGATGAAATAGTGACCATCATCAAAAAAGTGAAAAATTCACGGGCACCTGGTCCAGATGGCCTGACAAATTTCACTATAAAACAACATCCAGAGCAATGGGCACGGTTCTGTGTAACGTTGTTTAATCGAGTAAATTTAAGTGGCCAGACGCCTAAATCCTGGAAGACCGCGATAGTGGTACCTATATTCAAAAAAGGCCACAGAGCAAACCCAAAGATCTATCGTCCAATTGATCTATTAGACGTCCTGGGTAAGATCTACGCCACGATGCTCCAACAAAAACTCGTAGCCTGGTCACAAACTTTGAACCACGTGGATAAGCGCCAATCAGGTTTTGTGAAGCAGGTGGGATGCTCGCTGAATTTACTCCTGCTAAACATTATCAAAATGGAAGCGATAAAGTCTAACACGAAGGTCTATCTAGCTTTTATAGACTTTTCATATGCTTTTGACACCATCAATAGAGAGATCCTGTGGGAAAAACTGAAGCGTTGGGGATGCCCGTCAGATCTATTAGCGGCAATTAGAGAACTGCACACAAACACCTCTATCCGTGTAAGGCTGGATCAATTAGGGCAATTATCCAAAGCAATAAACACCTTCAAAGGAGTCAAACAGGGGTGTCCGTTAGCTGCAGTACTATTCGGCCTTTTCATATCGGACATAGGCGAAGCAATTGGAGTAACAAAATCATTTCCGCCGAAAGTGGCCAAATCGCACTTAAATTGGCTACTATATGCTGATGATTTGATCATCCTGGACCGGACGCCTATTGGGCTGCAAAGAAAGCTAAATGCAGTTCGACAGTACGTTATTTCTAATCAACTACTGATCAACACGAAAAAATGTGAAATACTGGTCCTGCAAAACCTAAAAGGCGGCTGGGTGGCGCGGAAACGCACCCCAAACTGGACGCTAGGCCACGAACCTTTGCAAATATCTGCCAGTTTTAAATACCTGGGAATGACCATAAGTTCTTCAATAACGGATGGACCGTGGCAGGCTGACATAAGTAGAAAATGCAAACAACTAGCTAACCAGGCACTAATTATCCACAAAAGATATGGAAAATTCTCGTTAAAACCTGTGCTGGCCTTCTACCATCAGAAGGTAATCCCCGTACTGACATACGGGGCTGAAAATGCTTTTGGCTGTTCTTATGAAATTTGGGACTCTTTAGAGAACTGCTTTTGGTCCAAAGTGTTAACACTCCCGAAAGGCGTGAAGACTGCCTGCATAAGATATGAACTGTCGATAATATCGATTCATGCCAGGATTTGCTGGAGTCTACTAAACTTGTACCGTAAAACATGTTCTAGAGCACAAATTCCTCAATTTGACATCTTCTATGATGGTTCAGTTGGTAACTCCAACGTCATCACAATGTGGTCAAACAGGTGTGAAGAGTTACTACAAAATCTCGACATCAAGAGCGAGTTGCTCCATGAAAATCCGGATGCGGCAAAGCTTAAAATCTGGCGCGTCGACTGGGAGCTTACATGCACAAAGAGAGCGATGGCCAAATCGATGTGTGATGTGCCACTGGAAGCACATGCCCTCAATGCCCAGCAGCGCTACATTACTATGTTTCCAGATCCAGAAGCAAGAAGGCTGTTCTTACTGTTCAGGCTAAATCTGTTCAAAACTACTGAACGTCTTCACTTATGGAAGAACAATGAGCACTTAAAACCCCAATGTCGATTTTGTCTGTTAGCCAAAGATTCACTAAAACACTTAGTGCTATTTTGCCCTAAACTGAAATCTGAAAGATCAATCCACCTGGGCCCATGGAGTGTAATCCATCCATCCTTTTGTGCCAATGACTGGTGGAACCAGATGTACCAAGGAACCGACTTGAAACTGATACTTCCATTAACACGTTTTTTGGAGCAAATTGAAAAATGTCTGATGATGGCACCATTAGGGGAATCAAATTAGTAAAACCTGTCACGGTATAACCTGTACAATAACTTTGTGAATGGAACTCGCACAAAAGGCTAATACTGATGATTGTTTGTTTGTATGTCTAAGTGTTGTTGTGTTGTTTGTACATATGTCGTCACTTTTAAAGGTTTGAAAAAACCAATAAAAAAAAAAAAAAAAAAAAGAAGGCGCAAGTGCAAGAGATAGTGGATCCAACTCCGAGGTTCGAGGGTGACTACCGTATAAAAGAAAAAACGGGGTCTTCCCAGTTCCCGAGTGGACAGAGTTATTGTAGGCATATTCGGCTATCCAAAGGATATCTTTCCAAGTTTTTTCAGTTTGTTGTAGCATGCAGCGCAAATACTGTTCCAGAGTTTGATTGGTCCTCTCGGTTTGTCCGTCGGTTTGAGGGTGGTGGCTGGTCGAAAGTCTCACATCAATTTGAGCCGACCGACAGCAACTTCGCCAAAAATGAGAAATAAATTGACTACCTCGATCCGAAATTAGAACTGAAGGAAAACCGTGCAGTCGGACGATGTTTTCGAGAAATTCTCGGGCCAGAGTTGCTGCTGTTGGTAAGCCTTTGAGTGGAATGAAATGCGCCATCTTGGAGAATAACTCCACGATTACTAGGATCGTATTGTATCCGGAGCATGGAGGTAGATCGGTGATGAAGTCCATAGAAAGCGTATGCCAAGGGCGAGGCGGGATTTCAATAGGGCGTAAGAGGCCGGCTGGTTTTTCCTTTTGACTCTTGTTTTGGGCGCATACTCCACAGGACATTATAAAGTCTCTGATACCTTTTTTCCAAGACGGCCACCAGAAGTAGCGCTTGATCTTTTCCGAGGTCTTGGTCATACCGGGATGTCCTTCCATTAAAGAATCGTGATAACAAGAGATTACCTTTTTCTGTAAATCTGTGCTGGGCAGGTATAACCGTTCTTGGAAATATAATAGGTTGTCCTTCACCGTAAAGTCCTTTCCCTGCAGATGCCAATTCTGTATGTCTGCTGGAGTTACCAGTAGCCTGGCTTTATCCTTAACTTCCTCTATGGATTGTGTGGCGATTACACCTAGAATTCTTTGTTCGGGAATGATAGGTACAGGTTTAGGATTGATCAAATGTTCTTCCACTCCCATCCGAGAAAGGGCATCAGCTTTACCGTTTTTTGTACCAGGTCGATAGGTAATTATGAAGTCAAACTCGGCAAAGAATAGTGCCCAACGGAGTTGCCTAGAGGATTGAGCTTTTGCGGTTTTCAAATATTGCAGGTTTCGGTGATCTGTGATCACAGTAACGGTGTGTCGGGCCCCCAGAAGATAATGCCGCCAAGCCTTAAAGGCGGACTTGATAGCTAGAAGTTCCTTATCAGTAATAGTGTAATTGATTTCAGGAGGCGAGAATTTGCAGGACCAAAATGCCACGGGATGCAACTGATTGGTTACTGGGTCCTTTTGTGATAGAACTGCCCCCATGGCAAGGCTCGAAGCATCAGTTTCAACGATGTAGGGGAGTTCTGGGCGAGGATGTTTTAAGATCGGTGCAGAGATAAATCTAGTCTTCAAATTCTGGAATGCTTGTTCCGCCTCGGTAGACCATTCAAAACGTTTGTTTTTCTTTAACAAGGCGGTGATGGGCTGGACTATTCGAGAGAATTCGGGGATAAACCTGCGGTAAAAGTTAGCGAAGCCTAACATGCTTTGAACACCTTTTACGGAGGATGGCGATGGCCATTTGAGAATTGCATCGACCTTCTTTGAATCCATACGCACTCTGCTAGGTGATAATATGAATCCCAAGAATTCAACTTCCGTCACGTTGAAAACACATTTTTCCAACTTAGCGAAAAGTTTGTGTTGACGCAATCTCTCGAGGACCATTTTCACGTGTTTCCGATGTTCAGTTTCCGATGAAGAATAAACGAGGATGTCGTCAATGTAAACAACAACACACACATCTATGAGCTCTCTGAGGACATCGTTCATAAAATATTGAAAGGCGGCCGGGGCATTGCAAAGTCCGAAGGGCATGACCTGATATTCAAATAGCCCATACTTGGTGCGGAAGGCCGTCTTCCATTCATCGCCCTCTTTTACTCGTACCTAGTGGTAGGCTCCTCTAAGATCCAGCTTTGTATATATGCATGCTTTTCTGACTTGGTCCAGGAGTTCAGGGATCAAAGGTAACGGATATCTATTCTTAACGGTGATCTGGTTCAGGGCGCGATAATCTATACAAGTTCTAAGGTCCCCTTCTTTTTTTGGAACGAAGAACAAAGCTGAGGAAGCAGGGGACTTGGAAGGACGAATAAACCCATTCGCTAGGTATTGATCCAGGTATTGTCGGAGGTGAAGATTCTCAGGCTCGGTGAGGGCATAAATTCTACTACAAGGAGGAGTAGATCCAGGTATCAGGTCTATCTGGCAGTCATAAGACCTATGAGGAGGTAGAGAGTTAGCCTGATCCTTCCGGAAAACATCTTGGAATTCTAGGTATTCAGGAGGTAACTGGGGAGCCTCCGAGGAAATTGCTGCCAGTGCAACACCAGGTCGAGGGTGACAAGTAGAGACACATTCTGGAAACTGAACCGTTCTGGCTCGCCAATCGATCTGAGGATTGTGCTTCTCTAACCAAGGAATTCCTAGAATAATCTGGAACTGAGGGGCCTTGATCACATCGAACACGATCTTCTCATGGTGTCCATCTTGACTTACTAGCGTCACTTCTTGGGTGGTATGCGTTACTGGTCCGGAGGCTATCTCCGTACCATCCACCGTAGTAATGACGTCCGTTACAGCCTTTGGACAAAGAGTCAGATTCATCCTCAAAACCATTTCATGATCCACATAATTGCCGATGGCACCGCTGTCGACGTAAGCTTCAATCGCATGTAATCGATCCGGATGTTCAGGGCTAATGAGGACCATAGGTATCACGAAATGCGAGGTCACGGAACTGGTTTTAACGCTCGGCAAGAGGACCTCTATTCTTGTCGGGCGAGGTCGTTTCCCTGCTCAGAGTTTGTGACCCTGGTAACTGCAGCTCCTACTGCCTTCTTGGCTGGTTTCACCGGACAGTCTCGAAGAAAGTGCCCTGAGTTTCCGCAATAGAGGCATAATTGCAGCTGTTTTCTCCTTTCCCGCTCCTTTTGTGTTAGTGGTCCTTTCAGGCCCCCTATTTGCATGGGTTCCCCGGAGTCTACTCCTTTGGTAGGAGTTGGTGGTTTGGAAAATACTCGAGCATCAAACTTGGAACGATCGGCCTTCCTGTTCTGCAGTCTGTGGTCAATTTGAACGACTAAGTCAATATAGTCCGAACAGTCTTGCGGGGGATTCACTACTTGGGCTAACACATCTTTGAGCTCTCCACGTAGACCTCTATAAAACAGCGTAATCCTTTTGTCCTCAGGCCATCGAGTTTCCACTATCAGTCTGTTGAAAGACGCAATATAAGCCAAAAGGTCTTGATTACCCTGTCGCAATGAAAGGAGCTCATTGGGCCTCATTACGACTCAGGTGGTAAGGGGTTAACGGCAGCGTAAACAGCGCCGACCCTTACCGCCTGAGTACGAGGTCCCTTAGCGCCATGGAGGTTTTAACACCGCAGGTGTTAAAATCCATGGCGCTAAGGGACCATGGAGTTAATTACGCCACCGTAATTTACGGTGGCGTAATTAACGCCTTCCCCACTCCCATTATGCCCTATGGGGCAAAAATGGGAATGGGGAAGGGTAAATGGGGATTGGGGACTTACCGCCCCCGCCAACCTCGGAATGGGGCGGTAAGTCCGCCAACCACCATGGTGTAAATGTAGTTTACGCCATGGTGGTAAAGTCACGGCCCAGGCGGTAACTTACCGCCTGGGTCGTAATGAGGCCCATTGTCCAAGGCCTGCCCCTGTGAATGTCTTGCAAACAGTTTTTCCATACTGAGCTGAAAAGCTTGAAAATCATGGAGAACCGGATCATCTTGATTAACTAGAGGGATCGACCAGTCTGCCGCATTGCCACTAAGGTACGAAAGCACGAAAGCTACCTTAGCTTGATCAGTTGGAAAGGCTGCTGGCCGGCATAAGAAGTGCAACCGGCACTGATTAATAAATACTGCAAACATCTTTGGGTCACCAGAAAATCGTTCGGGCGGAGCCAGAGGTACATTCCCAGGTAGGTTGATCTGCACTGGGTTCGTAGAGGATGTTGAAGGAAGATTTGCCCCTGATGCGGGTAACAGAGTTTGTCCGGCTTGTGACTGTAGCAATTGTCTAGCGAGATTGTCTGTTCGCTCCTTGGAAATAATCAGTTCCCTTCTTAGAGCATTCGTTTCCTGACGGGCTGCATGCACTTCTGCTCTTAGTTCCCCAATTAACTGGGCTAGCTGGTCGGTATCCGAGGTTTCCATGGCGCCTGGGTGGGAGTTTTGCGATAGGCTTTGCGTTCTGTAACGCTCACCTGATTCCCGCAGAGGCGCCGGTCTTGACTGGGTGAATGCCGTATCTTCAAAGGTGATGTGTAACACACGGTTGGCTCTTTGGGCTGGACCTCTGTGCACTGTATGTCTGACTTGAAGAGTAAGATGTCTGCAGATAGAAAATATGGGATTAATGAACTGGGGTTATTGGGTGCCTCTCTCCTCTTCCCTTTCTCTTCTCCTGTAGAACCCCAAAGGTTAACACCCTCACCTTAGGTAAGTGAACGCCGAGCTCCCCATCTGCCTCGGGGCAGGGTGCCGTAACCAGTTTCTTCACTGGATAAGGGTGCAGGCCTCTTGACCTCAGAGGACTGCTGTCCGTCGTTAACTGCACGAACGGTAAGTTCTGGGCACTTCAAATGTCTTAAAAGTCTTTTGTAATGATATCTCTTGTTTTGCAGGGTTCCGGCGATGGCGGGCTGATGAGAGTTGAGGATCGAACCCGCGTGAGGAATAGAAGCGCCTGGAAGCACGTAAGTAAGCGCTTGTAGCCTGCTTCACGATGCGCACTAACTGTCCCTTTTATCTTAAAGGTACAAGTTCGGAGCTTTAGAGAAGCTGAAGGGTGCTGGAATACCCACTGGATTCGGCGTGGGAAGGAGTAATGGCACGTGAGTAATAAAGTTGCCCAATGTCTTTAAACGCACCTTCTTTTGTCTTTCAGATGCGGGATGCAGCACCGAAGGCCTCCGGAGCGTGCAAAGAGCTGGTAAGCTTTTGTCTTTCAGATGCCGGAATGCAGTGCGAAGACCTCCGGAGCATGCGAAGAGTAGATAAGCCTTTGTCTTTCAGATGCCGGAATGCAGCGCAAGGCGTTGGTGACAGCCGATGGACCAGGTAAGAGATGCGCTGCCACTGAAGACCGTAGTGCTAACCTGTTCTTTCTTTGTCTTTACAGGTGCTGCTGAAGACTGGATTCCAGGATGGTAAGCCTTTGTTCCCTTAGGCCCAGGATCAGAAGCAGAAGACACGATGAGCGTTCTGCTGCAGAGAATGCAGAATAACGCAAAGCAAGATTCATCCATCGGGTGTGGTTTAAATAGCCTCCTGTAGTGCTTAGGTGTCTCCTTCCACAGCCACGCCTAGGTAAGAAAAGAGTTCCTGCTTTCCAGAAGAGTTCAGGTGTTCGGAACCTAGGGAGTGGCTCCTGCCCCACCCAACAGGAAAAGTAGTCCCAAACAGAAGAGGATCAGGGGTTCAATTGGCAGGTAAGTAAGCAGCATGGTCTGCTGCAGGTAAGTCCACCCAAGCATTATGAGCCCGGCGCTTCCAGCGCTGGGACTGGGCATCTTTATGAGCCTGGTGCCACTGGCGCCAGGACAGGGTCCAATAGGTCCCAATTGGGACTGGCTGGCACTTGGAACCGGGGTTATGGGTCTGCTTCCAAGGGAGTCGGGCAAGTCCTGATCTTTTGGAAGCAGAGATCATGACAAGGACCTAAGTTGGACCTAGGAGGGTCGGTTAGAGAGGAAGGAGGTCAACCAGGCCAGTGCCTGAACAGTGATACCCAGGTTATCACGGAGGCGGTTGAGCAGGATGGCATGGTTGACTGTGTCAAAGGCAGAAGGTAGATCGAGTAGGATGAGAACGGAGGGGAGATTAGAATCAAGGTTGGAGATCAGGTCTTCATGGATGTCCAGGAAAGCAGTTTTTGTGCTTCTGGCTGCTCTGAAACCAGACTGATGGTCATGGAGACAAACAACAAAATCAGATTAAAGATGAAGATTAAGCTGGGACATGGCCAGCTTTTCCAGGAGTTTGTCCAGGAAAGGAGTGATAGAAATCAGGTGATAGTTACCTGGGCATGAGGGGTTGGCTGTGGGTTTCTTGAGAAGGTGCTGCACAAGAAGAGTGCTTCACCGTGGAGGGGAAGGCTCCAGTGGTGAATGAGTGGTTGCAGAAGTCGGCCAGAGCAGGGGCAAGGGTGTCAATATGGTCCTTTATGGTTTTGGACGAACAGGGGAGAACCTGTTGTGGCGAGACGTTCATAGATCGACTTGTCTAGAAATCTAATCAGGAGAGAACAGAGAAAAGGAAGGGAAAGAAGGAGGTGAGGTGGCTGCAGGGGGCCCAGAGGTAGCAGAGAGAGAAGAGGGAAGAGGAGGAGAGGAAGAGAGGGTGGACAGGATGTCCTGGGTTTTAGAGATGAAACGAGAAGCCAGAGCCGTGCAGAGGGCCTGGCAGGGGACAGGAGAAGTAGAGACGGCAGAAGGATTGGCCAGCTTCTTGCTGATTGTAAAGAGTTTAGCCAAGTTGTTAGATGCTGCAGAGACGCAGGCTTGGATGTGGGCTCTCTTCTTAGTGCGGACGGAGAGCAGGTACTGCCTTTGAGCAGGCGGCAGGCAAGTTTGTCAGAGGATGCACAAGATGCTCACCATTTCCTCTCAGCCACTCTACTCTTGCGTTTAAGGGTGACAAGGTCAGAGTCGTACCAAGAGTTGCACTTTGCATTGGGCTTCAAGCGTATCCTCATGACAGGGGCAAGAGTATCAGAGATAGCAGAGTGGAGTTTGGAAAGCACAGTGTCAGGATGAGAGTCAGCCAGAGGTGGAGAGAAAGTGGCAGCGAAAGCCTGAAATGACACACGCTTCATGGGCTGAATGACCAAGAAGGTATACAGCAGTGTTGGAGCTGGCTTTTGATGGGGTCGGGGGCACCACCATGTAACGCCCACCTGGTTCCCACGGGGGCACTGATCTAGACTGGATTACTGCGGCCTCTTCTAGCGTGATGCGCAGGACCCGGAACACGATTGGACAGGACCTCCAAATCGTGCTTCCTTGGCTCGTAGGAATATCCTTCTGCAGATGAGAAAGGGGATTAACAGTCTGCAGAATGGTGTGCTAGCTCCCCCCTTGCCCCCTCCGTTCCTCTCTATTCCTCCAAACCGGGTTTAAGCTCACCTTATGGTTTGGAAGGTTGAACTCTCCATCCTGCTTCTGGTGCAGGGGCGCGCGTTCGTCCAGTTACTTCACTGGTTTTCAGAATGGCGCTGGCAAAATCCACTTGACTTTCCTGAGCGATGCGCCGTAAGTATGAAAGTTCAAAGTTCAAGTGAGGCTCCCTTTATGCTGTCTTTCTCACCTGTGATCTGTCCTTTATTTTAGGTGCAGAATGAAGGCGATGCGTCGAGGGTTTAACCTGCCGAGGTGAGTAGTAATGAGGGCGATCCCTCTAGATGTCCTTATCATTCCTCTGAAATGTCTCTAGTCCTTTCCCCATAGGGGCCGGGGTACGGTACCTGCCAACGGGGCGGCGCCGACCCTAAATGTGGAAGAAAAGCCGGTAAGTATTATGGCTGTTAATCAGGCTTTCCTTCTGTGTGTCCTTCTGCTCACCTTTTGTTTCTTCCTCTCTCCCCTAGGTGCAGAGATGTGGCGTCCAATGCTGACAGCCGGGATGAAGCCGGGAGATGTCTCGAGGACAGGACAGGTGAGTGAAGCGTGGCGCTGCAGCGAGCAACGCGATGCTTTTAAATTGAAGTCTTCCTTCAGGGATGCTGGCGAGAAGATTCCGGATGCAGGTAAGAAGGTTGAAATAAACCTTGGTTTTCACCTTTCTCTTCTCTTCCTTCCTTGCAGGTCTTCCAGGTTCAAGACGGGCGTGGCTGTAGTCCAGGAGCAGGAGTAGACACGGTGAGCGTTAAGCTGCAGGAAGCAGAACAACGCGAAGCATGAGCTGCTGTCTGGGCGTGGCTTAAATAGCTTCCAAAGAAGTCCCAGGTATTTATCCTTCCGCAATTAGGTATGTATCCTTCCCTGGCCACGCCCGAGTGAAAAAATAGTCCCTATGAAAAAGTAGTCCCTTTCAGGTCTCAGGGAGGCCTGAAGCGTGCAGCATGGTCTGCATCAGGTAAGTGCACAAAACACCTCCCTTTATGAGCCTGGCGCCTATGGCGCCAGGACTGATGTCCAAAGAGTCCCTATAAGGGGCCGCTGGGCTTTTACCCGAGGGCATGATGCCTGCTTCCAGGGGTGCTGGGCCTGGCCTGATGCTCCGGGGGTAGGCATCATGACAGCACTCCCCCCCAAGGCCCCTCCCAAGGCCCCTCCCAAGGTCGTTCCTTCTGGAGGTTTCGGTTTGTTTGGGAAATTCCGATGGAACCTTTTTACCAGCCGAGGTGCATGTACGTGATCACTGGGTTCCCAAGATCTTTCCTGAGGCCCGTACCCTTTCCAATCAATTAGATAGAAAAGCTTTGATTTTGAGATCTTAGAATCTAAAATGTTCTTCACCTCGAATTCTGGCTCTCCATCTATCAGGATTGGGTCTGGTGGCTTTATTAATTTGGTTCCTGGTTGTACTGGTTTCAAAAGTGACACATGAAAAACGGGGTGAATCCGCATGTTGGCTGGTAGATCGAGCTTGACTGCTACTGGGTTAATTGTAGCTTTGATCGAGTAAGGGCCTAAATACCTTGGATTAAAAGTCCGAGGTCCCTTGAGCGATAAGTGTTTGATAGCCAACCATACTTGATCCCCTATTTGGTATGGGGGTGCCTCCTTTCGATGCAGATCCGCATTCTTTTTATATTTCCCTTTCTCATGTTGTAAGTGTGCAGTTGCATCCTTGAAGGCTTGAGTTATCGTAGAATGCAAATGATCCACTGCGGGCATTTCAAGGCTCGAAGGTGAGTCCAAGTCTGAAGTACGAGGGTGATGTCCATATAGGGTAAAAAAGGGGCTTTGACCCGTTCCAGAGTGTATCGAGTTATTATAAGCATATTCAGCCACCCACAGAATATCCTTCCAATTACCCTCCGATTGGTGCAACATACATCGTAGAAATTATTCAAGGGTCCGGTTCGTTCTCTCCGTCTGACCATCGGTCTGTGGGTGGTGGCTGGTCGAGAGTCTGACGTTGATTTGTGCCAGCTGACAACACTTTTTCCAAAAATGAGAAATAAACTGGCTTCCCCGATCGGAGACTAGTATGGACGGGAATCCATGCAAACGGATGATATTCTAGAGGAATTCCTTGGCAAGAACAAAGGCTGAAGGTAATCCTTTCAACGGAATAAAGTGGGCCATTTTGGAAAATAAATCCACCACGACCAGAATAGTATTGTAACCATTACAAGAGGGCAGGTCAGTGATAAAATCTATTGACAGGGTGTGCCAAGGTGCTGGTGGAATGTCTAAGGGCTGAAGAAGACCGGCGGGTCTTGTCTTTTGACCTTTATTTTGGGCACAAACTCCACAGGACATCACAAAAGATTTAATATCCTTTCGCCAGGAAGGCCACCAGAATTGTCGTCTAACCTTTTCCTCAGTTTTGGCAATGCCAGGATGTCCTTCCATCAGGGTGTCATGATGACGGGAAATAACCAGTTCTTGCAATTCCTTTTCTGGCAAAAATAAGAGTCCCTGGAAGTAAGGTAAGCCATCCTTGACTGAAAAGTTAGACCCCTTTTTGATCCAATCCTGAAAGGCTCAAGAGTCCAGGACTTGTTTTACTCATGCTTGAATGTCTTCAAGGGTTTGTAAAGTGGTTATTCCCAAAATTCTTTGTTCAGGAATTATCGGCACAGGTTCTGAGTTTGTGTCTATTTCTTCCATTCCAATTCGGGATAGAGCGTCCGCCTTACCATTCTAAGAACCGGGGCGGTAGGTGATTACAAAATCGAACTCAGCAAAGAACAAAGCCCATCGGAGCTGTCGAGACGATTGGGCCTTGGCAGTTTTTAAATATTGTAAATTTCGGTGATCAGTGATCACGGTGATGGTATGCCGGGCGCCGAGGAGATAATGCCGCCAAGCTTTAAAGGCGGACTTAATGGCTAATAGTTCCTTATCGGTAATCGCATAATTTATCTCCGGCGGTGAGAACTTTCTGGACCAAAATGCTACGGGGTGCAGTTGGTTGGTTTCAGGGTCTCTCTGAGACAGGACAGCTCCCATGGCTAAGCTGGACGTGTCGGTTTCGACTATATATGGGAGATCAGGATGCGGGTGCTTCAAAATAGGTGCGGACGTGAACTTAGCTTTCAACTCCTGAAAAGCCTGTTCGGCTTCCTCGGTCCATTCAAAACGTTTATTTTTTCGCAAGAGTGCAGTGATGGGTTGCACCATACGTGAAAACTCCGGGATAAACCTGTGATAAAAGTTGGAAAAACCAAGCATGCTTTGGACACCTTTCACTGAACTAGGTGATGGCCATTTGAGGATGGCATCCACTTTCCGTGAATCCATTCGGACCCCTTTAGGTGTCAGGATGAATCCGAGAAACTCAACCTCGGTGGTATGGAAAACACATTTTTCCAGCTTGTGCTGGCGCAGTTTCTCTAGGACGGCCCTGACATGTTTTCTGTGATCAGATTCCGAAGAGGAGTACACAAGAATGTCATCGATATACACGATAACACAGACATCGATGAGTTCCCGAAGGGCATCATTCATGAAGAATTGGAAGGCAGCAGGCGCGTTGCACAACCCGAAAGGCATCACCTGGTATTCGAATAGTCCATATTTTGTACGGAAGGCCATTTTCCATTCGTCGCCTTCTTTTACTCGTACCAGATGATAAGCCCCCCGGAGATCTAACCTGGTGTATACACAAGCGTCCTTCACCTGGTCAAGGAGTTCAGGGATCAGAGGCAGAGGGTAACGATTTTTAACAGTTATCTGGTTCAATGCGTGGTAATCGATACAAGTCCTAAGGTCACCCTCTTTTTTAGGCACGAAGAACAAAGCTGAAGATGCCGGGGACTTTGACGGGCGAATGAAACCATTGGCGAGGTATTGATCTAAATATTGTCTCAAATGCAGATTCTCAGGTTCAGTAAGGGCATAAATCCTGCTACAAGGGGGTTGTGCACCGGGCACCAGATCGATTTGGCAATCGTACGATCTGTGGGGAGGTAACGTGTTGGCCTGTTCCTTTTGGAAGACGTCCTGAAAGTCTTGGTACTCTGGAGGTAGTTGCACGGGGACAGAGGTTACTGATGCTAGATTAATCTTTGGATTTTCTGGGTAGCAGGTTTGTGCACAATCCGGGAAGGTTATTCTCTTCGCTCGCCAATCAATTTGAGGATTATGTGTCTCTAACCAAGGGACTCCGAGAATAAGCTGAAACTGTGGAGCCTTGATCACATCAAACACAACTGCCTCCCGATGGCCATCCGGACCTACAAGTGTCACCTCAGCTGTGGAATGTGTTACCGGTCCAGAGGCAATTTCGGTTCCATCTACAGTGGTGATGACATCTTTGCTGGTTTTAGGACGCAGAGGGAGGTTTATCCTAGAGACCAATTCTCGATCCACATAGTTTCCTATAGCCCCCCTATCGATGTATGCCTTTATAGCATGCAACCGTTTTGGCTGTTCCGGATCTATGAGGACCATTGGCACAATGAAATGCGAGGTCTGAGAGTTCGTTTTCAAGCTCGGCAGGCGGACCCCTACGCTTGCCGGGCGTGGTCGTTTCCCGATACAGAGTTTCCATGGATTTTATCAGCGGCTCCTACCACCTTCTTGGGTGGCTTAACCGGGCAATCTCGTAGAAAGTGTCCTGAGGACCAACAATAAAGGCATAATTGCATCTGTCGTCGTCTTTCCCATTCTTTTTTAGTTAGGGGTCCTTTAACTCCTCCGATTTGCATAGGCTCCGAGGCATCAGCCCCCTTGGGGTTAGCGTGGGTTTTGGCCCACACCCGGGTTTCAAACTTGGACCGATCTGCTTTTCTGTTTTGCAGCCTGTGATCCAACTGGACCACTAAGTCTATATATTCAGTGCATTCTTGGAGCGGATTTACAACTTGTGCCAGGACATCTTTAAGTTCTCCGCGTAGACCTCGATAGAATAACGTGATTCTTTTATCCTCTGGCCAACCAGTTTCCACAATTAGTCTATTGAAGGTTGCAATGTAGGATAGAAGGTCTTGATTGCCCTGTCGCAGAGATAGAAGTTCGTCATCCAGAGCCTGTCCCTGCGAATGTCAAGCAAATAACCTTTCCATGCTTGTTTGAAATCCTTGAAAATCACGAAGAATAGGGTCATCTTGAGTTACCAGTGGGACTGACCAATCGGCAGCACAGCCGCTGAGATATGACAACACAAAGGCTACCTTGGTCTGATCATTAGGGAAGGCCCCGGGTCTGCATAGGAAGTGCAAACGACACTGATTCATGAATACGGCGAATCGTTTGGGGTCCCCAGCAAAGCGTTCGGGTGGGGCCAGCGGCATGTTTGCAGGTAGATTAATCAGCACAGGGTTACTGGAAACCACAGGAGTGGGGTTCCCCCCGGAACCGGGTAAAGGAGTTTGTCCAGCTTGACCTTGCAAAAGCTGTCTAGCCAGGTCATCAGTCCTTTCCCTTGTTACAATCACTTCTCTTCTGAGGGCATTAGTCTCTTGACGAGCGGCGTGTACCTCGGCCCGTAATTCCCCCAGTAGTTGGGCCAGTTGGTCAGTCTCAGAAGATTCCATAGCGCCTGGGTGGGAATTTGTAGGGAGGCTTCGCGTTCTGTAACGCCCACCTGGCTCCCACGGGGGCGCTGATCTAGTCTGGATTACTGCGGCCTCTTCTAGCGTGATGCGCAGGACCCGGAACACCGATTGGACAGGACCTCCAAATCGTGCTTCCTTGGCCCGTAGGAATATCCTTCTGCAGATGAGAAAGGGGATTAACAGTCTGCAGAATGGTGTGCTAGCTCCCCCCCTTCCCCCGTCTTTTCCTCTCTATTCCTCCAAACCGGGTTTGTCAGGTCTCTGGGCTTCCATCCTGGTTCGACATAGACCATTATTTTCATCCCAATGGCTTTCTTTGCAGTTTTTTGGCACTGTGTGACGATTATCTTGATAACACAGAATCCTAGCAGTACCATTGCTAGTAAGGCTCCCAGAAACTTGAATATGTCTGCCATCCATTGTGGGACCCACGACAATAGGTCTCCAAACCAGCTGTCATCATCCACTTTGTCAGTCTCATCGATCATCTAGTTCTTCTGGTTTGTCAGCATACCTATGCCTTCTGTCAGGGTTCCCTTTTCTTCATCATGTGATGGTATAAATGTGCAACACGATTCTCCGAATTTTGCGCAAACACCTCCATCCATTGCTGTGATCATGCCGAGTACATATCTATCTGAATGCTCTCAGTTCTTCTTTGATTGTGTTGAACCCCTTAATAGTAGTGTTGATTGTCTGAAGTAACTCCCATATGGTTATCTGCAACCACTTGGCATTCACTCCAACTTGGATGTGTGGCAAGAGCATGGTGGTGAACACTGTTGAGGTGAGGCTGAACAGCCGGTGTTCATATGGGATTGCATGAAATGCCTCTTCTGATTTGGCAGAAAATTAGTTTTCTCTCTTCATCCTGGATACCAGTTCCACAGATCTCCTTCTCCTTAGATGTGCATTTGCTTTCGGAAAACGCTCCAAATCCAGGTTGTGTTTTGGGATCACTAGTGCAGGAACGTGGACGTTCACCAGTGTGCATATGCCTCCCCAGTTTTTCGGCAGTCTTATGTATGCCTTGGATCCACATGCCCAGTATTGGTCCATGATGACTGCGGTTCTTTGTGTCATTCCTTGGGCTTCAAAGATTCAACGGCAGTTTGCATTCTCTCCCATCTTTCTCATGCCGTTACTTCTGAAGCATAGTTTCGGGCTTTCCAGTGGTACTATTTGCAGGGGTCCTCCTCTATCTTTGACCCATGTTAGCAGCTTTACCAACTTTGGCCAATGGGGTTTGCATAACCTCTGCAAATTCTCTATTGCTTCTCGGCAGGCTCGAAGGACCATCCAAGCTCGGCAGATTACTACTCCTTCTTCCCATCCATCTGGGGAAACCACTGTTCCCCAAATCTGCATTTTGCCTCTGTTCTTTCACATTTGTTCCTCTTGCAAAGTTTTTCCTTGAACCTTCAGTGTATTTATTTCCCATCATATTCCTGATCCTTTGAGGTCAGGATTCTCGTATCTGATCACGTGATTCTTGGTGTGCGCCCTGTTTCTTGTTTTAATGTCTTGGACATATCCATCTTCATCTGGGTCATCCTTTTCAGTGGCCCATACCAGTGAGGCGTCTCTTCCCATAAATTGCCCTCTAGTGTTGCACATTGCTATGTGTGACATACAGTGTGCTGTAGGACATCAATTTCTACAGATACAAAAATCTTAGATTTTCCCATGCTGTATGGTAGGAGTGCACAGACAAAGCATTCCCCTCCTGATTGTCTTCGTCCTACTTCCTTCATGTGCTGATACCATATGTTATTTCCGAGATGGGCTGTGCTGTCCAGGTAATCGTTGAACTCATTGTTATCTTCATGCGGGCTTCTCTTGATTCTCAGCGTTTTTCTGTAGTTTGCTATGACTATGGGCCTCATTACGAGGTAGGAGGTAGCCATGGTGCTATTAGCACCATGGCTACCCCCTTACCGCATTCCGGGTCTGGGTTCCTGAAATAGGGATTTACCGGGTCATTCCAACCTTGGAGGACCCGGTAAGTCCCCATTCCGGGAACCATTCCCCATTCCCATTTGAGCCCCCATAGGGCTCAATGGGAATGGGGATGGAGCTAATAACGGTACCGCAATTTGCAGTATGGACCAATTTGCGGTACCGTTATTAGCTCTGAGGTCCCTTAACGGGTCCTGCCCTTAACGCCTTAAGGAAGGGACCCGCTAAGGGACCTCGGAATAGGGTGGGTGAGGGATTACCGGCACCGGTGTCCTTACCAGTGCCAGTAATCCCTTACCACCTACCTCGTAATGAGGCCCTATGTCTCTAAATGCGTCTGTGCTGCTTTTCCACTCTGGGCGTCTCGGTGGAGCAGGCTGCCTTGGCTGCATCACTGTGGTCGGAGAAGGTCTTGTGTTTCCTTTCCTTCCCTTTTGTAGTCTGTCATAGACTTCCTCTAACCACCATTGGCTCACCAACCTCCCAACGCGTGCCTGTGTTGTAGGCATAAGGCTTGTTCCTTGAGTTGGAGCTGGTGTGCTTGCTGTTATAGGGCCTCATTACAAATCAGGCGGTCCGGAAATAACGGTGGCGGTAAACCCGCCGCCACCGTTGTTTCCGGACCGCCTGATCCCGACTCCTGCCGGCGGGAGGTGTTGTTCCCGCCAGGTCTGACCTGGCGGGTTTAACACCGCCCGCCTGCAGGCGGACGAGGAAACACCGGCTGCATTACGAGATGCTGCCGGTGTTTCCATGATCCCCATTCCCATTGAGTCCCATAGGACTCAATGGGAATGGGGATTAACACCATTCCGCCTCCGTGATTCCCGGGAAACCGGGGTTGTAATGCCCCGGTAATTCCGGGAATCATGGAGGCGGAATGGTAATACGAGTCCGGCGGTAACCAGGCGGTTTTACCGCCTCGGTTACCGCCGGACTCGTAATGAGGCCCATAGTCTCTACGGTTCTATTTTTCAGCTCCTCGTGCAGTTTCTTTGCTCTGACTATCGCTGGGAACAAATAGTCTATCAGCATTTGTGTTTTCTCTGTGAATTCCTTTGTGGCTAGTTCTGTTCTTCTGAGGGATTTTGCTATGCCTTCTCTCTTTGGTTTCTCACTTGGTTCTTCTTGGTTGCTTCCACTATTTTCTGGGATTGATTGTTCCGCAGGCAGTCTCTCCTTCTCTGCTGCCTTTGTTGGAGGCCCCGTAGCCATTGACACTTGCCCTTGTCTGTGTGCATCTTGTGTGTGGGTGCGTGCAGTGGTCAGTGCTATAATGTCATTCACTCTGTGCTGACCCTGTCTCCAGCCTTTTTCTTCATTCATTACCTCAAATGTGTATGAATCACTGCTGATTACATTCAATTTTAGTTCATTACTTTTACCATCAACTTTTCTTGGGACTGGGATAACTATATAAGGTCTGGGTGCTTTTTTGGGACCCAGGCGTCATTGTTGCGTAGTGCATATGCATTGGGACGCATGCGCGAGCTGCAACGAGGCTCGCGCATGTGCTGTTAAAATAAAGACGGTCCCTCCGGCAGTTGGAGCCGGGGACCTGAGCAACACGCATGCGTCCCGTGTGATCTCTGCCCGATGCATGTGTGAGTGCGTGTGACTGCGGGTGGGGTCCCAGGCCAACCCCCACCATACAACACTGGCAACGAGGACGACGCGGGAGCACTGCATCTCCGCTCCAAAGGCATCAGAGGCAGAGGCTTGTGCTCCGTGTCGGCAAGGACTCGCCAGGCGGCCATTTTGATTCACGCGGATCGCAGCGGTTGCGGCCCAGGATGGTGCTCGTGCGCTGGCTGCCATCCCCACTGCCTGCGCTACAATTTTTAGAACTTTCCACAGCCCTAGCTTACATCAGGGCTGTGGCTTCAAAAAAAAATAAACGAAGGATGGTCAGAAGACCTGTTGGGGGTGCCTAGAACTTTCCACACCTGGACTCACAGGGCCTCATTACGACCCTGGCGGTAAGTTACCGCCAGGGCCGTGACTTTACCGCCATGGTGCTAACTACGTTAACGCCATGGCGGTAAGGGGATTTACCGCCCCATTCCGACCTTGGCGGGGCGGTAAATCCCCAATCCCCATTTACCCTTCCCCATTCCCATTTTTGCCCCATAGGGCATAATGGGAGTGGGGAAGGCGTTAATTACGCCACCGTAAATTACGGTGGCGTAGTTAACACCAAGTTCCCTTACCGCCATGGTTTTTTACACCCGCTAAAAGCAGGTGTAAAAACCGCCATGGCGGAAAGGGAACTCGTAATTGGCGGAAAGGGGTTGGCGCAGCTAACGCTGCCGCAAACCCCTTTCCGCCAGGGTCGTAATGAGGCCCACAGTGTTTTGTGCCATATCCAGCTATTGGTGTTGGACTTCCACCATCTCATCTGGTGACGGGGCCATCTCTCCACTGCTGTGATGCTCCAATCTGTGAGTACTTTATCCCACCACCTTCATGGGTGGAGAAGGAGGAGAAGAGGGTGCCCCTGCGCCTGTCCCATGCAGGATGCACAGCACGTTTTAAGCCCCATAACCGAATTTGACACCACTGGTTCGCCATCCAAACTGCGGCCAAAGTGGCTCCTGTGGGTCAAAAAACTAGAAATGATTTTCAGGGCCTCTAGGGAGCAGGATGACGATGCGAAGATTGCCATCATGGTGTACTCTGCGGGTACGGAGGTCCACAGAATTTATGACTCCCTCAATATCCCGGTGGTCACATATGATGCCGTGAAACAGGCTCTCCAAGATAATTTTCTGCCCATGGCAAATGTAGACTTTGACAGATTTGTCATGTGTGCGGAAAAGCAGCTAGAAGAAGAATCGCTGGACCAGTTCTGTGCGCGGCTGAGGCACCTAGCAAGCTCCTGCAGTTGGGTGAATGAGGAGGAGATGGTCCGGAACCAGCTGCTGCAAGGGTGCACTTCTGGGAAGCTGAGGAGGCAAGTGCTGAGAGAACCTGGTCTGACCCTACAGCAAATCCTGGACACAGGGAGAGCTTACGAACTGGCGGAAGCAAGGGGGGCGAAAATGGATGCGGCCACACACCCTGGCAAGGGCGAAGAGGCGTTCGCCATTGGGCGCTCTGCCCCAGGGAGGGTGAGATGGACCCCTAGGCGGGGGGATGGTCTTCCTGTGACTGGTAACGCTCAGTCGTGCCCCTACTGTGGTTATGACTTGCCACATGCAGGGGAGTGCCCAGCAAAGATGCGCGTCTGTGGCCGGTGTGGCACGCAGGGACATTACGCAAGAGTGTGCAGGGCAGCCACCCCGGTAGCAGCCATGAGGGGGCCCGCGAGAATTGGCGGGAGCAACACCCGGAGGGTGAGGGGTGTGTCGTCAGTCGAACAAGGCCTGCAGGACCTGAACATGGCAGAGGAGGAAGAGGAGGAGGAAGAGATCTTCTTCATCTCAAGCATTGCCACTGGTCTCAGAGGAAGCCGACAACTGACATGTACGGTAAACATCGGAGAAGTTCTCACCCCAGTTCTCATAGATACGGGGGTGTCAGTTTGTGTGCTAGCGACTGAACACTATGAAGCCCTTCCAGGCCCTCCCGAGTTGGTGGAATCCAAGGCACTGATATATGCCTTCGGGGGAGACATGCCACTTCCAATCCAGGGGGTGTTTGTAGAGCCAGTGTCCCATGGACAGAGCAAGATTAAAGCGAGGTTCTTCGTGACAAGTGTGAGCCCGCACTCCCACCTAAACTGTGCCGCCTCTGAAGCCCTAAATATTGTGCTCTTCACACTCGCTGTGTATCACACGGACCTAGAACGCCTACTTCAGCATTTTGGCGCCATCTTCCAAGGGATCGGGAAGCTGAAAGGGGACCCCATCAGGCTCCATATCGATGGGTCGGTGAGGCCAACAGCACTCAAACACCGCCGGATCCCATTCCACCTTAGGGCGCAGGTGGAGAAGGAGCTGCAAACACTCGTTGACCGAGACATCATTGAGAGAGTGGAAGTGCCGACTCCTTGGGTTTCTCCGATTGTGGTCGCCCCAAAGCCCAAGCAGCCGGGAGCAGTCCGGATCTGCATAGACGTGAGGTTGCCAAACATGGCGATCAAAAGGGAAAGTCATCTCACGGCCACCCTAGATGACATTGTTGGTGAGCTACAGGGGGCAAGAATCTTTTCTAAACTGGATTTGAGGTCCGGCTACCATCAACTGGAGCTCCACCCCGAGTCATACATTACCACCTTTATGACTCACGACGGGCTGTACCAGTTTAAGAGGCTCTGCTTCGGGGTCTCATCGGCAGCGGAAGTTTTCCAGAATGCCATGAGGGGTGCCCTGTCGGGGCTGAAAGGGGTGATCAACATGTCGGACGACATTGTGGTGTTCGCAAGGACGGAAGCCGAACACCTGAAGCGCCTCGAAAACACTCTGGAGAGACTCCGAGGCCTGGGACTAACCCTACACCAGCAAAAGTGTGCATTTTTTGAAGGACCGGTTAGAATTCTTTGGGTTTGTGTTTCACGCTGGGGGCATCTCGCCAGATCCGGAGAAATTTCGGGACATTCAAGAGGCACCACCGGAGTCAGCCGCAGAAAGTTTCCTGGGCATGGTCAATTATTGTGGCCGTTTTATTCGCGACTTGGCCTCGCTGTCGGAACCCTTGTGGGCTCTGACCAGAACGGATGTGTCCTGGACCTGGTCGGCGAAGGAACAAAGAGCATTCACCGACATCAATGACACCCTGTCGGGGCAAGAGACAATGGGGTATTTCAATCCGGACTGGGAGTCGGAGATCGTGGTTGACGTCAGCCTGGTGGTACTAGGGGCAGTCCTCATGCAGGCAGACCCGCAGGGGACCATGTGGCCCATTGCCTATGCCAGCAAGGCGCTCACCGAGACTGAGAGGCGATATTCATAAATTCAGCGCAAAGCCATGGCCATTTTGTGGGTCTGCAAGCATTTTAGGATCTACATCCTGGGCAAGCCTGTAGTTGTTGTGACGGACCACAAGCCCCTGATTCCGATCATGTCCGGGGCATCGTTCAAGCCACTGCCACGCATCGAGAGGTGGATGCTATCGCTCATGGAATACGGGGTCAAGCTGCTGTATCTTCCCGGCACTCACAACCCCGCAGACTATCTGTCCTGCCACCTGGGGGATGGGCGATCCAGGGACTCGGCGGAAGTGGCGGACTGTGTGGAAGCAGTGCACCTAGTGGTGGAGTCAGCACTACCCGTTGCCCTAGCCCGCCAAGATTGCAGAGGAGGCGAATGCGGACGAGGTATTCCTGATTGTCAAAGAGGCCGTGGCCAGTGGAGAGTGGCGTGAGGTGCTCATGAACAATTCCAGGAGAGACGATGGTGCTCAAAAGGATCTACAGGCTCTCTGGAGGCAACGACATGAACTGTCAGTGGCGGAGGACGGTCTGCTGTTGAGAGGGCACCAAATTGTCATCCCACGGACATTGGTGGGCAAGGTATTGCAGCTAACCCACAAGGGGCACCAGGGGACGGCAAAGATGAAGGCACGCCTCAGGTTGAAGGTATGGTTCCCGGACCTGGAGGGCAGGGTGGACGAGTTTGTGAGAGCATGCATACCTTGCCAGGCTGCGAGTCCGCTCGAGAGAGGACCGCCCATCCAGGTCGTGGAAAGGAGCGAATGCCCGTGGGGGACAGTGCAGACTTCGGGTCCACGGGCCGAGGAATGTACTTTTTGGCTGTGGTAGACCAATGGTCGCGCTACCCGGAGGTGGAGATGGTTGAGTCCACGGCCAGTGACCACACCATTCTGGCCATGGAGATGTTTGCTACTCATGGTTTCCCTGTTGAGATATGCTCGGACAACGGAGCGCCATTTCAGGGGCAGCAATTTGCTCAGTACTGTGAGGAAAGAGGGATCAGACATCGGAAGGTCACCCCACTCTGGCCTAGAGCGAATGGGGAGGTGGAACGCTTCATGCGGACGCTGAATAAAGTATTCCGAATATCGCTGAATGGAGGGAAAGATCTCAGATGCAATACGTTCGACTTTCTGCGCTAGTACCGCACGACCCCGCATCAGTCTACAGGGGTCGCGCCAGCGGAGGCCCTCTTCAAGCGAGCTCCCAGGGGTCTATTGCCCGAGGTCGAAGGGCGCTGCCCAGGGCAGATTGATAACTACCGAGGGCGAGCGGAAAGGGCCGCCCAGAACGAGAGGGAGAGTGTCAGGCGGAGACTACCGGAAAAGGCGATTGCAGTGGGGGACACGGTGCTGGTTCGGAACCGACGTCCCGAAGGGAAGCTGTCCTTACCATACGAGGCACAGCCGCTAGGAGTGACCCACATCAAGGGGTCCATGGTTACAGCAGCTAATGCCCGAGGCACGGTCACGAGGAATGCATCATTCTTCAAGCGGATAGAGGCGATGCCAAACCTGGAAGCAAGCAAGGTGCCGGGACCAGGACCCGACGCAGGATCTCCACCGAGGAACGACGACCCGCCAGAGGCTCCAGGGACACCAGAGGCGCCTCCAGAAGAGGCACACAGGTACCCTAGCCAGGCGGGGCGCAAGCCGCCGCAGAGATTTCAAGACTTTATTATGGACTCTGACTCGTAACAGGTGGAAGGCTGGTAGCACATGTTTGAACTGTTATTGTTGAATGCACATGTTATAATTGTTTCTTGTTTGGGTGAAAAGGAGGGATGTTGCGTAGTGTATACGCATGTGTGAGTGCGTGTGACTGCTGGTGGGGGCCCAGGCCAACCCCCACCATACAACATTAATTATCTGGCAGGTGCACTGAAATTGAGACACTTTGTGCACCGATAAAAAATGCAGTTAGAATAGTCAAGGATAAAAACACAATGGGCCTCATTACGAGTCCGGCGGTAACCGAGGCAGTAAAACCACTGGGTTACCATCGGACTCGTATTACCATTCCGCCTCTGTGATTCCCAGAATTACCAGGGCATTACAACTCGGGAATTCCGGAGGCGGAATGGTGTAAATCCCCATTCCCATTGAGTTCCTTAGGACTCAATGGGAATGGGGACCATGGAAACACTGGCACCATCTTGTGATAATGCCGGTGTTTCCACGTCTGCCCGCAGGCGGGCGGTGGTAAACCCGCCAGGTCAGACCTGGCGGGAATGCCACCTCCCGCCTGCAGGACTCGAGATCGGGCAGTCCGGAATTAACAGTGGCGGCGGGTTTACCGCCACTGTTATTTCCGGACCGCACGACCTGCAATGAGGCCCAATGATAATTACTAAGCATATACACATGATAGACTTGTAGGACATCTGGCAGCATTTCCTCCCAGGGAAGCCGGGGCGCCCCTCTGCTGGTGGTAGAACTAAGTTACTGTTCCGGGCCCCCATTTCGAACAAGTCCATAGTCAATTATTTATTCCTTTACTTGCTCTGTTCTCGTAGCAAGAGTTCACTAATTCTAAAGTAACTAGTGCTTTCCAAGTGTCCCCCCTCTTGCGGGCGATGACGGTAGTCTCTGGGTACGGAGTACAGTTCCTTTGCTATACTATGGAAAAAGGTTAGGCTAACATCTTTGGCACTTTACATTCATTATGCATATCTATAGTAAGTGAGGTCCCAGTGCACACCTCGAATTTGCTTTGGTCCTGAGTTCATGCTGGACCCTGTTCAATGCGAAGGAATGATAAGATGGAACTGCTAAAAATCACACAAAAATAGAATGTTGTAATAATAAAAACAAAAATAAAAATAAAAGTAAACATGGAAAAATAAGAATAAAAGTAAGAAAAAATAGAAAAAGGGAAAGGAAAAATAAAATGGTGTAGTTCTCGTTTCTGCTCTTCTCGATCTATCCCTCGGTGGAAAGTAAAGCACTGTGTCTCTTTCTCTCGGTCTGTTACACGGCAGAAAGTCTCACTGGAATCTCCTTAAGTATTCTCGCTGGAAGGTAGATAGCTCCACCGTGAGCATAATTCTGTGGAGGAGTGTGCCCATGTGTGGGGTATTGGCTGGATCTCTAAGGAAGGTGATGACGTCAACATCTGCAGGCCTTTCCACCATTTCTGGATAGTCTGTGACTAGTCTGAATAGGAAATTGTGCGCCATCTGGGTGTCCTCAGGTGATAGGAACATTTGTCCTGTTTTGCAGGGTCCTGGTTACAAACTTTTCTTTTGATTCGCACAGTCTTTGCACCTTCCCATTGCGTGAATTGCCACAAGGAAATTTAATTTAGTCCACAGCTGGTTTAGTCGTTCAATATTTCTTGGGTCTCTGATGAAGGTG
The DNA here is from genome assembly GCF_040938575.1 of Ambystoma mexicanum. Classification (NCBI taxonomy): domain Eukaryota; kingdom Metazoa; phylum Chordata; class Amphibia; order Caudata; family Ambystomatidae; genus Ambystoma; species Ambystoma mexicanum. The sequence continues at coordinate 1,686,546,495 of NC_090937.1, read as the reverse complement.
TGTGTATCAGTTGTTCTCCCGACGAGTCTCGGGCATTTCGCAATTATTCGAAAGAACAAGGTGAAGGTGAGCTCTTCAATGTCTGCTGGTAGTGGAAGCATTGGCGTCCTTTTTACTGTGCTCGGGCAGTTCGGCGAAAGCTTCCGTGATGACAGTCAGCAGCTGCCAGATCACCTTTTTGTTTGCGGGATCTTGAATAAAGTCTGTGACACTGGTTTCTTTCCCTATGATTGACGGGTATGATATGACCACTAACTGAAATTAGGTGAGCACATCCCACGTGAGATTTCTACTGGGAGCTACCATGCATTTGGTGAACAAAGTCTTGATAGTGGTTGCTTCAGTATACTGTGTCGAGTTCTCAGAAATGTCTTTATTTGTAGTTCATCAGAGTCTTAGTTTTTATAATACTTTGCGTGTCTTGATTTACAGGATCATGTTGTCAACGTTGTTGTGGCTCTAGATATGCTTCTCCTTACCTTGCAACTGTGAGGCACAGAGTGTCCATATTATTGGGGGTCATTACGACCCTGGCGTTAAGGGTTTAACGGCGCCGTAAAAGGTGTCGGTGCCGTTAAACCCTTAACGCCTGATTACGAGGTCCCTTTGCAGGACCCGACCTTAACGGCTGGTTTTACCAGCCGTTAAAGTAGGGTGCCGCAAAGGGACCTCGGTGCTAATTACGGTACCACAATTTGCGGTACCGTACTTAGCGCCATCCCCAGTCCCATTGAGCCCTATTGGGCGAAAATGGGAATGGGGAAGGGCCATGGTGAAATGGGGAAATACCGCCCCGCCAACCTTGGAATGGGGCGGTATTTCCCCATTTCACCATGGCGGACTCATTACAACACCGGTACCAACCATGGTGCTAATAGCGCCATGGTTTAGCACCGGGGTTGTAATGAGGGCCATTGGGCCTCATTACACGGTATGCGGTAAGGGTTAACGGTCACCGGTAAGGGTACCGGTGACCGTTAACCCTTACCGCCTGATTACGAGGTCCCTTTGCGGGTTGGTACTTTAACGCCTGCTTTTTAGCCGGCGTTAAAAACCAACCCGCAAAGGGACCAGGGTGCTAATTACGGTACCACAATTTTAAAACCAGCATTGTTTTATCGGTTACCAGTCAAATGGTCGAAAACATTTGGTCGACAGACAATTTGGTCGACACCATTTGGTCGAATGCCAAATGGTCGAATTTTTTTTTTTTTTTTTTTTTACCCATTTTTTTTTTTTTTTTGGGGGGGTCCCCCCCCCAACCCCCTTTTTTTTCTTTTTTATTTTTTTTCCCCACACGAAAACCCACAAAACACATATATATATAAAAAAAAAAAAATTCGACCATTTGGCATTCGACCAAATTGCGTCGACCAAATTGCAGTCGACCAAATTGCAGTCGACCAGTTGACTGGACACCGTTTTATCTTGACTTGGCTGCTCATGCGTCCTTCTTCCTCGATATAGATCTTGTCTGCACGTGCTGAGGTTCTTCCCCGTTGTCTGTGGTTTCTTCACAGTTGGATGCAGCTGGAGGGCTCTCTCCTATATAAGGCTTAATGTCATTCAGGAAGAGCTATGCCTTTCTGCCCTGGACTTTGACGGCTGAAGGATTGCAGTCCTCCACGACGAAAGGGCCATTGAATCGTGGCTCGTCCCACCTCTTCCTTGTAAAGTTCCCTATAAGAACAGAGTCACCATGGAAGATGAGGGGCGCACATAAACCTTGCGCGGTGTCTGTTTCAGCACTTCCTGTTGTGTTTTTTGCTGCGCTGCACCCTTTTCTTCGTCGCTGCAGCTGGCCTGAAATGACAGAGACGATGGATGTCATACAGTTCAGGTAATCCTGCATCTCTGTCCCCAAGAACTCCTTAGTTAGCTGGGCATCACATCTAGCTCTATCTCAAGGGGGGGAAGCGGGGTGCTCATTCTCCTTCCTGTCACTATCTTGTGCGGCGTGAGATGATGGTCGGAGCCTGGTTGGTTCCGTAATGCGTACAATGCCAGTGGTAGACAGTGCAGCCATCCCTTTTTTAATGTGAGCTTCAACTTGGCTATAGTCTCCTTTAACAGGCCGTTGTGCCGCTCACATATGCCATTCCCCTCCGGATGATACGCCGATGAGAACTTGTGCTTTATACCAAGCAACAAGCTGATCTGCTCGAACACTGAGTTGACAAAGTGGGCCCCATTGTCTGACCTCATTACCTCGCATATTCCCCATCTAGGGAACACCTCCCTCACCAGAAATTGTGCAGCACAGGTAGAGTCTGGGTGCGTGCAGGGACCTGATTCTATCCATCTAGAGAATGGACACACCACAACAATGAAATATCTGCACCCGTTGCATACTTGGATCATGTCGACGAAGTCGATATGCAAGTGCTAGAATGGTCCATTTGGCAGGGGGATAACTCCTCTCACTACTTTTAATGTGTGCCCAGCGGTGAACTGCTGGCAGATAATGCAGTTCACCATGAAAAATGCAACATGCTCTGCTAAATTCGGTGTAAACCAGTCTTCTGAGAGCGTTGCAGCGAGATTTTCTTATGTCAAATGTATAGGGTAGTGTAATTGTTCCAAAGCTACCTTTAGTAGGGCAACAGGCATTACTGGTTTACCAGTGCTGTCTTGCCTCCACAAACCGTCAGAGGGGTTTAAGGAACACCCTCGATGCTTCCACAAATATTTCTCCTCCTGGGGTGCCTCCCCTTGGAGTTCCATTAGTTGCGGCTGCCCCATGTTACTATAGGCCTTGGGTGTGGCTCATGCTATCATCATTCGCTCATGGGTACGTGCCACCTCCACGTCCATGATTGGTTCACTCTTGGATGCCATACGCTTGGCTTCCGTGTTCGCTTCATGATTTCCACGTGACACGAAATCCGTCCCTTTGGTATGGGCGGCGCATTTCACGACCGCTATGCCCACTGGGAGCTGAAGTGCTTTTATCAACCTCTCCAACAAGGCTGCATGTTGCACTGGCGTGCCTTCCGCTCGGAGGTAGCCCCTCCTTTTCCAGCGTGCTAGACCTGCATGCACGGTTGACGTCACATAGGTGGAGTCACTGGGCCTTATTACACGTTGTGCGGTAAACCATGGCGCTATTAGCGCCATGGTTGATGCCGGTCCCTTACCGGGTCCGCCTTGGTGGATGGCGGAATTAGAGCCATATTTCAAGGTGAGTGGGGGTGCTAATTCCGCCATCCACCATTGCCCCTTCACCATTGCCAGTCAGCCCCATAGGGCTCCATGTTAATGGTGAAGGGGCTAATTACGGTACCGCAAATTGCGGTACCGTAATTAGCACCAAGGTCCCTTTGCGGGTCCCGTCCTTAATGCCTGGAAAAACCAGGCGTTAAGGGAGGGCCCGCAACGGGACCTCGTAGTAAGGCGGTAAGGGTTTACCGGTACCGGTACCCTTACCGGTACCGGTAAACCCTTACCGCACAACGTGTAATGAGGACCACTGTACACCGTTACTTCTTGGTCTGCATGATTCTCAATTGCGAGTATCAGCGCCAATAATTCTGCAGCTTGCGCAGAATAGTGAGATGGTATTCGCGCACTGACGAGTACCTGAAACTCTCTGTTTGCTTCATTACGGCAACGCCTGTATATCTTTGTCTGTCTTCTTGGTCGATTATCAAAGACCCGTCAATAAAGACGATTTCCCCACCTGCCAGGGCATTTTCCTTTACCCTGGGGATTTCATCATAGAATTCCTCATAATTCACACAGTCATGTATCGTTCTCCTTCAGTGACTGGTTCAGCTATGAACGTAGCTGGATTTACCGTTTTACATCAAGCTATTTTGATAGATGGGCTAGAGATAATCACCTCATAGGCAGATGCTCTCTGAGATGTCAGTTTGCCCTTTGGCTTCTTTAGTATGGCGAACAGCGAGTGCTCAACATACAATGTCATGGAGCACCCCATCACAATGGATGACGCCTTTTTAATTGCGAACGCGCAGCAGCTAGATTTTGTTTGCATGGGAAGTGGCCCTTCATGACCGGGTCCGGAATCCCGCTGTAATACGCTAGTGGCTTGTACCCCAGTGAGGTCCGCTGAGCGAGCACTGCCATCATAAAGTTGCCATTGGTATGTGAGAACAGGTAGAATTCCTCTGCATAATTACGAATCCCGAGAACTGGGGCCTTACAAATCGCCCCCTTGAGTTCTGCAAGCCCCTTTTCCATTGCCTCAGTCCATTCGATTTTTTCGCTTGTCTTCTTTAGGGCCTGAAGCAAGGGCTTGGTATACGAGCTGTAGTCGAAGACCCATGCTCTGACATAATTGCACAGGCCTAAGAGTCTTTGCATTTGTTTCATCGTCAGCGGTTTAGCCGTGTTCATTATAGCTTCAGCCCTTTCTGGGGTTACCCTTTTCCCCTCATGTGAGATTAACTGGCCTATGTACAGCACCTCTCGCTGACAGTATTGTAACTTTTCCTTATCAACTTTATATCCTTTCTCAGCCAGGATAGTCAGTAGCTGGACAGAGTCGCACCTGTATTGTTCCTCAGTGATGCTGCAGATCAGAATGTCATCTACATACTGCAAGACGACACTGTCTACTGCAATATTGCTTAGGTCAATCTGCAGGACTCGGTTGAAAATGGATGGTGACTCACAGTACCCCTGCGGCAGCCTTGTGCTTTTCAGGCGCATTTCTCTGAAAGTAAATGACGTCAGGTCTTGTGAGTCACGGTGCAACGGGATTGAGAAAAATGCATTTTTCAAGTCAATCACTGTGAGATATTTTGCCTCGGTGGGTATGTTACATAGGATTGTAGATGGCTTCGGGACTAGAGGGAACACAGCTTCAACAATATCGTTTAAGGCTCTTAAATCTTGGATTAAAAGCCAAGATCCTCCCTTCGATTTCTTGACAGGGTAAATCACTGTGTTACACAGCAATTCTGACGTCACTAGGATTCCCTGCTCCATCATGGCGTAAATTGTCTTTGCGATCCCTTCCTCTGCCTCTCTGGACATGGGATATTGACACGCTCTTGGTAAAATTGCTCCTGGTTTCAGTTTAATTTTCACTTCACCTGCCCCCTTCAGGAGGCTACATCATAGGGCCCTGTAGTCCATACTGTGACAGGCACTTGGGCCATGTCATCTTCAAAGTATTCTGGACGCATCAGTGCCAGCATCATTCTCTGTGGCACCTCCCGTTTGATCATCTTGACCCAAAATATGAGACTCACTTCCACCCTTGTCTCTTCTCGGTCAGGGTGTTCCTCGAACAGATCGTCATTGGTGACGTCAGTCACTCGATACCCTTCTTCGATGGCGATAATCGCAAACCATTGTCTTCCTTCGTCATCATATCCTTCGACCCATGCTACTTTCCCTGGCACCGCGGCAGATTGTATCATTAAGGGAAATACTTGTCCCTCCCTCACTGCATTTAGTCCTTTTTCTGTGGAATTGGCTGACTGTAGTAGTTTGTGTCGGGTCACATGCAGCAATTTTGCTTTTGCGGCTGATTGGACCCCTAGAAGCAAGATAAGAGCAAAGAATGTTGATGCTTTCGAAAACTGACAAACCTGTGGTGGAATTGCAGCCAAGGTTTTCTCAATGTGTGTGCTCGTGACCCTTGTACATTTTCTGCTTCTGCCATTTTCCTTTTGAGCCCTGCAAGATGGTCACTGTAGAAGGGCACCAAGTCCGATCGAGGCACTAACAGGGCAGTGCTCTGCAGCATGACATGAGAGCAGAGTCCCCTCAAATCGGGTCCCACACACCCATCAGTGGATAATGAGTACTGCTGTACCGCTCCTCCGTGCTGGAATGCTCAGGACTTTTGTGCAGCCGGATTTATACTCCAGATGTGTCAACCCTGTAGACCTGTAGCAAAAAGAGAATCGTGCAGGAGGCTTTATGTGGACTGGTTGATGTCTCTCATCTATCCACATTGATGCATGCACATATTTATCCCAGGTTGCCTTGCAGCTATCATTTATCTTTTTCACCACATCCTCTTCAAACCCCACCAGTCTATCAGCTCAACACTGTACCATTCCCTCCTCCCATTGGCCATCATGTTATATGGATACATTCTTTCTAGTTGTATATAATTGTCTCTGTATGCTTGTTCTGCCTCATCCACCTAATGTACCATGACTGAAAGCCCCTGGAACAAACCCTTTGTCTTACACAAGAATAAGCACATTATGCACCCTTCCTCCCCTTCTGTGACCTCTTAGGGAAGGAAGAGCTTGGGCAACCCTGTGAGGTGTGCGATGAGTGAGCACAGATAGCACGTGCCATTTGCCTTCTCCCTTTCTCCACGTCTCATGTTGTCATACCACACATTACCAGATGCTGTGTACTGCATGCCCCCAATGCCACCATGAACAATCTCTGTATTAAATAAGCTTCCTTTATTTCTCACTGGGTTGTGTTCAATTGTACCAGTGCAACTTTGTCCCTATATATAAAAATCCACAAAATAAAAGCACATAGACCAACACACAATAATGCTATACCACACCATTACACAATAAAGTCTTTCTTTTTACTTCTGATACCACTGCTTTCTAGCACACTATTCATCTTGTCCACCAGCCTTCGATATAGTCTAATAGCTGAAAAGAAAGTCAAGGACATCTGTGAGATGCTCCCCATTAAGTGGCTGTCCTCTCCTCTTCCTCATGAGGACCGTCGCTGTTGCCTCTGCGGATGACAGAATGATGGATCCATGGACATCGGTCAACAGTGGAGTGGAGTAAACAATGGTTTGGGCCCAGTGAAACAAGGCTGCTTCCAGGATCTGTTGAAGTTGCAAATGTGTACTCTGTCCCCCGGGTAAAGAGGCAGGGATGTTGGGGCAAAAGTGTCTTCATCTGCAGTCTCTGTTGAGGCTGTTTCACTAGCCAGCTGGCTTGGACGTGGGTGTACCTGACGAAAAATGTATTTGACAGACCTCGTGAGCTCTTTCAGATATGCAATAAACTCATCACCCAGGATCTGAGCTGAACTCTTAGCGTCAAAATTGTGCATGCAAGAGTGAGAGGTGCACGCATTCTCCTCCCTGTAATAATTTCATGCAGAGTCAAATGGTGATCCGCCCCAAGTTGAGTTGTGCAAAGCAAACATAGCACGAGACAAGCAATGGAGCCACATTTTACCAAGTGTCGCCAACAACTTGGCCAAGCGCTCTTTAAGTAATACATTCAAATGTTCCACAACATCCTTGGCTTGCGGGTGCTACAATGAGCATAGTCGATGATTAATCCCCAGGAGGGATGTGACCTCCTAAAAGAGGTAATTTGCAAAGTGTTCCCCATTGTCTGACCTCAATTCATCCACCTTTGGAACACCTCAGACCAGAAATCTGGCTGCAGATTTTGCGTCATTATGGGCACAGGGTCCCGCCTCAAGCCAATGTGAGAACGGGCATGTAACAACAATCATGTACCTATAAGAGGCACATCTATCTTGCGAGAAGGGTCTTTCTGGACACGGTAACGTTCCTCTAACAGTTTGAAAAATGTGCCCAAGCAGGAATTTTCAGCAGGTTATTGATTTGTTATTGATGGTTCCTGATCAGATAGCCGGTCAAATAGCACAGCAAGCCGAGTGCTCGTTTCTGACATCTGTGTGCAGCCTGAAAATGCAGGTTCGAATCCTGGCAGGGCCAACTCAACCTTTCATCCTTCCGAGGTTGATAGATTGAGTACGAAACAATAAAATGCTGTGGGATGATAATATCAACTGTTCTCTCAGCGCTCAGGTGCCTGTGTGCATGTAGTGCTATATAAAACAACTAGATATTATTATTATATTATTGTTGGTAAACTCGGTTACTAATTCATGGAGGTTGGGTATAAACCAACTCTCACTAATGTCTGCTGCCACATGTTCTTTCAACACGTAGGCTGAAAAGTGAAGCTGCTCTAGTGCTACGTTAAGTAATTATTTGGGCATCACTGGCTTGCACATGCTTTTTCGTCTCCAAATGAGATTGGGGGGTGAGAGGGAGCACCCTCTCTTAATCCATAACTCTTTTTCATCCTGGAGCACCTCACCTTGCAAATCTATTATCTGAACAATGCGCAGTGTATTCAATGATTTGGTGGTGCTGGGGCGTTCACGTTTTTTAAAGAGGAGCGCCATTATGGGTAACTTTGCTTGTTTTCTGGGAAGTCATTTTGTAGTTCCTTCAGGCAAATAGGCCACTTGTTTTGATGCCCTGTCAGCCATGTCATTGCCTCGTGAGATCAAATCCAGGCCACCTGTTTGGGCGGCGCACTTTATTATGGCCACCACCACCCAGAGGGGCAACACTTCAACTAGGTGTGCCAATAATGGTGCAAGCTAAACAGGGGAGCCATCACTTACCTCTCCCACGAGGCTCATCCTGAGTGAACTGTGGAGGTAACTTATGCTGAGTCTGAGAAGATGTTAACCGCGTGCCCTTCTGAGATGTTTAGCGTTTTTATTAGGACAACTCGTTCTGCCACCTGTGCCGTATAATGAGATGGCAACCGCATTTGGGACACACATGAAATTTTCCCTCCCGATGATACACCACTGTGGCATCAGTGTGCCTACACCCCATGTACAGATCGATTAGTGATGACCCATAAACGAAGAGCATGTCTCCCCACTCTATGTATTTCTCCTTTACCTGTGGATTCCCCTCCATTCTGTCCATGTAAGATGCACAATCATGCACATATTCTCCTGTGCAGCTGGCTGTGCAATTAGCGTTGCTGGGGTCACCAACCAGCACCGGGCAATCTCAATTGCTGGGTTTGTCAGTATAGCCTCGTATCCCGAGGCCCTCTGGGTGGTTAAGGTGGACTTTGATTTCTAAAGGTTCGCAAAGAGTGAGTTTTCCACGTACAAAACCACTGGGCATCCCATTGTTATGGTGGCTGCCTTTTCTATGGCAAATGCTGCAGCTGCAAGCACTTGCTCACATGGGAAAGACCCCTGTAATATGCCAGGGGCTTGTGCCCCTGTGGATTCCTCTGGGTGAGGACAGCCGTCATCACTGTGTATCAGAATGAGAAAACAAATAAAACTTCTCCTTGTAGTTTGGGGTTGCCAACACTGTTTGTTTATTTATTTATATTCATTGCATTTGTTGGCAGCACCCAGACCCAGAGATATCACAGAGCTAAGAAGACAGCACATGTTGGGTTGCAGGATGGTTTGAAGATTACATTACAGTATAGATAATTTGTCATATACAGGGAGGACATCAAGCTTGTAGAGTTGAACAGAGAAGGTTTTACTTTCTTACGGAAGAGTGAATGAGCAGGTTTGTCCTGGATGTGCTGTGGGAGGGCATTCCAGAGAGTGGGAGCAATGGTAGTAAAGCAGGTGCTCCCAGCTCTCTTTCTGGCAAACCTAGATATGTGCAAGGCTAGTGTGGTGGTGGAGCGGAGATTGCGCCTGTTGTGTTTCTTAATGATACGGTTCCTGAGGTAGGGGGGCCAGTGTTGTGTAAGCAGTGGTAGGTGATAGCGCAGAGTTGAAATTTAATATGAGCTTTGATAGGGAGATGGTGAGTCTCACGTCTGACTTCCGAGATGTGGTCAGAGCGCTTCATGCCCAGACTGCTATGAGAACGTTGTTTTGGAACAATTGGAGTTTTATGATGTTTTTGGTTTAGGTCCCTGCTAGGATGGCCTTGCAATAGTCCAGTTTTCTACCTATGATGGCTCTAGCTAGGGTGAGACAGGGGTAAGTAATCTTCTGGAGCAGATTATGAGTTTGATGGAATAAGCTGCAGAGTAAGCGATAGCTTTGACATGTTTTTGCATGTTTAGTTCTGCGTACAGGTGAACACCTAGTGTTTTGACATAAGCTGAAACGGGGCTAGTGTTTCTGTCGATGCAGAAGGAGGAGAATGTAGGACTGAGGTGTTTGAGGTGGTGTGGGGAGCCCACAATAAGGAGCTCTGTTTTTCATCATTCAGGCAAAGATGATGGGTGGCCATCCAGGCCTGTATGAAGATGTGGTTAACGTTGTTGGAGTCTAGTTCGTGGTTGCCAGTGAGTTTGTGGAGGACCTGTGTGTCATCAGCAAAGTTGGTGTAGGTATGTTGAGGCTGTCTAGGTGGTCAAAGAGAGGTTTGGTGTACATGCAGTAGAGAGTGAGGCAGAGGCAGGAACCTTGTGGGACACCGTAGGACACAGGTATGGGGTCGGTGGATTCAGGCCCTGCAAAGACCCTGGTGGATCACCCAGATAGGAAGGATTGGATCTATAGTGTGGCTTCTGGTGTGAGGTGGAAAGTTGTGGTGAGGTGTTTGCAGAGGATTTCAAAATCTACCAAATCGAAGGCCACAGAGAGGTCTAGTAGGAGGAGGATTGCCAGCTCGCAATTATCCCTGAGTTAAGTTGGATCTTGAGGTCAAGGAGGGAAGATTCCGTGCTGTGTCTGGACCTAAAGCCTGATTGGTGGGTACCTAGTAAATTGTGGTTTTCAAGATGTGATTGAAGTTGCAAGTAAGCAGTGCCGTCCAGGATTTTGAGGAGGTAGGGTACTGTGGGCATAGGGTGATAGTTAGTGGGGATGGTGGGATCTAAGTTGGGTTTCTTCAGGAGAGGCGTGACCCAGAGGGGCTTGAGTTGGATTTGAAGGATGCATTAATGAAGCTAGCTATGGTAGGGGCCAGGGGTTCTACGCACATTTTGACAATTTGAGAAGGGTATGTGTCACCAACACAGTTAGATGCTTTCAGGTTTAGGATGATTTTTAGGACTTCTGGGGGGGAAACACCAGAGGAACAGAGTAGGATATGTTGCAGTTGTGGATATGCTGGCTGAAGGGGTTGGTGGCATGGGTGGTGAAGAGATTTTTAGAAAATGGCTTTGTCTCTTAATTTTCTGAGTTTTGTTGTCTGGGGCAGATTGGATAAGCGTGCACCATGTTTTGTTTTTATGGCGATTGTCAGAAGGCGGGCAGGGGTTTCAAGCTCAATAAGAATTTCTTTGGTGTTAGAACTAGCATCAGAGATTCTGGTATTAAAGATGTTGGCTTTGGTGGTGATGATGGCTGTTTTGTAGGTTTCAGCTAAGCACTCGAAGGCAGCTTTGTTAGTGGATTTAGGGTTCTTCCTTCAGAGATGTTCAAGAGTGCATTTCTTTTTCTCGAGGGAGGCTAGTTCAACTGTGGCATTAGCCAGTGCTTCTTTGAATGTGCAACATTTCCATTCATGTCTGAGGTCCATTTAATGGGAGTCTTAGCCTTTAAGGTTGAATAATCAAACACCCATGACCTACATTAGTTGCACAGACCCAAAAACTGCTGAATCTCTTTTCCCATGGGGGGCAGTGGTGTGCGGTGTATTGCCTCAACTCTTTCTGGTGTTATCGTTTGTCTTTCTGCTCATATTATCTGCACCAGGTACGCCACCTCCATCTGACATTACTGTCGTTTCCCCCTGTCTACCTTGTACCTCTTTGCTGCTAAAGATTTCAGAAGATTTCTGGAGTCTTGTCTACATTGCTTCTACATCATACTGCACACTAGGACATCATCTACGTACTGTGTCACTGTACTAAGCATTTGCAAATTGCTCAAATCCATCTGGATAACTCTGTGGAATACACTAGGGGACTCACAGTACCCCTGTTGTAATCTTGTGTGCACAAATCGGCTACAGTGATGTCAAAACACAGTGAAGTTATGCGAACCAAGATGCGACTGGATGGAGAAAAAGCATTTTTCAAATCAATTACCGTGAAATATCTTGCATTTACTGCGATACACAGCCAGCACCCGGGAATCCTGTACTCAGGTGGCCAGGGAAAGGCCATTGCCATTGGATCCTGACCCTGTGGTGGACAAACGAGGGAAGTTCACCTGGGCAAGGGGTCATCGGGAGTGGGGGAGAAGCACCCAATGGGGAGACATGATATCCCTATCTAACCCCTATCCCAGCTTATTTTATGGGAAACTACAACTCCCATAATTCCTCCCCATACTATTTTGACAAATGTACTGCACCAAGGAAGATGAGGAATGAGGCTAAAGAGATTACTTCCCCTGACTTGCATTGGCCCTGTCCATGTAATGAGGCCAGGCAGAGTCAGGCACTAAGCTCTAACCATTTACACCTGCCACTTATTAGCACTCCCTATGAGGATAAAAGGTGATGCACACAGGCACACTTTGAGCAATGCTGGGTACGTGAAAGAACAGCTCTACCAAGCCTGATGCGGACCGGACGACTGGAGCTGGCTCGGCAGAGGCTGTAGGAGAAAAGACTCTCATTGATCTGTTGTCAATGGATCCATGTGGTAGCTTTATCGGAGAAGTGAGCTGCAGAGGTTAAATGGTTACATAGGACTTTGTGGTTAACTAGGTCGAATGCCACCGACAAATCTAGAAGTAAAATGAGGACGAGTTTCCCATTGTCTTTTAGTTCTATTTGAGTCAGGGCCGTTTCTGTACCATGTCTCGGTCTAAAGCCTGATTGCCAGAGGCCAAGGAGGTTGTTTGTTTCTAAATTCTAAATGCTCCTGAGTCTGCAGGTAGGCTGCTCTATCCAGTATTTTCAATAGAAAAGGGACTGTGGTAATGGGTCTATAGTTGGTGGGTATATTGGGATCTAGTGATGGTTTCTTAAGCAATGGAAGGATCAGAGCTAGTATTGAATGAGGCACTGATTATGGAGGTGATAAAGGGAGCCATTTCCTTGGCTGCCTCTTTGATGATGGGGGCCGGGCAGATGTCTCCCTGGCATCTTGACAGTTTTAATTTAAAAATGATGTCCTCTATCTCTTTGGTAGAAAGTGAAGAGACGTTGGATAGCTCACAGGTATTCAAGTGTGGGGCAGGAGGGGTGGATTGTGGTGTGGTAGTGGAGGGACTAGTTCTTTTGATTCTATTTTGTCTTGTAACATAGTTATTTTATCCAAAAGTGCTTTCTGAATGTTGGTGAACAAGATCGTGTCTTTAGTAGAGTTATCCGGTGGAGCGGTAGGGGATTCTAACTCTCTGAGTATATTGAAGAGTTCTCTACCTGACCTTAACACAGTCAAAGATGGCCTGAACATAGAGTGGGGGTTGTTTGTACATTGAAGTATTATATCGACTTGACGACAATCCTATGTTACTTTCTGTTGTTACATCGCAGACAGACCACGGCTTAGATCATTTTGAAAAACAGTTTTTTTTAATACAGGTCCTATTCATTCTAGAGGCTCCAGAGGGGTGTACCAAGAAATGAAAATAAAAAGGTACATAGATAGTACTCTGTGACGTTTGCCAGTGAGTACGATTGTGGAAATTTAGACAACTATGGCTGTACAAGTGAACAATGAATATGATACAGGAGCTTGAGACAAACGAACGTTGTTTTTTTGTAATTGTATAAACCATGATGGAATTACCACAAACATTGTGTTTGTGTAGTAATGGTGGTATGGTAAATTAAAATAATGCTCGAAATGAGTATGGATTGAGTGATAATGCACCTCGAATACATATAGGTTTGGTGTCCAAACGGCTCGGATCAAGCTGTGATTAGGGCTTTACTAAAGGATATCCCCTGGGCCGAAAAGAATATGTATTTGGCATTTCTGCTTTGTTGACATAATGCACAAAGTCACACATGATATTTATTTGTATATCTGCTGTTTTAATTTTTTAGATCTGTTTGGACGCACTTGTTTGTTCCTTGTATGCAACACGTATAATATGACTGCGTGATGAAAAAAGGGAAAGTGTCCTGAAGACAGAATCTATGGAAAATACAAAGAAAAATTCATTTGATTGTAGTATACAATCATATATAGATTCTAGAAACAGATGTCTAGTGTTGACACACTTATTTTCCTTGAAAAAAGGGGGAATGTTGCACTGAAAACGCAGAGTTGATTGTGAGCACGTGTTATGGTTTGGTTTACGAACATGGCGAAATGTGTTTTGATGCATACTCACTGTTATGAAATGGTGTTTACGAAAGAAGGACGCACATTTTTTGTGAACCATTAGGGTTTTTTATATGTATTTTGATCTTTTTATGATTGTGTTTTATGAATTGATAGACATTAAAATATGTACAGTTTTTTGAAAAACCTTGTGTGCCTATCTACATTTTGACAGGATAGTTTGTGTATGTGTCTGGCAGGTGCCATAGACAGACTTATAGCCTAAAGGGAGGAAGCCGTCTTTATGGGATTTGTTGTGTTGGAAATACAAGCAGGGATGCCCCCTGTCCCCTCTATTGTTCGCTATTTACTTGGAGCCGCTCCTTCAAGCCATTCGGGAGTCAGGGGCCATCCGGGGTATTCCGTTTGGGGGGACCCATGCATAAAGTCGTGGCTTTCGCCAACGATATGTTGCTTACCCTCACGGATCTATCCCACTCCTGCAGGACCAGTAGATCGTTGCTTGAGGAATTCAGGGGGGGTGGGGGGTGTCAGGATTGCGTATCAATATGGGCAAATCAGAACTGATGGTGCTGAACCTGGGAAATGAGGAGCGGGTGGAGCTCAAAAGATCTTCTCCGTTTACCTGGCGCCCCGGGGGAATTGTGTATCTGGGGGTGAAGATAACACGACGCTCCCTGGGTGGTACGCAGCCAACTACCCCCCGCTAGTGGGAAACATTAGGAAGGAATCTCCGCGTCTCATGGCTAGGGAGAATAGCAGCCATAAAGATGGTCGTACTCCCGCGTCTCTTATATCTCTTTCAAGCAGTGCCCCAAGCGGTTTCAGAGCGCTTCTTCAGGGAACTTCAAACTATAAAGAACAAATTTATCTGGGGGGGAAGAAGGCCAGGGTTAGTAGACAGCTGCTTACAGCCCCGAGACGGGAAGGGGGGCAGGCCCTCCCTGATTTCCGGCAGTATTAAGAGGCGACACAGTTGTGAGTTATAAGGGAGTGGCTGCAACAAGGGGAAGTGAAACATTGGGTGAAAATGGATAGCGCAGTAGACAAGCAAGACTTAGACGTAGTACTATGGCTTCCAAGGTGCCATCGTCCAAAACACATGTACATGAGTTCCATCACCAAGTTGATGGCGGATAACTGGGACAGGCTAGCCAAACAAAGAGGCATCACTACCTTCCCTTCCCCGTTCACACCAATATTTGAGAATGGGGACTTCACGCCAGGGCTGGAGAAGGGGGCCTTTGAAAAGTGGCAGGAAGGGGGGTGTAGGAGGATGCAGGATATGATTATCGGGAAGGACATTAGCTCTTTTCTTGAATGTAAAAGGGATTTCGCCCTGGGGGAGGAGGAGAGATTGAGGTACTATAAACTGCAGCATTGGTTGATGCACTCGGAAAATAAGGAGGCAGCTACCAGAGACCCCACCCAATTTGAAAAATTCTTAATGTCCAATGACGGCTCGAAGGGGCTAATCTCGCGTCTGTACAGAATTTTAGAAGAGGCTAAACTGAGGCAAAGCTGGGCCTTCATGGGTAAATGGGAAAAGGCGTCGGGAAGGGCAATAGAGAAGAAAGAATGGGAGAATCTTTGGAGAATGATTCCAAAACTGGCAAAAGCTTCCCAGACCCAAGAAACCTGGTACAAACTTATTTATAGGTGGCACTACACCCCGGCTCGCCAACACAGTCTTTACCCTGGGACATCAAGGGAATGTTGGAGAGGGTGTGGGGCAGCGGGGACTGCAGAGCACATTTGGTGGGGCTGCCCCAAAATAGCGCCCTTCTGGGATGAGATACAGAAAGCTCAGCAACAGGCCTTTGGCCCCGGGGGAGGCATACCTCCGGAGCTGATCCTGCTGGGCTTACAGCACGAGAACACAGAACTCGCATCGGGTGCTAGGGCAAGAGCGCAGGCCTTGCTCATCCTCGCAAGCATATCCTTGATCGCTCAACACTGGAAAAGCCCGACGATACCTGCCTTCCAGGATTGGCTCCGGAAAGTCTGGGAAATAGTCGCGGTGGAATGGGCGACATACGCTATGAACAATGCAGCACAGAATTTTGCGAGTGAATGGGGGAAGGTGTTGGCTTTTCTCCGGGACGACTTTAGGATTGCCTGGCGCCCACAGCGTCTCAGACTGTTGGATTTACAGTGAGCGGAAGGGGATTATGTTAGCAATTTGGAGGGCTAAGGAACACTGGAAGTGGCTGACTTGTTTTTTCTTTTTATTTTTCTTGGGAGAGAAAAGGGGGATGGGGAGGGAAGGGGACTGTTGGGATTGTTCATGTTTAAAAATGTTAATAAAAAGAAGTTAAAAAAAGAAAATACAAGCAGGACATATGACTGCCCTTTCAGCAATCGTTGATGCCAGATGCAAAGCTAAAGCACAAGCAGACAAGAAACACCTGCAGGAACCCACTTACAACCAGGGAGACAAAGTATGGCTCTCCTTAAAATACCTTCCTAAGCGTATGATAACTTCTAAACTCTTTCCTAAGTGTGTTGGTCTTTTTGTAGTACTCAAGGAAATAGGAGAAGTGGCTTACCGCATACAACTCCCTTCTTCTTTGAACCGAATACACAATGTTTTTCATGTCTCACAACTCAAGCCTCATGTTATAGATAAATTCAAATGAAGGCAAATCCATATACCCCCACCAGTCGATACCCCTGAAGGCCCAGAATATGAGGTGTCAGCCATCTGTGACTCTAGATATCACTGGGGATCGTTACAGTATCTCATAGACTGGAAGGGTTATGGTCCTTCAGATCGTACATGGGAAACAGCACTTTCAGTAGACACCCCTATAGAGGAGGTCCCAGACATGGCCTGCACCCCAGCCCCCCATTTTGAGGTACCAGGAACATACTCGCCAAGGTATGTGACGTATGAGGAACAAATGAACCAACAGAGAGCTGCACTAGGACTCTGCACAGTGCCCATCAGAAGAGCAATACCTGTTGAAGTGCCTATAACCAGACAACCTTGGGCAGCTCGGTACCCGCTTAGACAGCCGTGCCAGCAGCTGCCAAGGAAGGAAGATTACCTACAGACTGTCCACGAAGAGACCCAAAGAGCCTTAATGGAAGGCAAGCGGTGACGACATGAGGGCCTGGACAGACTCACGGATGAACGAAAACAACAACCAAAAGATGACACGCCATGACGAACAGCTATGAAGATAGATGTGATGGACTTAGAAAAAAAGGAGATGTTGAAACGTAGGGAAACGTAGCTGTAAAACAAGATGGAAGTATTCAACCAGCTAACGCTTGTAAATAGGTTTGGAACGCAAGAAGCTAAGAAAACAGTACAGCTTGCTATGCTTAGCAGAAGAATAGAGAGGCAAGCGCCAACTGTATATCTGCCTCAATAAAGCACACTATACAAGTGCAACTCCATTTTACATAAAGCAGAATTAAGCCCAGGATGCAAGGGGTCAAACAGACCGAGATTCATATTCCAGCTAAAGCCAGAAGGGAAGAGCAGAATCGAAACTCAGTAAGAAGCAGCTCATGCCTGGGAATTCAAGGTCAACCTAAGGAAGGGAGGAGAGCGGCAGCTTCGAAGAATCGAAACTTCAGAGCATAGCAGCCTGCTCCGTGAAGGTCGAGATAGGGAGGCCCAGGCAGGTGGCGAGGCTAAGGAAGAATCAAATACACGAAAAGAAGGAAAATGTAGCAGATTCACGGTGAACTGACACGTGACCAGCCAGGCGCGAAGAGGTAGCAACATCTGATGTCACCCAGAACCCGAGGATGCCATAACTTTTCCTGATAAGAAGCTACAGTTTCGAGGCCATCCTTAGCCAACTAATTGACACATAGCGCTAAAGCACTGATTGATGGAAGAAAGGCAGGGTGAATCTTGGGGCACAAGGCACCTGGGTGTCCATTCTGCATGCTGCTAATTAAAGTGGAGATTTATGTCTAGGGGTGTAACCTACCCAATCACAATGGACCACATAATCTAGGGTCCTACAGCTAGTAGAACCAATGAGACGTTGTACTTGTAGTGACGTCTATTATGAGTGATGTAGAGGGATGGGCGTAGACGCCCACCCGATAAGAGTTATACAATCCTCAAGCTCTGTTACCATATACAGATATAGCACCTATACTTAAGTTACCTTTCCCGACCAATAGAATTGCATGACAAACTTTGAGTTTTACACGTCAATGATGACGAGAATGTACTATAACTATTGCTGTCTGAATGAAGAATTTGGAAGTTGAAGCGAGACAGGCGATCACATCACTGTTGATTTCCATTTGTTTCCCCGTTTTTTGTACTTGTCATTAAACTGACTTCCCTTTGCCAAACCACTGAGTTGTCCTTATTGATTGGTGTTGGAGTAAGAGAATGCTGCACCCCATCCTCCTCAAGGTGCAGCTATCTGGTTTTAAGGTACTTGAGGGCGAGTTCTGATCCCATGGGCCCGTCAGAGGTCACTACGCCCTCTTGTACACCCCCAAATTGGTGAAAAGGTTTCATCGTACTCATCCCTGGAAACCTGGATCAACGACACCATGGGGAGGGCATACTGTTAGAGTTCCCCCTAGAACCTTATGGATGCAGTGGAAGAAACATCATCCACGTTACCTACAAGGAAATCCAAGATGGTGACTTCTTAATGCCATTTTCTTGCGCACATCAACAGGTCTAGTCATTTCCAAGATGGCGACATGCACCAATCCCGTTCCATATCTTGCTCCACTTCCAACGGGTAGGTGCATCTCTTCTGTTCGCTCCGTGTGCCTATCCTTTTGACTCTGCACATCTCTTACTTTCGCTTGTGATAATTCTAGTCTTGCCCTTGCTGTTTCTTTCATCTTGTTCTTCCTTCTTACTTGACCTGCTACTTTAACTTACCTCTTGGCATCTTTCCGCCTTACTTTTCTTTATCGGCGTACTGCCGTTCCGTTTCCTCGCTCCTTTTTTCTCTTGCGCGAGCTGCTCTCTTCCGCAGTTCCTCCTGTTCTACCTTCCGCCGCTTCTGGTCTTCTCTTTCTCTGTGTGGCAATCTCTTTTGTGTCCCTGCTTCAGCGAATACCTTGGTTCCTGGCTTCATCCGTTGGTGCGCAGTCCTGCAGTGCACTGTCTTTCCTTGCGCACCGCTTCCCATCCCAGGCAGCAGGTCTTCTACCGGACTCCCGCAGATAACTACAGAAACATAACTCAAGAAGCCATCCCACACAGCTACTTCTTGATATTGCTTCTTCTTCTACGATACCACCTCCTAACAGCCAATTACTGCATCCTTTATCTCATCTTCCTGGATTGCATCAGGTTTTCTACTCCAAGAGGGTTTCCCGAGGGTGCTGCCCCCGAGGTGCACAGAGTCCTCTTATCTGGCCTCTGAACATTTTGGGGGAAGCATTTCCATATGTAACCTCTTTGGCACGACAGCTACTGGACAGCGTCTACTCCAGAACGAAAACTGTAATTGTGAGTACCAATTTAACAAAGTAAAACGTATAATTGTTACAGGGATCCAGGTTGTTGGGTCTGCTGTTCTGCTATGATCTTCCAGATAAATGGATACCCTAACAGATTTATAGTCGGTGGTCTGGGATGGCTGGTATCTTGGAATGCTGGGGTCTTGGGACAGGGGCATTTGGGTGCTATAACTTAAGAGTCTGGGCTGGTACAGGTCAGAGGCTTGTGCCCTCCTTCTCTTGGGATAACTGTTCACATGGAGCTCTCGGACCCCTCATGGCCTTCCAGGGTGCATTCCTTCTGGTATACAAGTGCTAATAGTATTGAACAATGAGAGGTTTATGAATCTCTGTGAGTCTGGTGTTTCTCACTACTGCCCGTGCTGCAACCCGACCCTGCATGCACCCACCTATCTCTATGTTCTGGGCCCAGGCCTATTGACCTGGCTGCAGCGCAGTGCTAGGCCTCAATTTCAAAACGGCTGCTATTTTCTAATATAGTGTTTCATTCTCAGTGCGCTTTTATACCTAAAAATATAATAGCCTGCCTGTACTGCAACTTCTATTGGCACCCTCATCACCTACAACACACTCTTTAGCCTTCACCGTATCCGACACCGCTTGGGAGGCTGGGACGATCGTCCCTCCTTCCCAACACCAGCTGGATCTCATATCCTATCTCCTTGTTCCCCCAATATTGCTGCAAATAGTCTCTTGATATCCCCAACTGCTAGGGACACCCCGGCTGTCTCCTCTGTGAGGGCATGTATCCATTTGCTCGCTCCTGCCATAAGGGAGGGAAAGCTGTATATTAGATTGTCTTGTCCATAGTGTGCCAAGGGACATGGTGCACGTCGCCTCTCCCCTTCTGCAACAGGGGCAATTGGGTCTAGGGCCCTGGGCCCCCCCATCTCTGCAGGGCTTTTGCCACTGCCACCCTCATCCTTCCACTGCAGAGCATCTGGGACCAGTCTCTAAACTCCACCCTGTCATCCTTTTTTCTCCCTTTCCTCTGCCCTGTCTCCTACTCTCTGTCCGGGTCCCAGCCTTCATCATGCCCTCTATTCCCCCTCCGCATCCGTCTCCTATTCCCTATCCAACTTGGTGTAGTCCTCAGTTGACCCCTCCTGTTCCTCCTCCTCCTCTTCCGAACCCCCTTCTCTAGTTTGAACATTATCTTCTCCAATATCCACCCCTCTGTACCCCCAGCTGCCCCCTGCTCCTTCTCCTGTTTCTGGACCCCTTTTTCAATCACCCTTTCTAAGTCCTGGAACATCGTCTCTGGCTGGCGCTGTGTGCTCTTTTCTATGTCTGCTAAATACTTTCTGTTGCTCTTTTCTCGTCATTCCCTACCCCGTCCCCTTCTGGCTTCCCTTCCCCCTTCTTCGCACCCTCTCGCTCAGCAGACATGTGTCACAGGTTAATATACCCTGCTGTAGGTTTCAGCACTGAGTATAAGCCATAGAGAGGGGGCAGAGCATTGGGTGACACTACTGCATCACTATCCTGCTCACCCCTCCACCTTTTCTCTTCGTAAAGCTTCCAGAGTCCTAAGATATTAAGCCATTTCTTAAGTTTAGGTCCCTTGTGCGTAGCTAATAAGTATGCAAATGTATTCTCTATTATGATATGAGGAGGGCCTCCACTTGAAGGCAGGGGTGATTACAAGGTTTGGGAATAGTTTGCTAGTTCGCACTAGCAGTGGAAAGGAGAGGGACCTCCAGGAACCACTTGTGCGTAATGATGTATGGATGCGCTGGGGGCCACCTGTTAAGGTTAGGGTTACTCACCGGCTCCAGGCACACTCCGGACCAAACTTCGCCAGTCGAGTCCACTTCGGTTGTGGGTTCTACTGCGGCAATATGACAGCTCTGCGGCTTTCAGCGGCGAAGATACAGTGAGGAGTCCCAAACGGACAGTGGCAATTTCTCCACTCCTGGTGGATGGATCAGGCCAGTTTCACTGCAGCAGGCTTCAGGGGCAAGAGGATCACAAATGCAGCACACCTGCAAAGATCATTGCCATGGCTGGGCAACACGGTAACCGCATTTACTCTGGTTCTGGCGCACTCGTCTCACTTCAGACCTGGGAATTCCAAGTATTAGAAATTCGGTGTGAGAGTGCCGGGGACACAGAGCTAGCAGTATACCAAGTTTCGAGGGCATCCTCAAAACGGCAGCGGAGACAAAGCAAAGGTCCTGCGTAAGCTGGTCAGCCCACTGCTTAGCCCAGGGACACTTCCGAGAAGGCTTACTTGCAGAGTTTGTTGAAGGTGCTGAGAATTGTTGGTCCCACTATTCTAATGGGTCAAAGCGTCTTCGCAGACCTTCTAGGACAACCAGATGCAGGGGGGTCCCACAGGACGACAGCGGGCTCAGGGTGCCAAACCTTCCAGCGGTTCACCAGCGGTTCCTTCGACTCGGCTTCTTAGTTTCAGGATACTTGGATCCTATCCTTCGTTCAGTGAGAACTCCAGAGATCGACATGGTATGGGTGTTTTCAGCCTCCTATTATTCAAAGTTCCCTTCGCGCCAAAACAGAGAGGAGCCAATGGGAGATCTGCTCACAAACACACAATCCATACGTGGACCAATCATGGCCCACGGTGGTCCCAGTCATTCACAGCACTCCAGACTCTCTAGCACCCAGGATGAGTATTGGAGACAGACACCCCAGCCCACATCCTGGAGGCACACACACAAGGCATGCAGAAGCCCGCAAAAGCTTGGATTTTCGTGGGAAACTGCATGTCCAAATAAGGACTGACCCAGGTCGGCTCGACCTGGGGAAGGCAAAGGGGCAAGATGGCCAAAGGACAGGACAAAGTACCTCGTGGCATGGCCATTTTGGAGCCAGGCCACCTATTTCTGCCAAACGTGGTTAACACGGTTTAAATGGCAGGAAAGGGTTAAAATTATATGAAAAGATAAGCTGCCACCAGCCCTGTCCATGACACATCTGCAGATATCCAAAAAGTCCTACAAGAGTATCTAGGGCCATTATAATTGACTATGAGACCCAAGTGCACTGTACTGTAAGGTACATTGTGCACTTGTTACATGTTGAAGAAAAGTTGCAACATTGGAAAAGGACAAAGGGAAACAAAGTCTCCCAGCACTGACTGTCCTAAGGGCATGTCAGTTTCACCATAAAAAGTGAGCGAAAGCCCAGAGGAGTGCAGCTGAAGGCTGTGCTTCTCTGGCAACGTCAGACTAAGGTGTTTAAACAGCAGGAAAAATGTTGGGGGTGTACAACTGGAGGGAAAATTACATGTAAAATGAAATCTTTCCTAACACTCGCCTCTCCCAGACTAAGGACAGGGGGACTTAATCCACCCCTGGATGAGTCTCATATTCAGGTCGGTTAAACATTCTGGACAATCCATCAGCATTGCTATGTTGGACACCTGGCCTATGCTCAATAGTGAAGTCAAAGCCTTGCAGACTTATGGATCACCTGAGCAGCTTTTGGATTCTCTCCCATCATGTTCATTAGCCACTTTAAGTGCCTATGGTCAGTTTGCTCAGTGAAGTGTGTCATATATAGGTAGGGCCTCAGCTTCCTTAGGGCCCACTCTACAGAGAAACATTCCTTCTCTACTGTGGACATCTGAGCTCTCTGTCCTTAAGCTGGTGACTAATGAAGCCAATAGGGTGTTCCTTACTCTTCTCATCTACTTGTGATAGTACAGCTCCTATCCCAGTGTCAGAAGCATCTGTCTGCACAATAAAAGGTATTTGGTCATCAGAGGCCCTGAGAACAGGGGCCTGGCACAAGGAGTCTTTTAAGCCATTGAAGGCCTTCTCACATTCTTCAGACCAAGTTACCTTCTTGGGTTTCTTTGGAGTTGTGAGAGCAGTCAGAGTGGCAGCTATGGTGCCATAGTATGCCATGAAATGTCTGTAGAACCAAGTGAGTCCTAAAAAGGCTCTCACCTGGGTCTGAGGAGTGGGGGTAGGACAGTCTTGTACTGCTTGTACCAATGATCCTTGTCCAATCTGGCACTTACTAGCCTGTATGGTCATGTGGGCCTTCTGAAGAGCCTGTAGCACAATCCTAAGGTGTTTCACATGGTCTTGCCAGGTGGCACTGAAAACTGCTATTTCATCCGGATATGCAAGACAGAATTCATCCAACCCATGATTCACAAGCCTATGGAAATAGGCAGGCGCATTCTTCAACCGAAAAGGCATTACCCTGAACTGGTAAAGACCATCTGGTGTTGAGAAAGCTGTCTTCTCCTTGGCATGTTCTGCAAGAGCTATTTGCCAATAGCCTGCAGTGAGGTAAAATGTGCTGAGGTATTTGGAGGCACCCAAAGTATCCACCAGCTCATCTGTTCTAGGCAAGGGGTGGGCATCTGTCTTGGTGACAGCATTCAGAGCCTAGTAATCCACACAGAACCTCAACTCAGAAGTACCTGCTTTTGAAACCAGTTCCAGTGGGCTGCACCAAGGACTACTAGAGGGTTCAATCACCCCAAGATCCAACATTTTGTTGACCTCTGTCTTAATGTAAGACCTTACTTTGGGCCTCATTACACGAATGGCGGTAAGGATTTACCGGTACCGGTAAAATACCGGTACCGGTAAATCCTTACTGCCTTACTATGAAGTCCCTTTGTGGGTTGGGGGATTTAACGCCTGCTTTTTGCAGGCGTTAAAAACCAACCCGCAAAGGGACCCAGGGAGATAATTACGGTACCGCAATTTGCGGTACCGTAATTAGCGCCTTCCCCATTCCCATTGAGCCCTATGGGGCAAAAATGGGAATGGGGAAGGGCAATGGTGGAAGGGGGAATTACCGCCCCACCAACCTTGGAATGGGGCGGTAATTCCCCTTTCCGCCAAGGCGGTGCCGGTATTTTACTGCCATGAACCATGGTGCTAATAGCGCCATGGTTCTCCGCCATCCGTGTAATGAGGCCCTTTGTCTTTTTTTTCTGTATTTCCTACTTTGGTAGGTACACTGGGCCTCATTCCGAGTAGGGCGGTAAGGGATACCGGGCACTGGTAAGGAGACCGGTGCCGGTAATCCCATACCGCCCTACTACGAGGTCCCTTTGCGGGAACCGCTATGGGTGCCTGGGGCCTCATTACAACCATGGCGGTCCAGGAACTACGGTACCGGTAAGCATGCCAGTTACTGTAGTTCCCAGACCACATACTACATTCTCTGCTCACGGGTTCCGTTTCACCCACCAGGTCTTTCCTGGCGGGTGTAACGGCACCCGCGAGCAGAGCACGTCGGATTCACCGGCAAAACTCTGAATGTGCCGGTGTATCCGACGTCCCCATCCCCATCCAGCCCTTTGGGGCACCCGAAAATGGGCAATTACCGGTTCCACCGAGCTCGGCATGACCCGGTTCTTGCCCATTCGCGAGTGCCGGTAAAAATGCAACTCCGGCAGCAGCCGTGGCCTTAATAAGGGCACAGCTACCGCCAGAGTTGTAATGAGGCCCAAAGTATCTTCTTATAACCAGGGTGAATTCCCCTTCCCCGGGTTTTAAGCTGAATTCAGTTCCACTGTTCAACAGAAAGAGACAAGGATATCAGGGTTTGAAATAAAGTTCCAACACAGTTCTTGAAAATGTCATTGGGCCTCATTATAAGTTTGCCGGTCCAGTAACAACGGTACCGGTAAGCTACCGGTACCGTTGTTACCGGAACAGCAAACTATGAGTTCTGCTCACGGGTGCCTTCCCGCCTGCACGGACTGGCCTGGCGGGTGTACCAGCACACGCGAGCAGAGCATGTTGGATGCACCGGCACCATTTTCAATGGTGCCGGTGCATCCGACCTCCCCATTCTCATTGGGCCCTATGGGGCTCAAATGGGAATGGGGAGCATTTTTTTCCATCGCCTGCGAATGGGCAATTACCGGGTCCGGCAAGGCCGTAATGACCCGATAATTGAGCATTCACGGGCGCCAGAAAAAAAATGATAGAGGCGGCAGCCGCAACGGTTTTACCAGCATGGCTACCGCCAGTATCATAATGAGACCCGTTGTCTCTTATCAAACAATCCATGATTCAAGAAAGAAAAGATCTTTCTTCTTCTTGAAATGGATATTTTAAAGTTCATCAAATAGCATCAATGATATTCTTGGTCAGGATGACTTTGACACAACTTGTAAGATTCACAAAACACAGTTTGTTGATATCTGCTTTTCTCAACTTTCTTCTTCTTAGAACCATAAACAACAACTGGCTCTTTTGGCAGGATATCTTCACAACACTCTCAACTTCCAACTGGGTTACTTTCACGCCAGGCCTACTACTTCAGTTCCCATCTGATTTACTCTCCTGCCAGGCCTACTTCTTCAAAACATACACCTACTCATCTGCCCAGAGTGTTCCGCAATCAACGATTCTGACCTCAATGAAAGCCTATGGGGAAATTATGTTCTCCCGCTTTCCATGAGAAATTCTCCCTCCTGGGTGCTTCAGAATGTTGGCATGTCTGGAAAAGGAGCTCTGCAGAATTTCATAGGTACATGTGTACGGGGTGGGCTGGTTAAGGTCTTGAAGGGTGTGTCAGCAGATGCTCGATTCCTGAATGGATCTCCAGTGCTTCCTGTTGATCGTGTTTGCGGTGGACATATTGGTGTTCCATTTCATGGTGCTGGCAGAGAACAGAGGTTCAGGTAAGCTGCAGACATGCATTGCACTGGTGTTGTGGGAGACTGTCAGGGGGCTGCCTGGGGGGGTGTCCAGACTGGAGGGGCCTTCCTGGGGTGGTGTCACAAGTGAGGGGGGCTGGTGTCTAGTCTGGAAGGGTGAGGGGGGCAGTGGCCAGTGTGGAGGGGCTGTCTGAGGGGGTGTCAAAGGTGATGGGGCTGGGGAGTGGTATCCAGTCTGGAGGGAGAAGGGGCAAGATTTAGCTGGGTTGCAGCCTGGGCTTGCGGTGAAGATGCGCCTACTAACAGGGGTACTGGATGGCGTCTCAGGGGTAGACACAGAGGCTTGCGCCTGGTTTGGACTTTAGCTTGCTTTTTGGTGTGCGTGGGGACGTGTTGTGGGTGTTCCTCGCACAGCTTGTTTTTACTTGCGCGGTGGCTAATAATGCATCTTTGAATCCATGAATATGCGGGGATCGCAATATTTTTTCGGCGCCACGGCTTGCACAGCCACGGCTTGCACAGGCGCTTTCTCGGCTCTCAGGCCTTGCGCCATCGCTGATTGGTGCCAATGAGCATAAGCTCTGTTTTGTTTCCATTGAGAGCAAGGGAGTTATCAATCATCCATATCTCGATGTCATAGATAGAGGTGATTTTTATGAGATCCTCCCCATAGTCACCTGTAAGATTAATCAGTATATGAGTAGCATCAGCGTAGTTAGTATAACCCACGCTGATGATATCCAGAAGATCAAAGAAAGGACAAATGTAAAGGTTGAAAAGGGTAGGGGAGAGACATGCTTCCTTGGGGACACCACATGTGAGAAGTTCACAAGGAGATTTAAAACTATCTGAGGTGACACAAGCGGATCTAGAGCCCAAAAAGGAGGCCAACCAGTGCAAGGCACAACTAGAACAATGTGCAATGACCCCCAGCCTCTCCAGCAGCAACACATAATCCAGCAGATCGAAAAGCTGCAGAGAGGTCCAGGAGCATCAGCGGAGCAACCTGGCCTGAGTTGACGGGCATGACATAGATTAGCTTTCAAATCCAGCAAGGCCGTTTCAGGCACGAAAACCGGATTGCAAGGAGCTCAGTAGTTGATTGTCTTCGATATGTTTTTGAAACTGCGTATATGCCACCCGGTCCAACATTTCCAACAAGAAAGTCACATTAGTGATCGGACGATAATTACATACAAGGGCGGGATCAAGTGTGGTCTTTTTAATCACAGGGAAAATCCAGAAGTTTTTCAGCGAGGCAAGGAAGGTGGAGGTAACAAAGGAGGAATTACCAACTCTTGTGACAAAGGGAGCCAAACAGTGAAATGATTCTTTCATTTTAGAGGGAGGACAAATCTCATCAGGGCAAAAGGAGGGCTTGAGGTGAGAAATGATGTTAAGGAGATCAGATTCTGTTATCTCCTTAAAATGAAAATAAAATAGGCAGCATTGGGTTTAATAGTAGTAGGTATTGCAAAATTAGATTTGATCAATAAGAGCCTGTTGGATATCCAAACACCACTGATCATTCTTAACAATGGCAGGAAAGAGGTTGTCCTTCCCTTTGAACTCCTTAAGAATGGTAAAGAGTTCTCTTTGGGAGGACCAGGCTGTTTTAATGCACTCTTCATAGTAGTCGCGTTTATCAGCCAGAATGGCAGTCTTATAATCAGACGCACCTTCGCGATATAGGACAAGATTGTCTATGGAGACATTTTTTCACCACCCCTGCTCTTTTTGTCTCTTCAAAGTTCAGAGACCTGAAATCTTGTCGGAAATTCGGGATTTTCCCAAGGTTTCAGTATTAACAAGTTTGACAGAAGGAGGAGCAAGTGTATTCATTAAGGACAAAATGGTCTCATTGTATTGGTCTATGAGGGTTTCAGTACTATTCGAATAGAGCAGATTAGCTAATAAAGGTCGGGCGAGTTCACAGAAGGAAGCTGGAGTAAGTTTACGGGTATTCCTTATAGCCATTTCAACTCCACGATTGATATTAAGTTGAGCAAGTTTACCAGGAGGGTCCAAGCTAAAGGAAATAAAACTATGGTCAGACCACAGGCATACAACACACTCCTGGGAGACCAGAGGAAATATTTATATCGACCTCTTGTGAAAAGCCCTCTACAAAAACAATTTTTAACAATATAATATGTTCACAGGGTCACTTGCTTCCCCAAGACCATTCGGGTTTTCCCTTATGTATGTGATTAACACTCATTAGATTCTCACATACAGCTTAACTTTATATCAAAAAATAGTTATTTATTTAGTTTTTATATCAAACATTTGGTAAAAATATTTCACATCTAGAATATTAAAGAGTTCTTAATAAACAATTTCTAAAAAAACAGACATTCCACAATAGTATTCAATTCAATTGTACAAATTCAAAATGTTGTAGTTCTCCAATTAGTTAACAATTTATAAGAGTAGTTTCTCAATAGGGATCTGTTGTTCACTATCCTCTCTCATAGAGAAGCACACCCCAGTCCATACAGTTTTTGACTTTCTGTGTTCATATCACCCATGCTTTCTCTCATATAACATTCATACCATACCCGACATGTTTCATTCCTATACACTTTCACACTTATAGCTAGGAAATTCTTCAGGGTTTTTTTTGTACCACATTCATTTGAAATCTACATTTGTGTTTGTCTTCTTTGAGATTTTTTTCCGGGGCTTGACTTCAAAGGGCCTCCCTTTAATCCTTTCTTCCGGTCAAACCACCAAACGGATATCTGTGGGAAGCAAGTGTAGGATATTCGAATTTTAATACTCGAGAAACATCCCGGTTGTAATTATTAATACAAACAGCCCGCTGCACTAAATGTTGCAGCAGAAGGGAATAATTAACTTAACTAGCTCCTTCTATTCATCTATTTAGACATCATTACTCTTACAAGCTTGGTACAGGATTTACATGGTCAGGTCATTCGTGATTGATTTTATCTCACCCTTTCTAAATGTAATATTATTTGTCATAATCTTATAACACACACCATGGTTTCATCATGCATTAATATATCTATAGGCTTTATCGTATCTTTTCACCTTTGCAACAATCACCTCGTTCCTTTTAGTTCTGGCTTCGGCCCGTCTTTGTTGTAACCACACCTCCAGATATATGTGCTAGGGAACTGCTCCTCACCACCTGTGTTAATCCACTGGGGAACACCCTGTACAAAAGACATAGAGCCTCATTACACGGATGGCGCTAAGGGATTACCGGCACCGGTAAGGGCACCGGTGCCGGTAATCCCTTAGCACCATACTACGAGGTCCCTCAGCGGGTCCCTTCCTTAACGTGTGGCCAGACCACACGTTAAGGAAGGAACCCTTAACGTGTGAGGGACTTCAGGGCAAATAACGGTACCGCTAATAGCGGTACCGTTTTTTGCTCCTTCCCCATTCCCATTGAGCCCTATGGGGGCTCAAATGGGAATGGGGAAGGGCCTTGGTGAATGGGGAATAACCGGCCCGCCAACCTTGGAATGGGGTGGTAATTCCCCCATTCCCCAAGGCGGAATCGGTAAAATACTGGCGGCAACCATGGCGCTGATAGCGCCATGGTTACCGCCGTCCGTGTAATGAGGCCCATAGAGTGTGCAACATGAGCTTTTTCTCACCTCACTACTATGGGATAGTTTGCCATGCACATGTCATACTGACCTAGTGGTCTTATTTTTCCCAGGTGCCAGGATGTCGTTTCAGCCAATAATTTAAATTATTCTGCTGAGTCCCTCCATTGTGCCACAACTTCCTTAATTTCTCCTCTGAATGGTTTATCTTGGGTCTCTGTGTTCCTAACTGTAAAGGACACAACACAACATGAATCTTCCAAAGTCTCTACCACAGCACCGCTCTTCCACAGGTCTCTAACTTCGCTTTTCGCCTAGCTTCTAGTTGGCTGTATGTTTTTATTCATAAGGCATGCACATTTGCATTTTTAGTTCTTACCCCACAGGTCTAATTATGTTTGGCTGTAGTTGTA
Source organism: Ambystoma mexicanum (assembly GCF_040938575.1). Taxonomy (NCBI): domain Eukaryota; kingdom Metazoa; phylum Chordata; class Amphibia; order Caudata; family Ambystomatidae; genus Ambystoma; species Ambystoma mexicanum. The sequence goes on along the minus strand of NC_090937.1, from coordinate 1,686,516,563 downwards.
CCGGGATTTTTTTCAAAGTATGTTGGCTTCAATTAGCAACTCTCAGCAGATCACTCCATTTATCTTGAGTTGGCAGTGCGGGGTCCTCTATAGGTATATTTATGGATACACTCAATGTTGTTTCTGGGTGAAGGGAGATAGCGGGGAAAGAAAAGCTAGATCATTCTTCTTACATTACACTGACCCAGTCTATTGTTCTCTTGTGTTGCTGTGACAGTCTACTTTAGCTCTCAAGCCCTCCAATCTTACCTGGGGTTTCTTTTGCTGGCCTGCCCCATCTGGGGTTCAGATTGCTCCTCGCCCAGCTCCTGTCTGGGTCGTCTGCCTTCTCCTCCGTTCTGACGTTGCCGTTCGCCTGCTTTTCCTTAGTGTCAAGCTTGGCTATTTATTCGTTGACATCCTCATGTGACTACCTTGTCATGTGATCGGGGCGGCGTATCCGGGTGTTCATTCCTTTTTCTATTTTTTCACGTCTGGCCGTCTCCTGCCTTCGGCTCCCCACTCGCACCTTCGTGTGGCTCCAATGCTCACCGAACCCACGCGGCGCAACAGCGTGCACCAAAACGCGAGTGCCCCGCACACCTCCAAGGTCCCCGGCTCTCTGACACATAAGTTCTAATTATACGTACCTTCTTTTTAGGGGAAATGTTCATATTGTTGGGCTCTACTCCAGGATTTTACAGCCCATTAGCTTTGTCATCCAAAATTTCAGATTATGAAACGTGATGTTCCAGGCTCATGTTTGTAACTTGTTCTCATCCAGTCTTGTGAGGTTTCCGCAAAACTCTACCCGCAAACCACATGGTAGATTCTACCACAGTGTATGTGTTTTCCTACATACCCCACTTTTCAACACAAGTTGTTGGCTATTGTGCCTCCATATGTTTGGAGGGTTCCCAATCTGTTGAGTCCCACTCAGGAGTTCCATGACTAGACTCTGTACTCCCATTCTAGAGTCAGGTTGATCTAACAGGTTAAACCAACCCAATGTAATTGCGTTTTTTTATAATTACATTCTAAATTATTACTATAACTCAGAGTTGGAAATAATCTTAGTTCCTGCCGGGCCTTAGTCCTGTATTCAACTCTGAGTCTCATTCGGGTGATTGGGTTCCAATGTGCCCAAATGTTATCTTTAGCCAGTCTTGTACGCCAGTCTCGTGGATTATGGGGGATCTCACATGACACGTGTAAGATGGTCTCATTAACTGTTCCTATATATACCATGAACAAGCTTTGGTGGTCGCCCCGTGTTGGTATCTTGTGACTGATTGGATAAGGTAGGCTTCATCATTCTGATTTTTCATTGAGACCCAGTTCTATACTTTTAGTTAGGAAAATGAATTCCCTTTCTTTCTGCGATAACTTTCTTCTGTCAAGACCACAGGCATGCCAAATTTTGCCAAAATTTCTAAATTATTCAGGGCTAGGCGAAGGGAGAGAACCCAGTCCAGGACATGACCATCTTTGTGCGTGGGGGTCTTTATAAGCTGTTCAAGGGTGAGGGCCTTCAATAACTGGATAAGATTAGCAGCCTCTTGATCATCAGGGTGATAGGCCCAATAATTGAAATTGCCCAAAATAACAACGTAAGATGTAGTCTTGATGAAATCACTAAGTTACATGAGAAGCTGTTCTTCAAAAAGCGGCGTGGCTGTGGGGGGTCAGTAAATAGTGAGAATGCAAATGGTGGGATCCATAACAATTTGTATTAATGTGTATTGACACCCATCAATAGATAAGGAAGTGCATCTATGAGCGATCAGTGTGTCTCGGATGATGACTGCCGTACCACGACCGGAGTCCTGATCAGTTCTAAAGATCTGATAGCCACTGGGTATTTACGGATCTTCCTCTTCCGCTGGTTACTGCTCTCCGTCTGTCCACAAGTCTCTTGGTACCGCTTTGAACCATGATGCATTTCTTGTGACCTGTCTTCGTCCCCTTGTGGCTGTTATCATGGTCCCTCGCCTTTGTGTTATGGTCCATGGGCTGGAGTCGTATTGGGTGTCCAGCTTGGACTTGGATGGGTTCCTCACCATTATTATCTGGTCACCGACTCAGTGATTTGACCTCTTGGCGTGTCTCATTGTGCTCATGTGTTCGTTCGCCACAGTCCTTCTGTGTTGAGTTCTTGCCCTGTCATACGTGTCCGTACCCCTGCTCGGATGTTGTGGGATGGATGAATTGATCATGGTTCCATACATGATGTCTGCTGGTGGTATCCCTGTGGTGCTGTGGGGTGTCACTATGCAGTTTCTTAGGAACCTGTATAGGTCCACCCTCCAGGGGTTTGAGTTGACACGGGAAAGGCGCAGTCCTTTATTGAGGGTTCGCAAGAACCTTTCCACGTCTCCGTTGGCCTTTGGCCATCTTGGCATTATGTGGTGGTAATGGATGCTGAGGTCGGCTAGATACTTCTTGAATTCATCGCTCTGGAACTGTGGTCCATTGTCACTCTGGATTCGCTGTGGAAGGCCATGAGTGGCGAACATTTTTTCCATGGCCGGTATGACTGCCTCTGCTGCTGTGGAGGATACGATTTCAACCTCTGGGTACCTGGAATGGTCATCGATTGCCACTAACAGGTACGTGCCTTCCTGTATCTTAGTAGAAATCAGCGCTGATTGCGTCCCATCTGGAGGACCCTCGTTCTGCCGACAGTATTTGTTTGGGATTCGGCGGGGCGCTGGTGATTTGACATGGGAGACATGTTGCGATCAGTTGCTCCACCTTCTCGCCGATGCCATGGGAACCATACATAGTGTCTGATTTGGGCCTTGGTCCTTACCACAACCTGGTGACCTTCATGTGCTAACGCTACGACTCTGACTTGCATGCTTGCGGGGATGAATATTCGGGTCCCTCTTAATATGAGCCCTTCCTCCGTGATTGACAGGTCTTGCCTTACTGCGAACATGCCAGCGAGGAATTCTTTGGCTTCGGCAGTGCGATAGTGAATGTTCCGTAGGAAGGATTTCCATTCACCAGAGATGATCGTGTCTTTTACCAGGTCACAGCATGGGTCGGCTTGTGTGGCCTCCGCAATGTCTTCGATGCCGATGGCTCTTGGTTTCATCGTGTGAACCACGTTGCAGATGTGTTCCTCTGTTTCCTCAGCCACGTGTACCTCCCCTGGCGTGGCTGCTCTGGGGAGTTTGGACAGAAAATCTGCTGGGTTCCCGCTGCCAGGTTGGTATGCCAACTCAAAGTCATAGGGCCTCATTCCGAGTACGGCGCTAACCAATGGCGCTATAACGCCTTGGTTGACGCCGTACCCGGACCGGCAGCGCCTTGGTGGATGGCGGAATTACCGCCCCATTCCAAGGTTGGCGGGGCGGTAATTCCCCATTCACCAAGGCTCTTCCCCATTCCCAAATGAGCCCCCATAGGGCTCAATGGGAATGGGGAAGATGCAAATAACGGTGACCGTTCATTACGGTCACCGTTATTTGCTTGGAGGCCCCTTTGCACCCTCGACATTAACACCTGCTCAAAGCAGGCGTTAAGGGCGAGGGCGCAGAGGGAACTCGGAGTATGGCGGTAAGGGAATACCGCCACCGGTCTCGTTACCGGTGGCCGCTATCCCTTACCGCCATACTTGGAATGAGGCCCATACTGTTGTAGGTGGAGTAGCCATTTCCCTATTCTGGCTGGGGGGTGCAATGACGAGCCTGTGAATATGGGGAGGAGTGGCTTGTGGTCCGTGTATGCCTTGAACTTTCAGCCGTACAGGTACAGGTCAAAATGGCGGCAGCCCCATAGTACTGCGATTGCTTCCTTTTCTATATGGGAGTACCGTTGCTCCGTCGTTGTCAAGGTGCGGGAGGCGTATGCGATCGGCATCGACTCTCCTGTGGCAGCTACTTGGATTAGGATTGCCCCTAGACCCACCGGGCTGGCATCGACATATGGTTCGGTCGACAATGTGGGATCGTAGTATGCCATGGTGGTGTCGGCCGTGAGTGTGGCCTTGATCTGTTCGAACGCTTCCTGGCAGGTGGGGCTCCAGACCCATTTCGTGCTGGCTTTGGTGAGTTCCCTCAGAGGTTCAGACAACGCGGCCAGGTTAGGGATGAATCTTCCGCAGTAAATTGCCATCCCTAAGAAACTGCGTATCTCTGTTGGTGTGGTTGGGGGTGAGGCAGCCCTGATGTCCGCTACTTTTTGAGGGTCTGCAGAGATGCCTGCGCTGTTGAATGTACATCCGAAGAATGAGATCTCTTCCTTTAGGAACTCACACTTATCCTTGTGGATTGTTAGGCCGGCACCCTCTAGCCTGTTGAATAGCATTTTCAGCTGTCGTACGTACTCTTCCTTGTCCCCTGCATGAATGAGAATGTCATCGCTGACGTTGAGTACCCCTGGGATGCCACATATCACCTCCTGGATGGTCTGCTGAAACACTTCGGCCACAGAGGGAATTCCGAAACTGAGTCGTTTGTATCTGCGCAACCCTATGTGGGTGGAGAATGTTGTGATGTACCTGTAGTCCCGGTGGAGTTTCAGTTGGTGGTATCCAGCGTTTAGTTCGACTTTTGAGAAGATTTTTGATCCTGTGTGGTCTGCTATAATTTCATCAAGGGTGGGGGTGATGTGACGCTCCCGCTTTATTGCTGTATTGGGGAGGCGCATGTCAATGCATATTCTCACCTTGCCCGGTTGTTTGGGTTTCTTGGTTACGACCATGGGTGACACCCACGGTGTTGGTCTGGTCACCTCTTCAATAATGCCTGCTTTCTCGAGTGCCTCGAGTTCCTTCTCAACTTGATTTCTTATGTGGAACTGAGTTCTTTGATGGCGTACTGCGCTCGGTTGAATGGACTTGTCAATATGAAGTTTGATGGACTTTCCTTTTAGGCATCCAATGCCCTTTAGGAGGTTCAGTATTTCCTGAGAATGTTGTTAATGTCCAGTGTATCTGTTACATCACAGACGAAATATATGAGTCCCAGGTCCTCTGCCGCGTCTCCGCTCAGCAAACACTCAATTCCTGCATTCACAACGTATATTTTAGACTGCAGTGATTTGTCACTGCATTTCCTGAATGCGGTCATTGGCATGACGTTAACGGATGCCCCAGTGTCTATGGTCATCTGCGTTTCTTGGACTGGAACTGACACTAGGCATTTCCGTCTTCTCAGTCTTTTTGTGGGCGTTGCGCCTCCGTAATCCAGTGCTGAGACCAGGTATACCTTTTTCCCTTTTCTCCATTGCTTGTTTGCTGCTTCTTTTTGAGGTTGTGCATCATTGTCCCCTTCTTCGTCAGTTGACGAGTTGACAGTCTCGACTCGGCGGGCACTGGCCTGTTTCTTCTTCCCCGTGTTTTTGTCTTGAGGCGTTTGGGGGTATTGAGGTGACCCAGACGATCTGCATTCCTTTGCATAGTGATCTTTTCTGCCACATGCACCACACGTGGTGCCTTGGGCCGGGCAATTCCATCTCCCATAGCGAGGTCCTCCGCACCACCCATACTCAGTGGGTCCCGGGGTTCTTGGTTGCCCCCCCGGGGGGGTGTTGTTGCCACTGGCCTCGTCCTTCATGTATTGGCGGTTTGTGATTTGGGCCACTGTCACCATCGTTAGTGCCGGTTGGAGTTTCTGCAGGGTTGTGCCCATGTGCGCTGCTCTGGCATGTGACAGCTCCCTCTGGCCCCCGAGTTCCAAGATTCTGGTCAAAGATATGCCTTTTTCACTTAACGCCATTCTCCTTAGCTTCTCCGAGTGTATCCCATTGATGATCTGGCATCGGATTTCTTTTTCAACGTCGGCAAATTCACAGGAGATTGCAAGTTTCCGTAGTCTGGTGTGATAGGCGTCAAGTGTTTCGTCCTCGGACTGGATGGTGGTACAGAAAATGAATGTTTGATATTCTGGATTCAGCTGGGGCAAAAAGTGGGCTGTGAGAGCGTCTTTGGTTTGTTGGTAGACGTCAGAGCCATCTGCTATTGCCAGCGAGTTGAATGTGCGTAGAACCTCATTCCCGACATTGAGAAGGTGTGACCTCATTTTGCGAGACATGGGGCCTCATTAGGACCCTGGCGGTAAGGGGTTTGCGCCAGCGTTAGCTGCGCCGACCCCTTACCGCCAACTACGAGTTCCCAGGGCGCCATGGTCATTTTTCCGCCCGCTTTTTGCGGGCGTAAAAATCCATGGCGCTATGGGACCTTGGTGTTAATTACGCCACTGTAATTTACGGTGGCGTAATTAACTCCTTCCCCACTCCCATTATACCCTATGGGGCCGAAATGGGAATGGGGAAGGGTAAATGGGTCAATGGGGACTTACCGCCCCGCCGACCTCGGAATGGGGCGGTAAGTCCACCATCCGCCATGGCGTAAACGGACTTTACGCCATGGCGGAAAGGTCCGCCGATGGCGGAAAAAATCCGCCAGGGTCGTAATGAGGCCCATGGTAATGTCTTTACAATCCATGGCCATCTCGAATTTCTGGATCCACAGCTGCCACCGGGGACCGACCGAGGAGGGGTCGGTGTATAGGTCGAATGGGCAGAGCGGCAACGACGTCCCTCCTTGGGAGCGCATGTGTGGCGTGGATGGCGAAAAGTTGGCTGCCATTCTGGATGGTGTGCTGGGCCTGGGAGTGGAGAGGCCCGTGGCCATTTTCCTGTAATCCTGGTGGCTCTTTCTGCCCATGTGCCCAGAAATCCCCTCACCTTTGTGGCCAGTGGATGTCCGAGCTTTCTTTCCTTTCCCGTGAGGTGCCTAACTCCTGTGGGAGGTCCTGTGGCGGGTGCTAGGCCGTTGGATAATTCGGGCGTTGGCCAGATTGTGGTGGCCCCCTTGGTACCATGCGCTGGTAAGAAGTTCATGTGGATAGTGCTGGGATCTTCTCTCAGGCTGTTATCATCCAATTGAGGAAAAAAAAGTGATTTTTTTTTTGGGTGGGGGGGCTGACTTCCAAAAATTGTGCACGTGCGGAGGGCTTGATTGATTAGGCGTCGCGTGCAGCGTACGATCCTGTTACCTCATCACCAGTGTTGTGTCCTAGGCCTCAGCGATGCGTTGGCGGGCCGTAGTATGCATGGGGCCCTAGGCGCCAGGGCCTCGCTGCGCAGCTCCGGCGGGAGCAATGATAGACGCGTACACTCTAGTTCGTAGTGCGCCCGGAACTGCCTATGCATAGCGGGGGCGGGGCCTTTATTTGGGTGGCGCCTTATGTCACCGCATAGCAGGACGAAAGGCGTACACAACAAGGCTCTCCCATGCCTGGGGGCACCCAGGCCACCATGACAGACGGAGACAGCGTTGCCCATAGGGTGGTAAACTGTCCCGCTTTTCGCAGGATTGTCCCGCAATTAGGGACTCTGTCCCGCCGTTTGCAGAGTGACTGTGCGGGACGCAGGTTGTCCCGACTTTCGTCAGGACAACCTGCATCCATCACAGCCACTCTGCGAATTGAAGTGGGCATTTAAACAGCACGGCGCTGCCGCCTGCTGCTTTCTTTCCCCGGCGGCTCTGCAGCCCCGGCTCCTTTAGAGCCAGAAGGTCTAGCTGTAAGGCTGGACACCTGGCTTCATTCAAATGCGAATGGTTTGTTCCTGGGTCGTGATGGTCATGTTTGCAGTTAAAAAACGTGACCATCACCTCCCAAGGACAAACCATTTGCATTTCAATTAAGCCTGGCGTCAGAGCGTTACACGGGGCGAATTAAAAAGGGGGCGGGCCAAACGTGAATGACGTTGTGACATCATTGCCGCCTTGTGGGCAAGTGTCCCGCAAAATACTATCAAAGAGTTGGCCACCCTAGTTGCCCAGCAGGGGCTCCACTCACTTGGTGCTGGCATGAACGACATGGCACTGCTGAGTACAGGCAGGAAACTCATCCAAGAATATGACCAAATATGAGAATAATTCTCTTAACGTTGCAATACGCGTTTCTATTTTAGTCATTCAAATGAGAAATGGTTGTATTAGTGACTCCTCGCTGAGCATCTGTGTTTTATTGATCTCTGGGTCTACCTTGGGAATAGATTCTCCATGCGCTGGGGCATCTCCTCAGTGCGCATGCTCCTTCCAGGTTCTCCTTTCTGCGCATGCTCTAAAAAAGTGTCTTAACAATAAGCATGTCTGCTTAGTGGCTCTGCTCCCCGGCTCCAATGATAAGGACTGATGGCTCAGGCTTCTTGAGTCAATCTGGGAGGTTCTGAGGGATGGAGGCGGGCCTCTTGGGTCACTCTGGGAGGTTCTGGGTGATGGAGGCGGGCCCCTTAAGTCACTCTCCGAGGTTCAGAGTGATGGAGGCGGGCCTCTTGAGTCACTCTGGGAGGTTCTGAGTGATGGAGGCGGGCCTCTTGAGTCACTCTGAGAAGTTCTGATTGATGGAGGTGAGCCTCTTGGGTCACTCTGGGAGGTTCTAAGAGATGGAGGCGGGGCTCTTGGGTCACTGAGAAGTTCTGAGTGATGGAGGTGGGCCTCTTGGGTCACTCTGGGAGGTTCTGAGTGATGGAGGCGGGCCTCTTGGGTCACTCTGGGAGGTGCTGAGTGATGGAGGCGGGCCCCTTGGGTCACTCTGGGAGGTTCTGAGTGATGGAGGCGGGCCCCTTGGGTCACTCTGGGAGGTTCTGAGTGATGGAGGCGGGCCCCTTGGGTCACTCTGGGAGGTTCTGAGTGATGGAGGCGGGCCCATTGAGTAACTCTGGGAGGTTCTGAGTGGGAGGTTCTGAGTGATGGAGGTAGGCCTCTCGGGTCACTCTGGGAGGTTCTGAGTGATGGAGGCGGGCCTCTTGAGTCACTCTGGGAGGTTCTGAGTGATGTAGGTGGGCCTCTTGAGTCACTCTGGGAGGTTCTGAGTGATGGAGGCGAGCCTCTTGAGTCACTCTGGGAGGTTCTGAGTGATGGAGGCGGGCCCCTTGGGTCACTCTGGGAGGTTCTGAGTGATGGAGGCGGGCCCCTTGGTTCACTCTGGGAGGTTCTGAGTGATGGAGGCGGGCCCCTTGAGTAACTCTGGGAGGTTCTGAGTGGGAGGTTCTGAGTGATGGAGGCGGGCCTCTCGGGTCACTCTGGGAGGTTCTGAGTGATGGAGGCAGGCCTCTCGGGTCACTCTGGGAGGTTCTGAGTGATGGAGGTGGGCCTCTCGGGTCACTCTGGGAGTTTCTGAGTGATGGAGGCGGGCCTCTTGAGTCACTCTGGGAGGTTCTGAGTGATGGAGGCGGGCCTCTCGGGTCACTCTGGGAGGTTCTGAGTGATGGAGGCGGGCCTCTTGGGTCTTGAGTCACTCTGGGAGGTTCTGAGTGATGGAGGCGGGCCCCTTGAGTCACTCTGGGAGGTTCTGAGTGATGTAGGCGGGCCTCTTGAGTCACTCTGGGAGGTTCTGAGTGATGGAGGCGAGCCTCTTGAGTCACTCTGGGAGGTTCTGAGTGATGGAGGCGGGCCTCTTGGGTCACTCTGGGAGGTTCTGAGTGATGGAGGCGGGCCCCTTGGGTCACTCTGGGAGGTTCTGAGTGATGGAGGCGGGCCCCTTGGGTCACTCTGGGAGGTTCTGAGTGATGGAGGCGGGCCCCTTGGGTCACTCTGGGAGGTTTGCGAGCCTCTTGGGTCACTCTGGGAGGTTCTGAGTGATGGAGGCGGGCCCCTTGAGTCACTCTGGGAGGTTCTGAGTGATGGAGGTGGGCCCCTTGGGTGGTTCTGAGTGATGGAGGCGGGGCTCTTGGGTCACTCTGGGAGGTTCTGAGTGATGGAGGCGGGCCTCTTGGGTCACTCGGGGAGGTTCTGAGTGATGGAGGCGGGCCCCTTGGGTCACTCTGGGAGTTTCTGAGTGATGGAGGCGGGGCTCTTGGGTCACTCTGGGAGGTTCTGAGTGATGGAGGCGGGCCTCTTGACGAGCATCTTGAGTCACTCTGGGAGGTTCTGAGTGATGGAGGCGGGCCTCTTGAGTCACTCTGGGAGGTTCTGAGTGATGGAGGCGGGCCTCTTGGGTCACTCTGGGAGGTTCTGAGTGATGGAGGCGGGCCTCTTGGGTCACTCTGGGAGGTTCCGAGTGATGGAGGCGGGGCTCTTGGGTCACTCTGGGAGGTTCTGAGTGATGGAGGCGAGCCTCTTGAGTCACTCTGGGAGGTTCTGAGTGATGGAGGTGGGGCTCTTGAGTCACTCTGGGAGGTTCTGAGTGATGGAGGCGGGCCTCTTGGGTCACTCTGGGAGGTTCTGAGTGATGGAGGCGGGCATCTCCGGTCACTCTGGGAGGTTCTGAGTGATGGAGGCGAGCCCCTTGAGTCACTCTGGGAGGTTTTGAGTGATGGAGGTGGGCCTCTTGAGTCACTCTGGGAGGTTCTAAGAAATGGAGGCGGGGCTCTTGGGTCACTCTGGGAGGTTCTGAGTGATGGAGGCGGGGCCTCTTGAGTCACTCTGGGAGGGGCCTCTTGAGTCTACTTTGGCTGTAAATGCTAATTGCGGAGGCTCGTGCCAGTCTCTTTCTGCGCGTCCCTCTAACTCTGTAACCTTTCTACGCATGCGCGCATTCAAGCATCCACGTAGTACGCATGCGCTGCGAATCAGTGTCTCAGCTCTGCGCATGTACACCCTCATTGGCCAATCTCGCATTGTTCCCAGGTCCCTCTTTCCGGTAGCCATCCGGCCTCGCCTTTCTGCGCATGCTCCGGCGACCAGTGTCTCGTCATTGCGCATGCTCTGGTGATCAGTGTCTCGTCACTGCGCATGTGCGGCAGGGCTCTATTGGAGAAGGCCAGAGCTCGGCCACGCCCAGTCTCTCTGCGAGACTCTGATTGATGGTGGGTGTTTTCCTGGGTCTCCCCTCGGCCTCTCACTCATTTACACCTCGAAATGCAAGACGCCCCCCAGACGATGCAGTGCTCATGCCATAATGTACTGCAGGTGAGTGACAGGTGCTGGGCCACTCGCTTAAGCTTTTAGTGGCCCCTGTGCATGGGGTGGGGGTTATGGTGGTGGGGGCTGGAGATGGGGTGGGGTGACTCCTGTGCATGGGGTGGGGGGTGGGTTATGGTGGTGGGGGCTGGAGATGGGGTGGGGTGACTCCTGTGCATGGGGTGGGGGCTGGAGATGGGGTGGGGTGACTCCTGTGCATGGGGTTGGGGCGGGTTATGCTGGTGGGGCTGGAGATGGGGTGGGGTGACTCCTGTGCATTGGGTGGGGGGCGGGTTATGGTGGTGGGGGCTGGAGATGGGGTGGGGGTGACTCCTGTGCATTGCGTGGGGGGCGGGTTATGGTGGTGGGGGCTGGAGACGGGTGGGGGTGACTCCTGTGCATGGGGTGGGGGGGTTATGATGGTGGGGGCTCGAGACGGGGTTGGGTGACTCCTGTGCATGGGGTGGGGGGTGGGTTATGATGGTGGAGGCTGGAGACGGGGTGGGGGTGACTCCTGTGCATTGCGTGGGGGGTGGGTTATGGTGGTGGGGGCTGGAGACGGGTGGGGGTGACTCCTGTGCATGGGGTGGGGGGGGCTATGATGGTGGGGGCTGGAGACGGGGTTGGGTGACTCCTGTGCATGGGGTGGGGGGCGGGTTATGATGGTGGAGGCTGGAGACTGGGTGGGGTGACTCCTGTGCATGGGGTGGGGGGGGGTTATGATGGTGGGGGCTGGAGACGGGGTGGGGTGACTCCTGTGCATGGGGTGGGGGGCGGGTTATGATTGTGGAGGCTGGAGACTGGGTGGGGTGACTCCTGTGCATGGGGCGGGGGGGGGTATGATGGTGGGGCTGGAGACGAGGTGGGGTGACTCCTGATCATGGGGTGTTGGGGTTATGGTGGTGGGTGCTGGAGACGGGTGGGGGTGACTCCTGTGCATGGGGTGGGGGGGGTTATGGTGGTGGGGGCTGGAGACGGGGTGGGGATGACTCCTGTGCATGGTGTGGGGGGTGGGTTATGGTGGTGGGGGCTGGAGACGGGGTGGGGATGACTCCTGTGCATGGTGTGGGGGGTGGGTTATGGTGGTGGGGGCTGGAGATGGGGTGGGGTGACTCCTGTGCATGGGGTGGGGGGTGGGTTATGGTGGTGGGGGCTGGAGATGGGGTGGGGATGACTCCTGTGCATGGGGTTGGGGCGGGTTATGGTGGTGGGGGCTGGAGACGGGGTGGGGGTGACTCCTGTGCATTGGATGGGGCGGGTTATGATGGTGGAGGCTGGAGACTGGGTGGGGTGACTCCTGTGCATGGGGTGGGGGGGTTATGATGGTGGGGGCTCGAGACGGGGTGGGGGTGACTCCTGTGCATTGGATGGGGCGGGTTATGATGGTGGAGGCTGGAGACTGGGTGGGGTGACTCCTGTGCATGGGGTGGGGGGGGTTATGATGGTGGGGCTGGAGACGAGGTGGGGTGACTCCTGATCATGGGGTGGGGGGGGGTTATGGTGGTGGGTGCTGGAGACGGGTGGGGGTGACTCCTGTGCATGGGGTGGGGGGGTTATGGTGGTGGTGGGGGCTGGAGACGGGGTGGGGATGACTCCTGTGCATGGTGTGGGGGGTGGGTTATGGTGGTGGGGGCTGGAGACGGGGTGGGGATGACTCCTGTGCATGGTGTGGGGGGTGGGTTATGGTGGTGGGGGCTGGAGACGGGGTGGGGATGACTCCTGTGCATGGTGTGGGGGGTGGGTTATGGTGGTGGGGGCTGGAGACGGGGTGCGGTGACTCCTGTGCATGGTGTGGGGGGTGGGTTATGGTGGTGGGGGCTGGAGATGGGGTGGGGTGACCCCTGTGCATGGGGTGGGCGGGTTATGGTGGTGGGGCTGGAGATGGGGTGGGGTGACCCCTGTGCATGGGGTGGGCGGGTTATGGTGGTGGGGGCTGGAGACGGGGTGGGGATGACTCCTGTGCATGGGGTGGGGGGTGGGTTATGGTGGTGGGGGCTGGAGATGGGGTGGGGTGACCCCTGTGCATGGGGTGGGCGGGTTATGGTGGTGGGGGCTGGAGACGGGGTGGGGATGACTCCTGTGCATGGGGTGGGGGGTGGGTTATGGTGGTGGGGGCTGGAGATGGGGTGGGGTGACCCCTGTGCATGGGGTGGGCGGGTTATGGTGGTGGGGGCTGGAGACGGGGTGGGGATGACTCCTGTGCATGGGGTGGGGGGTGGGTTATGGTGGTGGGGGCTGGAGACGGGGTGGGGTGACCCCTGTGCATGGGGTGGGGGGCGGGTTATGGTGGTGGGGTCTGGAGACGGGGTGGGGATGACTCCTGTGCATGGGGTGGGGGCTGGGTTATGGTGGTGGGGGCTGGAGACGGAGTGGGGATGACTCCTGTGCATGGGGTGGAGGTGGGTTATGGTGGTGGGGGCTGGAGACGGGGTGGGGATGACTCCTGTGCATGGGGTGGAGGTGGGTTATGGTGGTGGTGGCTGGAGGCGGGGTGGGGATGACTTCTGTGCATGGAGTGGGGGTGGGTAATGGTGGTGGGGGCTGGAGACGGGGTGGGGGTGACTCCTGTGCATGGGGGGGTTATGGTGGTGGGGGATGGAGACGGGGTGGGGGTGACTCCTGTGCATGGGGTGGGGGCGGGTTATGATGCTGGGGGCTGAAGACGGGGTGGGGGGGACATCGACAGCTCCTCCTTTGGACATTCATGTTGAGTCCTGGTAGGCAATTCGAGACCAAACACAGACCAGCTGTGGAGCCACTTGTATTAAAGCCAGGTAAGCTGTATTCACACATTACCTTGCTTGGGTTCCAGTTACATTAGGCTAGATCCAGAGACTGCAGATATTGATATTGATATTTTATTTCTATCGGGCTCATACACAAGTGTTTCAGAGCAGGACCAGGCAAGGGAGGGGAACAGGGGAGGACAGAAACAACGAACTTACTAGGCCCAGTGACATTGAGATCGCCCAAGTGCATGGGAGAGGGGGAGGGGAAAAGTGCATGGAAGGGGGGAGAAGTGGAAAGTGCAGAAGAAAGGAGAAACGGATAAACAATAATAAATAATAAAGACACAAACAGTGGTAGTGCAGCCAGCAATTGGCAAGTGCTGGGTTTAAGGCAGCAGTGTATAGTGCAGGAAGAAAAGGAGGGGGTGACTGTATGAGTACAGATATAGACCTCAGTGCAATGGGTAGCCCGGAGGCAGTGCGGGAAGGTGGCAGGTTGAGCAGGTACCTGGGCCCGGAGGACAAGGGGTGGCCAGGTGCACGGTGCCAAGAGAGAACAGATCAGCAGGGGAGAGGAGGAGCGAAGGCAGAGGCAAAGAGGAAGTTCTTGAGGTGCTTCCAGAACCGGAGATGGTTATCCTCAAGTTTTAGAGTGGCAGGGAGGCTGTTCAAGAGGGGGCCCCAGCCGAAGACAGAGATCTACACCCAGCTCGTTTCTTTGAAAAACAACCGACCCTGGGGGAGTTAGAGGTACAAGAGTGAAGAGAACACCCACCGCCATCTTCACACACCACAACTCAGCAAACAATCACCCAACATTCTCCTGAGCTGCCAATCATACACTCCAGTCACCAACATTCTCTCAGTGTGCACAGATGACCAGCAGGACAGGGCAACACAAGATTAAGACATCACAACAATTTACATTACCTCCACGTCCCCCTTCCTTGTCACAGTTCTCACCAATGAGGCCCCGCCTCCACTACAGGAGCTTTTCCCCCTAGAGGTATAACCTCCCACTTACCCACAATCCACCAGCTCATAGTCACCCGTCTCCTACAGGGACTGGGTATTCCTGGAGCAGGCCTCTGGGGAACATCGTTGCAGAGTCATCCATGGTGGCATTCTTCTGCAGGGCTGCGGCATGTATCCAATAAGATGCGACCTCCCTGCAGGGCTTGGGGCCGGATTGAGCAGTTCTTTCTGGTGAGGACCTCCTGCAGGGCTTGGGGTCCCTCTGCTTCTTGGTTTCTTTGTTTTGCCGGATCGGCTGCCTTTTGCTTTAGCTTTGCTGGTCGCTCTGTTTTGTGTCCCCCAGGCCCCTCCCCTCTTCCGGCGGGTGCCTGGATGAGGGGAGGGATTTTCCTCTCCTTGTTCAGGCTACTGGAAGGTTTGATGGTCTGACTGGTGGTGGGGCTGCTCTCCTCTTCTGTGTGGATTGCTCCATCTCTGTGCTTCTGCTTCCTGTGAGGCTCTCTTGCTTGGTAATGGCTTCTGCTCCATTAGGCTGCATTCTGCTTGGGTTTTAGTGTTTTCTATGCTGTGTGGTAGTATGGGCAAGCATTCTGAGAAGAGGAACAATGTGGACTCTCCTTCTTATTCAAGGTGTCCTGAACGTTGACATGCCAGGAAAAACACGAGAAACCAGTGGCTGTGAAGTTTTCCTTGTTACAGAAGGCCATTGATGAGCTTGAGGGTTCTAGGGGCAGGCGCATGCATAGGGCCTGCCCCTCCTCTTCGGCTTCTTCTTCCTCGGCCTCCACTGCCTCTGCCCGTTCTTCGATCGTGTCTGACTCTGATGATGAGGTCGAAGGCAAATATTTCCCGGGATTAGGTTGACACTGCGATTTCCCAGGTTTGGTACTATATGGGGTTCTCTGTCCTGGTGGAATGGGAGTGCTCCTCTGACCTCAAGATAAGACACTATAAACACACCCCAAAGCTGGGGCTCCCCCTGATCTCTGATATTAAGACGAAGATGCTCTGTGAGTGGAAGGAACCGGAGCACGTTTCCATGCTGCGCTTCATGGCACGTCTCCATCCTCTGAAAGGTGCTGGGCATTTTCTCCCGGACACAGTGGCAGTGGATGATATGCTGTCCAGTTTAGTTGGCCATTCCTCCATGGCTGCTGATGACGCCG
Organism: Ambystoma mexicanum; assembly: GCF_040938575.1. Taxonomy (NCBI): domain Eukaryota; kingdom Metazoa; phylum Chordata; class Amphibia; order Caudata; family Ambystomatidae; genus Ambystoma; species Ambystoma mexicanum. The sequence continues at coordinate 1,686,500,853 of NC_090937.1, read as the reverse complement.
CCTTTTTGTGACCCGGTGGATCGTAATTCTAATGCCGCTTTGAGGAAGGCGCATGTGGGTTCTCATCTTGCACTGAGGGCCAACGTCTATGGTTTTTATATGGCTGAGACGTTTCTGGGGGACTCTGACTTCTCCGTAAGGCTATGGAAGAAGGGCCGGACTGCGCTCCTGCTATTGATGATGTGCAGCACCAAGTCCAACTCTGTTCTGATTTTTTTATGACCTGATATTTTATTTATATTGCGCCCATACACAAGTGTTTCAAAGCGCGAGAAGGCAAGGGAGGGGTACAAGGGAGGACAAAACAACGATCTTACTAGGCCCAGTGACATTGAGAAGGCGCAAGTGCAAGGGAGAGTGAAGGGGGAAAGTGCAAGGGGCAGAGGAGTGGAAAGTGCTTAACACGTGATCAAAACAACAGGCAGTGCGGCCAACAGGTGGCAAGTGCACGAATAAAGCGCAGACAACAGGTGTCTAATAAGTGCAGGTAGGGAAATGTAGGGTTGCAGATACAGACCCAAGTGCAAGGGTTACCAGGAGGCAGTGTGGGTAGGCAGATGGGTGGGCAGGTATCTGGGCCAGAAATCAGAGGGTAGCCAGGTGCCCATAGCAGAAACAACAAGAGGTCAGCAGAGGAGAGAAAGAGAGAAGGCAGAAGCAAAGAGGAAGATCTTGAGGCGCTCCCAGGACCGAAGATGGTTCGCCTCCAGTTTCTGTAGGGGCAGGTAGCCGAAGAAAGATCTACCACCAACTCGTTGCTTGGAGAAGCGACTGACCTCGAGGGAGTTGGAGGTGGAGGAGCGAAGAACTTGAGTAGGAAGGTATTTCCGAAGGGAGAGTTGAAGGTATTGCAGGCCCAGGCCACAGAAGGCCTTGTGGACAATGCAATGGGTCTTGAACTTAATCCTTGCTGCCACTGGGAGCCAATGAAGAGATTTTAGGGCTGGAGAGATATACGATCCCTGGGCTTGAAGCCAAGGACAAGTCTTGCAGTCCTGTTCTGGATGAGTTGCAGAGAGTAGTAGCAAGCAGATTTGGAAAGAGGCTGTTGCAATAGTCCAGCCTAGAGGTAACCATAGCTCTAGAGACAGTGAGCTTCTGGGGGAAGGAGAGGAAAGGAAGAATACCTCTGAGAAGGTGCAGTTGGTAGTTTGACTTCTTAGAGACGTCAGTGATGAGGGGAGAAAAGGAAAGCGTGGAGTCGAAGATGACCACAAGGTTGTTAGCCTCACAGGTAAGAGCAGGGAGCGGACCAAGGGAGGCCAGCCAGAGAGTGACAAGGAAAGAAGGTGCAGGAGTGCCGATGAGGAGTATCTCTGTTTTACTGGCATTGAGGTATAGGTTGTTGGCGGCACACCACTCCTGGATTGCAGACAGACAGACAGTCAGAGATGAGAGAATGCAAAGAGGTGACAGAGGGGAGCCTGAAAACGAGTTGAGTGTCACCCGCAGAGAGCAGCAATGCGGTGGGCGAGGGGTGCCAGGTATTGGTTGAAAAGCCAGGTAGACAGGTTAGACCCCTGGGGGACACCACAAGTGGAGAGTGTGATAGAGGAAAGGAAGGACCTAAGTTGGACCTAGGAGGGTCGGTTGGAGAGGAAGGAGGTCAACCAGGCCAGTGCCTGATCAGTGATACCCAGGTTATCACGGAGGCGGTTGAGCAGGATGGCATGGTTGACTGTGTCAAAGGCAGAAGGTAGATCGAGTAGGATGAGGACAGAGGGGAGATTAGATTCAAGGTTGGAGATCAGGTCTTCATGGATGTCCAGGAAAGCAGTTTCTGTGCTTCTCGCTGCTCTGAAACCAGACTGATGGTCATGGAGACAACCAACAAAATCAGTGTGAAGATTAAGCTGGGACATGGCCAGCTTTTCCAGGAGTTTGTCCAGGAAAGGAGTGATAGAAATCAGGCGATAGTTACCCGGGCATGAGGGGTTGGCTGTGGGTTTCTTGAGAAGGTTCTGCACAAGAGAGTGCTTCAGAGTGGAGGGGAAGGCTCCAGTGGCGAATGAGTGGTTGCAGAAGTCGGCCAGAGCAGGGGCAAGGGTGTCAATATGGTCCTTTATGGTTTCGGACGAACAGGGGAGAATCTGTTGTGGCGAGACGTTCATAGATCGACTTGTCTAGAAATCTAATCAGGAGAGAACAGAGAAAAGGAAGGGAAAGAGGGAGGTGAGGTGGCTGCAGGGGGCCCGGAGGTAGCAGAGAGAGAAGAGGGAAGAGGAGGAGAGGAAGAGAGGGTGGACAGGATGTCCTGGGTTTTAGAGATGAAACGAGAAGCCAGAGCTGTGGAGGGTTGGGAGGGGACAGGAGAAGTAGAGACGGCAGCAGGATTGGCCAGCTTCTTGCTGATTGTAAAGAGTTTGGCCAAGCTGTTAGATGCTGCAGAGACGCAGGCTTGGATGTGGGCTTTCAACTTAGTGCGGACGGAGAGCAGGTACTGCCTTTGAGCAGGCGGCAGTCAAGTTTGTCAGAGGATGCACAAGATGTCCACCATTTCATCTCAGCCACTCTACTCTTGCGTTTAAGGGTGACAAGGTCAGAGTCGTACCAAGAGTTGCACTTTGCATTGGGCTTCAAGTGGATCCTCATGACGGGGGCAAGAGTATCAGAGATAGCAGAGTGGAGTTTGGAAAGCACAGTGTCAGGATGAGTCAGCCAGATGTGGAGAGAAAGTGGCAGCGAAAGCCTCAAATGACACACGCTTGATGGGCTGAATGACCGAGAAGGTATACAGCAGTGCTGGAGCTGGCTTTTGATGGGGTCGGGGGCACCACCATGGAGATGGGTGCTTACATTTCTGCTCATTGTCAGCTTAATCTGCAGGACTGGAAATCAAACAGCCCTCAGGAAGCTGCCGCTCTTCGGAGGAAGCTTTTCGGGGACGCTCTAGAGGACAAGGTTAATCAGGTGTCCCGGGCTGACAAGGACGCTGAGAGGTTGCAGCGTAAGACTGCTCCTCTGGTTCGGCGCTCTTCGGGAGCTGCATCTTAGAGCCATGCGTCTGGGGGCAGGCATGGCCCATTTCATTGTTCCAGGGGCTTCCGTCCCAGGCCTGGAGGTACTGAGCCAGCAGAAGGCCATCAGAAGTCCTGACAATCACTGTGCGCCTGTGGGGGGAGTGGTGGTTCTCTGACGCTTGAGTCCTGAAGATTGTCCTGGAGGGTTACTGGATGCACTTTCTGTCTTCTCCTCTTTAACAGTCCTGGATCATGACTATGCTGCCCAGGGATGCTGCCAAGAGAGCAGCCATAACCTCGGCCGTTGCTGAACTTCTGTCCAAGGAGGCCATAATGACCGTGCCTTGGCTCCAGTGCGGTCTGGGGTCCTACTGTCAAGTGTTCTTGGTCCCGAAACCTCAGGGGAAGTTTTGTCTCATCCTGGATTTGAAGCTGCTGAATGCCTTTGTCAGGCGTGTTTGTTTTCGGATGGAGTCTTTGTGCAGAAGATTATTCCTCTGGTCAAGCAGTGGGACGGGATGGTCACCTTGGATCTGCAGGATGCCTATTATCATGTGCACATTCACCCATCCCACCTGCAGTTCCTCAGGTTCTCTGTGGGGCAGGGCGCCATTATCGGTCCTGGGTCCTTCCTTTTGGGTTCACGACTGCGCCACAAGTGTTTGACGGTGGTGGCTCCATTGGTGGCTCATTTACATCTGCAGGGGGTCCAGCTGTTCCCATACTTGAACGATGGCTGATCAAGGCATATCTCTGCTGCTCTGTCCATTCTCACCTTCTCCTTGTCTGCCAGTCACTCCTGCAGTGCGGTTTCCTGATCAACTAGGGGAAGTCTCAGTTGGCCCCTTTCCAGTGTTCAGAGGGGCGCAATTCTGCACCAGGAGTGGGAACGTTCTTCACTGGTCCCCCTCCTTGCAGTCTCTCGAGCTACAGATCCTGATTTCGTGTGACCTGCAGGTTTCTCTGGGTTGGTGGTTGAGAAGTTCCTCCCTTCAGAGGGGGTGGATTTGGATCCCCCTCCTCGGGTGGTTCTGACAACCAACGCCAGTGGCTTGGGTGGGGGGGCCTCCCTGGGGTTTCTTTCTGCTCAAGAACAGTGGGGCAGGGAGGTTCTCCTTCGTTCCTCGAATTGGAGGGAGTTGGAGGCCATTCATCAGGCTCTCATGTGGTTTTGCAGTGCCGGGCTGTGTTGGTTCGGACCGACAATTCGTCTGTCAACAATCAAGGGGGTTGAGGGTCCAGGGCCCTGCAATCTCTGGCAGGTTGCATCAGGGTTTTGGCCGAACAGCATTTGATTTCCATGGAGGCGGTACACATTCGCGGGTGGAGAATGTGGTTGCCGATCGTCTCAGTCAGGTGTTTCGGTCTGCCCAGAGTTGATGTTGTCTGATCAGGTGTTTGCGGGTGTTTATTGCCTGTTCAGAACACCAGTGTTGGATCTGTTTGCTTCCCCCTCGTCAGGCAAAGTTCCCAGGTTTTGCTCTCGGTTCCTGTCGTTTGGCGTGTGGTAGGTGGCCACCTTGAATATAGACTGGCCCGGGGTCTCCAGTATGCTTTTCCCTCCTCTCATTTCGCAAGTGGTTCTGAAAATCTGCCAGAGTTCTTCACTGGTGATCTTGGTGATTCCCTCTTGGTCTTGCAGGGGGTGGATTTGGTTTCTCATGGATCTACAGTTGCAGGAGGTGTGCAGGACTCCCAGTTGAAAATGCCCTCTACGGGGGTTTCTGGGGGCGGAGTTGCCTGTGATCCGCTGGTCAGCTTTGCTCCTGAGAGGGCAAGGCTTTTGGGTTTGGGTTTCTCGGCTTCGGTCATAGTGACCATTTTCCATTCCAGGTGGCCTAGTACGTTGAAGGCCTATGATAGGCATTGGGTCCATTTTCTCAGCTGGTGTGGTGTGGCCGGTGTCCCCCCCCCCCCAAGGTCGTGGTGTCCCGGGAGTGTTGCAGCATCGCCTCAATAAAAGGTTGGTGGTGAGGGATTTTGTAAAACCTGAAGGTGTCTCCCTAACTAGTCCCTGGGGATATGCCATCCAGGTGGCCAGGACACAGCCATCGCTATTGGATCCAGTTTCTGGAGGTGGACCAGTGAGGGAGGATCACCTGGATGGGGGGTTCTCAGGTAGTGGAAGTGGGACATCGACGGGTGAGATGCGGTATCCCCAGGGCCGGTCTTTGTGTGAGGCAGCTCAGGCGGCTGCCTGACGTCAGGCAGCATCTAGGGGGCGCCGAACCAGCAGTCCACGGCGCTGGTCCACATTTGCAAGGGTGCCGGCCAGCCTGAGTGGCGAGTGCGAGATTGCAGTCTGTCTGCATTGTTATTGCTCGAGCTTCGAGCCAGTGCTCCTGCAAAGCCAGGCTGCAAGCATCAGCCAGCCACAATAATTTTTTATATACTGGACGCACACATAGCTGGATGGGATAAGAGGTGAGTGGGGTTGGAGGTCAGGGATCCCATGCGGACCCTGCGCGTGCAGTTTACTAGGCACTGCCTCGGCGGGCAGGGGGCCTTCTTGTGTGCCTCCACCTCCCTCCCCCATTTCCTGCTCCAGCATTATAATAGTTTCGTGCTGGGCAGGATGGCACAGAAGGCAAGCTCCTTGTTTCCCGACCATGTTAATATGCAAGAGCACATGGGGAGGCAGGCCCAGTGGCTATTATCCTAGTAGTCCATTGGGTTAACATGTGAGCACTATGGAAGGCGCTAAAGCGCCTGAACTGTGTCTACTTCACAGCAATTTCGCCTGGGAAGTTAGAGAGCTTTATTTTGCGGCGTGGCGAGGGTTATCTTATTACCAGCTGGTTTTCCACTTCAAAGCATTTTTGGGCTGTGTGGCCAGAAAGCAGGGCGGCAATAAACTGTCTAATGACAGTAATTTGTTTGATTGAAATGAAAGAGTTGGTCACGCGGGAGCAAGCCGTCCTAGTAACAGCATTTTAATTTTGAAATGTTTTGCATTTATACAGCGCAAAGCCCTCATGCATCAGGGTGCTATGATCCAGTTACATGTGTTTCCCATAAGCAATGGAAAGTGCTTAGATTGAATCCTTAGCTATGATCCAGTTACATGTGTATCCCATAAGCAATGGAAAGTGCTTAGATTGAATCCTTAGCTATGATCCAGTTACATGTGTATCCCATAAGCAATGGAAAGTGCTTAGATTGAATCCTTAGCTATGATCCAGTTACATGTGTATCCCATAAGCAATGGAAAGTGCTTAGATTGAATCCTTAGCTATGATCCGGTTACATGTGTATCCCATAAGCAATGGAAAGTGCTTAGATTGAATCCTTAGCTATGATCCAGTTACATGTGTATCCCATAAGCAATGGAAAGTGCTTAGATTGAATCCTTAGCTATGATCCAGTTACATGTGTATCCCATAAGCAATGGAAAGTGCTTAGATTGAATCCTTAGCTATGATCCAGTTACATGTGTATCCCATAAGCAATGGAAAGTGCTTAGATTGAATCCTTAGCTAGCATCCAGTTACATGTGTATCCCATAAGCAATGGAAAGTGCTTAGATTGAATCCTTAGCTATGATCCAGTTACATGTGTATCCCATAAGCAATGGAAAGTGCTTAGATTGAATCCTTAGCTATGATCCAGTTACATGTGTATCCCATAAGCAATGGAAAGTGCTTAGATTGAATCCTTAGCTATGATCCAGTTACATGTGTATCCCATAAGCAATGGAAAGTGCTTAGATTGAATCCTTAGCTATGATCCGGTTACATGTGTATCCCATAAGCAATGGAAAGTGCTTAGATTGAATCCTTAGCTATGATCCAGTTACATGTGTATCCCATAAGCAATGGAAAGTGCTTAGATTGAATCCTTAGCTAGCATCCAGTTACATGTGTATCCCATAAGCAATGGAAAGTGCTTAGATTGAATCCTTAGCTATGATCCAGTTACATGTGTATCCCATAAGCAATGGAAAGTGCTTAGATTGAATCCTTAGCTATGATCCAGTTACATGTGTATCCCATAAGCAATGGAAAGTGCTTAGATTGAATCCTTAGCTATGATCCGGTTACATGTGTATCCCATAAGCAATGGAAAGTGCTTAGATTGAATCCTTAGCTATGATCCAGTTACATGTGTATCCCGTAAGCAATGGAAAGTGCTTAGATTGAATCCTTAGCTATGATCCGGTTACATGTGTATCCCATAAGCAATGGAAAGTGCTTAGATTGAATCCTTAGCTATGATCCAGTTACATGTGTATCCCATAAGCAATGGAAAGTGCTTAGATTGAATCCTTAGCTATGATCCGGTTACATGTGTATCCCATAAGCAATGGAAAGTGCTTAGATTGAATCCTTAGCTATGATCCAGTTACATGTGTATCCCGTAAGCAATGGAAAGTGCTTAGATTGAATCCTTAGCTATGATCCAGTTACATGTGTATCCCATAAGCAATGGAAAGTGCTTAGATTGAATCCTTAGCTATGATCCAGTTACATGTGTATCCCATAAGCAATGGAAAGTGCTTAGATTGAATCCTTAGCTATGATCCGGTTACATGTGTATCCCATAAGCAATGGAAAGTGCTTAGATTGAATCCTTAGCTATGATCCGGTTACATGTGTATCCCATAAGCAATGGAAAGTGCTTAGATTGAATCCTTAGCTGTGATCCGGTTACATGTGTATCCCATAAGCAATGGAAAGTGCTTAGATTGAATCCTTAGCTGTGATCCAGTTACATGTGTATCCCATAAGCAATGGAAAGTGCTTAGATTGAATCCTTAGCTATGATCCAGTTACATGTGTATCCCATAAGCAATGGAAAGTGCTTAGATTGAATCCTTAGCTATGATCCAGTTACATGTGTATCCCATAAGCAATGGAAAGTGCTTAGATTGAATCCTTAGCTATGATCCAGTTACATGTGTATCCCATAAGCAATGGAAAGTGCTTAGATTGAATCCTTAGCTATGATCCAGTTACATGTGTATCCCATAAGCAATGGAAAGTGCTTAGATTGAATCCTTAGCTATGATCCACTTACATGTGTATCCCATAAGCAATGGAAAGTGCTTAGATTGAATCCTTAGCTATGATCCGGTTACATGTGTATCCCATAAGCAATGGAAAGTGCTTAGATTGAATCCTTAGCTATGATCCAGTTACATGTGTATCCCATAAGCAATGGAAAGTGCTTAGATTGAATCCTTAGCTATGATCCGGTTACATGTGTATCCCATAAGCAATGGAAAGTGCTTAGATTGAATCCTTAGCTGTGATCCGGTTACATGTGTATCCCATAAGCAATGGAAAGTGCTTAGATTGAATCCTTAGCTATGATCCAGTTACATGTGTATCCCATAAGCAATGGAAAGTGCTTAGATTGAATCCTTAGCTATGATCCAGTTACATGTGTATCCCATAAGCAATGGAAAGTGCTTAGATTGAATCCTTAGCTATGATCCAGTTACATGTGTATCCCATAAGCAATGGAAAGTGCTTAGATTGAATCCTTAGCTATGATCCAGTTACATGTGTATCCCATAAGCAATGGAAAGTGCTTAGATTGAATCCTTAGCTATGATCCAGTTACATGTGTATCCCATAAGCAATGGAAAGTGCTTAGATTGAATCCTTAGCTAGCATCCAGTTACATGTGTATCCCATAAGCAATGGAAAGTGCTTAGATTGAATCCTTAGCTATGATCCAGTTACATGTGTATCCCATAAGCAATGGAAAGTGCTTAGATTGAATCCTTAGCTATGATCCAGTTACATGTGTATCCCATAAGCAATGGAAAGTGCTTAGATTGAATCCTTAGCTATGATCCGGTTACATGTGTATCCCATAAGCAATGGAAAGTGCTTAGATTGAATCCTTAGCTATGATCCAGTTACATGTGTATCCCATAAGCAATGGAAAGTGCTTAGATTGAATCCTTAGCTATGATCCAGTTACATGTGTATCCCATAAGCAATGGAAAGTGCTTAGATTGAATCCTTAGCTATGATCCAGTTACATGTGTATCCCATAAGCAATGGAAAGTGCTTAGATTGAATCCTTAGCTATGATCCAGTTACATGTGTATCCCATAAGCAATGGAAAGTGCTTAGATTGAATCCTTAGCTATGATCCAGTTACATGTGTATCCCATAAGCAATGGAAAGTGCTTAGATTGAATCCTTAGCTATGATCCAGTTACATGTGTATCCCATAAGCAATGGAAAGTGCTTAGATTGAATCCTTAGCTATGATCCGGTTACATGTGTATCCCATAAGCAATGGAAAGTGCTTAGATTGAATCCTTAGCTATGATCCAGTTACATGTGTATCCCATAAGCAATGGAAAGTGCTTAGATTGAATCCTTAGCTATGATCCGGTTACATGTGTATCCCATAAGCAATGGAAAGTGCTTAGATTGAATCCTTAGCTATGATCCAGTTACATGTGTATCCCATAAGCAATGGAAAGTGCTTAGATTGAATCCTTAGCTATGATCCAGTTACATGTGTATCCCATAAGCAATGGAAAGTGCTTAGATTGAATCCTTAGCTATGATCCAGTTACATGTGTATCCCATAAGCAATGGAAAGTGCTTAGATTGAATCCTTAGCTATGATCCAGTTACATGTGTATCCCATAAGCAATGGAAAGTGCTTAGATTGAATCCTTAGCTATGATCCAGTTACATGTGTATCCCATAAGCAATGGAAAGTGCTTAGATTGAATCCTTAGCTATGATCCGGTTACATGTGTATCCCATAAGCAATGGAAAGTGCTTAGATTGAATCCTTAGCTATGATCCAGTTACATGTGTATCCCATAAGCAATGGAAAGTGCTTAGATTGAATCCTTAGCTATGATCCAGTTACATGTGTATCCCATAAGCAATGGAAAGTGCTTAGATTGAATCCTTAGCTATGATCCGGTTACATGTGTATCCCATAAGCAATGGAAAGTGCTTAGATTGAATCCTTAGCTGTGATCCGGTTACATGTGTATCCCATAAGCAATGGAAAGTGCTTAGATTGAATCCTTAGCTATGATCCAGTTACATGTGTATCCCATAAGCAATGGAAAGTGCTTAGATTGAATCCTTAGCTATGATCCAGTTACATGTGTATCCCATAAGCAATGGAAAGTGCTTAGATTGAATCCTTAGCTATGATCCAGTTACATGTGTATCCCATAAGCAATGGAAAGTGCTTAGATTGAATCCTTAGCTATGATCCAGTTACATGTGTATCCCATAAGCAATGGAAAGTGCTTAGATTGAATCCTTAGCTATGATCCAGTTACATGTGTATCCCATAAGCAATGGAAAGTGCTTAGATTGAATCCTTAGCTAGCATCATGTTTTAGAGATCTATTTCGATGGGTAACACTATTGGATCTGCACTTGCACAATACTACCGTGCCATGCCATCAATGGGTGCGATTTAATGAGAATGAATGCAGTGTTACATTTGTGTGCTGAGTTTTGTTTAGGAGCAGCATAAATGGCAAAAAGCTAAAGCATGTGTGGCAGTGGGTTTTTAGCAGACGTCTCTGCTTATAATTAGATTACCTGCAACCCACATGTTAACTTTGGCAGTAGTGGGGAGGTAAATCTGGGCGAGCACGTCCATTCAGCCCCCGCATCTCGCATCATCCCATCATTGTGTAGACGCTCATCACCTCCACCATGGTTTCAGCCTACATGCAGGATGGGTGGGAGGGGCTGCGGGTTTGTATTTAGGGCATTTTGTTTGTTTCAGAGCAATTAAGGCCTTTTGTGTAACACGTTTTTGGCCCGGTGCTACAATCCGTCTCGGGAGGATAGCTCAGCGGCAACGTGCTCACCTTGGAAGCAGGACAACACGGAGGAACATGGGTTTGATCCCCGGGTCAGCGCTTAGAAACCTCTGGGTATTGAGCGTGTTATAAATAACATATATCATATCATATATCCATGCCCCGCAAATTGCATTGGCGAGTTATGATAGTTCGGGCTTCAATGAGCACTGACGAAGCGTGCACGGTTGTTGTTTGTAACGGGTACGCGTACCAAATAAATAAATAACAATCACATTGGGCAGCCAAGCACTTTCCTCTTCCACAACCGAGGAGTCGGCGCACCAAGTATTCACCTGCCTCTTGTGTTTCCTGCTAGCATGCGGAGTGCGGGAGGCAGAAGAGAGGATTGATTGGGGCTCGGCTTGGGCAGCCTCCCCTTCCTTGACCTGCTGTCCCGAAATTGCGTTGAATCGTGAAACGAATCAGAAGGCCCAGCCGCAGCCATACCCAGTGAGCCAGAGCTTGCTGACTTTGCCATTGGGGCACCGTGACCGGTCCGTGTAGCCCGCGGGTGCCGAGTGCTTGTGCCTTAAGTTCTGCCGATCAATAAGGTAAGTCAGTGTGCTGCTAATGCTGCAGCTAACCACTGTCGTGAACGTCCTGTGGTGATAACACGTGTAGGCTGAGGCCCAGCACATGTTGTGCCCCAATGTGTTATTACAAGTTATTTTCATCATACTATAAAACTTTTATAGTATGATGAAAATAACTTGTATCAATCTTCTGCAGATAGGAACCTGTTTTATAATTGCTTCCGAAGACTCCAGTAGATTACATCAGATAATGGAATCTTCCTGTACTATCTTTGTGGTAATTATACTCTCACAGGCCATGATTCTGCTCAGAATGCAGAGGTGAATATCAAATTCTGTAAATCTTTCCTTCTCACAACCATATTTACCAAGGATGTCGGCGCATATGAAGGAGGCAATTTAGGATTCAGGTGAGCCTTGGGATGAGGAATCCTGGACTTGTGTACATAGTCAACCATTCACTTTCACGTCGGCATGGCGCTTTCCTGAATAAAGGCTACTTGGAGGCATTTATTTATTTACATTTGTAAAGTGCACATCAGCCCTTGGGCATCGTGGTGCTGTAGCAGAGACCTTACTTAGTTGGGATGGTAGTACAGACAGAGCAGGCATTTGAGAACATCGTACAATATGCACTGAGGATAAGTTTCATGAAGCGGCAAATACAATGTGTCCCTTATTTACATTGGAACATGGATTAAGCACATCTTGAACAGGTTAATTAAACAGTTGGGTTTTAAGAACTTTGCGAAAGGTGGTGTAGAATGCTTCGTTTCTGAGGGCTGTAGGCAAGGTGTTCCGGTGTTTGGGTGCTAGATGTTGGAAGCTAGCCCCACCTGCTTTAGCTCTTTTGAAAGTGGGGACAACCACCATGTCGTAAAGGTGTGAACGGATCGGTCTGGTAGAAGTAATGGGAATGATCTTCTCAGCTGGGTAGCCAGGGGCACTCTGGAAGATGCATTTATGCGTGATGGCCATGGTTTTGAACAAGATGCGTTCTTTCACTGGGAGCCAATGTGCTTCCCTCCTGGTTTGAGAGAGGCGTTTCCTTTTGGGGATGCTAAGGGCGGCTCAAAGGCTGTTGTGTTGTGTAACTTGCAGCCTATGGAGGTTTTTAGTGGAGGTCCCCAACAGTAAGGCATTACCATAGTCAAGTTTTACCCCAGCTGTGGCTCTGGCTATTGCTAGGTGGTTGGTATTGGATAGGTAGGTTTTCACCACATTGATGATTTTAGTGGTGAATGCGGAGGCTGAGGCAACAGCACTCACCTGGCATGTCATGGATAAGGTTGAATCCCCCCAAAAAAACATGGGTTTTGACTGCTGGTGAGACTTTAATGGGTGTGTTGTCAATGATGAACGTCTGGTATTGCGAGTCGAGTTTATCAAGCATTTCTTTGGAGGCTACGAGGAGGATCTCGGTTTTGTCCCCGTTAAGACATAGTCCATTTGCTGACATCCATTTCTGAATGGCTGCGTAGATGTTATCGAGTGTGGCAGCATCTTGTGCATAGGAGCCAGTGAGGGGGAGTAGGACTTGGGTGTCGTCAGCATAGTTAGTGTAAACTATGCCTCGATCGTCTAAGTCCTTGAAGAGGGGAAGGATGACAATATTGTAGAGCGTGGGGGCTGTGCAAGAGCCTTGTGGGACACCACAGATTAGGGTGGTGGGGGATGCGCATACGTGGTCTGAGAAGACCCTCATGAGTCGCCCCTTGAGAAAGGATGTTATCCAAGCAGTGGCTTCAGTGGAGAAGTGAGCCGCATTTATAAGGTGTATGCACAGACTGGCATGATCCACAAGATCAAAGGCCGCTGACAAGTCCAGTAGGAGGAGAAGTGACAGTTGGCCTTTGTCAGCTAGGTTGCCCAATTGGATCTTAAGATCCAATAGGGCAGACTCAGTGCCATGTCCTGGTCTGAAGCCTAACTGCCTCTTGCCTAGGATGTTGTCAGATTCAAGGAACTGTTGAATTTGGGTGTGGGCAACTTTGCCCAATATTTTTAGAAGGAATGGGACCGTGGTGATTGGCCTGTAGTTATTTGGAGATTCAGGGTCAAGATTGGGCTTTTTGAGTAGTGGTCGCACCCATGCTTCTTTAAGGGTGGACGGGACTGAATTAGACTAAAACGAGGCATTGATGAAAGATGTCAGAAATGGTGCTAGGAACTCAATACAATCTTTAACTAAGGAGGCAGGGCAGGCAACCCCTTTGCAGTTAGATGGCTTGATTCTCTGGATGAAGTCCCGTACTTCTGACTCAATTACCCCCCTGAAGGAAATCCTCCCTTCCACCGTTAAACTCTATGATACAAACTTCAAGTTTATCAAAGAAAAAAGAGCACCCTTCTAATCTCTAAATTGCAAAGGGGTGCAGCAGCGTGCCAAGATGCAGGCATGTGGGCTGCGGCAGTTCGTGCACCTTAATGTAGTCCAGACATGATAATTGCACTTTGTACCCTATTTGGCGAATTGCTGGCTAAGTAGTGCATTTCTACAAAGCTTCTCAATTTTAACAACTTCTGCGCAGGTTTGTTTGTTTTGTTTGTTTTATTTGCTTATATAGCGCGCTGAACCCTGAGGTAAAAGGGAGCTTTATTTCTAGGTCATATATTTCTCCTTTTGCCAAATGACATTAGGCTCGTAGTTGGTGCCAATCCTGATTCCTGACTAATTATAATTTAAAAAAATAAGCAAATGAAAATCAAAATTAATTTAAAATGTTTAATACTATGTTTGAAAACTGCAAATATGGGTCTATGTATGCAGATTTCTCGTTTAGCGCTTAACATCACTGTGAGGACTTTGCTAAGCGCTATAGGGGAAGTGACTAAAGGGTGGTACTGGAAGTGACATTACGGGGTGGCACGAGGTTCCTTGCAATCCTCTTTCTGCAGACAGACCTTCCGGATACACGCTGTTTAAGCAGGATGTAAAGTCAAGGGTGTGGGGTCAGCTAAGAAGTCAAACAACAATATCTATTTGGGGGGCTGGCCTAGAGAGCATAAATAACAAGGGGGTGTTTAATACATTCAATGAACACGTACATTTGGTATTCAAATCAATGGCATCGGCCAATGCATCTCGCTGCGACTCCCAAAGCAGTGATGGCAGTGCAATTATCGAATCTAGTGGCCACTTGAGGGCACTTCCTCACAAATCATTGACTGCCCAGCCCTTCTAAAGAGGTGGTTATCTGGGCATGCCACCCCACTCTCTACAATTGATATGAGTTGCAGGGTGTTTGGTGGCAGCCTCTTGCTAAGTGGTGAGGGCTTATACGTTTGATGTTATTATCTTGAAATAGGGGGGTGATTTACTGCCGATTTGAATGCAGCCCCCTGGCAAAGGATCTATCCGATTCTGTGCTTTAATTTGCAAGGGCAAAGTCAAGAAAAGTTACTTTTTGAACACATAATACAGGTAACATGTCACCTAGTGTCTAATGTATGCATTTTCTATTGCGTTTGTATTTCCATCTGGTTCTTAATGAAGTGCCCTATTTAGGACATTTGTAACACATTTTTCTGGTTGTCATTTTTAGGAGCCGGGGTGGAGGGGGGCGCCAATGATGCTTCCCGCCTGGGGTGCTATCTGTTGTAAGACCGGCCCTGGGTATCCCCCTCCGCCTTTTCCCATCCTAACCTGTATGATATTCTGAAACACTGCCCCTCTTTTCCGTCCCGAACACTTTCACACACCACAGACAACAGACTATCACTGAGCCGTTTACCTGACTTGTCCCAACACAAGGGTCAGGCAATTGACCTGAATCACATACACCAGACGGCCCTTTCCCTTCCCCCAGGGATAAAAGGTGGAGCACAAGAGCACACTACGAGCAAGGCAGACTGTACGACGAGACAGCTATCCAGGCACAGCAGTTCAAGAGGAGGAGAAAGATGGCGCATACCGAGAGGGTGACAAGGAGAGAAGCGACCTCGCCCTTTCCGACCAAGGCCCGTGAAACCTCTGCAGAAGGAATGATAAGACTGCAAACAATAGCCATTGTGTGTGGCAGCAGATGTCAATGGTACACAAGACCCTCCTCCGCTGATAACCAACCTGCGAGAGACGCTTGTCTCTGGGGTACCAACCGTGACAGCCGATACGAAGAAAGCCAAGCGGTTCATCACAGCCGGTGAGTCGAGAGGAGAGTCGATAAGAAACTGAACTGTGTTGAACAGAAAGTTGCAAACTGCTAATTGAACTTTGAAAGCATAAAGAGCGATTGATGAGAAAAAGGGGAAAACCAGATGAAAGGGACCCAACACCACGTGGGTGTTTGGCAAGAGACTCTAGTTTGGTTCCCCAGCTTTGTTGAAACTACCGATTCCAGAAGGCCATAAGAATAGTGTCCAAGTGGTCATACAGTCGTCTAGGAAAATCTGCTGTACAGTCGCAAGTCTTTGACCAACAAGTAAAGGAAAGCCTAGGGTAACAAATTCTGCACGGTAAAATAAAAGATTGGCAAATAGTGAACCCGGAAGAGGGATGCCGATGAAAAGGGGCGAAGCCTAATGCCTCAAAGAACATTTTGTCTTTACAAGAGTGAACCTGTGAAATAGAGGTTCACAGTGAATTGTTTAAAAGGATATTGGGAATTGTGAATGTGAGGAAAGTCACAGTGAACTCGAACGAGGGATGCCGACAAAGGGGGGGCAAACTCTAAGTCCCGAAATCCAGTGTGTTGACAAAAGTGAACCCGGCACAGGGATGTCGACAGTGAACTGTACAAAAGACATGTTACAAAAGACATGTTACAGATAAGTTGCATTGAAAGCCATAGTGTTCCCGATCGAGGGAGGTGAACAGTCAAGTCAGATCTGAACCTGGAAGAGGGGGATCCAAGGGTGAAAAGCCAACACCCACCGACATGTGAGTGCAACAAATCAAAATACAAGAGGGGTCTGAGCCCAGAAGAGGGGAACCCGGGGGCGAAGAGCTATCACCCAAATTTAGGGAAGAGCTTTTGTTGAACTTTTTGTTTGATTATTTGAACTATCAGATCCTCGCAAGCAGGAGAGACAACGTCCGAAGATCCTGATATTAATAGGAACTTTCTAGGGATCTGCACACGGAAGAGGGGGATCCAGAGGTGAAAGACCTCACCCGATGTATCTTTGAAAAGAATCCCTTTGTTTATTATTTGAATACATCAGTCTTACGGTATCAAGAGACTTTTGATAGAAAAGAGACTTAACCACCGAGTGCCCTGATTGCTGAAAGTGGAACTGTTATCTCGAGCTGGGAAAGCTTGAGCGTGTGCTGTGCTAGTCCCACCTTGCCCCGTGCTGAAAACATGTGGTAGACCTCCAGTACTGCATCCTGACTTATCATTTGTGAAAACTTCCTTCTTTCTTAAGAACATTAGCCCACGCTTCTTTTTGTATTTAGCGTAAGGATGGGCAATAGGTTTTCCTTAGTATAGGCCCTTTTATTTTTGACACAATGCCACTAGGACTGCTGTATTATTTGATGGTCGAAACTTGCTCCCATCTTAAATTTATGTTTAGGTTAGGTTTTTTCCAACTTGCCTTTACAGTTTAATAAACTCCCTTGAACTGTGATCACTTGTGTCAGTCTATTCTTGATACTATGCCTTCGTTACAGCACTTTGTGGGCTCAGCGGGCTGCGTTGAAGACCCTGTTGGAGGGTTTTGGTGTTCCTCTGTTGGATTTGGGTCGGGTGGGCCAATTCATTAGGAGCCTGGTGTCTTCTAGGCCTCATGTGTGTTCGGGTTCCCTTCCTTGAGTTCTGCCCCTGGTTTTTAGTCTTTCTTCAGTCAGTTCCTTTTGAACCGATTGGCCTTGTGGATCTTAAACACCTTACAATCAAGACAGCCTTTCTGGATTGCCATCACCTCTGCGTGGCGGCTGGAGTAGATTGGGGATCTCCTGTGCAGTTCGCCCTTTCTTCGTGTCTTGCCTGACTGCTTGTTGTTGTGGTGTGACCCCCGGTTCTTGCCTAAAGTTGCCTGTAAGTTCCATCTGACCCAGGAAGTGGTCCTCCCCGCATTTTTTCCTGACCCTCTGCCCCTTGAGGGCTTGTTTTGGCACTCACTTGATGTGCGTCATATGGTCCTGGAGTGCCTGGCCAGAACTGAAACTATTCAGCATTCCAACAGTCTTCTGGTGACTTTTGGTGCGGCTGGTGCGGGGAGTAAGGCTTTGTTTCCATTAGTCGCTGGATCAAGTTGGTGATTTCTATGGCCTATTTGACCTCTGGTCTTTCTGTCCCTTTGGGTGTGCAGGGTTGTTCCACCAGGGGTAAGGCTGCTTCCGGGGCAGATGCTCAGGATGTTCCGTTGCATGAGATTTGCAGAGCCGCGAGCTGGGCAGACAGCAATCCCTTTATTACACATTACAGGCTTAATGTGGTCAGTTCTCGGGATGGTTCCTTTGGTGTGGGGCTGCTGTCTGTGGCCCAGCTGTGATATTCTGTTGTTCAATTGCTCATTAAACTTGGTATGTTTGCATTGATCCTGGGTGTCCTCTTGCTTCCTGCTTTCCATTGGGCCCTTACACTTGGTTTGGCTTGGGCATGCCTCATTGGTGAGTACTGGGATGAGGAAGAGGGAAGTGGGGGTAATGCTCAGATTACTCGCTGGTAATCGTCAATACTCCTAGTCCTACTCTTCATCGTCACAGTATTACTGACCATCTGCACCCTCACGTGGTGTGGAAGGGCCCAGTGTCTGTACAGGCTTGCTAAGTACTCGTGTATTATGGGTAACTGAAAGGTTATACCCCCGGAGGATCGGGGCCTCATTGGTGAGTACTGTGACTAGGAAGCGTAGGCCTAGGAGTAATGAAGATTACGGGTAAGTAATCTTAGCATTATACATTTTCTCTTCTTGTCATGTAAATGCTACAAGTATTTAATTTAAATCACTCTTGTTGTAGATTATTTAATCATATGATAATGTTTGCTTTCTCCAGACCTGAATACATTATTGGTGTGTCCTCATGTTCAGCAAAGAATACGGAGCAAAGGCTACAAAAGGTAAATAACTGCTGTGATATATGTATGCCTCTCTGCACACAATGTTCTTTGCTTCTGTCTCCCGACCTGGGTACCAGTGTCCTCCCTGTACTCTCTTCCCTTTGTTTACTCTTTTTCCTCCCCTTGTGCCCAGGGGTGGATTAGGGACCACAAATGCCCAGGAAAAAGTTGTTAAAGTGGCCCCATCTTGCACTCAGCAAAGAAGGATAGCAAGCAACCCAACCACTCAACAGAGAACAAGGAGAGCAAGCAACCACAACCCCTCGACCGAGAGCAAGAAGGACAGCAAGCAACGCCATCCCCTCAACAGAGCAAGAAGGATAGCAAGCAACCAGAACCACTCAACAGAGAGCAAGAAAGATAGCAAGCAACCCCAACCCTTCAACAGAGCATGAAGGATAGCAAGCAACCCCATCCCCTCAACAGAGAGCAAGAAGGATAGCAAGCCACCCAGCCCCTCAACAGAGAGCAAGAAGGATAGCAAGCAAACCCAACCCCTCAACGGAGAGCAAGAAGGATAGCAAGCAACCCCATCCCCTCAACAGAGAGCAAGAAGGATAGCAAGCAACCCCACCCCCTCAACAGAGAGCAAGAAAATTTGTAGGCAACCCCATCCCCTCAACAGAAAGCAAGGATAGCAACCTGAACCCCTCAACAGAGAGCAAGGATAGCAAGCAGCCCCAACTCATCAACAGAGCAAGAAGGATAGCAAACAACCCCAATCCCTCAACAGAGAGCAAGAAGGAAAGCAAGCAACCCCATCCCCTCAACAGATAGCAAGAAGGAAAGCAAGCAACTCCATCCCCTCAAAAGAGAGCAAGACAGATTGCAAGCAACCCCAACCCCTCAACAGAGAGCAACAACCCCTCAACAGAGAGCAAGGATAGAAAGCCACCCCAACCCCTCAACAGAGAGCAAGAAGGATAGAAAGCAACCCCAACCCTTCAACAGAGATCAAGAAGGATAGCAAGCAACCCCACCCCCTCAACAGAGAGCAAAAAGGAAAGCAAGCAACTCCATCCCCTCAAAAGAGAGCAAGACAGATAGCAAGCAACCCCATCCCCTCAACAGAGAGTAAGAAGGATAGCAAGCAACCCCATCCCCTCAACAGAGAGCAAGAAGGATAGCAAGCAACCCAACCCCTCAACAAAGAACAAGAAGGATAGAAACCAACCCCAACCCCTCAACAGAGAGCAAGAAGGATAGCAAGCAGTCCAGCCCCTCAACAGAGGGCATGGATGAGGGTAAACGTGTGGATTTTATAGTACGTTTACCTATAAACCGTGATTTAAAAAGTCACATTTTAAACTTTTTCAACATGTTTTAGGGGTCCTGTACATACACATTTTCCTTTCCATCCAATCAAAAGAAATGTAGAAATCCAAGAATCTCTGTTCTCCAACCCCCTTCACACCTTTCACAATCCATTGCTTAATAAGTTGACCTGGCAGCATTCAAAACCAGCCCCCTGGAAGTCCCCTGACCCCACCCCCCCATCCACACTGTACACAGAATAATGAACAGTTTACTTTTCAAGGGCAACCGTAGCATTCCACAATGAGGGTATGTGCCTTTTAGCATAGGCACAGGACCCGGTCTAATAATGGCGGGTACGAGGCAGATGTACAGGCGGTAGTATAGCTGTAGGGCACAGAGCAGGTACACCTTCACCCGCAGAGGCACATAACTCATCCTCATTGAATGTTTTAAGTGCCCAAGTATGGATACAAGAGACAGAGTGGCAGCAACAGGGAAAATAGACATACAATAGCATAAGTAGAGGATGTGGCAGCAACATGGAAAGTGCACATACCGTAGCATAAGTAGAAGATATGGGAGCAACATGGAAAGTGCACATACCGTACTCTCCGTTTATCTGACACTCTCTATCTCTCAGGCAAGGCTCTCCCTCCCCCCTAGCACTGCCACCTATCTTCTCAGTCATTTGGCCCATGAAGCGTGTGTCAGTGGACGCCTTTGCCTCTAGTTTCTCTGCTCCTCCTACTCCTGCAACTGACTCGCACTCTGACACATCCCTCTCTAACTTGCATCTTTCTATCTCCAACACTCTGGACATTCTTGCCTGTGTCATGAGAATCTGACTGAAGCCTACCTCCAAGTGCAACTCTTGGTATGATTCCGACCTCCGCATCCTGAAACGCAAGTGCAGGGTGGTTGAGAAGAAGTGGAGTGATTTGGGTGCATCCTCTGACAAACTGGTCTGCCTCCTGCTCCAAAGCAATACAGACTCTGTCATGTCCAAGAAGAGAGCACGCATTCAAGCCCATGTCTCTGTGGCCTCTAACAACACGGCCAAACTCTTTAAAATCTGCAAGGAACTGGCCAATCCTGTTGCAGTCTTTACATCTTCTATTCCCTCGCAGGCTCTCAGTACGGCTCTGGCTCTCACTTCTCAGCTAACTCTCAGGACATCCTGTCCTCTATCTTCTCTTCTTCTCCTTCTTCCTTTCTCGGCCCCCCTTTGGCCATCTCTCCCTCTCCTCCTTTGTCCTCTTTCTCTCTGACCACACCGGATGAGGTTTCTGTTGTGTTTTCCTGTTTCTGTGGGCTCGCCTCCATCTTTGTCCTCTGGTGGTTCATCTTCTGCTTCACTGGTCCCCCTCCTTGCAGTCTCTCGAGCTACAGATCCTGATTTAGCGTGACCTGCGTGTTTCTCTGGGTTGGTGGTTTAGAAGCTCCTCCCTTCAGAGGGGATGGATTTGGATCCCCCTCCTCGGGTGGTTCTGACCACCAACGCCAGTGGCTTGGGTGGGGGGCCACCCTGGGGTTTCTTTCTGCTCAAGAACAGTGGGGCAGGGAGGTTCTCCTTCGTTCCTCGAATTGGAGGGAGTTGGAGGCCATTCATCAGGCTCTCATGTGGTTTTGCAGGGCCAGTCTGTGTTTGTTCGGACGGACAATTCCTCTGGCAACAATCAAGGGGGTTCAGGGTCCAGAGCCCTGAAATCTCTGGCAGGTTTCATCATGGTTTTGGCCAAACAGCATTTGCTTTCCATGGAGGTGGTACACATTCGTGGGTGGAGAATGTGGTTTGCCGATCGTCTCGGTCAGGTGTTTCGGGCTGCCCAGATTTGATGTTGTCCAATCAGGTGTTTGCGGGTGTTTATTGCTCGTTCGGAACACCGGTGTTGGATCTGTTTGCTTCCCCCTCGTTGGGGAAGGTTCCCAGGTTTTGCTCTCGGTTCCTGTCATTTGGGGTGTGGTAGGTGGCCATCTTGAATATAGACTGGCCCCGGGGTCTCCAGTATGCTTTTCCCTCCTCATTTCCCAAGTGGTTCTGAAAATCCACTGGAGTTCTTCACTGGGGATCTTGGCCTTGCAGCGGGTGGTTTTGGTTGCTCATGGATCTACAGTTGCTGGAGGTGTGGAGGACTCCCAGTTGACCATGCCCTCTACGGGGGTTTCTGGGGGTGGGGTTTCCTGTGATCCGCTGGTCAGATTGGCTCCTGAGAGGACAAGTCCGATCTATGAAAGTGTCATCCAAACAGGTGCTCCCCTACTCCTCCAGAACCATCAAAGACCATATTGACACCCTCGCTCCAGCCTTGAGCGATTTCTGTAATCACTCTGTCGCCAGTGGAACTTTCCACTCTCCCCTTAAGCACTCCCTTGTGTACCTCCTCCTCAAGAAGCCCTCTGCCAATCCTACCCACCCGTGAAAACTATTGCCCAATCTCTATCACCCCACCCGTGCAAACTCTTGGAAAAGCTGGCCATCTCCCAGCTTACTCTCCACACTGAATCTGTTGGTTGTATCCATGACCATCAGTTTGGCTTCAGAGCTTCGATGGGCACGGAACCTGCTCTCCTGAGCACCCCTGAAGATCTGCTCTCTAACCTTGATTCCTGCAGTCCTTCTGTCTTCATCCTCCTTGATCTTTCCTCTGCTTTTGACAAGACCAGCCACGCCATCCTGATCAATTTTCTCTGTGAGAACCTGGGCATCACGGATCATGCCCTGGAGTGGCTGACCTCCTTCCTCTTGGATCAGTTTATGGAGCCGGTTTTATGCAACGTAAACAGCTTAAGAAAGTCCTTCCTTTTATTCCAGAAAGATTCCATGCTCAGATAGTTGCAGCCTGTGTTGATGGGATCCTGGATTATTGCAGTCCCGTCTACTTGGCGCAACCTTTTTTATTCAGCGCCTGCCAGTGCAACACAATGCAGCAGTGCACCTGGTTACACGCATTCCAGCAGGAGTAACCGGGGCTCGGGAATTTCTCCATTGGTTACCCATTGAAGCCTGGGTAACCAATGGTGCATCATGCCCGTGCTCTAAGTGGCAAGGGATGCTTAGCCATTCAGGAGAAACTGGAGAGAAATATCCCGCTATGCTCCTTAAGATCGTTAAACGCAGCTTTGTTGCAGATACCTAAATATAGGAAAGAACGTCTGCTTGGCCGATCCTTTTCAGTGACCGGGCCTACGCTTTGGAACTCGCTGCCTCTCGAGTTGAGGAAAATTGTGGAATTCCTATTTTTCAAAGAAAGACTCAAGACTTTTCTCTTCAGATAACATTTTTCTCTACTTAGCTCTGTTGCTTTCTGTCTGTTATTCCGGACGCTGGATCTCTAAGCACCATGATGTCTCTGGTGAAAGAGCGCTATACAAATAGCTGATTGATTGCACCGCCCCTCCCAGGTCCAACTCGGTTTCTTTGTCTCAGCCACCTCTCTCTTTACCTGTGAGGTTCCCCATGGCTCTATCCTCTCACCCTGGTTTTTCAACCTCTACCTGGCTCCTTTGGCCCACCTGATCTCTACCTTTCAGTGTTATGCGGATTACACTCAGCTTTCCTACAGGCTCTCCTCAGCCTCCTCTCTTCCCTCGGTCATTCCGGCTGTCTATCCCTGATTCAGGATTGGTGCACCTCCAACGCTCTCTGCCATAATGCCAGTAAGGTGGAGATCCTTCTCATTGGGACTCCTGCCCCCGCTTTCCCTCTCTCACTCTGGCCGCCCTCCTTGGGCACTCTTCCTTCGCCTTCCTGTGAGGAAAACAACCTTGGTGTTATCCGTGACTCCTCTCTCTTTCTCTCTTGACATCTCAGAAGTCGCCAAGAAGTCCCACTACCAGCTCCACCTCCTCAAAGGTACTCTTCCCTCTCTCCCTTTCCCCCAAAAGCTCACTGTCTCCAGAACCCTGGTTCTCTCTAGGCTGGACTACTGCAACAGTGTCTTTCTCAATCTGCCTTCCCCTACTCTCCGCCCTCTGCAACTAATCCAGAACAGGACTGCAGAATTTATCCCTGGCCTCAAGCCCAGGGACCGTATCTCTCCAGCCCTGAAATCTCTCCACTGGCTCTCGGTGGCTGCAAGGATCAAATGCAAGACCCTTTGCATTGTCCACAAGGCTTTATGGGGCCGGAACCCACACTACATCCAACGCCCCTTCCAAAATTCCTTCCTTCTTGAGCCCTTCGCTCAGCTACCTCCAACTCTCTAAGGGTTAGATGCTTCTCCAGACAGAGAGTGGTTCAATTTGGTAAATCAAAACCTAGATATGAAGGAAAATTGGGAGTTAATGGGAGAAAGAAAAAAACAGAAAAGAAAAGTAAGCACCAAGAATCAGAGTTTGCCTGGTTTATTAAGGCCAAGGTTTGTGCAGAGCTCTTGTTGTTAATGGATCTTAACATTGTCTCACCATCATTTTGATATAAAGTGGCTTTGCGTGCTTGTGTCCAATTTCTGTATTTGGTTTTAATTGATTTGAGAGCAATCAATCTTTGGTTTGCGGGCAGCTGCTAAGCTATTTTTTTGTCACGCCGATAAAAGGTTTTTCTTTCTTTTAATAGAGGATCATAGATGGGATTATTTTTAAATCGCTTTTTAGTCCTTTGCTAGATGTATTTTTATAGAGTTGTAGCAATCGCTGTATTGAAAACCCTAATTCGTGCAGCGGTTTGTAGAATTGTTTAATACAGCTATCAGCTTCCCAGAGAGGCTTCGTACCATCGAAATCTATTTTGGCAATTGAGTGTTACGGTGCCTCGTCATTTATTAGGGGGACATTTATTCAGTGGTGATTGCGCGGTACATTTTAGAGTCAACATTTCATGATCACTTTCTCTTTGTTGTTTTATTTGAAAGTGTTCTGCCTGTGTGACAAGCTTAGGCTCTACATATATGTAGTCAATAATTGCTTTGAGAGAGCCTCTCCTCCATTTGTATCGCGGAGGGATATTACCAGGTATGGCACCGTTTGCCATGATCATGTTTCTTGTCTGTGTAAAGCTGTTCCATAGTGAAAGCCTAGTGCCGTGCTGTTCTGATTTTAGCTAGACAATGTAGGTTTAAATCTCCAACAAAAATCGTATGAGATATAGTTGGAGCAAGAGTAATCAAATCAAATAGCATATTTACGTCTTTAAAGAATTGTTAATTGGTTATGCCTATTGGGTTCCAGTAAATATAAATTTATGTGATGTTATCACTCTTAATTTTTATTTTAACCATTTGCATGAATAAGTTCGGCCTGCCCTTGGTAGCTCGCTTGCCTTCATGCAATAGTATCTTATGATTATTCCAAGACGCAGTTTCTGTAAGCCACGTTTCTGGAAGAGTGACTATGCCATAGATTTCTAGTAGATTGTGCTGGCGAGCCCTATGTTGATTGGTAAATGGTTCTTCATGTAATGTTCCACGTTATTAGTGACAGTCGATATTTGATCATCCTGTAATATTTCAAACCCCAAAGCAAATAGTTCCGCTTTGGCTAGCCAAATTGTATTAAGAACTAATCTTGTACGAATCCACAATCTCTATGCTGACACATTATTTTCATTCACAAATTCTATTTGGTCTATGTCTTCTGAACTAATGTCTTCCAGGCTGAGTATATCAGCAAATATTGCTCATATACTTGATCTATTCAGATTATAGCTAGCGTGAGGTGCAGCACGACATCTTATAATAAGAGGGTAGTGTTGGCTAGATTTGGGTTTAATGTGTTGATTTACTTGTGTGTTATTCCTATTCTTAGTTAGGCTCATTAGTCACATGTGGAGTTGTTGCCACCCTCTGCATGGTTATTTGAGAATTCATCAGATGTATTTTGCTTTTTGTCATCTGAAAGTCGTGTGTACACTTTATTAGATTTGATTGAAATTCTGAATGACTTGTTGTGTGGCCATATATCTCTCAACAGCATTTCTGATTTCTTCTTCTCTATCTTCAGTGCTGTGTTGAATAGTTTCTGGCAAAGGGCCATCTGTCCTAGCTACCAAGCACAACTTATTAGTTGAGTTTTTTTACAGATATGATTGGCAGTCTTTGATTTATTTGTTGATCTTTTTGCAAAAGATTTTTATTATGATTGTACTGGAGCTCACAATTATCATTTATTTCACTTAGCTTGTACTGATTTTTAGATAAAGGAGTGATTAACTTGAATATAAGGGCTCTAGTCCATACTCCAGTCTCAAGGCCTCCACTGGCAGTCCCTTCGGCATGTTCATTATAGACCGAAGAATTTCGCCTTCCAGTTTGGGTAACCACCTGATTTCCTTTTCTGGCAGTGTCTCAAGTGTGTACAGTATCCCCAAGTGCTAGTGGCAGTCTTTGATTTATTTGTTGATCTTTTTGCAAAAGATTTTTATTATGATTGTACTGGGGATCACAATTATCATTTATTTCACTGAGCTTGTGTTCAGAATTACAAAGTGGCGGTTGTATTTTTTTGTGATGCCATACACATATATACTGCTTTTCTAATTTCAACACGTCTGTCTTCAATATATTGATTTTGTAATTCTTGTAAATATGTTTCTGGACTAAGTTCAGACTCATGTTGAGTAGTCACTTTCATTTCACTAGCACCTTTCCGTTTGATATCATCTTTTTCGTGCTCAGTTACTGCCGAGATTAACTCGTCAAGTGGAGCATAAAATAAGCCAGAAATTATGTTGCGACTCTTGAGATCTTTTTTTGCTTGAGTAATTTGGGAGAATTGTTTTAAGTACTGCAGCCAACACTTTGGTGGTGTTTTTCTTGGGTAAAGTAATCAACTTAAAGAATTGTTTTGTTGCAGAACTTCCAGCCATGTCTGGCATTTTTGTATTATTTTTCTTTTTTCTTGTTTCAATTGCTTTCCATTTTTTTCGCTTTTGTTCTTATTTCGCCAGTGTAAACATTGACAGGGTAATTCATAGAATCCAGCGCACAAGTAGCGCACGCGGCTGGCGCACAGCGTGCGCCTGCGATAGTCTGCGCCAGGCACGTGCGCTAAAACTGATTTCCGCGCACAGCGTATTCATGGATTTCATGCTCCCAAACCAGCCGTGGCGCAGAGAATCGCAGCGAGCCTGCAGCAGCGCCAGTAACGCCCCCAAGAACGCCCTCGCGCAAGGAAAAGCCATCAAAATCGCTAAATCATCGCTAAGGGCTGCGCTAACCCTGGACCACTTCACAGGGCAGGCAAACAAGGAAAGCAAAGCGGGCAATCTTCAAATCAGGAGTACGCGGGAAGTTCTACACGCGACTAGGCAGGGAACGTGAATTACAGGGGTACGTGGGAATTATCACACGCGAACAGCCAGGGAACGCGTATTACAGGGGTACGCGTGAAGTAGAACACGCGATAGGCCAGGGAACGTGTATTACAGGGGTACGCGTGAAGTAGAACACGCGATAGGCCAGGGAACATGTATTACAGGGGTACGCGGGAATTATCACACGCGAACAGCCAGGGTGCGTGTATTACAGGGGTAGCGGGAAGTTCAACACGCGATTGGCCAGGGAACGCGTATTACAGGGGTACGCGTGAAGTAGAACACGCGATAGGCCAGGGAACGTGTATTACAGGGGTACGCGGGAATCATCACACGCGAACAGCCAGGGTGCGTGTATTACAGGGGTAGCGGGAAGTTCAACACGCGATTGGCCAGGGTACGTGTATTACAGGGGTACGCGGGAATTATCACACGCGAACAGCCAGGGTGCGTGTATTACAGGGGTAGCGGGAAGTTCAACACGCGATTGGCCAGGGAACGTGTATTACAGGGGTACGCGTGAAGTAGAACACGCGATAGGCCAGGGAACGTGTATTACAGGGGTACGCGGGAATTATCACACGCGAATAGGCTGGGTGGGCCCTCACAGGTGTACCCTGTACACCCTCCACGGCCCCTGCAGGCAGCCCACAAAACAGGGGACTACCCTGCACACCTGATCATGTCCCCCTGCACCCCCATCCACCAGGGGCACCCTCCACCAGGCCCCCACCCATGTCTCCCACCACCCCCACCCCCCAGCAGTGCAGGGGCACCTGCCAGCAGGCCCCCACCCATGTCTCCCACCACCCCCACCCCCCATCCACCAGGGGCACCCTCCACCAGGCCCCCACCCATGTCTCCCACCACCCCCACCCACCAGCACTGTGGGGCACGTGGCCAGCAGGCAGTCAGGCAGCAGCAGATGGCAGGTGGGAGCGTGCTCAGGGCTCTGGGGGACTGTAATTTGGCCTCCTGGCCAGGAGCGTGGTCTTTCGTGTTTGAACGCGTGGACAGCCTGATAGGGAGTGATTTTGCACGTGAAAATCCCACACTCAGCGAATCGCGCGAAAACCCGTCACCAGCATATGTGCGTCTATAGTTACCTGCACGTGCAGTGTCAAAGCGTGTGATTGGTGAAAATGGATCTACACGCAGGTGTGACAAAGCGTGTGATTGGTGAAAATGGATCTACACGCAGGAGTGACAAAGCGTGTGATTGGTGAAAAGTGAGCTACACGCAGGAGTGTCAAAGCGTGTGATTGGAGAAAAAGGATCCACACGCAGAAGTGACAAAGCGTGTGATTGGTGAACATGGGCCAAGCACGTACACGCCGTAAGTGACGCTGTACGTGTGGGCCTGTATATAAGGTAGTGTAGAACACCATTTCCTTGTACGTGCTTTTCGTGGAGAGCGAGTGGGTGAATTCTGTACTTCTTGTCGTTTCACACGCGATTTACTTCACGGCGTTTCCAGTTCGTACTCCCTGTTACCTCTGACAGCTTTTTCTCTTTTTCCTCTTGTACTGGTTTACCTGGGCCTGTTCCCTCAAACAGTGTCCCCTTCTACTGTTGTCCTGTCTCCTCAGACAGCGTACACATCTTCTTTTGGCGGGGGTGTTGCCAACCAAACGCGCTCATTTTTCACGCTCTTTTACCTGGCAGACGGTGAGTCACGCACGTATCTAACTTCTGTGCTTGCCCCGTGTGTAGCCTACCCCTTCAGAGGTCATTCTAGGCTGCGTGTGACACGCATACGTTCATTTAAGTGTTACTGGATGCCACAGCGTAGTGCAGGGTTTTCCATCAGCACACGTGGTCTAGGAGGGGTATTGTGCACGTTCCTTAACTTTTTTGGGGTGCCTGTGCGTTGCGTGACCCGTCATCTTTCCCCAGGGGTGTCATATAGCCTTGCCACTGCACTAGGGTACGAATACCATCTGGTACCCAACCCCTTTGACACCCAATTGCCCAGGACAATTGTGCACACCGACTCCCATACGCACAATAACATCAGTGCCATGGTTGGGAGGCGTGCAAGCCGTAAGGGTGGCAAAGGTGGCCGAGCCACACGTGGTGGCCGTGGAGGATCCACTAGGGGATGTGGTTGTGACTTGCAGGGTGCCCCTGTCCCCCCCAGTCTGGAGGACCAGTCAGGGACACCCATGCCCCCCCCCCCCAGTTGAGGGTCATGTGGCTGATACCAACCCTGATCAGCCCTTGTCGGACCAGCCCATTGTGGCACCAGACCTGTCCGAGGGTGATCCCATCGCTGACATCCAGGTCAGCAGGTCCACTGCACGTGCACCGGTGCACATTGGTGTCATCAGGGCACGCGCATCTATGCCAGATAGGTCATCTGCTGGCCCCCATAGCCAGGATGTGGCTCCATCCACCCCACCTCTCATACACCCTGCCAAGACTGTGTCGGTCCTAGTTCATGCACCTCAGATCAGGCCTGACCCCATCCCTCTACCCCCAATGCCTGCACCTACTCCCATGCTGAGTGTGCAATCCCACACACCCAGTACTGAGTCCACCACGGCTCCTGCCCCTAGTGTCCACAGCGGCGTAGGACACTCTGGATCCCCACCCCCTTCCAAGCGCAAGAGGAAGAGTGCACGTCCGGCACAGGCTGATGCCCCAGGCACGGCTGCACAGTCCGGCCCATCAAGGAAGCCAAGCTTCACAGACGCCGAACTGAATGCACTTGTTCAGTATGTGTCAGATCATGATAGGGAAATGGTCATCGTTGCAGGGTCCAAGACCACACATGCCAGACGCCAGGCACACTGACCATTGCTGACAGAATAAGTGCCCTTGGAGTAGTGAGGCGCACAGCTAGTGATTGCCAGAAGCGCTGGAATGACCTTAAGCGCAGGGCAAAGGATAAGCTGGCCTCAAGTCATGCCGCAACCTTGGTGACTGGAGGTGGGTCCCCAGCACAGGAAATAGAACTCACACCACACGAGTCTGTAGCTGGATCCTACGTCACCGAGGGACAACTCCAAGGTGTGGGAGATCTCCCTGATTACGAGGCATCATCCGGTGAGTGCACATGCATGTGTGTATTATCCATGTGCATGGTGTGTGTGTGAAGCATTCATGTTGGGTGCCTGTCAAGGGGGTGTGTGGCAGAGTTGATAGTGGCACCCATGTGCCTCATCCAGTATGTTCAGTGCAACACCATCTGCCCACAGCACTATCCCTACTGGCAACAGTGCACATATGGCCCTACACCATGGAAGTTGCCCTTGAATTGTCATTTTGTCACTACATTGTTGCTCATACTCCCCTGTCTATTCATCTGATGTCTTACATACCATTCCTATACTTTCCCCCAGCCATTCAAGTTTCATCTTCACATGCCTGACATGCAATGATACCACATGCTAATGCGTCCTCTGTATATAAATGCCAACCAACATGCTGTCATACTGTGGATGTTGCCTTGACATCCACCTCCTACCTGTGTGCTTTGGTACCGTCTGGTTTCGAGCCCCATTCCCTCACACTCCATGCTGCTCTTCATGGTCTATCTTCCCTGACTTCTACAGTTCAGACCATCGTGCCCTACTCACGACACCTGCTTGCTAACAGTCAAATGAGGGCACCCTGCCCTCCAATGCGACCCACCCTATTGCTGACAAGTGCATCTGAGCCTACTCAAAGCTAACTCTCACTGACATCTGCTCATACATGCCTTTGCCTGTCCCATAGACCCTTCACATGGTCCCTGTCCTCTCTCCTTGCTCCTCTTCCACCATCAATGGTGGGACCCGTTGGGGTGTACTCCTGGCCTCCTTCCAATCCTCAGAGGCCACAATTGATGTGCATGGTAATGGGAGCATCTCAGTCCAAGGCCCTTAGGCCAACCTCATTCTCCTTGAGAAATGCTACCCACATCTCATCAACTTCCTTTCCTCTCCTGCTGTCCCCCCTCCTCTCTCCTCATCAATCCTGCACTGCCTCCCTGCACCCTCCCATGATCATTCTCCGCCTCCCACTCCAACTCCTACACATGCTGCACCTCTGATCTCTAGCACTCCCCGTAAGTCCTACAAGGCTGTCAACCTCCTCCACAATTACACTCCTTTCACTGCGGCTGCATCAGGCATTCCTCCGATATCTGTCACTTACATGAGGTTATGCACCTTGACATCCTTGGTCTCATGGAAACATGTCTGACGGCCAGCTCTGTCTGCATCCTTCACACACTCCTACCTGATGTTCAGGAGACCCTCTCCTTGGCCCGCCACTACTGTGCAGGGGGGGTGTGCCCTTGGCTTCCCTGAGGGTATTCCTGCCACTGTCACTCCTACTTAGACCTACTCCACTCTGGAATGGCTTGTGTGACGTCTCTCTCTACCACACCTTGACATTCACAAACTGTGCGTACTGTGTCTGGGAAAACTGGTCAAATGTACTACTTCCTTTCTGAGTGTCCTCACCTCTCCTCCTCACTCATGTCCCCAGACACAGAAATCCTCTTCCTTGGTGCTGTACGCATCCACCTGCATGCTTGTTGACCCCCCCACGTGACCTTTCTGTGACCTCAGCAACTCCCTCTCACCCTCTAGACTCCCGTCTGTCCCTACTCATTCTGCAGGGCACACTCTTGATGCTCTGATCTCATCTGACTTTCCCCTCTCCGTCCATCTCTGCACTCCTCTCGCCTGGAGTGATCACATTCTCCTCTCCTCCCAGCTCACCCTCACCACCCCACAGGCAAAGCCACCCTCACCACTGTCACACACCTTCTTGGTATTCCAACCCATGAAGTGTGTGTCAGTCGAGGCTTATGCTGCCAAAATCTCCCCCCCATCCAGCTCCCCCTTAGGCTCACTCCCATCCTGACAGGGCCCACTCCATGCTCCACTCTATGTCAGGTACACTGGATGTCTTTGCCACGGTCATGACCACCTGTCTGAAGCCCCATGCCAATGCAGAGTCCTGGCATGACTCGTATCTTGTGAACCCAAACCACAGGTGCCGGGTGGCAGAGAGGGAATGTCCTGCATCATGCTCATCCTCTGGCAAACTGGCCTGCCACATGCTCCAAAGGCAATAGCGCCTCACCCTTTTCACCAAGATGAGATCCCCAATCCAAGGGCACACATCTGCGGCATGTGACAACTCTGCAGGACACATAGAAATCTGCAAGGACCTTGCCGAGCCAGATGCAGTGTGTACCTCCCCTGTCCCCTCCGAGCCCACAGCACTGCATGATTGTCTCTGTACCCCTATAGGCCACCCCCCCAGCACTTGTCTGCGCCTAACACCATCTGCCCTTGACGTTAAGTCCTACTTACCTTGTACAGCACTTCCAGCCGCCACTTCCCCTTGCACTTCATTGTGCCACCCACCCCTGCACTTGCGTGACATGAATGACACCAGCACCAGTAGGATTGTTGACTGGCATCCCCTTCTGCCCCACCACCCCTCAGTACTCCGCTGTACCTTCATACATTTCTGGACCGGTGCTTCACGAATGCTATATGATTCCTTTACAGGTGATGGGGAGGTGGAATCTCATTGTTTACTGCATTTTGTTGATGTAGACAAGGCACTGTGCATCGTGGCCAATTTGGACTAGCAGATCCATGTACAACATGTTAACTTATTGATGTGATGATGCAATGTCAGGACCAGAGTGGTTGAAATCCAAAAAAGTTGCCCTCCTCTCCCTCTTCACTTGGTGGCTATGTCACATGCCATGTGTGTGATGGCATGTGCCTTTGACATGGCAATCACCGGCCAATGTGTGATGGCAGTGCTAGGCAGCATGGTGAGCAGGCGTTGCTCTCCAATCTGTACATTGTATGCCCTGAGCCTCCCCTACAGACCCAGTGATGGTGAATGCATAGGAGGTCTCCCAGTCATGTGGGACATGTGTCGTAGAACTACTGCCTCTGTTGTTCATCAGCCCTTGTTGCATGCCATGGTGCTAATGCCTGTTTCCATTTTTCTCTTTCATGTCTTTGCAGGGGACGAAGCACTTGTTGATGCTGGGGATGTGGTGGTTGAGCCGTCCCAGGAGGGCAACCCGGGCCGACCTTCCACAAGTGAGGGACGTGGTGTGTTTGTGGGTGAAAACCCACAAGTGCTGCAGGTCGTGCTGTCGAGGGGTGTCTCTGGGGGTTCCTCCCCCGAGCAGTATTCAGGTGTAGACTCGGAGGATGACACCTATGTGCAGTCGCAGGTGAGTGTTCTTGGGAGAGAATCTCCTCTGTCCGACCCACCTGCAGCCGGGCCATTGCCCTCAATGGGGATGTCAGTGTCGGCAGCTCAGCCTCCGGTGGTTACGGATGCAGGGCCACACCACACAATCTCTGATCCTGTTCCTGGGGCTGCAGATCAGAGAGGGAATGCAGTCCTGCAGCCTGAGGCCTTGCCGGCACAGCAAGGCGCAGTCCGCCTTGCCCCAGGCAGGTGTGGTGCCCGTCAACGTGGTGGCCGTATGCCACCTGGCAATACCGCTTGGGAGCAATCCATCTACGGTATGGCCACCCAACAGGCAGCATCATCCGAGATGATTGCACAGGCCATGGATAGGGTGGCCACTTCCATTGTCCCCCCAGAAAGGCTGATGGAGCGACTGGAGCAGGCTACAGAGTCCATCTGCCAGGCACACAGGGAGGACATGTTGGCGTCCAACATGGACAGGCGGGCGGCACTGGCGACTCTGCGGGAATCACTTTCCATGGAGTCCCAGCGCCACAGGGAAGGCCTGAGGGAAGAATTCCATCACCTCAGGTCGACCCTGTTAGAGCTTGAGGCTTCATCCCATAGAAGGACAGAGGAGCAGCTGGAGCGTCTGACACGGACGCTCTCGGCCGAGATGCAGGCAACTCGTGCGGAGGTCAGGTCATCCCGGAAGTTACTGCATGGGGACCTCCGCATGATTATAACCCAGAACCAGAACTACCAGACCCGCCTGCTTGCAGCCATGGAGGAGCAAACTCGTGCTTTGCGTGGGCTGCCTCCCATTGTCACACCATCTTCTGAGGCAGCTCCCCCACCTCCTGAGTCAGCTGCAGGGTCTGGCCAGAGCGATAGCGATTCATCTCCCACAACAGAGTAGCCACGAGCCTATGGGGTGTTTTAGTTTCCCATGATCCACACAGGTGGATTGTGGCGTGCATCCTGTCCTCGGACCTCATAGATGCCCCCCCCCCCCCGCCGGCCCTTTCATGGCCATTTTTTCTCAATTTTTTTTTCTTTTTCAATAGTGTTGCCTTGTGTGGGTACCTGGGCATACACTGTATTGTGGCTGGGCACATGCAGGCTTGTCCTGAGTTTGGTTTCGATGCTTGGGTACCAGACATCCACACCCCTCCTGCTTCCGTTTCCATGGGCTTGCAAAGGGTGTGCCCAAGTGACAGCAAATTACACGGTGACATTGGACTCCCATGAGCTGTTGGCCAGTCCATAGTCAATACTGTGTAGACATTCATAGTGTACATTGTTGTTGCACCTAACTATGCATGATGGTTTGATATGTGCCTCTACTTACATATGTTGCTCATGTTTTGCAGGTATTTCACACAGTTATTCACACGGGCATACTCTCTGGAGTCAGACTACATGTCGGTAGATGTGCACTGACACTTTTGCGTGGCGCCATCACTGTACATCTGGACGGTGAGGACATACCAGCAGAATCAGGTAATGAGACTACCATTGATTACATGCATTGTGTCTTGTTTGGGTGGGCTTCAGGGTGGGTTGGTGTGTAATTTGATTGAAATTACTCTTACACAGGTGTGTAGTAGTGGCTCCAGCGCGGTTAGCTGTTCAAGTGCGGCTATGTTCCATTTGGGGCACTGCTATTTGTGACACCGGTGTCATGTTGTGATGGCCAGTTTGTTTGCTCTCACATACCATGACATGGTGTCCTCAGTGGCGGGACTGTGAAGGGAATGGGTGACATGGCAATGTTGTCATGTAGTGAATCGCCTGTGGCAATGCATATTTGATTGATGGAGTTGTGTCTTTTCGTTGTGATGCATTGCTGGTGTATGTGTAGGTAGGGGTGCACACATAGTGACACTTCCATGTTAACAATCTCAGGCTGATGTGTATCTGACAGTTTATTGTCAAGTAATTTTGTGACATTGTCAGGTAGTGTCATCATTGATTGTCAGATGGTATGTGCCAGAGCAGTGTGCACTAGCCAGCACTGTGATTCCTAGGTGAAGAAGTTGGCCACCAGTTGCGTACGGGCTGCCTCCCCCCGTGCCCTTTCCCCTCCCATGCGCAGCGGGCGTGCATGTGGTTGTGGATGTGGGGGCACCACCATGTCCACGGGCAGGCCCCGGCGTGTTGCAACGTTGTGCAGGACACATGCTGCCACTATGATCCTGCACACTATTCGGGGAGCATATAACAGCTGCCCGCCAGAACGGTCAAGGGAGCGAAAGCGTGACTTCAGCACTCCGAATGTGCGCTCCACTATGCCCCGTGTTGCAATGTGGGCTGTGTTGTACCTTACCTTGGGTGGCGTGGTGGGGTTCCGGATTGGGGTCATCATGTGGGGGCTGATAGGGTAGGCACTGTCCCCTGCGGAGGTGGTGATGGGTATCATTAGTGGTGTTGTGTCATGACCCAGTATCTGACATGCATGCATGTGCAGTGGCATTCATGCTCACCAAGCAGCCATGTATCTCCATGCTGGCCAGCCTCTAGGTCCCGGCATAGGGTAGACATTCTGTAGATGAAGCTGTCGTGGGTGGACCCGGGATAGTTGGCATATACTGATGTGATTATTCCCTTGGCATTGCATACAACTTGCACGTTGATGGAATGCCAGTGCTTGCGGTTTCTATAGATGTGCTCTGTTGCCCTGGGTGGACGTAGAGCCACATGTGTGCAGTCAATTGCACCAAGCACTTTGGGGAATTGAGCCACACCATAGAATTCCTGGATGCACGTCCGCCTTTCTGCATGAGTCCTGGGGAGATATATGTGCCTGCGGACTGATGGCCGTGCAGTGATGATGTTCAAGACCTGGTGTAGGCAGCGTGACTGCGTGGCCTGTGACACACCACCCACTATGGCACTTGTCCGCTGAAAGGATCCAGTGGCCAAGAAGTGCAGTACATTCAGGACCTTCTGCAGGGGGCTGAGTGCTTGGGAGCACAGGGTGGGTGATGTGAGGTCATCCTCCCACTCACTGACCAGGTCCAGTATGATGTGTGCTGGAAACCTGTACCTCCCATACACCTGGTCATCAGGCATCCCGAATAGGCTGGTTCTGGGTGTGAATATTCTGGCCCTGACTCTCCTCCTCCTCCTCCTTTGGTAGCCCACTGCCACTGCTGCTAGGAACGGTATGTTCATCCTGGCATCTGGCTTGTTTATTGATAAGTGCGCAAATTAATGCCTTGCGCGTGTTCTAGGCGAGCGTGTGACCCTCGCACCCCTGGAATCTAGTTCCCACTCCAATAGCGTGTGGAAATTCCCACGCAGCAGGCATACAGGTGCGCTGACGTACTTGCGTGTGTAAGTGCCCGCGCACCCCTGAAATACACGTA
Source organism: Ambystoma mexicanum (assembly GCF_040938575.1). Lineage (NCBI taxonomy): Eukaryota > Metazoa > Chordata > Amphibia > Caudata > Ambystomatidae > Ambystoma > Ambystoma mexicanum. The sequence goes on along the minus strand of NC_090937.1, from coordinate 1,686,464,501 downwards.
CATAGGCCAATGGCGTGTACGCGCACTTTTGGCCAATTACACGCGATGAAATACACGTACATAGGCCAATCGCGTGTACGTGCACTTTTGGCCAATTACACGCGATGTAATACACGTACATAGGCCAATCGCGTGTACGCGCACTTTTGGCCAATTACACGCGATGTAATACACGTACATAGGCCAATCGCGTGTACGCGCACTTTTGGCCAATTACACGCGATGACACTCTGACGTGCAGTATTTCCACGTGTGCTCCGTCATCACGTGCTGAGTGGGGAACGCCCGTGCGGATCACGTCAGACGCGCTTACGCGGTGAGGGACTCTGGTCCAATAGAATCGCGTATGCGTGCTGACGCACTTACGCGCTAAGGGCCTTTCCTCGGATTTCACGCTGACGTGCAGGAATTTCACGTGCCAAATCACTCCGTATCAAGCTGGCCACCCAGTGCCCTGAGCAGCCTCCCACGTGCTATCTGCTGCTGCCTGCCTGCCTGCCTGCTGCCACCGTGCCCTGCCATTTGGTGCCTGCACATCAGCCATCTGCAGGGGTCCAGTTGCTGTGTCCACCCCTGCTGGAACTGAAGACTCCCAACTGGGATTACATCGCTCCACAGCCCAGCCCCAGGACCCAGTTGCCCACCCACACCTGCCTCTGGGGTTGCCATGTCGGGCACTTCCACATCTGGCACCAGTGGCAACCCCAGGCCAGAGGGGCAGAGGGGCACCAGCTTCACTGCCACCGAAGTTGGTGTCCTGGTGGAGCATGTCCTGGGGCAGTATGATGCCCTCTTTGGATCGTCCCGCGCCAGCAAGGAAGGACGGGAGAGGATCTGGGCCGACTGTGTGGTTGCCATCAACGCGGAGGGGGTGGCAACCCGCAACGTCCAGAAGATCAAGAAGCGCTGGGAGGACTTGAGGTCCAGGACCCTTGTGAAGGCCCGGCGCCTCGTGGAGGGGGGCCGGGGCCGCATGAGTTCCATCCAGAAGAGGGTCCTGGAACGCGTACGCCCAGCGCTCCACGCCCAGGTCCTTGAGAGGGAGGCCCGTCTGGAGTTGAGCGGTAAGTGTGCAAGCATTACTGTGTGAGACAGGGCATGTTGTGGTGTGCTGGTTCTATGATACTTGCCTGTATGTGTGCCATGGGCCATGTATGCATGTATGTGTGCAGGGACATCATGGTAATGCATGTGCGACCAGTGATGTGTGACCCACATGGTTGTTGCATGTGTTGAAATGCGGCATGGGGAGCCCTATGCAGATTTAGGACATGAGAGCATGCCAGTCTCTGTACCTGGACATGGATGGGGGTGAAGGATGGGTGCTGATGCCAGGTACATATATGGTAGCCATGTCTGTGTGCCTGACCTGCGTGTCTGTGACTTGTGCATGCCATGGATGCATGACACATGTGTGTGACAATGCACAGATTCAGTGACGCACCCAACTTACCCTTGTTTCGCCTGTGTTCGTTGTGTTTGGGGCCAGATGGATGTGACTGAGGTGAAGTGTGTGCATGTGATATGCATGAGCCATGATGCATGTGAGTTACATATCATTGAATGTTTCAAGAGTCAATTGGACATGCATGGAAATGTGCATGGCATGCACCATGCCTGTTACTGTGTGTGTTTTGCCTGGACTGACCCATGTGTTGTGGAGGGACATGATGGAAGTGTACTTTGACAGGGGTGCTCATCTGCTATTGCTTCCTGTCTAGGGGACCATTTTACAGTAGCCTGATGCTTGTGTCCTTTGTCTCCCTCTACGCAGCGGCTAGTGAAGAAGAGGGCGGAGACGGCGCTGTGGAGCAAGGCGGCGGGGATGCCCCCACGGCTGCAGCGGAAGGGGTGGGTGAGCCCCCACAGGGGCCTGCTACGGCGGGAGACGGTGAGGAGCCATCCAGGTTGGTGGTTTGCACAGAGGAGGAGGAGGCCGACACTGGTGCACACATGGGGCCTGGTGGGAGCATCCCTGCTGGTGCAAGTGGTGCAGTCCAGGGCCAGGGGCAGGAGGCAGCACAGGTCACCGTGGAGGTGCCTGTGCATGTCGCTGTCCCTGACCCTGTGAGTGCACCACCATGCACCAGCAGGGATGCCCCGTCCCAGGCCCGTCCGCAGGTAGAGGGGATGTCCATGTCAACTGACTCCCCTCCACCTGCGGCCGTGGGAACCCCTGGCCGCGTGGAGCAGGTCCTGATTGGGGTCGCGATGCGCACGGCTGTGATTCGTGATGACGTGCGTGCTTCCCGGGAGGAGCACGCACGTCATCACGAAGTGCACCGTGCCGACGTGGCCCAATTGGGATCGGCCATGTTCGGGGGGTTCCTGCATGTGTTGGCCAATCTGACGGCCCTCTCCTCCTCTGTGCAGGCTATCCACCGGTCGTTCTCCTTGCCGTCTTCCGGCCCAGATGCCACCATGGCCCCCTGTGGACCTGCCCCGACCAATGCAGCCAGCTCGGTGGGGATCCCATCCCTGCCACAGTTGGGAGTCGGAGGTCCAGCAGGGGTGGACAACACAGCAAGTGGACCCCAGCAGATGGAAGATGTGCCGGCATCATCGGGCAGGGCACGTGCACGACGGCGTCGGTGGTTACCATCAGCCTGGATGCCGTCGTGCTGGCAGAGGCAGTGGCGTCGGAGGCAGCAGCGGGCTCGACGTGGGAGGCATCATGGCTCAGGGCCATCAAGATCAGAGGGGCAGGCATCGGCCGGAGGGCAGGGCAACCCTGGCATGGCGGTGTGTTCCGTGTGGGAGGAGTTTGGCCAGCGGATAGGTGCGGAGCGGCAGCGGGCGGAAGAGGAGCGGCTCGCCATGGCCAGGGCGGAGATCTCCATGCGTCGGGCATTGAGGCGGGCTGAGTGCCTCGAGGAGGCTCGCAGGGATTTTGGTGAGCACATGGGGTTGTCCCTGCGAGACCTCGGGGCCAGGACAGAGTCCCGCCTCCAGGACATTGACATGGAGTTCGAGGATGCCCTGGCCAGCATCACCAAGTGAGCCGCAGGACTAGCCCGCTGCCTTTGTATATAGTTTTTTAGTTAGTTAGTGCTAGGTTTCCTTTATTTATTTTTATTATTTTGGACCGCTCGGACAATGGCCACTTTTTTGTACATATTTTTTTTATTAGTTAGTATTAGGTTTCATTTGTGCTGTTGGGCTCATGGACCCTGGAACATTCCTGTATATATTGTTATTTTTTGGGAGATACATTTTTTTATTTTCTTATTGTTTACACCATGACTTAATGGTTTTTCTTTGATTTCCTACTACATGGTTTTGCTTTGGACAAATTCTATTGATTTTTTAATCCTTTGTTTTTTGGTTTATCATTTTTGTTCTCGGACATGGACCTTTTATTTACTTTGCCACATAGTTGTATGTTTTATTGGTTTACTTAATTTTTGTTTTTAATACATTTTTATATTATCTTACACTTGTGTTATTTTCTCTTTGGTTTCTTACATGTCATGATATGGGTTTTGACATTCACTTGCACCCATTGTGTATGTGTGTGTGACGGACATGTGTTCTTTTGCATACTTGCCTTTGGGGTTGTGTCATGTGATTGCATTCACTATGTGGGTGCATGCAATCCTTGCCTGGGTGTTTGTGCTGGGTATGCTGGCCATTACTGCCATGATTGTGTATCGTCAGGACCTGGGGCCAGGGGGACATGGGTGGGGGCCTGCTGGCAGGTTCCCCACAGTGCTGGGGGTGGTGGGAGACATGGGTGGGGGCCTGGTGGAGGGTGCCCCTGTGGGGTGGGGGGTGGGGGTGGTGGGAGACATGGGTGGGGGCCTGGTGGAGGGTGTCCCTGGGGGGTGGGGGGTGGGGGTGGTGGGAGACATGGGTGGGGGCCTGGTGGAGGGTGTCCCTGGTGGATGGGGGGTGGGGGTGGTGGGAGACATGGGTGGGGGCCTGGTGGAGGGTGTCCCTGGTGGATGGGCGGTGGGGGTGGTGGGAGACATGAGCAGGTGTGCAGGGTAGTTCCCTGTGGTGTGTGCTGCCTGCAGGGGCCGTGGAGGGTGTACAGGTAATGCCTGGGAGCACACAGCCAATTCGCGTGTGGAACTTCCCGCGCACCCCTGCAATCCACGTACCCGGCCATATCGCGTGTGGAACTTCCCGCGCACCCCTGAAATCCACGTAGCCGGCCATATCGCGTGTGGAACTTCCCGCGCACCCCTGAAATCCACGTAGCCGGCCATATCGCGTGTGGAACTTCCTGCGCACCCCTGAAATCCACGTAGCCGGCCATATCGCGTGTGGAACTTCCCGCGCACCCCTGAAATCCACATACCCTGCCATATCACGTGTGGAACTTCCCGCGCACCCCTGAAATCCACGTACCCGGCCATATCGCGTGTGCAACTTCCCGCGCACCCCTGCAATCCACGTACCCTGACTAATCGCGTGTGGAACTTCCCGCGCACCCCTGAAATCCACGTAGCCGGCCATATCGCGTGTGGAACTTCCCGCGCACCCCTGCAATCCACGTACCCTGCCATATCGCGTGTGGAACTTCCCGCGCACCCCTGAAATCCACGTAGCCGGCCATATCGCGTGTGGAACTTCCCGCGCACCCCTGAAATCCACGTACCCTGCCATATCGCGTGTGGAACTTCCCGCGCACCCCTGAAATCCACGTACCCGGCCATATCGCGTGTGGAACTTCCCGCGCACCCCTGGAATCCACGTACCCGGCCATATCGCTTGTGGAACTTCCCGCGCACCCCTGAAATCCACGTACCCGGCCATATCGCGTGTGCAACTTCCCGCGCACCCCTGCAATCCACGTACCCTGACTAATCGCGTGTGGAACTTCCCGCGCACCCCTGCAATCCACGTACCCTGACTATTCGCGTGTGGAACTTCCCGCGCACCCCTGAAATCCACGTAGCCGGCCATATCGCGTGTGGAACTTCCCGCGCACCCCTGAAATCCACGTACCCTGCCATATCGCGTGTGGAACTTCCCGCGCACCCCTGAAATCCACGTACCCGGCCATATCGCGTGTGGAACTTCCCGCGCACCCCTGGAATCCACGTACCCGGCCATATCGCGTGTGGAACTTCCCGCGCACCCCTGAAATCCACGTACCCGGCCATATCGCGTGTGCAACTTCCCGCGCACCCCTGCAATCCACGTACCCTGACTAATCGCGTGTGGAACTTCCCGCGCACCCCTGCAATCCACGTACCCTGACTATTCGCGTGTGGAACTTCCCGCGCACCCCTGAAATCCACGTACCCTGACTATTCGCGTGTGGAACTTCCCGCGCACCCCTGAAATCCACGTAGCCGGCCATATCGCGTGTGGAACTTCCCGCGCACCCCTGCAATCCACGTACCCTGCCATATCGCGTGTGGAACTTCCCGCGCACCCCTGAAATCCACGTACCCGGCCATATCGCGTGTGCAACTTCCCGCGCACCCCTGCAATCCACGTACCCTGACTAATCGCGTGTGGAACTTCCCGCGCACCCCTGAAATCCACGTAGCCGGCCATATCGCGTGTGGAACTTCCCGCGCACCCCTGCAATCCACGTACCCTGCCATATCGCGTGTGGAACTTCCCGCGCACCCCTGAAATCCACGTACCCGGCCATATCGCGTGTGCAACTTCCCGCGCACCCCTGCAATCCACGTACCCTGACTAATCGCGTGTGGAACTTCCCGCGCACCCCTGAAATCCACGTACCCGGCCATATCGCGTGTGCAACTTCCCGCGCAGCCCGGTATACACGCACACGTTTATTTTTTCTCTCAGCGCGTGTCTGTGTTTGTGGGTACCCCTTTGTACGTCATTTGTCCTGGAGGGCCACAGTATTGGACATTGATCATGTCTGTATATAGGTGCTATTTGTTGGCGCACCTTTTAGCGCACATTTCTTGCAGGCGCAGAGACGCTACCGCCTGCTTTCTTGTGGCGGTCGTGTTTGTGCCTGTTTGTGCCTGTGCGCTGCTTTGAGCGTGCGCTTTTTTGCCCTATTCTATTCCATGAATACGTGTTGTATGCGAGCGTGTGGGCGTTCCGCGCACTTGCCTCCTAAACTTTCCCCGTGCCGCCCACATTCTTCCCCATTCCGAGTGTTGTGCCCCATTTTATTCCCCATTCCGAGTGTCCCGCCCTGTGTTCCGCCTACTTTAGAGCTGTGCGCTGCGCTCGGAGTGATAGCGCAGTGGCCGTGGCGCACGACGTTGGTTGACCTGTGCGCCGGCCTGCGCGCTTTTTCAGCGCACGTCCTCTGCTTTTCTTGCGCACGGACTTCCATGAATCGACGTGCGCTGGTTTCCCTGCGCTTTTCGCTAATTTTCGGCGCAGCGCACGTATTGGCCCCTCTGCGCCGGGATTTTCGGCGCACATTTATTCCATGAATCGGCCTGTGAATGCGTTCTTGTATTAGATGCCGTAGTCGGATCAGAAATGAGTTCTGCAGGCGGAGTCATTGGCAGGTTTGTTTTCATAGCAGCATCAGCATCTCGCTCATTTGCATCAATTGGGCGAATTACTTTTTCAAAAGATGGTAAAGCGCAGACTTCTGGTTCTTTTTGTACTATTGTTTTTATAATTGTTTTTCTTGTCCTAACATGAACACAGTCTTCGTTATTATTCACATTGTCATTTGGATCCACAGGTAGAGAACCAATTGATTCTTTTATCAGAGTCTTATTTGCAGATTGACTTTCTAATATTCTGTTGATAAGTACTGCTTGTGCATTTAGTTTGAGGTCAAGAGTTTCAAACAGTTTTGCTAAAGACAAGATGGCCATATTCATTGCACTTGAGGTAATCTCCATAAGAGAATAGGGCCTTTTGATTTTCAGGGAGTTGGGCCAGCAAAAGATAGAGCTAGAGCGGAGTCTTCTTGAGATAAATTACCAACATAATGGGCGATTGCGACACATTAAGCTCAGCTCTGCATTGGCTGGGAAACAGGAGCGGTTAGAGTCTACCTCGATCAGAGCACCATGTTGGGAGTCACTGGAATTATGGGATGCAGGTGTGAGAGGGTAAATTGAGTTCAGAGAAATCTGATCGTCATGCTCATATAGCGTTGGAGCAGTTACAGCTACGGGTTTGCAAGTCTGATGAGCGCTTGTCGGGGGGAAAATTCTGCCGGGGTCGGCCGGGCCGTCCGCAGACTTCCGGACAGGGAGGCCCCAACTCCTCCCGTATATCCCAGAAGAGATAGAGTATGAGACACACACAAGAAGCAAGGTGACTCTGCTGTTTATTATACAAAAACGGCAGGGATGGGTCAAGGAGCGTACGCGTCCGTCCTGACACACACACAATCGTGGGGCTCGCAGGCCCTTTTTACCTTCGTATGACGCGCTACTTGCGTCACCTTAGAAAGTTAGCAAAAAACCTATCGCCACTCTTAATTGGTTGCTCGAGTGGTAGGGTTAGTATAGCATACGTATAGAGAACAATATTAGTGGACAAGGGTTAGTCAGGTGATATATCTGGGTTGTCCCTACAATTAGATACATGAGAATTGTTACATGAAGACTCCTGATGATTGGTTAATGTTAATGGCGTCAGTGATAAGAGCCCCATGTTCTGATTGGTGCGCCCGCGAGCTTCCCAGCCTGGGACCATCGCTGTTCCCAGCTCTCGGTGTACCTGTCATTTGCAACAATGTTTCACTATGAGTACGTGCAGACAATGTGAGGACTTATTCATGAGCTGGAGAGCCGACTACTCCCACTGTCGCAGATGTCCATCGACCCTTTTAAGTGTATCTGCCTGTGTCTTGTAACGAGGGATCCAGACGCCTTCTTTCTCCTGGGCTTGGCATCCTGTCAGGTTCGGCTTGGTCACGGGAGGTGGGACCGTGTTTGAGGCAGAATTCTGCACAATTAATATTGTTTTTCCACTGTGTGCCTGGTTTAATTTGCAGGTGCGACTTTAACGTTGGTGCGCGGCGTGCGAGGTTGCAACATCGTGCCCTTGATGGTCTGCTTTTGGAATATGGGTTTGCAACATTACGACCTTGGCTGTCTGCTTTCGCCAGGCTCATTCTGCAGGATCAGCAACCTGACTTTTGTTCTTTTAACGTCCATGGGAGCTCTTGCTTGCGGCGTACTTAGGCCTGGTGTAGGTGGAACCGTTTGGTGCACAGGCGCTTTAGGTTATAGTATCATATTTTCTTATGACCAGTATCGTGTCTTCGTTATATTTCTCATTATGGCACCTGGGTTTAGGAGAAGCGTAAGCAAGCTCTTTAGATGAGTTCATGATGCGTCTTGCGTTTCTGCATTTTGAGAGCCTATGTGGAAAATAATAAAGATGCACGTCCGTGAGTATGTCTGTCGCCTACGTCATAGCACTGGGTATATTCTTCGTGTAGATTGGTGCGGGAGTGTCCAGTGTGTATATTGGCACAAGTGTGCTGACCGTTGGCTAGGTCATCATGGCATCTCTAACGACGTGTAGGTTTTAGTCTAGTTGATCCGTGCCGCAGGTATCGGCATGGGCAGGGCGGCCTGCTGGGCAGGCAGATGGACACATCCGTATGTTCCTGTACCAGGGTATTTGGTCGTCTGGTAGATGGGCAAACTCTTCTCGTGGCGGGTGTCTGGGCCGTGATCCTTTAGGCCAGGCGCGAGAGGGGAAGGACGGGAGCCTGTTTTTCCATTCTCCCACTTCAGTCCCCCCTCTGGTCGACTTGTCGACCACAAACATATCCTTTTCGTTATCTCCTCTTACTCTCCATATCTTAGTTATTCCTCCTAAATGTCCATAGTGGTTAACATGATCTTCAAATGACCAATACATATATTCACATGTTCCTCCAGGAGTACAGTATACCCATTTCCCTATGTAACTCCTGGGATTTCTTGGGTTCTCGATCTTCACCGATGGTGGGTCCAGGTGGTTGGTGATGATCTGGTTGCGCAATTTCTCTCTCTCTTGTATTATTATGCCTGTGTGCTGGCCGTCATCTGCTGGCATCAATGGGTGCATACCGACCATTTCAAGCAACTCGTCAGTGGTGCGTGCCTTCCGGGCCTTCCAAAATCTTATTATGATCAGTGTAGCTCCAGCCAAAATAGTACAACCAACTATGATTTTCAGTTCATCTGACAGCCAAGATGGCATCCATGACCATAATAGCGAAAACCAGCTCTCATCCTTTTTCACGCCTTTACTTTCATCCATCATTTTGGAGTGCATCTGGGCCAATTGTGAAACTGCTTCTGTCAGTGTACCGTTGTCAGCATCGTTGGCAGGAATGAACGTGCAGCATGATTGTCCTATCTTTGCACAGACTCCTCCTTCCATGGCTGTGAGGAGGTCCAATACATATCTGTTCTGAAGTGCTACCATCCTTATAGCTCGCAGCTCCTCTTTTATTGCGTTGAATCCATTTACTGTAGAATTGATGGTCATCATTAGTTCCCATCTAGTTATCTGGAGCCATTTTGCGTTTGCGTAAGCCTGCAGTCCCGGATGGATTATTGAGGAGAAGAACATTGCTGCTCTGCTGAATAGTCTGTGTTCTGGCGGAATTGAAGTGAGTGCTGTTTCCGACCTTCCCCATAGGTAATTTCCTGTCAGAGGTTCTCCTTGTCTTTTCCTTCTATTTAGGACAGTATTATTGCCGTTGGTCCTGTTTCCTGGCTCCTCCTGAGGTGGTGCAGATCTCTTCTTTCTCTTGTCCCCTTCATCCATTTTGGGAAAGTTCGTCACATTCACATGCTTCTGGGGGGTACCACTAGTGATGGTACATTGACGTGCACCATCGTGCATACACCATTCCACAGAGGGGGCAGTGTGTGGTATGCCTTTTCTCCACAGGCCCAGTAATGGTCCATTATTACTGCTGTTCCTGCTCCCCCCTCAGGTAACTCCATCACGCTTGCACAGTTGGTGTTGTATCCTACGTCCACCTCTCCTTTATGTTGGTAGCATACCTTAGGCGCAGTCAGTGGCAGTATTGTTATTGGGTCTTCATCCGTCTCTATCCACGTGAGCATGGGCACGTACTTGATCCAAGTCGTCCAACATCTGTGGTTGTGTGCATCGATAGTTGAAATAGTTTCTTTTGTTACCATGTTGCTGCCAATCACTCCTATCTCCCATTTGTTGTCCAAGTACACCTTCCCCGTTATCGTCACCAGTGGCCTCTCCCAGCGTCCTGGTTTACCAGGAACTTCAGTGGCGTACCAATCACATGGTAAATACTGCAGTGTCACTTTCTTCGTTTCCCCTTTTGCAGGACCACTTGTTATGTATCTGAATGCTTCAGCATGTAAACTGCTCTTGTGGTAACTCAAATAAGTCTTGAGGAAGTTGTTTTCGTATGGGTATGAGTCTCGTGTTTTCCACACCATATGCACCACTGTCCCTTGAAATCTTCCTTTCGTTTGGAACAGTGCCAAGTATATTATAAGTCGTGCTGTCTTTTCATCTATTTCCGTGGCAACAAATGTTGGAGAAGCGCTCATGGCGTATGGTATTAATGAGCAAACGTAGCAGCTGTCTTCTGTTGTATGCTTACCAATGCGGGTCATGTGTTGGTACCATATGTTGTTTGAGACGTGTGCTGAATCTTGTATATAATTGTCAATACCTTTATTATCCGAGTATGTGCTGCGTTGAACTCTATTTTGTTTGTGCGCAATTTTACTAGTATCACCTGACGTAACACCTGTTGCAGCTGGGGATGGGGGTGGATTAGGTTTGGGTACAGCAATAATATTGATAGCACAGCTGTACTGCCATACAGAGGCAGCCAAGAACCCGGTGATCATGAAAATCCCTATTATTTTTATTACACATGCTAATTTCACCGGCATTTTGCTCTTACCTTGCTGCAGTCCGGCAGCGTATTCTTGCGACGTTGCAGTTGCCCGCCTGAAAATTCTCAATATGCTGGTTATTAGATGTTAGTTGTTGTTTTTTAAGCTCTCCCTATCAAATAGTCATTCAGTGCCCAGGCGAAGAGCTGTTCCCATGCTAATCTAAGCGATCTATCTCTTAGGGCAGGCAAGTATGGTTGGAGGTGGGGCATTGAGTATTCTATGGCCAAGAGGAATGCTGTGTAGTAGACACGTACCCTTTTCCTTTTCAGGTACGTTGGCCTTTTTATTTCATATACAAATTGGTGTGACAATTCTTCTGGGTAGTTATCGTCTGAGGGTACCATCTACTCCTGGGCAGTGAATTTGTTAGTTATCTATTTTCTTAGCAGTACAATAATACGCAGTTCCTGCATGTGCGAGAGAAAAGAAAAGAGAGCATTCACGTGTTTACATGTGTACGTGTGCGAGACAATGTCCTTCAATTCAGGTATTACTGCAATGGGGGTAGGGTCAGTGGGTGGTGGGCAGGGGGTTTGGGCTCAACTGGTGGAAGTATCTTTACTCTTTGAGCGTGTGACCATGGGGTGGGCAGTATGGGGATCACCCCTTTCTTCTTCAGTTATTGTCTCTGGGGAGTCTGGGGAGTGACAGGGTATGGGAACACTTGGGCCGTTGGCTGTGGTAGAACTTTCTTCCTCCGTTGGTGATGTTGTTGCTGTTCTCCCAATGGACCTGTCGGTGGCGCTGGGGCGGGTCTGTGGTTTGTAGATCTTTACATCGTGTAGGTGGTTCCAGGCACGCTTGTCCTGTAGCTTTACTGCTCTCGTTGATACCTCCTCTACCAGATGGGGGCCAGTGAATCGTGGACTATTCCACTTCCTGTTGAAATTGCGAAGTAGTACGTGGTCACCTTTAGCAATTTTACACAGTCCTTCCTTTTCCAGTTCTTTATCCGCGTCTTCTTGTTGATTGCTGTTAGACCCGCCCCGTTAGCGCTCGAGCTGTTGAGACACAAACACTACACTAGTAATCAAAGAAGACACATATTGGTACATTTCATCACCAAGAACACTCGCTGTGCTTTCGTGGTCGGTAAATGCTCTTGACGTTGGCGTTAGGGGAAGGCGCATTTGACGTCCGGTAACCACCTCGTGAGGGGTGAGGTGGTGGTCAGACCCTGGTCTATTCCTTAGCTCAAATAGGGCTAATGGAAGGCAATATAACCAACTCTTCTTTGTTGTTTGCTGTATCTTTGCAATTGCCTCCTTTAATAGGCCATTCAGGCGTTCACATACGCCGTTGGCCTGTGGGTGGTATGCACATGCAAATTTATGCTTGATGTTCAGCAAGGATGTGATGTGCTGGAACATTTCGTTTGCGAAATGTGGGCCATTGTCTGACCTTAACACCTCGCACACTCCCCACCTGGGGAAGACCTCCCTCACTAGGAATTTAGCTGCTCTAAATGCATCTGGGTGTGAACAGGGCCCTGCCTCAACCCACCTAGAGAATGGGCATACTACTACAATCATATACCTATTTCCTTGACATATGTTGATCATATCAACATAGTCAATATGGAGATGCCAGAAAGGTCCCTCTGGCCGGGGTATAGTACCTCTTATCACCTTTAGAGTATGGCCGGCCGTAAACTGTTGGCATGTGAGACAATTACTGATAAAATTTGACACATGAGAATTTAACTCGGGGCAGAACCAGTCTTCCCTAATTCGTGCTGCAATCACTTCCTTGCCTGTGTGGGCTGGATGATGTAGTTGGCTCAGGGCGGTGTTCAAAAGTGCCAATGGTATTACAACCTTTCCAGTGCCACCCTGGCGCCATAGTGCGTCGGTCGGTGACATTGTACATCCTCTTTTTACCCATATTTCTTTTTCGGCCATTGGTGCAGCCGCTTGTAGCTCCATAATCTGTGTGGCTGGGAGATGGGTGTACCCTTCCCTTATCAACATCTCCTTAGCCATTCCCCTCCCTCTCCCTCTCTGTGACTCTGGGGGGTTCCATATCTCACCAAAGTATGCAGCATACTTCGCATGTGCGTCTGCTGCTGCATTCCCCTTCGAGACGTGGTCCTCACCATTGGTGTGTGCGGTGCATTTTACTAAAGCTAATTCTTGGGGGTCATTTATTACTTCAATTAGTTCAGCCAATAAGAGAGCATGTTGCACTGGAGTGCCATCAGCTCTCCTAAACCCTCTTCTTCTCCATTTCGACAGCCCTGAGTGGACAGTAGATGTAACATATGCGCTGTCGGAGTATATGGTCACCCGTTTGTCAAAGCTTTCCTTCAACGCCAAGATCAGTGCAACTAATTCCGCTGCTTGGGCGGAGTAATGCTGTGGTAATCGTACACATTTCATTGCCACACACCGGTACCTCCATCATTTTTACCACTGCTGCCCCAGTCCTCCTTATCCCATCCCTTTGATCGATAGTTGATGACCCATCAATAAACAAGAGCTCACCTCCCTCTAGTGCGTTTTCTTCAACCTTTCTAGTACATGAGTACATTTCAGTTATTTGCGTACAGTCATGGGCATAATCTCCCTCCTCAATTACTTCTGCTAGGAACCTTGCAGGGTTGACCGTGCTACATCTAACAATTGATAGTTCAGCTCTGGATAAAATGATCTCATAACCTGATGCTCTTTGCGTGGTTAGGGTGGATTTAGGTTTATTCAATATCGCAAATAGTGCATGTTCCACAAATAGTGTAGTTGGGCACCCCATGGTTATTGCTGATGCTTTTTCCACAGCAAAAGCAGCTGCTGCGAGACCTTGTTCGCAAGGGAAGTGGCCTAACATCACAGGATCTAAGTGGCCGCTGTAAAATGCTACTGGTTTGTAGCCCATGCTTGTTTTTTGAGCCAACACTGCTTTCATTACTGCTGAATCGCAATGTGAGAATATAAAAAATTGTCGCTCATAGTCTGGGGATGCCAGTACCGGAGCAGTTGATATCGCATCTTTCAATTCATCAAAAGCCTCTTTCATTTCCATCGTCCACCCCAGCTTTTTCTCCCCTTTATTAGCTTCCCTTAACGCCTCAAGCAGGGGTCCTATGTACGAGCTGTAATCAAATACCCATGCTCTACAGTAGTTGCACAGCCCCAGGAACTGCTGCAGTTCCCTCACAGTTTGTGGCATTGGAGTGTTTGAAATGGCCTGTGCTCTTTGTGGTGCAATCTTTCTTCCATGTTGGGATATAAGTTGACCAATGTAAAGTACCTGTTCTTGACAGTACTGTATCTTTTCCATGTCTACCTTGTAACCTTTTTCAGCCAATATTGTCAACATCTTTAAGGAGTCCTCTCTGCATGTTCTTTCGTTTGTACTGCAAATTATTATGTCATCCACATACTGCAACACTGTGCTTTCCACTTCAATGTTACCCAAATCCATCTGTATGACTCTATTGAAAATTGAGGGTGATTCGCAATACCCTTGTGGCAATCTGGTGTGCTTCCACTTTGTGTTTCTGTAAGTGAAGCTCGTCAGATCTTGTGAGTCTGGGTGTAGTGGTATTGAGAAAAAAGCATTTTTAAGGTCGATCACTGTAAATCGTGATGCTTCTGCTGGAATGCCACACAATATTGTGGCCGGGTTTGCTGCTACGGGATATTCCGCTTCTACTATGTTGTTCAAGGGCCTGAGATCTTGTATGAAGCGCCAAGACCCCCCTTTAGCCTTGCGCACTGGGTACACAGCCGTGTTACATGGTGATTCTGAGGGGACCAATATACCATTATTTATAAGGGCCATTATGGTTTCATATATGCCCTCATCTGCCTCTTTTGATAGTGGGTACTGTTTTACTCTGGGGAGTATTGCACCTTTTTTCAATTTTATTCTTACTCCCCCTATACTTTTTATGCACCCCACGTCATAGGGGCCAGTAGTCCACAATGATTTGGGTACCTTTGACATATCCTCCTTAAAGAAGGGGACTGGGGTGCATGCGGGTGCCTCAAGTGCCATTGCAATTTTCTGTGCTACTTGTTTGTAAGCCACTCTTAGCCATATTTCCACACTCATCATAAACACCATTTCACCTTCCTCCTTTTCATCTGAAAACAGCTCCTCATCTGACACCTGGGTGAGCCTACATCCTTCTGCTAATGCTATCACGGCCCTCCATGCTCTTCCTTCTCTGTCTTGGGCATGTACAGCAATGTAATCAGCTGTTGCAATAATGCTCTCAATGTCCATTAGAACCACCTTTCCTTCTGGTTCATTAACAGGTGTTTCTGGTCTGAACAGATAGGCTGCTGGCCTCCTCCATATTTTCCCTTCTATCCCTGGCATCCATGCAATTGCCATATCTTTTCCATACTGGAATAGTTCGCCATCTACTCGCTCCGCCCTAATCGCTGTCTGTCCGCAGTATGCTTGCATAATCTGTCGTGCTGTGAGCATGTTAATCCCTGGAGTAGAGCAAATTATGCCGTCCTCAGTGAAGGAGATCGTCATATTCAACCTGTTCATTATGTCTCTCCCCAGTATATTTACTGGTGAGGCACTATAATATAGAAGTGGAACTGACAGATCATAATCTCCAATAGATAAGGGAATGTTATCAGTAAAGGGAACCAACCCTCTAGCCCCAGAGAATCCTTGGGTGTTCATGGCTTCGCCTGACATCTTGAATTTACCTTCCCTTATGCAAGACCGGGTCGCCCCGGTGTCAACAAGGAATGATAATTTTTTGTCACCTATCGTTACCTCTATGCGTGGTTCCTTCGCACTATTAGGTGTTACTGACAGGATGGGACACACCAAGGCCGTCTGTGGGCTGTCCTATTGAGGGTACAACGACTGGCCATTTCCGGTATAAGGGTTGTGACACAAAACCGTCACCCTACCCAGTTGTGTTTGTGGTGCTTGGGGTTGTTGTGTCATCGCTACCTGTTGTTGTGGCAGTGAATATATTTGTGGCTGTTGTTGTGTTAATTGTTGTTGTTGTTCATTTCCCTGTTGCAACGTCTGCTGTTGTGGTAGGCCCTGCTGCTCCTGTGAGGGCCTTGGTTGTCCCTGATCACTCCATGATGGTGTTCCTGGTCTAACTCTACACGTGCGTGACATGTGCCCTAATAGTCCACAGCTCCAACACACCAGTGGTTCCCTACTCTGCCATGGAAAGCTCCCTGTGTTGTCCTGGTATACTGGTTGCCCTGTGGGGTAGGAATTTCTAAGTCCTCCCACCTGCTGTTGGGTGCTATATCCGTATCCTCTCCCTCTCATAATTCCTCCTCTCCCCCTGTTATAATTATAATACCCGGCTCCTGCCATTGTATGTCCTCCCCCCATGTTGGTCGTGTATGGTTGGATTGGCGGCGCTTGTTGTGTTATAGCCGGTGAAGGTGGCATTTGGGAGGAATCTTGTGCAGCCACTACTTGTGTGGGGCTTTGGGTCATTGTTGTAGGTGTAGTTATTAGTGCCCCTTCCATTGTATATTTAGTAAGCTTTTTCTGTACTAGTTTAGCCTCTTCCGTTTTCCTGTCCTCTTCCTTTTGTTTCATTTTTCCTTGCCATGTCCTGCAATGATGCACTATAGTCAGTTGTATTTCTGGCCATGGTTTTGCTTCCATTCCCACTACTTTCTTTAGTTGTTTCTGAACTCCTTCTGGGAGCCCTTGTACCAGTACATGGTAAAATATTGCTGGTGTTTTATCCCATTGTTCTCTAGTTTCCATGCGCCACTTCTCTTGGATTTCCTGGATATAATCAACAGGATCTTCGTTCTCACGCATCTTGCGGGAGGTAATTGCTCCTATGTCTGATGTGTCTGGGTACTGTACCCTCAGTGCCTGCCATAGTGCATGTATGCAGTTTGCGAATGGTGCCCCATCATGCGATGTGTTTGTTATTGTTACCCCAGGGAATCCTGCTCTCTTCCAAATGTCATCCGCTGCATCCCCTAATATCGATATTAGAAGGCCCTTTACATCTCCCACTGCCAGTTTCTGTCCTGCGGTGTGTTTTTCCATTTCATATATCCATTTACCCGCACCTCCACTTAATGATGGGAGCCTGCATTTTATATTTTCTTTATCGGTATGCTTCCAAGGGACATACTGTGGTCTAACCCCTCCTCTCTCCAAAAGTGGCATTAAGTTATGTCTTGTTTCACCCTTTGTGTTCCATAATACCGAGTCCTCACACCCTTCCTCCTCTTCTCTTTCTTCTACATCTTCAACTTCGTCCATATTTCCCCTGCTCGTAACTCTTTCCTCTCCATCTTTTCCCCTTCTTCCATCATTTCCTGTATTTAATGTGGGCATGTGTATTCGTCTTTCCTGCCTGCGACTAGGGAGGTCTCTAAGCCGACATGCATAGGGTGTCAGTTCGTCTGTGAAGGGCGCGAGTTTTATTTTGCGTAACGAGCGTGAGGTGGTTGAACATGTAGGGTGCGATGGGGGAGGGCGTGATGGGGATGGTGCAGCCTCATGTGCCTGTCTTTCCGCTATTCCTTGCTCTCCCTCCTCACGTCTCCCCAGCTCTTCCTTTCTCCTACTGATCCATGGCGAGTCTGTGTTGGTCCGGGTGATGTATAGTTTATCTAAGCTTTCCCTTTCACTGTTTCTTCCTTCCTTTTCCACTCCTTCTTCTTCCTCACTACAAAAGCTAGTCGTAAACGGCACCGCCCACTCGGTCTTTTTCCCCTTGATCGTTACTGTTTGTAAGTCTATTAGGTCCAGTTCTCCTTTTCCTCCTTCATCAACCGCTCCCCTTTGTGCTGATGTTGTTGCTACTTCTGTGTTTCTACATACATCCCCCATGCTCTACTCTCCCTTCTCCTATCTTCTCTTTCTCCTTCATTTCTCTCCTCCATCTCCCTACTATTTTCCTCCCTTTTCCTTTTTAATTCCTCCATCACTTCACTTCTCATCTGTTCCAATATTCTTTCATCCTCTTTCTTCCTTTCCCATTTCACCCTTTCTCTTTCTACTATACTCTCTAACACCCTCCCTTCTTCGTATTTCTTAGTTGTTTCTGATAGTAGCCTCCTTCCACATTGCCATTTCTTTTTCTTTTTCTTCCCTCTTCTTCTCTCGCAGCACTACTCTTGATACCCTTTCTGCTGCTGCTTTTACCCTTTCAGCTTCTCTCCTTTGCTCCTCAGTTCGTTCCCTTATTTTTTCCAATTCGTTCTTACCTTCTTTCCTTTTCCTCGCTCTCTCTCTCTCTTCCCTCTCGAGCTGCTTGATCAATTCATTCTGCTCATCCCTTAATTTTGCTAGTCGTTCCTCCAAAATCTCTTCCTTTTGTCTTAACAGCTCTTCCCCCCTCATTTCACTCTCCCTGGCATTATCCTCGTCTATTTTCTTTACTACCTCCTTCTCTTCTCCTGTTAATGAACCTCGTAATTTTAATAATATCTGTGCAGCTACCCACTCATCATTTCCTATTTCCACAGTCTGGTCTTCTCCGGTCCACCCCTCCCCTGCTGGCACCTTCCTATGAGCTACATATGGTGGAGGGCTGTATGCCGGGTTCGAGTATCCCTCAGCCGCCCTTAACTGTCCTCTTTCTATTTCTCCTAATTCTCTTAAAGGGTACAACCCCCTTCCCTCTGTTTTCACTCCCTTTGCTAGGGGTATATCGTTGCTCGGTTCCTGTTTTATTTCATCTGTTTTATTATTCTTTTCTTCCATCTCCTCTGTTTCCCGTGTTCTTTTGGTCCTCACTCCCCTCTTTCCCATCCTCTCCTTCCTCCTTAATCTCTTTGTCTTCCGGTATTTCCCCCATAGTGAACATTCCATTTGGTCCTGGTCGGGACCCCTGGAACATCCTCCATAAGTGAAACACCTCCACGTGGTTTGCCAACTTCTTCCCTTTATATGTATTGTGCAGATGGTTTAATAATGAATGTTGGACATATGGATCGAAGCTACCATTAGGCGGCCACGGTGTCAGCATTTTGTTATCCGTCCCCTGGGTCCATTCTATGCTATACTTAATCAGTTTCTCCCTATGGGGTGGCAATGTTGTGCATATGTTTTGTAGTTCGGTAGTGAGGGTGTTCCCCCACCCTCCCGATCTTCTCCCGAATGACATAATAGCGCTCCACTTGCTACCCTTCCCCTATCTGGTAGCAGTTTATCCCACTAGTAGTTTACATTATACAGCCTTATATCGTTACCTGGCCCCGTAAGTTTGGAGACTTGCGATAGTCCGCTAAGGAAAATTATATAAAAAATATAGTATGTTACATTTGTATATTTTCTCCTGTCTTTCTTTCTTTATACAACACCCTTACGGCCCCCTGCGGCCGAGGCGCACGTAGCCCCCTGCGGCTGCGTACCCCTTATGACGTTCTTATACAGTCGTCCTAATTTCACGTGCTCCTCCCCCTTCTACACTTGCCGTGGCCGGCGTTCTCCGTGCGCAGCCACGTTCCCTGTTTCGCCTTTCCCCGATCAACTCAATTACCGTTTATCTCCGTTTCCACTCCCTTACCACACTTCTCTTCCCCATCACTCTCAAAACAGAGATGCCTTGTGTTCGCGATATCCTATGAAAGCCCTACTGGTGACGTCACCGACCTCTTCGAGCTATTGGTAAGTTCTTCATATATTCTTTAAGTTCAAAATACACTTGCAATCTACCCCCGTTACCCTTACAGCTGTCTTCCTGTCACTCCTGGAACAAGGTAATCAAATCAATAATATAATCGGACTGCGCACGCTGCGTCGCCTCGCGTGTGATACGCCCCTCGACAGGAGGGCTTAACCAGCCAATTATCTTCCGTATTGGGCAACTAACTAGCTACCGCCTACAGGGAAACGTCATCTACCTATCGAGTGTCTTGCTCGAACAATAGGGATCCTCATCTACTCATTGATCAATAAATGCCAAATCGTAGGAAACCATACACACACGCACACCCTTACACGTAGTCGCGACCTAGGCCAATCAGTGTCTACGAGCGGCCGCACGTGGTTTTCGTGCTCCGCCCCCTCCCTTCGCGTAATGTAGCCGACTGCCCTCGCACTTGTTCGGCTACCATTCATTCCATTTCCAACACTAAATTGTCAAACCTTCGCCGCGCACCTGTGTAACACCTCCCACCTCCCGTATTTAATTCCTCCCCCCTCCCTCACAATTTCACATTGCTTGTTGTGCGTGGCATGCTCACCAAGTTCTCTTGATGCGGGGCCGCTCGACTGCGTGCACCCCTCCAAGCGGCTCGTCACCTCCCCTCGTCTGGACCACGTCTGGACACTCGCCAACCGCGGGCGGGATACTTCTCAACCGGCTCCCGAGGGCCAATATCCGGATTGCGCTGTCTGGTCTTCTCGCAGCTCCGCGATGGTCCTGTAGTCCTCAGAAGGGGGCGACGGCAGAGGGGGCCGCGCCGCCGGGCCTCCTCGCAACTGAAGTGCCTAGAAAAAGCAAAAATAAAAAAAGGCGGATCTTAAACAGATCTCAGCAGTGCCTCCAACTTGTCGGGGGGAAAATTCTGCCGGGGTCGGCCGGGCCGTCCGCAGACCTCCGGACAGGGAGGCCCCAACTCCTCCCGTATATCCCAGAAGAGATAGAGTATGAGACACACACAAGAAGCAAGGTGACTCTGCTGTTTATTATACAAAAACAGCATGGATGGGTCAAGGAGCGTACGCGTCCATCCTGACACACACAATCGTGGGGCTCGCAGGCCCTTTTTACCTTAGTATGACGCGCTACTTGCGTCACCTTAGAAAGTTAGCAAAAAACCTATCGCCACTCTTAATTGGTTGCTCAAGTGGTAGGGTTAGTATAGCATACGTATAGAGAACAATATTAGTGGACAAGGGTTAGTCAGGTGATATATCTGGGTTGTCCCTACAATTAGATACATGAGAATTGTTACATGAAGACTCCTGATGATTGGTTAATGTTAATGGCGTCAGTGATAAGAGCCCCATGTTTTGATTGGTGCGCCCGCGAGCTTCCCAGCCTGGGACCATCGCTGTTCCCAGCTCTCGGTGTACCTGTCATTTGCAACAATGTTTCACTATGAGTACGTGCAGACAATGTGAGGACTTATTCATGAGCTGGAGAGCCGACTACTCCCACTGTCGCAGATGTCCATTGACCCTTTTAAGTGTATCTGCCTGTGTCTTGTAACGAGGGATCCAGACGCCTTCTTTCTCCTGGGCTTGGCATCCTGTCAGGTTCGGCTTGGTCACGTGAGGTGGGACCGTGTTTGAGGCAGAATTCTGCACAATTAATATTGTTTTTCCACTGTGTGCCTGGTTTAATTTGCAGGTGCGACTTTAACATTGGTGCGCGGCGTGCGAGGTTGCAACATCGTGCCATTGATGGTCTGTTTTTGGAATGTGGGTTTGCAACATTACGACCTTGGCTGTCTGCTTTCGCCAGGCTCATTCTGCAGGATCAGCAACCTGACTTTTGTTCTTTTAACGTCCATGGGAGCTCTTGCTTGCAGCCTACTTAGGCCTGGTGTATAGGTGGAACCGTTTGGTGCACAGGCGCTTTAGGTTATAGTATCATATTGTCTTATGACCAGTATCGTGTCTTCGTTATGTTTCTCATTATGGCACCTGGGTTTAGGAGAAGCGTAAGCAAGCTCTTTAGATGAGTTCATGATGCGTCTTGCGTTTCTGCATTTTGAGAGCCTATGTGGAAAATAATAAAGATGCACGTCCGTGAGTATGTCTGTCGCCTACGTCATAGCACTGGGTAAATTCTTCGTGTAGATTGGTGCGGGAGTGTCCAGTGTGTATATTGGCACAGGTGTGCTGACCGTTGGCTAGGTCGTCATGGCATCTCTAACGACGTGTAGGTTTTAGTCTAGTTGATCCGTGCCGCAGGTATCTGCATGGGCAGGGCGGCCTGCTGGGCAGGCAGATGGACACATCCGTATGTTCCTGTACCAGGGTATTTGGTCGTCTGGTAGATGGGCAAACTCTTCTCGTGGCGGGTGTCTGGGCCGTGATCCTTTAGGCCAGGCGCGAGAGGGGAAGGACGGGAGCCTGTTTTTCCATTCTCCCACTTCACGCTCAAAATAACTGGCAGTTGAGCGGCGGTCAGAGGCCTGGTCACCTGATTGGCCATAGCCAAGTTTGCTTGAACCTCATCTACGTCAATAACATTGTTGTTTACATTCTCCGAACAGTCGCACGGTGTGCCTGCAAAACCTGCAGTGATTATAGAGTCAGTTATGACTTCCATGCATGCATCATCGGGCAGGTCTGCGAAAGCTTCTTGCTGAATAACAGCTGATTTAAAATGAGGCATAGATGAAATTGTATTGCTCTCTCGACAGAACTGCCTGATGTCTGCATTTGTTGTTTGCTAATAACATTAGTGAAATGGACGGTGAAGCAGACGCTCGTGCAGCCTTAGCTAGATGCTTACACAGCGTGCTACCATTTAAAGTTGGCATATCTGATTTTAGCGTATAGATGCCTTTTAGTATCACTGACTCCCAGGCAAATGTTTAGAAGACCAGAGGCACAAACTTACAATATTTGCTGCTGCCTCTTTGCTGAGAAGTAACGGGAGTCACCACTAGCCGGTGCCGCTACAGCTAAGCACCAAATCGGTACTTCCGATACTTCCCGGGTGCACGTGCGCAGCCACGGCAGAAGTAGGCGGCGTGGTAAAGGGGGCATGGCTTGCTTGGTCACACTTCTGCTTCAACAACAAGGATCTAAATAAACATAAAAATAAAAGTAAATGTTAAATTGTGTCACCATAAGTGTTCCTCTTTCTTTAGCACTGTAGTCCTTTCACAGTGAGTGACTAGAAATTGCACAGATAAATTGCGTACCGCAACAAAAAATAATCCAGGGCACAAAGTCCTCCAGAGGCAAAGTGGTACTTCTGGTATTTCCCGGGTGCGCGCGCGTGGCGTGCGCGGTCATGGCAGAAGTAGGCAGCGTGGTAAAGGGGCCAGGGGCTTGCTTGGTCACACTTCTGCTTCAACAACAAGGATCACAACAAAAGATAGTCCAGGGCACAAAGCCCTCCAGCGGCAAAGCAGTACTTCCGGGGTGGTTAAGTCTCTTTTCAATAAAACGTCTCTTGCCTTCGAAGGCCTGATGTATTCAACAAATAACAAACAAAGTTCTGTTCCACGTGTGGCTCTGGGTGACGGCTTCAGCCCTTGGTCCCCCTCTTCCGGAGGCAAACCGCTCACAAAAATTATATTTGACAAATCAACTAAGCAGTTCCTTTTTCAATGAACCCCTCCTTTGGGTTTGCTATGGCCTGTCTTGCTTTCATGTGTCATAATGTCTTTTAAACAGTTCTTCAGGCTTCGTTTCTGATTGTCGGCTTCCCTCTTGCGGGGTCACTCTCATCAACTGTTACAGACAGTTCACCGTGGACACCGCTTGATCGGGTTTACTTTGCTCCACACACTATTTAGGTTGTCGGCTTCCCTCTGCCGGGTTCACTCTCGCCAACTTCTGTCAGCAGTTCACTATGGGACTTCAGACTTCGCCCCTTCTCGTTAGCATCCCTCTGCCATGTTCACTCTTGCCAACTTTTAACAAACTTTTAATGTACTAGTTTTCACTATGCAGGATTAATTTCCCTTTCTTTCACAAATATCTGTTGGTCAAAGACTTTCAACGGTACAGAGGATTTTACAGGACTCCTGTATGACCACTTTGACCTACCTCTCTGCGCCTCTTCCCAAGGCCTTCTGTTTATAGCAGTCTCTTATCATTGTGTAATCACCCAGAGTTTCCTGCATGAGCACCCACGTGGTGCTGGTCGCCTCTTCTCCCATTCTTTTCTCAATAGTTATTTTCAAAGTTCAAATTAGCACTTGCTACTTTTCGTTCAACATAAGTATGAACTCTCCCCTCAACGCATCGGCTGAGACGAACTGCTTGGCCTTCTTCTCCTTCGAGTCAATGTTGGTACCACCGAGATAAGCGTCTCTCCCCGGCTTGGTTATCAGCAGAGGAGGGTCTTGTGCACCATAGTCTTTCGTCTCTTCTTGAACTATCATGCTGAGTTAGCCCCCACATCATTCGTCTGCCTTGCTTGTCCTGTGCTCTCGTGCTCTACCTTTTATCACAGTGGGGAAGGGAGAGGGCTGTCGGGTGTGTGTAGTTCTGGTCAATTGCCCTTTTGTATCTAACCATGTTGGTTACAATCATAGGGGAGGAAAAAATGTAGTTACATCGAGTTTAGACTCAGTGGTGTGACTGAGAGCTATTAGCGCTGGGCGGTATCCCGGACGTATTACTGCCGGGATACCGCCCAACTTCCGTTGAGGCTGATGTTTTTTGATATATCTGTTGATTGAAAAGTATACAGCTTAAAATAAAATGCCACCTCTATGATGCCTTCCTAGATTTAAAGACTGCATTCAACTCAGTCCCTATGGAGGTCTTATGGGAAACGCCATGACCCTATTGATTTGGTTTCTATTATTTCTGCCTTGTATTCCAGTAACAAGTCCCAAGGTCATTATAGGTTGGGAGGTGAAATGACACAGAGGTTTGACGTCTGCATGGGCATCAGGCAGGGTTGCGTCCTGGCACCCCTCCTCTTTAACATCTATATTCAAGAATCTTTGCATTAGAGGAGGGGTGTCTGGACCCGTCTAGATTGGCTTCTGATAAATACCTGTTCTCCAAAAAGAGATGTACATCCCCAAGTGCTAGTGGCATTGTCATTGAGCGAGTTTCATGTTATGACTATTTGGGTGTGCGCTTCCAAGAGAATGGTGGGTGGGGTGCACAAATTGCTAGATCAGCACTTACCTTGCAGAAGTACAGTGGTGGCATATTCTCGTTCTTCTGCAAGCACGGGAGCGGTGCTATATCATATATCTTTAACAGCAGCCCTTTATGGTTCAGAATTGTGGGGCCATATCAAGTTAAATTAATGAAAGTAAATGAAGTGTCTGTGAAATGTTTTCTTAAACTACTATTGCTACCTGTGAATGCCCCCTCTACCATCCTTTGTCTAGAACCACAGGATAGCTCTGTGGCAACACGCGAGTCTTGGAATCAAGACCACGCTGAGCAGACACAGGAGTTGAATCCCAGAACGCTATTAACCACTGAAAACGACCCTGAAATTATATCAGCATGCGTTGACAAAGACATAGGGCCTCATCACGAGTTGGGCGGTAACGCCGGCGCTATTAGCGCCGGATCACGGGTTTGGCGGAAGGGTTATTGCCCATTCCCCAAGGGGCCCATTCGGGAATTGCTCATTCCCCATTGGCCCCAATGGGGAAAATTTGCATATTACCGCTGGCGGATTTCCTGCCGGCGGTAATCGTGCCAAATTTTGCAACAGATTTCCCCCAAGCTCAGAGCTGGGGGTGAAATCTGCCAAAGCCATGATCTGGTGGACCTTTAAATGCGGCGGTAATAGCGCTCCTGCCACATTTAAGGGTTACCGCCAGACTCATGATGATGCCCATATTGTCGAAACATGGGTTGGCTGAAGGGCTGAACTGTTGAATCATACAGAACAAAATGACAGTCAACCAATTCTACAAACCTTTATCTTGCTAATGAAACGGATGATGATTTAAATCATGTATATTTAGGCTAGCCCAACAATCCAGAGCCACCCTGTTTTTCCTTATTATTCTCTTGAGGTTAGGAGTAGAGCCTCTAGGATAGCCTTGAGGTTAGGAGTAGAGCCTCTAGGATAGCCTTGAGGTTAGGAGTAGGTCCTCTAGGATAGCCTTGAAGTTAGGAGTAGATCCTCTAGGATAGCCTTGAGGTTAGGAGTAGAGCCTCTAGGATAGCCTTGAGGTTAGGAGTAGAGCCTCTAGGATAGCCTTGAGGTTAGGAGTAGAGCCTTTAGGATAGCCTTGAGGTTAGGATTAGATCATCTAGGATAGCCTTGAGGTTAGGAGTAGGTCCTCTAGGATAGCATTGAGGTTAGGAGTAGATCCTCTAGGATAGCCTTGAGGTTAGGAGTAGGTCCTCTAGGATAGCCTTGAGGTTAGGAGTAGAGCCTCTAGGATAGCCTTGAGGTTAGGAGTAGAGCCTCTAGGATAGCCTTGAGGTTAGGAGTAGATCCTCTAGGATAGCCTTGAGGTTAGGAGTAGAGCCTCTAGGATAGCCTTGAGGTTAGGAGTAGAGCCTCTAGGATAGCCTTGAGGTTAGGAGTAGATCCTCTAGGATAGCCTTGAGGTTAGGAGTAGAGCCTCTAGGATAGCCTTGAGGTTAGGAGTAGAGCCTCTAGGTTAGTCTAGAGGTTAGAGTAGGTCCTCTAGGATAGCCTGGAGGTTAGGAGTAGATCCTCTAGGATAGCCTTGAGGTTAGGAGTAGGTCTTCTAGGATAGCCTTGAGGTTAGGAGTAGATCCTCTAGGATAGCCTTGAGGTTAGGAGTAGGTCTTCTAGGATAGCCTTGAGGTTAGGAGTAGAGCCTCTCGGCTCTGGCTGTGCAGCAAGCCCCATTCCACGTTAGGACATCAACCACACTGAGAGTCGGATCTACTCACTTCACTTTAACTGGTGCATTTTATGTTGACATGCGAAAAATGCTTGGTTTGAGGTGTCTATATTTGTGCCAAATCTTTACCGATAAGGGAATCTATCTAGCTGCTCTTGCGTGGAAGTCTTTAAGTCAATGGGCCTCATTACAAGTTTGGAGGTAGCCTTGCCGGTAAAACCGGCAGGCTGCCGCCAAACTTGCAATTTTTTCTGCCACCTGCGAATGGGCAATTACCGGGTCGTTACGGCCCTGCTGGACCCGGTAATTGCCCATTTGCGGGCGCCGGAAAAAAAGATGCTCCTCATTCCCTCCCCTGTTTTGTCTTGTGGCGCCTGGAAACACTATGGGCCTCATTACACGGAAGGCGGTGAGCCATGGCGCTATTAGCGCCATGGCTCATGCCGGTAAAATACCGGCACCGCCTTGGCGGAAAGGGGATTTACCGCCCCATTCCAAGGTTGGTGGGGCGGTAAATCCCCCTTCCGCCATTGCCCTTCCCCATTCCCATTTCTGCCCCATAGGGCTCTATGGGAATGGGGAAGGCGCTAATTACGGCACCGCAATTTTGCGGTGCCGTAATTAGCTCCGAGGTCCCTTAGCGGGTTGGTTTTTAACGCCTGCAAAAAGCAGGCGTTAAAGCACCAACCCGCTAAGGGACCTCGTAGTACGGCGGTAAGGGTTAACGGTCACCGTTGCCATTAACGGTGACCGTTAACCCTTACCGCCGTCCGTGTAATGAGGCCCTATGTGTTGTATAGGTGCCTTATAAATACTCAATAACTCCCCAGTGGTCAGATCAGACGGGATCAGACTGGAAATACCAGAATTCTCGTAGGCTTGTATATTCTGTCGCACAATGAACAACCTAGGACTGACAGTCTGACAGGGGAACAGAAGAGGGTCTGAACATCCTGGGCTGACTATGCATACTATTCACACGTACATAAATCATATTCCAGGATCAATGCATATGGGACACAAACTAGGTGTGTGATCAATAAATGGTGGCAATCCCTTATTGGATATAAACAATGCTGGGGCTGCATTCCCATTGGTTACTGGAGATGTCATGAAAGCAATCCTTGCTCACAGTGCAGCGGGCGCCGGGGCATGTGCAGCGGGCGCCGGGGCATGTGCAGAGAGTGCCGGGGCATGTGCAGCAGGGGGTAGGGGCATGTGCAGCGGGCGCCGGGGCATGTGCAGCGGGTGCAGGGGCTGCTGAGATGCAACCCAGGGTGCAATTATCAGAATCCTCAAAAAAGGGGTCTGGATCAGGTTATGAGAAACTGGCAAGTAACAGACCCATTTACACCCACTCAACAATAAAACAGAGTGTGCCCCCCCTCCTGAACATTATGCAGTGGGATTTTGAAAAGGGCAACACAGTGGTATCCCTTTGGACAATGAATTTCAATTCATGGCAGTAGGGCACATGTATAAGCAATAAGGATGGCAAATGGGATGATGTTGGGGAGCTAGGGGTCTCCCGTACACTTTGTCTTATTTACAAAAATTGCATTTCATCTGTCTCTGTGTTTGGGGCAATATACATTTGCCTAAATGTAGTGAAGTCATCCGTGATTACTAAATACACAGGTCAAACATGTCTCCGATTTGTGACAAACTGCCGACCTAGCGCCGAAAACCTTCTTTTATCATTTGTATATGGAAACTTGGAGCTTTCAAGCTAGTTTAGTCATTTCTGAAGAAATTAATTAGTAGAACATATATGCACAGCCCCGATGCTTAAAATGCTTGTTTGCCCAACCTGAGTTTTATTCTTCATATTCGTGGATAATAAAATGGTCTTAATAAAAGCCCACTATTCCTGCTGCATGTGGCCTCTATCACGTTATGATGTATCATTGAGAACCACTAATCTGCCACCTATGAGGGGGCCAGTCCACAATAGATGGCTCATCAAAGTCTAAGTGACTACGTGAGTTAACAATCAAGTCACTACTACTGAGAACATGTTGCCTGTTACATGTGAGGCCTAAGATTATGAACGCGTTGAAACTAATAATGTGCATCTCCTTTTATTTTAACAGGTGATTGACGCCCCAGAAATGCAACAACAGTGATTGTTCGATTCTCTGCACTGATGTAGAGAAAAGCTTCAGTGTTAAGAATATTTGCAAGCATCGTAGAAGTATGCAAGTTTGGGGTCATTTTCTTTTCAGCGTATTCAGTAATTGACATTGAGAAGCCTTTTGGCTACCAGATGGCTTCCATCCATGCAACCCTTTTGTGGTAACATCCAGTAACCAAGCTTGGTCTTTCTGTCAATCCAGGGGGAGTGGGATATCTGGGGTGAAAACACCCTTACACACTCTGAATGTAAAGGTAGTTTTCTTAAAGCATTTTGTGAAACACTTGTAAATGTCAATGGACAAAGCGTATCCTTGCGCTGAATACTTCAAAAGCTTTGATCGGAGGAAAAAGGATCTTCACACGAGAAAGCTCATTTGTGCTCTGAATTTGGGAAACAATTCAGTGGAACGTGTCATCTTATTAAGCACCTAACACAATAAACTGACGAAAAAACCCTACACATGCACAATTGATATAATTGTCTGCCCCCAAAAAATGCATACGGTTGAGAGACCTCATGTGTGCACTGAATGTGGCAAAGGGTTTTCACAGAAGGGACATTTTTTTCACCACCAGAGAACACATACAGGCGAGAAACCTCATGTGTGCACTGAATGTGGGAAAGGGTTTGCTCGGAAGGGATTTCTTACTAGCCACCTGGGAACACATACAGGTGAGGAACCTCACGAGTGCAGTGAATGTGGGAAAGGGTTTGCAGTGAAGGGTCATCTTACACGCCATCTGAGAACACATACAGGTGAGAAACCTCATGTGTGCACTGGATGTGGTAAAGGGTTTGCTCAGAAGGGAGATCTTAATATCCACCAGAGAACACATACAGGTGAGAAACCTCATGTGTGCACAGAATGTGGGAAAGGGTTTTCTCAGAAGGGATGTCTTACTAGCCACCTGAGAAAACATACAGGTGAGGAACTTCACGAGTGCAGTGAATGTGGGAAAGGGTTTGCAGTGAAGGGTCATCTTACTCGCCATCTGAGAACACATACAGGTGAGAAACCTCATGTGTGCACTGGATGTGGTAAAGGGTTTGCTCAGAAGGCAGATCTTAATATCCACCAGAGAACACATACAGGTGAGAAACCTCATGTGTGCACTGAATGTGGGAAAGGGTTTGCTAATAAGAGAAACCTTACTATCCACCAGAGAACACATACAGGTGAGAAACCTCATGTGTGCACTGAATGTGGGAAAGGTTTTGCTAATAAGGGAAACCTTACTATCCACCAGAGAACACATACAGGTGAGAAACCTCATGTGTGCATGGAATGTGGGAAAGGGTTTGCTCGGAAGGGATTTCTTACTAGCCACCTGAGAACACATACAGGTGAGAAACCACATTTGTGCACTGAATGTGGGAAAGGGTTTGCAGTGAAGGGTCATCTTAATCGCCATCTGAGAACACATACAGGTGAGAAAACTCATGAGTGCACTGGATGTGGTAAAGGGTTTGCTCAGAAGGCAGATCTTAATATCCACCAGAAAACACATACAGGTCAGAAACCTCATGTGTGCACGGAATGTGGGAAAGGGTTTTCTCGGACGGGATTTCTTACTAGCCACCTGAGAACACATACAGGTGAGAAACCTCATGTGTGCACGGAATGTGGGAAAGGGTTTGCTGAGAAGGGAAACCTTACTATCCACCAGAGAACACATACAGGTGAGAAACCTCATGTGTGCACGGAATGTGGGAAAGGGTTTGCTTGGAAGGGTTTTCTTACTAGCCACCTGAGAACACATACAGGTGAGAAACCTCATGTGTGCACTGGATGTGGTAAAGGGTTTGCTCAGAAGAAAGATCTTACTATCCACCAAAGAACACATACAGGTGAGAAACCTCATTTGTGCACTGAATGTGGGAAAGGGTTTGCAGTGAAGTGTCATCTTACTCGCCACCTGAGAACACATACAGGTGCGAAACCTCATGTGTGCACTGGATGTGGTAAAGGGTTTGCTCAGAAGGCATATCTTAATATCCACCAGAGAACACATACAGGTGAGAAACCTCATGTGTGCACTGCATGTGGGAAAGGGTTTGCTCATAAGGGAAACCTTACTATCCACCAGAGAACACATACAGGTGAGAAACCTCATGTGTGCACTGGATGTGGTAAAGGGTTTGCTCAGAAGGCATATCTTAATATCCACCAGAGAATACATACAGGTGAGAAACCTCATGTGTGCACGGAATGATATGATATGATATTTTATTTATATAGCGCCTGTACACAATGTGTTTCAAAGCGATTCAAGGCAAGGGAGGGAACAAGGGAAAATACAATTCCATTCTTACAGGCCATGAACAGTAAGGATGTGAAATTAACTATCGTACTCAGCCTGACGACATTTCAGATAGTGCAAGAGCTAAGACATAGAGCTAAGACATAGATAAGGAAGGGAGGGGGGAGTGGGAAGGAAATGGAAACAGACAGGCATGTGGGAAAGGGTTTGCTCAGAAGGGAGATCTTACTATCCACCAGAGAACACATACATGTAAGAAACCTCATGTGTGCACTAAATGTGGGAAAGGGTTTGCTCAGAAGGGAGATCTTACTATCCACCAGAGAACACATACATGTGAGAAACCTCATGTGTGCACTAAATGTGGGAAAGGGTTTGCTCAGAAGGGAGATCTTACTATCCACCAGAGAACACATACAGGTGAGAAACCTCATGTGTGCACTAAATGTGGGAACGGGTTTGCTTGGAAGTGGCAGCTTACTCGCCACCAGGGAACACATAAAGGTGAAAAACCTTATCAGTGCACTTAATGTGGCATAGGGTTCGCTGAGAATGGACATTTTATCCGCCACAAGAAAACACATACAGGCGAGAAACCTCATGTATATGTTGAATGTGGGAAGGGTTTGCTAAGAAGGGATCTCTTACTATGCACTAGAGAATGCATACAGGCTTTAATGTGCTTTAGATGATTGTGCACCCGACCTCTTTCTACAGTCCATCTTCCACCCTTGACCTCCCTGTTCCTTTAGTTCTAGCCCTTCAGATGAAGATTTCATGTTTCAGAAGTTAGCCGGTTGGCTTTAGCTCTCTATATCTGGAATGCCCTCGGTCTAAGATCGCATGCCACCACAGACCATGTGACCATCACATGCTTGCTGAGACACATCTATTCTGGTTTGTATTCCCTTCATTTTGATGGATTTTTATGTTTTCATGCCCACCTGCTGTCTGAACACATAAACCTTTGGGTGAGCAAGTGCCAAAGAGAATGCATTTAAAAACCAAAGAAGGCATCGCTTTATTCCAGCCCTACAGATTAGCAGTGTATTGATCACATGTACTGTCCAAGTATTTGCAAATACTCCCCTCAAAAAAGTAGCAATACTCCCAACTACAAAATTGAAAGCAATGGACACATAGGTGGCGGCCTTTCTGCTCTCACCCCTCAGCTCCACGGATGTGCTCCCTCGGTCATCCCCGTTTATTTATATTTTTTTTTATATTTATTTGTGCTTCTGACACAGCACAAACATTGGCTTACCCGTAGTTGGTTTTTTCTTTCACTTCTGTTTTTTTAGACTTGGCCATTTTACCCACTCTTGTTGACGACCAGGACTATTGGTTGTAATTCTGGGTTTATGTCTTTCTGCCCAAATTGAAAATTCATCGTTTTGGTTGATCATTACCTGTTGCCTGCTTCAAGTGCTGGGGCAGAAGACCCACCTTGGTTGGAAGGTCAGTTTTACCGTTCCCCGTTGGTTTTCCATGCCTGTTCATTTGGACTATGCCAAATAGTATAGTTACATTATATACTTTCCTTCTTTCTATCTTTTTGTAGAAATTGAAGACATGGAATCGACATTCACACCTGAAGAAGGGGCATGGTCCCCGAAACGCGTTGTGTATTAATGTGATTGTATAATAAAACTGCTTGCATTTGTATTTAGGCTGTGTTTGGGAGGACAATAAGGGAAGTGCAGCTCAGGTCAGTGCGAAGGTGCAGGCAGCATACCTGCACCTTCATAAAGACATAGGGCCTCATTACGAGTACGGCGCTAACCAATGGCGCTATTAACGCCTTGGTTGACGCCGTACCCGGACCGGCAGCGCCTTGGTGGATGGCAGAATCACCGCCCCATTCCAAGGTTGGCGGGGCGGTAATTCCCCATTCACCAAGGCTCTTCCCCATTCCCGAATGAGCCCCCATAGGGCTCAATGGGAATGGGGAAGATGCAAATAACGGTGACCGTTCATTACGGTCACCGTTATTGGCTTGGAGGCCCCTTTGCGCCCTCGACTTTAACACCTGCTCAAAGCAGGCGTTAAGGGCGAGGGCGCAGGGGGAACTCGGAGTATGGCGGTAAGGGATTACCGCCACCGGTCTCGTTACCGGTGGCCGCTATCCCTTACCGCCATACTCGGAATGAGGCCCATACTTTACTTACCTTTTATTGCGAATGAGGATAGAGTGGTAGTTATCGGTACTCTGGTCAACCCGATGATTATAGTAATGCATTGCTGTCGAGTATCCCAGCCTACCAACTGCGAAGATTGCAGGTGGCCCAAAATGCAGCAGTCAGACTGGTGCATGCGGCAACAAAATCTGCCCCAACCTCTATTCTGAGAAAAGCCCTACACTGGTTGCCAGTAAAGGAGAGAATAGAGTTTAAGGTCCTTTGTCTGGTTTTCAAGGGCTTGAATAAGATAGGACCAACATACTTATCAGACAAAATCAGGAGGTATGTTCCCACCTGATAACTGCGCTCTGCTTCACATACCAGGTACCAAGTGTGTGAATAAAGCGGACTGTAGATTTGCAGTCTACGGTCCTACAGCATGGAACAAACTGCCCAGAGAAATCAGTGAGATTCAAACCCTCTCGGGTTTCTGGAGGGCCATGAAGACCCATCTGTTCTGTTAGGTTTTTCTTGTGTATGTTAGCTGGTGCTAAGCACTCTCATATGTTCTAGTGGACCTTTTTATAGACAAATGGTGGTTAATTCGTCCGGTGCGCGTTATAAATACTCAAATCAAATTTGTATGCAAATGACGACAGTTATTCCTGTTTGATTCAGGTGTTTGATTTATTATTTCTTTGAGAATCATTATTTGTTTGAGAGTATCATTGTGTATTCTTGTATTTACCTATGTGTTTTGATACTAATGAGTGATGTCATTCTTTGTATCACATGCATTTACTTTGTTTTTGAACTTAATATGGTGGCTTTTCACTGTAAGCTAACAGCAATATACCTTTTTTGTGACTTTTATAGATTGTGTTCTGTTTTAATTAGACTAAACGTTTTCTTGAAATCTTTGTTACACTAATGTAATAGTGTTGGAAGGGATTTTTTCCCTATCGGAGTGACCAGGTTTATGCCTCAGTGGTTTTCTGAGGCTATACGTATTGTTGGTATTCTCAGCTCAGTGATGCCAGCCCCGCTTTACCACTGGGAGGTGTTCTACAGGTATTACTGACTGATCTGTAGAGGAACTGGAAAATAAAAATGCATATTTTATTTTACATGATTTGCTAGACACATAGGGCCTCATTACAAGTCCGGTGGTAACTGAAGCGGTAAAACCGCCAGGTTACCGCCGGACTCGTATTACCATTCCGCCTCTGTGATTCCTGGAATTACCGGGGCATTACAACCCCGGTTTCCCGGGAATCACGGAGGCAGAATGGTGTTAATCCCCATTCCCATTGAGTCCTATTGGACTCAATGGGGATCATGGAAACACCGGCAGCATCTCGTGATGGTGCCGGTGTTTCCTCGGCCGCCTGCAGGCGGGCGGTGTTAAACCCGCCAGGTCAAACCTGGCGAGAACATCACCTCCCGCCTGCAGGAGTCGGGACCAGGCGGTCCGGAAACAACGGTGGCGGCGGGTTTACTGCCACCGTTATTTCCGGACCGCCTGATTTGTAATGAGGCCCATAGACACGTGAAAAACAGTTAAAACATGTTTCTATTTATGTAAAAATGCCTCTACTGGGTATGAGAAATATATTTAATTTCCCCCGGAAATAAATTTACTTTCAACTTCAAAACCTCAGAATAAAAACCTTCTAGCTTTATATTACCTGGAGGCCTCCTTAATACAGTGGGATAAAGTTGCATTCTCACATGGCTAATTACACTATGTTTGGCAACACCCATGTGAAAAGGCAATGTTCCTCAAGGGGAAAACCTGGAGTATGTAATCCATGAACTGGAATCTCCAATATTACTTCAGAAGTCAGTTTCCAAGGAATGCATCATCTCACCTTGAACACCCTCCTCATTGAACACTGTAAGGTTTTCACTTTTGCAGCAAATTCTCTACAACACCACAGTCTCTTGTTTCCCTTTCAGGATCCACTCTAGGGTATTACACTATTGCCTATCTCTAGTGGAACACTCTTCTCCTCAGGATCCCCTCTAGTGTATTACACTATTGCCTATCTCTAGTGGAACACTGTTCTGCTCAGGATCCCCTCTAGTGTCTTACACTATTGCCTATCTCTAGTGGAACCCTCTTCTCTTCAGGATCCCCTCTAGTGTATTACACTATTGCCTATCTCTAGTGCAACCCTCTTCTCCTCAGGATCCCGTCTAGTGCATTACACTATTGCCTATCTCTAGTGGAACACTCTTCTCTTCAGGATCCCCTCTAGTGTATCACCCTATTGCCTATCTCTAGTGGAACACTCTTCTCCTCAGGATCCCGTCTAGTGCATTACACTATTGCCTATCTCTCGTGGAACACTCTTCTCCCCAGGATCCCCTCTAGTGTATCACCCTATTGCCTATCTCTAGTGGAACACTCTTCTCCTCAGGATCCCGTCTAGTGTATTACACTATTGCCTGTCTATAGTGGAACACTCTTCTCGTCAGGATCCCCTCTAGTGTATTACACTATTGCCTATCCCTAGCAGAACACTCTACTCCTCAGGATCGCCTCTAGGGTATTACACTGTTGCCTCTGTCTTTTGGGGCAGAGTAAGATTAGTAGAGTGTTCCCTGGCCTAGGGTCCGCATGTGGAGGTACTTTTGCATAAGGGAGGATGCAGGTCGACTGCTAAAGCACCATCTTATAAGAATTTGTTTTTGGACTGAAGGGCTTGGAAAAGATGTCAAGTGTTCCATTAAATGATATGGACATGTTTTTAATAGAAAGTGACATTTTATTAATAGATTAATACGGTCAAATAGAATAGAAATATTCACTGAGCTGTGAGGTAATAAAACGTGTGAAAATCTAGAAATAAAATGGGACCTTTCTGTCTGAAATGAAAGTGTTGTGGTGTAACGATATCATTGCTGTTATCCCTGAATTCCAAGAAGGAATAGTGGATATAAATGATTCCCAAATTAAATTGATCCTGGATAAACTGAATGAAATACTGATTAAAAGAATATTGAGCTCCAGACAAAATGCCCCTGTGTTATATTGAAAATATATTCTTTGTTGTATCTCCATTCGTATGTTAAATCTATTTCTTTTTTCTGGCCTCACTCGGGAGGAAACTGCATCCTGGAGCAGAGGCGATTCATTTGTTTTAAGTAGTGGGTGACGTCTCAATTTCACTTTTATGCTGGAATGAATGTCGTTTTCACCTTTTTAAAGTTCCTTCTCTCACGTTTGTAATTCCCTGACATTTCCTTGAGGATACACCACTCTGAGCACAACAGGAGTAATGGTATATCTATTTTATTTAATTAATTCAGACAGCATATGCTCCATCACAACCTATGATGAGTCCTTATTTGAGTGATCATGCTGGCTGCCACGGTGGGTACAGCATGCGGCGCGCAGCATTACTCCATGCTTGCTGTACTTTGCATTTGCAGCTATGCACCTGCACTTTAATATGATCTGAATTCAAATAATGGTTTTGTGTGTTTAAGCTGCATCAGCACTTCATTGTTGCTGTATAGAACCGGCACCCTGTAAAGATCTGCATTTCTATATTTTTTTTCCAGCATTTATGCCTTCAGCATGTACTTATTTTTGATGATTGCTTTTAGGAGGCGCTGTGATGTATGATGATGTATGATTATGTATGATGATGTATGAGCGTTATGCTTATGCTAATCTTGTTATGCACAAGCATCTACTCTTAACCTTAGTTGTAATACTGCAGTTGTGTTCAGAAGTGTGTCCCAGTCAGGAGTAGTACACTGGCGGACCTGGCGCCTTGGCTCCACATATCAGATGGCACACAGTCCTTGCGCAGCAAATCGACCAACTGGTTGCCTCACAACTTGTTCCGGAAAGAGGGGACCCGCAAATAATCCTTCTCATGTCACCCACCCTCTGGAACTTGAACCCGGTATTGGCTAGGAATGCCGGCACAGTTTGCCAATTCTGCAAATCTCTGAAAACCTGGCTGTCTAAGGGCTAATGCCAATGGAAGCACGTACTGATACAAAGAACTCAACTAACAGTACTGTGCTGCTGTTAAAAGAGGCCCACCCAAATGCTGGCTACACAAACTCTGTACTGCACTCTGCTTCTCTCAAGCTAGGTCCACGCTTTAAACAATAAAATAAAAAAGCTCCAAGGTAGGTGGTAAAAAATGTAAATTGAATTGCATGTCAAAGATTTAAATATTACAATTGAATTTAATATTAAAACAATGCATTATATCTAAATCTCTTAGAATCAGCAGCATCCCGCATGATTTAGGCCGCAGAGTGACTTTTAGTGCAGGAAGGAGAAATTGGGGCAGCCAAGGAGTTCATCATGTCTCTATTGACATTTATTTCCATCTCTTCAAATATGAGAATGAATACTATCTACAAACATCCGGGACAGCTATGGGGGTCACAATGGCACTAACTTATGCTAATTCTCGATGCGAGAAAGCTCATATTCTAGTCAACCCACAATGGGAAGACAAAATCATGGATGAGATCCATAGACGATATCTTTGGTGTATGGCATGGTACCAAAGAAACATTAATGCAATGTTTGAGATACATCAACCACGTAGATCAGAGAATACAATTCACAGTGGAAATAGGATCATTGATCTACAGATCACAACATCATTATTTACTAAGCCAATGGATAGAAATAACATAGCATAGAATGAGCTTCCATCCGCAGAACTCTCTAAGGATTTTTAACATACAGACAGATGTTAAGACTGAAAAGAATCATTAGCGATTCAGAAGAATGTAAATCTGAATTAGATAAACTGCATAAGAAACTACAGGTTTGAGGATATCCAGAGGAAGATTAGCGGAAGGCAATTGACAAAGTGAACATGAGATCAAGGGAAAGCCTCTTGCAAACTAAACCCAAGTCAGACAAACCCACAGTCGTGTACGTCTCTCAGTTCTCTACTCAAAGCTCACAAATCTGCATCAACAAACACTGGCCAGTTGACCTGCGATAACAGAACCAAAGATCTGTTTTTAGAAAAAATGTTTTTTGCATATCAAATAACTAGCAAATTGCGATATTTATTGTTGAACAGAAGGGGCGACAGACGGAAAGCACAAAGAACAAGAATCAGGGAAGATTTCCCTGCATTAATTATGGCAACTATAATAGCATAATCAAAGTGGAATGGTATCACATCCACACACGAAAGAGAAGATCAGTCTAAGACATTTAGCTAAATGCAATACTGAGAACTGGGGGGGGGGCATGACAGTTAAAAGGTTAATAGTTATGGATTATTTAATGCACTGTATATAAAATATACACACACACACTCTCTCTCTCTCTCTCTCTCTCTCTCTCTCTCTCTCTCTCTCTCTCTCTCTCTCTCTCTCTCTCTCTCTCTCTCTCTCTCTCTCCCCCCCTCTCTCTCTCTCTCCCCCTCTCTCTCCCCCTCTCCCTCCCTCCCTAGATTGAGGAGATACCAGCCAATAGCAATACACTCTCAGGGTAATTCATAGAATTTCGCAGAAAAGTGTCGCAAGCGGCTGGCGCAGAGTGTCCACGTGCGATCGTCTGCGCCAGGCGCGTGCGCCAAAACCGATTTCCGCGCACAGCATATTCATGGATTTTAGGCTCCCAAACCAGCCGTGGCGCAGAGTATCGCAGCGACCCTGCAGCAGCGCCAGTAACGCCCCCAAGAACGCCCTCGCGCAAGGAAAAGCCATCAAAATCGCTAAATCATTGCAAAGGGCTGCGCTAACCCTGGATCAGTTGATAGGGCTGCCAAACAAGGAACGCAAAGCAGGTAACGTGCATATGCGGGAATTTTTACATGCGATTAGCCAGGGTACGTGTATGACAGGGGTACGCGTGAAGTTAAACACGCGATGAGCCAGGGTACGTGTATTACAGGGGTACGCGGGAATTTTCACACGCGATTTGGCTTGGTACGTGTATGACAGGGGTACGCGTGAAGTTCTACACGCGATTAGCCAGGGTACGTGTATTACAGAGGTGTGCGGGAATAATCAAATGCAATTTGGCTGGGTACGTGTATTACAGGGGTGCGCAGGAATTATCACACGCGATTTGGCTGGGTACGTGTATTACAGGGGTGCGCGGGAATAATCACACGCGATTAGGCTGGGTGGGTCCTCACAGGTGTACCCTGTACACCCTCCACAGCCCCTGCAGGCAGCCCACAAAACAGGAGACTACCCTGCACACCTGCTCATGTCTCCCACCACCCCCACCCCCCCCAGCAGTGTGGGGCACCCTCCACCAGGCCCCCACTCATGTCTCCCACCACCCCCACCCCCCAGCAGTGCAGGGGCAGCCTCCACCAGGCCCCCACCCATGTCTCCCACCACCCCCACCCCCAGCCACCATGGGCAGCCTCCACCAGGCCCCCACTCATGTCTCCCACCACCCCCAGCAGTGCAGGGCTAGCACCACCAGGCCCCCAATCATGTCCAACTCATGTCTCCCACCACCCCCACCCCCCAGCAGTGTGGGGCACCCTCCACCAGGCCCCCACTCATGTCTCCCACCACCCCCACCCCCCAGCAGTGCAGGGGCAGCACCACCAGGCCCCCACTCATGTCCAACTCATGTCTCCCACCACCCCCACCCCCCAGG
The DNA here is from genome assembly GCF_040938575.1 of Ambystoma mexicanum. NCBI lineage: Eukaryota > Metazoa > Chordata > Amphibia > Caudata > Ambystomatidae > Ambystoma > Ambystoma mexicanum. The sequence goes on along the minus strand of NC_090937.1, from coordinate 1,686,425,140 downwards.
CCACCATGGGCATCCCCCACCAGGCCCCCACTCATGTCTCCCACCACCCCCACCCCCCAGCAGTGCAGGGGCAGCCTCCACCAGGCCCCCACCCATGTCTCCCACCACCCCCACCCCCACCCCCCAGCCACCATGGGCAGGCCCCCACTCATGTCTCCCACCACCCCCACCCCCCAGCAGTGCAGGGGCAGCACCACCAGGCCCCCACTCATGTACAACTCATGTCTCCCACCACCCCCACCCCCCAGCAGTGCAGGGGCAGCACCACCAGGCCCCCACTCATGTCCAACTCATGTCTCCCACCACCCCCACCCCCCAGCAGTGCAGGGGCAGCACCACCAGGCCCCCACTCATGTCCAACTCATGTCTCCCACCACCCCCACGCTCCCAGCAACCATGGGCATCCCCCACCAGGCCCCCACTCATGTCTCCCACCACCACCAGCCCCCAGCAGTGCAGGGGCAGCCTCCACCAGGCCCCCACTCATGTCCAACTCATGTCTCCCACCACCCCCACCCCCCAGCCACCATGGGCAGCCTCCACCAGGCCCCCACTCATGTCTCCCACCACCCCCACCCCCCAGCCACCATGGGCAGCCCCCACCAGGCCCCCACTCATGTCTCCCACCACCCCCAACCCCCGACAGTGCAGGGGCAGCACCGCCAGGCCCCCACTCATGTCCAACTCATGTCTCCCACCACCCCCACCCCCCAGCCACCAGGGGCATCCCCCACCAGGCCCCCACTCATGTCTCCCACCACCCCCACCCCCCAGCCACCATGGGCAGCCCCCACCAGGCCCCCACTCATGTCTCCCACCACCCCCACCCCCCAGCCACCATGGGCAGCCCCCACCAGGCCCCCACTCATGTCTCCCACCACCCCCACCCCCAGCAGTGCAGGGGCAGCACCACCAGGCCCCCACTCATGTCTCCCACCACCCCCATCCCCCAGCAGTGTGGGGCACCCTCCACCAGGCCCCCACTCATGTCTCCCACCACCCCCACCCCCCAGCAACCATGGGCATCCCCCACCAGGCCCCCACTCATGTCTCCCAACACCCCCACCCCCCAGCCACCATGGGCATCCCCCACCAGGCCCCCACTCATGTCTCCCACCACCCCCACCCCCCAGCAGTGCAGGGGCAGCCTCCACCAGGCCCCCACCCATGTCTCCCACCACCCCCACCCCCCAGCCACCATGGGCAGCCTCCACCAGGCCCCCACTCATGTCTCCCACCACCCCCACCCCCCAGCAGTGCAGGGGCAGCACCAGCAGGCCCCCACTCATATCCAACTCATGTCTCCCACCACCCCCACCCCCCCAGCCACCATGGGCATCCCCCACCAGGCCCCCACTCATGTCTCCCACCACCCCCACCCCCCAGCCACCATGGGCAGTACCCACCAGGCCCCACTCATGTCTCCCACCACCCCCACCCCCAGCAGTGCAGGGCCAGCACCACCAGGCCCCCACTCATGTCCAACTCATGTCTCCCACCCCCCCGGCCACCATGGGCATCCCCCACCAGGCCCCCACTCATATCTCCCACCACCACCACCACCCAGCCACCATAGGCATCCCCCACCAGGCCCCCACTCATGTCTCCCACCACCCCCACCCCCCAGCAGTGCAGGTCCAGCACCACCAGGCCCCCAACCATGTCCAACTCATGTCTCCCACCACCCCCACCCCCCAGCCACCATGGGCAGCCTCCACCAGGCCCCCACTCATGTCTACCACCACCCCCACCCCCCAGCCACCATGGGCAGCCCCCACCAGGCCCCCACTCATGTCTCTCACCCCCCCCACCCCCCAGCAGTGCAGGGGCAGCACCACCAGGCCCCCACTCATGTCTCCCACCACCCCACCCCCCAGCAGTGCAGGGGCAGCACCACCAGGCCCCCACTCATGTCCAACTCATGTCTCCCACCACCCCCACCCCCCCAGCCACCATGGGCATCCCCCACCAGGCCCCCACTCATGTCTACCACCACCCCCACCCCCCAGCCACCATGGGCAGCCCCCACCAGGCCCCCACTCATGTCTCCCGCCACCCCCACCCCCCAGCAGTGCAGGGGCAGCCTCCACCAGACCCCCACCCATGTCTCCCACCACCCCCACCCCCCGCAAGTGTGGGGCACCCTCCCCCAGCAGTGCAGGGGCAGCACCACCAGGCCCCCACTCATGTCTCCCACCACCCCCACCCCCCAGCAGTGTGGGGCACCCTCCACCAGGCCCCCACTCATGTCTCCCACCACCCCCACCCCCCAGCCACCATGGGCACCCTCCACCAGGCCCCCACTCATGTCTCCCACCACCCCCCATCCCCCTCAGCAGTGTGGGGCACCCTCCACCAGGCCCCCACTCATGTCTCCCACCACCCCCTCCCCCCAGCCACCATGGGCATCCCCCACCAGGCCCACACTCATGTCTCCGAACCACCCCCACCCCCCAGCCACCAGGGGCAGCCCCCACCAGGCCCCCACCCATGTCCCCCTGCCCACAGGCCCTGACAATCCTCAAGCATGGCCCTCATGGCCAGCCACCACAGCCCAAAGACACAACCAAGTATTACATGCACACATGATACTACTCCAATGGAAAAAATGTAAATCAACACATGTGTCTCACACACACACAATGTTTGCAAGTGAACCTGAAAACCCATATCATGACATGCATGAAAACAATGAGATGAAACCACACATTGAAGAATGAAAAAATCCAAATAATGTATTAATAACAACAGTAATGGCAATCAAAATGAAACAAAATACACAAGTAAAAAAAAATAACAAAATCAAGCTGGCTGTCCCTTTTCAAATTAAAATCAATAAATGATAATCCTAAAAAATGTCTTCCAAAGTTTAAGTCCATAAAAAGGAAATGAAGGGAAAAAAGAAAATGAAAACCATTGCTCCATGGAAAAAAATATCCATAGTAAAAAAAAATCCAAATCCAAAGTCCAACTATGTACAAAGTATTCAGGGTCCATCATCCCAACAGAAGAAATGAAACCTACCAAATCTAAAATGGAAATATATACAAAAGGTGGAGCAGTGTCCGTCGACTCCAAATAGAAATAAACTATAAAGGAAACCTATCACTAAATAACTATATACAATGGCGGCGGGCCAGTCCAGCGGCTCACTTAGTTTTGTTTCGGGCCAGGGCATCATCGAACTCCTCGTCTATGTCCCGGAGGTGGTCCTGTTCCATGGCCCCGAGGGTCCGCAGGGAGGCCGACATGTTCACCTCCAACTCCCTGCGGATTGCCTCGAGGCACTCGGCCTGCCTCAGGGCCCTCCGCATGGAGTTCTCCGCCCTGACCATCGTAAGCCGCGCCTCTTCCGCCCGCTGCCGCTCCGCATCTATGGCATGGCCCAACCGCTGCCACACGGAAGACACTTCCCGTCCAGGGTCCTCCTGCCCTCCGGCCGAAGCCTGCCCCTCCGATGTTGAAGGCCCCGAGCTATCGTGGCTCCCACCTACAGCCTCCTGCTGCTGCAGCTGCTGCTGTCCATGTGCCCTGTCCGATGGTGCCTGCACATCCTCCTCCAGTTGGGGTGCAGTCATTGATGTGACCACCCCTGCTGGACGTCCGACTCCCGACTGTGGCAGGGATCTGTTGTCCACTAGCCTGGCCGCACGGTCGGAGGCAGCTCCACAGGGCACCCAGGAGACACATGGGTGGGAAGATGGCATGGAGGACGACTGGGGCACAGGGGGTTCCATGGGGGAGGGGGTCGGAACAAGGTCCAGGAAACGGAGGAATCCAGCCCTGGTGAGCTGTCCCAGTGGGTCAACGCAGTCAACGAGCCATGCAAGAAGACGTGCAGACTCATCATGAAAAGACTGCAGGTCAGCTCGCATGGCCCGTTGACGCAACGCCACCCCACCCTGGACAGGCTCAACCTGGTGCAGGATAGCCACATCCACAGGGAGAGGAAGGCCAGTTGGTGTAAGCCAATCCCCTCCCTGAGAACGGGTCTGGACGTAGGCATCCCTGCTGGTGCAAGATGATGCAGTGACAGGAGCAGGGACAGGATTGCACACAGGCACCTCCACGGCGGCCTGTGCTGCCTCCTGTCCCTGGTCCTGCACTGCACCACTAGCACCAGTGGAATCCCCACCTCCAGACCCCGCCTCTGTCGCTTGCACGGCCTCCTCCTCCTCCAAACCCCCCTCCAACCTGGATGACTCCGTGCCATCTTCCCCCGTTGGGCCCTGTGGGGTCCCAGCTGCCCTTCTGCTGCCGAGGAGTCCAACTCCAACCTCCGCCTCTTGGACCTCCCCCCGGCAGCTGCGGCCTGGGACGCGGCACCGGACTCCTCACTCCCCGACGAGAGCACAACCTGGGAGGGGAGCCGGGCCTTGCTTCTCCGGCTGGTGGTGCGACCCCTGCCGCTGTGCTCCACAGCACCTTCTCCGCCCTCTTCATCAGTTGACGCTGCAGACAGGGAGAAAGAAAACACAGGCATCAGGGCACTGTACAATGGACTCATACACACATGACAGTCATACATGAGTGGCATTGGTAATCCTCAGACATGGCATCACAATCCCCAACACACATGTCATTTCAACTTGCACACATGAGCCATACCACAGGCATATTGCAACAGCCAGCACCATCCATTCACATACAACAGCATGAGCAGCCAAAGGTCATCCACACATCACATGCAACATAGGGAGTACACTACACATGCACACACACCACCACACTTGCATGCATGTGTACACCTCCGCCAACTGTCGCAGTGTTCCGATCGACATCCATGCCACACCTGACAATCATTCCTCCACATCCTGTGCCATGCAAGCCCACACACACAAGCACCATCCATGTGTCATACATGAGACCTCTCGCATGTGTCACCCTCACGGCCCTGTACACCCCCCCCTACTTGCCCACATAAAAATACATGTTCAACCTGCACACTCCTGGCACACCACACGCACAGCTTACAATCAGTATGCATGTACACTTACCACTCGACTCCAGACGGGTCTGCCTCTCAAGGACCTGGACGTGGAGCGCTGGGGATATGCGTTCCAGGACCCTCATCTGATCTTCCGACAAGTGGCCCCGGCGCCCCTTAGCATCCGCTGCCCTCAGGAGGCGCCGGGCCTTGTTGAGGGTCCTGGACCTGAAGTCCTCCCAGCGCTTCCTGACACGTTCGTAGTCGCGGACTGCCACCTCCTCCGCGTTGATGGCAGTCACGATGTTCATCCAGATCCGAGTCCGTCCTTCCTTGTCGGCGCGCAACCTTCCGAAGAGGGCTTCATAGTGCCCCAGGACATGCTCCACCAGGACACCAACTTCGGTGGCAGTGAAGCTGGTGCCCCTCTGCCTCCTTGGCCGGGGGTTGCCACTGGTGCCAGATGTTGCAGTGCCCGACATGGCAACCCCAGAGGCAGGAGTGGGTGGGCAACTGGGTCCTGGGGCTGGGCTGTGGGGCGATGGAAAAGCAGTCGGGAGTCTTCGGTTCCAGCAGGGGTGGTCACAGCAACAGCACCCCTGGCTGATGTGCAGGCACCAAATGGCAGGGCATGTGGGCAGCAGGCAGTCAGGCAGCAGCAGATGGCAGGTGGGAGCGTGTTCAGGGCTCTGGGGGCAGTAATTCGGCCTTCTGGGCAGGAGCGTGGTCTTCCGTGTGTGAACGCGTGGCCAGCTTGATACGGAGTGATTTTGCACGTGAAAATCCTGCACGTCTGCGTGTAATTCGAGGAAAGGCCCTTAGCGCGTAAGCGCGTCAGCACACGTCTGTACATTCATTGGCCCAAAGGCCACCAGCGTATGCGGGTCTATGAAGTCACGTGCACGTTGAATATGGCACACGTTTGAAATGTTGCGTGTTAAAAAAATGAAAGACACATCCCAGTTTCAAAGCGTGGAAATAGAGCGTACAGGCGGAAGTGACAAAGCGTGTAAATGGTGGAAAAAGTGCGTACACGCAGAAGTGACAAAGCGTGTAAATGGTGGAAAAAGCGCGTACACGCGGAAGTGACAAAGCGTGTAATTGGTGGAAACAGCGCGTACACGCGGAAGTGACAAAGCGTGTACTTGGTGGAAACAGCGCATACCCGCGGAAGTGACAAAGCGTGTAATTGGTGGAAATAGCGCGTACCCGCGGAAGTGACAAAGCGTGTAATTGGTGGATACAGCGGGTACACGCGGAAGTGACAAAGCTGTAATTGGTGGAAATGGCCCTAGCGCGTACACGCGGAAGTGACGTTGGACGTGTGGGCCTGCATAAAAGGTACGTGTAGAACACTATTTCCTTGTACGTGCTTTTGGTGGGGAGCGAGTGGGTGAATTCTGTACTTGTCGTTTCACACGCAATTTACTTCACGGCATTTCAAGTTCGTACTCCCTGTTACCTCTGACAGCTTTTTCTCTTTTTTCTCTTTTTCTGGTTTTCCTGGTTTTCCTGGGCCTGTTCCCTCAAACAGTGTTCCCTTCTACTATTGTCCTGTCTCCTCAGACAGCATACAAATCTTCTTTTGGCAGGGGTGTTGCCAACCAAACGCGCTTCTTTTTCACGCTCTTTTTCCTGGCAGACGGTGAGTCACTTACGAATCTAACATCTGTGCTTGCCCCGTGTGTAGCCTACCCCTTCAGAGGTCATTCTAGGCTGCGTGTGACACGCATACGTTCATTCTTGTGTTACTGGGTGCCACAGCGTAGTGCAGGTTTTTTTTTTCGCACACGTGGTCTAGGAGGGGTTGCGTGCACATCATCTCCCTTTTTTGGGCTTCCTGTGCGTTGCGTGACCCGTCATCTTTCCCCAGGGGTCACATTCAGCCTTGCTAGAGCACTAGGGTACAATTACCATCTGGTACCCAACCCCTTTGACCCCCAATTGCCCAGGACAATAGTTTACTGCCACTCCCATACGCACATTAACATCAGTGCCATGGTTGGGAGGCGAGGATTCCGCAAGGGTGGCAAAGGTGGACGAGCCACAAGTGGTGGCCGTGGTGGATCTGGTAGGGGACGTGGTTGTTACTTGCAGGGTGACCCTGTCCCCCCATGTGTGGAGGACCAGTCAAGGGCACCCATAATCCCCCCCCCCCCCCGGTTGAGGCTGTTGTGGCTGACACCATCCATGCTCAGCCCTTGTTGGACCAGCACATTGTGGCACCAGACCTGGCTGACTCCATGGCTGACTTCCAGGTCAGCAGGCCTATGACACGTGCACTGGTGCACGTTGATGTAATCAGGCCACGTGGATCAGGGGCAGAAAGGTCATCTGCTGCCCCAAGTAGGCAGGGTGGAGAGGCTGCAGGGGCAGCTGCGGCTCCATCCACCCCAGCTCTCACACACCCAGCCAGGACACTGTCGGTCCTAGTCCATCCTGCTGACATTCCCCCTGACACCATTACACTTGAGCCAATGCCTGCACCAACTCCCATGCTGAGTGTGCAATCCCACACTCCTGATACAGAGTCCACCTGGGCTCCTGCCCCTAGTGTCCAGAGCGGCGCAGGACACTCAGGATCACCACCACCTTCCAAGCGGAAGAGGAAGAGTGCTCGTCCGGCACAGGCTGATGCCCCAGACACGGCTACACAGTCCGGCCCGTCGAGGAAGCCCAGCTTCACGGATGCCGAACTGAATGCACTTGTCGAGTATGTGTCCGCACATGACAACGAGATGGTCATTGTTGCAGGATCCAAGACCACACCTGCACAACGCCAGGCACACTGGCAGACCGTTGCGGACATCGTAAGTGCCCTTGGAATCGTGAGGCGCACAGCCAATGATTGCTATAAGCGCTGGAATGACCTAAAGCGCAGGGCAAAGAATAAGCTGGCCTCAAGTCATGCCGCAACTCTAGTGACTGGAGGTGGGTCTCCAGTAGAAGACATGGAACTCGCTCCACATGAGTCAGTCGCTGGGACCTACGTCACGGAGGAACAGATCCACGGCGTGGGAGATCTGCCTGATTATGAGGCATTGTCCGGTGAGTGCACATGCATGTGTGTCATCCATGTGCATGGTGTGTGTGTGAGGGCTTCTGTTTGTGTGCCAGGTGAGGGTGTGTACGCCTGAGTCGTTTGGGTCACCCATGTGCTTCATGCAATACATTCTGCGCAGCAGCATTTGGCCATAGCAGTATCCCTTCTGTCAACAGTAGATGTATAGCCCAACAGCACGCCAGTTGCCCTTGAAGTGTCACCTTGCACCAACATTGTTGCTTATTTTTCACTGTTCATTCAGGCAGATTGTTTGCATTACTAGGCATTTCTCAGTCCTCTAGTCACATGTCTGACATGGCTATGGTAAAGTGGAGTGACTTTGTTACCTGGATATCATTTGTTCACACATGTCCCTGTGCAATCGGACCATTTTGGACTGGCAGCTCCAGGTGAAAAATCAGACCTGTTTGAATTAGAAAAGCTATTACATGAGGGAACTGGACTGAATGAATAAGTGCTGCCCTCCTCTCCATCTTCACTCAATAGCAATGGTACATGCCATCTGTGTGATGGCATGTGTGTTTCACCTGGCAATCACAGGCCAATGTGTGATGCCACTGCCAGGCAGCATGCAGAAAATGTGTTCATCTTCCATCTTGGTGTCATCAGTGTGTGCCATTTGCCTCCCCTTCATACGCAGTGAGGGTGTATGCATGGGAGGGTTTTAGTCATGTGGGACATGTGTCAATCAAGTACTGGTTCTGTTGCTTCTCAGCCCTCATTGTGTGCCATGGTGCTAATGCCTGTTTCCATTTGTTTGTTTTTATGTCTTTGCAGGGAAGACGCACCTGATACTGCTGGGGTTGTGGAGATGGTGCAGACCCAGGAAGGGTCTGAGGGCCGACCAACCACCAGTGAGGGACGTGGTGTGGTGGTGGGTGAGAACCCACAAGTGCTGCAGGTCATGCTCTCAAGGGTGTCTCTGGCTGCACCTCCCCCGAGCTGTACTCAGGTGTTGATTCGGATGATGAGACCTACGTGCCATCGCAGGTGAGTGTTCCTGGGAGGGATTCTGTTCTGTCCAACCCACCTGCACCAGGGTTAGAACCCTCAATGGGAATGTCAGTGTTGGCAGCTACGCCTTTGGTGGTTACGGATGCAGGGTCACATTCCGCGACATCTGATCCTGTTCCTGGGCCAGCAGATCAGAGGGGGAATGCAGTCCTGCAGCCTCAGGCAGTGCCGGCACAGCAAGGCGCAGTTCGCCTTGCCCCAGACAGGTGTGGTGCCCGCCAACGTGGTGGCCGTACGCAACCTGGCAATACCGCATGGGAGCAATCCATTTACGGTATTTCAACCCAACAGGCAGCATCATCAGAGATGATGGCTTAGGCCATGGATAAGGTGGCCACTTCCATTGTCCCCCCCGAAAGGCTGATGGAGCGACTACAGCAGGCAACCGACTCCATCTGCCAGTCACACAGGGAGGACATGTTGGCGTCCAACAGGGACAGGCGGGTGGCACTGGCGACTCTGCAGGAAGCCATCTCCATAGAGTCCCAGGGACACAGGGAAGCCCTGAGGCTGGAGCTCCTTCACCTCAGGACGACTCTTGTTGAGCTTGAGGCTTCAACAAACCGAAGGACAGAACAGCAGCTGGAGCGTCTCACCCGTACGCTCTCAGCTGAGATGCAGGCAACTAGGGCGGAGGTCCGTGCATCCCGTGAGTTGTTGCATGGGGACCTCCGCTCACTCATCCTCCAGAACGAGACCTACCACACCCGCATGCTTGCAGCCATGGAGGAACAGACTAGGGCCTTGCGTGGGCTGCCTCCCATAGTGCAACCATCTCCGGATGCAGCTGCACAGGGTGATAATAGCGACAGCAGTGATACTCCCACAATAGGGTAGCCGTGTGGGCCATGAGCCCATGGAGGTGTTTTATTTTCCCAGGATCCACGCAGGTGGGATCTGGTGTGCACCCTGTCCTCGGACCTCCTGGGTGGCCTCCCCAACCCCCCCGGGCCCATTAATGGCCATTTTTGATTTTTTATTTATTTATTTTTTTTCTTTAGAATTTTTATTTTTTTGGGACAATGTGTTGCCTTCTGTGGCTCCTGTGGGCATACGCTGCATTGTGGCTGGGCACATGCAGACTTGTCATGTATTTGGTTCAGATGCTTGGGTTTTTTTCACACACACCCCTCCTGCTTCCCGTTTCCATGGGCTTGCAAAGGGTGTGCCCAAGTGACATTATCGTACATGGTGACATTGGACTCTCACTACATGTGTGGGTAGTCTAGTCAATACTGTGTATACATTCCTAGTGCATATTGCTGTTGTGTTGTACACTGCATGTTGCATTGATGTGTAACTCATCATCCGTGTCTACCTCCTAATTTGCAGGTCCTTTCCTCATGTCTACACAAGGCCCTGTACTTTGGAGATGGGGTCCATGTTGGCAGCAGTGCACCTACAACTCTACATGGCGGCAACACTGTACAGTTGGAAGTGGTGGGAGTGCAGGCATTTCGAGGAGGTGAGACTACTAATTCCTTACATTCACAATGTCATGTTAATGGTAGTTTAGAGGGTCAGTGGCTGAAAAGGGTTATTGCTAAATACCTGCTCAAGTGTGTTGTTGGTCCTGCATTACTGTGAGCATTTCAGGTGTCGTGAGTTTCAATTAGGGACACTGTACATTGTGACACTTGTGTCATGTTGTGGGGATTACTTTGTTTACCTGCACATAGCATGACATGGCACGGTGTGTCGTGTGGCGGTGCTGGGGATGGGTTGGGTGACATGGCACTGTCCTCATGTTGCATTTTGCAAGTGGGTATTCATTTTAGCTGCATGAATGTGTTTTTTCACGAAACTGCATTGGTGGTGTCTATGTAGGTAGGGATGCACACATTGTAACACTTCCAGGTGAACAATCTCAGGCTGATATGGTTTGGACGGTTGATTCTCCAGACATTCAGGATCAGTGTCAGGTTGAGTCATCATTGATTGTCAGATGGTATGTGCCAGGGCAGTGTGCACTCCACAGGGGTGTGATTTCTATGTGAAGTAATTAGCCACTAGCTGTGTACGGGCTGCCTCCCCCCGTGCCCTTTCCCCTCCCATGCGCAGTGGCCGTGCATGTGGTTGGGGATGTGGGGCCACCACCATGTCCACGGCCATGCCCCGGCGTGTTGCAACGTTGTGCAGGACACATGCTGCCACTATGATCCTGCACACTACTGGGGGAGCGTATAACAGCTGCCCGCCAGAACGGTCAAGGGAGCGAAAGCGTGACTTAAGCACTCCGAATGTGCGCTCCTCTATGCCCCGGGTTGCAATGTGGGCTGTGTTATATCTTACCTCGGGTGGCGTGGTGGGGTTCCAAATTGGCGTCATCATGTGGGGGCTGAGAGGGTAGGCACTGTCCCCTGTGGAGGTGGTGATGGGTATCATTGGTGGGGTTGTGACCTTGCTCAGTATCTGACATGCATGCATGTGCAGTGGCATTCATACTCACCAAGCAGCCATGTATCGCCATGCCGCCCAGCTTCTAGGTCCCGGCTTAGGGTGGACATTCAGTAAATGAAGCTGTCGTGGGTGGACCCGGGATAGTTGGCATATACTGAGGTGATGATTCCCTTGGCATTACATACTACCTGCACGTTGATGGAATGCCAGTGCTTGCGGTTCCTATAGATGTGCTCAGATGCCCTGGGGGGACATAGAGCCACATGGGTGCAGTCGATGGCACCTAGCACTTTGGGGAATTGTGCTACACCGTAAAAATCCAGGGCGGCAGCATTCCTTTCTGCAGGTGTTCTGGGCAGATATATGTGCCTGCGGACTGATGGGCGTGCAGTGATGATGTTCAAGACCTGGTGTAGGCAGCGTGACTGCGTGGACTGTGACACCCCACCCACTATGGCACTTGTCCGCTGAAATGATCCAGTGGCTAAGAAGTGCAGTACATTGAGGACCTTCTCCAGGGGACTGAGTGCTTGGGAGCACAGGGTGGGTGATGTGAGGTCATCCTCCCACTCACTCACCAGGTCCAGTATTATGTGTGGTGGAAACCTGTACCTCCCATACACCTGGTCATCAGGCATCCCGAAAAGGCTGGTTCTGGGTGTGAATATTCTGGCCCTGACTATCCTCCTCCTCCTCCTCCTCCTTTGGTAGCCCACGGCCATCGCTGCTAGGAACGGTATATACATCCTGGCGTCTGAGCTTGTTATTTTATTTGCGCGCAAATGTATGCGTCGCAGGTCGACGTATGCCTGCTTCCGACTGGCGTACGTGTTTCTGTGCGCATGTTGTAGGCGAGCGTGTGAAACTTCCCGCGCACCCCTGAAATCCAGTACCCAGGCCAATAGCGTGTGGAAATTCCAGCGCACCACGGTATACACGTGCGCTGATGTACTCGCGTGTGTAAGTGCCCGCGCACCCCTGAAATACACGTACATAGGCCAATCGCGTGTATGCACACTTTTGTCCAATTACACGCGATGCCACTTTGACGTGCAGTCTTTCCACGTGTGCTGCGTCATCACGTGCTATGAGGGAAACACCCGTGCGGGTCACGTCACAGACGCGCTTACGCGCTGAGGGCCTTTGGTCCAAAAGAATCGCGTATGCGTGCTGACGCGCTTACGCGCTAAGGGCCTTTCCTCGAATTTCACGCTGACGTGCAGGATTTTCACGTGCCAAATCACTCCGTATCAAGCTGGCCACGCGAAAACACACGGAAGACCACGCTCCTGCCCAGAAGGCTGAATTACTGCCCCCCAATGCCCCGAGCAGCCTCCCACGTGCCATCTGCTGCTGTTGCTGCTGCCTGCCTGCCTGCCTGCTGCCACCGTGCCCTGCCATTTGGTGCCTGCACATCAGCCATCTGCAGGGGTCCAGTTGCTGTGTCCACCCCTGCTGGAACAGAAGACTCCCGACTGGGATTACATCGCTCCACAGCCCAGCCCCAGGACCCAGTTGCCCACCCACTCCTGCCTCTGGGGTTGCCATGTCGGGCACTTCCACATCTGGCACCAGTGGCAACCCCAGGCCAGAGGGGCAGAGGGGCACAAGCTTCACTGCCACCGAAGTTGGTGTCCTGGTGGAGCATGCCCTGGGGCAGTATGATGCCCTCTTTGGATCGTCCCGCGCCAGCAAGGAAGGACGGGAGAGGATCTGGGCCGACTGTGTGGTTGCCATCAACGCGGAGGGGGTGGCAACCCGCGACGTCCAGAAGATCAAGAAGCGCTGGGAGGACTTGAGGTCCAGGACCCTCGTGAAGGCCCGGCGCCTCGTGGAGGGGGGCCGGGCCGCATGAGTTCCATCCAGATGAGGGTCCTGGAACGCGTACGCCCAGCGCTCCACGCCCAGATCCTTGAGAGGGAGATCCGTCTGGAGTTGAGCGGTAAGTGTCCAAGCATTGCTGTGTGAGACAGGGCATGTTGCGGTGTGCTGGTTGTCTGATACTTGCCTGTATGTGTGACATAGGCCATGTATGCATGTATGTGTGCAGGGACATCATGGTAATGCATGTGCGAACAGTGATGTGTGAACCACATGGTTGTTGCATGTGTTTAAATGCGAAATGGGGAGCCCTATGCAGATTTTACACATGAGCGCATGCCAGTCTCTGTTCCTGGACATGGGTGGGGGTGAGGGATGTGTGCTGATGCCGGATACATATATGGTAGCCATGTCTGTGTGCCTGACCTGCGTGTCTGTGACTTGTGAATGCCATGGATGCATAACACATGTCTGTGACAATGCACAGATTCACTGATGCAGCCTAGTTACCCTTGTATCCGCTGTGTTTGGGGTGTATGAGGCCAGATGGATGTGACTGAGGTGAAGTGTGTGCATGTGATAGGCATGACCTATGATGCATGTGAGTTCCATATCATTGTATGTTTCAAGAGTCCATTGGACATGTATGGAAATGTCCATGGCATGCACCATGCCTGTTACTGTGTGTGTTTTGCCTGGACTGACCCATGTGTTGTGGAGGGACATGATGGAAGTGTACTTTGACAGTGGTACTCATCTGCTATTGCTTCCTGTCTAGGGGACCATTGAACAGTACCCTGATGCTTGTGCCCCCACGGCTGCAGCTGAAGGGGTGGGTGAGCCCCCACAGGGGCCTGCTACGGCGGAAGACGGTGAGGAGCCATCCAGGTTGGTTGTTTCCACAGAGGCGGAGGAGGCCGCCACTGAGGCACACATGGGGCCTGGTGGGGGCATCCCTGCTGGTGCAAGTGGTGCAGTCCAGGGGCAGGGGCAGGAGGCAGCACAGGTCACCATGGAGGGGCCTGTGCATGTCGCTGTCCCTGACCCTGTGAGTGCACCACCATGCACCAGCAGGGATGCCCCGTCCCAGGCCCGTCCGCAGGTAGAGGGGATGTCCATGTCACCTGACTCCCCTCCACCTGCGGACGAGGGGACCTGTGTCCGTATGGAGAAGGTCCTGATTGGGGTCGCGATGCGCGCGGGTGCAATTCGTGATGACGTGCGTGCTTCCCGGGAGGAGCACGCACATCATCACGAAGAGCACCGTGTCGACGTGGCCCAATTGGGATCTTCCATGTTCGAGGGTTTCCTGCATGTGTCTGCCAATCTGGCGGCCCTCTCCTCCTCTGTGGAGGCTATACGCCGGTCGTTCTCCTTGCCGTATTCCGGCCCAGATGCCACCAGGGCCCCATGTGGACCTGCCCTGACCAATGCACCCAGCTCGGTGGGGATCCCATCCCTGCTACAGTCAGGAGTCGGAGGTCCAGCAGGGGTGGACACCACAGCAACTGTACCCCAGCAGATGGAGGATGTGCCGGCATCATCAGGCAGGGCACGTGCACAACGGCGTCGGTGGATTCCATCAGCCTGGATGCCGTTGTGCTCGCAGAGGCAGTTGCATCGGAGGCAGCAGCAGAGTCAACGTGGGAGGCATCATGGCTCGGGGCCATCAACATCGGAGGGGCAGGCATCGGCCGGAGAGCAGGAGGACCCAGGACAGGAAGTGTCTTCCGTGTGGCTGCGGTTGGGCCAGCAGATAGGTGCGGAGCGGCAGCGGGCGGAAGAGGCGCGGCTCACGATGGTCAGGGCGGAGAACTCCATGCGGAGGGCCCTGAGGCGGGCCGAGTGCCTCGAGGCAATCCGCAGGGGGTTGGAGGAGCAGATGGCGTCGTCCCTGCGGACCCTCGGGGCCATGGAACAGGACCGCCTCCGGGACATAGACGAGGAGTTTGATGATGCCCTGGCCCGGAACACCACGGAGTGAGCCGCTGGACTTGCCCACCGCCTTTGTATATAGTTTTTTAGTTTTAGGTTTCCTTTGTTTCTTCTTATGATTTGGAGTCGAGGGACACTGCTCCACTTTTTGTATATAGTTGGATTTTAGTTAGGGTTTTTTGTAGGTTTCCTTTGTTCAGTTGTGCTCATGGACCCTTGGATGTTTTGTACATAGTTCTTCATTGGATTGTTTTTTTTTTTTTTTATTTATTCTCCATGGAGCAATGGTCTTTGCATTTATTTTTCTCTCTCGGATTGATTTTATTTTTAATGTGACTTTGAACAACATTTTTTTGGATTTGGATTTGTAGTTTTGATTTTTTTGGACGGACATGCAGCTTATCTTTTTTTCATTGCCATTGTAGTTTGTTTCATTTGCATTCAATTTTTTTTAATACAATTTTGTTTTCATACTTCACTGTGTGGTATCATCTCATTGGTTTCATGAATGTCATGTTGGGTGTTTTCCCATTCAATTTCAACCATTGTCTGTGACGGACATGGGTTCATTTGCTTTATGAACATTGGGGGTGTAACATGTAATTTCCATTTCCATGTGGGTGAATGGGTTACTTGGTAGGGCCTTTTGGCTGTGGAGGCTGACCATAACGCACATGATTGGGGATCGTGAGGACCTGGGTGCAGGGGGACATGAGTGGGGGCCTGGTGGGGGATGCCCATGGTGGCTGAGGGGTGGGGGTGGTGGTAGACATGGGTGGGGGCCTGGTGGAGGCTGCCTCTGCACTGCTGCGGGGTGGGGGTGATAGGGGCCATGAGTGGGGGCCTTGTGGAGGGTGCCCCTGCACTGATGGGGGGTGGGGGTGATAGGGGCCATGAGTGGGGGCCTGGTTGAGGGTGCCCCTGGATGATGGGGGGTGGGGGTGCAGGGGGACATGAGTGGGGGCCTGGTGGAGGGTGCCCCTGCACTGCTGGGGGATGGGGGTGGTGGGAGACATGAGTGGGGGCCTGGTGGGGGATGCCCATGGTGGCTGGGGGGGGTGGTGGGAGACATGAGTGGGGGCCTGGTGGAGGCTGCCCCTGCACTGCTGGGGGGTGGGGATGATAGGGGCCATGAGTGGGGGCCTGGTGGGGGATGCCCTTGGTGGCTGGGGGGTGGGGGTGGTGGGAGACATGAGTTGGACATGAGTGGGGGCCTGGTGGTGCTGCCCCTGCACTGCTGGGGGGTGGGGGTGGTGGGAGACATGGGTGGGGGCCTGGTGGAAGGTGCCCCACACTGCTGGGGGGGTGGGGTGGTGGGAGACATGGATGGGGGCCTGGTGGAGGCTGCCCCTGCACTGCTGGGGGGGGTGGGGGTGATAGGGGCCATGAGTGGGGGCATGGTGGAGGCTGCCCCTGCACTGCTGGGGGGTGGGGGTGATAGGGGCCATGAGTGGGGGCCTGGTGGAGGGTGCCCCTGGATGCTGGGGGGTGAGGGTGCAGGGGGACATGAGTGGGGGCCTGGTGGGGGATGCCCATGGTGGCTGGGGGGTGGGGGTGGTGGGAGACATGAGTGGGGGCCTGGTGGAGGCTGCCCCTGCACTGCTGGGGGGTGGGGGTGGTGGGTAACATGGGTGGGGGCCTGGTGGAGGCTGCCCCTGCACTGCTGGGGGGTGGGGGTGATAGGGGCCATGAGAGGGGGCCTGGTGGAGGCTTCCCCTGCACTGCTGGGGGGGTCGGAGTGATAGGGGCCATGAGTGGGGGTCTGGTGGAGGCTGCCCCTGCACTGCTGGGGGGTGGGGGGTGATAGGGGCCATGAGTGGGGGCCTGGTGGAGGCTGCCCCTGCACTGCTGGGGGGTGGGGGTGATAGTGGCCATGAGTGGGGGCCTGGTGGAGGGAGCCCCTGGATGCTGGGGGGTGGGAGTGCAGGGGGACATGAGTGGGGCCTGGTGGAGGGTGCCCCACACTGCTGGGGGGGTGGGGGGGGTGGGAGACATGAGTGGGGGCCTGGTGGTGCTGCCCCTGCACTGCTGGGGGGTGGGGGTGGTGGAAGACATGAGTGGGGGCATGGTGGAGGCTGCCCCTGCACTGCTGGGGGGTGGGGGTGATAGGGGCCATGAGTGGGGGCCTGGTGGAGGGTGCCCCTGGATGCTGTGGGGTGGGGGTGCAGGGGGACGTGAGTGGGGGCCTGATGGGGGATGCCCATGGTGGCTGGGGGGTGGGAGTGGTGGGAGACATGGGTGGGGGCCTGGTGAAGGCGGCCCCTGCACTGCTGGGGGGTGGGGGTGATAGGGGCCATGAGTTGGGGCCTGGTGGAGGCTGCCCCTGCACTGCTGGGGGGTGGGGGTGATAGGGGCCATGAGTGGGGGCCTGGTGGAGGGTGCCCCTGGATGCTGGGGGGTGGGGGTGCAGGGGGACATGAGTGGGGGATGCCCATGGTGGCTGGGGGGGTGGGGGTGGTGGGAGACATGAGTTGGACATGAGTGGGGGCCTGGTGGAGGCTGCCCCTGCACTGCTGGGAGGTGGGGGTGATAGGGGCCATGAGTGGGGGCCTGGTGGAGGCTGCCCCTGCACTGCTGGGGGATGGGGGTGATAGGGTCCATGAGTGGGGGCCTGGTGGGGGCTGCCCATGGTGGCTCGGGGGTGGGGGTGGTGGGAGACATGAGTGGGGGCCTGGTGGGGGCTGCCCATGGTGGCTGGGGGGTGGGGGTGGTGGGAGACATGAGTGGGGGCCTGGTGGAGGCTGCCCCTGCACTGCTGGTGGGTGGGGGTGATAGGGGCCATGAGTGGGGGCCTGGTGGAGGCTGCCCCTGCACTGCTGGGGGTTGGGGGTGCTGGGTGACATGAGCAGGTGTGCAGGGTAGTCCCCTGTGGTGTCGGCTGCCTGCAGGGGCCGTGGAGGGTGTACAGGGTATACCTGGGAGCACACAGCCAAATCGCGTGTAGAATTTCCCACGTACCCCTGAAATACACGTACCCAGCCAAATTGCGTGTGAGACTTCCCGCACACCCCTGTGATCCACGTACCCAGCCAAATCGCGTGTGTAAATTCCCGCGCACGTACCCGGCCAAATCGCGTGTGCAACTTCCCGCGCACCCCTGAAATCCATGTACCCTGCCAAATCGCGTGTGGGACTTCCCGCGCACCCCTGAGATCCACGTACCCAGCCAAGTCGCGTGTGTGAATTCCCGCGCATGTACCCGGCCAAATCGTGTGTGAGACTTCCCGCGCACCCCTGAGATCCACGTACCCAGCCAAATCGCGTGTGTGAATTCCCGCGCATGTACCCGGCCAAATCGCGTGTGGAACTTCCCGCGCACCCCTGAAATCCACGTACCCTGCCAAATCGCGTGTGAGACTTCCCACGCACCCCTGAGATCCACATACCCAGCCAAATCGCGTGTGGGACTTCCCGCGCACCCCTGAACTCCACGTACCCTGCCAAATCGCGTGTGAGACTTCCTGCGCACCCCTGAGATCCACGTACCCAGCCAAATCGCGTGTGGGACTTCCCGCACACCCCTGAGATCCACGTACCCAGCCAAATTGCGTGTGTCAATTCCCGCGCACCCCTGAGATCCACGTACCCGGCCAAATCGCGTGTGGAACTTCCCGCGCACCCCTGAAATCCACGTACCCTGCCAAATCGCGTGTGAGACTTCCCGCGCACCCCTGAGATCCACGTACCAAGCCAAATCACGTGTGGGACTTCCCGCGCACCCCTGAGATCCACGTACCCAGCCAAATCGCGTGTGTGAATTCCCGCGCACGTACCCGGCCAAATCGCGTGTGAAACTTCCCGCGCACCCCTGAAATCCATGTACCCTGCCAAATCGCGTGTGAGACTTCCCGCGCACCCCTGAGACCCACGTACCCAGCCAAGTTGCGTGTGTGAATTCCCGCGCACGTACCCGGCCAAATCGCGTGTGGAACTTCCCGCGCACCCCTGAAATCCACGTTCCCTGCCAAATCGCGTGTGAGACTTCCCGCGCACCCCTGAGATCCACGTACCCAGCCAAATCGCGTGTGAAAGTTCCCGCACACCCCGGAATACACGCACACGTTATTTTTCAGTCAGCGGGTGTCCGTGTTTGTGGGTATCCCTTTGCACGTCATTTGTCCTGGAGGGCCACAGTATAGGACATTCATCATGGCTGTATATAGGTGCTATTTGTTGGCACACCTTTTGGCGCACATTTATTACAGGCGCTGAGACGCTACCGCCTGCTTTCTTGTGGCGGTCGTGTTTGTGCCTGTGCGCTGGTTTGACCGTGCGCTTTTTTGCCCTATTCGATTCCATGAATACGTGTTGTAGGCGAGCGTGTGGGCATTCCGCGCACTTGCACCCTGTACTTCCCCGTGACGCCCACATTTTGGCAAGTTGTTCCCCATTCCGAGTGTTACGCCCCGTGTTCCGCCTACTTTTGTTGTGTGCGCCACGCTATGTGCGATTTTCGCTGTGGCCTGTGCGATTTTCGCTGTGACTTGGCGCACGCCGTTAGATGGCCTGTGCGACAACGTGCGCCGCGCACTTTTTTAGCGCACATCCGATGGTTTTCTCGCGCACGGCCTTCCATGAATCGATGTGCGCTGCTTTTCGTGCGATTTTCGCACTTGCACTGCGATTTTCGCTATTCCACTGCGAATCGCACGTTTTTGGCCACTTGCGCCGCGCTAATTATTCTATGAATCGGCCTGTCTATCTATTTACAAGACTGATGTATTGTATTACCAGGTATAGGGCCTCATTACAACCCAGGCGGTAAGTTCCCTACTTTACCACCATGGTGTAAACTCCGTTTACACCATGGCGGATTTACCGCCCCATTCGAAGGTGAGTGGGGCGGTAAATCCCCATTCCCCATTTACCCTTCCCCATTCCCATTTTGGGAGTGGGGAAGGCGCTAATTACGGTGCCGTAATTAGCACCAAGGCGGGTTAGCGCCTTGCATTTTAACGCCTGCTAAAAGCAGGCGTTAAAATGGTAATCGGGCGTTAAGGGTTAACCCCTTAACGCCTGGGTTGTAATGAGGCCCATAATCCTAATTGTGTTTAAAGAAGTGAGATAGACAGCACCTTCTCAGCCGCACATTGGTGCACATTATTGACTATATCATTCTTATACGAGCGTCATGAGATACCTGCATTTATGCACACCTGAATTTACCCATTTTCACTAATGTATATCATTACTATTAGGATTCCTACTTGTAAAATGAACATACAGTAAATATTTGGAACGGCAACGTCTAGTCTAATAGAATATGGCACATATCGAACAGGGTATGGAATGCAGAATAACCGCAATACAACATGGTCGCCAACAAGACAGACCCAAGATGGCCGGTCATCTTATCGGGCACAATCATCTAGACAACGTAATGTATCAAATACAGTGAGCAGTGCCATCATTCACACTGGTGAGAAGACGCTATGCAACCCACTACAGGGCAGCCATTGGGACCCTTACAGGACTCAGCATTGCTAACTGATCCTAATTACAAAACTCAATCTTTTCCAATATATCGCAAGATCGGAGACAGTAACGTGACTACAGGTTAGATCCAGATTTATTCAACCACACTATAAGCATGCTTTATAGACAGCATGATTTACGTGGCAATACAAGGAGAAGACCACTAACCACAAGCGAAATTACTGTGACGTTTCTACACATATCACGATCTAACACACCGGAGCATAAGCTTTAATGGTGCCCACAATATATAATAAGCTACGTTCACACATAAACCATGAATGTCCATGGCCCACTGTGGTGTCCTGCGTTCTTTCAGGTATTAACAAACATACAAGCGTCCTTCCAACACATTCAATGTACTTGACTAATCTTACTTTACGTTTCCTCTTCCCCTGTTAAATGTAAACGTGCGTCCTGTAATGTGGGTACCCTGTTAATTCTTGTAAACAATGTTGTATCTTGTGATCTACATGAATGCATTGTCCAGCTGATGCTTATATTCACACTTTTCACACTTCCTTGATGGATATTAATATGTTGGTGTTTACATTGAAAATTACAATCAGGCTACAAACCTAAGGCCCTGATGAAGGACGATAATGTCCGAAATGCATTGGCAGAAGATTTGCATTAGCTGAAAATTGTGTTTTCTAAAGAATAAAAATCTTATTTTCTTGAACTTGAAGAACGAGTTTGTTAAGGAACTATCACAAAAGTTAATATATTATCAAACTAAACCCCTAGTGGGTAAAATGGTGTGCAGCCACACCAAAGGCTAATTAGCCTTGGGCTTCTTTTCTGCATGTACACGTGCTACCTTACACAGTGGCACATTTTGGTGGGCTGCACCCCACGCACAATTTGAAAGCTCAGTTTGTGAACTACAAAAAAGATTGGTACAAACTGAATGGACTAAGAAGCAGTGCCCTCTTAACCACTAATTGTTGTAAATCTCTTAGAACCTCATCATTAAGGTGTAAAATAGATAAACACAAAACAAGAGCTGACCTCAATTACACCAAAATGCACTTCAAGTCATCATGAGATTTAGGGAATGACTGATTCACACAATGGTGTCCTTGCTCACTTCTGGTCAAACTGATAAGTCCGTTGAGAACTTGACTGTTTTATCTTGTTTTACATTAAAGTGCAGGCAGTGTAACTGTCTTCTAAGTGTTCTGCATTTTCAGGGTCTGACATGCTATAGAAGTTGCGACTCACTTCCGTTGACCAAATCCTAATTTTAGTTGGTTGGTTCTGTAATCTCAGATGAGAACACATATATTAGTGTACACCCATCTATCGATCACAGGATAAAACCTTTGCGGCACGGTGGTATCGGTCGTTTGCGACAGTTTGTGTGAATAGCTCATGCCTCACCGCCTTCACTGTGCTTTCCTGCCCATTGCACTTAGATTCATCCACATATCCTTCTGTGCTAGACTTTTCCCACACACATTCCAGTTCCCTTTTGTAACTTTTGTACTTAATGATCTAACGGTCCGGAAACAAGGATGCCCGTAAACTCACAGGCACCCTTGTTTCCGGACCGGCACACTACAAGTCTGCCAACCGGGACTGCTGTGCCCAACAGGTCTGACCCTGTTGGGCACAGCGGGCACGGTAGGCAGACTTGTCACTGGAGCACCGGCAGCATTGCTAACGGTGCCGGTGCTCCTGGGTCCTCACTCCCATAGAGTCCTCTGGGATTAACATATTTGCCGGCACCTGACCTCCCGGTGCCCGGACTCGTAATGAGGCGCTGGTAAATTATCTTGAGTCTGGCGGCAACCGGAATGAGGCCCAATGTACCCAGCCCATATACCCACAAGGCTTTGTCACAAGGTCATGTTGGTAAGGGGGCAAGACCATCCCCCCTAGGCACTTTAAGGTGAGATGAGCCCCATTGAACGAACTATAGTAGACAAGGGGGAGGGGTGCGTCCTAGTGGTCGCTGCACAGTCATAATATGACATGCAATTTAGACATAGGGCCTCATTACGAGTTTGGAGGTAGCCATGCCATTTTTAGCGGCATGGCTACCTCGAAACTCTGGTCCGGGTACCGCAAAAGGGGACTTACTGGGTCATTCCGACCTTGGAGGGCCCGGTAATTCCCTTTCGTGGTACCTGGACTCGGTACATCCCCATTCCCATTTGAGCCCCCATAGGGCTCAATGGGAAGGGGGAGGTTGCTAACAACCGGCCTGTTAATGACGGGCCCATTGGTCTGACCAGGCGTACAGAGCGGGGCCTGCTGCAGACCTCATAATGTCGCGGCCCAGAATGAACCGTGCGGTCACTTACCGGCACCATTCATTCCGTGGCCGCCTACCTCGTAATGAGGCCCATAGTGTAGCAAATGCCATTTTTGTAGCTATTATTAGCCATAGCCAAAGCACAGGGCCTGTAGGGCCATGCAGTATTTAATGCATTAGGCACAGGCCACTAGCCTGAAAGGGAAATCTGGATAGGCCCATGCACGGATGAGAGAGACACAGGCCACCGACTTCCACAGAAACCCTTCTTTGCTTTAAGATTGTTGCCAATATTTTTGTTTTAAAAGAATGTGCCCAGCAAAGCTACGAGACAGAACTGGGCACCTTCGTGTACGTATTATCACAAACAGGCTGAAGCAGGCCTCCAACCCCCACCCAGCTAACTACAAGTTATAGTTCCTGCAACTGCCCTAGTCCCAAGACCTCTGAATTCCAAGATACCAGTTGGCCCCAGACCACCGACCATAAACCAATCAACCATAAAGTTCTAAGAGAATGGTTGTCCCACCTTAATTCTATGACATGGTTTGTAGTGCGAGGTACAGGGAGGGATACATTATAGTTCAAAGCGAGGGTGTAAGCCTTGGGAGCTGATGACGCGATCAGGAATGAGTGAAGTATTTGTGGGTTATTTTAACCTCGAGACTGCTAGGTGCACTGTATAATGATAGAGTAGCATTGTTCACAAATGTAGCTAATTGCTTCTTCGCCCTTGGTCTCCTTGTAGACGATCAGCCCAACAGAGTCCACGTGATGGAAGATGGATGAACTGGGCTAGGACCATGGAATTGGCACCCCCTATGGAGCAGGCCAACCATGTATAGGGTTTCACCAACCAGCCACGCAGGTTTTCACTGTATACGATGACGTCACCTATGTCAATGTGTCTCATTGTAAGATTCTATTTGTACACATTTTGGCAAAATGTTCCTGTGGCAGCTGAGTTATTTGCTGATGCATCTATTTTTGTAGAATAAATACTTGCTCCATTTGCAAGAGAATTTTGGGCCTTTTTCCAAATCTACCTGCCTCTACTCTCCGCCCTCTCCAACGAATACAGAACAGGACTGCAAGACTTGTCCTTGGCCTCAAGCCCTGGGATCATATCTCTCCAGCTCTGAAATCTCTCCATTGGCTCCCAGTGGATGCAAGGATTACATTCTTAGATTAAATCTACCCCCAGCTAATCAAAGAAATTAGCTGGGGGTAGATCTCTGTCTTTGGCTGGGGCCTCCCTCTGGAACGGCCTCCCTGCCACTCTAAAACTTGAGGAGAACCATCTCTGGTTCTGGAAGCACCTCAAGACCTTCGTTTTTGCTTCTGCCTTCGCGACCCATCTCCCTTGCTGATCTGCTCTCTCTTGGCACCATGCACCTGGCCACCCTTTGTCCCCTGGGCCCAGGTACCTGCTCACCCTGCCATCTTCCCGCACTGCCTCTGAGCCACCCCTTGCACTGGGGTCTGTCTCTGTACCCATACAACACACCCCTTTTTTCTACCTGCACTATCAGACCTACCCTGTCTGCTGCCTTACACCCAACACTTGCCGGCTGCACTAGCACTGTTTGTTGACTTTATTATTCATGTATTTATTATTATTTATCTGTTTCTTCTTTGCTCCGCACTTTCCACTTCTCCCCCCTTCCATGCACTTTTCCCCTCCCCTTCTCCCATGCACTTGCGCATTCCCAATGTCACTGGGCCTAGTAAGATCGTTGTTTTGTTCTCCCTTGTTCCCCTCACCTTGTCGTGCTCTGAAATACTTGTGTATGAGTGCAATAGAAATAAAATATCAATATCAATAGCAGGTTGTATTTTTTTCTGGTGTGAGTGTTTAGGGGCATGCCTTCATTTGGTATCACCAACATGATCCCAGTGCCCCTCGTGCCTGCAAAGACTTCCAGGCCACTTCTCTGGAGGGGCCACGCCCACCTCCCTGACCAGTGTTCGGAAGGAACTAGGTTCTTCCCGCACCCCCAAGTGCTTTAGAATTAGGCAAGACTTCTTTTCGGCGCTATAAAAGACTGGGGTCGGTGGGCCACTGAGAAGGCTCTCTCATGCACATATAATCACATACACAGACATGGGCACACCCTGAAGAAGGACATGGGCAGGCACTGAAAAAGACAGTGGGCCTCATTATGAATGTGGCGGAAAGGCAACAATGGCGCTGGTAGTGCTACCAGTGCCGTTGTTACCTCTCTGCCACATTATGAGTTCTGCTTGCCGGTGCTGGACTGCACGTGTGGTCTGACCACGTGTGCAGAACGGCACCCGCGAGCAGAACTCGTGATTGCACCGGCACCGTTCTTATGGGGCAGAATGGCGATCGGGAGGCCGGCCATACCGGCACCCGCGAATGGGCAATTACCGGCCTATTAATCTCGTAATGGTAACTGTAATGGTAGCTACTGCCAAACCTATAATGAGGCCGAGTTATTGTTTAAATATAAAGCTCGATTAACTATTAGCTGAATAGATTTGTAATGTCACATTTTATGCATTGTAAAATCTTAGAGCCGCATCACGAGTCTGGCGTTAACCCTTAAATGCGGTGGTAGCGCTATTACCGCCGCATTTAAGGGTCCGCCAGATCATGGCTTTGGCTAAGAGCTGGGGGGAAATCTGCCAAAATTTTGCGCTCAGACCGCCGGCGGTAAGAGCGTGAAATATCCCCATTGATCCCAATGGTGAATGGGGCATTCCCGAATGGGCTCAATGGGGAATGGGGATTTCCAGATCCGCCAAACCCATGATACGGCATTAATAGCGCCAGTGGGTTTGGCGGTAGGGCAGATAGCACCAGCGCTATTAGCGCTGGCGTTACTGCCCAACTCATGACAAGACCCTTAGTACAGTAGATGCAAACTCCCCCTCCTTCCCAAGAATGCAGCTTGTGCCAAAAATAGACTACAGGCTTCTGCGGTGTTCGCTAGCACTGGCAGAGCACACAAAGTGACTCACCAGCTGTCTACTGTCCGTCAAGGGTCCATGCAGGCTAAGACTAGGGGATGTATATGCTCTGTGCGACAAAATGCAGAAATGGGACATATTATAAGTATAAGGTGTAAAGGAGATTACAGGACCAGATAAAAACATGAGTAGAATGAGTGGAATATGGAGAAAATGGGCCTCATTATGACTTTGGCAGTAGCCGTGCTGGGAAAACCGGCATGTCTGCCGCCAAACTCGTTAAATTACCAGCACTCGGCAATGGGCAATTACCAGGGTATGCCGACCCCGGCGGACTCGTAATTACCCATTGATGGGTGCCGGTAACCATTACTCCCCATTCCCATTCGAGCCCCATAGGTCTCAATGGGAATCTGGAGGTCGGATGCACCGGCACCACTAATGAATGGTGCTGGTGCATCCGTTAAGTTGTGCTCGCGGGTGCCGGTCTGCCCGCCAGGTCAGATCTGGCGGGCAGAAAGTCACCCGTGAGCACAACTCGTAGTTTACCGGTCCGGTAACAACAGTGCCGGTAGCTTACTGGCACCTATGTTACCAGACCAGCAATCTCGTAATGAGGCCCAATGACTGGAAAATGTTTTTATACATGAAATATTCATAGGTAGCAAAATGAAGGAGCGCATGAGCTACAGTGTATTCTTGCATACGCTTGCAAAATGTAAAGCAGCATGTCCTGACAAAATCGCTGCCAATGACGAAAGGAAGGCTTTGGGGCATCCCTTGTATGGAAGCAGGATGGATTGGGATGGAGTCATGGCCCGTATCCATTGACGCCACTACAGCTAGATTGGCCTATATAAAGTCCTGCCTGGAACGACTCTGGCAGGGAAATTAACGGAAGACGGACAGGAGAAGACCATTTAGGTAGCAGAGTCCTTTGCTACCATCCTCATTTTTATAAGATTAAACTTGTTATCCTTACAAGATAGACTCTTGGCCTTATTTCCCTAGAGGGGTGAATTTATTTTGGTGTGTGTGTAATTATGGACACCCATACACCAGTCCCAAAAAATGTGTATTCTTGAGTGGTTTTACAGGAGCCATTATTGCAGAATTCCTTTCTGCTCTTTGAAGCGGTGTGTGGTTCTAAGTAGAGTGCAGGCTCATATTATTGGGACCCCGTGATGGAGAAGTTCGGTTAACACACATCTGAGTATACCCTAGCAAGTGATAACAAGTAGGGGACGGGTATGTGGGAAAATTGTGAAAGTTGTGAGCACGCTGAAACTGAGGTTGTCGGTATGGCATGGATGTGGTTTGTTTTATTTTTTAGTATTATACATTTTTTAAGGAGAATATTGAGGAGAAAGGAAAACTGAATGTTGGGGAGCCTTCCCGAGTGAGGCGAGAAGGTGGTACCACTTATATTGTATATACTCCCAGGTTCAACTTGTTTCCTTCCTCTACTCCATCTTTATCTCTACTTGTGGTGTGCCCCAGGGGTCTAACCTCTCTACCTGGCTGTTCAACCAATACCTGGCACTTCTTGCCTACCACATTGCTGTGCTCTGCCCCAACTTCCAGTGCAATGCGGATGACACCCAGCTCATCTTCAGGGTACCTTCAGCCACCTCTTCTTCCTCTCTCATCTCTGACTGCATGTCCACCATCCAGGAGTGGTGTGCCACCAATGATCTCTGCCTTAATGCCAGTAAGACTGAGATTCTTCTCATCTGAACACCTTCTCCCTCCTTTCCTGTCACCCTTTGGCCGGCCTCCCTTGGCCCTCTTCCTGCTCCCACCCGTGAGGCTAAAAACATTGGAGTCATCTTCGACTCCACACTCTCCTCTCATCACATCTCTTGCGTCTCTAAGAAGTCACACTACCAGCTGCACATCCTCAGAGGTATTCTTTCTTTCCTCTCTTTCCCCCAGAAGCTCACTGTCTCCAGAGCTCTGGTTCTCTCTAGGACAGACTATTGCAACAGCCTCTTTCTAAATCTGCCTGCTTCTACTCTCCACCCTCTGGAACTCATCCAGAACAGCACTGCGAGAATTGTCCTTGGCCTCAAGTCCAGGGACCGTATCTCTCCAGGACCGAAATCTCGGCACTGGCTCCCAGTGGCTGCGAGGATTAAGTTTAAAACCCTCTGTATTGTCCACAAGGCCATCTGGGCATGGAGCCTCAATATCTTCAGCTCTCTCTTCCTAAATATCTTCCTTCCCCAGCTCTTCACTCATCCGTCTCCAACTCCCTCAGGGTCAGTCGCTTCTCAAAGCAACAAGTTGGTGGTAGATCTCTTTCCTTGGCTGGGGCTTCCCCCTGGAACAGCATCCCTGAAACTAAAGGAGAACCATCTCCGGTTCCGGAAGCACCTCAAAACCTTTCTCTTTGCTTCTGCTTTTTCTACTCCTCTCCCCTGTTGACTTCATGGCTGAAACTGTAGCTGCACTGGTTACCTGGCCACCCTCTGATCTTGGGCCCAGGTCCCCTCCCTCGGCAGTCGCACACCTGCACTGCCTTCCTGGCAACCCCTGCACTTATGGACTGTCTTCTGTATCCCTACTGTTCCACTACCAGCACTTGACACCTGACGTTTGCACTTACCCTTGTACTTGCCACCAGCTGGCCGTATTTCTCTTATTGTTATTATCCTTATCCCATGTACTTCACTTTCCCCCCTTCCTCTTTCCATGCACTTGTGCGATCTGAATGACACCTGGCCTAGTAGGATCGTTGTTTGTCTTTCCTCTGTTCCCCCTCCCGTTCCTTGTTGCGCCTTCACACATTTGTGTATAGGTGCATTATAAATGCCATATCATATCTGTGCTCTTTGGTCTCAGGGGAGCATAGTTGGAACAGATCTCTTCCAAAATGAAAGTGCGCGCATTGAAGTATTCCTCGCTTGGTAGCGGGTTGTCAATACTTGCCAATCTCGTCTGTACTTCCTCAACTGGGATCTTAGCTCGATCACTTGCTTATGAGTCAGGGTGGGAGGTCTAGCAGACTCCTCTCCCGTCTGCTTTCCTACTATAACTAAGCCAAACAGTTGAGCATGGTGATCAGACCAGATGGTCTCATAAAATACTGCACACTTCCCATGGCTGAGACCAAATCCAGGCAATGGCCTTTGACATGCGATGGCGCCGTTGACAGAATTGATAACCCGTGGTTCCCCAATAAGTCAAATAGTTCTTTGGAATCGGAATGCATACTGCCATGCAGTCAGATGTTCCAGTCTCCTTCACATAGGAATTCATGATATCTGCTCCCGACCAGGGTCAAATGAATATCTAATTTCTAAAAAAAATCCCCCCACCGGTCCAGGGTGTCTGTAGCGCAATATGACTTTCACTGGCCGCATGGGGGACAGCACAGTGGTCGCCTGGCCCATCTGGGACTCATCAGGACATTCTAGGGTCTCAAGATGGGATACATGTAATAAGGGTCTATACATTACTGCTATCCCTCCCCCTCTCTTTCCCACTTGGTTAATAACCTGTATGCAGGAATTCTCGGGGACTATGTAGAGGAGCAATGTCTGGGATCCATCAGTATACCAAGTTTCAGTTAATAATAACAACTCCAGGTCGTTATCGTTGATACATTCGCAGACTTCCAACGCGTGGCCCGCAGCTGATCGAGCATTAAGTAATGCTGCTATAATTTTAGGAGGTCCTGCCTTCTTGCCCCACTCCAGCACCCTTTCCTCCGGTGTTAACCTCCAAATTCCCAAGCAACTGGTCCTGTCCAATGTTCTTAGGGTAATACTGCCCATACCATTATCTAATTAGTTCAAGGCCTGAGCAGGATAGCATCACCCTCCCAACCTTGTTTCCCTGACCAAGGAAGCACCGGCACCATTGCTAATGGTGCTCCGTGACGATCTGCCTGCAATTGCTGCTTCGGCAGGCAGACCTGTAGTATGCTGGTCCGGAAACAAGTGTGTTGGTAAGCTTACCGGAACTCTTGTTTCCGGACCAGCAGACTTATAATGAGGCTCAATGACAATATCGACTGTAGATCCAAATTTGTCATCTTATGTGTCTATCAAAAAATGATACGACAACTAAGAATTAGAATTCATGGGCACATTGATACTATTGGGAGCCAAGATCTGAAATTTCCTTTGGCCTTACACTGGCAGGCATCACACCAATTAGAAAACAAAAAGGATTTGCGGTTCGTCGGTCTGAAGAAAATCTTCCAGGGAAAAAGGACAGGTGACAAAAAACAAGTACTCGGGCAAATTAAATCCAGGATGATATGCAAAATGCAAGCAACGGAATATGGATTGAACTCAGACCATGAGATGGGGTCTTTTCTATAAGACTCAAATATGAACTGTGGTTTATGTGGAGTTTCAAAGGGGCAATAGAGCTCCAGCCATAGCACACAGTTAAAGAAATGAACTAACTATGTATATGGATCTATGTGTCAAAAAGTGTGTTTATGTACATACCAATCTCACTTGTATTATTTGTGGTACAAGACTACGGGCCTCATTATGACCCCGGCGCTAAACCATGGTGCTATTAGCACCATGGTCCATGCCGGGGTCCACCATGGTGAATGGCGGAATTACCGCCCCATTCCACGGTTGGCGGGGCGCTAATTCCCCATTCACCATGGCCCCTTCCCCATTCCCATCTTTGGCCCATAGGGCTCAATGGGAATGGGGAAGGCGCTAATTGCGGTGCCGTAATTAGCTCCTACATCCCTTTGCGGGTTGGTTTTTTAACGCTTGCTAAAAGCAGGCGTTAAAGTGCAACCCGCAAAGGGACCTCGTAATCAGGTGTTAAGGGTTTAACGGCGCCCACACCTTTTACGGCGCCGTTAACCCCTTAACATCTGGGTTGTAATGAGGCCCAACCAGTTTAAGAATGTAACTAGTGATCACTAAGCCAGCAAACATGCCTTTGCGTTATTATGGTGCTTTTCTTGGAGGAGATTTTTGTTTCTTAGCCATTTAAGCTAAAGCTTTGACAACCTAAGGCCACATAGACAATATATGTGGCAACATGTTTCATTAGGACACATACCCAAAGGGTCAGTCAACCGAATACGAGGAGACGAACACAATTAGCTATGGATGAAGGTGGTCCTAAAAATGGCGGTGGGAACGTCTGACGGCACACGAAAAATGTGTGATGTAATTTTTTATTTGCACTTCAAATATGCGTGTCAAAATTGGGCCTGCTGCGAAAATGTGCACACCAAGCGTTGCTCCCTACTTCTGTAACAAGAAGGTAAGTGCTGATGTAGGCACTCTGTTCTTACAATTCAAAGAGGCGGCAAAAGATACTCAAGCCCGGCCTAGGTTCTATCCTAACCCAATTCAGAGCAGGCTCATCCTCCTGCTAAACGTGCCTACTCCCACCCAGAAAAAGAAAACCTGGCAGTCTTCTGTGTAGAAGCCCGAGAAAGGTCGGAGAACAAAGGAACTAAACCTGGTTTGGCTTGCAGAGTAAAACACGAGAAAGACTTTTACAAAAAGAAATGGCGAACAAACCCAGCCGGAACTGTATAAAAACATATATGGTCTAGCGGGTTTAAGTTCGAGGCTACCAAGATAGCCCAAAACAATACCAAGGTTATTTAATATAACCGCGGTAGGAAAAATAGGGTAGTTACCACTGCCACCAGCCAATTCTTAATGAAATGAGAGCGAAACAATGCTCCAAGAGAAACAGACAAAAAGGGATAAGTATTAACCCTTTCCAGAACTCTATTTAAGATAGTTTGTACTAGGTCTGTACGTTTTAAAAGAGACTAATAAAGTCAATGGCAACTTTACATGTTTCTGGGAGACAGTAGTCAGTCCCAGAAAAATGGAGTCAGAGTTGAGAAGTCTAAAAGACAAACCTCTGTCGCTGCACTGAAGGTGCTGTGTAACACACAGTAAAAAGATGATGCCTATAGAGTAGGTGGGCTCCACAGTCTATGAACACAAGAAAATGTTAAACACACACAGCAAAACACATGTAAGAGTGGGAAAAAAGGCTCACACTCTTACCAGGTGAAAAGAATCAATCTTAGAAATCCAGCAAAGCTGCAGAGGGACTCAGTAGGTAAGGGATATTAGCCATTCTGGAGAATTCTCGCTAACACACGCCCCCCCCCCAGACTAAGGGACAGGAGGATTTAATTCACTCCTGGATGAATCTCTACCTCTAGTCGATTAAAAACATCCTAGAGAGACCATCAGCTTTTGGGTGGTGACATCCTGCTCTGTCTCAATGGTGAAATCAAACCCTTGCAGGCAGATTGACCATCGTAGAAGTTTTGGGTTCTCCCCTTTCATTTGCATTAACCATCTCAAGGGTTGGTGGTCTGTCTGAATCACAAAAGTAGATCCATACAGGTATGGTCTAAACCTCTTCAGAGACCACACACTGGCAAAACATTCATGCTCTATGTTTGCCCACCTTGTTTCTGGTTCCTTCAGTTTCCTACTGATGTAGCAAATGGGGTGCTCCCTACCTTTCTCATCCAGTTGACTAAGGAGTGCACCTATACCTGTATTGGAGGCATCTGTCTGCAAAATTAAGCGTTGGTGATAATCAGGAGCTCTTAGGACTGGAGCTTGACACAGGGCTTTCTTCAGGTTTTCAAAGGCTTGAGTGCACTCCTCATTCCATCTAACATTTTTAGGGTATTCTGGAGATGAGATCGCATTCAAGGAAGAAGCTATGGTCCCATAGTTCTCTATGAAATTCCTGTAGTACCCAGTGAGACCTAGGAAAGCTCTCACTTGGGTTTGAGTAGTAGGGGTGGCCCAGTTTTGTACAGCTTGTACTTTGCTAGACAATGGCCTTATTTCACCTCCTCCTACCTCATGACCAAGGTAGACCACTTTATCTGACCAATTTGACATTTGCTTGCCTTTATGATCAGATGGGCCTGCTCAAGAGCCTGCAAAACATATCCTAAGTGATCAATATGTTCTTTCCATGTAAGGCTGAACACTGCAATGTCATCCCAATATGCCATGCAGAAGCCCTCCATCCCATTCAGAACTTGATTGGCCATCCTTTGGAATGTAGTAGGTGCATTCTGTAGTCCAAAAGGCATAACCTTAAACTGGTAGAGGCCTGCTGGGGTTGAGAATGCAGTTTTCTCCTTGGCATGGTCCGTCAGGGCTATTTGCCAATAGCCTGACGTCAGATCAAATGTACTGAGGTACTTGGCTGAACCAAGTCTATCGACCAGTTCATCTGTCCTTGGCAAAGAATGGGCATCATTCTTTGTGACTGCATTTAGAGCTGTATAGTCCACACAGAATCTCAATTCCTTGGATCCCGCCTTTGGTACTAAAACAACTGGACTAGACAATGGACTTGTAGAGGGCTCTATAACCCCAAGATCAAGCATCTTGTTGACCTCTCCTTTGATGTGGGATCTCACATGTTCTGACATTCTATAACCTCTGCTTTTCACAGGTAAACAGTCACCAGTGAGGATATCACGCTGGCCCCAAGAGGTCAGGCCTGGTGAAAGTGAAAACAGGGATGCAAACAGATTAAACATAACTTTGCACTCCTACTGTTGTTCAGATGTCAGTTGAGAAGAGAGATTGACTCCTTCTATTTTCTCATACAAAGGTTGGCCTCTGATCAGGTCAGGTAGAGGTTCTCCTCCTCTTGAGCTGAAGCGAGAAGCAAAGCTCCCACTTCTGGTCTCGAGACATATGCCTTCAAACGGTTGTTGTGAAAGACTCTGGGAACCTCCTTAGGTCTGCCTAAGTCCACCAAATAGTTCACCTCTCCAAGTGTACCCACAACCTTGAAGGGTCCTATCCATTTGTCCTGCAAGGCCCTCTGCCTTGTTGGCACCATAACTAATACAAGCTGGTCTTCAGTAAACTCAAACATGCTGTCCTTCCGGTCAAGCCAATGTTTGACCAGAGCCTGACCTGCTTTTAAGTTATTTCTAGCTTCTGCCATCATGTGTGACATTCTCCTTCGGAGACCTATCACATAGTTAGTCAATCTGACTGGCTTGGGGGAAGGAGCACTCTCCAACCCCTCCTTAATCAGGGCCAATGGACCTCTGACTGGATGGCCATAGAGAAGTTCATAGGGACTAAATCCAACTACCTCACGAGGGACTTCTCAATAAGCGAATAGAAGGCATGGCAGTAGAAGGTCCCACTTTCTTCTAAGGGGTTATTTTAAAGCACCTATCATCGTCTTCATTGTACGGTTAACCCTTTCTACCAATCAATTTGTCTGTGGATGGTAGGCAGTTGAGAACGTGTAAGTCACTCCACAGTTTTTCCACATGGCCTGCATGTAGTGGGACATAAAATTGGATCCCCTGTCAGAGATGACTTCCTTAGGGAAACCTACCCTGGTAATAATACCAAGTAGGGCCTTACCCACAGCCTGAACTGTAACAGTCCTCACAGGTATGGCTTCAGGATACCGAGTAGCATGGTCTACTACAACCAGGATAACCCTGTTACCTGAAGAAGTTGCAGGGTCTAAGGGACCAACAATGTTGATTCCTACCCTCTCAAAAGTGACTCCCACCACTGGGAGAGACACCAAGGGTGCCTCATTCTTGGCTCCACTCTTGCCAAAGGTCTGACAAGTATAACAACTCCTACAGAATGTTCCTACATCAGACCCCAAGTTAGGCCAGTAGAGATACAGAGAAAGCCTTTCCTTAGTCTTCTGAAACTCAAGTGACCAGCCAAAGGAATCTCATGGACTAACTGTAGGAACTTTCGTTTGCTTTCCTGCGGCAATACAAGTCTTCTGTAGTCCCCTGGAATACACTCAGTAGGTTCACTGTAGAAGAGGCCACCCTCTTCGCTGGTTCTTGCCCTTCCAGCTGGGAAGCTGCCTGTTGGCGAAGACCTTCAAGAGTAGGAAACTCTCTTTGACCTCTGCTGAAGTCTGCCCTACAGGGTCCACCTTCTGCCAGTAAAAACTGCAGCTCTGGATGGTCTGCAGGATCCATATCTCCAACAGGAGCAAGGTCCTCTTCCAGCTCTGATTCCTCAGCAGCTGACTCAACCACACTTGGTTGTTCCTCACACTCAGTCTCTGCTGGTGGAG
This sequence comes from Ambystoma mexicanum, assembly GCF_040938575.1. NCBI lineage: Eukaryota > Metazoa > Chordata > Amphibia > Caudata > Ambystomatidae > Ambystoma > Ambystoma mexicanum. The sequence continues at coordinate 1,686,390,244 of NC_090937.1, read as the reverse complement.
AAGGCACAGGTGTGACTTCGGACAGTCCTCTCGGGGATGTCCTTGTTGGTTGCACAGGAGTGCTGGCTGGTTTCTTCCTTGAGGCTTTAGGTTTCCCTTTTTCCTCTTTCTTCTTAGAAATTGCAGTCAGTAGGTTCTGTGGACTGGGGGTTATAGTTTCCTGTATAAGTTCCACTGGAGAGCCCCTTAAGGTACTCTCTCTGGCCTTCCTAGTCTGCTCCTGTTTCCTTTTGCTGCGAGGCCTGTGGGTGCTTGATACAACTCCTAGAGTGTTTAAGTCATTCCCCAACAGGACTCTCCCAGGTACCTCAGTCTGCACACTAACAGGTATCTTGATAGTTATGTCATTGCACTAGATGAGAGATGGTAACTGTGGAAGCATTTGGACAGGGCCTCCAGCAAGCTTAGTTAGGAATGTGCTGCCTTAGCAACATTCTCTCCCTTGAAAAAAGATGCATCTGCTACAGTAATGCTGGCCCCAGTGTCTCTGAGGGCAGGGGTCTCCTGCCCATTCACAAGAACACTGGGCCTCATCACGAGTTGGGAGGTAACGCCGGCGCTATTACCGCCAGCGCTATTAGCCCTACCACCAAACCCCCCGGCGCTGTTAGCGCCGGATCACAGGTTTGGCAGAACGGTTAGTTCCCATTTCCCATTGGGCCCATTTGGGAATTCTTCATTCCCCATTGGGCCCAATGGGGAAAATGTGCGCTATTACTGCCGGCGGATTTCCCGCCAGCGGTAATAGCGCTGAAAATCAGCAGATTTGCAGCAGATTTCCCCCAGCTCAGAGCTGGGGGGAAATCCACCAAGGCCATGATCTGGCAGACCCTTAAATGCAGTGGTAATAGCACTACTGCCGCATTTAAGGGTTAACACCAGACTGGTGATGAGGCCGACTGTCTTTCTCATACTCTTTAGTATTGTCTGGAATGGAATTGTAGACATCTAAGTCATGTTGTTCCCACAGACCCAAGGACACTAAAGAAACACTGGCTGAGACTTTCATGGGTTCCTTAGCCAGTAGGTGAAAGTTTCCACTTGCCATTTGAACTTCTTCCTCTGTGGAGGAGGCTAAGGAGACAATGTGGACCCCTGTAGGTTTACCCTTACATCTGGAATCCCCTTTCCCATGGTCAGTTGCCCCACAAGAATAACATTTTCTAAATGTCTTTATGAATGGGGATTTGGCCTGACCTACCTCTGGTTTAGCACAAGGGGTTACAATAGCCTGATTTAGTTTCCCTTGTGGCTTACCCACGTTATGTTTGTGACCCTCTTTTAGATTGGACGTATTATAATTCTCTTTGTTATCTTTCTTGTGCTACTTTCCCTCATCCTTCTTCTGAGTTGCCCCAGAATCCTTGTGAGTAGCCGTGTTGGCAACCCACAAGTCAGCAGCCATTGCTAACCTCTTTGCATCAATTTCCTTAGAGTCAGCCAAGTGCTGTCTGAGCTCGGGAGAGCAGGCATCATAAATAGACTCCAACATAAACAGATTTCTCATACCTTCAGAAGTGTTAACTCTGTAACCCCTAACCCAACCATCTAAGTTTTTCAAACATTCACACACCTAGGTAGCCCAGGGGGTGCCATCATGCCTTTTGAGGGTTCTAACCCTCTTAAGATATTGGGAAGGAGTTTTCCCAAACCTAGCTATCACAGCTAGTTTCACACTTTCATACTGCATTCTGTCCACTCTCCCATCTCCATTACAACATCAGATGCAACTGGGGGTAGCCTAGAAAAGAGCCAATGAATCAGCTGATTCCCTGTAATGTTCTGAACCCCATGGTTATATTCAAAAGTTGCCAACCAATCCAAAATATCAAGCTTAACCTCATACATACTTATTGCATTTTTGGGCATGCGAGGCCTCTTAGGACTGGAAGACCTAGAAGACTCTGGGAGAGAACCATTCTCAAGAGTCCATTTCTTCATTTCAAGAGCATGTTGTAATTCCATTTCCCTTAGTTTAAGTTCTTGATGTTTACTTTCAGTTTGGGCTTGGATTCTTTGGAATTCTAACTCAAGTCTCATCTTCACAAGAGAGTCAAACTCTGGACTCAGTAGTGGACCTGGTAGGGCCCATGTGGCAAAAGATTGAGTCCTAAGAGCAGGTAGAGGTACAGTAGGGCCTACATCTTGAGACTCCTCTGCCTCATCTAACTCATCCATAACATTTGATTGTGACTCTGAAACATTATCATCCTCATCATCATTTTCCACATTTTCCTCAGACGTAGGTACAGCAGACCTATTTCTTTGACTTTGACATTCCAACAACTTTTCTATCAATTCATTTTTCTTGCCTTTAACAATGAGGTTCCTAGCTTTACACATTTCGCTTAGCTGATCAACTGTTAAAATGTCTAGGGTCTCCTGTCTGTAGCTATCCATATCAGACATGATAAAACAATTGCTTCTCTAGTGCTGCTTAGCCTTGTGAGGGTTTATTTGAACAACGGTAAGAGCAGCACTCTCAATGTTACAACTATACTTGATCCTCACCACTGTACACCAGTGTTAGGCAGAATTATGGCTGAAGGTAAGATCTCTCCTGCTCTGTTGACCCTCTTTTTCTATTAGCATCCATATAGAAGCATGATTCTTCTTCCCTGAAATACTTACTAGCCTATATCTATTCTACATATTTTTCTAGATCTCGCTTTGTGCTGGAGACTAGTTAAGTTCCATTTACTTACCTTGATTGGACCATCTTTCAAGAGCCATCTTACAGACTATAGTAAGTTCCACTTCTACTTCATTTTGATCATTTATAACGCTCATCCGAATAGTTACTTATAATTCCTCTTCTTCTACAGAGAGGATTTTGCTCATACTTGGAACTTCTTGATCCCTGTAAGTGCGGGCCCAGAATCCGGAGAAATTATACACCCTTTTTGAATACAGAAGCACAAGGTTAGACTTCCTTCTTTCCCTTATTTTTATAAACACCTACATGAACAGTGATTCCAACCTTAAGGATGTCCCAATTTGGGTCTTCCCGCTGGAAAAACAATTTTTATTTTAGCAGTTATAGACATAATATGATCAATGTCTGTTGCAAATGGTTATGGAAACCCATCCTTATCATATTTTATGTATAACAATTATATATGATGCAATTGGGGTGTACTGTTAATACATTTTTTGGAGTTTTCATCAATGACTGATGTTTTGAAGACAGTTTTTAGACTGAGTTTGTGCTATTGTTTAAGTTTTGACTTAAAGAACTACATTTTTCAACTATTGAATGTAAATATTGTATATAAATCTCTTTCCAGAATTTGAATTGCCCCTGATGAAGAGTGTAATCACTTGAAACGCGTTGGGCCCTCTACAGCTCTACCATCATGAATAAAATGAAGACTGGTTCTTGTGACCTAATCTGACTGAATGATTATTTCAAAATCGTTTTTCTCTTAATATCTGGAATACTAAAATGTATTTGAAATACTGTGCATCTAAATTATGAACTGTTGGTCTGGTATTCCAGACATATGAAAGTGTGCAGGGTACGTGAGTTCCCAAATTGGGAACTTGTTTGTTTTCTGAGAATTACTACAGGTGTAAGCACAATCTCACCTTTGGTACAAGCCTGTACTACACAGTTATGTGGTAGCAGTAGCGGAGCAGCCAGACTTATCTCAAGAGAAATGTGAGCAGTACAAGATGTTACACAAAAGACTTGCACTCACAGTAGTTCAAACAAACACTATTCAAGGTTTCTTGGTAAAAGAATATACATTTATTTACACAGTCACTTGAAAAGCAAGAAAGCAGCTCAATATCACACTCTAATACTCTACAGTACACAACCAATACGTTTCTGAACAAGTTAAGCTCCCCTGAAGTGGGAGCAAAATGGCACTTCAGTTACTTTCAAAAGGGGTAGAAAGACAAGGTTAAAAGAATTTAAAGCACACTTACTTTCATGGCAGGGCAAACAGTTTCAGTTCACTACAACCAGCAATTCAATTTAATAGGCCTGGGCCAAAGTCAATGATTCAGAGTCTTGGATAGGATAGCACATTTCTGGTAGTAAACGTTTAAGTCTTTGCCAATGTTTGAGCAAGTAGTTTGACAGGAAAAGAGTTATATGTCGGTTTAGGAAAGTTTCAAACTTTCAACGCGGCAGAAAGGATTTCCACACCACATTTGCACAGTACCTTAATGATGAAGAAAAGTTGTAGCTGAAGCAGTTGTTCCTGACAGTTCCTGCAGATCTCGCTGTTCCTGAGCTTCAGTCGTGGGGACAAGAAGGAGGACGTCGGGAGGTTCCTGCACTGCCCAGGGAAGATGCCACAAGCTTGGCTAAGGGTTGGTTTTAAGGTGTGAGTGCTTTAAAGTCCACAAACTGGTATCCTTCTCACTGGCTATCCGGTTTTAGCAGCACTCTGAAGAAAATTTGACCAGTATGGAGACGGTGTCCAGGTGGCTCACGAGTTGGTTGTTCCCACCAACTCAAGGGAAGAAGTCGTCCATGAAGGAGCTTCTCTGTCGATAGAGTTTCAGGCAATTCGGACCTGCAGCAGGGCTTCACCGGTGGACCAGGAGTTGCAGCAGTCGTCTTCCTTCAGCTCGTCTTCAATTCTTTCATTCCAATGGTCGACTCTGCCTTCCAAGTCCCAGAGGCCTGCTTTTAAACAGTTTTCTCCCATTCAATTCCAGCCTGGCTGTCACTCACCCAGCCGGGTGGCTGTCCTTGCTGCACAGTCAGCCAGCCAATTACGCCAGAGTGCATTTGAGTCTGTTTTTACAGAGGGGTCATAGGTGCCATATTGAAAAACAAGGCTGTCCCAAATTTTAGCTACCGGTGGTCGCGGTCAGGAACAATCATGGTAGTTTGTTCTAAAAGCACTGCCACCAGCCATTTTAAGAGGAAAGGTTAACATTTGACTGTTACATGAGTGTTTAGACACAAGGGATGCTAAGCAACCCCTCCAGCACTCTATAGGAAGATAGTGTGTGCTGGGTCTATGAATTTAAAAGGACTAGCATAGCACAGTCAATTTAACTTCACATGCTCTGGGAGACAGTAGTCAGTACCAGAGAAGGTATTTAAACCTTGGGGAGTCTGAAAGTGCTGTGTGACACACAAGGAAAAGATGATGCCTATGGAGTTGTTTAAAACGCCATATCCAAAGAACACAAAAGTAAAACACACATCAAAATACATGAAAGAGTGGGAAAAAAGGCTCACACTCATTCCAGATAAAAATGAAAATCCTAGAAATCCAGCAAAGTTGCTGGGGGTCTCAAAAGGTAAGGGAAATTAGAACATTCACGAGAATTCTCCCTAATAGCCCCATTGTCTCTTGGTCTTGGCAGTTCCTCAACACAATCATAAAAGTTTAAGAAATCTTTCTCTTAAAGCAATCACTTTTTAACTTCCCCTTTTGACGAGATTAATGTTGACCATTGCGCATTTCAGAGTGTGTTCACTTTGTCGGTTTTTAACAAGACATCAAACATTTCGTGAGACTTTCGAATGGGCTATTTCCTTTTGTTGGACCACTCTGCTACTCTGTATTACTGGCTTCACAGTTATCAGTATCTTAAAAGTACACTACTGGTTTGCTTTCTTTCGCTTCTCATCAGCACACGCGCAACCTTCAATTGTAAAATACACCATTGCAGCTTCAATCTTTCCTTGACACAACCCTCTAGTGTATTACAATATTACCTATCTGTAGTGGAACACTCTTCTCCTCAGGACCCCCTCTAGTGTATTACACTATTGCCTATCTTTTTGGAACACTGTTCTCCTCAGGATCCCCTCCAGTGTCTTACACTATTGCCTATCTCTAGTGGAACTCTCTTTTTCTCAGGATCCCCTCTAGTGTATTACACTATTTCCTATCTCTAGAGGAACCCTCTTCTCCACAGTGCACCCTCTAGTATATTACACTATTGCCTATCGCGAGTGGAACACTCTTCTCCTCAGGATCCCCTCTAGTGTATTACACTATTGCCTATCTCTAGTGGAACACTTCCCTCCTCAGGGTCCACTCTGGTGTATTACACTATTGCCTATCTCTTATCTCTAGTGTAACCCTCTTCTCCTCAGTGTCCGCTCTACTGCACTACAGTGGAATTAGTAGATAGGATTAGGATTAGTACATAGTTTTTGGGTAGATCATTTTTGTACTAGGATCGGCATATGGAGGCACAGTTACATAAGAGAGGGTAAAATCTGTTTCTTTGGAATAACCTGCTTCCTGGAACAAAGGGTATCAATTATTTTAAGTAGTGGGGTGACTGACTTCATTATGTTTTATGTTTGAATGATTGTGTTTGTCAATGATTGTGTTTGTCAACTTTATGTCATGGCCATGAAGTCAGGGGCACAGGCATGCAGGGGTAGCATGCACAGGAGACCTGGGTGGACACTGTACTGGCGCCTTTGGTGCCAGGCTCATGAACAAAGGTAAAAAAGAACATCCATTTGACACCAAAAGCCTTTATTATAGACATAGCACTCCAGATGCATTAACCTTGACTATTCCATCCATTAAGCAGGATGCATTAACCTGAACATTCTATTCATTAAGCAGCCCCAAGGGTGTTCTTGGGTGTGGCTGCTAATGGATTGCCTTTGGGTGTGTCAGGCATGGCTTCAGAAGCTCAGCTATATAAGCTGCTCATCCTTAAGGCATGTGCTTCACGTTATTCTGCACTTCCAAGCAGCGTAACGCTCACCGTCGCCTGAGTTCAGACTTACCTTTGAAGATCCTGCTTCCTGGACATCCTGCTTCCTGCCAGCATACTTACCAACTGGGGGAAGCTGTTCTTACCGGTACATCTCTTCGGCAAGCCAAGTATTCATCTTTACACTTTCCGGAATGCCGAAATCTTCATCTTGGCACCGCAGCACGACACGCTCCATTGTCGACAGCAGCGCCTGCAAGGAAAAACAGTGACAAGGTTAGACATTGAAAAAACAGTCAGTTGAAGTTTGCGCTTCGCCATTTCTCGCGCTTTACCTTAAATCTTCACTTACCTGCTGTCGAACAATGCGGTAGCCTCCATCTTCCCTCCGCCGCATCTGACTTCTCACAGCTGCTTCTAGGCCGTGTTTCCATCTATGGGAAGAAAACAGAAAAGAGACATTATTGGGGGCATAAATAGGAGCAACATATAAAGACATTAAACAGAATGAACAGCATCACAAGAGCTCATGAAAGACTTACCAATCATAAGGAGAAGCATAGTCGCAGCTGGACTGGACTAATCCTTATCAGGGATCAGTGAAGGAACTAGCTCCCATTCGACGCGCCCCTGCCAGAAGTAGAAGGACGGAGAGCTTATCTCCCATAATTCACAGGTGAGCTTTATGGGCCGGCGTATGCTCACAGAAACCGTACTTCGGGGTGAAGGGTTCGAGAGGAACAACAATCATAGATTGGCACTCTCACACACTCTTATCACCATGCAGGAGCAGTCTCACCATGTATCGCCACTCACAGTTTTTCTACTGAGGGAGAACCCTGAAGGGAGGTGATTCAAGTCCAGGGAGGGCTGCAACCGTGCCCCAACGCCTCCGCAGAGACCAGGTGAGCGTAACACTTTATCAATTTTCCTACTGTCACAACTGGTGTTTTGTTACACAGCTCGCTGAGACTCAAGGTAAGCTGTACACAGGTCTTTATTTTATTTTTTAATGGTTACGTATAAGTAGTCCAACATTCTGGCAGAAGGACAGTGGTTACCTCATCCCTGCCCAGTGTCCCAGTTCTCCTATGGGGGTCGATGCTTGTAAAGTACCGGCCCATACTGTCCTGGTTATAAACAAATCCTGCAGTGGCGGCATTCCGCTTAAGAGTTCACCCTTCTTTCTGCCCCAACCCTGTGTCTCTTGGACAGGCTCACCTGCTCCTTTGTGGGCTGCATTCTACGTGGCATTGACCCCAGAACTACCAACGTTCACCGCAATCTTCGGCAAGCTCACCTGCTCTCTCGTGGGTGGCGTTCCATGTGGCACTGACCCCAGAACTCCCAACGTTCACTGCAATTTTCGGCATTCTCTTTGTTCATTGGCCAGGGTAGAACAGAGGCCAATGATAGCATCCATAGTCGCTGCTATAGTGTTCATCATAGCACAAAATCCGACTCATTTAGTCTGTCATCTTCCTGAGTAGTGTTAGCGGACGTATCCGAGCTGGACGTTGCTTCATCTTCCTGACCAGTATTTACAATACGCTTCAGATCGGAAGTTGGTGACAGATGTGTGGGAGGTAAGTATGGCAGCACCTCCTCGGTGGGCTGGAGCCCAGCTAATGACACAGGCCGCAAATCCATGCACATATTCGGTAAAGAATTGTTATTATCTATATTACTGAGTGAAATAGGTGAGGTCATCACTGTCGTTATGCCGGTTGTCCAGGCTGTTGCGAGAACAGGGAACATGTTTGTCATCTTTTCCCATTCCCACTGATGTGTGTCCATTAACATATACTGCCCGTTTCTTGATTTGGTTGCAAGACCGGATTGTCTGTTCTCACAGACTCTAATGCTGATCGCTCTGTATGTTCAAGTTTACCCCGTCACTTGTCCGGGGACTGTTGGCTCTTGTAAAGGTTTCAGGGAAAACAATGGCCAATGCCCTACGGGCTTTAGTCTGACATACTTCCGGGATCGTTTGGCTTCTTTTGTCCACAGCCATATACCAACTCGCTCGGTTTTGCAGTGGATATGATCAAGGGGGAGCAGTTTGGTGACCTTTCGCTTGTTGCTTACACCATCCATTTTCAGCTATGGAAACAGTCAAGCAAATAAGATCACTACTCACATTTTACAGTGTACAGCACCTACTCTTAGGTAGGTGGTAAAGCCACACTGAGGTGCTTCTACTTGCCAATCTCCCCCAGGCTGCCCCGCAGTCCACTCTCGAGCCACTCTACAAGTCATTTATGTTTTTATGGTAAACCAGGAAGCACTCTGCCAGCTGCTCCTCCCTCACAAGGTTAACGCAGTAGCGTTACTCCGTTCTGGCAGAATGCACTGCCCCCACTGCGTCCACTCTCGAGCCACTCCGGCTACTTATGGCAGTTGTGTCCACTATTTGCTGCAGTCTGATTGGCAGACAGGATGCAGCAAGCTGAAAATGTGTAGATATAAAACCTAACCAGCCAATTATCATTCGGCTCTACTCCTATCAGCACCGCCTACTAACCTGTTCTTTTGGAAAGGGGGACCCAAAAGAAGCTCCAAGGCAGATAGTCAAACATGCGCATTGTATACCATTTTAATTAGTACATTTGACCAAAATATTAAAACCATGCCTTATTCCTAAAACTCTTGGAAGCTGCTCATTAAGGTATAAAATATGGAACCACAAAAAAGTATCTTACCTCAATTATATGAAAATATATTTCAATGTATCATGACATCTAGGGAAGGACTGATTTATCAAAGGTTATCCTTTCTCACTTCTCTTCAACCTGATGATTCTTAATCTGTTGGGAACCTTTTATTTTCTTTTTTATTGTGCTATAGCCCATACAGCTATATAGGCCTTTCACAACATACACGTTGTAAGAAAACAAAAAGTTAAAAGTACTGTCAAATGTTGATTACAATAAAACATGAAAGAAAAGGAGGAACACAAAAGAAGTAAATAAATAACCCAAAACCAGAACAATCAATCCTTACTGAAGACATTTGATCCACTTCTAATTATCCTCCAGTTTTTCCAGTAACATTTTTAGAAAAGCTTATAATGATAAAATCAAACTGTCTATTTCCCCACATCAACCAAATCAGTCAACTGTGCTGACCCCAGAAACCGAGTTTGTTGGTCCCTAAATGGATTATAGTCAGCAATAAAATGCTTTAAGGTTTCAATAGAGCAAAGGTCACTACAGAACCTGCAATGCATGTCCGTGATTGTCTTGTCCCATTTGCTCTTGCGTTCCCGAGTTTGGAGTTGATTTAATCGAAATCTTAGGTATACCGCCCAAACTTTTGAACAAGAAAAAAGTGTAATGTAACTCAAGGCATCCTCCTTTTTTCTAATGGGTTCATCATACTCCTCCTAGAGAGAGTATGATGCCTATGAGTCTTGGAGCTGCCCAATCGTACTCAAACAACTTCTTTTTTACGTTACGCGAGTTGTTGGTTAGTCCTTCAGTAGAAGACCCAATCTATAATAGAATAGTTGTCATTTTTAATTTAAAGTCGTTAATAGTAATCGCGGAGTCCCGTGTTTGGTCCCCACCCAAGCTCTTATAGAGTGAGTTGTTGGGAGGGTTCAGGAATTTGACAAACTGCTAGTTTTCTCCACATTGCTCTTGCAGCCAAGGAGGTAAAACAAAACTCATGCCTAACAGCGTTGGGAACCAGGTTCGCCAAGCCCAAAGTTCTCTTCCATAACATAGGGCCTCATTACACGTTGTGCGGTAAAAACCGCAAATTAGCGGCATGGCGCTATTAACGTGTCCGCCCTCGCAAGAGGGCGCTAATAGCGCACGATCACGAATACGCGGAAATGAGCATAGCGCCATGCCGTTAATGACCCTACCGCCATGCCGGTAAAGTCCCCTAAAAGTCCCTTACCGGCTTCCACGAAAGTGCAGATAGCACCTCCGCCCTCGCGCTACATGCAAATAGCGGTCACCGCTATTAGCGATGACCGTTAAATTGCGGAACCGGAAATAGCGTCATCACACAGGAACGGGAAAGAGCACAACAGCCATCTTTAAAAACACAATCCATTGCCATCCTCTGCCCCCAGGACCTGTTTCGAGTTGTGAGCAGTGCAAAATCATCTGGGACACCTGCATCATGCCCAAGGCACTAAAAAAAACCTCCGACAGGCAGCGCAAGGAGAAATATACGCCAGAGGAATTGAACATGCTAACACAGACCCTGGCTGAGAATGCCGAGGTAGTGTTTGCTAATGACATGCGCCGGCCAACCTTATTGAAAAAAACGCCAACTGGGAGGAGGTAGCTTTCAAAGTCAGTGCTGTGGGCACCAGCACGCGCACTGTGCGCGAATGCAGGAAGAGGTGCGACGACCTCAGACTGCGGGTGAGGGGCATCCTGGCTGAAAACCATCGCATTGCCAGTGCCGGTGGAGATGGTACACCAATCAGAATGAAGGAATGGGAGGAGACATGTTCAAACCTGAATGCCGTTGAATCCATTGAAGGAGTGGGCAGCATGGAGTTCGGCGTGGGTATCACTTCAGATGGAGGTGAGTGTACACATGACAGGATGCGATGTGAATGTACTGTCCCCCCCATATGTGAGCACAGACTCCTCTCATGCATGGACACACATCCACACATGCATCCATCCCTCACCATGTCAGTGTCAGACCCAAACACACACACATGCACACATCACCAGAGACAAGTTCCAAACACAACCATGCATGGATGAGGCACTGAACTGGCACATCACCTGCATCCACATCTACTAAGTCCCAATGGCCACAACTGCATCATTCATGTAATCTGCATTAAGTATATTGAAACACATTCAATGCCATCCCCCTTCTCGTCCCTGACAGGCTCACACACAGATGGCGAGGATGCCGCTAATGCATCCCAGGCACCAGCTACGAGTAAGAGGCCAAGGGCACAGGACTCGGAGGACACCCCCACAACATCCAGGGGCAAGGGGGGAAGGCCACACCTGACGAGCAGAAAACATTGTCACAGTGCCACTGCCAGGGCAGTAGTAGCTGCACCAGAAACTGCAGCCCCACCACCGGTGGAGAACCCACTGGCACCAATGCCAGCCACCGAGGGCCCACCATCAGCTGCGGCAAGCTCCGCTGGTGAGGCAGCCGCCACTGCCCCCCTATCCGATCCGGAGGACACCCTAGTGGAGCCTATGGTGATGCACACCCCAAGCCCCCCTAGAACCCCAGAGCCAGCCCAAACCCAGACCCCTGGGTCTGATGTGACTGTTGAGGACAACTACCCAGCAATTATGTGCCCCATGTTACCTTCACCTGCTGCAGCGGGTGCATCAGAGGGCAGAGCATCCAGTGCAGGGTCACCCAGCACTGCCCCCCAACTGACCACCATCCTGCAGCGACAACATGAGCTGACTGTGCTGGTTGGCCAGCATGTCGAGGAGGCTGCCCGACTCAGGGAGAACATTGTGGAGACGGTGAGGCACTCCACTGAGAGAATGGATGCAAACACTGACAGGCTATGCAACGAGATAGCGATGCTCAGGGAGGTCCTTGTTCGCATGGCCGCACCATGGACCGCCACTTTTCACAGCCAGCCCAGTCTGCCCCATCATCATCTTCGGGGTCGAGACAGACAAGCCCCCTCCGGCGCTCTACACGCACCACCAGGCGCACGACTGACCGTCCCCAAGATGCTGCCAAAGACAGTAGCAAATAGGGTGTCAATGGTGATTCCTCTGTGTGCATTGGCCAGGGCAAACATGCCAGACACATGAGGGACTGTTGGTGGGGGGTGGGGGGTAGGGTGTTATGGGTCTTTTGTGGGGGGTGGGGGGTAGGGTGTTATGGGTTTGTTGTGGGGGGTGGGGGGTAAGGTGTTATGGGTCTGTTGTGGGGGGTGGGGGGTAGGGTGTTACGGCTCTGTTGTGGGGGTGCGGGGTAGGGTGTTATGGGTCTGTTGTGGGGGGTAGGGGGTAGGGTGTTATGGGTTTGTTGTGGGGGTGCGGGGTAGGGTGTTATAGGTCTGTTGTGGGGGTGGGAGGTAGGGTGTTATGAGTCTGTTGTGGGGGATGGGGGGTAGGGTGGTGGGATGTTTTGTTACTTGCACTTCTACACCTTTCTGTTTCTCAATACACTGGTTTATGATCAAAACACAGGCTTGGACATCTTCATTGTGTTTGTGTACTTTATTGGCGACAGGGTCCATTGCATGCTCCCAAACATACACCAGTGCATTGATACCCATATCCATGTGACAGTACGTAAACATGTTCCTCGGAATATTTGGTTGATCAGATGCTGTCTCACAGCACGTCCCTCCTGCCCATCCCCTCTTGCAAGACCTGCATCCCCTTCACCTCCGTCCTCATCACCATCATCATCCTCATCAGGTGCTTCCATTTCAACCTCAGGGGGCAGTGGCACATTCCGTCTGATACACATAGTGTGCAGCATGACACATGCCATGGTGATCTTGGCCACCTTCTCATGGCCATACAGGAGAGCGCCACCAGACCTGCTAATGCACCTAAACCGTGACTTCAAAAGGCCAAAAGTCTGCTCGATCACGATGCGGGTACGGGTATGTGCACGATTGTATTCCTCCTCGTGCCTGTTCTGTGGGTTCCGTACAGGTGTGAGGAGCCAGGTCTTCAGGGGATAGCCCACATCACCTGTGTGGAGGAAGGAACGGGGTCCTGTTACTGTTCACCTCAAGAGCGGCCTGTTCATATCACACAAATTGATATTGCATTGTGATTCAAGTACACAATTAACAGCATACATGCAGATGGTCTGGGTGACAGCAACGTGCAAGGGGGAGGTTGACCCTGCAAGTAGACATGCCACATTGATGCCTCAAACAGTAATTGACATGTCCTGGGTGATGTGAGGTCTTCGGTGTCCCTGGGCCCAGGCAGATATGTTTCCACACTGCTGGTGTACTGCCATTCCAACATTGATGTTGGCATGCAGAGAGGCATCTCTTCAGTGGTGGAATAGGTGCGTGGGGAAATGCGATGGCTAGTGGTGATCCCTGTGCATGCATTATAGGGCACATTGCATTATTGATGTTGTGCTGGACTAATTCAGGATGCTATCTTGAGGGCATGTTTGGAATTTTTGTATTTTGTGGCGTGGAATGTTGTGCAATTTGTATGTGGATGGATGTTTAATGTTACTAGACCTGGAATGTCATCTGTGTTGTGTAGCTTATACTTGCATGTCGGTTCATCTCAAGTACGTTGCCGCCTTCCCAGATGGACATTGCCGTACATCTGTATGTGCATTTTGCCCACATACGACAGGCTACACCCAGTTGGAGTACGTATCTCTCCCCCCCCTTCACACCCAGTTGGAGTACGTATCTCTCCCCCCCTCCACACCCAGTTGGAGTACGTATCTCTCCCCCCATTCACACCCAGAGGTTGAACAGGTTGGGCGCAAATACACAGCCCTGACGTAACCCCACTAAAGTAGGTACCAGGCAAGAAAAGACACCTCCCTGCACAACCTCACCCTCAAAGAGGTGTTTGTGTGAAACAACGCCAGAAGGTGCACAATGTTCAAAGGAACCTTCCAGGCCATGAGCTTAGTCCACAGTGCCATATGCATTTGACATGTCGATGGAAGTCATTTACGTGGTCCCCATGACACCCCTTTTCACTGCTGATAATATCTGTGACATGATGGTAGCATTCAGGGAGGTTCCCATTCCCGTCCATAAACCCACCTTACAGGGGGAGAGTAGGTTCAAAGAACGGACGTGGGACATGCTGTCCCTCAAGAGTAAGGTTGCAGATATTGTACTAGAGGTGTCCAGCAGGGTTATAGGCCTGAGGTGGTTTGGATCTGCACAGTTTCCTTCTTTAAATATCGGAATGATTATTGATTCCCTCCATGTAATGCAGACCGAGCCAGACCCCCGGATCTTCCTTTATTGTACTGGGGGGATACCATCTGGGCCCGGACCCTTGAGGGTTTGGCTCTACCAATTGTGCAGAGAATGTCATCGTTCCACGGGCAGATGGCACAGTCCTTTCCTTTATAGGGAACAAAACATGAGACTCCGCGCCCCCCCCACCCCCTCCCCCGTTGACTGGCTGTATTTAGCCCTCAAGTGAGAGAGCCAAGCTTGTTCCTTGATTGAACACTCCACTTTCCTGGCCGATCCTGTCAGTTTCCCATTTAGTAGTGACCGGAATTTAGAATTGTCCCTTTCAATCAGGAAGTGTAACATCGCTTGGTTTTCAATAACGTCAGTCTCCTGTTTAAGGAATTTCAAAAGGTTCTTATATTTTACATTAATTTGTTTCTTAGCCTGGGGAAAGTCAGTCACCATCAAGGATGACGTTTCCAAGTTTCGTAAGGCCTTCCTTTTGGCGCCCTTAGCATCCCTCACTCTTTTGTTGTAGCAGTGTAAATGTGTTGTCCTGTTAAAAATTTGACTCTTATTGGTAATTTGTTTCAAACAGTGCAACAACGTTTGGTTGAAGTTGTCCACACAAAAGTACTCTGTGATGTTACCATCCTTCCACAACAAGGGGTCCAAGATAACTATGAAGGATTTACAAGCAGAAGATTTCCATTTTACCATCTTGTCACCCCTATCAGGAGTCACAAAAGCCACTCAAGGGTCAAGAAAGTAGTAACAGGAGATAAACGGTCAACAACAACGGAAAGTGGTCCCTGCCAGCATCACCGCCTCTAGTCAAAGGTTCACACAACAAATCTAACTCAGAGGAAACATAAACGTGGTGAATCCTTGACTGTGTAGCACCTCTACACCAGGTAAAGAACCCCAACAAATGTTAAGACCCCAGTCCATCAATAATGGATCCCACAGAAAGCCTGTTGAAGCACCCTTGGGTGAGGGAAGCAAATATGCTGTTGCTGGGGTCTTGGCATTCACACCCTCTGTACGGATGCACGATCCCCACCCCTCAACACCCCACCCCCCGGAATGTTAAGGTAGTTTTTTTCCTTTACCAGCCACTGTGTAAATAGTTCATCCAGTACACCATGGATATCCACAAGAGCCGGATTGACGGAGATCCAGTAGATGTTCACAAACAACGTTTCAACGTCCAGCCAAGGGCAAGCAATACTAATAGCTAATACATCATTTACCCTTGTTGGAACTTAGTAATGAGTACAATCCAGATTAAGATCGACTGCAATTGCCAAACCCCCTCTTTGGACGTCCCTTAGTGCCTCTGGTAGCGTTTTTACAGTAGGTGTGGTAACCCTCCAGTTCAAGATTAGTAGTAGACATGGATTCCTGTAAAAGAATAACATTTGCCACACCATACAGCTGAGAGCCTTTAGTCAATGTTGAAAAACCACACACATTCCAAGAAACCACCCTTAGCGACCCTGTGCTAAAGACAATTGTTTGAAGGTTTGGACTTGTTAAACCTCTTAGTTGCAGCCTCCAACCAAGACCAGTCTTCAGGCGATGATCTTTTGACGCTCCCTGCCCCAGCCAGGATGGCTGCACTGGGTTCCGTCTGTTGCAGTTGGGGTGATTTTGCCTGGAATTCTGTGATATTGCTTGGGGATTGCAGTTCCTATAACGCGCAGCCCAGGGATCTAAGCGTATCACGTCATTCCAGATGATCTCTGCTATCAAGTTAGCATTGGTTACTTGCTCAAGAACCGCAGCCCGGCCCCTTGGCTGCAATGTTGGGGCATCCCCCCTCTCTCCTACTAGGCCTTGTGGCACAGGAGAATCCGAGCCCACCATGTCAGTTGTGGCCTTGTTTATTGGTACCAAAGATTATACCTCGATAGAGGCCACCCCCTGTGCACGTACAACAGGTTTTTCTAAAAACCTGGTTATTTTACTTTAATTTTCTGGTTCTGCTTCTGGGTCTTAACCATGAACGCAGAGGTTCACTCAAAGTCGTCCCGCGTTTGTTGGTTGGAGGCCAAATCAATGACCATGTCCTTCTCAGACAGTGCATCAATAGATTTTTGGGAACTTTTTAATTTGTTTGAATTTCGGGCTGGAAGGTTCGTCTTCTTCTGCCGCAACTTACTTTTCTTCCATTGCTTACACACTCCAGTCGGTGTTAATCTGTTTGTTGTCTGTTAGTGGTTGATTTTCCTGACTCCCCACTAGTTCAACTATGCCATCCTCTCTTGTAGAGCTCTCAGCCACTGGATATACCATGGTCTCCTTAACATGACACACAGTAAGTGGTGAGGGACTGTTTGCCATCTCACTCTGCCCCATCGAGGCATAGGTCATTTGCACCCCCTGCTGTTCTTCAGCCTCTGGTTGGATGACTTGGCCTGGATGGATGTGCTGTTATTACATCTCACACGTTTAGGAGTCTGAGGATTATAACGTGGTGGTGGTCCAACAAGTTTGTCCAGTAAGAGTTTAACGTTTGAGTCCACAGTGGTCAATTTAGTTGCATTTGCCAGCGTCGCTTCTTTAGTGTTATTGTGTAGCCTAGGCAACGATTCCAGGACAAGATGAAGGGCAGAAATTGAATCTGGCCCTAAAGAATCTACTTGCAGCAGTATCTTGGAATCACGACGCATAGTGATGTTTTTGGGGGTAAAGTAGTCATCATTGAGTGGTCACTTGACCTGCCCCTGCCACAGGATTCATTGACCTTGGTGGTCTTGGGACTCGAGGTCGGGTTTGGTGGTGTCATGCATAAGACAATGGATGCAGTTACAGGTTTTGGCCCTGTTTTGTCCAGCCGATAATCATGATTGATGATTCCCTCCATGTCTTGACAGAGGAACTCAAAAAGCACCATTGATTGTTCGGGCTGGACGTAATGACCCCCCGTTCCTCCCTTTGCCACCGCCCCTTCTGTCACCCCTTCTACTTCTGTCCCCAGGGTCTGCCATTGAGCCTGTACCCACGCAGAGGGTTTGTCCACAACTGAGAATCGTATGATTAAGTTGGACTGGTCTTGGTGTTTAGCAATGTTCAGCCGGCATTGATTTGGCATTACGAGTTCCCCACGTCGCGTGACATTTAAGTCATTGTTGATAGGCTGTATACTATCCACAACTATGGAGCCATCTGGCAACAATCTGCTGTTACCCACCACTTTGGGGTATAGTGGGGCCGTGTAGTTCTGACCAAAACCCTCAGCGGGGAGTTGAGCAATGTCTCTGCCCCCCGCCCCCGAGTTCCCACTTACTCCTCCATGTGTGCAGTTTTCATACTCATCAAGTTACCAAAAGACTAGTGCCTTTGTTTGAACAAATGTTAGTAGTTTTCCCTTCTCCTGAAAGGTAGCCTGTGTCAGTGTAGCCCACACCCTCTCTTCTTGGGCTCTCAGAGCAGCCAAGCCCTTTTCTGTGATCACAAGTCTGCCACCATTAAACTTTGACATGGTATGCACCTAACCTGCCATTGAAAACTATAGTCAAGTTGGTCCAAATACTATTACACTAGACAATGGCGGCAGTCTTACCGGTAGGTTTGCGCTTCTCTCCCTCGACGCCCAAGACCCACAAGACCACTTCCCAGTCCACTTGCAGTACGGCAGTTCAGAAGATCAGCAGGTCAAAGGCGGCACCGCGATTCTGCAAGTGCCTTATGGTAATGACTGAAGGTAGGTCTGGTGCTGCACACCACCACAGCGGCTTATCTGCACGAACACAGGAGCAGTCTGCTATTGTCACTCTAACTGAAACGTTAGAGGAAAGGAACAAAGGACAATTAAAACCCACAAAGTTATCCTGCTTTACATAAAAGTGCAGGCAATGAGAGAAGATCTGCTGATCATATCAAGTGGTGCTAGGTCTTGTGGGTGACACATCCAGGCGAGCAGGCTGCTGGATAGGTTCTGTACTCTCACACCCTGGAGCTTGTGCCTTCCTACCCATGTGCGAGAAGTACTTCAAGATTTTGGGCAGGACTTCTATAACCACGGTCCGCACGACAGTCAGGAATTAGAAACGACTGAATCAATTAAACTCTTTGAACCCAACCAATCATGCAACGCAACCCATTCATGACACGTGCATAGAAAAGAATAAGCCCAACATCAGTGGATACAGGGCTTGTATATAAATACTAGTCCTCAGGAAGAACAGCTGTTGGAGTTTGGTGAAGGTGCGAGAGTGGAGGAGGATGGGAAGAGGAAAGGTCAGAAGACGCTGATGAGCCCGGAGAGAGACATAACTGCTGAGGTAGTGGTGACAATAGGGACAATGGGTGGGTGTGGGGAAGAGAGGAGCAAGGAGGATGTAGTGTAGAGAGGAGTTGGTAGTATGTCAAGAGGAGGGGGTGGTAGTAATTAGAACGAGGTGGCGAAAGAATGAGCGAACGTGGAGGGCGTGAGCGAAGCAGTGAGGAGGGATTCATAAGGGGCTTTAGAGATAATGAGACTGAGGAAGAGCAGGCGATAAGTGAATGGAGGGAGGTGTGCACCTAATGGTGTGAGGTGCAAGGATCTGCAGAAGCCTAGAAGAGTGAAATAGAAGAACAGATGCCAGGGAAAGGCACAAATGATGGCGATGTGATGGTGCCCTGGGCTGTAGGACCAGCTCCCCTAGGATATATTTATTAATATGCAGGGAGGAACAATACTCTTTTGGTCACTAAAGAATGTGCAGTATAAAAGAAATCAGATTTGATGGGAACAGGAGAGCTTCTTACAATGGGGGGAGTTTGAAGGACATTCTGACCAGGTTGTGGAGGGCAGTAAATGGACAATACATAAGTGGACATACATCGATTAAGGACAACCAGCATTGCGTTGGGAAGAGTCCACGTCGAGCCTATGGAGCTTCAAAGCAGGCTTCCTCTAGTGGTGATTGTGGACCTCTCGCAATCTGTAGCCCCTTGAGAAAGATCTGGGTGCAGTACCATCGTATGCTAAGATGCCAGGGCCAAGCTGCACCATTCTGCCCAGCTGAAAAGGGGACTGTGTCTGCACAACAGACTGAGTGATGCGTGGGAGATAGTAGGAGGCACATTTACTTCTGAGCCAGAGGACATTGAGGCTTAGCAATGGTGCCACACCTACCTCAACTTCCTCACTTGTGTGCTTTGCAACCCATTGCCCTGACCTAGCCTGTCAAAGGAAATGAAGAACCTTCCTCTATATATGTTCATGTCTTATCCATGTGTCATTATTCGATCCAACCCCTAGGTTCATGCTTTTAACAATCCAGCTTTTTGGTCAAGTGTTCAAATCTGCAGGGATTGCCCTTTCATACTGGAGCTTTTTGTGTTTGTAACCCACAACTAAAGAAGATATGGGATTCAAGGATAAAATCACATACAGAGAGAACATTAAGATAGAAGTACACACAAAACAAAGAAATAATACAAAATTAAGTAATCAAATAAAAAATCACCTGTCCTGTAGATGAGCTTAGTCGACAATCACCATTCTCTCTCTGTGTATACACGTCAGCCAGCATGATATGCAGCTTTTCTTAAACGTTGAACTAAAGTGATGCATGAATTTTCTTTTAATTAATGCTACGTACTTTGTAACCCATCCTCATCATTGTATGGGAGAGTGATGATTCTAGTGCTTTGTTTGCATGGGAGTCTGCATTACCTCTACAAGGTGATCCACCTCCTGATGGAATTGATGCCCAAAAATGTTTTCAACTCCTTCCTCATTCAGGGCATAACAACATGGACCCTCCATATTGGAGTCAGACAGATCCCTCCAGCTTCTGAGTCGTGCAGAACGTGAACGTGTCATGGAGGAAGGAAAGACACCGGAAGTTGAGGAATGGCACTGGGGATAGAATACCTAGATTTGGGAGAAATTGAGTATCAGGTGGAGATTTTCAATTCATTGATGAATGGTAGACAGTGTGGTAAGTCAGAAGGACACAGACCACTTTCCGGCATTAAAACAAATATTTTGAATTAAAATGAAAATAAGGCCTCACTATCCCAATTCTATAGGTTTCCCTACCTAACAGAAACTAACTAGGGTGGTTGTCGTCAATAATGAAGTCCAAAATGTATTAGTCCGTCCTCCGTCCCAAAGCTAATCTAATCTGTCCCTACCACTAAGAAAAAACAACAAAAAGCACAAGAGAATGAGTCCCTTCTCCTCGACAGAAGTCCCCAGCCTCAGTATACAAAAGCCCAGGAGAATGACTCCCTTCTCCTGGACAGGCTTCCCCGGCCTCAGTATAGAAAGCCCAGGAGAATGGCTACCTTCTCCTGGACAGACGTCCCCAGCCTCATTATAGAAAGCCCAGGAGAATGACTCCCTTCTCCTGGATAGGCTGCCCCAGCCTCATTATAGAAAGCCCAGGAGAATGACTCTCTTCTCCCGGATAGGCTTCCCCAGCCTCAGTATAGAAAGCCAAGGAGAATCACTTTCTTCTCCTGGTTAGACTTCCCCAGCCTCAGTTTAGAAAGCCCAGTGGATTGACTCCCTTCTCTTGGATAGACTCCCGCAACCTGAACAGAGTACATCTTTGCTATTTCCCATACCAGTTCAAGCAGTTCATCAAGGGGGTGTTTCCCCCTTTTTGGTGCCCTGGTATGTCACCTCGATAATCTTCCTACTACGGCTGTTTTAGGGTTTTGGCCCATTGGATTTACAGTCTCTGTAATGTTCACTCTTTCTGATATCTTCAGGGAACTTGGGTTCCTCTCTATTGGAGTATTTCTGGATCCTTCTGGCTCTATACCTCCTTCAGAACAATGTTCCTAGTACCACTCTTTTCCTGACTACCTTTGGCTGTTACAGGTCTTCACAACTCACTGGGACAAGTATGAGGAGTCCATGAGGGTTCTTCCCTCTTCTGTATCTTTAACCGTTCACTGATATGAATATGAAGTGCCTCTGAGTGATCTTTACTCTTCTGTATCTTTAACCACAAACTGGGATGAGTATGAAGGGGCCCTGAGTGCACTTCACTCGTTTGTTTCTTTACCACTCACTGGGATGGTCATGAGGGGTCCATGACTTCTTCACTCTTCGGTATCTTTAACCACTCACTTGTACGAGTATGAGGCGTCCCTGACTGGTGCTTACTCTCGAGTTGCCTCCCGGGTCTCCCGCTGTTCCCTTTACCCTGCTTTTAATGGTTAGGCATCTCTGGGCACAGGTGCTTCCCTTTTCTTCTTCTTTCCGTTTGCGGCTCTGCGAAGGCACAGCTGCTGCGGTTTCCATATCTTTCATAGACTGCACTGTCCACCCTCTACAGGTCATGCCACCGTTCTTTCTTACGTCCTTCTTCTGGGGTTCTCCTCCTCTGCACAGGATGGCACTCTGCTCATCCCATGCTTCCAGCCTCCTCCAGTAGGCTTGCTCTTCCAAACGGAGGATTCCCCAGTTTCCTTCAGCGTCCTCACACCTGCTGCTTTGAAACTCCTGGGTTTCAAGTCTCTCCCTCATTAGTCCTTTGTTTTTTATATTGTACTGCTGGGCCCTCCCTAATATCATAGTCCTTTCACTTTCACTAGTGGGCAATCTTTATTGCTCGATTGTTCTTATTCGTCACAGTTTGGTTGGCTTCCAACCATGGAGTAATCTGTATTCCTCGCATCCCTTTCTTCTTCTTCTCAGTATTTTCTTCACATTGAACATTGAGGTTTACATTACAATAACAAACAGTGGTTTGTTCTGGTAGACTCAATCAAAGCCCTGATGTTAATGTTGGCCCAGGAGGAAGGGTTATAAGGAGTTCTCCTACAGAAGGGGAGTTTCTCCATGTGAGGACAGGCTTACTGTCACTTCTACAGGGAATATTGCATAGCGTCTTCGTCACAGCAGGTAGTCAGTGCTGTGGGATGGAAGGTTTTGTAGTATTTGGATAAGAGCTGGCAAGGGAACCCAGAGCAGGAGATGAGCTTGCCGAGGAGCAGGATTTAAGGGGTAAAAGGGATCAAAAGAAGTACAGGAAGTGTCGGGAGACCAATGGACGGGTGCTGTTCTAGCTCTTATCCCAATACTTACCAGGGCAGAGGTTGTTTAGCATTGAAGGACTAAATGTGTACCTTACTAACCTGGTCGCCCTCTACTTTAACCCTTCTAAAAGTTCCCATTTACCACAGACCACACATCTTTCTCAGTCGTGGACCCTAAGCTGTGGAATTCACTGCTTCTTTGTCTTTTTAAAAACAATTGCAAACGTACCCTTTTCGCAAATTCTTTCGGCAACTTTGTCTTGTTTGCCTCTTAGCACTCGGACGCCAGCGGTGAAGATTGCACTATATAAATGAATGACTTATTGATTGATTGAGGCAGTGGGGAAGGAAACAGATTGGGGAGATAAGAAAGGGGAGTGTAAGGCTGTGGGGGAGAGTGCCACAGATCTTTAGTAGAGCAGTAGTAGACAATCATATATGGCAATGGAATATAGCAGAGACAATTGGGGTGGCAAGCATGGATTGGGTGGGTGACAGAGGGATTGACATTATTTCATAAAATGTGGCAGTGCCTCACATACAATCTGCATTTGTCATATGGGCTGCACCGTGGATCTTCATGGCTGCCAGGAAAAGACATAAAAAAAGCACGAGGTTTAGGAAATCATGGCAACTACTGTGTGGCAAGAAGGAGAAGTGTGCACGTGTGCTGAGACAAGGGATACAATCCATATGTTGAAAAAATACCAAAATCTTTATTCCATAAATATAAAAAAACCCAGAAATGGCTGTGGTAAATACACAATACAAGCATACAATCACAGAGACTAACAAACACAATAATACATACAGGGCCAATAGCACCATACATGTGCATGGAATGCGGACAGTGACTCATGTTCTCACGAGGTTGGAGCAGGCTGTTATATGCAACACAAAAGCTGTTATGACTCGATGTAATACCAGTCAGTTTTACATATTCCTTTGCAAACCAGCGGCTGGAGGACTGAAACAGACTGAATAATACAGAAGGGTCTGGGGAATCTCCCTCCTTATTTCTGGCTGGATTTAAAGCCCCTGAAATGGCACCATTGGGCTTTTTGAGTCTCAGAAAGGCTTGGCTATATACTTTCTGAGCAGACTTATTGGGAGAACTACAATTTTACTATTTTTGACTGAGCTGTTTGGGGAATATTCCTAGCCCTGTTAACCAGCTCACCACCTATTCTACAGACTTCTCGGCTCCCGCCTCCATTCATCTCCCTACCTTCTAAGGAGTAGTGAGTATGAATTGAAGAGGTATTGAGAGGGTAGATCCCTCGCTGAGGTTAACTAGTTATATCTGATAAGGTAGCTAGTTACTTTTAAACAGCTACTAAGCTTCTCATTGATCTTGAGTAGATATAGAGACAGTAACAATGCGGCTTACTCATTAATTCCTTTTTGTTATTTTATGTTATATGTATTTATACAGTGCACATTACGCCCAAGGGCATCTTGTCGCTAAAAGGCGAGATGAGGAAAGTAATTGCAAAGAGGCAGCCTAGAAAAGGAGGGTCTTCAGAGAGCGCCGAAAGGCCAGATAGTTGGAAGTAGCACAGAGAGCCCAGGGCAGCTAATTCCACACCCTAGCGGCTACTACAGAGAAGGCACGACCACCAATTTGTGACCGACGAACAGAAGGTACTGATAACAAGAGAGCAGTCTGAGAACGTGGGGGGGGAGATGGAACATAATGAACACATTTTTCCTGAAGGTACTCAGCTCCTAATTTATAGAAGGCTCGATGTACCAAACACATTAATTTACACAAACTCTGTTTCTCAATCGGAAGCCAATGCAACTGTCTCAGAGTCGGAGACATTTGTGCTTGCGGAGGGGGGCGCACGATTGCTCTGGCCACCGCATTCTGGAGCAATTGGATGTGATTTATTAGATAACGTGGTTGACCATAGTACAGCACATTACAGTAATCCGCTGTACTAAGAACAAGTGCGGCTACAACCAGGACATGAAGATTGCAGGGAATAAAAGGAAGAACCTCCCTCAAGCTGCGCAGCTTGAAATGGCCAGATTTACAGACTGCACCAACCTGCTCTGTCATAGAGACGGAGGCTGAGAAACTTCATCCCCAAGTTTCTCACCGAAGGAGAAGGAAGAGGGAACGAGCCAAGAGATGCTGGCCAAAACTCAGGAGTCCAAAAGGAAAGAAGTACTGAGAATCTTATCAGAAGCATTTGAACCTGTGTACAATGTGTGGTGGACTCATTGTGTATTGATTTGTTATAAATGGTTCATGTCTTTAATACACACACAACGGGTTACTGGAAGCATGGACGTAATTTTAGGGGGGAACAGGGGTGTTAAAGGCCCTCCAATACCCCGATAGCTCCATCACGGGACCCGCCGACACCGCCACCGCCTAGTAGAAACCCCTTAATACCGACCTGGTAATAACAACATGCTAATATCAGGCTCGTAATATCGGACCCGGAAGTAACGTCATCGCGTTGGAACGTGAAATGCGCCGGCGGCCATCTTGAAAAACACAATCCATTGCAATCCTTGCAAACCAATAGTTGTACACAGGAGAGACCAGTGGCAATACTTACACCATGTCCAAGGCAACCCGGAAGACCACCCCCCGCCTGCGGAAAAAGCGCTTTTCTGATGCTGAAATGAACATGCTTGCGGACACCCTTGCCGCACATGCTGATGTGATCAAAGGCCAGAACCTGAAGCGAGAGCGCAGCACCACAAGAAGGAGATCTGGCAGGAGGTAGCCCGCAAGGTCTCCGCTGTTGGAACCACCCCACGGACTGTTAGGGATTGCAAGAAGAGGTGGGATGACCTCCGCCTCAGGGTCCGTAACATCCTTGCAAGCAAAAGGAGGGAGGCCATGGCCACAGGTGGCGGTCCCCACTCTCCTGCCAAACTGTTCACCTGGGAGGAGACGGCAAGCACCTTCATCAATCCAGAGTCCATCGAGGGATTTGGGGAGATGGAGACAGGTGGGGCAACATCAGCAGAAGGAGGTGAGTGACCCTGCAGATCCCTGTAGGGGAAACCATGACGTAGCACAAGTGATGTGGAAGAGAGTCTAGGCAAGGCAATGCATGTCCCAACACCCACATGAACATATTCAAGTCCAGATGGAGGGCCAAACCCTGCCACACTGCAATTCATGCTGAGTGCCAATCCCATTACAAACACACAGCCAACACACATTGACCATGCCCATGTAATACATCACACAAATCCCAATAAAAACGGCATGCCACCTGCCATGCAGCAAATGCCAAAATGCACCCTCATACTACCCTCTGTGACACACCTGTAAGACATGAATGCATGATTAATGAAATACTCCTCAGCACCATAGAATGCATCTGGCATGTAACACCATCACTGATGCCCTGCATCTCTTCTACCCCCCAGGCACCGATGGAGAAGATGCTAGCCAGGATACCACCACGAGGGCATCCATGTCCCGGCCACAGAAAAGGGCAACCGACACACAGCACGTCTCTCCCTTGCATCGGCACTGCGATGATGTGCGTGTTACGCTCACCTGGTATCCACCGGGACGCCACCCAGCCAGCTGGTCGCTGATGCCCTTCCTGATGGTTCCCCTGTGGTCTCGGTGTCAAGGGAATTCTGCCTGGAAAATGAAGACTATGGGCCTCATTACACGGATGGCGGAGAACCATGGCGCTATTAGCGCCATGGTTCATGCCGGTAAAATACCGGCACCGCCTTGGCGGAAAGGGGAATTACCGCCCCATTCCAAGGTTGGCGGGGCGGTAATTCCCCCTTCCACCATTGCCCTTCCCCATTCCCATTTTTGTCCCATAGGGCATAATGGGAATGGGGAAGGCGCTAATTACGGTACCGCAAATTGCGGTACCGTAATTAGCTCCCTGGGTCCCTTTGCGGGTTGGTTTTTAACGCCTGCAAAAAGCAGGCGTTAAATTTCCCAACCCGCAAAGGGACCTCGTAGTAAGGCGGTAAGGATTTACTGGTACCGGTAAAATGAGGCCCTATGTCAGGACTGGGCGACCAAGGTAAGCAGTTTAATCCCCCACCTCCTTATTTTCCCAGCCCCTCTAGGTTCTCTTCTCACCTGGTTGCTGGAATCGGTGGGCTCTCCGTCCTGCTCTCTGGGCAGGGGCGCGTTGGCTTTTGTGGGCGCTGGCGGTCCAGTTACTTCACTGACTGCGGCCCTTGTAGTGTCTTTCAGGTACGTCTTATTGCAAGTAATGGCGTTGTATTTCTTGCATGCCTTTTGTCTGTTCTAATGTCTCTTTTTATCTCCTCTAGGGGCGTGGAGTGTCCACTCGGAGAACGGGATGTGCTGGTTCTCACCGGGAGATGATGGCGCGCTATAGCGCTATGATGCGGTAAGGAGGCGCTTTGCGTAGCGCAGCGATGCCTTGTCCTCACTGACCTGAGTTTTTCCCTTTTAGTAGGTCGCGGAGAGTACCCAGCGCAGATGGGGTTTCCGGAGCAGTGCCGGTCGAGAAGTAGCCAGCCAGGTAAGTCTTTAAGCGCTTTTATGGTTGTAATGTCTCAAGTACCTCCGTTAATAATGTCTTTCTCCTTTTCTCAGGTCCCTCGATCCGGGCGGGGAACTCCTCCAACAGAGATGCCCAGGAGCTGTGAGCAGAGATGGATGAAGATTGCAGGTAAGATTCTGCTGCTAACGATGTTTCTTTGTTTTTTCTGCAGGTCTGGAATTCGTCGGGTTCGCGAGAAGCTGGACACGGTGAGCGTCACGTTGCTAGAAGCAAAGTAACGTGAAGCGTGTGTTCTTGTTCGGGTGTGGTTTAAATAGCCACTGTAAAGTAGTCCAGGTAAAGTAGTCTCTAGGCCACCACACCCAAAGCACTAGACCGCATAGCTTGGTTCTTGGAACCCAGCCATGTGGATGCCTCCATGTTGGCTGAAGGCCTAAATAAAGTAGTTCCTCAAGCAGATGTCTTTCCTTACTGATGAGCCTGGCGCCAAAGGCGCCAGGACTGGCCCCAAGAGGGCCTGAGAAGTGGATGCCAGGCCTTATAAGTGATCCGAGCCCTGATTCCACCTGGCCAATGGGCTTGCCAGTGGGGGTCAGGGCTGAGGGTCGTGACAGCACTCCCCCCAAGGCCCCTCCCAATGTGTGTCTTCTACCTGGTCCAGGTTTGGTTGGGAAGTTTTGATGAAACCTCTTGATCAGACGTGGTGCATGAATGTTTTCACTTGGTTCCCAGGACCTTGAGGCCCAAATCCTTTCCAGTACAATTTGGCTCTAGAGTACTTAGAGTCCAGGATGCCTTTGACTTCGAATTCTGGTTCTCCATCTATTAGTATAGGTTGAGGTGGTGTTTTGATTTGTGTACCGGGTTGTACTGGTTTTAAGAGGGATACATGGAATACCGGATGGATTTATAGATTAGGTGGTAGATTTAACTTGACAGCTGCTAGGTTGATAATTGCCTTGATGGTATAGGGTCCCAAATATCGAGGTTGGAAGGTCCGGGTCCCTTTGTTGGGGACATATTTGGCGGCTACCCAAACCTGGTATCCTACTTGATAGTCTGGAGCCTTTTTCCGATGCTGATCGGCAAATTGATTTTGTTTTTTGTTTTCTTCAAAGATGTTCCTTTGCCTTTCTGAACGCTTGAGTGATGGTTGTATGAAGAGTCTTTACTGCAGGCATTTCCAAGCTGGCAGGAAGGTCCAGTTCTGACGTACGTGGATGTCTGCCATACAAGGTGTAAAAGGGAGTTTGGCCTGTGCTAGAATGTACGGAGTTGTTATATGCGTACTTGGCTATCCACAGTAAATCCTTCCAATCTCTTAATTCATGGTGCAGCATGCACCGCAAATACTGCTCGAGGGTCTGGTTGGTCCTCTCAGTTTGGCCGTCTGTCTGGGGGTGGTGAGTGATTGGTGGATAGCCGGATGTCAATCTGAGCCATCGCACAACAATTTCTCCAAAAATTGTATATAAATTGGCTGCCTCGATCAGAGACCAGAACTGATGGAAAGCCATGAAGCTTGACAATGTTTTCCAGAAATACTCCTGGTAGAGTGGATGCATCCGGGAGGCCTTTAAGTGGAATAAAATGTGCCATCTTTGAGAAAATGAATGGTGTTAAAGCCCTGACTTGGTGGCAGATCCGCGATAAAGTCGAGGGAAAGAGTGTGCCATGGAGCGGGAGAGATGTCCAGTGGTTGTAGGAGACCTGATGGTTTCTGTTTCTGTGATTTGTTTTGTGCGCAGACGCCGCAGGATTGAACATACTGGACAATATCCTTACGCCAGGTAGGCCACCAAAAGTTCTTCTTTACCTTGGCTAAAGTTTTAGCGATTCCAGGGTGTCCTTCGATCAGGGAGTCATGATAACCTGTAATGATATGCTGTTTCAACTCCTTCTTGGGTACATATAGGCGATTTCTAAAGTAAGGTAACTGATCCTTGATGCAATACTGCTCGCCCTAGTTTGCCATGCAAGGAAAGCATCCGGGTTCATTGACTGTCAAATTTTGACCCGTAATTCGGCTTGTGATAAGGCTGTTGTGATGCCCAAGAGTTTGTCTTCAGGTATGATGGGTACCGGTCTGTTTCATCAATGCCCATTCGAGATAAGGCATCAGCTTTCCCATTCTTGACCCCAGGTCGAAAGGTGATTACGTAGTCATATTCGGTGAAGAAGAGGGCCCACTGTAACTGGCGTGAAGACTGGGCTTTGGCTGTTTTAATATATTGCAGGTTCCGGTGGTCAGTGATCACTGTAATGGTGTGTCTAGCTCCGAGAAGATAGTGCCGCCATGCCTTAAAAGCGGACTTGATGGCTAGGAGTTCTTTGTCCGTGACAGCGTAATTTAGTTCCGGAGGTGAAAACCTTTTCGACCAGAAGGCCACAGGATGCAGCTGGCCAGTTTCTGGGTCCCTCTGTGACAGGACGGCTCCCATCGCCATACTGGAAGCATCAGTCTCTACGACATAAGGGAGGTCTGGACGCGGGTGCCGCAGGATTGGAGCAGAGGTGAACCTTTGTTTTAGTTCCTGGAAGGCTCTTTCTGCTTCCTCAGTCCAAGCAAACTTTTTATTGCTTTTTTGTAGCAATACCATGATCGGGTGCACAACCGGAGAGAAGTCTGGAATAAACTGGCGGTAAAAGTTTGCAAAGCCTAACATGCTCTGTATTCCCTTCAGAGATGTTGGTGATGGCCATTTAAAAATTGCGTCTACTTTATGCACGTCCATTCTGATGCCTTTTGGCGAAAGGATGAAACCAAGGAATTCTACTTCGGTGACGTGAAAAAAGCATTTTTCCAGCTTTGCGTACAAACGATGTTGGCGGAGCATGGTGAGGACTGAACGAACATGCCCGATATGATCTTGTTTTGAGGCTGAGTAGATCAAGATGTCATCTATGTATACTAAGGCACAAACGTCAATCAGTTCTCTCAGGACATCATTCATGAAATATTGAAACGCTGCAGGAGCGTTACACAAGCCAAAGGGCATGAATTGATATTCAAACAGGCTGTATTTGGTACGGAAAGCGGTTTTCCACTCATCTCCGCTTCTGACCCGGACCAGGTGGTATTCTCCCCGAAGGTCTAATTTGGTATAGATCTGGGCATCTTTGACTTGGTCTAGCATTTCCGGGATAAGAGGCAAGGGGTAGCGGTTCTTCACAGTTATCTGGTTTATTGCGCGGTAATCAATACAAGTCCTCAAGTCCCCTTCCTTTTTTGGTACGAAGAACAAAGGACTGGCTGCTGGAGACTTAGATGGGCGGATGAATCCGTTTGCGAGGTACTGGTCCAAATAGGTTTTCAGTTGAAGGTTTTCTGGCTCGGTGAGAGCGTAAATCCTGCCGCATGGGATTTGTGCCCCAGGAACAAAGTCGATTTTACAATCATAAGGCCTATGCGGCAGCAACGTGTTAGCCTGGTCTTTTTGGAATGCATCCTGAAAGTCACGATATTCATCTGGCAAAGTATTAGTTACTCCCAAGGTAGAGGCTTTAATACTGGAAGCTTTGGAGACACAGGAGTCGCGTTTCGGGTCAGGACAATAGCAGGTTATGGAGCAGTTGCTGGAGAAGGTTAATTTTCGTGCCCGCCAGTCTATCAAAGGGTTGTGAGCAACCAACCATGGCATCCCTAGTATCAACCGGAATTGAGGTACCTTTATTAGATCGAACGAAATACACTCCCGATGCCCATCCTGGCACAGCAAGGTTACTACTGCTGTGCACTGGGTAACTAGGCCGGAGGCGATTTCCGTCCCATCCACGGTCGTCACCTTGTCCCTGGTAGATTTAGCACACAAAGTGAGCCCCATCTCTGCGGCCAACTCTTGATCTATATAGTTCCCAACTGCTCCGCTGTCGATGTACGCTTCTGCGGCATGCATCTTTGACAATTGTTGGTGATTTATTAAGATCACGGGTATCGCAAAGTGTGAGGTCAGTGGCTCTTTCTCATCACTCAACAAACTGACCTCTACGGTTGCCGAGCTTGGTAGTTTTCCGATTCCTTACCTTCATCCTTTTCTGTGGCACCAACTGTTCTCCTTGGGGGTTCAATTGGGCAGTCCTTAAGGAAATGTACTGGTTTTCCGCAATACAAACAAAGTTGCTGTTGTCTTCTTTTTTCCCGCTCTTGTTTTGTTAATGGAGGTCGTAATCCTCCGATCTGCATGGGTTCTATGGCGTTGTCTCCCCCCCGTGGTGCATTGTCTTTAGGCCGAACATAAACTATTTGTGAGTCTGCTTTGGACCGGTCTGCTTTTCTGTCCTGCAAACGATGATCTAGCTGCACAACTAGATTTATGAATTCGGTACAGTCTCTGGGAGGATCAACTACCTTGGCCAAGACGTCCTTTAATTCGCCTCGTAAGCTCCGATGGATTAACGTGGTTCTTTTGTTCTCTGGCCACCTGGCTTCAGCCACCAGTCTATTGAAGGTTGCAATATATGTTAACAAGTCTTGGTTTCCCTGCCGGAGGAATAAAAGTTTGTTATCCACTGCTTATTCCTGGGTATGGTGAGCAAACAGTTTTTCCATCTCTCTCTGGAACCCACCATAGTCCTGTAACAACAGATCATTATGGGTCACCAACGGCACCGACCAATCCGCTGCACTTCCACTCAAGTATGATAGGATGAAAGCTACGCGAGCTTGGTCATTTGGAAATGCCCCAGGGCCACAAAGGAAATGAAGGCAACACTGATTTATAAATGCTGCATATTTCCGTGGGTCCCCTGAAAACCTTTCTGGTGGTGCCAGGGGAACTGTTCCAGGCAGCGTGATCTGTACTAGTGTGGGGGAATGAGATGGTGGAACAGGAGTTTGCATCAGTGGATTTCCCCCAGGCAGAGGAGTCTGCACTGCCTGCGATTGCAAGAATTGTCTGCTGATTTTGTCGGTGCGCTCCCTAGTCACTATTAAGTCTCTCCGGAGTGCATTAGTCTCTTGTCGGGCTGAATGAACCTCAGCACGAAGGTCCCCCAAAAATTGGGCCAATTGGTCAATTTCTGCTGTTTCCATGGCACCCAGGTGGATTATTTATGTTAGCCTTTGCATTCTGTTACGCTCACATGCTATCCACGGGGACGCCACCCAGCCAGCTAGTCGCTGATGCCCTTCCTGATGGTTCCCCTGTAGTCTCGGTGTAAAGGGAATTTTGCCTGGAAAATGAAGACTATGGGCCTCATTACACGGTAGGCGGTAAGGGTTTACCGGTACCGGTAAACCTTTACCACCTTACTACGAGTTCCCTTTGCGGGACCCGACCTTAACGGCTGGTTTTACCAGCCGTTAAAGTAGGGTGCCGCAAAGGGACCTTGGTGCTAATTACGGTACCGCAATTTGCGGTACCGTAATTAGCGCCTTCCCCATTCCCATGATGCCCTATGGGGGCAAAAATGGGAATGGGGAAGTGCCTTGGTGAATGGGGAATTACCGCCCCCGCTCACCTTGGAGTAGGGCAGTAATTCCGCCATCCACCAAGGCGGACACGGTAAAATACCGGCAGCAACCATGGCGCTAATAGCGCCATGGTTACCGCCTACCGTGTAATGCGGCCCTATGTCAGGACTGGGCGACCAAGGTAAGCATTTAATCCCCCACCTCCTTATATTTCCAGCCCCTCCAGGTTCTCTTCTCACCTGGTTGCCAGAATAGGTGGGCTCTCCATCCTGCTCTCTGGGCAGGGGTGCGTTGGCTTTTGTGGGCGCTGGCGATCCAGTTACTTCACTGACTGCAGCCCTTGTAGTGTCTTTCAGGTACGTCTTATTGCAAGTAATGGCGTCGTATTTCTTGCATGCCTTTTGTCTGTTCTAATGTCTCTTTTTATCTCCTCTAGCGGCATGGAGTGTCCACTCGGAGAACGAGGTGTGCTGGTTCTCACCAGGGAGATGATGGCGCGATATAGTGCTATGATGCGGTAAGGAGGCGCTTTGCGTAGCGTAGCGATGCCTTGTCCTCACTGACCTGTGTTTTTCCCTTTTAGTAGGTCGCAGAGAGTACCCAGCGCAGATTGGGTTTCCGGAGCAGTGCCGATCGAGAAGTAACCAGCCAGGTAAGTCTTTAAGAGCTTTTATGATTGCAATGTCTCTAGTACCTCCGTTAATAATGTCTTTCTCCTTTTCTCAGGTCCCTCGATCCGGGCGGCAAACTCCTCCAACAGAGATGCCCAGGAGCTGTGAGCAGAGATGGATGAAGATTGCAGGTAAGATTCTGCTGCTAATGATGTTTCTTTGTTTTTTCTGCATGTCCGGAATTCGTCGGGTTTGCGAGAAGATGGACACGGTGAGGGTCACGTTGCTAGAAGCAAAGTAACGTGAAGCGTGTGTTCTTGTCCGGTTGTGGTTTAAATAGCCACTGTAAAGTAGTCCAGGTAAAGTAGTCCCAAGGCCACCGCACCCAAAGTACTAGACCGCATAGCTTGGTTCTAGGAACCCAGCTATGTGGATGCCTCCATGTTGGCTGAAAGCCTTAATAAAGTAGTCCCTTAAGCAGATGCCTCTCCCAACTGATGAGCCTGGTGCCAAAGGCACCAGGACTGGCCCCAAGAGGGCTTGAACAGTGGAATTCTGGCCTTATTAAAGATACAAGCCCTGATTCCACCTGGCTTGTGGGCTTGCCAGTGGGGGTCAGGGCTGAGGGTCGTGACAGCGCGCCCACATCTTCTTCATCCCCTTCATCATCACCAGGTGGTTGCAGTTCTATATCAGGGACCAGGGGCACGTTCCGTCGGATACACATGTTGTGCAGCATGACACATGACATGATGATCTTGGCCACCTTCTCATGCCTGTAGTGGAGTGCCCCACCCGACCGGCTAAGGCAGTGAAACCGTGCCTTCAACAGGCCAAAGGTCTGCTCGATGACCACACGGGTATCGGTATGGGGTATTGTAGTCCTCCTCATGCCTGTTCTGCGGGTTTCGGACAGGGGTGAGGAGCCACGGCTTCAAGGGATAGCCACTATAACCTGCATGAGAGGAAATGAAGGGTATAAGTTAGTCCATTCATGATGGACAGCTGTACTTGTTACACATGCCTGGAGATAATAGTTGGTCACATGCACATGTCCCTGGTTGTATGCACACTTTTTTCATGCCCTCAATCTGTTCTGTGCCATGGACTTATAGTGCCGTTGCATCTTCAAGATGATACACGGTGTACACTGCCTTGATGTTGCTCATGCATTGTGGATGCATACCGCTGTGTTTCAATGTGATGTGTAGTGTTCTGTTGATTTTGTAACTGGCAGCATTGGCAGTAATCTCTGCATAATTTGCCATTCAGCGCTGATTATTCCCATGGTGACATGCTGCACTTCTGTGGTGGTGGCGGCCCTGTGACAAGCAGTGGATTCCCTTGGTGGTTTTGTTCAGTGCACTCCCTTGGATGCTTGTCCTGTGTGGTGATTTGCTGCGGACATATACATAGTGAATATTCACAGCATGTTGCTGGATTGTGTTACAGAGGGTTAGGTACGATGATGGGTAGTGCACGTGTTGTGGTATGTGGGGTGGTTTCAAGTTTGGCATGTTGTGATAGGTGTCCAGCTTACTTCATTGCTATGGGATTTGGTTGTCATGTTCAGTTTGGGATGCTTTGGGGGATAGTGTTTTGGGATGTGCACATCCTGCTGTCACATCACCAATGACACCATGGTGGTGTGTGCATCTCTCCCCCCATTTCACTGCCATGTGCCTGTCATGCAACTTACCAAGCAGCCAGGCACATCGTCCTGCATGTTGCTCCATGTGGCATGGTAGCGTGGAGTTCCGCAGGACCATTGAGTCATAAGTTGATCCGGGGAATCGGGCACAACAATGTGTGATGATCTTGTGGCGTCACATACCATCTGCACATTGATGGAGTGGTATGGCTTGCGATTGCGGTACACCACCTCCATGGAATGCTGGACCACCAACTCCACGTGGGTGCAGTCGAGGGCACCAATACAATTTGGCATGCCTGCAAGTGCATGGAAGCCAACGATTGTATCAAAAATCTCCTGGGGAGTCTGTGGTAGGGAAATGTAGTATCTTGTGTACTTCAGGAGGGCATCCAGCACTTGGTTCAGCATGCGAGAAAATAAGGGTTGTGATATGCCATGCATGTGCCCCACTGTGTGCTGGTAGGTGCCTGTGGCAAGGAAGTGAAGCACAGACACTACCTTCAGTAGAGGAGGGATGGCGGTACGGATGTCTATGACAATGTCGTCGTGTATCAGGTCCACAATGGTGGTGATGGAGTCCCGGTCCAGACGGTACATGGTGTGGATCTGCTCAGGGGTTAGGTTGAATGGAATGGCTCTGATGCAAGGGATTGGGGGCTGCCTGCGTGGTACCACTGGCTGCACTGGTGGGGCATGGTGGGCATGTCGCACCCTCCTTCTCCTCCTGCATCTCCTCTGTGGTGCCTGCTGTTGTTGTTGTTGTTGTTGCTGGTGTAGCAATGCAAGCATGTCCTCCAACCCCAGTATTGCTACTACTAGTGGAATCATTTTGGTGTGGGAAGGGGTGTGGTGTGTGGGTGTGCTCCTTTTGTGCTGGCCCAGACTCCATTGCCTCCACCTGTGCTGATTGTGTGTACCTGTGGCAGTTGGGAACACTGCACATAGCAGTTTACGGGTGCTTTGCGATGCCGGTATTGCCGGCATGCCAGTATCCCCTATTAGCGCCTTCATGATGCCGGTATTTGCATGTCCGCCTGACTTGTGATGTCCTCCTGTTTGCAGCGTCCCGGTATTGACAGCCTGAAGGCCCACGTGCCCATGCCCATTCCGCTATTAGCGGCAATGTTATTAGCAGCGCCTCTAATGCCGGGTTCTAGGGTCGGAATAGTCAGGAGCGGTAGGTGGTGCCGGTAATCCTTTACCGCCATTGTTTTTCCATTACCTCCAAACTCGTAATGAGGCCCACAGTGCGCTGTATCTGGTCTCGTGAAAGCAAGCAGGCTGGCTGAAACAAAAGGACAAAAGGAAATAACTTACTGCAACTTCCATAAGGAATAAGAAAACAATCTCACTATGATGGGATTTTGAGGAAATACATATTCCTCCTCCTATGGAGTTGAAAAAGGCCTTAAAGAACAAACGGATACTTTCCGACTCACACCCTCATTTCAACCTGTCCAAACATGCAGAAAAAACAACAAAGATGAACAAAAAATGGTGTTCTCTCTACCACGGATGACTCTAGCTGTACACGCATCCTAGTTGAAAAGCGTGCTCCTGACGGTCATGTTTGTCAGACCTACCTACACGGCCCTCTCTTGATGTGGGGAGAAAATTGCACGAAAATCAGTCTGTCGCTGCCCCTTAAAAATAAAGAACTGGCAAGCAAAGAAGTTGTCATAGCGCCAAATAATTTTTTGGTAACTACCACAGTTACCAAAGCAGACACAAACGAGATGAATTTGAAACTGACACTTCAACCGGAGCGATTGACAGTTGAACCACAGATCAACATTCGGATCATCCATTGAAATGCCTTAAAAGACATGAGCACATGGATCATTCTTGAGGAAAATATTCCTACTGCGTACAGCCCATTTTTTGTCTATTTTTCAGCAAATTCCATACTTGGAGGTGATTCAGTCTTTGGACATACTGAAAATTGAGTTAATTTCTTGGAAAAGTTTAACAAATTGGGGATTGTGGATCTACTTTACCAACTAGGCTATACGTTGATTGCTTGCGGGAAGATTAAAAGAAATATACAATCACTCTCGGAGCACGAACCTCAGCCAACTAGACAAGTTGCATCGTCAAATTCTGAGGCGCTTCGAGCACTTCAAATTCAAAGTACTAGAGCAAGAGAAAGTGTGCCTGAAACTGACTATTGGATGCCGGTGTGCTCTCAAAGTGGGGCAAATTGACCAATGAAAGCTAAAACCAGTCTACGATGGATATCATGGAACAGCAGGGGTTGTCGCTCCTTCTTGGTGCATTCAGAAGGATAAAAATTAACAGAGGCCTCCAATGTTTTCATTTTACAAGAAACTTGGTGCACCAAATCTATATCTATTGATGGCTTTCAAATTCTGACTCAAAATGGAGGTCTAGCCATAGGCGCCAAAGCATACTTAAATACCATTTCCTCATCAGAAAAAAAATTCTCCTATGTTCTGATGGGAATTTTGCAGGCTTCCTCTGACAAATCTGAAGAAATATTGATCATTAATATTTATGATCCCCGGAGTGGTACAAATGAGATCTATTGAGAACATTGGGGCTCATTACGAGTCCGCCGGTAGCCGTGCCGGAAAAACCGGCAGGCTGCCGCCAGACCTGGAATGAATTACTGCCTCCGGACTTGCTGGATTTACTGGGGCATTACAATTCCGGTGGTCTGGTAATTCCAGAGGCGGAGTAACGTTACTCCCCATTCCCATGGAGTCACGTAGGACTCCATGGGGATGGGCACTATGGAAACACTGGCACCGTAATTAACGGTGCCAGTGTTTCCATTTCCGTCTGCAGGCGGGTGGCGTTACTTTAGCGACAACAGATTCGGATCTGGGGAAAATGGTTACTGCCAAGATACAACCACTGCTTAATAAGAAATGGAGAACAGATCTTTTGTCATTTTTCTCCTTTTGATTATATTATCGCTGAAAAAAAAAGATTACATTGCATGGAGCGTGTAGCTGTTAGTGCTGATCTGGAATTAAAATTACGGGAAAGATGAAAAGCATTAACAAGTTTTTCAACGAAATACAGAAATTGGCTAGAACAGCATAAGCTCTCTATTAGAGGCTCACAATTCCTCAGTCCCAAGGGTACAATGGAGAGGGATATGGAGATGGTGTGCCTCATTATGAGTTGTCCGGTAAAAAAAGAAAATCACCAGCATGGCAATGCTACTGTGTCCGTGTAGCACTGCTGCCAGAATCAATGGTTGATTCCGAGTCAGCGTGCACGCACATCCCGGCATGCCAAAAACTGTTGCACTGGTATGCCTGTAACAGGCCCAAAACACCCCATACCGGCATCCTTGCTGACGCTGACTCCAATTCCACTTCGCGCATACCGCAGTTACCGCTACCAGTATTACCAGCACTGGAAATAACGTCATCGCTGGAACAGGAAATGTACCGGCGGCCATTTCAAAAATGCAAACCATTGCAATCCTCAGTACACAGGAGTGTGAGGCCAAACCTGAGCTACCACTTATATTGTCAGACATGTCTACAAGACAACCTGCTGTTCGTAAGCAGAAGCCTAGGTGCAGTGAACCTGAACTAAACATGCTTGCCGACACACTTGTTGAACACTCTGCCAAAGTGTTCTGCACCGATCTACGGCGGCAAACACAAACCCGAAAGAAGGCTATCTGGCAGAAGGTTGCCCAGAAGGTGTCAACACCCAGTACAGTGCGGGAATGCAAAAAGAGGTGGGACGATCTAAGTCTCTTTGTGCAAAACCTCCTTGCCGCACATCGCTCCCAGGGCATGCCCAGAGAAGGACCACGATCCCCTATCAAACTGCAGGCATGGGAGGAATCGTGCAGTAGTGTCGTGCACATGGAGGCAATAGAGGGAGTCAGAGATGCAGAGGCAGGAGATGTGTCATCCAATGATGCCAGTGAGTACTGATACTTTGTAGGAGTGATCTGCCTCCTGACTGCTTATTCCTACGTGCTTTGATATCCCTGATAGCAGCACTGCGAGCGCTGCTCTTGCTGCGAGTTTAGATCCCTCGAGGGGGCGGAGCCTAACGTGAACACGTGACGGATCACGTGACCTCAACC
This sequence comes from Ambystoma mexicanum, assembly GCF_040938575.1. Lineage (NCBI taxonomy): Eukaryota > Metazoa > Chordata > Amphibia > Caudata > Ambystomatidae > Ambystoma > Ambystoma mexicanum. Next base: position 1,686,351,491 of record NC_090937.1, on the reverse strand, counting down.
AAGCACAAATTGCCGGCCCAACCGCCCGTGCAGCGCTGGTACTGATAATTTGTAGGAGTGATCTGCCTCCTGACTGCTGATTCCTACGTGCTTTGCTATCCCTGATAGCAGCACTGCGAGCGCTGCTCTTGCTGCGAGTTTTGTTCCCTGGAGGGGGTGGAGCCTAATGTGAACACATGACTGATCACGTGACCTCAACCAAGCACAAATTGGCGGCCCAACCACCCTTGCAGCGTTAAGCCCTGGAGGCTGTAAGGGCTGGAGTTACTGTTTAGCTGTTTGGCTGTGACCTGTGTCCCTGTTCTGTGGGACCCCATACGGACGTGCCTGCTGGCTGTTTACTGTCTAGCTGTGGTTGCGTGAGTACTGTAAGACTGTTTGGAAATCCAGATTGCCCTACAGGCTGCTCTAACATTTCTAAGTCATCGGGGTGAGGGAGGTGAGTCAGACTCTGGCAGCTCCTCAAGCTGTTTGGCGTTCCTTACCCTGTGACTTTAGCTAACATACCACCCACTGGAATACATGTTGACGTGTGGGAACCTTGACTCTTTATAGTGTTTATATATCAGTACCTATTTGATATTTAAAATACAGATTTTTCTCTACATCTCCAATTTTAAGACTGATACCTGTATGTTTTAAAGTATTTCTGTGGTAGTACATGTTTATTTTTATTCTTTGATTCAATTAAGCTACCACTTCCATTCAGTGCCTTTTATTAAGTATTTTATCTTATTGTTTGTGATATTGATAATACGTTTACTCTGTCGACACATTGACCTTGTTCACTCTAAACCCGCTGCCTTTATTGGTATCTTTTGTTCTACTGGCCCCTCAGTCCCCGGTGTAGACTTCCTCTTGGATGACACGTAGGGGTCTCAGGAGTCAGTCAGCCATGGAGACTACTCTTGCTTCTTTGAAATCTGTTGAGGAGGCTCATTCTCTAGATTCAAAAGAACTCATTCTCCCTTTGAATGTTTCCTCTGCTTCCCTGGGTAAGCCCCCTAACACTCAAGTTCTCGACCCTTTGGCCTCTACTGTACTGAAAAGTACTGTTCATGCTCAAATTCATTCTCAGTATAGGAGTGAGGTTTTTAATGCAATGGGTATCATCCCACGTATTCTGTGTGATAATAGCTGTATTTTCAATGGAATCCATGATATTTCCATTGACGCTCAGGAAGAACGTTTAGCAGCTACTTTAGCTCTGAATTTGGACGATGGGGGTAGCTCTATCAGGGCGGTTCCCTATTTGGATGAATGTAATAATGAAATGGTGAATGCTACCCATCTGACTCCTATCTCTTCACATTCAAAGATGTCCTTGTCTGTTCCTAAGGTGGATGTCTCTGAATCGAACTATACAAAAGAATCTGCTGTTTCTAATGTTGTTACCGTCCCACAATCTTCCCTGGTAGAGGGTAATATTAATCATACTATTTCTCCTTCTAAGTTATCTGCTGGGTTGTCCCCTTCTGGTGGGGCAGGCAATTATACCTCAACTATCCATTTGAATCTTTCTGTCTGCTCTCCTGGAAATTCTGTCAGCCCTACCATGAAAACCCCAGTCTTTAAAACACCCCTAAGGAAACCATTGCCTAATATCTCCAAAACAAAACTTAGGCTGGGTTCGTTAGGAGAACCAATTTCAGGGGGAAAAAATCTAATTATTTTGGGAAAAGAACATCGACTAGTACCCTTATTAAGCCTCCTCATTCAGCTTTGTCAGTGGTTACTCTAGATCATCTGCATTTGGCAGAAGTAGTAAAAAAATCAGATACAGAGGATCCCTCACATAATGATATTGATGACTTTAGTATAATTGAATTTGCAGACAAAGCAATTACCGTAATTAGCGCCTTCCCCATTCCCATTGAGCCCTATGGGCCAAAAATGGGAATGGGGAAGGGTCATGGCGCATGGGGAATTACCGCCCCGCCAACCTCGGAATGGGGTGGTAATTCCCCATTCCGCCATGACGGACTCCGGCATGGACCATGGTGCTAATAGCACCAGGGTTTAGCGCCGGAGTCCTAATGAGGCCCATTGTCTGTAATGTTTATCTCAGGAAGAGTTCTTCAGTGTCCGTCGGCAAAAGTTCTCCACAGCAACACACGTTAGCAACAAATGTTCAGGCCAGTTCAGGCTAGCCTGCTTATAGATGATAGCAAGCTGATGTGAATTTGCACATAGCTCCAAAAAGGAAGGAGCAAGTATCAATTTGATAGTGTCGGTACCATATGCCCCCACTTGTCCATGCTAGGTTGCATTGGCCCTTCACTTTTCAATGGTAGCACCAGGAAACCGTGTGTCAGAGCTTTCAATTTGATCCAACTTGATACAGCTCATACGCTCCTTTTCCCTAGGCCTCCGTTCCCAGCGTCATCCGTGAGCTAGGAACAAAGGCAAAACAAAAGCTGATCATTTCCGATTCTGCCAACGTAGATTGTACCTCACAGCTCCAGGTACAGTATGGTCGATGAACAATGCACTCTCATTTCCAGATGCAAGATCAGTGCCAGTTTGAGACGGACTGCGTGATGATGATAAGGCAGCAGTCGGATAAAGTTGAGGCACCTCTGGCCTTTCGATCTTTGTTGCAATCTCCCCAGGCCCTTTCTCAGGCTTAGGAAGCACTTCTGACAGAGAACTGGCGATGATATCTTTGTGATCAATTGAAGCTGTCTTTCTTTCGATGTCAGGATCATCAAGCTCTTTCTCACGTGGCAAAGGAAACAGAACTCTTTTCATGTGTTCTGCGTGGATCCAATGCTTGCGTCCATTCACTCGGACGGCAGTCTGCGTAGCCAGTAGCACCTGGAAGGGTCCCGTCCAACAGAGTGCAAGTGAAGATTTTCTTTCAAAAATGTTGACAAGTGTCCACTCCCCAGGCTGCAGACAGTGTCCTGGGCTGGTATATCTGACAGGAAGAGCCTCCTGCACCTGCTGATGAATCAAATGCAAGTTTTGAGTTAACTGCTTACAGTAATCAATAAGTAATGGGTACTCTATGGGCCTCATTACACGGAAGGCGGTAAGCCATGGCGCTATTACCGCTATTAGCGGTAAAATACCGGCACCGCCTTGGCGGAAAGGGGATTTACCACCCCATTCCAAGGTTGGTGGGGCGGTAAATCCCCCTTCCGCCATTGCCCTTCCCCATTCCCATTTCTGCCCCATAGGGCTCTATGGGAATGGGGAAGGTGCTAATTACGGCACCGCAATTTTGCGGTGCCGTAATTAGCTCCGAGGTCCCTTAGCGGGTTGGTTTTTAACGCCTGCAAAAAGCAGGCGTTAAAGCACCAACCCGCTAAGGGACCTCGTAGTAAGGCGGTAATGGTTAACGGTCACCGTTACCATTAACAGTGGCCGTTAACCATTACCGTCTTCCGTGTAATGAGGCCCTATGTCTCACAACCGTTTCGGTCGAGGGGCATTCCAAACATTCGCTGGTCTCCCCATCACGATTTTGCAAGGGGAGAGACCAGTCCTCGCCTGTACAGTTGTTTGCATGCACAATAAAGCTAGCGGTAGTGCATCGGGCCACTTCAAATCGCTCCCCGCACATACTTTACTACGTTTATTTTTCAGGATACTGTTCTGGCATTCTACTAAACCGGCACTCATCGGGTGTCTAGCCGAATGGAATCGTTTATCAATCTGAAGACCTGCACAGATTTGCAATATCACAGCCGCAATAAAGCGCGTGCCGTTATCTGACCATATGACACGGAGTAGGCCGAAACAGGGAAAGTATTCTTTTAGCATGGCTTTAGCTGTGGACATAGCTGTACAGTCTTTCAGGGGATAGGCCTCTACCCATTTACTGAAGGCACAAACCACCACGAGAACATACTTATAGTTTTGGCACCTCTCCATTTCTATGAAATCAAAATGGATGACTTCAAATGGCATAGACAGCGGGCCAAAACTACCTACTGGTGTCACTGTTCCCTTTCCAATGTTATGTTGTAAACAATTCATGCAGTTTTGAACTAATCTTTCAGCAGTTTTTCTAATGTGTGGATTCTGCCATACAGAATCCAGGTGTTGTATCATTTTTCTAGCACATATGTGTGTTGGACTGTGGGCCATAGTGACCATTGCCATCACATAGGCATTTGGTAACATCCATCTGTTATTTTTCTTGTCCACCCAACAACCCTCAGAATCTAATTTTGCTGGGCCCTCAGACCAATTTTTTATTTCATCTACAGTAGCTTCTGTTTGCATTTCCTTAACTGTTGCAATTCCATTCTCTGTAATACAGGGTACTTCTTCTAATTTTTCAACATACGTTTTTGCGTGTAAATCAGTGGCAGTTTGTTTCTCAATTTTGTCCGCAAATGTGTTTCCCTTCCCAACATTACACGTTACTTTTTTCACATTTTATTATTGCTAATCGCTTGGGAAGTGCAAGTGCTGACAATAGTTTCACTATCAAAGTGCCATGTTGGATTTTGGTTCTGTGTGATGTCAGGAAACCCCTTTCAGCCCATAATCGACCAAAATTGTATAACACCCCAAAGGCATACTGACTGTCAGTATATATGTTTACATTGAGATTTGCAGAGATTTCATATGCTCTTGTCAATGCTATTATTTCTGCAGCTTGTGCTGAGTTATATGGGATTTGTTTGCTTTCTATAATAGTTTGTAGTGTGGTGATGGCATGAGCAGCAGTTGATGTGCCATCTGGTAATTTAAAACAGGAACCGTCACAAAACAGTTCTCCATCTGGCTCTTTCTGTGGGGTGTCAGTTAGGTCAATTCTTCCTTTTGTCTCTTTTTCAGTAACCATTAAGCAATCATGGGGGAATTGTTTTTCACCCCCTTTTTCATTTGGAGGGGGCATTAACCCGGCCGGATTTAAAGTGCAACACCTTTTAATTTTGATATGCGGTGCAAATAGAACTATCTCATACCTTGTTAATCTGGCTGATGTAAGGTGTTGCGTCTGCATTCTATTTAAAAGAACGTCCATTGAGTGAGGTACCATTACGGTTAAAGTGTGACCTAAAACCATTCCCTCGGTTTGTTTTACTGACGCAGCGGCAGCAGCAACAGCAACAGCTCGCAAGCAGCGCGGCTAAGCACATGCAACAGGATCCAACGCAGAAGAGAAGTAACCGCATGGTTTCCTGGGTCAAAACAGCCAAAGCACATCCATTATTTTCATGCACAAATAACTTAAAACTCTTATCATAATTTGGCGTGCCCAAAACTGGAGCCGAACATAATGCAGCTTTAAGCAGGTCAAATGCTTCTTGACATTCCATGTTCCATGGCAAAGGTAAGGTAACATCTTTCCTTGTCAATGCCACTATTGGTTTCACAATCATCGAAATGTTAGCAATCCACTGGCTACAATATGAAGCCATGGCAATTAAAGCCCTGACTTCTTTCTGCGTATTTGGAATAGGCATATCAGAAATGCTTTCTATTCTTTCTGGTGTCAATCTTCTTTCCTCCTTCAAAAGGAGGTAACCCAAGTAGGCTACTTCCTTTCGACAATACTGGAACTTTTTCAAAAAAGCTTTGTGTCCATGTGCTGCTAAATGTGTCAATAATTGTCAGGATTAGTCAGGCGAGTACAAAGGCAGCGAATATGGCAAGGGAAATGTGCACTAAATCACACAGTGAATAGCTTCGAATTAAACTACGTGCACACAGGAACAACGACTCATGTATGCTAGAACCCAGGAGTGCAAATAGAGTATGACAACAAAACTAATATATGAAAAGGGATGTGGGGTAAGCACCTGACCGCGAGGAAAGTCGGCAAGCGCCTTACCCCCAATTGCTGTTACAGGTACTGACAGCGCTAAACCCACGTGGAGGGCAAGCAATGACAGGATCTGTGAACTAACACTCTTGATGGTATTAAATAAGGGAACTAAAGAACTGTACTCACGAGGACGAGATAAACCTCTTGAATGTCAGCTAGCCCACGAATCCTGTTGATGAAACTGGGACCCAGAAAGGCTAGAACAGCAATGGGAGGAAAACTAAATACCTAAGTTGGAATAGTGATTACAAATTAGTGAGGAAAACATAAGCATTCACACAGGAGCTAGCTACAACCGCACACCACACCTAATAATCAAATGGGAAATAAATGCAGAAGTGTAATGGAAAACATGGAATGGATCCCAATAGAAAGTAAGGATCAGGAGCAGGGAAAAACGAAATAACCAATGCAAACTTCTCCCTGCCCCTCCAAGGAAAAGACAGGAAGCTAATCTAAGAGGAAGGCTAAGGCATACCGGTTTACAGCAGCAAAGGACAGAGTCAAAGAAATATAGAACACAGACAAACTGGGCTGCATCTAAAAGGGGAAAGCACTGATAAATGCTGCCTGCAAACAGAGGAAGACAAAAAGGGAATCAAGGGAGCAGAAATCAATTAGCGCATGAATCCGAGATTCAGGGCGGAGGAACAGGAAAACAGGAACTAGGAACTAGGTACAAAGGCAAGGAACAAGGAACAAGGGACTAGTCACAACAGGAACACTGCAAACGATGACCAGCGCTGGACTGAAGTAAGACTGAGGCTTTTAAAGCTGCTTAACGAGCACACGCCTCAGGTGTGCTGATTGCTGCACCTGCAGCCACAGCTGTTGCCTATCCTCCACCCAACATTGTCCTGCAAGGGTGGAGGTGGAGCAGTGGGCCAGGCATTCTGGGAAGCATAGTCATTTGGTTAAAGAAGCATGCTGGCTGCCAAAAACCTGGAATGGATCCGGAAGGGAAGTAGCTTGGAAAATAGGGATTTAGCGCTCCCAATTCATCACAGCACTGTAGCATAAGGTTCGGAGGAAAGGTCCAGTAGGGAATAAACCCCAAATCATGCCCCCAAGTGGTGTGAACGGGAGCGAAGGGAGCGAGTCGTGACAGTATACCCCCTCCTACTGCCGTCTTCGGGTGCCCGCCACCCACACGAGACATCTTCTTTCCATGATGGGAGTGCTTTTTCTTTGGAGGTGGCACTGATGGAAATGGTGGCCTGTGGGCAAAGGCAGATGGACTTCCATGATAGGAGTGCTTTGTCTGTGGAGGTGGTACTGATGGAAACGGTGGCTTCTGGTGAGGAAGAGACTCATGGTTCGAAGAAAGGCATGAAGGACTTGCAGGACCTGAAGCAGAGTTGGAAGGTCCAGGAAGCTCAGTCACTGGGAGTGGACCCTTATAAGTCTTTGAGGAGGGAGGCAGGCTGGTGCAACATGCCTTAGACAATGTTAGAAGCCCTGTTAGCCTTTCTGCCGAGAGTGGACATGCGGGAGGTGAGGAAATTGCTGGCTTCAGGAAAGGTTTATGTTCAGCCATTAGAGAAGGTGGCGGCTGAGGTAGAGGTTCAGATTTTCCTCTGTCATCCATCTGGGAAAAGGCTTGTGGTTGAAAGTGACTAAGGTTTGACTGCACATGTTCTACGCCTTGGAGACCTGAAAGTCCAATGTGTTGTACAAGGCTGGTACTCCTGGTGACAGTCGTGTAACCACCTTGTTGCACGTGGGATACAACAGCAGGGACGTTTGGCATACTGATAGGAGTGATAGACGCAGTACTTGGTATTTCAGGCACACTCGCAGAATGAGCAATAACAGACACATTTTGAACTGCAGCAGTCATTCCCTTCCTTTGGCTACTAGCACCCAACTGGTGCTTCTTGGCGGAATTCTGTTGCACAAGTCCTGTAGGTAATACGCCGGTCTGCACCACCCCCTGTGCACACCCAGGTGAGTGGTTCTGACTCACCACTTGGTCCAGCTTGATGACTCTGAAGCGGGAGCTGGCAAAAGTCTCAAACTCTGATGCTGCATTTTTTGGAGGCTCTGATGCTAAAGTAAAGCAGTTGGGAGGATCGTCTTGTGGAAAAGGCAGGCATTCTGGTGCTCCTCCTGAAGCAAAAGAAAGGCAAGCTAGACGTTCATCGACAGTAAATGGTTGGGATTCAGGAGGAATCGCTGGAGCAGAAGAAAATACAGCAGGATCTGATGGTGTAGACAGGTATACCTCTGATATTGGCAGCGAGGCTAAGCAGGATACTGGCGTCTCATGAACTGAAGGCAAATACTCAGTATACTCCGGGACTGAAGACATGCACTTTTGATGGACTACCGGAGGCTCTAAAGCTGAAGGATGATCTGCAGGATGAGTCACTGTAGCTGAAGACAGGCAGGCCAGGGGAAACCTTGAGGCTGAAGGCATGCAAGCTGAAGCAATCTCGGTTGCTGGATACAAACATGTCCAGGTCTTTGGGACTGGCTCTTGAGTAAATGGCAGACATGGCAGCGGTTCATTGGTTGAAGACACGTGTGCCAAAGATGACTGCAGGGCTGTGGATTGGATCATAGAAGAGTCAATGGTTGTAAGAGGACAGACAGAAGTCTCAGACGTTGACAGACACATTGGTGGCTCAGGAATGGAGGGCACCTTTAGGGCAGTAGACTCCTTGGCACCAGTAACCAAAGACTGAGCTGTACCCTTGCAGTCCCTTTCTTTAGTGGGTGACACAGAGTCTCTTTCTTTGTAGAAGTCAAAATCAACCAGTGGAATCACCATAGTAAAGTCTCTGTTAATCAAGATTTCGTCAATTGTCCATTCCTCTGTTTTAGCTTCTGAAAGAGGCAGATTATCAATCAACAGTTCAGGAATCGCCTGCCGGTTTTTTGGTTCTGTATACTGTGGAATGAGTCCATCAGAAGATGAAATCTGTACTGTTTCTGACTGTTCGTATTGATCAGAATTGGCAGAAGGAAGAGTGAACCCAGAGGTAACATCGTTTTCCACATCAGCTTTAACATCTACTTCAGTCTCAGCAGCTGTATCAAGAGTAGGGCCTAAGCCTACTGTAGTGACTGAATCTGTGTATGCCACCATTGTGGATTGTGTTTGGAAATCAGAAGCTTGTATGTGTGCTAGCTCAGAATTATGACAAACTGCTAAACAGGAAATTTTAGGTAAAGGAGTGGCTTGTAAATCTTCAGCTAACTGCAATCCCTGACAAACAGCAGAACAATTGTTAGAAACTGTGCCCAGATTAAGCGCTGTGCTAGACGAAAGACCTTCACTCCCAATAGATCTAACTTATTGACAAATATCATGGTTTACCAAAGTCTCTGCACTCAGGGGCTGAACAGTGTTCACTTCATCAACATCAACGGATAAAGTCTGAGGTGTATTCAGTAAAGAGTGCAAGGTTTTATTCTCCTCTTGTAAAGAAATGAATTCTTGTCTTAACTCCTCAAGCTTAGCTCTTAGCATGCCCTGCATTAACTGTACATCACTATCAGTAGGCACAGGGGGAGGCATAGTGGCATCAGGGCTGGATCCTGCACTAGCAATCTGGATGTGCACCGATTGTACATTGTCCTCTACTGCTTGCAGGTTCTGTGATTTATAGTTTCTCTTACCAACTTGGTCTGTGTTTCCCTTAAGCAAACTATTGACATTAGACCTCTTGGCATTAGGGACTACAGTATGTACCTGTGCAAAGGAGTATGCTTTAGACTGAGGGTAGAAAACAGAAGTTATGCAAGGAACCCCTCCATTCTTTATGTTTGTACCATGAAACTGTTCTATCTGAGGTGAAGCACAACTGGAATCATGGGGTTCAACAACAGAGGTACTCTTGTATAATAAGTCTAACAGTGTGTTGTTTTCTGCGGCTAAGGCTTGCGCTGACATAGAATCGGGATCAAAACAAAAGATAGAACTAGGATCAGGCAATGTAGGATGTGCCATCCTATGGGAAAAATACTTTGCACGTAAATGCCCATTCGTGACAAGGAGTTCATTTAAGTCAGGACTGGTGATTTGATTGTCACAGGTAAATGTAGGGAAAGCTTTCGGTACAAACTTGTTAGAGGCCTTGCTGCCTTTCTTTCTTAAACTTGCCATATTCAATGGGAATTTTGGGCTGGTCATTCTGTCAGGATTAGTCAGGCGAGTACAAAGGCAGCGAATATGGCAAGGGAAATGTGCCCTAAATCACACAGTGAATAGCTTCGAATTAAACTACGTGCACACAGGAACAACGACTCATGTATGCTAGAACCCAGGAGTGCAAATAGAGTGTGACAACAAAACCAATATATGAAAAGGGATGTGGGGTAAGCACCTGACCGCGAGGAAAGTCGGCAAGCGCCTTACCCCCAATTGCTGTTACAGGTACTGACAGCGCTAAACCCACGTGGAGGGCAAGCAATGACAGGATCTGTGAACTAACACTCTTGATGGTATTAAATAAGGGAACTAAAGAACTGTACTCACGAGGACGAGATAAACCTCTTGAATGTCAGCTAGCCCACGAATCCTGTTGATGAAACTGGGACCCAGAAAGGCTAGAACAGCAATGGGAGGAAAACGAAATACCTAAGTTGTAATAGTGATTACAAATTAGTGAGGAAAACATAAGCATTCACACAGGAGCTAGCTACAACCGCACACCACACCTAATAACCAAATGGGAAATAAATGCAGACGTGCAATGGAAAACATGGAATGGATCCCAATAGAAAGTAAGGATCAGGAGCAGGGAAAAACGAAATAACCAATGCAAACTTCTCCCTACCCCTCCAAGGAAAAGACAGGAAGCTAATCTAAGAGGAAGGCTAAGGCATACGGGTTTACAGCAGCAAAGGACAGAGTCAAAGAAATATAGAACACAGGCAAACTGGGCTGCATCTAAAAGGGGAAAGCACTGAGAAATGCTGCCTGCAAACAGAGGAAGACAAAAAGGGAATCAAGGGAGCAGAAATCAATTAGCGCATGAATCCGAGATTCAGGGCGGAGGAACAAGAAAACAGGAACTAGGAACTAGGTACAAAGGCAAGGAACAAGGAACAAGGGACTAGTCACAACAGGAACACTGCAAACGATGACCAGCGCTGGACTGAAGTAAGACTGAGGCTTTTAAAGCTGCTTAACGAGCACACGCCTCAGGTGTGCTGATTGCTGCACCTGCAGCCACAGCTGTTGCCTATCCTCCACCCAACCTTGTCCTGCAAGGGTGGAGGTGGAGCAGTGGGCCAGGCATTCTGGGAAGCATAGTCATTTGGTTAAAGAAGCATGCTGGCTGCCAAAAACCTGGAATGGATCCTGAAGGGAAGTAGCTTGGAAAATAGGGATTTAGCGCTCCCAATTCATCACAGCACTGTAGCATAAGGTTCGGAGGAAAGGTCCAGTAGGGAATAAACCCCAAATCATGCCCCCAAGTGGTGGGAACGGGAGCGAAGGGAGCGAGTCGTGACAATAATGCAATTGTACTTTCTTTACAAATCCCTTCTGTGTCTGGTGCTATTAACACATTGTGCCTCATTACACGGATGGCGCTAAGGGATTACCAGCACCGGTAAGGGCACTGGTGCCGGTAATCCCTTAGCGCCATACTACGAGGTCCCTCAGTGGGTCCCATCCTTAACGCGTGGCCAGACCACACGTTAAGGAAGGGACCCACTGAGGGACTTCAGGGCAAATAACGGTACCGCCAACAGCGGTACCGTTATTTGCTCATTCCCCATTCCCATTGAGCCCTATCGGGGCTCAAATGGGAATGGGGAAGGGCCTTGGTGAATGGGGAATAACCGCCCCGCCAACCTTGGAATGGGGCGGTAATTCCCCCATTCACCAAGGCGGAATAGGTAAAATACCGGCGGCAACCATGGCGCTACGACCGCCATGGTTACCGCCGTCCGTGTAATGAGGCCCATTGTCTATGTATTGTAGTAATACGTAGCCTGTCGGTAGTTCATGCATATCTAATTGGTCCTTCAACGCTCTACTGTAAATACTTGGACTCTCAATGTAGCCTTGCGGAATTCGTGTGAATGTAAATGAACGTCCTCCTAGAGTAAAAGCAAACAAATATCTGCTATCCGGAAGTACTGGGATACTAAAAAATGCATTCTTCAGATCAATGACAATAAAGTACGAAGCAGAGGCTGTGATCATAGTCAAAATTGTAGTCACATCCAAGACTAAGGGAAATTGAGGATCAACCACTTTATTCACTCCACGTAAATCAATTAAAAAATGGTAAGGTATATCATTACCTCCTTTCTTGTAAACTGGAAGAATCAGACTATTGCAAGTACTACCAGAAGTTTCTTCAATTACGTTTCTTTTAATCAAATCTGATACAATGCATTTCAACGCTTTTTCTCCCTCAGCCAAAATTTTATATTGCGGAATACACGGCAATGTAATTCCTTCTTTCAAAACAATCTTTACTGGCTATACTTTCAAACAACCAACATCATTGCCGTTCACTGCCCATATACAAGCCGGTACTTTACTCAATTCAGTCGGTAGTGGCTTAGATACAAATTGCGATACAGGAGTCAATGGGCCTCATTACGACCCAGGCGTTAAGGGTTACCGCCGTCGTTAACCCTTAACGCCTATTCTGATTTTAACGGCTGCTTTTAGCAGCCGTTAAAATCCATGGCGCTAACCTGCCATGATGTTAATTACGCCACCGTAATTTACGGTGGTGTAATTAGCTCCTTCCCCACTCCCATTATGCCCTATGGGGCAAAAATGGGAATGGGGAAGGGAAAATGGGAAATGGGGATTTACCGCCCCACTCACCTTGGAATGGGGCGGTAAATCCGCCATCCACCATGGTGTAAACGTAGTTTACACCATGGTGGTAAAGTTGGCGCAATTAGCGCCTGGGTTGTAATGACCCCCAATGTCTTCAATAAATGTAATCCCAAGAAATTTTTGCTGCAATTTTTCGTCAAAAGAAATGGGCAAGACTCTGTATGGACCTAGTGTTATAGGTACTGGTTGTGACACTGGACTAATTACTGGCGTACCTGAGAACCCTACTGAGACATTCTTATTGCCCTGACAGTGGTATTTCTGGAACCCGCTGATGGTCAATTGAACATTTTTATCCACCTGTGTCCACTAGAAAAATGTATTCCCTATTCCCAACCTTCATTTCTACGTAGGGCCCTTTCTGGTCTATGGGAATAGATACTGGTTCCAACCCCTGTCTCGGGCTGTCTTAGTAGAACAATACATCATCAGATGTAAAGTCGCCAGAGTAATATGCATTGGACTGATTGTCAAAAACATTCCCCCCAATTGTATTGTTTCATTGTTGATTCTGATTCTGGTTCTGATTCTGATTACCATGGTTATCCTGAAATTGTGGCGCTCTTTGGTTTCTATTCTGTCCTTGTATTCCCAGGCGACCTCTATTCTGTCTTCTTGGAAAAGTCCCATTTCTATTCTGTATATGCGGGCACTGTGCTTGCCAATGGCCTTCTTGTCTACAATAGGCACATTGATTAATCCCTATTGGACCCCCTTGCATATTGGACGTTAATGCAAATTGGACTCTGGATGGTGCGTTCCCACCACCTCTATTATTGTTTGATACTTGCTGCAACAATACTCTTGTTTTCAAATTCCCTTTGTCCCTCAGTTCCTTATCCTTTTCCGAATTTACTCTGTTCTCATAATACTGTCCAATGTGTAATACTTCACTTTGTGTTTTTGCTTGCCATGCATTTTCAGATGTCATTATTAAACTTTGGATTTTCGGTAATAACCCTCGCACAAATTTATCAACAAACAATGGCCCTCATTCCGAGTATGGTGGTAGCCATGGAGCAATTAGCTCCATGGCTGCCTCCCATACTGGTACCACCTCCGGTGTTGTTCAATGGGGACTTACCGGTCCATTCCGACCCTGGAGGGACCGGTAAATCCCCATTGAACAAACCATTCCCCATTCCCATTTGAGCCCCCATAGGGCTTGCGAATGGCAAGCCCGTTATTTGCGCCCTGGTCCCCTACGGGTCCCCTAACGGGACGCATAAGGGACGTGTGGTTGGACCACACGTTCCTTACAGTTCCCGTTGGGGGACCTCAGAATCTGGCGGTAGGGGATTACCGGCACCGCTCTCCTTACCGGTGCCCGGTATCCCCTACCGACTGACTCGGAATGAGGGCCAATCTCTTTCCGGGTTCAGTACTTAGATCTTGACCACTAAAATCTGCAAATACTTCTTCAAATCGATTAAAATAATCCGTTGCTCCTTCCCCTTTGCCCTGCAAACAAGCAGTCAATTTGTCCCAAACTATTCTCTTCTCGGGCACCAAAGTTTTCAATTTCTCTAATATTCGCGATGGTAAATCCAACATTACCTGCGGTGGCTTCTCTCCAGCCTTTCTCTCACTATCAATACTGGTCAGATTCTCCCATGTATCGCCTAACATCGGCGCGTCACTTATATTTCTAACCTGTTTCCATATGTCTACAGGAAGAATCACGGGAAACAATAAATCAATGTCACTCAATGTAAAAACAAATGAATTCAAAACAGATTCAATTTCCTTATAGAATCCTGCTGGGTTCTTCCTAATATCAGGGACCATTGCTTTATAGTATTTACCTCTTGCCTCGAAAAAGGGACATGTACAAATTGTGCGATATAATGAGCTTCTATCGTTCGCGCTGGAATCGCTCCATCAGCAGCAACCTCTACTTTTGGGACAAACGTGGGAGGCACCTCCCTCATGGGTAATTGCAAACTAGGTGATTTTACATTTGTTCGTCTATTAAGCAACAACGCTAAATCAAGTGAAATAGCAGTCGTTCCAGTTTCAGGCGAGAATGCTCTTTTATAAATTGTCATTAGATCAGCGGGACAACATATCTTATTCTTCATACATTCCTCCTGTAGGTACTCTACCATAACCTGTAATACCTTTCTCTGCATCTCTGGTGTATACTGACTAAACGTATCATGCACTTCAATTGGGGAAATGGCGGCATCCGTAATCCATCTAAGCGCATCTTGCGTACACATCCGCATTTCTTCACTAACAGGTTTCAACGGTGGCAAAAATTGTTGCTGGACATACGACCTATGCGGTTTATCTTTTTTCAATAGCTCTTTATGCAAACGTTCAAGTTCTCGCTTAAACACAAATGTTCGTCCAACGTGTTCTCGTACTTTCGTTGCATTATCTCGCAAATTTGAAAGAACAAACAAATCGCGCAACTCTTGCGGTACCACTGTATCGGTCAAATCACTCCACATTTTCACAAGATAATTCCCCATGCATTCTAACAATACCTGCTATTCACCAAGGCCTCTATGAGCAGATATGGAACTTTGCACAGTCACTTCATTGTCATCATCAATATACGTTTCGGACCATTCTTTCAGTTCTTCTTTCCTTCCTTTGCTAAGTCTGTCTAATACTTCCTTGTGCAGGCCCCATCTCTGTAGAACTGCCTGCTAACGCGGCTAACTCATGCTCTGTAGGCGGTGGAGGAAATGATGTCACAGGCAAAGGGGAAGAGGAACTGCTTACTGCAGGTGCGGATGGAATCACAGGAATAGGAGGTACATAAGGAGGAGGTGCAACTGGGTCAGTACTTTGATGTTCATTTCTTCGCTCATTTAATATTTAGTTTGTTAGTTTGTCTGATCTATGCAAGTCTTGCTCAGGATATATTTTCTGTACATCTAATTGGAAAGCCCTGTCCATGTTCCTAATGGCTTCTGTCTGCTGATGTTGGTCATGCTCTAGCGCTTTCTCTACATTTGTTTTATGTCTGCGCGCGTGTTTTTTCCTACTTCACAATCGGAGATTAGCTTCCTTACTCCAGCCTCTTACAACGTTGAACGCTGCTGGTCGGGCCTTCTTGCGTAGCAATACTGATTCTAGGTGTTCTATATGTGCTAATTCAAAGCTCCCATTATGATCGTCACATTAGATCCTAATCATGGCTTTAACATCATGCTCTCAGTACCAAGGTGATTTGGAAGGACAACAATCGACTGCACACATATCTATCAAAGTGCCTATTTAATTCCCCTGTACAACCCCGCTCTCCGCCGCCCCTCCACACTGTAGTGTAAGGTGGTAGGTGATCTTAGAGGGGAGGCCATTGGTCAGGGAAGGCGCAAGTAGGCTTTACACTGTAAAACAACCTGCAACCTTGCACTCCTACCCCTGGCCATTTCCAGACATGTCCCATGTCTCTAGCTCACAATGCCACCCCCCTCTCTCTCTCTCTCTCTCTCTCTCTCTCTCTCTCTCCCCCCCTCTCTCTCTCTCTCTCTCTCTCTCTCTCTCTCTCATAGATACATTGTACTCCATGAAGAGCAAAACAAGCATTTCGAGGTGACACATGAGGGAAAGGGTCTGTGTGGAAACTTAGACATTGGCCCTCATTACAACACCGGTGCTAAACCATGGTGCTATAAGCACCATGGTTGGTACCGGTGTTGTAACGAGTCCGCCATGGTGAAATGGGGAAATACCACCCCATTCCAAGGTTGGCGGGGCGGTATTTCCCCATTTCACCATGGCCCTTCCCCATTCCCATTTTTGCCCCATAGGACTCAATGGGAATTGGGAAGGCGGCAATTACGGTACCGCAAATTGCGGTTACGTAATTGCCTGCGAGGTCCCTTTGCGGGTCCCTACTTTAATGGCTAGTCCAGACCAGCCATTCAGGTCGGGTCCCACAAAGGGACCTCGTAGTAAGGCGCTACGTGGTTAACGGCGCCGCAGCCTTTTACGGCGCCGTTAACCACTTAGCGCCTGGGTCGTAATGAGGCCCTTTATGATAAACTGCTAATCAGTTATGAGAGGCAAGCACTTAAGGTGTATTGGAAGGGCAGCTTAAAACGTGAGGACAGCAGTCAACCATTTTCCCATCCTGAGTATGTTGATTAGCAGAGAGATGCCCCAGACCGTAACCGAACATGCTCAGGTTCTCTGCTCTGTGGTCTGCTGAGACTACTGCCAGTCGAGGGCAGTGCAAGGCATTCATCAGGTGTTCCTCGGGGAATTGGTCAGGGCAAATCCCAGAATCCCTGCTCAATTTACCCAGAGGTCAAACCTGCTGTCTCCCATAAACCCCAAAGTCTTCTCCCACTGTCCAAAATGAACACCTTCATCCACTACCAAACAGCCACCACTCACCAGGTTTTGACACAGCAACAGGCCTTCAGTATCAGAGTGATGATTCAAACCCTGCAGGGGATACTTCACGATAAAATGAGGAGCAGAATAGATGGAAAGTGGAGTGTGGATTCCTGAAAAAAGGACCGAAAAATAATTACTAAGCCTTGTCGGTAGGGTCAATTTTTTGTGTCCATCAGAGCACATTGTTGAGTCCAATAGGAAGATACAGAGGAAGGTATTAACGTAACATAATAGGTGTACTTGTAGAGTTCACTTTCAATTCCATTGGGTATCCCAGCACTATAGAGGGATAAGAGGTTTCCATAGTTACACAACTCAATTCTGTCACTGTCAGAAGGATGGATGGAGGCCTGAGTGGACTTACAGGTAATTGAACCAGTGACCATGAAGTTCAACACAGATCCCACACCAGGACCCAGAATCAGGGATCCGCAGGCCATGGACACCAATTCCAGGAGAGGGCGGGAGGAGAGGAATGTGTGAACGGGGCAAGGGCAGGAGGAGAGGAAAGTGGGAAGGGCAGGACAAGAAGGGGCAAGAAAAGAGGAAAAGGGGAAAGGGGGAAAAGGGCCAGGAGG
The DNA here is from genome assembly GCF_040938575.1 of Ambystoma mexicanum. Classification (NCBI taxonomy): domain Eukaryota; kingdom Metazoa; phylum Chordata; class Amphibia; order Caudata; family Ambystomatidae; genus Ambystoma; species Ambystoma mexicanum. The sequence continues at coordinate 1,686,333,949 of NC_090937.1, read as the reverse complement.
AGAGTAAAGGGGGACATTGTAATTGTAAATTTGTAAAGTGCTTATAGACAAGTGAAGTGCTTCAAAGCGCTTCAAGGCGGGAAGGGAACAAGGGAATACAGTTGTCATTCTTAGGCCTTGAAGATTCTGAATGATCTAACAGCAACAACTTGCATACTAGGCCCGGGCATTTCAACTATGACAAAGACTGGGGGGTTATGTGGGGGCGGGGGGGGGGACATACAAGACAAAAGGTTGGTCATCAATGCGCCACGCATTCAGGTACAGCAAAAGCTGAGGCGGGGAGATAGAGGAAGACAGGACAGACAAGCATGCTAAGCCTAGTACATTCAAGGTAGTGCAAGAGCGCAGACAGAAATGTGAGGGAGGGGGTAGGGGGACAAGTGCACCTGGTCCAGCAGGGGCCAGGGTTAAGTGCAGAGAGGATGCCACTCTCATGCAACATATTCTAAGTGTAGGAATGCAGGCTGAGTGTGAGGCCCGGAGGCAAGTGCCTAAGGAACCTAAGGGTGTCTGGCTCAAGACGGAAAAAGGCAGGTAAGCTGTTCCAGAGCGAGGCACCTGCAGAGGATAAAGATCTACCCCAAAGAGATAAAGAGTTATAGGGACAGTAGGAAAGGAAAGGGGGAAAGGGCAGGAGGAGAGGAAAGGGAGAAGGGCAGGAGGAGAGGAAAGGGTGAAGTGGTGAAAGGGGCAGGAGGAGAAGAAAGGGGGAGAGGAAAAGGGGTAAGGGGCAGAAGGAGAGGAAAGGGTAAGGAGGAGAGGAAAGGGGAAAGGGTTAAAGGGTCAGAAGGAGAGGAAAGGGGGAAGGGGACAGGAGGAGAGGAAAGGTGGGAATGGAGCAGGAGGAGAGGAAAGGTGGGAACACAGAAGCAAAGAACACCCTGTGCAGAGGCAGAAGCCACAGCAGTTACTCACCTTTGCAGCCTGTGCTTCCCACATTTGCTGATCACGAGACACACCAATAAAGTATTCAGGGCTGCAGAAATCAGGCATTAGATTATTAATTCATCTTTAACAAGAATGAAGTGATTTAGATTCTCCAAGCGCTGAAAAGACACCCAGAGAGGAGCTATAATGGAAAGTCAAGGGGGGGGGAGGGGGGCTCACCCCACTACCTAGGCTCTCCCCCCACCACATGCACAGGAGAAAGGATGGGCAGAAGGTGCATAAAGGGAGGCAGAGATGAGGCCCAGCCCCTCACCTGCAGCAGCTTATGTCCTCAATCCGAGCTTGTAACATTGCATTTAGCACAGCTCTTGTATACGCTCTCTGTCTGCCACGCCTGCTCGCTCTAGACACGGCACTTTGAACACTATGAGCATACTGTGTCTCGCCCGGTTACATTTCCTACAGCTGACAAAGCATGCAACCACTGCTCCTTGACACTATAATCAGCACGTCACTTGTCGGTTTTTGTATCATCCATCCGACCATTGCATTAGTACCTCGCTCTCACTGTAGCTTTAGAGCCCAGATTTCAACAGCTCATGCACTAGCATTCTATTTGATCATGTTCTAGCATTGAGCCCACATTTCACCTACTTGTGCTTTAGCATTCTAGTTGATTACGCATTAGCATTTAATTTGACTGTGTAATAGCACTCTAGCCCAGATTTCATCTATTTGCGCACTGGCACTTGAGCATACTGCATACCGCTGCTCCAGCTCGCGTCCCAGCCCAGCAATACAGTCCTATTTAAGCCCCCCTTGGCCGATCCAACTTCAGATATGTTAACCTGGACCCTCGTCATCATGATTCCATTCTGCGTGGTCCCTCATGACACCCCATGTGCAGGATGGCACTTCTTCTCCCACCCCAATGGCCTCAGCAGACCAGCATGCCAAAGACACCATCCTATCCCCTGTCCCACCCCATTCCTACCCAATATAAACCCTTTCCAGCCTGTCTTCACCAAGACTCACAGTACAGCATATACATCCAGCACCCAAAAAGCAATACAGACCACCCTCCCTGGCATGCCCACCCTCAAGAATCTCACTACCAGTAAATCTTACCCCAGCATAGGCACATCAAGACTCGACCGCCTCAGATCCAGAACACATATCTTCTCGACCCTTCCCAAGTCACACAAGAAAAAAAACAGCACCAAACCCAAACCAGCCACTCATCTCACACACCCCATTCTACTTACTGACTAGACGACTCCCTGCCCTACCGCCTCCTCCCCTTGCACCTTCATCAGAAAATCATGCCATACCTCTGAAACAATCAAAGGCGCACTCATCAACGAGAGATCCTTAGTCGCCCACGCCTTAGATATAGCCGACATCATCTCCCTCAATGAACTTGATTTCATAGCTATCACTGAGATCTGGCTCCACCCAGCTTCCGACCCCGCAATAGCGCTAGCTATACCCAACGACTATATAATATACCGCGCAGACAGACAAACAGCCAAAGGTGGCCTAGTAGCCATTATCGCAAAAAGCTCCCTTAACATAAGGCACATACAAAACCAATCTCTCCCATCTGCAGAACTACTCACCATCGAACTATCCACAACCCACACAAGCACTATCACCACCCACCTTATCTATAGACCGCCAGGCCCCATCCTATCCTTCAACGACGACATAGCTCTGCTACTCACCAACAACACCAAACCCAACTCACGACTACTCATCCTAGGCGACTTCAATCTAGGTTTCAACGACCAGTTAGATGACAAAGCAAACACCATCGCCAACACCATCTCTGAATTAGGACTCACCCACCACATCTCGCAACCCACACACAACAAAGGCCGCATCCATGACTGGATAGCTGATCTCAATTGCAATACCACCATCCTCTCCAACACACCATGCGCCTGGACCGACCACCACCTCATCACCTTCACCATCAACAAAGGCACTCAAACAGCTGGTCCTCTTCCTAATGCTCCACCTACATTCACTAGAAATAGCAAAAACATCACAGTAGAGAAACTCCTCCCTCTACTCCAACCTATCATCAACCTTTCACTCACCATCAATAACCCCACTGAACTAGTAGAGCTCCACAATACAACCATCCTTAAGGCCTTAAACACCATAGCAACACTTAAACTACGGAAAGCCAAACCACGTGCGCATCTTAACTCCTGGTTCACCCCTGAACTAAAAATGCTCCGTAAAACTAAAAGACAAGCTGAATTAGCATGGAAACAGACACCTTCCACTAACAATAACACATCCTACGTGCTTGCATCCAATATTTACAAGTCACCAATCATGCAGACTAAAAAGAACATGTACAATGAAAGAATCTGTAACACCAAATCCAATACCAAAGACCTTTTCAACATCCTGAGAGACCTCGAATCCCCCTCCCCCATTCCAGATACATGTACCAAAGACACCTCTTGGTGCACAAACTTACAAGATGCACTCCTAGGCAAAATTGCCATGTTACAAGCCAAAATCGCGTCAAAAAAAGAAAGCCTCATCTTCACTGATAACCCCACCCCCTCCACCCACACCCCACAAATGGATGATAACAATCTATTCGAATTTCCAACATAACTACTAAAGTGGTTGAAGACATAATTAACTCGCTGAAACCCTCCAAATGCCAAGGTTATATCTGCCCAGCGCCAGTCATCAAAGACAGCCAAATATCTTGCTCCTTTCATCACATCCCTCATCAACTCATCGTTCACATCCAGCACAGTGCCTAACAACCTTAAGGACTCTTGGGTTCTGCCCTTGTACAGGAGAGCGAGGTATCCACCGACGGGCCCATAGGTCAGTGCTCACCCTCTAGTACCTGTAAAACAAGATAGCTGCACCACATGAGGAATGGGGGTGCAGGATTCACTTACTCCAATACGACTCAATAATGAGGACTCAGTAATTTGGCAAAGGGAAGTCCGTTTAATGATAAGTACATCAAACAGGGAAACAAATGGGAATCAGCATCGTTGCAATCACCTGTCTCGCTCCAACTTCCTCGAACTTCAGTCGAACAGCAATAGTTATAGGCAAAACTCGTCATCACTGACGTCTAACTCTACAAATTCGTCATGGAATGTAATTGGTCAGGAAAGGTAACTTCAGTATAGGTGCTATATCTGTATATGGTAACAGAGCATGCGGATTGGATAACTCTTATCGGGTGGGCGTCTATGCCCAACCCTCTACATCACGCGTGATAGATGTCACAACAACCACGACGTTCTATTGGTTCTACTATCTATAGGACCCTAGATTACATGGTCCAGCATGCAGAATGTCCCAGGATTCAACCTGCCTCCCTTCCATCAATCAGTATCTTAGCACTATGGGCCTCATTACACGGAAGGCGGTAATGGTTAACGGCCACCGTTAATGGTAACGGTGACCGTTAACCATTACCGCCTTACTACGAGGTCCCTTAGCGGGTTGGTGCTTTAACGCCTGCCTTTTGCAGGCGTTAAAAACCAACCCGCTAAGGGACCTCGGAGCTAATTACGGCACCGCAAAATTGCGGTGCCGTAATTAGCGCCTTCCCCATTCCCATAGAGCCCTATGGGGCAGAAATGGGAATGGGGAAGGGCAATGGCGGAAGGGGGATTTACCGCCCCACCAACCTTGGAATGGGGCGGTAAATCCCCTTTCCGCCAAGGCGGTGCCGGTAATTTACCGGCATGGTCCAGGGTGCTAATAGCACCCTGGATCACCGCCTTCCGTGTAATGAGGCCCTATGTGTCAATTAGTTGGCTGGGCATGGCCTCGAAACTGTAGCCTCTTATCAGGAAAGGTTATAGCAACCTCGAGTTCTGGATGACATCAGGCGGTGGTACCCCTTCGCGCCTGGCTGGTCACGTGTTAGTTCACCATGAATCTGCTTCAGTTTCCAGCTTTTAGTGTATTTAATTCTGCTTCGGCCCTGCCACCTGCATGGACCTCCCTTATCTTGACCTTCACGGGGCCGGCTGGTATGCTCTGAATTTTGAGTCTTGTTAGCTGACGCTCTCCTCCCTTTCTTAGATTGACCTCGATTTCCCCGGCATGAGCCGCTCTTTGTTGAGTTTCGATTCCGCTCATTCTCCTGACTTTGGCCGGGATATGAAACCTGGCCTGTTAGGCCTCTGGCCGCCTGGGCATACTTCTGCTTTTACAAAATGGAGTCACACTTGTGTAGCGTGCCTCATTGAGGTAGATATATGGTTGGCGCTTGCCGCTCTATTCTTCTACTAAGCATTGCAAGCCGTATCGTTTACTTAGCTTCTTGCGTTCCAAGCCTATTTACACATGTTTAACTAGTTGGTTACTTTCATCTTGTCTCACAGCATCGTTTCCTTACGTTTTAACGTCGTCTCTTCTTTTGTGACTCTTGAATCTGGTTTTGAAGCTGCTCGCCCTGGCGTGTTACCTTCGTTCATATGTGAGTCTACTTAGCCCTCGTGTCATTACCATTTGCCTTCCATCAAGGCTCTTTGTGTCTCCTCATGGACAGTCTGTAAATACTCATTGTTTCGTATCAGCGGCTGGTATGTCTGTCTGATAGGGTATCGTGCTGCCCAGGGTTGTCTGGTTATGGGCGCTTGAACTGGTACGGATCTTCTGATGAACACTGGGCAGATTCCCAGTGCGGCTCTCTGTTGGTTCATTTGCTCTGCATACGTCACGTACCTTGCGAGTACTTTCCTGGTACCTCGAAATGGGGGGCAGGGGTGCAGGCCGTGTCTGGGACCTCCTCTACACTCCCCCCTCTGGTCGGTTCATCGACCACTTCTGCTTTTTCTTTTGTGTTTATTTCCTTGGATTCTTCTGTGTCTTGTTCGTCATCTTCAGGGTTTGTACACAATGGTGTGAATGTGTGCATCTTGGGAGTCCATATTTTTATCACACCTTTCAAACTTCCTGCTGTTTTTACATGTTCGTCTTTATTCCAGGTCATTAGCTGGCATTGTCCATTTGGGCGGCAATAGATCCATTTTCCTTCATACTTTCTTTGTTTCCTGGGATATGTAAACTTTGTTACTTCTGGTGCAAATTTGCTGCCTTTCACAAAGTCTCTTATGTCTTCATCAGTCAGGTCTCTGGGCTTCCATCCTGGTTCGACATCGACCATTATTTTCATCCCAATGGCTTTCTTTGCAGTTTTTTGGCACTGTGTGACGATTATCTTGATAACACAGAATCCTAGCAGTACCATTGCTAGTAAGGCTCCCAGAAACTTGAATATGTCTGCCATCCATTGTGGGACCCACGACAATAGGTCTCCAAACCAGCTGTCATCATCCACTTTGTCAGTCTCATCGATCATCTAGTTCTTCAGGTTTGTCAGCATACCTATGGCTTCTGTCAGGGTTCCCTTTTCTTCATCATGTGATGGTATAAATGTGCAACACGATTCTCCGAATTTTGCGCAAACACCTCCATCCATTGCTGTGATCATGCCGAGTACATATCTATCTGAATGCTCTCAGTTCTTCTTTGATTGCGTTGAACCCCTTAATAGTACTATTGATTGTCTGAAGTAACTCCCATATGGTTATCTGCAACCACTTGGCATTCACTCCAACGTGGATGTGTGGCAAGAGCATGGTGGTGAACACTGTTGAGGTGAGGCTGAACAGCCGGTGTTCATATGGGATTGCATGAAATGCCTCTTCTGATTTGGCAGAAAATTAGTTTTCTCTCTTCATCCTGGATACCAGTTCCACAGATCTCCTTCTCCTTAGATGTGCATCTGCTTTCGGAAAACGCTCCAAATCCAGGTTGTGTTTTGGGATCACTAGTGCAGGAACGTGGACGTTCACCAGTGTGCATATGCCTCCCCAGTTTTTCGGCAGTCTTATGTATGCCTTGGATCCACATGCCCAGTATTGGTCCATGATGACTGCGGTTCTTTGTGTCATTCCTGGGGCTTCAAAGATTCGACGGCAGTTTGCATTCTCTCCCATCTTTCTCATGCCGTTACTTCTGAAGCATAGTTTCGGGCTTTCCAGTGGTACTATTTGCAGGGGTCCTCCTCTATCTTTGACCCATGTTAGCAGCTTTACCAACTTTGGCCAATGGGGTTTGCATAACCTCTGCAAATTCTCTATTGCTTCTCGGCAGGCTCGAAGGACCATCCAAGCTCGGCAGATTACTACTCCTTCTTCCCATCCATCTGGGGAAACCACTGTTCCCCAAATCTGCATTTTGCCTCTGTTCTTTCACATTTGTGCCTCTTGCAAAGTTTTTCCTTGAACGTTCAGTCTTGTATTTATTTCCCATCATATTCCTGATCCTTTGACATCAGGATTCTCGTATCTGATCACGTGATTCTTGGTGTGCGCCCTGTTTCTTGTTTTAATGTCTTGGACATATCCATCTTCATCTGGGTCATCCTTTTCAGTGGCCCATATCAGCGAGGCGTCTCTTCCCATAAATTGCCCTCTAGTGTTGCACATTGCTATGTGTGACATACAGTGTGCTGTAGGACATCAATTTCTACAGCTACAAAAATCTTAGATTTTCCCATGCTGTATGGTAGGAGTGCACAGACGAAGCATTACCCTCCTGATTGTCTTCGTCCTACTTCCTTCATGTGCTGATACCATATGTTATTTCCGAGATGGGCTGTGCTGTCCAGGTAATCGTTGAGCTCATTGTTATCTTCATGTGGGCTTCTCTTGATTCTCAGCGTTTTTCTGTAGTTTGCTATGACTATGGGCCTCATTACGAGGTAGGAGGTAGCCATGGTGCTATTAGCACCATGGCTACCCACTTACCGCATTCCGGGTCTGAGTTCCTGAAATAGGGATTTACCGGGTCATTCCAACCTTGGAGGACCCGGTAAGTCCCCATTCCGGGAATCATTCCCCATTCCCATTCGAACCCCCATAGGGCTCAATGGGAATGGGGATGGAGCTAATAACGGTACCGCAATTTGCGGTACCGTTATTAGCTCTGAGGTCCCTTAACGGGTCCTGTCCTTAACGCCTGGTAAAACCAGGCGTTTAAGGAAGGGACCCGCTAAGGGACCTCGGAATAGGGTGGGTAAGGGATTACCGGCACCGGTGTCCTTACCGGTGCCAGTAATCTCTTACCACCTACCTCGTAATGAGGCCCTATGTCTCTAAATGCGTCTGTGCTGCTTTTCCACTCTGGGCGTCTCGGTGGAGCAGGCTGCCTTGGCTGCATCACTGTGGTCGGAGAAGGTCTTGTGTTTCCTTTCCTTCCCTTTTGTAGTCTGTCATAGACTTCCTCTAACCACCATTGGCTCACCAACCTCCCAACGCGTGGCTGTGTTGTAGGCATAAGGCTTGTTCCTTGAGTTGGAGCTGGTGTGCTTGCTGTTATAGGGCCTCATTACAAATCAGGCGGTCCGGAAATAACGGTGGCGGTAAACCCGCCGCCACCGTTGTTTCCGGACCGCCTGATCCCGACTCCTGCCGGCGAGAGGTGTTGTTCCCGCCAGGTCTGACCTGGCGGGTTTAACACCGCCCGCCTGCAGGCGGACGAGGAAACACCGGCTGCATTACGAGATGCTGCCGGTGTTTCCATGATCCCCATTCCCATTGAGTCCAATAGGACTCAATGGGAATGGGGATTAACACCATTCCGCCTCCGTGATTCCCGGGAAACCGGGGTTGTAATGCCCCGGTAATTCCGGGAATCATGGAGGCGGAATGGTAATACGAGTCCGGCGGTAACCAGGTGGTTTTACCGCCTCGGTTACAGCCGGACTCGTAATGAGGCCCATAGTCTCTACGGTTCTATTTTTCAGCTCCTCGTGCAGTTTCTTTGCTCTGACTATCGCTGGGAACAAATAGTCTATCAGCATTTGTGTTTTCTCTGTGAATTCCTTTGTGGCTAGTTCTGTTCTTCTGAGGGATTTTGCTATGCCTTCTCTCTTTGGTTTCTCACTTGGTTCTTCTCGGTTGCTTCCACTATTTTCTGGGATTGATTGTTCCGCAGGCAGTCTCTCCTTCTCTGCTGCCTTTGTTGGAGGCCCCGTAGCCATTGACACTTGCCCTTGTCTGTGTGCATCTTGTGTGTGGGTGCGTGCAGTGGTCAGTGCTATAATGTCATTCACTCTGTGCTGACCCTGTCTCCAGCCTTTTTCTTCATTCATTACCTCAAATGTGTATGAATCACTGCTGATTACATTCAATTTTAGTTCATTACTTTTACCATCAACTTTTCTTGGGACTGGGATAACTATATAAGGTCTGGGTGCTTTTTTGGGACCCAGGCGTTCATTGTTGCGTAGTGCATATGCATTGGGACGCATGCGCGAGCAGCAACGAGGCTCGCGCATGTGCTGTTAAAATAAAGACGGTCCCTCCGGCAGTTGGAGCCGGGGACCTGAGCAACACACATGCGTCCCGTGTGATCTCTGCCCGATGCATGTGTGAGTGCGTGTGACTGCGGGTGGGGTCCCAGGCCAACCCCCACCATACAACACTGGCAACGAGGACGACGCGGGAGCACTGCATCTCCGCTCCAAAGGCATCAGAGGCAGAGGCTTGTGCTCCGTGTCGGCAAGGACTCGCCAGGCGGCCATTTTGATTCACGCGGATCGCAGCGGTTGCGGCCCAGGATGGTGCTCGTGCGCTGGCTGCGATCCCCACTGCCTGCGCTACAATTTTTAGAACTTTCCACAGCCCTAGCTTACATCAGGGCTGTGGCTTAAAAAAAAAAAAACGAAGGATGGTCAGAAGACCTGTTGGGGGTGCCTAGAACTTTCCACACCTGGACTCACAGTGTTTTGTGCAATATCCAGCTATTGGTGTTGGACTTCCACCATCTCATCTGGTGACGGGGCCATCTCTCCACTGCTGTGATGCACCAATCTGTGAGTACTTTATCCCACCACCTTCATGGGTGGAGAAGGAGGAGAAGAGGGTGCCCCTGCGCCTGTCCCATGCAGGATGCACAGCACGTTTTAAGCGCCATACCCGAATTTGACACCACTGGCCCGCCATCCAAACTGCGGCCAAAGTGGCTCCTGTGGGTCAAAAAACTAGAAATGATTTTCAGGGCCCCTAGGGAGCAGGATGACGATGCGAAGATTGCCATCATGGTGTACTCTGCGGGCACGGAGGTCCACAGAATTTATGACTCCCTCAATATCCCGGTAGTCACATATGATGCCGTGAAACAGGCTCTCCAAGATCATTTTCTGCCCATGGCAAATGTAGACTTTGACAGATTTGTCATGTGTGCGGAAAAGCAGCTAGAAGAAGAATCGCTGGACCAGTTCTGTGCGCGGCTGAGGCACCTAGCAAGCTCCTGCAGTTGGGTGAATGAGGAGGAGATGGTCCGGAACCAGCTGCTGCAAGGGTGCACTTCTGGGAAGCTGAGGAGGCAAGTGCTGAGAGAACCTGGTCTGACCCTACAGCAAATCCTGGACACAGGGAGAGCTTACGAACTGGCGGAAGCAAGGGGGGCGAAAATGGATGCGGCCACACACCCTGGCAAGGGCGAAGAGGAGTTCGCCATTGGGCGCTCTGCCCCAGGGAGGGTGAGATGGACCCCTAGGCGGGGGGATGATCTTCCTGTGACTGGTAACGCTCAGTCGTGCCCCTACTGTGGTTATGACTTGCCACATGCAGGGGAGTGCCCAGCAAAGATGCGCGTCTGTGGCCGGTGTGGCACGCAGGGACATTACGCAAGAGTGTGCAGGGCAGCCACCCCGGTAGCAGCCGTGAGGGGGCCCGCGAGAATTGGCGGGAGCAACACCCGGAGGGTGAGGGGTGTGTCGTCAGTTGAACAAGGCCTGCAGGACCTGAACATGGCAGAGGAGGAAGAGGAGGAGGAAGAGATCTTCTTCATCTCAAGAATTGCCACTGGTCCCAGAGGAAGCCAACAACTGACGTGTACGGTAAACATCGGAGAAGTTCCCACCCCAGTTCTCATAGATACGGGGGTATCAGTTTGTGTACTAGCGACTGAACACTATGAAGCCCTTCCAGGCCCTCCCGAGTTGGTGGAATCCAAGGCACTGATATATGCCTTTGGGGGAGACATGCCACTTCCAATCCAGGGGGTGTTTGCAGAGCCAGTGTCCCATGGACACAGCAAGATTAAAGCGAGGTTCTTCGTGACAAGTGTGAGCCCGCACTCCCTCCTAAACTGTGCCGCCTCTGAAGCCCTAAATATTGTGCACTTCACACTCGCTGTGTATCACACGGACCTAGAACGCCTACTGCAGCATTTTGACGCCATCTTCCAAGGGATCGGGAAGCTGAAAGGGGACCCCATCAGGCTCCATATCGATGGGTCGGTGAGGCCAACAGCACTCAAACACCGCCGGATCCCATTCCACCTGAGGGCGCAGGTGGAGAAGGAGCTGCAAACACTCGTTGACCGAGACATCATTGAGAGAGTGGAAGGGCCGACTCCTTGGGTTTCTCCGATTGTGGTCGCCCCAAAGCCCAAGCAGCCGGAGCAGTCCGGATCTGCATAGACGTGAGGTTGCCAAACATGGCGATCAAAAGGGAACGTCATCTCACAGCCACCCTAGATGACATTGTTGGTGAGCTACAGGGGGCAAGAATCTTTTCTAAACTGGATTTGAGGTCCGGCTACCATCAACTGGAGCTCCACCCCGAGTCATACATTACCACCTTTATGACTCACGACGGGCGGTACCAGTTTAAGAGGCTCCGCTTCGGGGTCTCATCGGCAGCGGATGTTTTCCAGAATGCCATCAGGGGTGCCCTGTCGGGGCTGAAAGGGGTGATCAACATGTCGGACGACATCGTGGTGTTCGCAAGGACGGAAGCCGAACACCTGAAGCGCCTCGAAAACACTCTGGAGAGACTCCGAGGCCTGGGACTAAGCCTACACCAGCAAAAGTGTGCATTTTTTGAAGGACCGGTTAGAATTCTTTGGGTTTGTGTTTCACGCTGGGGGCATCTCGCCAGATCCGGAGAAGGTTCGGGACATTCAAGAGGCACCACCGGAGTCACCCGCAGAAAGTTTCCTGGGCATGGTCAATTATTGTGGCCGTTTTATTCGCGACTTGGCCTCGCTGTCGGAACCCTTGCGGGCTCTGACCAGAACGGATGTGTCCTGGACCTGGTCGGCAAAGGAACAAAGAGCGTTCACCGACATCAATGACACCCTGTCGGGGCAAGAGACAATGGGGTATTTCAATCCGGACCGGGAGTCGGAGATCGTGGTTGACGTCAGCCTGGTGGGACTAGGGGCAGTCCTCATGCAGGCAGACCCACAGGGGACCATGTGGCCCATTGCCTATGCCAGCAAGGCGCTCACCGAGACTGAGAGGCGATATTCATAAATTCAGCGCAAAGCCATGGCCATTTTGTTGGTCTGCAAGCATTTTAGGATCTACATCCTGGGCAAGCCTGTAGTTGTTGTGACGGACCACAAGCCCCTGATTCCGATCATGTCCGGGGCATCAACCAAGCCACTGCCACGCATCGAGAGGTGGATGCTATCGCTCATGGAATACGGGGTCAAGCTGCTGTATCTTCCCGGCACACACAACCCCGCAGACTATCTGTCCCGCCACCCGGGGGATGGGCGACCCTGGGACTCGGCGGAAATGGCGGACTGTGTGGAAGCAGTGCACCTAGTGGTGGAGTCAGCACTACCCGTTGCCCTAGCCCGCCAAGATTGCAGAGGAGTCGAATGCGGACGAGGTATTCCTGATTATCAAAGAGGCCGTGGCCAGTGGAGAGTGGCGTGAGGTGCTCATGAACAATTCCAGGAGAGACGATGGTGCTCAAAAGGATCTACAGGCTCTCTGGAGGCAACGACATGAACTGTCAGTGGCGGAGGACGGTCTGCTGTTGAGAGGGCACCAAATTGTCATCCCACGGACATTGGTGGGCAAGGTATTGCAGCTAACCCACAAGGGGCACCAGGGGACGGCAAAGATGAAGGCACGCCTCAGGTTGAAGGTATGGTTCCCGGACCTGGAGGGCAGGGTGGACGAGTTTGTGAGAGCATGCATACCTTGCCAGGCTGCGAGTCCGCTCGAGAGAGGACCGCCCATCCAGGTCGTGGAAAGGAGTGAATGCCCGTGGGGGACAGTGCAGACTTCGGGTCCACGTGCCGAGGAATGTACTTTTTGGCTGTGGTAGACCAATGGTCGCGCTACCCGGAGGTGGAGATGGTTGAGTCCACGGCCAGTGACCACACCATTCTGGCCATGGAGATGTTTGCTACTCATGGTTTCCCTGTTGAGATATGCTCAGACAACGGAGCGCCATTTCAGGGGCAGCAATTTGCTCAGTACTGTGAGGAAAGAGGGATCAGACATCGGAAGGTCACCCCACTCTGGCCTAGAGCGAATGGGGAGGTGGAACGCTTCATGCGGACGCTGAATAAAGTATTCCGAATATCGCTGAATGGAGGGAAAGATCTCAGATGCAATACGTTCGACTTTCTGCGCTAGTACCGCACGACCCCGCATCAGTCTACAGGGGTCGCGCCAGCGGAGGCCCTCTTCAAGCGAGCTCCCAAGGGTCTATTGCCCGAGGTCGAAGGGCGCTGCCCAGGGCAGATTGATAACTACCGAGGGCGAGCGGAAAGGGCCGCCCAGAACGAGAGGGAGAGTGTCAGGCGGAGACTACCGGAAAAGGTGATTGCAGTGGGGGACACGGTGCTGGTTCGGAACCGACGTCCCTAAGGGAAGCTGTCCTTACCATACGAAGCACAGCCGCTGGGAGTGACCCACATCAAGGGGTCCATGGTTACAGCAGCTAATGCCCGAGGCACGGTCACGAGGAATGCATCATTCTTCAAGCGGATAGAGGCGATGCCAAACCTGGAAGCAAGCGAGGTGCCGGGACCAGGACCCGACGCAGGATCTCCACCGAGGAACGACGAACCGCCAGAGGCTCCAGGGACACCAGAGGCGCCTCCAGAAGAGGCACACAGGTACCCTAGCCAGGCGGGGCGGAAGCCGCCGCAGAGATTTCAAGACTTTATTATGGACTCTGACTCGAACAGGTGGAAGACTGGTAGCACATGTTTGAACTGTTATTGTTGAATGCACATGTTATAATTGTTTCTTGTTTGGGGGAAAAGGAGGGATGTTGCGTAGTGTATACGCATGTGTGAGTGCGTGTGACTGCTGGTGGGGGCCCAGGCCAACCCCCACCATACAACATTAATTATCTGGCAGGTGCACTGAAATTGAGACACTTTGTGCACCGATAAAAAATGCAGTTAGAATAGTCAAGGATAAAAACACAATGGGCCTCATTACAAGTCCGGCGGTAACCGAGGCAGTAAAACCACCTGGTTACCATCGGACTCGTATTACCATTCCGCCTCTGTGATTCCCGGTATTACCAGGGCATTACAACTCGGGAATTCCGGAGGCAGAATGGTGTAAATCCCCATTCCCATTGAGTTCCTTAGGACTCAATGGGAATGGGGACCATGGAAACACTGGCACCATCTTGTGATAATGCCAGTGTTTTCACGTCTGCCCGCAGGCGGGCGGTGGTAAACCCGCCAGGTCAGACCTGGCGGGAATGCCAGCTCCCGCCTGCAGGACTCGAGATTGGGCAGTCCGGAATTAACAGTGGCGGCGGGTTTACCGCCACTGTTATTTCCGGACCGCACGACCTGCAATGAGGCCCAATGATAATTACTAAGCATATACACATGATAGACTTGTAGGACATCTGGCAGCATTTCCTCCCAGGGAAGCCGGGGCGCCCCTCTGCTGGTGGTAGAACTAAGTTACTGTTCCGGGCCCCCATTTCGAACAAGTCCATAGTCAATTATTTATTCCTTTACTTGCTCTGATCTCGTAGCAAGAGTTCACTAATTCTAAAGTAACGAGTGCTTTCCAAGTGTCCCCCCTCTTGCGGGCGATGACGGTAGTCTCTGGGTACGGAGTACAGTTCCTTTGCTATACTATGGAAAAAGGTTAGGCTAACATCTTTGGCACTTTACATTCATTATGCATATCTATAGTAAGTGAGGTCCCAGTGCACACCTCGAATTTGCTTTGGTCCTGAGTTCATGCTGGACCCTGTTCAATGCGAAGGAATGATAAGATGGAACTGCTAAAAATCACACAAAAATAGAATGTTGTAATAATAAAAACAAAAATAAAAATAAAAGTAAACATGGAAAAATAAGAATAAAAGTAAGAAAAAATAGAAAAAGGGAAAGGAAAAATAAAATGGTGTAGTTCTCTTTTCTGCTCTTCTTGATCTATCCCTCGGTGGAAAGTAAAGCACTGTGTCTCTTTCTCTCGGTCTGTTCCACGGCAGAAAGTCTCACTGGAATCTCCTTAAGTATTCTCGCTGGAAGGTAGATAGCTCCACCGTGAGCATAATTCTGTGGAGGAGTGTGCCCATGTGTGGGGTATTGGCTGGATCTCTAAGGAAGGTGATGACGTCAACATCTGCAGGCCTTCCCACCATTTCTGGATAGTCTGTGACTAGTCTGAATAGGAAATTGTGCGCCATCTGGGTTTCCTGAGGTGATAGGAACATTTGTCCTGTTTTGCAGGGTCCTGGTTACGAACTTTTCTTTTGATTCGCATAGTCTTTGCACCTTCCCATTGCGTGAATTGCCACAAGGAAATTTAATTTAGTCCACAGCTGGTTTAGTCGTTCAGTATTTCTTGGGTCTCTGATGAAGGTGTGTGTATCAGTTGTTCTCCCGACGAGTCTCGGGCATTTCGCAATTATTCGAAAGAACAAGGTGAAGGTGAGCTCTTCAATGTCTGCTGGTAGTGGAAGCATTGGTGTCCTTTTTACTGTGCTCGGGCAGTTCGGCGAAAGCTTCCGTGATGACAGTCAGCAGCTGCCAGATCACCTTTTTGTTTGCGGGATCTTGAATAAAGTCTGTGACACTGGTTTCTTTCCCTATGAGCGACGGGTATGATATGACCACTAGCTGAAATTAGGTGAGCACATCCCACGTGAGATTTCTACTGGGAGCTACCATGCATTTGGTGAACAAAGTCTTGATAGTGGTTGCTTCAGTATACTGTGTCGAGTTCTCAGAAATGTCTTTATTTGTAGTTCAAGTCTTAGTTTTTATAATACTTTGCGTGTCTTGATTTACAGGTTCATGTTGTCAACGTTGTTATGGCTCTAGATACGCTTCTCCTTACCCTGCAACTGTGATGCACAGAGTGTCCATATTATTGGGGGTCATTACGACCCTGGCGTTAAGGGTTTAACGGCGCCATAAAAGGTGTTGGTGCCGTTAAACCCTTAACGCCTGATTACGAGGTCCCTTTGCGGGACCCGACCTTAACGGCTGTTTTTACCAGCCGTTAAAGTAGGGTGCCGCAAAGGGACCTCGGTGCTAATTACGGTACCACAATTTGCGGTACCGTACTTAACGCCTTCCCCAGTCCCATTGAGCCCTATGGGGCAAAAATGGGAATGGGGAAGGGCCATGGTGAAATGGGGAAATACCGCCCGCCAACCTTGGAATGGGGCGGCATTTCCCCATTTCACCATGGCGGACTCATTACAACACCAGCACCAACCATGGTGCTAATAGCGCCATGGTTTAGCACCGGGGTTGTAATGAGGGCCATTGGGCCTCATTACACGGTAGGCGGTAAGGGTTAACGGTCACCGGTAAGGGTACCGGTGACCGTTAACCCTTACCGCCTGATTACGAGGTCCCTTTGCGGGTTGGTACTTTAACGCCTGCTTTTTAGCCGGCGTTAAAAACCAACCCGCAAAGGGACCAGGGTGCTAATTACGGTACCACAATTTTAAAACCAGCATTCTTTTATCTTGACTTGGCTGCTCTTGCGTCCTTCTTCCTCGATATAGATCTTGTCTGCACGTGCTGAGGTTCTTCCCCGTTGTCTGTGGTTTCTTCGCAGTTGGATGCAGCTGGAGGGCTCTCTCCTATATAAGGCTTAATGTCATTCAGGAAGAGCCATGCCTTTCTGCCCTGGACTTTGACGGCTGAAGGATTGCAGTCCTCCACGACGAAAGGGCCATTGAATCGTGGCTCGTCCCACCTCTTCCTTGTAAAGTTCCCTATAAGAACAGAGTCACCAGGGAAGATGAGGGGTGCACATAAACCTTGCGCGGTGTCTGTTTCAGCACTTCCTGTTGTGTTTTTTGCTGCGCTGCACCCTTTTCTTCGTCGCTGCAGCTGGCCTGAAATGACAGAGACGATGGATGTCATACAGTTCAGGTAATCCTGCATCTCTGTCCCCAAGAACTCCTTAGTTAGCTGGGCATCACATCTAGCTCTATCTCAAGGGGGGGAAGCGGGGTCCTCATTCTCCTTCCTGTCACTATCTTGTGCGGCGTGAGATGATGGTCGGAGCCTCGTTAGTTCCGTAATGCGTACAATGCCAGTGGTAGACAGTGCAGCCATCCCTTTTTTAATGGGAGCTTCAACTTGGCTATAGTCTCCTTTAACAGGCCGTTGTGCCGCTCACATATGCCATTCCCCTCCGGATGATACGCTGATGAGAACTTGTGCTTTATACCAAGCAACAAGCTGATCTGCTCGAACACTGAGTTGACAAAGTGGGCCCCATTGTCTGACCTCATTACCTTGCATATTCCCCATCTAGGGAACACCTCCCTCACCAGAAATTGTGCAGCACAGGTAGAGCCTGGGTGTGTGCAGGGACCTGATTCTATCCATCTAGAGAATGGACACACCACAACAATGAAATATCTGCACCCGTTGCATACTTGGATCATGTCGACGTAGTCGATATGCAAGTGCTAGAATGGTCCATTTGTCCGGGGGATAACTCCTCTCACTACTTTTAATGTGTGCCCAGCGGTGAACTGCTGGCAGATAATGCAGTTCACCATGAAAAATGCAACATGCTCTGCTAAATTCGGTGTAAACCAGTCTTCTGAGAGCGTTGCAGCGAGATTTTCTTTTGTCAAATGTATAGGGTAGTGTAATTGTTCCAAAGCTACCTTTAGTAGGGCAACAGGCAATACTGGTTTACCAGTGCTGTCTTGCCTCCACAAACCGTCAGAGGGGTTTAAGGAACACCCTCGATGCTTCCACAAATATTTCTCCTCCTGGGGTGCCTCCCCTTGGAGTTCCATTAGTTGCGGCTGCCCCATGTTACTATAGGCCTCGGGTGTGGCTCATGCTATCATCATTCGCTCATGGGTACGTGCCACCCCCACGTCCATGATTGGTTCACTCTTGGATGCCATACGCTTAGCTTCCGTGTTCGCTTCATGATTTCCACGTGACACGAAATCCGTCCCTTTGGTATGGGCGGCGCATTTCACGACCGCTATGCCCACTGGGAGCTGAAGTGCTTTTATCAACCTCTCCAACAAGGCTGCATGTTGCACTGGCGTGCCTTCCGCTCGGAGGTAGCCCCTCCTTTTCCAGCGTGCTAGACCTGCATGCACGGTTGACGTCACATAGGTGGAGTCACTGGGCCTTATTACACGTTGTGCGGTAAACCATGGCGCTATTAGCGCCATGGTTGACGCCGGTCCCTTACCGGGTCCGCCTTGGTGGATGGTGGAATTAGCGCCATATTCCAAGGTGAGTGGGGGCGCTAATTCCGCCATCCACCATTGCCCCTTCACCATTGCCAGTCAGCCCCATAGGGCTCCATGTTAATGGTGAAGGGGCTAATTACGGTACCGAAAATTGCGGTACCGTAATTAGCACCAAGGTCCCTTTGCGGGTCCCGTCCTTAATGCCTGGAAAAACCAGGCGTTAAGGGAGGACCCGCAAAGGGACCTCGTAGTAAGGCGGTAAGGGTTTACCGGTACCGGTACCCTTACCGGTACCAGTAAACCCTTACCGCATAATGTGTAATGAGGCCCACTGTACACCGTTACTTCTTGGTCTGCATGATTCTCAATTGCGAGTATCAGCGCCAATAATTCTGCAGCTTGCGCAGAATAGTGAGATGGTATTCGCGCACTGACGAGTACCTGAAACTCTCTGTTTGCTTCATTACGGCAACGCCTGTATATCTTTGTCCGTCTTCTTGGTCGATTATCAAAGACCCGTCAATAAAGACGATTTCCCCACCTGCCAGGGCATTTTCCTTTACCCTGGGGATTTCATCATAGAATTCCTCATAATTCACACAGTCATGTATCGTTCTCCTTCAGTGACTGGTTCAGCTATGAACGTAGCTGGATTTACCGTTTTACATCAAGCTATTTTGATAGATGGGCTAGAGATAATCACCTCATAGTCAGATGCTCTCTGAAATGTCAGTTTGCCCTTTGGCTTCTTTAGTATGGCGAACAGCGAGTGCTCAACATACAATGTCATGGAGCACCCCATCACAATGGATGACGCCTTTTTAATAGCAAACGCGCAGCAGCTAGATTTTGTTTGCATGGGAAGTGGCCTTTCATGACCGGGTCCGGAATCCCGCTGTAATACGCTAGTGGCTTGTACCCCAGTGAGGTCCGCTGAGCGAGCACTGCCATCATAAAGTTGCCATTGGTATGTGAGAACAGGTAGAATTCCTCTGCATAATTACGAATCCCGAGAACTGGGGCCTTACAAATCGCCCCCTTGAGTTCTGCAAACCCCTTTTCCATTGCCTCAGTCCATTCGATTTTTTCGCTTGTCTTCTTTAGGGCCTGAAGCAAGGGCTTGGCATACGAGCTGTAGTCGAAGACCCATGCTCTGACATAATTGCACAGGCCTAAGAGTCTTTGCATTTGTTTCATCGTCAGCGGTTTAGCCGTGTTCATTATAGCTTCAGCCCTTTCTGGGGTTACCCTTTTCCCCTCATGTGAGATTAACTGGCCTATGTACAGCACCTCTCGCTGACAGTGTTGTAACTTTTCCTTATCAACTTTATATCCTTTCTCAGCCAGGATAGTCAGTAGCTGGACAGAGTCGCACCTGTATTGTTCCTCAGTGATGCTGCAGATCAGAATGTCATCCACATACTGCAAGACGACACTGTCTACTGCAATATTGCTTAGATCCATCTGCAGGACTCTGTTGAAAATGGATGGTGACTCACAGTACCCCTGCGGCAGCCTTGTGCTTTTCAGGCGCATTTCTCTGAAAGTAAATGACGTCAGGTCTTGTGAGTCACGGTGCAACGGGATTGAGAAAAATGCATTTTTCAAGTCAATCACTGTGAAATATTTTGCCTCGGTGGGTATGTTACATAGGATTGTAGATGGCTTCGGGACTAGAGGGAACACAGCTTCAACAATATCGTTTAAGGCTCTTAAATCTTGGATTAAAAGCCAAGATCCTCCCTTCGATTTCTTGACAGGGTAAATCACTGTGTTACACAGCAATTCTGACATCACTAGGATTCCCTGCTCCATCATGGCGTAAATTGTCTTTGCGATCCCTTCCTCTGCCTCTCTGGACATGGGATATTGACACGCTCTTGGTAAAATTGCTCCTGGTTTCAGTTTAATTTTCACTTCACCTGCCCCCTTCAGGAGGCTACATCATAGGGCCCTGTAGTCCATACTGTGACAGGCACTTGGGCCATGTCATCTTCGAAGTATTCTGGACGTATCAGTGCCAGCATCATTCTCTGTGGCACCTCCCGTTTGATCATCTTGACCCAAAATATGAGACTCACTTCCACCCTTGTCTCTTCTCGGTCAGGGTGTTCCTCGAACAGATGGTCATTGGTGACGTCAGTCACTCGATACCCTTCTTCGATGGCGATAATCGCACACCATTGTCTTCCTTTGTCATCATATCCTTCGACCCATGCTACTTTCCCTGGCACCGCGGCAGATTGTATCATTAAGGGAAATACTTGTCCCTCCCTCACTGCATTTAGTCCTTTTTCTGTGGAATTGGCTGACTGTAGTAGTTTGTGTCGGGTCACCTGCAGCAATTTTGCTTTTGCGGCTGATTGGACCCCTAGAAGCAAGATAAGAGCAAAGAATGTTGATGCTTTCGAAAACAGACAAACCTGTGGTGGAATTGCAGCCAAGCTTTTCTCAATGTGTGTGCTCGTGACCCTTGTACATTTTCTGCTTTTGCCATTTTCCTTTTGAGCCCTGCAAGATGGTCACTGTAGAAGGGCACCAAGTCCGATCGAGGCACTAACAGGGCAGTGCTCTGCAGCATGACATGAGAGCAGAGTCCCCTCAAATCGGGTCCCACACACCCATCAGTGGATAATGAGTACTGCTGTACCGCTCCTCCGTGCTGGAATGCTCAGGACTTTTGTGCAGCCGGATTTATACTCCAGATGTGTCAACCTCGTAGACCTGTAGCAAAAAGAGAATCGTGTAGGAGGCTTTATGTGGACTGGTTGATGTCTCTCATCTATCCACATTAATGCATGCACATATTTATCCCAGGTTGCCTTGCAGCTATCATTTATCTTTTTCACCACATCCTCTTCAAACCCCACCAGTCTATCAGCTCAACACTGTACCATTCCCTCCTCCCATTGGCCATCATGTTATATGGATACATTCTTTCTAGTTGTATATAATTGTCTGTGTATGCTTGTTCTCCCTCATCCTCTTTCTAGTTGTATATAATTGTCTGTGTATGCTTGTTCTCCCTCATCCACCTAATGTACCATGACTGAAAGCCCCTGGAACAAACCCTTTGTCTTACACAAGAATAAGCACATTATGCACCCTTCCTCCCCTTCTGTGACCTCTTAGGGAAGGAAGAGCTTGGGCAACCCTGTGAGGTGTGCGATGAGTGAGCACAGATAGCACGTGCCATTTGCCTTCTCCCTTTCTCCACGTCTCATGTTGTCATACCACACATTACCAGATGCTGTGTACTGCATGCCCCCAATGCCACCATGAACAATCTCTGTATTAAATAAGCTTCCTTTATTTCTCACTGGGTTGTGTTCAATTGTACCAGTGCAACTTTGTCCCTATATATAAAAATCCACAAAATAAAAGCACATAGACCAACACACAATAATGCTATACCACACCATTACACAATAAAGTCTTTCTTTTTACTTCTGATACCACTGCTTTGTAGCACACTATTCATCTTGTCCACCAGCCTTCTATATAGTCTAATAGCTGAAAAGAAAGTCAAGGACATCTGTGAGATGCTCCCCATTAAGTGGCTGTCCTCTCCTCTTCCTCATGAGGACCGTCGCTGTTGCCTCTGCGGATGACAGAATGATGGATCCATGGACATCGGTCAACAGTGGAGTGGAGTAAACAATGGTTTGGGCCTAGTGCAACAAGGCTGCTTCCAGGATCTGTTGAAGTTGCAAATGTGTACTCTGTCCCCCGGGTAAAGAGGCAGTGCTGTTGGGGCAAAAGTGTCTTCATCTGCAGTATCTGTTGAGGCTGTTTCACTAGCCAGCTGGCTTGGATGTGGGTGTACCTGACGAAAAATGTATTTGACAGACCTTGCGAGCTCTTTCAGATATGCAATAAACTCATCACCCAGGATCTGAGCTGAACTCTTAGCGTCCAAAATTGTGCATGCAGGAGTGAGAGGTGCACGCATTCTCCTCCCTGTAATAATTTCATGCAGAGTCAAATGGTGATCCGCCCCAAGTTGAGTTGTGCAAAGCAAACATAGCACGAGACAAGCAATGGAGCCACGTTTTACCAAGTGTCGCCAACAACTTGGCCAAGCGCTCTTTAAGTAATACATTCAAATGTTCCACAACATCCTTGGCTTGCGGGTGCTACAATGAGCATAGTCGATGATTAATCCCCAGGAGGGATGTGACCTCCTAAAAGAGGTAATTTGCAAAGTGTTCCCCATTGTCTGACCTCAATTCATCCACCTTTGGAACACCTCAGACCAGAAATCTGGCTGCAGATTTTGCGTCATTATGGGCACAGGGTCCCGCCTCAAGCCAATGTGAGAACGGACATGTAACAACAATCATGTACCTATAAGAGGCACATCTATCTTGCGAGAAGGGTCTTTCCGGACACGGTAACGTTCCTCTAACAGTTTGAAAAATGCGCCCAAGCAGGAATTTTCAGCAGGTTATTGATTTGTTATTGATGGTTCCTGATCAGATAGCCGGTCAAATAGCACAGCGAGCCGAGTGCTTGTTTCTGACATCTGTGTGCAGCCTGAAAATGCAGGTTCGAATCCTGGCAGGGCCAACTCAACCTTTCATCCTTCCGAGGTTGATAGATTGAGTACGAAGCAATAAAATGCTGTGGGATGATAATATCAACTGTTCTCTCAGCGCTCAGGTGCCTGTGTGCATGTAGTGCTATATAAAACAACTAGATATTATTATTATATTATTGTTGGTAAACTCGGTTACTAGTTCATGGAGGTTGGGTATAAACCAACTCTCACTAATGTCTGCTGCCACATGTTCTTTCAACACGTGGGCTGAAAAGTGAAGCTGCTCTAGTGCTACGTTAAGTAATTATTTTGGCATCACTGGCTTGCACATGCTTTTTCGTCTCCACATGAGATTGGGGGGTGAGAGGGAGCACCCTCTCTTAATCCATAACTCTTTTTCATCCTGGAGCACCTCACCTTGTAAATCTATTATCTGAACAATGCGCAGTGTATTAAATGATTTGGTGGTGCTGGGGCGTTCACGTTTTTTAAAGAGGAGCGCCATTATGGGTAACTTTGCTTGTTTTCTGGGAAGTAATTTTGTAGTTCCTTCAGGCAAATAGGCCACTTGTTTTGATGCCCTGTCAGCCATGTCATTGCCTCGTGAGATCAAATCCAGGCCACCTGTTTGGGCGGCGCACTTTATTATGGCCACCACCACCCAGAGGGGCAACACTTCAACTAGGTGTGCCAATAATGGTGCAAGCTAAACAGGGGAGCCATCACTTACCTCTCCCACCAGGCTCATCCTGAGTGAACTGTGGAGGTAACTTATGCTGAGTCTGAGAAGATGTTAACCGCGTGCCCTTCTGAGATGTTTAGCGTTTTTATTAGGACAACTCATTCTGCCACCTGTGCCGTATAATGAGATGGCAACCGCATTTGGGACACACATGAAATTTTCCCTCCTGATGATACACCACTGTGGCATCAGTGTGCCTACACCCCATGTACAGATCGATTAGTGATGACCCATAAACGAAGAGCATGTCTCCCCACTCTATGGATTTCTCCTTTACCTGTGGATTCCCCTCCTTTCTGTCCATGTAAGATGCACAATCATGCACATATTCTCCTGTGCAGCTGGCTGTGCAATTAGCGTTGCTGGGGTCATCAACTAGCACCGGGCAATCTCAATTGCTGGGTTTGTCAGTATAGCCTCGTATCCCGAGGCCCTCTGGGTGGTTAAGGTGGACTTTGATTTCTAAAGGTTCGCAAAGAGTGAGTTTTCCACGTACAAAACCACTGGGCATCCCATTGTTATGGTGGCTGCCTTTTCTATGGCAAATGCTGCAGCTGCAAGCACTTGCTCACATGGGAAAGACCCCTGTAATATGCCAGGGGCTTGTGCCCCTGTGTATTCCTCTGGGTGAGGACAGCCGTCATCACTGTGTATCAGAATGAGAAAACAAATAAAACTTCTCCTTGTAGTTTGGGGTTGCCAACACTGTTTGTTTATTTATTTATATTCATTGCATTTGTTGGCAGCACCCAGACCCAGAGATATCACAGCGCTAAGAAGACAGCACATGTTGGGTTGCAGGATGGTTTGAAGATTACATTACAGTATAGATAATTTGTCATATACAGGGAGAACATCAAGCTTGTAGAGTTGAACAGAGAAGGTTTTACTTTCTTACGGAAGAGTGAATGAGCAGGTTTGTCCTGGATGTGCTGTGGGAGGGCATTCCAGAGAGTGGGAGCAATGGTAGTAAAGCAGGTGCTCCCAGCTCTCTTTCTTGCAAACCTAGATATGTGCAAGGCTAGTGTGGTGGTGGAGCGGAGATTGCGCCTGTTGTGTTTCTTAATGATACGGTTCATGAGGTAGGGGGGCCAGTGTTGTGTAAGCAGTGGTAGGTGATAGCGCAGAGTTGAAATTTAATATGAGCTTTGATAGGGAGATGGTGAGTCTCACGTCTGACTTCCGAGATGTGGTCAGAGCGCTTCATGCCCAGACTGCTATGAGAACGTTGTTTTGGAACAATTGGAGTTTTATGATGTTTTTGGTTTAGGTCCCTGCTAGGATGGCCTTGCAATAGTCCAGTTTTCTACCTATGATGGCTCTAGCTAGGGTGAGACAGGGGTACGTAATCTTCTGAAGCAGATTATGAGTTTGATGGAATAAGCTGCAGAGTAAGCGTTAGCTTTGACATGTTTTTGCATGTTTAGTTCTGCGTACAGGTGAACACCTAGTGTTTTGACATAAGCGGAAACGGGGCTAGTGTTTCTGTCAATGCAGAAGGAGGAGAATGCAGGACTGAGGTGTTTGAGGTAGTGTGGGGAGCCCACAATAAGGAGCTCTGTTTTTTCATCATTCAGGCAAAGATGATGGGTGGCCATCCAGGCCTATATGAAGATGTGGTTAACATTGTTGGAGTCTAGTTCGTGGTTGCCAGTGAGGTTGTGGAGGGCCTGTGTGTCATCAACAAAGTTGGTGTAGGTATGTTGAGGCTGTCTAGGTGGTCAAAGAGGGG
The DNA here is from genome assembly GCF_040938575.1 of Ambystoma mexicanum. Taxonomy (NCBI): domain Eukaryota; kingdom Metazoa; phylum Chordata; class Amphibia; order Caudata; family Ambystomatidae; genus Ambystoma; species Ambystoma mexicanum. The sequence continues at coordinate 1,686,308,546 of NC_090937.1, read as the reverse complement.
TTTGGTGTACATGCTGTAGAGAGTGAGGCAGAGGCAGGAACCTTGTGGGACACCGTAGGACACAGGTATGGGGTCGGTGGATTCAGGCCCTGCAAAGACCCTGGTGGATCACCCAGATAGGAAGGATTGGATCTATAGTGTGGCTTCTGGTGTGAGGTGGAAAGTTGTGGTGAAGTGTTTGCAGAGGATTTCAAAATCTACCAAATCGAAGGCCACAGAGAGGTCTAGTAGGAGGAGGATTGCCAGCTCGCAATTATCCCTGAGTTAAGTTGGATCTTGAGGTCAAGGAGGGAAGATTCTGTGCTGTGTCTGGACCTAAAGCCTGATTGGTGGGTACCTAGTAAATTGTGGTTTTCAAGATGTGATTGAAGTTGCAAGTAAGCAGTGCGGTCCAGGATTTTGAGTAGGTAGGGTACTGTGGGCATAGGGTGATAGTTAGTGGGGATGGTGGGATCTAAGTTGGGTTTCTTCAGGAGAGGCGTGACCCAGAGGGGATTGAGTTGGATTTGAAGGATGCATTAATGAAGCCAGCTATGGTAGGGGCCAGGGGTTCTGCGCACATTTTGACAATTTGAGAAGGGTATGTGTCACCAACACAGTTAGAAGCTTTCAGGTTTTGGATGATTTTTAGGACTTCTGGGGGGGAAACACCAGAGGAACAGAGTAGGATATGTTGCAGTTGTGGATATGCTGGCTGAAGGGGTTGGTGGCATGGGTGGTGAAGAGATTTTTAGAAAATGGCTTTGTCTCTTAATTTTCTGAGTTTTGTTGTCTGGGGCAGATTGGATAAGCGTGCACCATGTTTTGTTTTTATGGCGATTGTCAGAAGGCGGGCAGGGGTTTCAAGCTCAATAAGAATTTCTTTGGTGTTGGAACTAGCATCAGAGATTCTGGTATTAAAGATGTTGGCTTTGGTGGTGATGATGGCTGTTTTGTAGGTTTCAGCTAAGCACTCGAAGGCAGCTTTGTTAGTGGATTTAGGGTTCTTCCTTCAGAGATGTTCAAGAGTGCATTTCTTTTTCTCGAGGGAGGCTAGTTCAACTGTGGCATTAGCCAGTGCCTCTTTGAATGTGCAACATTTCCATTCATGTCTGAGGTCCATTTAATGGGAGTCTTAGCCTTTAAGGTTGAATAATCAAACACCCATGACCTACATTAGTTGCACAGACCCAAAAACTGCTGAATCTCTTTTCCCATGGGGGGCAGTGGTGTGCGGTGTATTGCCTCAACTCTTTCTGGTGTTATCGTTTGTCTTTCTGCTGATATTATCTGCACCAGGTACGCCACCTCCATCTGACATTACTGTCGTTTCCCCCTGTCTACCTTGTACCTCTTTGCTGCTAAAGATTTCAGAAGATTTCTGGAGTCTTGTCTACATTGCTTCTACATCATGCTGCACACTGGGACACCATCTACGTACTGTGTCACTGTACTAAGCATTTGCAAATTGCTCAAATCCATCTGGATAACTCTGTGGAATACACTAGGGGACTCACAGTACCCCTGTTGTAATCTTGTGTGCACAAATCGGCTACAATGATGTCATAACACAGTGAAGTATTGCGAACCAGGAGCGACTGGATGGAGAAAAAGCATTTTTCAAATCAATTACCGTGAAATATCTTGCATTTACTGCGATACACAGCCAGCACCCGGGAATCCTGTACTCAGGTGGCCAGGGAAAGGCCATTGCCATTGGATCCGGACCCTGTGGTGGACAAACGAGGGAAGTTCACCTGGGCAGGGGGTCATCGGGAGTGGGGGAGAAGCACCCAATGGTGAGACATAATATCCCTATCTAACCCCTATCCCAGCTTATTTTATGGGAAACTACAACTCCCATAATTCCTCCCCATACTATTTTGACAAATGTACTGCACCAAGGAAGATGAGGAATGAGGCTAAAGAGATTACTTCCCCTGACTTGCATTGGCCCTGTCCATGTAATGAGGCCAGGCAGAGTCAGGCACTAAGCTCTAACCATTTACACCTGCCACTTATTAGCACTCCCTGTGAGGATAAAAGGTGATGCACACAGGCACACTTTGAGGAATGCTGGGTACGTGAAAGAACAGCTCTACCAAGCCCGATGCGGACCGGACGACTGGAGCTGGCTCAGCAGAGGCTGTAGGAGAAAAGACTCTCATTGATCTGTTGTCAATGGATCCATGTGGTAGCTTCATCGGAGAAGTGAGCTGCAGAGGTTAAATGGTTACATAGGACTTTGTGGTTAACTAGGTCGAATGCCGCCGACAAATCTAGAAGTAAAATGAGGACAAGTTTCCCATTGTCTTTTAGTTCTATTTGAGTCAGGGCCGTTTCTGTACAGTGTCTCGGTCTAAAGCCTGATTGCCAGAGGCCAAGGAGGTTGTTTGTTTCTAAATTCTAAATGCTCCTGAGTCTGCAGGTAGGCTGCTCTATCCAGTATTTTCAATAGAAAAGGGACTGTGGTAATGGGTCTATAGTTGGTGGGTATATTGGGATCTAGTGATGGTATCTTAAGCAATGGAAGGATCAGAGCTAGTATTGAATGAGGCACTGATTATGGAGGTAATAAAGGGAGCCATTTCCTTGGCTGCCTCTTTGATGATGGGGGCCGGGCAGATGTCTCCCTGGCATCTTGACAGTTTTAATTTAAAAATGATGTCCTCTATCTCTTTGGTAGAAAGTGAAGAGACGTTGGATAGCTCACAGGTATTCAAGTGTGGGGCAGGAGGGGTGGATTGTGGTGTGGCAGTGGAGAGACTAGTTCTTTTGATTCTATTTTGTCTTGTAACATAGTTATTTTATCCAAAAGTGCTTTCTGAATGTTGGTGAACAAGATCGTGTCTTTAGTACAGGTATCCGGTGGAGCGGTAGGGGATTCTAACTCTCTGAGTATATTGAAGAGTTCTCTACCTGACCTTAACACAGTCAAAGATGGCCTGAACATAGAGTGGGGGTTGTTTGTATATTGAAGTATTATATCGACTTGATGACAATCCTATGTTACTTTCTGTTGTTACATCGCAGACAGACCACGGCTTAGATCATTTTGAAAAACAGTTTTTTTTAATACAGGTCCTATTCATTCTAGAGGATCCAGAGGGGTGTACCAAGAAATGAAAATAAAAAGGTACATAGATAGTACTCTGTGACGTTTGCCAGTGAGTAGGATTGTGGAAATTTAGACAACTATGGCTGTACAAGTGAACAATGAATATTATACAGGAGCTTGAGACAAACAAATGTTGTTTTTTTGTAATTGTATAAACCATGATGGAATTACCACAAACATTGTGTTACACACCAATAATTTGTGTAGTAATGGTGGTATGGTAAATTAAAATAATGCTCGAAATGAGTATGGATTGAGTGATAATGTACCTCGAATACATATAGGTTTGGTGTCCAAACGGCTCGGATCAAGCTGTGATTAGGGCTTTACTAAAGGATATCCCATGGGCAGAAAAGAATATGTATTTGGCATTTCTGCTTTGTTGACATAATACACAAAGTCACACATGATATTTATTTGTATGTCTGTCTGTTTTAATTTTTTAGATCTGTTTGGACGCACTTGTTTGTTCCTTGTATGCAACACGTATAATATGACTGCGTGATGAAAAAAGGGAAAGTGTCCTGAAGACAGAATCTATGGCAAATACAAAGAAAAATTCATTTGATTGTAGTATAAAATCATATATAGATTCTAGAAACAGATGTCTAGTGTTGACACACTTATTTTCTAGAAAAAAGGGGGAATGTTGCACTGAAAACGCAGAGTTGATTGTGAGCACATGTTATGGTTTGGTTTACGAACATGGCGAAATGTGTTTTGATGCATACTCACTGTTATGAAATGGTGTTTACGAAAGAAGGACGCACATTTTTTGTGAACCATTAGGGTTTTTTATATGTATTTTGATCTTTTTATGATTGTGTTTTATGAATTGATAGACATTAAAATATGTACAGTTTTTTGAAAAACCTTGTGTGCCTATCTACATTTTGAAAGGATAGTTTCTGTATGTGTCTGGCAGGTGCAATAGACAGACTTATAGCCTAAAGGGAGGAAGCCGTCTTTATGGGATTTGTTGTGTTAGAAATACAAGCAGGGATGCCCCCTGTCCCCTCTATTGTTCGCTATTTACTTGGAGCCGCTCCTTCAAGCCATTCGGGAGTCAGGGGCCATCCGGGGTATTCCGTTTGGGGGGACCCATGCATAAATTCGTGGCTTTCGCCAACGATATGTTGCTTACCCTCACGGATCCGTCCCACTCCTGCAGGACCAGTAGGTCGTTGCTTGAGGAATTCGGGGGGGGCGGGGTGTCAGGATTGCGTATCAATATGGGCAAATCAGAACTGATGGTGCTGAACCTGGGAAATGAGGAGCGGGTGGAGCTCAAAAGATCTTCTCCGTTTACCTGGCGCCCCGGGGGAATTGTGTATCTGGGGGTGAAGATAACACGACGCTCCCTGGGTGGTACGCAGCCAACTACCCCCCGCTAGTGGGAAACATTACGAAGGAATCTCCGCGTCTCATGGCTAGGGAGAATAGCAGCCATAAAGATGGTCGTACTCCCGCGTCTCTTATATCTCTTTCAAGCAGTGCCCCAAGCGGTTCCAGAGCGCTTCTTCAGGGAACTTCAAACTATAAAGAACACATTTATCTGGGGGGGAAGAAGGCCAGGGTTAGTAGACAGCTGCTTACAGCCCCGAGACGGGAAGGGGGGCAGGCCCGCCCTGATTTCTGGCAGTATTAAGAGGCGACACAGTTGTGAGTTATTAGGGAGTGGCTGCAACAAGGGGAAGTGAAACATTGGGTGAAAATGGATAGCGCAGTAGCCAAGCAAGACTTAGACGTGGTACTATGGCTTCCAAGGTGCCATCGTCCAAAACACATGTACATGAGTTCCATCACCAAGTTGATGGCGGATAACTGGGACAGGCTAGCCAAACAAAGAGGCATCACTACCTTCCCTTCCCCGTTCACACCAATATTTGAGAATGGGGACTTCACGCCAGGGCTGGAGAAGGGGGCCTTTGAAAAGTGGCAGGAAGGGGGGTGTAGGAGGATGCAGGATATGATTATCGGGAAGGACATTAGCTCTTTTCTTGAATGTAAAAGGGATTTCGCCCTGGGGGAGGAGGAGAGATTGAGGTACTATAAACTGCAGCATTGGTTGATGCACTCGGAAAATAAGGAGGCAGCTACCAGAGACCCCACCCAATTTGAAAAATTCTTAATGTCCAATGACGGCTCGAAGGGGCTAATCTCGCGTCTGTACAGAATTTTAGAAGGGAAGGGCAATAGAGAAGAAAGAATGGGAGAATCTTTGGAGAATGATTCCAAAACTGGCAAAAGCTTCCCAGACCCAAGAAACCTGGTACAAACTTATTTATAGGTGGCACTACACCCCGGCTCGCCAACACAGTCTTTACCCTGGGACATCAAGGGAATGTTGGAGAGGGTGTGGGGCAGCGGGGACTGCAGAGCACATTTGGTGGGGCTGCCCCAAAATAGCGCCCTTCTGGGATGAGATACAGAAAGCTCAGCAACAGGCCTTTGTCCCTGGGGGAAGCATACCTCCAGAGCTGATCCTGCTGGGCTTACAGCACGAGAACACAGAACTCGCATCGGGTGCTAGGGCAAGAGCGCAGGCCTTGCTCATCCTCGCAAGCATATCCTTGATCGCTCAACACTGGAAAAGCCAGGATTGGCTCCGGAAAGTCTGGGAAATAGTCGCGTTGGATTGGGCGACATACGCTATGAACAATGCAGCACAGAATTTTGCGAGTGAATGGGGGGAGGTGTTGGCTTTTCTCCGGGGCGACTTTAGGATTGCCTGGCGCCCACAGCGTCTCAGACTGTTGGATTTACAGTGAGCGGAAGGGGATTATGTTAGCAATTTGGAGGGCTAAGGAACACTGGAAGTGGCTGACTTGTTTTTTCTTTTTCTTTTTCTTGGGAGAGAAAAGGGGGATGGGGGAGGGAAGGGGACTGTTGGGATTGTTCATGTTTAAAAATGTTAATAAAAAGAAGTTAGAAAAAGAAAATACAAGCAGGACATATGACTGCCCTTTCAGCAATCGTTGATGCCAGATGCAAAGCTAAAGCACAAGCAGACAAGAAACACCTGCAGGAACCCACTTACAACCAGGGAGACAAAGTATGGCTCTCCTTAAAATACCTTCCTAAGCGTATGATAACTTCTAAACTCTCTCCTAAGTGTGTTGGTCCTTTTGTAGTACTCAAGGAAATAGGAGAAGTGGCTTACCGCATACTACTCCCTTCTTCTTTGAACCAAATACACAATGTTTTTCATGTCTCACAACTCAAGCCTCATGTTATAGATAAATTCAAATGAAGGCAAATCCATATACCCCCACCAGTCGATACCCCTGAAGGCCCAGAATATGAGGTGTCAGCCATCTGTGACTCTAGATATCACTGGGGATCGTTACAGTATCTCATAGACTGGAAGGGTTATGGTCCTTCAAATCGTACATGGAAATCAGCACTTTCAGTAGACACCCCTATAGAGGAGGTCCCAGACATGGCCTGCACCCCAGCCCCCCATTTTGAGGTACCAGGAACATACTCGCCAAGGTATGTGACGTATGAGGAACAAATGAACCAACAGAGAGCTGCACTAGGACTCTGCCCAGTGCCCATCAGAAGAGCAATACCTGTTGAAGTGCCTATAACCAGACAACCTTGGGCAGCTCGGTACCCGCTTAGACAGCCGTGCCAGCAGCTGACAAGGAAGGAAGATTACCTACAGACTGTCCACGAAGAGACCCAAAGAGCCTTAATGGAAGGCAAGCGGTGACGACACGAGGGCCTGGACAGACTCACGGATGAACGAAAACAACAACCAAAAGATGACACGCCATGACGAACAGCTATGAAGATAGATGTAATGGACTTAGAAAAAAAGGAGATGTTGAAACGTAGGGAAACGTAGCTGTAAAACAAGATGGAAGTATTCAACCAGCTAACGCTTCTAAATAGGTTTGGAACGCAAGAAGCTAAGAAAACAGTACAGCTTGCTATGCTTAGCAGAAGAATAGAGAGGCAAGCGCCAACTGTATATCTGCCTCAATAAAGCACACTATACAAGTGCAACTCCATTTTACATAAAGCAGAATTAAGCCCAGGATGCAAGGGGTCAAACAGACCGAGATTCATATTCCAGCTAAAGCCAGAAGGGAAGAGCGGAATCGAAACTCAGTAAGAAGCAGCCCATGCCTGGGAATTCAAGGTCAACCTAAGGAAGGGAGGAGAGCGGCAGCTTCGAAGAATCGAAACTTCAGAGCATAGCAGCCTGCCCCGTGAAGGTTGAGATAGGGAGGCCCAGGCAGGTGGCGAGGCTAAGGAAGAATCAAATACACGAAAAGAAGGAAAATGTAGCAGATTCACGGTGAACTGACACGTGACCAGCCAGGCGCGAAGAGGTAGCAACGTCTGATGTCACCCAGAACCCGAGGATGCCATAACTTTTCCTGATAAGAAGCTACAGTTTCGAGGCCATCCTTAGCCAACTAATTGACACATAGCCCTAAAGCACTGATTGATGGAAGAAAGGCAGGGTGAATCTTGGGGCACAAGGCACCTGGATGTCCATTCTGCATGCTGCTAATTAAAGTGGAGATTTATGTCTAGGGGTGTAACCTACCCAATCACAATGGACCACATAATCTAGGGTCCTACAGCTAGTAGAACCAATGAGACGTTGTACTTGTAGTGACGTCTATTATGAGTGATGTAGAGGGATGGGCGTAGACGCCCACCCGATAAGAGTTATACAATCCTCAAGCTCTGTTACCATATACAGATATAGCACTTATACTTAAGTTACCTTTCCCGACCAATAGAATTGCATGACAAACTTTGAGTTTTACACGTCAATGATGACGAGAATGTACTATAACTATTGCTGTCTGAATAAAGAATTTGGAAGTTGAAGCGAGACAGGCGATCACATCACTGTTGATTTCCATTTGTTTCCCCGTTTTTTGTACTTGTCATTAAACTGACTTCCCTTTGCCAAACCACTGAGTTGTCCTTATTGATTGGTGTTGGAGTAAGAGAATGCTGCACCCCATCCTCCTCAAGGTGCAGCTATCTCGTTTTAAGGTACTTGAGGGCGAGTTCTGATCCCATGGGCCCGTCAGAGGTCACTACGCCCTCTTGTACACCCCCAAATTGGTGAAAAGGTTTCATCGTACTCATCCCTGGAAACCTGGACCAACGACACCATGGGGAGGGCATACTGTTAGAGTTCCCCCTAGAACCTTATGGATGCAGTGGAAGAAACATCATCCACATTACCTACAAGGAAATCCAAGATGGTGACTTCTTAATGCCATTTTCTTGCGCACATCAACAGGTCTAGTCATTTCCAAGATGGCGACATGCACCAACCCCGTTCCATATCTTGCTCCACTCCCAACGGGTAGGTGCATCTCTTCTGTTCGCTCCGTGCGCCTATCCTTTTGACTCTGCACATCTCTTACTTTCGCTTGTGATAATTCTAGTCTTGCCCTTGCTGTTTCTTTCGTCTTGTTCTTCCTTCTTACTTGACCTGCTACTTTAACTTACCTCTTGGCATCTTTCCGCCTTACTTTTCTTTATCGGCGTTCTGCCGTTCCGTTTCCTCGCTCCTTTTTTCTCTTGCGCGAGCTGCTCTCTTCCGCAGTTCCTCCTGTTCTACCTTCCGCCGCTTCTGGTCTTCTCTTTCTCTGTGTGGCAATCTCTTTTGTGTCCCTGCTTCAGCGAATACCTTGGTTCCTGGCTTCATCCGTTGGTGCGCAGTCCTGCAGTGCACTGTCTTTCCTTGCGCACCGCTTCCCCGGCAGCAGGTCTTCTACCGGACTCCCGCAGATAACTACAGAAACATAACTCAAGAAGCCATCCCACACAGCTACTTCTTGATATTGCTTCTTCTTCTACGATACCACCTCCTAACAGCCAATTACTGCATCCTTTATCTCATCTTCCTGGATTGCATCAGGTTTTCTACTCCAAGAGGGTTTCCCGAGGGTGCTGCCCCCGAGGTGCACAGAGTCCTCTTATCTGGCCTCTGAACATTTTGGGGGAAGCATTTCCATACGCAACCTCTTTGGCACGACAGCTACTGGACAGCGTCTACTCCAGAACGAAAACTGTAATTGTGAGTACCAATTTACAAAGTAAAACGTATAATTGTTACAGGGATCCAGGTTGTTGGGTCTGCTGTTCTGCTATGATCTTCCAGATAAATGGGTACCCTAACAGATTTATAGTCGGTGGTCTGGGATGGCTGGTATCTTGGAATGCTGGGGTCTTGGGACAGGGGCATTTGGGTGCTATAACTTAAGAGTCTGGGCTGGTACAGGTCAGAGGCTTGTGCCCTCCTTCTCTTGGGATAACTGTTCACATGGAGCTCTCGGACCCCTCCTGGCCTTCCAGGGTGCATTCCTTCTGGTATACAAGTGCTAATAGTATTGAACAATGAGAGGTTTATGAATCTCTGTGAGTCTGGTGTTTCTCACTGCTGCCCATGCTGCAACCTGACCCTGCATGCACCCACCTATCTCTATGTTCTGGGCCCAGGCCTATTGACCTGGCTGCATCATAGTGCTAGGCCTCAATTTCAAAACGGCTGCTATTTTCTAATATAGTGTTTCATTCTCAGTGCGCTTTTATACCTAAAAATATAATAGCCTGCCCGTACTACAACTTCTATTGGCACCCTCATCACCTACAACACACTCTTCAGCCTTCACCTTATCCGACACCGCTTGGGAGCCTGGGACGATCGTCCCTGCTTCCTAACACCAGCTGGATCTCATATCCTATCTCCTTGTTCCCCCAATATTGCTGCAAATAGTCTCTTGATATCCCCAACTGCTAGGGACACCCTGGCTGTCTCCTCTGTGAGGGCATGTATCCATTTGCTCGCTCCTGCCATAAGGGAGGGAAAGCTGTATATTAGATTGTCTTGTCCATAGTCTGCCAAGGGACATGGTGCACGTCGCCTCTCCCCTTCTGCAACAGGGGCAATTGGGTCTAGGGCCCTGGGCCCCCCCATCTCTGCAGGGCTTTTGCCACTGCCACCCTCATCCTTCCACTGCAGAGAATCTGGGACCAGTCTCTAAACTCCACCCTGTCACCCTTTTTTCTCCCTTTCCTCTGCCCTGTCTCCTACTCTCTGTCCGGGTCCCAGCCTTCATCATGCCCTCTATTCCCCCTCCGCATCCGTCTCCTATTCCCTATCCAACTTGGTGTAGTCCTCAGTTGACCCCTCCTGTTCCTCCTCCTCCTCTTCCGAACCCCCTTCTCTAGTTTGAACATTATCTTCTCCAATGTCCAGCCCTCTGTACCCCCAGCTGCCCCCTGCTCCTTCTCCTGTTTCTGGACCCCTTTTTCAATCACCCTTTCTAAGTCCTGGAACATCGTCTCTGGCTGGCGCTGTGTGCTCTTTTCTATGTCTGCTAAATACTTTCTGTTGCTCTTTTCTCGTCATTCCCTACCCCGTCCCCTTCTGGCTTCCCTTCCCCCTTCTTCACACCCTCTCGCTCAGCAGACATGTGTCGCAGGTTAATATACCCTGCTGTAGGTTTCAGCGCTGAGTATAAGCCATAGGGAGGGGGCAGAGCATTGGGTGACACTACAGCATCACTATCCTGCTCACCCCTCCACCTTTTCTCTTCGTAAAGCTTCCAGAGTCCTAAGATATTAAGCCATTTCTTAAGTTTAAGTCCCTTGTACGTAGCTAATAAGTATGCAAATGTATTCTCTATTATGATATGATATGATAGGTTATTTATAACGCGCTTAATACCTAGAGGTTTATAATCACGGACCCGGGGATCGAACCTGTGTGGCTCTGTGTCGTCTTGCTTCCAAGGCAAAAACGTTGCCCCTGAGCTACCCTCCCGTATTATTCTACCAATGAACGTTCCTTCTCCTGGCCATTCTCGGAAACACTGTCCTGCACAGTCCTGTACCCCCTGAAAGTGGTACTTAAGTATTTTATCACGATATTGGGGCAATTTATTACATAAATGGTCAATGGGCGTGACCATTCTGGATGCCGTTCCCCACCCCCTTCGCTTTGCCTCCCCAAATTATTCCAATGCCCTTATCTTCTTGTCATACTCCACCAAGTTCCCCCGTCTCATGCTCACAATCCTCACACACACCCTTACACTCCAATACTTACCCCTCCTTCTGGTCACACCCTATTCTCATGCCCTGGACCTCTCCACAGGCCTTCTGTGAGGGGTCAGAAATGTGAGGTGGACAACTTTTAGATTATTGTTCCAAAAATTCAATTTTATTAAATTATAAAGTTCATTAGTACTCGGCGATGGTGAATCAGAATGTAACAAACATTCTGATTGCCCTCGCCAGGGATTTCCCTGACCCAGGAATTCCTCGCCCAGAATTCCTTTCCTTTGTTTCCAGAGGGGGGGGCGTGGCAGCCACTCAGCCAATGAGGAGGATCAGAACTGGGCAATCCCCGCTCCGAGCCTTTGGAGGCTGCCATCCTCCCCTGCAAGGGATTCAGGTAAGTGTTTTGTCCCTTACCCCCCACCCTCCAAACAATCCCCTCCCTGCCCTCCCAACCCCACACTTCTGGCCCCAGCGCATCTGCTCCCGATGGCCGTTAACACCTTACCGCCAACCTCGGAATGAGGCCCTAAGTCTCAGGAGGGATGAGGGTGACTGAAAGACCTCAATGAGCACACAGAGCAAGGACACTTACAAATTACTCCCAGACAGGTGTATATATCAAAAATATAAACACATTTATTACAAGGCCTTTGTAACTCAAAAACACAGTAAAAGAATCACAGCAATCTAACTAAACCAGCACAACACAATCAATACAAGATATATACAAGACCATTGGGGTCTAAAGGGTTAAAAGCCCAAATTAAGTTCACAACCTAGAGGGGAAGGAAAATAGGCAGTGCAGGTAGTCTTTAGTCCCTTTCAACATCAAACACACACCTAAGAGGCAGTCCACACCCTAAGAAGAGGGGAGCCTTATGCTCAAAAGTACATGTAGTGCAGGCGTACGCGGTTGTTCCAATGGGCAAAACGGGTCTCTTCAGGGGTCTCTAGCAGCTCAGGAAGATGGGTGAGGCAATGAAGAATAGATTCCCACTATTCGAGGAGGGCCGCCACTTGAAGGCGGGGTGATTACAAGGTTTGGGAATAGTTTGCTAGTTCGCACTAGCAGTGGAAAGGAGAGGGACCTCCAGGAGCCACTTGTGCGTAATGATGTATGGATGCGCTAGGGGCCACCTGTTAAGGTTAGGGTTACTCACTGGCTCCAGGCACACTCCGGACCAAACTTCGCGAGTCGAGTCCACTTCGGTTGTGGGTTCTACTGCGGCAATATGACAGCTCTGCGGCTTTCAGCGGCGAAGATACAGTGAGGAGTCCCAAACGGACAGTGGCAATTTCTCCACTCCTGGTGGATGGATCAGGCCAGTTTCACTGCAGCAGGCTTCAGGGGCAAGAGGATCACAAATGCAGCACACCTGCAAAGATCATTGCCGTGGCTGGGCAACACGGTAACCGCATTTACTCTGGTTCTGGCGCACTCGTCTCACTTCAGACACGGGAATGCTAAGTGTTAGAAATTCGGTGTGAGGGTGCCGGAGACACAGAGCTAGCAGTATACCAAGTTTCGAGGGCATCCTCAAAACGGCAGCGGAGACAAAGCAAAGGTCCTGCGTAAGCTGGTCAGCCCACTGCTTAGCCCAGGGACACTTCCGAGAAGGCTTACTTGCAGGGTTTGTTGAAGGTGCTGAGAATTGTTGGTCCCACTATTCTAATGGGTCAAAGCGTCTTCGCAGACCTTCTAGGACGACCAGATGCAGGGGGGTCCCACAGGACGACAGCGGGCTCAGGGTGCCAAACCATCCAGCGGTTCACCAGCGGTTCCTTCGACTCGGCTTCTTAGTTTCAGGATACTTGGATCCTATCCTTCGTTCAGTGAGAACTCCAGAGATCGACATGGTATGGGTGTTTTCAGCCTCCTATTATTCAAAGTTCCCTTCGCGCCAAAACAGAGAGGAGCCAATGGGAGATCTGCTCACAAACACACAATCCATACGTGGACCAATCATGGCCCATGGTGGCCCAGTCATTCACAGCACTCCAGACTCTCTAGCACCCAGGATGAGTATTGGGGACAGACACCCTAGCCCACATCCTGGAGGCACACACACAAGGCATGCAGAAGCCCGCAAAAGCTTGGAGTTTTGTGGGAAACTGCATGTCCAAATAAGGACTGACCCAGGTCGGCTCGACCTGGGGAAGGCAAAGGGGCAAGATGGCCAAAGGACAGGACAAAGAACCTCGTGGCATGGCCATTTTGGAGCCAGGCCACCTATTTCTGCCAAACGTGGTTAACACGGTTTAAATGGCAGGAAAGGGTTAAAATTATATGAAAAGATAAGCTGCCACCAGCCCTGTCCATGACACATCTGCAGATATCCAAAAAGTCCTACGAGAGTATCTACGGCCATTATAATTGACTATGAGACCCAAGTGCACTGTACTGTAAGGTACATTGGGCCTCATTCGAGTACGGCGCTAACCAATGGAGCTATTAACGCCTTGGTTGACGCCGTACCCAGACCGGCAGCGCCTTGGTGGATGGCGGAATTACCGCCCCATTCCAAGGTTGGCGGGGCGGTAATTCCCCATTCACCAAGGCTCTTCCCCATTCCCAAATGAGCCCCCATAGGGCTCAATGGGAATGGGGAAGATGCAAATAACGGTGACCGTTCATTACGGTCACCGTTATTGGCTTGGAGGCCCCTTTGCGCCCTCGACTTTAACACCTGCTCAACAGGCGTTAAGGGCGAGGGCGCAAAGGGAACTCGGAGTATGGCGGTAAGGGATCACCGCCACCGGTCTCGTTACCGGTGCCCGCTATCCCTTACCGCCATACTCGCAATGAGGCCCATTGTGCACTTGTTACATGTTGAAGAAAAGTTGCAACGTTGGAAAAGGACAATGTCAGTTTCACCATAAAAAGTGAGCGAAAGCCCAGAGGAGTGCAGCTGAAGGCTGTGCTTCTCTGGCAATGTCAGACTAAGGTGTTTAAACAGCAGCAAAAATTTTGGGGGTGTACAACTGGAGGGAAAATTACATGTAAAATGAAATCTTTCCTAACACTCGCCTCTCCCAGACTAAGGACAGGGGGACTTAATCCACCCCTGGATGAGTCTCATATTCAGGTCGGTTAAACATTCTGGACAATCCATCAGCATTGCTATGTTGGACACCTGGCCTATGCTCAATAGTGAAGTCAAAGCCTTGCAGACTTATGGACCACCTGAGCAGCTTTTGGATTCTCTCCCATCGTGTTCATTAGCCACTTTAAGTGGTTATGGTCAGTTTGCTCAGTGAAGTGTGTCCTTTATAGGTAGGGCCTCAGCTTCCTTAGGGCCCACTCTACAGAGAAACATTACTTCTATACTGTGGACATCTGAGCTCTCTGTCCTTAAGCTGGTGACTAATGAAGCCAATTGGGTGTTCCTTACTCTTCTCATCTACTTGTTATAGTACAGCTCCTATCCCAGTGTCAGAGGCATCTGTCTGCACAATAAAAGGTATTTGGTCATCAGAGGCCCTGAGAACAGGGGCCTGGCACAAGGAGTCTTTTAAGCCATTGAAGGCCTTCTCACATTCTTCAGACCAAGTTACCTTCTTGGGTTTCTTTGGAGTTGTGAGAGCAGTCAGAGTGGCAGCTATGGTGCCATAGTATGCCATGAAATGTCTGTAGTACCAAGTGAGTCCTAAAAAGGCTCTCACCTGGGTCTGAGGAGTGGGGGTAGGCCAGTCTTGTACTGCTTGTACCAATGATCCTTGTCCAATCTGGCACTTACTAGCCTGTATGGTCATGTGGGCCTTCTGAAGAGCCTGTAGCACAATCCTAAGGTGTTTCAAATGGTCTTGCCAGGTGGCACTGAAAACTGCTATTTCATCCAGATATGCAAGACAGAATTCATCCAACCCATGATTCACAAGCCTATGGAAATAGGCAGGCGCATTCTTCAAACGAAAAGGCATTACCCTGAACTGGTAAAGACCATCTGGTGTTGAGAAAGCTATCTTCTCCTTGGCATGTTCTGCAAGAGCTATTTGCCAATAGCCTGCAGTGAGGTAAAATGTGCTGAGGTATTTGGAGGCACCCAAAGTATCCACCAGCTCATCTGTTCTAGGCAAGGGGTGGGCATCTGTCTTGGTGACAGCATTCAGAGCCTAGTAATCCACACAGAACCTCAACTCAGAAGTACCTGCTTTTGAAACCAGTTCCAGTGGGCTGCACCAAGGACTACTAGAGGGTTCAATCACCCCAAGATCTAACATTTTGTTGACCTCTGTCTTAATGTAAGACCTTACTTTGGGCCTCATTACACGGATGGCGGTAAGGATTTACCGGTACCGGTAAAATACCAGTACCGGTAAATCCTTACTGCCTTACTATCAGGTCCCTTTGTGGGTTGGGTGATTTAACGCCTGCTTTTTGCAGGTGTTAAAAACCAACCCGCAAAGGGACCCAGGGAGCTAATTACGGTACCGCAATTTGCGGTACCGTAATTAGCGCCTTCCCCATTCCCATTGAGCCCTATGGGGCAAAAATGGGAATGGGGAAGGGCAATGGTGGAAGGGGGAATTACCGCCCCACCAACCTTGGAATGGGGCGGTAATTCCCCTTTCCGCCAAGGCGGTGCCGGTATTTTACCGGCATGAACCATGGCGCTAATAGCGCCATGGTTCTCCGCCATCCGTGTAATGAGGCCCTTTGTCTTTTTTTTCTGTATCTCCTACTTTGGTAGGTACACTGGGCCTCATTCCGAGTAGGGCGGTAAGGGATACCGGGCACTGGTAAGGAGACCGGTGCCGGTAATCCCCTACCGCCCTACTACGAGGTCCATTTGCGGGAACCGCTATGGGTGCCTGGGGCCTCATTACAACCATGGCGGTCCAGGAACTACGGTACCGGTAAGCATGCCAGTTACTGTAGTTCCCAGACCACATACTACATTCTCTGCTCACGGGTTCCGTTTCATCCACCAGGTCTTTCCTGGCGGGTGTAACGGCACCCGCGAGCAGAGCACGTCGGATGCACCGGCAAAACTCTGAATGTGCCGGTGTATCCGACGTCCCCATCCCCATCCAGCCCTTTGGGGCACTCGAAAATGGGCAATTACCGGTTCCACCGAGCTCCGCATGACCCGGTTCTTGCCCATTCGCGAGTGCCGGAATAAATGCAACTCCGGCAGCAGCCGTGGCCTTAATAAGGGCACAGCTACCGCCAGAGTTGTAATGAGGCCCAAAGTATCTTCTTATAACCAGGGTGAATTCCCCTTCCCCGGGTTTTAAGCTGAATTCAGTTCCACTGTTCAACAAAAAGAAACAAGGACATCAGGATTTGAAATAAAGTTCCAACACAGTTCTTGAAAATGTCATTGGGCCTCATTATAAGTTTGCCGGTCCAGTAACAACGGTACCGGTAAGCTACCGGTACCGTTGTTACCGGAACAGCAAACTATGAGTTCTGCTCACGGGTGCCTTCCCGCCTGCCAGGACTGGCCTGGCGGGTGTACCAGCACACGCGAGCAGAGCATGTTGGATGCACCGGCACCATTTTGAATGGTGCCGGTGCATCCGACCTCCCCATTCTCATTGGGCCCTATGGGGCTCAAATGGGAATGGGGAGCATTTTTTTCCATTGCCTGCGAATGGGAAATTACCGGGTCCAGCAAGGCCGTAATGACCCGATAATTGAGCATTCACGGGCGCCAGAAAAAAAATGATAGCGGCGGCAGCCGCGACGGTTTTACCAGCATGGCTACCGCCAGTATCATAATGAGACCCGTTGTCTCTTATCAAACAATCCATGATTCAAGAAAGAAAAGATCTTTCTTCTTCTTGAAATGGATATTTTAAAGTTCATCAAATAGCATCAATGATATTCTTGGTCAGGATGACTTTGACACAACTTGTAAGATTCACAAAACACAGTTTGTTGATATCTGCTTTTCTCAACTTTCTTCTTCTTAGAACCATAAACAACAACTGGCTCTTTTGGCAGGATATCTTCACAGCACTCTCAACTTCCAACTGGGTTACTTTCATGCCAGGCCTACTACTTCAGTTCCCATCTGTTTTACTCTCCTGCCAGACCTACTTCTTCAAAACATACACCTACTCATCTGCCCACAGTGTTCCGCAATCAACGATTCTGACCTCAATGAAAGCCTATGGGGAAATTATGTTCTCCCGCTTTCCGTGAGAAATTCTCCCTCCTGGGTGCTTCAGAATGTTGGCATGTCTGGAACAGGAGCTCTGCAGAATTTCATAGGTACATGTGTACGGGGTGGGCTGGTTAAGGTCTTGAAGGGTGTGTCAGCAGATGCTCGATTCCTGAATGGATCTCCAGTGCTTCCTGTTGATCGTGTTTGCGGTGGACATATTGGTGTTCCATTTCATGGTGCTGGCAGAGAACAGAGGTTCAGGTAAGCTGCAGACATGCATTGCACTGGTGTTGTGGGAGACTGTCAGGGGGCTGCCTGGGGGGGTGTCCAGTCTGGAGGGGCCCTCCTGGGGTCGTGTCACAAGTGAGGGGGGCTGGTGTCTAGTCTGGAAGGGTGTGGGGGGCAGTGGCCAGTGTGGAGGGGGCTGTCTGAGGGGGTGTCAAAGGTGATGGGGCTGGGGAGTGGTATCCAGTCTGGAGGGAGAAGGGGGCAAGATTTAGCTGGGTTGCAGCCTGGGCTTGCGGTGCAGATGCGCCTACTAACAGGGGTACTGGATGGCGTCTCAGGGGTGGACACAGAGGCTTTCGCCTGGTTTGGACTTTAGCTTGCTTTTTGGTGTGCGTGGGGGCGTGTTGTGGGTGTTCCTCGCACAGCTTGTTTTTACTTGCGCGGCGGCTAGTAATGCACCTTTGAATCCATGAATACGCGGGGATCGCAATATTTTATCGGCGCCACGGCTTGCACAGGGGCTTTCTCGGCTCTCAGGCCTTGTGCCATCGCTGATTGGTGCCAATGAGCATAAGCTCTGTTTTGTTTCCATTGAGAGCAAGGGAGTTATCAATCATCCATATCTCGATGTCATAGATAGAGGTGATTTTTATGAGATCCTCCCCATAGTCACCTGTAAGATTAATCAGTATATGAGTAGCATCAGCGTAGTTAGTATAACCCACGCTGATGATATCCAGAAGATCAAAGAAAGGACAAATGTAAAGGTTGAAAAGGGTAGGGGAGAGACATGCTTCCTTGGGGACACCACATGTGAGAAGTTCACAAGGAGATTTAAAACTATCTGAGGTGACACAAGCGGATCTAGAGCCCAAAAAGGAGGCCAACCAGTGCAAGGCACAACTAGAACAATGTGCAATGACCCCCAGCCTCTCCAGCAGCAACAAATAATCCAGCAGATCGAAAAGCTGCAGAGAGGTCCAGGAGCATCAGCAGAGCAACCTGGCCTGAGTTGACGGGCATGACATAGATTAGCTTTCAAATCCAGCAAGGCCGTTTCAGTGACATGTAAGGCACGAAAACCGGATTGCAAGGAGCTCAGTAGTTGATTGTCTTCGATATGTTGTTGAAACTGCTTATATGCCAACCGGTCCAAAATTTCCAACAAGAAAGTCACATTAGTGATCGGACGATAATTACATACAAGGGCGGGATCAAGTGTGGTCTTTTTAATCACAGGGGAAATCCAGAAGTTTTTCAGCGATGCAAGGAAGGTGGAGGTAACAAAGGAGGAATTACCAACAGTTGTGACAAAGGGAGCCAAACAGTGAAATGATTCTTTCATTTTAGAGGGAGGACAAATATCATCAGGACAAAAGGAGGGCTTGAGGTGAGAAATGATGTTAAGGAGATCAGATTCTGTTATCTCCTTAAAATGAAAATAAAATAGGCAGCATTGGGTTTAATAGTAGTAGGTATTGCAAAATTAGATTTGATCAATAAGAGCCTGTTGGATATCCAAACACCACTGATCATTCTTAACAATGGCAGGAAAGAGGTTGTCCTTCCCTTTGAACTCCTTAAGAATGGTAAAGAGTTCTCTTTGGGAGGACCAGGCTGTTTTAATGCACTCTTCATAGCAGTCGCGTTTATCAGCCAGAATGGCAGTCTTATAAGTCTCAGACGCAGCTTCGCGATATAGGACAGGATTGTCTATGGAGGCATTTTTCCACCACCCCTGCTCTTTTTGTCTCTTCAATGTTCGGAGACCTGAAATCTGGATTTTCCCAGGGTTTCAGTATTAACAAGTTTGACAGAAGGAGGAGCAAGTGTATTCATTATGGACAAACTGGTCTCATTGTATTGGTCTATGAGGGTTTCAGTACTATTCGAATAGAGCAGATTAGCTAATAAAGTTTGGGCGAGTTCACAGAAGGAAGCTGGAGTAAGTTTACGGGTATTCCTTATAGCCATTTCAACTCCACGATTGATATTAAGTTGAGCAAGTTTACCAGGAGGGTCCAAGCTAAAGGAAATAAAACTATGGTCAGACCACAGGCATACAACACACTCCTGGGAGACCAGAGGAAATATTTATATCGACCTCTTGTGAAAAGCCCTCTACAAAAACAATTTTTAACAATATAATATGTTCACAGGGTCACTTGCTTCCCCAAGACCATTCGGGTTTTCCCTTATGTATGTGATTAACACTCATTAGATTCTCACATACAGCTTAACTTTATATCAAAAAATAGTTATTTATTTAGTTTTTATATCAAACATTTGGTAAAAATATTTCACATCTAGAATATTAAAGAGTTCTTAATAAACAATTTCTAAAAAAACAGACATTCCACAATAGTATTCAATTCAATTGTACAAATTCAAAATGTTGTAGTTCTCCAATTAGTTAACAATTTATAAGAGTAGTTTCTCAATAGGGATCTGTTGTTCACTATCCTCTCTCATAGAGAAGCACACCCCAGTCCATACAGTTTTTGACTTTCTGTGTTCATATCACCCATGCTTTCTCTCATATAACATTCATACCATACCCAACATGTTTCATTCCTATACACTTTCACACTTATTGCTAGGAAATTCTTCAGGGTTTTTTTTGTACCACATTCATTTGAAATGTACATTTGTGTTTGTCTTCTTTGAGATTTTTTTCGGGGGCTTGACTTCAAATGGCCTCCCTTTAATCCTTTCTTCCGGTCAAACCACCAAACGGATATCTGTGGGAAGCAAGTGTAGGATATTCGAATTTTAATACTCGAGAAACATCCCGGTTGTAATTATTAATACAAACAGCCTGCTGCACAGAATGTTGCAGCAGAAGGGAATAATTAACTTAACTAGCTCCTTCTATTCATCTATTTAGACATCATTACTCTTACAAGCTTGGTACAGGATTTACATGGTCAGGTCATTCGTGATTGATTTTATCTCACCCTTTCTAAATGTAATATTATTTGTCATAATCTTGTAACACACACCATGGTTTCATCATGCATTAATATATCTATAGGCTTTATCGTATCTTTTCACCTTTGCAACAATCACCTCGTTCCTTTTAGTTCTGGCTTTGGCCCGTCTTTGTTGTAACCACACCTCCAGATATATATGCTAGGGAACTGCTCCTCACCACCTCTGTTAATCCACTGGGGAACACCCCTGTACAAAAGACATAGAGCCTCATTACACGGATGGCGCTAAGGGATTACCGGCACCGGTAAGGGCACCGGTGCCGGTAATCCCTTAGTGCCATACTACGAGGTCCCTCAGCGGGTCCCGTCCTTAACGTGTGGCCAGACCACACGTTCAGGAAGGAACCCACTGAGGGACTTCAGGGCAAATAACGGTACCGCTAATAGCGGTACCGTTATTTGCTCCTTCCCCATTCCCATTGAGCCCTATGGGGGC
This sequence comes from Ambystoma mexicanum, assembly GCF_040938575.1. Taxonomy (NCBI): domain Eukaryota; kingdom Metazoa; phylum Chordata; class Amphibia; order Caudata; family Ambystomatidae; genus Ambystoma; species Ambystoma mexicanum. The sequence goes on along the minus strand of NC_090937.1, from coordinate 1,686,287,630 downwards.
TCAAATGGGAATGGGGAAGGGCCTTGGTGAATGGGGAATTACCGGCCCGCCAACCTTGGAATGGGGTGGTAATTCCCCCATTCCCCAAGGCGGAATCGGTAAAATACTGGCGGCAACCATGCCGCTGATAGCGGCATGCTTACCGCCGTCCGTGTAATGAGGCCCATAGAGTGTGCAACATGAGCTTTTTCTCACCTCACTACTATGGTATAGTTTGCCATGCACATGTCATACTGACCTAGTGGTCTTATTTTTCCCAGGTGTCAGGATGTCGTTCCAGCCAATAATTTAAATTATTCTGCTGAGTCCCTCCATTGTGCCACAACTTCCTTAATTTCTCCTCTGAATGGTTTATCTTGGGTCTCTGTGTTCCTAACTGTAAAGGACACAACACAACATGAATCTTCCAAAGTCTCTACCACAGCACCGCTCTTCCACAGGTCTCTAACTTCGCTTTTCGCCTAGCTTCTAGTTGGCTGTACGTTTTTATTCATAAGGCATGCACATTTGCATTTTTAGTTCTTACCCCACAGGTCTAATTATGTTTGTGTCAGAATCCAGTTGCCCACGTCGTGTAGCCGAAGAATTCTTCCACCTGATGGAACCCTCTGGCTCCAGAAATGGACAGCCAGAGCGATCAATCAGAGGAAAGAAAGGATACCTGATGAGATCCAGATGACCCAGAAGTAGACACGTGCCGCAGGAGTTGATAATGCAGAGTATGGGTGGTACGGGTAGTCGAGGACAGGCGTTGGATCTGCAAGTGAGGAGTTAACACAATACAGAAAGTATAACCAACCGCCCTTCTGAACAAGACCCGAAAAGTAGTGACAAATTGCAATGTGTTCCACAATTCTAATAACCACCCCTTTCCCCTATGAGACTATGGCTTACCGTGTTTTATGCAGATCAACACCTGGGAGAACCAGATGGGACAGGGAAGGGAACAAACTCCGATGCCAAGTCCAAGAAGAACCCAACCACCTATCCCGCCGGCACGAGGACGCCTAGGGGACAATTGTTAGAGTGCGTCGCAAGTTCGAAAAGTTCCAAAGTTCAACAATCCAAAACTCCAAGTGTTCCAAGGTCAAGAATCCAAATTTCGAAAGTTTCAAAATGTTCCACAATATTGACCATACGCAGTCCAGGTGAGTGATGATCCAGAAGACAAAAACGAAGAGCAACCACAACAGAAGGGCGAAGGCAAGAAGTCCATATGCAGTCCGAGGTCGAAGAACGATGCAGGCAGTAGACGAGAACCAAGCAGTCCAAAATCAAGGCCAGGTAACGGTCCGGGTCGAGGAAACGAGGCAATCAGGTATACAGGAGGAAACGGGGGGGAAAGGGTTACAGAGACCGGATTTCAAGGGAGCAGGATACAAAGAGCTAGGTACGAGGGGCCACCACTCGTAATCAGAAGCACCGATACGAAGCGAAGGCGGGGACTAAGAAGGAGAGGTCACATGACAGCGTTCCGCGGCTTCCAGCGTCGACCGTGGGAAACGCCAAGAGGACGCCAGCGTTGCCATGCCAACTTCCAAGCACCAGGTTGTAGTGTTCTTAAAGGGCCATGCATCCGTTGCTTAGCCCTGCTTGCCCGCCTGTACATGACAGTATCCTCCCTCAAAGGGGGTCTCACCCCCCGAGCAGACCAGAAATGAGACAGAAGGGCCGGAGCATGGATGTTTACCGCAGGTTCCCACGTATGGTCTTCGGGACCATAGCCCTTCCAATCGACCAGATAGAGTCGCCTGCTCCTTCGAACCTTGGTATCCAAGATCGCACCCACCTCGAATTCATCAAACCCGCGCACCTTAACCGGCGGGGGACGAGCAGGTAGTCTGGTAGATGGGTGGCATGGTTTCACTAGAGAGACATGGAATACCGGGTGTACCTTCCATTTAGCAGGAAGGGCCAATCGGAGGGCAGCAGGGTTAATAACCTGCAGGATGCTGTAGGGACCCACAAACCGCGGCAACAGGGCTCGTCGACCAGTCAAATGTAGGTTCCTTGTGGACAGCCAGACCTTCAACCCCGGTCGGTAGCTAGGAGCCGGGGAGCGATGTGCATCAGCAGAAGACTTAGTACGAGACTGGGCCAGTAACAGCTGATTCTTGACCATAGTGTGGGTATCGGATAGATTCCTAAGACAACCAGAGGCAGCCGGATTGTGTAACGGCCAATCAGCAATACTGGGCAAAGAACGGGGGTGTTGGCCATACAGGGCAAAATACGGAGAAACACCTGTCGCTGTGTGCATAGAGTTATTGTAGGCGAACTCCGCCAGAGGAAGAACAGAAACCCACGTATCTTGGCGTTGGTGGGTAAGACATCGTAGATACTGCTCCATGGTGGCATTAAGCCTTTCAGTTTGCCCATCGGTTTGTGGATGGTAAGCACTGGAGTACCTGCCGTCTATACCCAACGTTGAAGTTACTGCTCTCCAAAAACGAGAAGTGAACTGTGGTCCCCGATCAGTAACGAGAATGGAGGGCAGACCGAATCTTTGGTAGACGTTCTTCAAGAACAGGTCCGCCAAGACCAGAGCAGAAGGAATCCCCTGGCAGGGTACGAACAAGGCTGATTTAGTGAAATAGTCCACGACCACCCATATGGTGTCATAGCCGTCGACCACTGGAAGCTCTACTATGAAATCCATAGAAACCATAAGCCAAGGTCTCTCTGGTATAGGCATGGGTTGAAGTAGGCCCACAGGTTTGCCCGGTTGATGTTTGCACTGTGCACAAGTGGCACAAGAAACGATGTATTCCCTAACGTCGCGTGACATGGAGGGCCACCAGCACCACCTTCTCAAAAGGTCAACAGTTTTCCCAGTACCTGGATGTGCAGCTATCGCTGAATCATGACACCATTGTATGGCTGTGTGTCTCGTGTCGGAATCAGGTACATATATCTTATCTTTCTTATAAGGCAGTGCATGGATGATCTCCAATCCCAGGCCAGCAATCTCGGAGGGGTTGGTTCTCACCCAGTCTTGGATCCTTGTTTTCAGAGAGGGGCGCAAGGTACACCCACACACCACTTGATTGGGCAGTAGAAGAGCGCCCTTAAGCTCGGATGGTTCGGGGACTCCATGGATGCGGGAAAGAGCATCCGCCTTCGAGTTCAGGGAACCGGGGCGATAGGTAATAGTGAAGTTGAACATGGCAAAGAATTCATGCCACCTGGCATGACGCGCCGTGGTACACTTCACCGATTGCAGTGCCAAGAGGTTTCGATGATCAGTAAACACTCGAACCGGTTCGGAGGACCCCAAAAGATGATGTCTCCATACCATAAAGGCGTCCCTCACTGCTAACAATTCCCGTTCGGTGATCGTATAGTTCCTCTCGTAAGAGGTGAGTTTTCTGGAGTGATACGCAACAGGATGTAAACCAGTGGACTCCGGGCAAAGCTGGGACAGGATAGCTCCCAGTGCAACATCTGACGCATCTGCTTCCACAATGAAAGGCAAAGACGGATCCGGATGTTGAAGGATGGGAGCCGTGGTGAAGGCAGACTTTAAGGTCTCAAAAGCCCGTTGAGCGTCCTTGTTCCATTTGAACACACATTTGGTGCTGGTTAGTTTAGTGAGTGGAGAGGCAATGGCTGAGAAGTCATGGATAAACCGCCGATAGAAATTCGCAAAGCCTAAAAAGGATTGCAGAGCCTTCAAGGTATTAGGACAAGGCCACTCCAATATCGCGGCAATCTTAGACTGGCTCATCTGCACTCCCCGGCTAGTGATGTCATAGCCTAGGAACTCCACCTCGGTTTCATGAAACTTGCATTTGTCCAACTTGGCATACAAATGGTTCTCCCTTAAATGTTGCAAAACGTTAGATACATGGACGACGTGAGTGTCAACTGAAGGAGAGTAGATCAAGATGTCGTCTAAGTAAACGACTACATATTGGTCTAGCATGTCATGAAATATGTCGTTGATAAAGTATTGAAAGGTCGCTGGAGTGTTACACAGGCCAAAGGGCATAACACAGTATTCGAAGAGGCCATATTTGGTTTTGAAGGCCGTCTTCCACTCGTCGCCTTTGCGAATCCGTACGAGATTGTAGGCCCCCCTCAAATCCAATTTAGTGAATACCTTAGCTGCACCCAATTGGTCCAATAAGACTGAAATCAGAGGTATCGGATATTGATTCCTGATCGTGACGGCATTTAAAGCACGATAATCGATGCAAGGACGCAGGTCCTCCTCCTTCTTAGGGACAAAGAACATGGGTGAGGCAGCAGGTGAGCGAGAAGGACGAATAAAGCCAGTACTCAAGGATTTGTCAATATATTCCTTCAAAATCACGTCCTCTTGAGGGGTTAGGGAATATATGCGCCCAGACGGAATCTTGGCTCCAGGGATCAATTCAATAGGGCAATCATAGGGCCTGTGTGGTGGTAGTATCTCTGCCCCACGTGCGTCAAATACGTCATGATAATCCCTGTATACCATAGGAAGGACAGTGTTGACAACTGCCCTCACAGTACGGGTAGTTTCAGCAAGAGCCTGACTAGGGCTGGTGATCACTGAGCTGATAGTAAGGCAATTACTTTCACAGTATTCTGACGGAAAACATACCTCCCCAGAATGCCAATCCACTGAGGGATTATGCATCTTTAACCATGGCAAGCCAAGAATGAACTTGAACTGTGGTGCTGCGATGAGATCGAAGTATATGTCCTCTTGATGACCGCAGTCTGTGATCATGGTGAGGTCAGTAGTTCGCTTCGTCACTAACCCAGAGACCAAGGAAGAGCCATCCACCGAATTCACCACTTCAGGACATGTTTTGTGCATAACCGGCAGACCCAACTCCCGGGCATAGGCAGCATCCACGTAATTCCCCGTGGCTCCTGAGTCCAGGACCATCATCACGGCCCATTTCTCAGAACCGGGGAACGACAGGGAGACAGAAAGACAATAAGGACTGCAACCTGTGGGGTCTCTTGAAGAAATACCCGGCATCCGGACCCCTCCAGTCACCGGGTTTTGGCGTTTCCCTGTTTCTTAGCAGGTTTTTTGCTACATTCTCGGAGTAAGTGATCGGATCCTCCGCAGTAGAAACATAGACCATTCTTTCTCCGGTGTTCCCTAACTTCAGCCGACAGAGGAGATCTAAGTGCCCCGATCTGCATGGGCTCCGAGGACCCGGCGGCAGGTAAAGGGACGGAAAGAGCAACAGGGGGAGCCGTTCTCTTCTCACCCCTCCGGGCTGCTTGTCGGGAATCAATCTGGAGAACCAAATCCAATAGTTCCGAAAAAGCTGTAGGTATTACCGGAACGGTGGCCAGTGTATCTTTCAGGGAATCGGATAGCCCTTTATAGAAGAGAGAGGCCTTCTTCTCTTCGGGCCAACTGGTTTCCGCCACCAACTGATTGAACTTGGCTAGGTAGGACAAAAGAGGCGAACTGCCTTGTTGGAGACCGAGCAGTTCCAAATCAGTAGCTTGTGTGGCATACCGTGTGTCGAACACACGACTCATAGCCTCGATTAGGGCATCACAGTTGTAAAGAAGATGGCTGCCGTCTTCCAGCAACGGATTAGCCCAAGCAGCTGCGGTACCCCCTAAATGGGATAACAGAAATGCCGCCTTGGTAGTGGAATCCGGAAAAGAAGCAGGACGGCACAGAAATTGCAGTCTACATTGGTTCAGAAAGGTCCTAAATGTCCTGGGGTCTCCATTGAACCGTTCCGGCGGAGCCAAAGGGAACTGGGCAGTCATATAAACCGGTCCAGCACCCTGTTGGGGAGGACCAGCACCTGCCCCAGAGACACTAGCCAAGGAAGGCGCTGCTACCCCAAGGGGTTGGAACCCTGCCTGCAACTCATCAATGCGTCGCTGCGTGGCTGAGTGAGCCGCAGTCATGTCATTACGTAAATCGGCCACCAATTGTAAAATAGTGGACAGCGTCTCATTGGTATCCATTTTAAAGGCTTCTGATTATGTCAGAATCCAGTTGCCCACGTCGTGTAGCCGAAGAATTCTTCCACCTGATGGAACCCTCTGGCTCCAGAAATGGACAGCTAGAGCGATCAATCAGAGGAAAAAAAGGATACCTGATGAGATCCAGATGACCCAGAAGTAGACACGTGCCGCAGGAGTTGATAATGCAGAGTATGGGTGGTACGGGTAGTCGAGGACAGGCGTTGGATCTGCAAGTGAGGAGTTAACACAATACAGAAAGTATAACCAACCGCCCTTCTGAACAAGACCCGATAAGTAGTGACAAATTGCAATGTGTTCCACAATTCTAATAACCACCCCTTTCCCCTATGAGACTATGGCTTACCGTGTTTTATGCAGATCAACACCTGGGAGAACCAGATGGGACAGGGAAGGGAAGGAACTCCGATGCCAAGTCCAAGAAGAACCCAACCACCTATCCCGCCGGCACGAGGACGCCTAGGGCACACTTGTTAGAGTGCGTCGCAAGTTCGAAAAGTTCCAAAGTTCAACAATCCAAAACTCCAAGTGTTCCAAGGTCAAGAATCCAAATTTCGAAAGTTTCAAAATGTTCCACAATATTGACCACACGCAGTCCAGGTGAGTGATGATCCAGAAGACAAAAACGAAGAGCAACCACAACAGAAGGGCGAAGGCAAGAAGTCCGTATGCAGTCCGAGGTCGAAGAACGATGCAGGCAGTAGACGAGAACCAAGCAGTCCAAAATCAAGGCCAGGTAACGGTCCGGGTCGAGGAAACGAGGCAATCAGGTATACAGGAGGAAACGGGGGGGGAAAGGGTTACAGAGACCGGATTTCAAGGGAGCAGGATACAAAGAGCTAGGTACGAGGGGCCACCACTCGTAATCAGAAGCACCGATACGAAGCGAAGGCGGGGACTAAGAAGGAGAGGTCACATGACAGCGTTCCGCGGCTTCCAGCGTCGACCGTGGGAAATGCCAAGAGGACGCCAGCGTTGCCATGCCAACTTCCAAGCACCTGGTTGTAGTGTTCTTAAAGGGCCATGCATCCGTTGCTTAGCCCTGCTTGCCCGCCTGTACATGACAGTTTGGCTGTAGTTGTACCGGGATTTTTTTCAAAGTATGTTGGCTTCAATTAGCAACTCTCAGCAGATCACTCCATTTATCTTGAGTTGGCAGTGCGGGGTCCTCTATAGGTATATTTATGGATACACTCAATGTTGTTTCTGGGTGAAGGGAGATAGCGGGGAAAGAAAAGCTAGATCATTCTTCTTACATTACACTGACCCAGTCTATTGTTCTCTTGTGTTGCTGTGACAGTCTACTTTAGCTCTCAAGCCCTCCAATCTTACCTGGGGTTTCTTTTGCTGGCCCGCCCCATCTGGGGTTCAGATTGCTCCTCGCCCAGCTCCTGTCTGGGTCGTCTGCCTTCTCCTCCGTCCGCTTGGCCCTCTTCTGATGTTGCCGTTCGCCTGCTTTTCCTTAGTGTCAAGCTTGGCTATTTATTCGTTGACATCCTCATGTGACTACCTTGTCACGTGATCGGGGCGGCGTATCCGGGTGTTCATTCCTTTTTCTATTTTTTTATGTCTGGCCGTCTCCTGCCTTCGGCTCCCCACTCGCACCTTCGTGTGGCTCCAATGCTCACCGAACCCACGCGGCGCAACAGCGTGCACCAAAACGCGAGTGCCCCGCACACCTCCAAGGTCCCCGGCTCTCTGACACATAAGTTCTTATTATACGTACCTTCTTTTTAGGGGAAATGTTCATATTGTTGGGCTCTACTCCAGGATTTTACAGCCCATTAGCTTTGTCATCCAAAATTTCAGATTATGAAACGTGATGTCCCAGGCTCATGTTTGTAACTTGTTCTCATCCAGTCTTGTGAGGTTTCCGCAAAACTCTACCCGCAAACCACATGGTAGATTCTACCACAGTGTATGTGTTTGCCTACATACCCCACTTTTCAACACAAGTTGTTGGCTATTGTGCCTCCATATGTTTGGAGGGTTCCCAATCTGTTGAGTCCCACTCAAGAGTTCCATGACTAGACTCTGTACTCCCATTCTAGAGTCAGGTTGATCTAACAGGTTAAACCAACCCAATGTAATTGCGTTTTTTTATAATTACATTCTAAATTATTACTATAACTCAGAGTTGGAAATAATCTTAGTTCCTGCCGGGCCTTAGTCCTGTATTCAACTCTGAGTCTCATTCGGGTGATTGGGTTCCAATGTGCCCAAATGTTATCTTTAGCCAGTCTTGTACGCCAGTCTCGTGGATTATGGGTATCTCACATGACACGTGTAAGATGGTCTCATTAACTGTTCCTATATATACCATGAACAAGCTTTGGTGGTCGCCCCGTGTTGGTATCTTGTGACTGATTGGATAAGGTAGGCTTCATCATTCTGATTTTTCATTGAGACCCAGTTCTATACTTTTAGTTAGGAAAATGAATTCCCTTTCTTTCTGCGATAACTTTCTTCTGTCAAGACCACAGGCATGCCAAAATTTGCCAAAATTTCTAAATTATTCAGGGCTAGGCGAAGGGAGAGAACCCAGTCCAGGACATGACCATCTTTGTGCGTGGGGGTCTTTATAAGCTGTTCAAGGGTGAGGGCCTTCAATAACTGGATAAGATTAGCAGCCTCTTGATCATCAGGGTGATAGGCCCAATAATTGAAATTGCCCAAAATAACAACGTAAGATGTAGTCTTGATGAAATCACTAAGTTACATGAGAAGCTGTTCTTCAAAAAGCGGCGTGGCTGTGGGAGGTCAGTAAACAGTGAGAATGCAAATGGTGGGATCCATAACAATTTGTATTAATGTGTATTGACACCCATCAATAGATAAGGAAGTGCATCTATGAGCGATCAGTGTGTCTCGGATGATGACTGCCGTACCACGACCGGAGTCCTGATCAGTTCTAAAGATCTGATAGCCACTGGGTATTTACGGATCTTCCTCTTCCGCTGGTTACTGCTCTCCGTCTGTCCACAAGTCTCTTGGTACCGCTTTGAACCATGATGCATTTCTTGTGACCTGTCTTCGTCCCCTTGTGGCTGTTATCATGGTCCCTCGCCTTTGTGTTATGGTCCATGGGCTGGAGTCGTATTGGGTGTCCAGCTTGGACTTGGATGGGTTCCTCACCATTATTATCTGGTCACCGACTCAGTGATTTGACCTCTTGGCGTGTCTCATTGTGCTCATGTGTTCGTTCGCCACAGTCCTTCTGTGTTGAGTTCTTGCCCTGTCATACGTGTCCGTACCCCTGCTCGGATGTTGTGGGATGGATGAATTGATCATGGTTCCATACATGATGTCTGCTGGTGGTATCCCTGTGGTGCTGTGGGGTGTCACTATGCAGTTTCTTAGGAACCTGTATAGGTCCACCCTCCAGGGGTTTGAGTTGACACGGGAAAGGCGCAGTCCTTTATTGAGGGTTCGCAAGAACCTTTCCACGTCTCCGTTGGCCTTTGGCCATCTTGGCATTATGTGGTGGTAATGGATGCTGAGGTCGGCTAGATACTTCTTGAATTCATCGCTCTGGAACTGTGGTCCATTGTCACTCTGGATTCGCTGTGGAAGGCCATGAGTGGCGAACATTTTTTCCATGGCCGGTATGACTGCCTCTGCTGCTGTGGAGGATACGATTTCAACCTCTGGGTACCTGGAATGGTCATCGATTGCCACTAACAGGTACGTGCCTTCCTGTATCTTAGTAGAAATCAGCGCTGATTGCGTCCCATCTGGAGGACCCTCGTTCTGCCGACAGTATTTGTTTGGGATTCGGCGGGGCGCTGGTGATTTGACATGGGAGACATGTTGCGATCAGTTGCTCCACCTTCTCGCCGATGCCATGGGAACCATACATAGTGTCTGATTTGGGCCTTGGTCCTTACCACAACCTGGTGACCTTCATGTGCTAACGCTACGACTCTGACTTGCATGCTTGCGGGGATGAATATTCGGGTCCCTCTTAATATGAGCCCTTCCTCCGTGATTGACAGGTCTTGCCTTACTGCGAACATGCCAGCGAGGAATTCTTTGGCTTCGGCAGTGCGATAGTGAATGTTCCGTAGGAAGGATTTCCATTCACCAGAGATGATCGTGTCTTTTACCAGGTCACAGCATGGGTCGGCTTGTGTGGCCTCCGCAATGTCTTCGATGCCGATGGCTCTTGGTTTCATCGTGTGAACCACGTTGCAGATGTGTTCCTCTGTTTCCTCAGCCACGTGTACCTCCCCTGGCGTGGCTGCTCTGGGGAGTCTGGACAGAATATCTGCTGGGTTCCCGCTGCCAGGTTGGTATGCCAACTCAAAGTCATACTCTTGTAGGTGGAGTAGCCATTTCCCTATTCTGGCTGGGGGGTGCAATGACGAGCCTGTGAATATGGGGAGGAGTGGCTTGTGGTCCGTGTATGCCTTGAACTTTCAGCCGTACAGGTACAGGTGAAAATGGCGGCAGCCCCATAGTACTGCGATTGCTTCCTTTTCTATATGGGAGTACCGTTGCTCCGTCGTTGTCAAGGTGCGGGAGGCGTATGCGATCGGCATCGACTCTCCTGTGGCAGCTACTTGGATTAGGATTGCCCCTAGACCCACCGGGCTGGCATCGACATATGGTTCGGTCGACAATGTGGGATCGTAGTATGCCATGGTGGTGTTGGCCGTGAGTGTGGCCTTGATCTGTTCGAACGCTTCCTGGCAGGTGGGGCTCCAGACCCATTTCGTGCTGGCTTTGGTGAGTTCCCTCAGAGGTTCAGACAGCGGGGCCAGGTTAGGGATGAATCTTCCGCAGTAAATTGCCATCCCTAAGAAACTGCGTATCTCTGTTGGTGTGGTTGGGGGTGAGGCAGCCCGGATGTCCGCTACTTTTTGAGGGTCTGCAGAGATGCCTGCGCTGTTGAATGTACATCCGAAGAATGAGATCTCTTCCTTTAGGAACTCACACTTATCCTTGTGGATTGTTAGGCCGGCACCCTCTAGCCTGCTGAATAGCATGTTGAGCCGTCGTACGTACTCTTCCTTGTCCCCTGCATGAATGAGAATGTCATCGCTGACGTTGAGTACCCCTGGGATGCCACGTATCACCTCCTGGATGGTCTGCTGAAACACTTCGGCCGCAGAGGGAATTCCGAAACTGAGTCATTTGTATCTGCGCAACCCTATGTGGGTGGAGAATGTTGTGATGTACCTGTAGTCCCGGTGGAGTTTCAGTTGGTGGTATCCAGCGTTTAGTTCGACTTTTGAGAAGATTTTCGATCCTGTGTGGTCTGCTATAATTTCATCAAGGGTGGGGGTGATGTGACGCTCCCGCTTTATTGCTGTATTGGGGAGGCGCATGTCAATGCATATTCTCACCTTGCCCGGTTGTTTGGGTTTCTTGGTTACGACCATGGGTGACACCCACGGTATTGGTCCGGTCACCTCTTCAATAATGCCTGCTTTCTCGAGTGCCTTGAGTTCCTTCTCAACTTGATTTCTTATGTGGAACGGAGTTCTTCGATGGCGTACTGTGCTCGGTTGAATGGACTTGTCAATATGAAGTTTGATGGACTTTCCTTTTAGGCATCCAATGCCCTTTAGGAGGTTCGGTATTTCCTGAGAATGTTGTTAATGTCCAGTGTATCTGTTACATCACAGACGAAACTTATGAGTCCCAGGTCCTCTGCCGCGTCTCCGCTCAGCAAACACTCAATTCCTGCATTCACAACGTATATTTTAGACTGCAGTGATTTGTCACTGCATTTCCTGAATGCGGTCATTGGCATGACGTTAACGGATGCCCCAGTGTCTATGGTCATCTGCGTTTCTTGGACTCGAACTGCCACTAGGCATTTCCGTCTTCTCAGTCTTTTTGTGGGCGTTGCGCCTCCGTAATCCAGTGCTGAGACCAGGTATACCTTTTTCCCTTTTCTCCATTGCTTGTTTGCTGCTTCTTTTTGAGGTTGTGCATCATTGTCCCCTTCTTCGTCAGTTGACGAGTTGACAGTCTCGACTCGGCGGGCACTGGCCTGTTTCTTCTTCCCCGTGTTTTTGTCTTGAGGCATTTGGGGGTATTGGGGTGACCCAGACGATCTGCATTCCTTTGCATAGTGATCTTTTCTGCCACATGCACCACACGTGGTGCCTTGGGCCGGGCAATTCCGTCTCCCATAGCGAGGTCCTCCGCACCACCCATACTCAGTGGGTCCCGGGGTTCTTGGTTGCCCCCCCGGGGGGGTGTTGTTGCCACTGGCCTCGTCCTTCATGTATTGGCGGTTTGTGATTTGGGCCACTGTCGCCATCGTTAGTGCCGGCTGGAGTTTCTGCAGGGTTGTGCCCATGTGCGCTGCTCTGGTATGTGACAGCTCCCTCTGGCCCCGAGTTCCAAGATTCTGGTCAAAGATATGCCTTTTTCACTTAACGCCATTCTCCTTAGCTTCTCCGAGTGTATCCCATGGATGATCTGGCATCGGATTTCTTTTTCAACCTCGGCAAATTCACAGGAGATTGCAAGTTTACGTAGTCTGGTGTGATAGGCGTCAAGTGTCTCGTCCTCGGACTGGATGGTGGTACAGAAAATGAATGTTTCATATTCTGGATTCAGCTGGGGCAAAAAGTGGGCTGTGAGAGCGTCTTTGGTTTGTTGGTAGACGTCGGAGCCATCTGCTATTGCCAGCGAGTTGAATATGCATAGAACCTCATTCCCGACATTGAGGAGAAGGTGTGACCTCATTTTGCAAGACATAGTAATGTCTTTACAATCCATGGCCATCTCGAATTTCTGGATCCACAGCTGCCACCGGGGACCGACCGAGGAGGGGTCGGTGTATGGGTCGAATGGGCAGAGCGGCAATGACGTCCCTCCTTGGGAGCGCATGTGTGGCGTGGATGGCGAAAAGTTGGCTGCCATTCTTGATGGTGTGCTGGGCCTGGGAGTGGAGAGGCCCATGGCTATTTTCCTGTAATCCTGGTGGCTCTTTCTGCCCATGTGCCCAGAAAACCCCTCACCTTTGTGGCCAGTGGATGTCCGAGCTTTCTTTCCTTTCCCGTGAGGTGCCTAACTCCTGTGGGAGGTCCTGTGGCGGGTGCTAGGCCGTTGGATCATCCGGACGTTGGCCAGATTGTGGTGGCCCCCTTGGTACCATGCGCTGGTAAGAAGTTCATGTGGATAGTGCTGGGATCTTCTCTCAGGCTTTTATCATCCAATTGAGGAAAAAAAATTTGATTTTTTTTTTGAGTGGGGGGCTGACTTCCAAAAATTGTGCACGTACGGAGGGCTTGATTGATTAGGCATCGCGTGCAGCGTACGATCCTGTTACCTCGTCACCAGTGTTGTGTCCTAGGCCTCAGCGATGCGTCGGCGGGCCGTAGTATGCATGGGGCCCTGCGCGCCAGGGCCTCGCTGCGCAGCTCCGGCGGGAGCAATGATAGACTGTGGTGCTGCCCCGTGAGGGGATACGCACGCGGCGGCGTGACGTTGCACGTCGCCGCGTGCGCCTTAAATAAACGGGGCGTTCCCGGCCGCGTCAGAGCGACCGGGGAGCCCGAAGCGTACAGACGTGTTGGTGTCCAGTCTGTGCGTGCATGGGCTCGCGGGCACGCAGCGGGGGCTCACGGAGACCCCCAACAGTGGCGACGAGTGTCGGATGCCCGGGCCCGGCGCTGAGCGCGATCCCGGACAGAATTTTTCATTTCAAGTGAAGCATCCGTGGATGTTTCGCACCGCGCCGAGGCCGCGGACCACACGCGGCTGGCGGCCATTTTACCCACGAGGTGGAGGATCTTCCAACAGCTCCGGTTCGGAGCAGGAAGGCCATCCAAGCCTAATTTTTGGAGTAACTGACTGCGGGCAGTACAACCCGCAGGCCCATGCCAGAATTTTGTCATTTTGGTGAATTTTCAGGCGGTGACGTCGTGTTGTAGCTGGAAGATGGACTGAGGTGGCTGGGCCTTCTCAGCCCATTCCTTTTGAAGCTCAATTTTTGGACACTCTCATCCACGGATCCTTGTCAGGAACCTCTTCAACCCCTTCATCATCATCACGTGGGGGATGACGCTCCAGCTTCTGCGGCCCACGTGGACATAAGGCGTCTTGAGGTACTCTCCGTCAACCCTTTCATCATCACGCGGGTGGTGGCAGTGTGGGGAGTGGTGCAAGTTGCGGCCCTCAGAATTGGAACAAGGGTGCCTGTGCGCTTGCGTCTATGAGTGATCCTGGTGCTCTGGAGGGTGCGACTGCCACGGCTTCGGAGGATTCGCTGGATGAAGATCTAACAGACCTGTTCCAGCAGAACCCCCCACGCCCGACGACGTCTGGACTGCCTGCACAACCGGTGGGTGCCGCCCCCCCTCCGATCCAACCACCACCCCTGGCCATGGCCCAAGCCAGAGCGCAAGCGGCCCTACAGCCAATTCCGGAGTTTGATGCTACGGGCCCCCCATCCAGCCTGGGGCCCCGATGGAGGAGATGGATTGGAAGGCTAGACATGTACTTTCGGGCCGCCCAGGTCACGGACGATGACAGCATGGTGGCCACGATGCTCTACTCCGCAGGAGTGACTGTGCAAGAGATCTTTGAATCGTTGACTCCAGCGGGTAACTCATATGATCAGGCCAAAGCAGCCCTCCTGGCACATTTCATCCCCCTCGCCAATGTCGACTTTGAAAGATTCGTCATGCTGTCGGCCAAACAGAAGGAAGAGGAGACGCTTGACACCTTCTATGGCCGCCTGCGCCGCCTGTCACAAGGGTGTGCATGGGGGGATGCGGAGGACATGATAAGGACCATGCTGATCCAGGCATGCTCGTCAGGCAAGCTGAGGCGACAAGTCCTAAGAGAACCCGGACTCACGCTGGCCAGGATCCTGGAGCTCGGGAGGTGTCATGAGGTGGCGGAGGCTCGAGCCAACAAAATGGAGGCCGGTTCCCGCACTGTGAAACCGGAGGAGGTGTGCGCCGTCTGGCGGGGCGGCAGAGGGGTGCGAAAACCCGGTATACCTCCCAGAGACAGAGCGGGGAAGCCGGTAGAGTCGTGCCAGAAATGCGGTTATGATCTCCCCCACTCATCGGAGTGCATGGCCAAAGGAAAGGTTTGTGGACGCTGTGGGGTGCCTGATCACTTCTCGAGGGTGTGCAGGGCGACTCTGCCTGTACTTATCCCGAGAGGACAGCCCCGTCTATGGGCCCCGCGGCAGTACCGCCCGCCGAAGGTAGCTCAGGTGGAACAGGTGGAACCAGAGGAGGCCCTGGCGGAAGAAGTGGAGGAGGAGGAGGACGAGGAGAACATCTTCTTCGTCTCCAGCATGGAGGTCCTCAAGGGAAGGAGCAGAAGACAGCCGAGGTGTGTCGTGGAGGTAAACTGCTCGCCAGTCCCAGTGCTAGTCGACACGGGAGCCTCTGTCAATGTCATGGCGAGAGGACATTATGCTGCGCTCAACCCAGCCCCGAGGCTGGCGACGCCAAAGGCCCGTATCTTCGCATTTGGTGGGCGGGAGCCCTTGCCACTCGATGGGGTATTCGTTGCCAAGGTGGAACACGACGGGTCGAAAATCAGAGCCCGCTTCTATGTGACTCCAGTGAGCAGCAACACCCTGCTCAGCTGTGCGGCAGCGGAGGCCCTTGGAATAGTCAGCTTCGCCTATTCAGTATACTTGGAGGACATCAACGACCTGCTAGACAAGTATGCTGACATCTTCAAAGGGATCGGGAGGATGAACGGCGACCCCGTGAGGCTCCACATCGACGAGTCGGTACAGCCCATAGCCCTGAAGCACAGGCGAATCCCATTTCATCTAAGGGACCAGGTGGACAGGGAACTCGATAACCTGGTGAACCTGGACGTAATTGAAAAGGTGGAGGGCCCCACACCCTGGGTATCCCCCATTGTCGTGGCGAGGAAACCGAAACAACCGGACTCCGTCCGAATCTGTGTGGACATGCGGTTGCCCAACAAGGCCATCAGGAGAGAACGACACCTGACCCCGACGATTGATGACATCATTGCGGAAGTGCAAGGGGCCCGTTTCTTCTCGAAGTTGGACTTACGGGCTGGGTATCACCAAGTTGTTCTCCACCCAGAGTCCCGTTATATAACGACTTTCACCACCCACAGGGGACTCTACAGGTACAAGCGTCTGAGCTTTGGAGTGTCGTCTGCAGCTGAGGTATTTCAGAACTTGATCCGAGGCGCTCTCGCAGACCTGGAGGGCGTCCTGAACATTAGCGACGACATTCTGGTCTTTGCGAGGACTGAACCAGACCACCTGAAACGCCTAGCTAGGACTCTCGAGAGGCTACAATCGCTGGGGCTCACCCTCCACAAGGACAAGTGTGAGTTCCTCCGCCCGACCATTGAGTTTTTTGGTTTCATCTTCAAGGAGGGCGGGGTGTCTCCTGACCCCAAGAAGGTCCAAGACATCAAGGCGGCACGACCCCCGGAGTCCGCATCAGAGGTGCGGAGCTTCCTCGGAATGGTGACGTACTGCGGGCGTTTCATCAAGAATCTCGCCTCGAGGTCGGAACCTCTGAGGGCCCTGACGAAAAAGGACACCGTCTGGCAGTGGGGCCCGTTAGAACAGGCGGCATTCGAGGACATTAAAGGTGCCCTAACAGCAGAGGACACCGTGGCTTTCTTTGACCCCGCCTTGGAGTCGGAGATTGTTGTGGACGCCAGCCCATTTGGCCTCGGGGCAGTCCTCACCCAGGTGAGCAGAGATGGGGGAATGAGGCCCGTGGCCTATGCGAGCAAGGCCCTCTCCGAGACCGAGCAGAGGTACTCACAGATTGAGCGAGAGGCCCTGGCGGTTCTGTGGGGGTGCCGGCATTTTCGGCTATATGTGCTGGGAAGACCCGTGACAGTGGTAACGGACCACAAACCACTGATTCCAATCATGGCTGGATCCTCCTCCAAACCACCAGCCAGGATCGAGCGATGGATGCTGGCCCTCCTGGAATATGGCGTCAACCTCATCTATAGGCCAGGGGCCAACAATGCGGCGGACTACCTGTCCAGGCATCCGGTGGGCAGGGATGGGCCCGCACAAGAGTTGTGTGCCGAGGAGGCCGATGATCACGTGAGCATGGTGGTCGAGAGTGCCACCCCCAATGCAATGCCGCTGCCCGAACTGGAGAGCGCAGCAGCCAATGACGAATGCTTCCGCATCCTGAGAAGCTCGATGCAATCGGGGTCCTGGAAGACCGTGCTGGAGTCGGTGGCCGGGCGCACTCAAGAGGCCAAGGTGACCCTCGAGCAACTCTGGAAGGTGAGGGATGAACTGTCCTTCACGGAGTCGGGTCTGCTGCTGCGGGGTGATCGCCTGGTGGTGCCGGGCTCCAAGGTCCACGAAGTCATCAACCTGGCACACCAGGGACACCAAGGGGCCGCCAAAACGAAGGCGAGGTTGAGGCTGAAGGTGTGGTTCCCCGAGCTGGAGAGGAAGGTGGACGACTTCGTAGCGGCCTGCGTATGGTGCCAGGCGGCTTCCCCTGTACAACGGGAGCCCGAGATCGAGGTAATGCCACGGGGGACCCGCCCGTGGGAAGTCGTGCATGCGGACTTCGGATCCACAGCCGTGGGTACTCACTTCCTAGCCATCGTCGATGAGTACTCGCGATACCCGGAGGTGGAATTCGTTGAGTCGGTGGCGTTTGAGCACGTGGTGGGCGCTGTGGAGAAAATCTTTGCCACCCATGGGTTCCCCGTGACCCTGTGCTCGGACAATGGATCCCCATTCCAGAGCGCGAGGTTCTCGGAATTTCTCGAAAGCTGTGGAGTGGCCCACCGAAAGGTGTCCCCATTGTGGCCCCGCGCGAACGGGGACGCAGAAAGGCTGATGAGGACATTAAACAAGACTTTCCGGATAGCTCAGGGACAAGGCCAGCCTCTCCAGCGGGCGCTATACCAGTTCCTGAGAGTATACCGCACTACCCCACATGCTTCAACTGGGGTGGCCCCGGCTGAGGCTCTATTTCGCAGGTGCCCCCGAGGTCTCCTCCCGGAGGTGCAGGAGAAGGTACCCGGTGTAATAGACGACCAAAGGGTGGAAGCGGAGCGACTGGCAAGGACCCATCAGGAAAACCTACGGAGGGGTCTTCGTCCGCAGCGGCTGGAACCGGGCGACGAAGTGTTGATTAGGAATCGGCATCCCCATGGGAAACTCTCGCTTCCATATGAACCCGAGCCGCTGGACGTAGTGGCAGTGAAGGGGTCGATGGTGACGGCATCGGATGGGAAGTCGGCCGTCACCCGAAATGTGAGTTTCTTCAAGAAACTGGGGGACTCTCGGACTGAACTCCCGCCTGACCCGGACGAGACGGTCCTCCCGGACGATGACACCCCCCGGGGGGAATGCGTGGGGTCACCAGCACGAGACACTGGAGCAGCCGGGAGTCCGGCGACGGAGGTAGGTGGGAGGTACCCCCAGAGGGCTGGGCGAGGGAGACCTGCCTACCTCGGAGACTACGTGCTGGGGCCGATTGACTGTGTTCCGGAGTGAAGGGGATCCGGGAGGCTGTTAATAAAAGGGGGCCTGGGGTTTTTGTGAGTTCACAACTGACAGTGTGTGCAGTGACATGTTTGATGTGTTTGTTGTTGTTGTTCCTCCCGGGAAAAAGGAGGAGTGTGGTGCTGCCCCGTGAGGGGATACGCACGCGGCGGCGTGACGTTGCACGTCGCCGCGTGCGCCTTAAATAAACGGGGCGTTCCCGGCCGCGTCAGAGCGACCGGGGAGCCCGAAGCGTACAGACGTGTTGGTGTCCAGTCTGTGCGTGCATGGGCTCGCGGGCACGCAGCGGGGGCTCACGGAGACCCCCAACAGACGCGTACACTCTAGTTCGTAGTGCGCCCGGAACTGCCTATGCATAGCGGGGGCGGGGCATTTATTTGGGTGGTGCCTTACGTCACCGCCTAGCGGGACGAAAGGCGTACAGAACAAGGCTCTCCCATGCCTGGGGGCACCCAGGCCACCATGACAGACGGAGACAGCGTTGCCCATAGGGTGGTAAACTGTCCCGCTTTTCGCAGGATTGTCC
Source organism: Ambystoma mexicanum (assembly GCF_040938575.1). Taxonomy (NCBI): domain Eukaryota; kingdom Metazoa; phylum Chordata; class Amphibia; order Caudata; family Ambystomatidae; genus Ambystoma; species Ambystoma mexicanum. The sequence continues at coordinate 1,686,268,674 of NC_090937.1, read as the reverse complement.
CGCAATTAGGGACTCTGTCCCGCCGTTTGCAGAGTGACAGTGCGGGACGCAGGTTGTCCCGACTTTCGTCAGGACAACCTGCATCCATCACAGCCACTCTGCGAATTGAAGTGGGCATTTAAACAGCACGGCGCTGCCGCCTGCTGCTTTCTTTCCCCGGCGGCTCTGCAGCCCCGGCTCCTTTAGAGCCTGAAGGTCTAGCTGTAAGGCTGGACACCTGGCTTCATTCAAATGCGAATGGTTTGTTCCTGGGTCGTGATGGTCATGTTTGCAGTTAAAAAACGTGACCATCACCTCCCAAGGACAAACCATTTGCATTTCAATTAAGCCTGGCGTCAGAGCGTTACACGGGGCGAATTAAAAAGGGGGCGGGCCAAACGTGAATGACGTTGTGACATCATTGCTGCCTTGTGGGCAAGTGTCCCGCAAAATACTATCAAAGAGTTGGCCACCCTAGTTGCCCAGCAGGGGCTCCACTCACTTGGTGCTGGCATGAACGACATGGCACTGCTGAGTACAGGCAGGAAACTCATCAAAAATATGACCAAATATGAGAATAATTCTCTTAACGTTGCAATACGTGTTTCTATTTTAGTCATTCAAATGAGAAATGATTGTATTAGTGACTCCTCGCTGAGCATCTGTGTTTTATTGATCTCTGGGTCTACCTTGGGAATAGATTCTCCATGCGCTGGGGCATCTCCTCAGTGCGCATGCTCCTTCCAGGTTCTCCTTTCTGCGCATGCTCTAAAAAAGTGTCTTAACAATAAGCATGTCTGCTTAGTGGCTCTGCTCCCCGGCTCCAATGATAAGGACTGATGGCTCAGGCTTCTTGAGTCAATCTGGGAGGTTCTGAGGGATGGAGGCGGGCCTCTTGGGTCACTCTGGGAGGTTCTGGGTGATGGAGGCGGGCCCCTTAAGTCACTCTCCGAGGTTCAGAGTGATGGAGGCGGGCCTCTTGAGTCACTCTGGGAGGTTCTGAGTGATGGAGGCGGGCCTCTTGAGTCACTCTGAGAAGTTCTGATTGATGGAGGTGAGCCTCTTGGGTCACTCTGGGAGGTTCTAAGAGATGGAGGCGGGGCTCTTGGGTCACTGAGAAGTTCTGAGTGATGGAGGTGGGCCTCTTGAGTCACTCTGAGAAGTTCTGAGTGATGGAGGTGGGCCTCTTGGGTCACTCTGGGAGGTTCTGAGTGATGGAGGCGGGCCTCTTGGGTCACTCTGGGAGGTGCTGAGTGATGGAGGCGGGCCCCTTGGGTCACTCTGGGAGGTTCTGAGTGATGGAGGCGGGCCCCTTGGGTCACTCTGGGAGGTTCTGAGTGATGGAGGCGGGCCTCTTGGGTCACTCTGGGAGGTTCTGGGTGATGGAGGCGGGCCCCTTAAGTCACTCTCCGAGGTTCAGAGTGATGGAGGCGGGCCTCTTGAGTCACTCTCGGAGGTTCTGAGTGATGGAGGCGGGCCTCTTGAGTCACTCTGAGAAGTTCTGATTGATGGAGGTGAGCCTCTTGGGTCACTCTGGGAGGTTCTAAGAGATGGAGGCGGGGCTCTTGGGTCACTGAGAAGTTCTGAGTGATGGAGGTGGGCCTCTTGAGTCACTCTGAGAAGTTCTGAGTGATGGAGGTGGGCCTCTTGGGTCACTCTGGGAGGTTCTGAGTGATGGAGGCGGGCCTCTTGGGTCACTCTGGGAGGTGCTGAGTGATGGAGGCGGGCCCCTTGGGTCACTCTGGGAGGTTCTGAGTGATGGAGGCGGGCCCCTTGGGTCACTCTGGGAGGTTCTGAGTGATGGAGGCGGGCCCCTTGGGTCACTCTGGGAGGTTCTGAGTGATGGAGGCGGGCCCATTGAGTAACTCTGGGAGGTTCTGAGTGGGAGGTTCTGAGTGATGGAGGTAGGCCTCTCGGGTCACTCTGGGAGGTTCTGAGTGATGGAGGCGGGCCTCTTGAGTCACTCTGGGAGGTTCTGAGTGATGTAGGTGGGCCTCTTGAGTCACTCTGGGAGGTTCTGAGTGATGGAGGCGAGCCTCTTGAGTCACTCTGGGAGGTTCTGAGTGATGGAGGCGGGCCCCTTGGGTCACTCTGGGAGGTTCTGAGTGATGGAGGCGGGCCCCTTGGGTCACTCTGGGAGGTTCTGAGTGATGGAGGCGGGCCCCTTGAGTAACTCTGGGAGGTTCTGAGTGGGAGGTTCTGAGTGATGGAGGCGGGCCCCTTAAGTCACTCTCCGAGGTTCCGAGTGATTGAGGCGGGCCTCTTGAGTCACTCTGGGAGGTACTGAGTGATGGAGACGGGCCTCTCGGGTCACTCTGGGAGGTTCTGAGTGATGGAGGCGGGCCTCTTGAGTCACTCTGGGAGGTTCTGAGGGATGGAGGCGGGCCTCTTGGGTCACTCTGGGAGGTTCTGAGTGATGGAGGCGGGCCCCTTGGGTCACTCTGGGAGGTTCTGGGTGATGGAGAAGGGCCCCTTAAGTCACTCTCCGAGGTTCAGAGTGATGGAGGCGGGCCTCTTGAGTCACTCTGGGAGGTTCTAAGAAATGGAGGCGGGGCTCTTGAGTCACTGTGAGAAGTTCTGAGTGATGGAGGTGGGCCTCTTGGGTCACTCTGGGAGGTTCTAAGAAATGGAGGCGGGGCTCTTGAGTCACTGTGAGAAGTTCTGAGTGATGGAGGTGGGCCTCTTGGGTCACTCTGGGAGGTTCTGAGTGATGGAGGTGGGCTTCTTGAGTCAATCTGGGAGGTTCTGAGGGATGGAGGCGGGCCTCTTGGGTCACTCTGGGAGGTTCTGAGTGATGGAGGCGGGCCTCTTGAGTCACTCTGGGAGGTTCTGAGTGATGGAGGCGGGCCTCTTGGGTCACTCTGGGAGGTTCTGAGGGATGGAGGCGGGCCCCTTGAGTCAATCTGGGAGGTTCTGAGGGATGGAGGCGGGCCTCTTGAGTCAATCTGAGAGGTTCTGAGGGATGGAGGCGGGCCTCTTGGGTCACTCTGGGAGGTTCTGGGTGATGGAGGCGGGCCCCTTGAGTCACTCTCTGAGGTTCCGAGTGATTGAGGCGGGCCTCTTGAGTCACTCTGGGAGGTTCTGAGTGATGGAGGCGGGCCTCTTGGGTCACTCTGGGAGGTTCTGAGGGATGGAGGCGGGCCTCTTGGGTCACTCTGGGAGGTTCTGAGTGATGGAGGTGGGCCTCTTGGGTCACTCTGGGAGGTTCTAAGAAATGGAGGCGGGGCTCTTGGGTCACTCTGAGAAGCTCTGAGTGATGGAGGTGGGCCTCTTGGGTCACTCTGGGAGGTTCTAAGAAATGGAGGCGGGGCTCTTGGGTCACTCTGAGAAGTTCTGAGTGATGGAGGCGGGGCCCCTTGAGTCACTCTCCGAGGTTCCGAGAGATTGAGGCGGGCCTCTTGAGTCACTCTGGGAAGTTCTGAGTGATGGAGGCGGGCCTCTTGAGTCACTCTGGGAGGTTCTGAGTGATGGAGGCGAGCCCCTTGGGTCACTCTGGGAGGTTCTGAGTGATGGAGGCGGGCCCCTTGAGTCACTCTGGGAGGTTCTGAGTGATGGAGGCGGGGCTCTTGGGTCACTCTGGGAGGTTCTGAGTGATGGAGGCGGGCCCCTTGGGTGGTTCTGAGTGATGGAGGCGGGCCCCTTGGGTCACTCTGGGAGGTTCTCAGTGATGGAGGCGGGCAAGTTGGGTGGTTCTGAGTGATGGAGGCGGGCCCCTTGGGTCACTCTGGGAGGTTCTGAGTGATGGAGGCGGGCCTCTTGAGTCGTTCTGAGTGATGGAGGCGAGCCTCTTGACGAGCATCTTGAGTCACTCTGGGAGGTTCTGAGTGATGGAGGAGGGCCTCTCGAGTCACTCTGGGAGGTTCTGAGGGATGGAGGCGGGCCTCTTGGGTCACTCTGGGAGGTTCTGAGTGATGGAGGCGGGCCTCTTGAGTCACTCTGGGAGGTTCCGAGTGATGGAGGCGGGGCTCTTGGGTCACTCTGGGAGGTTCTGAGGGATGGAGGCGGGCCCCTTGAGTCAATCTGGGAGGTTCTGAGGGATGGAGGCGGGCCTCTTGAGTCAATCTGAGAGGTTCTGAGGGATGGAGGCGGGCCTCTTGGGTCACTCTGGGAGGTTCTGGGTGATGGAGGCGGGCCCCTTGAGTCACTCTCTGAGGTTCCGAGTGATTGAGGCGGGCCTCTTGAGTCACTCTGGGAGGTTCTGAGTGATGGAGGCGGGCCTCTTGGGTCACTCTGGGAGGTTCTGAGGGATGGAGGCGGGCCCCTTGAGTCACTCTGGGAGTCACTCTGTTAGGTTCTGAGTGATTGAGGCGGGCCTCTTGGGTCACTCTGGGAGTCACTCTGGGAGGTTCTGAGGTATGGAGGCGGGCCTCTTGGGTCACTCTGGGAGGTTCTGGGTGATGGAGAAGGGCCCCTTGAGTCACTCTCCGAGGTTCCGAGTGATTGAGGCGGGCCTCTTGAGTCACTCTGGGAGGTTCTGAGTGATGGAGGCGGGCCTCTTGAGTCACTCTGAGAAGTTCTGAGTGATGGAGGTGGGCCTCTTGGGTCACTCTGGGAGGTTCTAAGAAATGGAGGCGGGGCTCTTGGGTCACTGAGAAGTTCTGAGTGATGGAGGTGGGGCTCTTTGGTCACTCTGAGAAGTTCTGAGTGATGGAGGTGGGCCTCTTGGGTCACTCTGGGAGGTTCTGAGGGATGGAGGCGGGCCTCTTGGGTCACTCTGGGAGGTTCTGAGGGATGGAGGCGGGCCCCTTGAGTCACTCTGGGAGTCACTCTGTTAGGTTCTGAGTGATTGAGGCGGGCCTCTTGGGTCACTCTGGGAGGTTCTGGGTGATGGAGGCGGGCCCCTTGAGTCACTCTCTGAGGTTCCGAGTGATTGAGGCGGGCCTCTTGAGTCACTCTGGGAGGTTCTGAGTGATGGAGGCGGGCCTCTTGAGTCACTCTGAGAAGTTCTGAGTGATGGAGGTGGGCCTCTTGGGTCACTCTGGGAGGTTCTAAGAAATGGAGGCGGGGCTCTTGGGTCACTCTGAGAAGTTCTGAGTGATGGAGGTGGGGCTCTTTGTCACTCTGAGAAGTTCTGAGTGATGGAGGTGGGCCTCTTGGGTCACTCTGGGAGGTTCTGAGGGATGGAGGCGGGCCTCTTGGGTCACTCTGGGAGGTTCTGGGTGATGGAGGCGGGCCCCTTGAGTCACTCTCCGAGGTTCCGAGTGATTGAGGCGGGCCTCTTGAGTCACTCTGGGAGGTTCTGGGTGATGGAGGCGGGCCCCTTGAGTCACTCTCCGAGGTTCCGAGTGATGGAGGCGAGCCCCTTGGGTCACTCTGGGAGGTTCTGAGTGATGGAGGTGGGCCTCTTGGGTCACTCTGGGAGGTTCTGAGTGATGGAGGCGGGCCTCTTGAGTCACTCTGAGAAGTTCTGAGTGATGGAGGTGGGCCTCTTGGGTCACTCTGGGAGGTTCTAAGAAATGGAGGCGGGGCTCTTGGGTCACTCTGAGAAGCTCTGAGTGATGGAGGTGGGCCTCTTGGGTCACTCTGGGAGGTTCTAAGAAATGGAGGCGGGGCTCTTGGGTCACTCTGAGAACTTCTGAGTGATGGAGGCGGGGCCCCTTGAGTCACTCTCCGAGGTTCCGAGAGATTGAGGCGGGCCTCTTGAGTCACTCTGGGAAGTTCTGAGTGATGGAGGCGGGCCTCTTGAGTCACTCTGGGAGGTTCTGAGTGATGGAGGCGAGCCCCTTGGGTCACTCTGGGAGGTTCTGAGTGATGGAGGCGGGCCCCTTGAGTCACTCTGGGAGGTTCTGAGTGATGGAGGCGGGGCTCTTGGGTCACTCTGGGAGGTTCTGAGTGATGGAGGCGGGCCCCTTGGGTGGTTCTGAGTGATGGAGGCGGGCCCCTTGGGTCACTCTGGGAGGTTCTCAGTGATGGAGGCGGGCAAGTTGGGTGGTTCTGAGTGATGGAGGCGGGCCCCTTGGGTCACTCTGGGAGGTTCTGAGTGATGGAGGCGGGCCTCTTGAGTCGTTCTGAGTGATGGAGGCGAGCCTCTTGACGAGCATCTTGAGTCACTCTGGGAGGTTCTGAGTGATGGAGGAGGGCCTCTCGAGTCACTCTGGGAGGTTCTGAGTGATGGAGGCGGGCCCCTTGGGTCACTCTGGGAGGTTCTGAGGGATGGAGGCGGGTCTCTCGAGTCACTCTGGGAGGTTCTGAGTGATGGAGGCGGGCCTCTTGAGTCACTCTGGGAGGTTCTGAGTGATGGAGGAGAGCCCCTTGGGTCACTCTGGGAGGTTCTGAGTGATGGAGGCGGGCCCCTTGAGTTACTCTGGGAGGTTCTGAGTGATGGAGGCGGGCCCCTTGGGTGGTTCTGAGTGATGGAGGCGGGCACCTTGGGTCACTCTGGGACGTTCTGAGTGATGGAGGCGAGCCTCTTGACGAGCATCTTGAGTCACTCTGGGAGGTTCTGAGTGATGGAGGCTGGCCTCTCGAGTCACTCTGGGAGGTTCTGAGTGATGGAGGCGGGCCTCTCGAGTCACTCTGGGAGGTTCTGAGTGATGGAGGCGGGCCTCTCGAGTCACTCTGGGAGGTTCTGAGTGATGGAGGTGAGCCTCTTGAGTCACTCTGGGAGGGGCCTCTTGAGTCACTATGGGAGGTTCTGAGTGATGGAGGCGGGCCACTCGGGTCAGTCTGGGAGGTTCTGAGTGATGGAGGCGGGCCCCTTGGGTCACTCTGGGAGGTTCTGAGTGATGGAGGCGGGCCCCTTGGGTCACTCTGGGAGGTTCTGAGTGATGGAGACGGGCCTCTCGAGTCACTCTGGGAGGTTCTGAGTGATGGAGGCGAGCCCCTTGGGTCACTCTGGGAGGTTCTGAGTGATGGAGGCGGGCCCCTTGGGTGGTTCTGATTGATGGAGGCGGGCCCCTTGGGTCACTCTGGGAGGTTCTGAGTGATGGAGGCGGGCCCCTTGGGTGGTTCTGAGTGATGGAGACGGGCCCCTTGGGTCACTCTTGGAGGTTCTGAGTGATGGAGGCGGGCCCCTTGGGTCACTCTGGGAGGTTCTGAGTGATGGAGGCGGGCCTCTTGAGTCACTCTGGGAGGTTCTGAGTGATGGAGGCGGGCCCCTTGAGTCACTCTGGGAGGTTCTGAGTGATGGAGGCGAGCCCCTTGAGTCACTCTGGGTGGTTCTGAGTGATGGAGGCGGGCCTCTTGAGTCGTTCTGAGTGATGGAGGCGAGCCTCTTGACGAGCATCTTGAGTCACTCTGGGAGGTTCTGAGTGATGGAGGCGGGCCTCTTGAGTCACTCTGGGAGGTTCTGAGTGATGGAGGCGAGCCCCTTGGGTCACTCTGGGAGGTTCTGAGTGATGGAGGCGAGCCCCTTGAGTCACTCTGGGAGGTTCTGAGTGATGGAGGCGAGCCCCTTGAGTCACTCTGGGAGTCACTCTGGGAGGTTCTGAGTGATGGAGGTGAGCCTCTTGAGTCACTCTGGGAGGGGCCTCTTGAGTCACTATGGGAGGTTCTGAGTGATGGAGGCGGGCCACTCGGGTCAGTCTGGGAGGTTCTGAGTGATGGAGGCGGGCCCCTTGGGTCACTCTGGGAGGTTCTGAGTGATGGAGGCGGGCCCCTTGGGTCACTCTGGGAGGTTCTGAGTGATGGAGACGGGCCTCTCGAGTCACTCTGGGAGGTTCTGAGTGATGGAGGCGAGCCCCTTGGGTCACTCTGGGAGGTTCTGAGTGATGGAGGCGGGCCCCTTGGGTGGTTCTGATTGATGGAGGCGGGCCCCTTGGGTCACTCTGGGAGGTTCTGAGTGATGGAGGCGGGCCCCTTGGGTGGTTCTGAGTGATGGAGACGGGCCCCTTGGGTCACTCTTGGAGGTTCTGAGTGATGGAGGTGAGCCTCTTGAGTCACTCTGGGAGGGGCCTCTTGAGTCACTATGGGAGGTTCTGAGTGATGGAGGCGGGCCACTCGGGTCAGTCTGGGAGGTTCTGAGTGATGGAGGCGGGCCCCTTGGGTCACTCTGGGAGGTTCTGAGTGATGGAGGCTGGCCCCTTGGGTCACTCTGGGAGGTTCTGAGTGATGGAGACGGGCCTCTCGAGTCACTCTGGGAGGTTCTGAGTGATGGAGGCGAGCCCCTTGGGTCACTCTGGGAGGTTCTGAGTGATGGAGGCGGGCCCCTTGGGTGGTTCTGATTGATGGAGGCGGGGCCCTTGGGTCACTCTGGGAGGTTCTGAGTGATGGAGGCGGGCCCCTTGGGTGGTTCTGAGTGATGGAGACGGGCCCCTTGGGTCACTCTTGGAGGTTCTGAGTGATGGAGGCGGGCCCCTTGGGTCACTCTGGGAGGTTCTGAGTGATGGAGGCGGGCCTCTTGAGTCACTCTGGGAGGTTCTGAGTGATGGAGGCGGGCCCCTTGGGTCACTCTGGGAGGTTCTGAGTGATGGAGGCGGGCCCCTTGAGTCACTCTGGGAGGTTCTGAGTGATGGAGGCGGGGCCCTTGAGTCACTCTGGGAGTCACTCTGGGAGGTTCTGAGTGATGGAGGCGGGGCCCTTGAGTCACTCTGGGAGTCACTCTGGGAGGTTCTGAGTGATGGAGGCGGGGCCCTTGAGTCACTCTGGGAGTCACTCTGGGAGGTTCTGAGTGATGGAGGCGGGCCTCTTGGGTCACTCTGGGAGGTTCTGAGTGATGGAGGCGAGCCTCTTGACGAGCCTCTTGAGTCACTCTGGGAGGGGCCTCTTGAGTCTCTTTGGCTGTAAATGCTAATTGCGGAGGCTCGTTCCAGTCTCCGCGCGTCCCTCTAACTCTGTAACCTTTCTACGCATGCGCGCATTCAAGCATCCACGTAGTACGCATGCGCTGCGGATCAGTGTCTCAGCTCTGCGCATGTCTGTTTAGTGGCCCAACACCTCGGCTCCATTAATACCCTCAACACAATCGTCCTCTTTGCGAGGTCCTGAGCGATGGACTTGTTGCCTTTTGTGTTCAGAGTTTACCCAGGGAGTAGACCCTCATTGTCCAATCTCGCATTGTTCCCAGGTCCCTCTTTCCGGTAGCCATCCGGCCTCGCCTATCTACGCATGCTCCGGTGACCAGTGTCTCGTCACTGCGCATGTGCGGCAGGGCTCTATCGGAGAAGGCCAGAGCTCGGCCACGCCCAGTCTCTCTGCGAGACTCTGATTGATGGTGGGTGTTTTCCTGGGTCTCCCCTCGGCCTCTCACTCATTTACACCTCGAAATGCAAGACGCCCCCCAGACGATGCAGTGCTCATGCCATAATGTACTGCAGGTGAGTGACAGGTGCTGGGCCACTCGCTTAAGCTTTTAGTGGCTCCTGTGCATGGGGTGGGGGGGTTATGGTGGTGGGGGCTGGAGACGGGGTGGGGGTGACTCCTGTGCATGGGGTGGGGGTGGGTTATGATGGTGGGAGCTGAAGACGGGGTGGGGGTGACTCCTGTGCATGGGGTGGGGGAGGTTATGATGGTGGGGGCTGGAGACGGGGTGGGGGTGACTCCTGTGCATGCGGCGGGGGAGGGGTGGGTTATGATGGTGGGGGCTGGAGACAGGTGGGGTGACTCCTGTGCATGGGCTGGGGGGCAGTTTATGATGGTGGGGGCTGGAGACGGGATGGGGTGACTCCTGTGCATGGGGTGGGGGGGTTATGGTGGTGGGGGCTGGAGACGGGGTGGGGGTGACTCCTGTGCATGGGGTGTGGGTGGGTTATGGTGGTGGGGGCTGGAGACGGGGTGGGGGTGACTCCTGTGCATGGGGTGTGTTTGGGTTATGGTGGTGGGGCTGGAGACGGGGTGGGGGTGACTCCTGTGCATGGGGTGGGGGCGGGTTATGGTGGTGGGGCTGCAGACGGGGTGGGGGTGACTCCTGTACATGGGGTGGGGGCGGGTTATGATGGTGGGGGCTGGAGACGGGGTGGGGGTGACTCCTGTGCATGCGGTGGGGGGGTTATGGTGGTGGGGGCTGGAGACGGGGTGGGGTGACTCCTGTGCATGGGGTGGGGGGGTTATGGTGGTGGGGGCTGGAGACGGGGTGGGGATGACTCCTGTGCATGGGGGCGGGTTATGGTGGTGGGGGCTGGAGATGGGGTGGGGTGACTCCTGTGCATGGGGTGGTGGGGTTATGGTGGTGGGGGCTGGAGACTGGGTGGGGGTGACTCCTGTGCATGGGGTGGGGGGGGTTATGATGGTGGGGCTGGAGACGAGGGGCTGACTCCTGTGCATGGTGTGGGGGGGTTATGATGGTGGGGCCTGGAGATGGGGTGGGGTGACTCCTGTGCATGGGGTGGGGGGGGTTATGGTGGTGGGGGCTGGGGACGGGGTGGGGTGACTCCTGTGCATGGGGTGGGGGGGGGGTTATGATGGTGGGGCTGGAGACGAGGTGAGGTGACTCCTGATCATGGGGTGGGGGGTTCTGGTGGTGGGGGCTGGAGACGGGGTGGGGGTGACTCCTGTGCATGGGGTGGGGGTGGGTTATGATGGTGGGAGCTGAAGACGGGGTGGGGGTGACTCCTGTGCATGGGGTGGGGGAGGTTATGATGGTGGGGGCTGGAGACGGGGTGGGGGTGACTCCTGTGCATGCGGCGGGGGAGGGGTGGGTTATGATGGTGGGGGCTGGAGACAGGTGGGGTGACTCCTGTGCATGGGCTGGGGGGCAGTTTATGATGGTGGGGGCTGGAGACGGGATGGGGTGACTCCTGTGCATGGGGTGGGGGGGTTATGGTGGTGGGGGCTGGAGACGGGGTGGGGGTGACTCCTGTGCATGGGGTGTGGGTGGGTTATGGTGGTGGGGGCTGGAGACGGGGTGGGGGTGACTCCTGTGCATGGGGTGTGTTTGGGTTATGGTGGTGGGGCTGGAGACGGGGTGGGGGTGACTCCTGTGCATGGGGTGGGGGCGGGTTATGGTGGTGGGGCTGCAGACGGGGTGGGGGTGACTCCTGTACATGGGGTGGGGGCGGGTTATGATGGTGGGGGCTGGAGACGGGGTGGGGGTGACTCCTGTGCATGCGGTGGGGGGGTTATGGTGGTGGGGGCTGGAGACGGGGTGGGGTGACTCCTGTGCATGGGGTGGGGGGGTTATGGTGGTGGGGGCTGGAGACGGGGTGGGGATGACTCCTGTGCATGGGGGCGGGTTATGGTGGTGGGGGCTGGAGATGGGGTGGGGTGACTCCTGTGCATGGGGTGGTGGGGTTATGGTGGTGGGGGCTGGAGACTGGGTGGGGGTGACTCCTGTGCATGGGGTGGGGGGGGTTATGATGGTGGGGCTGGAGACGAGGGGCTGACTCCTGTGCATGGTGTGGGGGGGTTATGATGGTGGGGCCTGGAGATGGGGTGGGGTGACTCCTGTGCATGGGGTGGGGGGGGTTATGGTGGTGGGGGCTGGGGACGGGGTGGGGTGACTCCTGTGCATGGGGTGGGGGGGGGGTTATGATGGTGGGGCTGGAGACGAGGTGAGGTGACTCCTGATCATGGGGTGGGGGGTTATGGTGGTGGGGGCTGGAGACGGGTGGGGGTGACTCCTGTGCATGGGGTGGGGGGGTTATGGTGGTGGGGGCTGGAGACGGGGTGGCGGTGACTCCTGTGCATGGGGTGGGGGGTTATGGTGGTGGGGGCTGGAGACGGGGTGGGGTGACTCCTGTGCATGGGGTGGGGGGGGGGGTTATGATGGTGGGGTTGGAGACGAGGTGAGGTGACTCCTGTGCATGGGGTGGGGGGTGGGTTATGGTGGAGGGGACTGGAGATGGGGTGGGGGGGCTATGATGGTGGGGCTGGAGACGAGGTGGGGTGACTCCTGATCATGGGGTGGGGGGGTTATGGTGGTGGGGGCTGGAGACGGGGTGGTGTGACTCCTGATCATGGGGTGGGGGGGTTATGATGGTGGGGCTGGAGACGAGGTTGGGTGACTCCTGATCATGGGGTGGGGGGGTTATGATGGTGGGGGCTGGAGACTGGGTGGGGGTGACTCCTGTGCATGGTGTGGGGGGTGGGTTATGGTCTTGGGGGCTGGAGTCTGGGTGGGGATGACTCCTGTGCATGGTGTGGGGGTGGGTTATGGTATTGTGGGCTGGAGACTGGGTGGGGATGACTCCTGTGCATGGTGTGGGGGGTGGGTTATGGTGGTGGGGGCTGGAGACTGGGTGGGGATGACTCCTGTGCATGGGGTGGGGGTGGGTTATGGTGGTGGGGGCTGGAGATGGGGTGGGGTGACTCCTGATCATGGGGTGGGGTGGTTATGGTGGTGGGGGCTGGAGACGGGGTGGGGGTGACTCCTGTGCATGGGGTGGGGGGGTTATGATGGTGGGGCTGGAGACTGGGTGGGGATGACTCCTGTGCATGGGGTGGGGGTGGATTATGGTGGTGGGGGCTGGAGATGGGGTGGGGTGACTCCTGATCATGGGGTGGGGGGGTTATGGTGGTGGGGGCTGGAGACGGGGTGGGGTGACTCCTGTGCATGGGGTGGGGGGGTTATGGTGGTGGGGGCTGGAGACGGGGTGGGGATGACTCCTGTGCATGGGGGCGGGTTATGGTGGTGGGGGCTGGAGATGGGGTGGGGTGACTCCTGTGCATGGGGTGGTGGGGTTATGGTGGTGGGGGCTGGAGACTGGGTGGGAGTGACTCCTGTGCATGGGGTGGGGGTGCGGGTTATGGTGGTGGGGGCTGGAGACTGGGTGGGGATGACTCCTGTGCATGGTGTGGGGGGTGGGTTATGGTGGTGGGGGCTGGAGACTGGGTGGGGATGACTCCTGTGCATGGTGTGGGGGGGTTATGATGGTGGGGGCTGGAGATGGGGTGGGGTGACTCCTGTGCATGGGGTGGGGGGGTTATGGTGGTGGGGGCTGGAGAAGGGGTGGGGTGACTCCTGTGCATGGGGTGGGGGGGGTTATGATGGTGGGGCTGGAGACGAGGGGCTGACTCCTGTGCATGGTGTGGGGGGGTTATGATGGTGGGGCCTGGAGATGGGGTGGGGTGACTCCTGTGCATGGGGTGGGGGGGTTATGGTGGTGGGGGCTGGAGACGGGGTGGGGTGACTCCTGTGCATGGGGTGGGGGGGGGGTTATGATGGTGGGGTTGGAGACGAGGTGAGGTGACTCCTGATCATGGGGTGGGGGGGTTATGGTGGTGGGTACTGGAGACGGGTGGGGGTGACTCCTGTGCATGGGGTGGGGGGGTTATGGTGGTGGGGGCTGGAGACGGGGTGGGGTGACTCCTGTGCATGGGGTGGGGGGTGGGTTATGGTGGTGGGGGCTGGAGATGGGGTGGGGTGACTCCTGTGCATGGGGTGGGGGGCTTATGGTGGTGGGGGCTGGAGACTGGGTGGGGGTGACCCCTGTGCATGGGGTGGGGGGGTTATGATGGTGGGGCTGGAGACTGGGTGGGGATGACTCCTGTGCATGGGGTGGGGGTGGATTATGGTGGTGGGGGCTGGAGATGGGGTGGGGTGACTCCTGATCATGGGGTGGGGGGGTTATGGTGGTGGGGGCTGGAGACGGGGTGGGGGGGTTATGGTGGTGGGGGCTGGAGACGGGGTGGGGTGACTCCTGTGCATGGGGTGGGGGGGTTATGGTGGTGGGGGCTGGAGACGGGGTGGGGATGACTCCTGTGCATGGGGGCGGGTTATGGTGGTGGGGGCTGGAGATGGGGTGGGGTGACTCCTGTGCATGGGGTGGTGGGGTTATGGTGGTGGGGGCTGGAGACTGGGTGGGGGTGACTCCTGTGCATGGGGTGGGGGTGCGGGTTATGGTGGTGGGGGCTGGAGACTGGGTGGGGATGACTCCTGTGCATGGTGTGGGGGGGTTATGATGGTGGGGGCTGGAGATGGGGTGGGGTGACTCCTGTGCATGGGGTGGGGGGGGTTATGGTGGTGGGGGCTGGAGAAGGGGTGGGGTGACTCCTGTGCATGGGGTGGGGGGGGGTTATGATGGTGGGGCTGGAGACGAGGGGCTGACTCCTGTGCATGGTGTGGGGGGGTTATGATGGTGGGGCCTGGAGATGGGGTGGGGTGACTCCTGTGCATGGGGTGGGGGGGTTATGGTGGTGGGGGCTGGAGACGGGGTGGGGTGACTCCTGTGCATGGGGTGGGGGGGTTATGATGGTGGGGTTGGAGACGAGGTGAGGTGACTCCTGATCATGGGGTGGGGGGGTTATGGTGGTGGGTACTGGAGACGGGTGGGGGTGACTCCTGTGCATGGGGTGGGGGGGTTATGGTGGTGGGGGCTGGAGACAGGGTGGGGTGACTCCTGTGCATGGGGTGGGGGGTGGGTTATGGTGGTGGGGGCTGGAGATGGGGTGGGGTGACTCCTGATCATGGGGTGGGGGGGTTATGGTGGTGGGGGCTGGAGACGGGGTGGGGGTGACTCCTGTGCATGGGGTGGGGGGGTTATGATGGTGGGGCTGGAGACTGGGTGGGGATGACTCCTGTGCATGGGGTGGGGGTGGATTATGGTGGTGGGGGCTGGAGATGGGGTGGGGTGACTCCTGATCATGGGGTGGGGGGGTTATGGTGGTGGGGGCTGGAGACGGGGTGGGGTGACTCCTGTGCATGGGGTGGGGGGGTTATGGTGGTGGGGGCTGGAGACGGGGTGGGGATGACTCCTGTGCATGGGGGCGGGTTATGGTGGTGGGGGCTGGAGATGGGGTGGGGTGACTCCTGTGCATGGGGTGGTGGGGTTATGGTGGTGGGGGCTGGAGACTGGGTGGGGGTGACTCCTGTGCATGGGGTGGGGGTGCGGGTTATGGTGGTGGGGGCTGGAGACTGGGTGGGGATGACTCCTGTGCATGGTGTGGGGGGTGGGTTATGGTGGTGGGGGCTGGAGACTGGGTGGGGATGACTCCTGTGCATGGTGTGGGGGGGGTTATGATGGTGGGGGCTGGAGATGGGGTGGGGTGACTCCTGTGCATGGGGTGGGGGGGTTATGGTGGTGGGGGCTGGAGAAGGGGTGGGGTGACTCCTGTGCATGGGGTGGGGGGGGTTATGATGGTGGGGCTGGAGACGAGGGGCTGACTCCTGTGCATGGTGTGGGGGGGTTATGATGGTGGGGCCTGGAGATGGGGTGGGGTGTCTCCTGTGCATGGGGTGGGGGGGTTATGGTGGTGGGGGCTGGAGACGGGGTGGGGTGACTCCTGTGCATGGGGTGGGGGGGGTTATGATGGTGGGGTTGGAGACGAGGTGAGGTGACTCCTGATCATGGGGTGGGGGGGTTATGGTGGTGGGTACTGGAGACGGGTGGGGGTGACTCCTGTGCATGGGGTGGGGGGGTTATGGTGGTGGGGGCTGGAGACGGGGTGGGGTGACTCCTGTGCATGGGGTGGGGGGTGGGTTATGGTGGTGGGGGCTGGAGATGGGGTGGGGTGACTCCTGTGCATGGGGTGGGGGGCTTATGGTGGTGGGGGCTGGAGACTGGGTGGGGGTGACCCCTGTGCATGGGGTGGGGGGGTTATGATGGTGGGGCTGGAGACTGGGTGGGGATGACTCCTGTGCATGGGGTGGGGGTGGATTATGGTGGTGGGGGCTGGAGATGGGGTGGGGTGACTCCTGATCATGGGGTGGGGGGGTTATGGTGGTGGGGGCTGGAGACGGGGTGGGGGGGTTATGGTGGTGGGGGCTGGAGACGGGTTGGGGTGACTCCTGTGCATGGGGTGGGGGGGTTATGGTGGTGGGGGCTGGAGACGGGGTGGGGATGACTCCTGTGCATGGGGGCGGGTTATGGTGGTGGGGGCTGGAGATGGGGTGGGGTGACTCCTGTGCATGGGGTGGTGGGGTTATGGTGGTGGGGGCTGGAGACTGGGTGGGGGTGACTCCTGTGCATGGGGTGGGGGGGGTTATGATGGTGGGGCTGGAGACGAGGGGCTGACTCCTGTGCATGGTGTGGGGGGGTTATGATGGTGGGGCCTGGAGATGGGGTGGGGTGACTCCTGTGCATGGGGTGGGGGGGGTTATGGTGGTGGGGGCTGGAGACGGGGTGGGGTGACTCCTGTGCATGGGGTGGGGGGGGTTATGATGGTGGGGTTGGAGACGAGGTGAGGTGACTCCTGATCATGGGGTGGGGGGGTTATGGTGGTGGGTACTGGAGACGGGTGGGGGTGACTCCTGTGCATGGGGTGGGGGGGTTATGGTGGTGGGGGCTGGAGACAGGGTGGGGTGACTCCTGTGCATGGGGTGGGGGGTGGGTTATGGTGGTGGGGGCTGGAGATGGGGTGGGGTGACTCCTGTGCATGGGGTGGGGGGCTTATGGTGGTGGGGGCTGGAGACTGGGTGGGGGTGACCCCTGTGCATGGGGTGGGGGGGTTATGATGGTGGGGCTGGAGACGAGGTGGGGTGACTCCTGATCATGGGGTGGGGGGGTTATGGTGGTGGGTGCTGGAGACGGGTGGGGGTGACTCCTGTGCATGGGGTGGGGGGGTTATGGTGGTGGGGGCTGGAGATGGGGTGGGGTGACTCCTGTGCATGGGGTGGGGGGTGGGTTATGGTGGAGGGGGCTGGAGATGGGGTGGGGTGACTCCTGTGCATGGGGTGGGGGGTGGGTTATGGTGGTGGGGGCTGGAGATGGGGTGGGGTGACTCCTGTGCATGGGGTGGGGGGGTTATGGTGGTGGGGGCTGGAGATGGGGTGGGGTGACTCCTGTGCATGGGGTGGGGGGGTTATGGTGGTGGGGGCTGGAGATGGGGTGGGGTGACTCCTGTGCATGGGGTGGGGGGGTTATGGTGGAGGGGACTGGAGACTGGGTGGGGGTGACTCCTGTGCATGGTGTGGGGGGGCTATGATGGTGGGGCTGGAGACGAGGTGGGGTGACTCCTGATCATGGGGTGGGGGGGTTATGGTGGTGGGGGCTGGAGACGGGGTGGTGTGACTCCTGATCATGGGGTGGGGGGGGTTATGATGGTGGGGCTGGAGACGAGGTTGGGTGACTCCTGATCATGGGGTGGGGGGGTTATGATGGTGGGGGCTGGAGACTGGGTGGGGGTGACTCCTGTGCATGGTGTGGGGGGTGGGTTATGGTGGTGGGGGCTGGAGACTGGGTGGGGATGACTCCTGTGCATGGTGTGGGGGTGGGTTATGGTATTGTGGGCTGGAGACTGGGTGGGGATGACTCCTGTGCATGGTGTGGGGGGTGGGTTATGGTGGTGGGGGCTGGAGACTGGGTGGGGATGACTCCTGTGCATGGGGTGGGGGTGGGTTATGGTGGTGGGGGCTGGAGATGGGGTGGGGTGACTCCTGATCATGGGGTGGGGGGGTTATGGTGGTGGGGGCTGGAGACGGGGTGGGGGTGACTCCTGTGCATGGGGTGGGGGGGTTATGATGGTGGGGCTGGAGACTGGGTGGGGATGACTCCTGTGCATGGGGTGGGGGTGGATTATGGTGGTGGGGGCTGGAGATGGGGTGGGGTGACTCCTGATCATGGGGTGGGGGTGGATTATGGTGGTGGGGGCTGGAGACGGGGTGGGGGGGTTATGGTGGTGGGGGCTGGAGACGGGGTGGGGTGACTCCTGTGCATGGGGTGGGGGGGTTATGGTGGTGGGGGCTGGAGACGGGGTGGGGATGACTCCTGTGCATGGGGGCGGGTTATGGTGGTGGGGGCTGGAGATGGGGTGGGGTGACTCCTGTGCATGGGGTGGTGGGGTTATGGTGGTGGGGGCTGGAGACTGGGTGGGGGTGACTCCTGTGCATGGGGTGGGGGCGCGGGTTATGGTGGTGGGGGCTGGAGACTGGGTGGGGATGACTCCTGTGCATGGTGTGGGGGGTGGGTTATGGTGGTGGGGGCTGGAGACTGGGTGGGGATGACTCCTGTGCATGGTGTGGGGGGGTTATGATGGTGGGGGCTGGAGATGGGGTGGGGTGACTCCTGTGCATGGGGTGGGGGGTTATGGTGGTGGGGGCTGGAGAAGGGGTGGGGTGACTCCTGTGCATGGGGTGGGGGGGGTTATGATGGTGGGGCTGGAGACGAGGGGCTGACTCCTGTGCATGGTGTGGGGGGGTTATGATGGTGGGGCCTGGAGATGGGGTGGGGTGACTCCTGTGCATGGGGTGGGGGGGTTATGGTGGTGGGGGCTGGAGACGGGGTGGGGTGACTCCTGTGCATGGGGTGGGGGGGGGGTTATGATGGTGGGGCTGGAGACGAGGTGAGGTGACTCCTGATCATGGGGTGGGGGGGTTATGGTGGTGGGTACTGGAGACGGGTGGGGGTGACTCCTGTGCATGGGGTGGGGGGGTTATGGTGGTGGGGGCTGGAGACGGGGTGGGGTGACTCCTGTGCATGGGGTGGGGGGGTTATGGTGGTGGGGGCTGGAGATGGGGTGGGGTGACTCCTGTGCATGGGGTGGGGGGCTTATGGTGGTGGGGGCTGGAGACTGGGTGGGGGTGACCCCTGTGCATGGGGTGGGGGGGTTATGATGGTGGGGCTGGAGACGAGGTGGGGTGACTCCTGATCATGGAGTGGGGGGGGTTATGGTGGTGGGTGCTGGAGACGGGTGGGGGTGACTCCTGTGCATGGGGTGGGGGGGTTATGGTGGTGGGGGCTGGAGACGGGGTGGGGTGACTCCTGTGCATTTGGTGGGGGGTGGGTTATGGTGGTGGGGGCTGGAGATGGGGTGGGGTGACTCCTGTGCATGGGGTGGGGGGTGGGTTATGGTGGTGGGGGCTGGAGATGGGGTGGGGTGACTCCTGTGCATGGGGTGGGGGGGTTATGGTGGTGGGGGCTGGAGATGGGGTGGGGTGACTCCTGTGCATGGGGTGGGGGGGTTATGGTGGTGGGGGCTGGAGATGGGGTGGGGTGACTCCTGTGCATGGGGTGGGGGGGTTATGGTGGAGGGGACTGGAGACTGGGTGGGGGTGACTCCTGTGCATGGTGTGGGGGGGCTATGATGGTGGGGCTGGAGACGAGGTGGGGTGACTCCTGATCATGGGGTGGGGGGGGTTATGGTGGTGGGGGCTGGAGACGGGGTGGTGTGACTCCTGATCATGATGGGGTGGGGGGGTTATGATGGTGGGGCTGGAGACGAGGTTGGGTGACTCCTGATCATGGGGTGGGGGGGTTATGATGGTGGGGGCTGGAGACTGGGTGGGGGTGACTCCTGTGCATGGTGTGGGGGGTGGGTTATGGTGGTGGGGGCTGGAGACTGGGTGGGGATGACTCCTGTGCATGGTGTGGGGGTGGGTTATGGTATTGTGGGCTGGAGACTGGGTGGGGATGACTCCTGTGCATGGTGTGGGGGGTGGGTTATGGTGGTGGGGGCTGGAGCCTGGGTGGGGATGACTCCTGTGCATGGGGTGGGGGTGGGTTATGGTGGTGGGGGCTGGAGATGGGGTGGGGTGACTCCTGATCATGGGGTGGGGGGGTTATGGTGGTGGGGGCTGGAGACGGGGTGGGGGTGAGTCCTGTGCATGGGGTGGGGGGGTTATGATGGTGGGGCTGGAGACTGGGTGGGGATGACTCCTGTGCCTGGGGTGGGGGTGGATTATGGTGGTGGGGGCTGGAGATGGGGTGGGGTGACTCCTGATCATGGGGTGGGGGGGTTATGGTGGTGGGGGCTGGAGACGGGGTGGGGGGGTTATGGTGGTGGGGGCTGGAGACGGGGTGGGGTGACTCCTGTGCAGGGGGTTGGGGGGTTATGGTGGTGGGGGCTGGAGATGGGGTGGGGTGACTCCTGTGCATGGGGTGGTGGGGTTATGGTGGTGGGGGCTGGAGACTGGGTGGGGGTGACTCCTGTGCATGGGGTGGGGGTGCGGGTTATGGTGGTGGGGGCTGGAGACTGGGTGGGGATGACTCCTGTGCATGGTGTGGGGGGTGGGTTATGGTGGTGGGGGCTGGAGACTGGGTGGGGATGACTCCTGTGCATGGTTTGGGGGGTGGGTTATGGTGGTGGGGGCTGGAGATGGGGTGGGGTGACTCCTGTGCATGGGGTGGGGGGGTTATGATGGTGGGGGCTGGAGACGGGGTGGGGGTGACTCCTGTGCATGGGGTGGGGGGCGGGTTATGGTGGTGGGGGCTGGAGACGGGGTGGGGTGACTCCTGTGTATGGGGTGGGGGGTTATGGTGGTGGGGCTGGAGACTGGGTGGGGTGACTCCTGTGTATGTGGTGGGGGGTGGGTTATGGTGGTGGGGGCTGGAGACAGGCTGGGGATGACTCCTGTGCATGGGGTGGGGGGTGGGTTATGGTGGTGGGGGCTGGAGACGGGGTGGGGATGACTCCTGTGCATGGGGTGGGTGGGTTATGGTGGTGGGGGCTGGAGATGGGGTGGGGGTGACTCCTGTGCATGGGGGCAGGTTATGGTGGTGGGGGCTGGAGATGGGGTGGGGTGATTCCTGTGCATGGGGTGGTGGGGTTATGGTGGTGGGGGCTGGAGATGGGGTGGGGTGACTCCTGTGCATGGGGTGGGGGCTGGAGACGGGGTGGGGTGACTCCTGTGCATGGGTTGGTGGGGTTATGATGGTGGGGGCTGGAGACTGGGTGGGGATGACTCCTGTGCATGGGGTGGGCGGGTATGATGGTGGGGGCTGGAGGCTGGGTGGGGTGACTCCTGTGCATGGGGTGGTGGGTTATGATGGTGGGGGCTGGAGACGGGGTGGGGGCTGGAGACGGGGTGGGGTGACTCCTGCACATGGGGTGGGGGGGTTATGGTGGTGAGGGCTGGAGATGGGGTGGGGTGACTCCTGTGCATTGGGTGGGGGGCGGGTTATGGTGGTGGGGGCTGGAGACGGGGTGGGGTGACTCCTGATCATGGGGTGGGGGGGGTTATGATGGTGGGGGCTGGAGACGGGGTGGTGTGACTCCTGATCATGGGGTGGGGGGGCTATGATGGTGGGGCTGGAGACGAGGTGGGGTGACTCCTGATCATGGGGTGGGGGGGGTTATGGTGGTGGGGGCTGGAGACGGGGTGGTGTGACTCCTGATCATGGGGTGGGGGGGGTTATGATGGTGGGGCTGGAGACGAGGTTGGGTGACTCCTGATCATGGGGTGGGGGGGTTATGATGGTGGGGGCTGGAGACTGGGTGGGGGTGACTCCTGTGCATGTTGTGGGGGGTGGGTTATGGTGGTGGGGGCTGGAGACTGGGTGGGGATGACTCCTGTGCATGGTGTGGGGGTGGGTTATGGTATTGTGGGCTGGAGACTGGGTGGGGATGACTCCTGTGCATGGTGTGGGGGGTGGGTTATGGTGGTGGGGGCTGGAGACTGGGTGGGGATGACTCCTGTGCATGGGGTGGGGGTGGGTTATGGTGGTGGGGGCTGGAGATGGGGTGGGGTGACTCCTGTGCATGGGGTGGGGGGGTTATGGTGGTGGGGGCTGGAGAAGGGGTGGGGTGACTCCTGTGCATGGGGTGGGGGGGGGTTATGATGGTGGGGCTGGAGACGAGGGGCTGACTCCTGTGCATGGTGTGGGGGGGTTATGATGGTGGGGCCTGGAGATGGGGTGGGGTGACTCCTGTGCATGGGGTGGGGGGGTTATGGTGGTGGGGGCTGGAGACGGGGTGGGGTGACTCCTGTGCATGGGGTGGGGGGGGTTATGATGGTGGGGCTGGAGACGAGGTGAGGTGACTCCTGATCATGGGGTGGGGGGGTTATGGTGGTGGGTACTGGAGACGGGTGGGGGTGACTCCTGTGCATGGGGTGGGGGGGTTATGGTGGTGGGGGCTGGAGACAGGGTGGGGTGACTCCTGTGCATGGGGTGGGGGGGTTATGGTGGTGGGGGCTGGAGATGGGGTGGGGTGACTCCTGTGCATGGGGTGGGGGGCTTATGGTGGTGGGGGCTGGAGACTGGGTGGGGGTGACCCCTGTGCATGGGGTGGGGGGGTTATGATGGTGGGGCTGGAGACGAGGTGGGGTGACTCCTGATCATGGAGTGGGGGGGGTTATGGTGGTGGGTGCTGGAGACGGGTGGGGGTGACTCCTGTGCATGGGGTGGGGGGGTTATGGTGGTGGGGGCTGGAGACGGGGTGGGGTGACTCCTGTGCATTTGGTGGGGGGTGGGTTATGGTGGTGGGGGCTGGAGATGGGGTGGGGTGACTCCTGTGCATGGGGTGGGGGGTGGGTTATGGTGGTGGGGGCTGGAGATGGGGTGGGGTGACTCCTGTGCATGGGGTGGGGGGGTTATGGTGGTGGGGGCTGGAGATGGGGTGGGGTGACTCCTGTGCATGGGGTGGGGGGGTTATGGTGGTGGGGGCTGGAGATGGGGTGGGGTGACTCCTGTGCATGGGGTGGGGGGGTTATGGTGGAGGGGACTGGAGACTGGGTGGGGGTGACTCCTGTGCATGGTGTGGGGGGGCTATGATGGTGGGGCTGGAGACGAGGTGGGGTGACTCCTGATCATGGGGTGGGGGGGTTATGGTGGTGGGGGCTGGAGACGGGGTGGTGTGACTCCTGATCATGATGGGGTGGGGGGGGTTATGATGGTGGGGCTGGAGACGAGGTTGGGTGACTCCTGATCATGGGGTGGGGGGGTTATGATGGTGGTGGCTGGAGACTGGGTGGGGGTGACTCCTGTGCATGGTGTGGGGGGTGGGTTATGGTGGTGGGGGCTGGAGACTGGGTGGGGATGACTCCTGTGCATGGTGTGGGGGTGGGTTATGGTATTGTGGGCTGGAGACTGGGTGGGGATGACTCCTGTGCATGGTGTGGGGGGTGGGTTATGGTGGTGGGGGCTGGAGACTGGGTGGGGATGACTCCTGTGCATGGGGTGGGGGTGGGTTATGGTGGTGGGGGCTGGAGATGGGGTGGGGTGACTCCTGATCATGGGGTGGGGGGGTTATGGTGGTGGGGGCTGGAGACGGGGTGGGGGTGTGTGCATGGGGTGGGGGGGTTATGATGGTGGGGCTGGAGACTGGGTGGGGATGACTCCTGTGCATGGGGTGGGGGCGGGTTATGGTGGTGGGGGCTGGAGACGGGGTGGGGTGACTCCTGTGCATGGGTTGGTGGGGTTATGATGGTGGGGGCTGGAGACTGGGGTGGGGTGATTCCTCTGCATGGGGTGGTGGGATTATGGTGGTGGGGGCTGGAGATGGGGTGGGGTGACTCCTGTGCATGGGGTGGGGGCGGGTTATGGTGGTGGGGACTGGAGACGGGGTGGGGTGACTCCTGTGCATGGGTTGGTGGGGTTATGATGGTGGGGGCTGGAGACTGGGTGGGGATGACTCCTGTGCATGGGGTGGGCGGGTATGATGGTGGGGGCTGGAGACTGGGTGGGGTGACTCCTGTGCATGGGGTGGTGGGTTATGATGGTGGGGACTGGAGACAGGGTGGGGGCTGGAGACGGGGTGGGGTGACTACTGCGCATGGGGTGGGGGGGTTATGGTGGTGGGGGCTGGAGATGGGGTGTGGTGACTCCTGTGCATTGGGTGGGGGGCGGGTTATGGTGGTGGGGACTGGAGACGGGGTGGGGGTGACTCCTGTGCATTGGGTGGGGGGCGGGTTATGGTTGTGGGGACTGGAGACGGGGTGGGGTGACTCCTGTGCATGGGTTGGTGGGGTTATGATGGTGGGGGCTGGAGACTGGGTGGGGATGACTCCTGTGCATGGGGTCGGCGGGTATGATGGTGGGGGCTGGAGACTGGGTGGGGTGACTCCTGTGCATGGGGTGGTGGGTTATGATGGTGGGGGCTGGAGACGGGGTGGGGGCTGGAGACGGGGTGGGGTGACTCCTGCGCATGGGGTGGGGGGGTTATGGTGGTGGGGGCTGGAGATGGGGTGGGGTGACTCCTGTGCATTGGGTGGGGGGCGGGTTATGGTGGTGGGGACTGGAGATGGGGTGGGGTGACTCCTGTGCATTGGGTGGGGGGCGGGTTATGGTGATGGGGGCTGGAGACTGGGTGGGGTGACTCCTGTGCATGGGGTGGGGGGGGGTTATGGTTGTGGGGGCTGGAGACGGGGGGGGGAGCGACTCCTGTGTATGGGGTGGGGGGTTCTGGTGGTGGGGGCTGGAGACTGGGTGGGTGACTCCTGTGTATGGGGTGGGGGGTTATGGTGGTGGGGGCTGGAGATAGGGTGGGGGTGACTCCTGTGCATGGGGCGGGGGTTATGATGGTGGGGGCTGGAGACGGGGTGCGGGTGACTCCTGTGCATGGGGTGGGGGCGGGTTATGGTGGTGGGGGCTGGGGTGGGGTTGACTCCTGTGCATGGGGTTGGGGCGGGTTATGGTGGTGGGGCTGGAGACGGGGTGGGGGTGACTCCTGTGCATGGGGTGGGGGCGGGTTATGGTGGTGGGGCTGGAGACGGGGTGGGGGTGACTCCTGTGCATGGGGGGTGGGTTATGGTGGTGGGGGCTGGAGACTGGGTGGGGTGACTTCTGTGCATGGGGTGGGGGGGTTATGGTTGTGGGGGCTGGAGACGGGGGGGAGTGACTCCTGTGTATGGGGTGGGGGGTTATGGTTGTGGGGGCTGGAGACTGGGTGGGTGACTCCTGTGTATGGGGTGGGGGGTTATGGTGGTGGGGGCTGGAGACGGGGTGGGGGTGACTCCTGTGCATGGTGTGGGGGGTGGGTTATGGTGGTGGGGGCCGGAGACGGGGTGGGGTGACTTCAATGCATCAGGAGGGCGGGTTATGGTGGTGGGGGCTGGAGACGGGGTGAGGGTGACTCCTGTGCATGGGGGGTGGGTTATGGTGGTGAGGGCTGGAGACTGGGTGGGGTGACTCCTGTGCATGGGGTGGCGGGTTATGATGGTGGGGGCTGGAGACGGGGTGAGGGTGACTCCTGTGCATGGGGTGGGCGGGTTATGATGGTGGGGGCTGGAGACGGGGTGGGGGTGACTCCTGTGCATGGGGTGGGGGAGGCGGGTTATGATGGTGGGGACTGGAGACGGGGTGGGGGTGACTCCTGTGCATCGGGTGGGGGGCGGGTTATGGTGGTGGGGGCTGGAGACGGGGTGGGTTGACTCCTGTGCATGGGGTGGGGGGCGGGTTATGGTGGTGGGGCCTGGAGACGGGGTGGGGTGACTCCTGTGCATGGGGTGGGGGGTGGGTTATGGTGGTGGGGGCTGGAGACTGGGTGGGATGACTCCTGTGCATGGGGTGGGGGGGTTATGGTGGTGGGGGCTGGAGACGGGGTGGGGTGACTCCTGTGCATGGGGTGGGGGGGTTATGGTGGTGGGGGCTGGAGACGGGGTGGGGATGACTCCTGTGCATGGGGGCGGGTTATGGTGGTGGGGGCTGGAGATGGGGTGGGGTGACTCCTGTGCATGGGGTGGTGGGGTTATGGTGGTGGGGGCTGGAGACTGGGTGGGGGTGACTCCTGTGCATGGGGTGGGGGGGCGGGTTATGGTGGTGGGGGCTGGAGACTGGGTGGGGATGACTCCTGTGCATGGTGTGGGGGGTGGGTTATGGTGGTGGGGGCTGGAGATTGGGTGGGGATGACTCCTGTGCATGGTGTGGGGGGTGGGTTATGGTGGTGGGGGCTGGAGATGGGGTGGGGTGACTCCTGTGCGTGGGGTGGGGGGGTTATGGTTGTGGGGGCTGGAGACTGGGTGGGGGTGACTCCTGTGCATGGGGTGGGGGGGCGGGTTATGATGGTGGGGGCTGGAGACGGGGTGGGGGTGACTCCTGTGCATGGGGTGGGGGGCGGGTTATGGTGGTGGGGGCTGGAGACGGGGTGGGGTGACTCCTGTGTATGGGGTGGGGGGTTATGGTGGTGGGGCTGGACACTGGGTGGGGTGACTCCTGTGTATGGGGTGGGGGGTGGGTTATGGTGGTGGGGGCTGGAGACAGGGTGGGGATGACTCCTGTGCATGGGGTGGGGGGTGGGTTATGGTGGTGGGGGCTGTAGACGGGGTGGGGATGACTCCTGTGCATGGGGTGGGTGGGTTATGGTGGTGGGGGCTGGAGATGGGGTGGGGGTGACTCCTGTGCATGGGGGCGGGTTATGGTGGTGGGGGCGGGAGATGGGGTGGGGTGATTCCTGTGCATGGGGTGGTGGGGTTATGGTGGTGGGGGCTGGAGATGGGGTGGGGTGACTCCTGTGCATGGGGTGGGGGCTGGTTATGGTGGTGGGGGCTGGAGACGGGGTGGGGTGACTCCTGTGCATGCGGTGGGGGGTGGGTTATGGTGGTGGGAGCTGGAGACAAAGTGGGGATGACTCCTGTGCATGGTGTGGGGGGTTGGTTATGATGGTGGGGGCTGGAGACTGGGTGGGGGTGACTCCTATGCATGGGGTGGGGGAGGCGGGTTATGATAGTGGGGACTGGAGACGGGGTGGGGGTGACTCCTGTGCATGGGGTGGGGGGGTTATGGTGGTGGGGGCTGGAGACGGGGTGGGGTGACTCCTGTGCATGGGGTGGGGGGGTTATGGTGGTGGGGGCTGGAGACGGGGTGGGGATGACTCCTGTGCATGGGGGCAGGTTATGGTGGTGGGGGCTGGAGACGGGGTGGGGTGACTCCTGTGCATGCGGTGGGGGGTGGGTTATGGTGGTGGGAGCTGGAGACAAAGTGGGGATGACTCCTGTGCATGGTGTGGGGGGTTGGTTATGATGGTGGGGGCTGGAGACTGGGTGGGGGTGACTCCTATGCATGGGGTGGGGGAGGCGGGGTATGATAGTGGGGACTGGAGACGGGGTGGGGGTGACTCCTGTGCATGGGGTGGGGGGGTTATGGTGGTGGGGGCTGGAGACGGGGTGGGGTGACTCCTGTGCATGGGGTGGTGGGGTTATGGTGGTGGGGGCTGGAGACTGGGTGGGGGTGACTCCTGTGCATGGGGTGGGGGGGCGGGTTATGGTGGTGGGGGCTGGAGACTGGGTGGGGATGACTCCTGTGCATGGTGTGGGGGGCGGGTTATGGTGGTGGGGGCTGGAGATGGGGTGGGGTGACCCCTGTGCATGGTGTGGGGGGTGGGTTATGGTGGTGGGGGCTGGAGACGGGGTGGGGATGACTCCTGTGCATGGTGTGGGGGGTGGGTTATGGTGGTGGGGGCTGGAGACTGGGTGGGGATGACTCCAGTGCATGGTGTGGGGGGTGGGTTATGGTGGTGGGGGCTGGAGATGGGTTGGGGCGACTCCTGTGCATGGGGTGGGGGGGCGGGTTATGATGGTGGGGGCTGGAGACGGGGTGGGGGTGACTCCTGTTCATGGGGTGGGGGCGGGTTATGGTGGTGGGGCTGCAGACGGGGTGGGGGTGACACCTGTGCATGCGGTGGGGGGTGGGTTATGGTGGTGGGGGCTGGAGACAGAGTGGGGATGACTCCTGTGCATGGTGTGGGGGGTGGGTTATGATGGTGGGGGCTGGAGACTGGGTGGGGGTGACTCCTGTGCATGGGGTGGGGGAGGTGGGTTATGATAGTGGGGACTGGAGACGGGGTGGAGGTGACTCCTGTGCATGGGGTGGGGGGGTTATGGTGGTGGGGGCTGGAGACGGGGTGGGGTGACTCCTGTGCATGGGGTGGGGGGGGTTATGGTGGTGGGGGCTGGAGACGGGGTGGGGATGACTCCTGTGCATGGGGGCGGGTTATGGTGGTGGGGGCTGGAGATGGGGTGGGGTGACTCCTGTGCATGGGGTGGTGGGGTTATGGTGGTGGGGGCTGGAGACTGGGTGGGGGTGACTCCTGCGCATGGGGTGGGGGGGCGGGTTATGGTGGTGGGGGCTGGAGACTGGGTGGGGATGACTCCTGTGCATGGTGTGGGGGGTGGGTTATGGTGGTGGGGGCTGGAGACTGGGTGGGGATGACTCCTGTGCATGGTGTGGGGGTGGGTTATGGTGTTGGGGGCTGGAGATGGGGTGGGGTGACTCCTGTGCATGGGGTGGGGGGGTTATGGTGGTGGGGGCTGGAGACTGGGTGGGGTTGACTCCTGTGCATGGGGTGGGGGGGCGGGTTATGATGGTGGGGGCTGGAGATTGGGTGGGGATGACTCCTGTGCATGGTGTGGGGGGTGGGTTATGGTGGTGGGGGCTGGAGACTGGGTGGGGATGACTCCTGTGCATGGTGTGGGGGGTGGGTTATGGTGGTGGGGGCTGGAGATGGGGTGGGGTGACTCCTGTGCATGGGGTGGGGGGGTTATGGTGGTGGGGGCTGGAGACTGGGTGGGGGTGACTCCTGTGCATGGGGTGGGGGGGGCGGGTTATGATGGTGGGGGCTGGAGACGGGGTGGGGGTGACTCCTGTGCATGGGGTGGGGGGCGGGTTATGGTGGTGGGGGCTGGAGACGGGGTGGGGTGACTCCTGTGTATGGGGTGGGGGGTTATGGTGGTGGGGCTGGAGACTGGGTGGGGTGACTCCTGTGTATGGGGTGGGGGGTGGGTTATGGTGGTGGGGGCTGGAGACTGGGTGGGGATGACTCCTGTGCATGGTGTGGGGGGCGGGTTATGGTGGTGGGGGCTGGAGATGGGGTGGGGTGACCCCTGTGCATGGTGTGGGGGGTGGGTTATGGTGGTGGGGGCTGGAGACGGGGTGGGGATGACTCCTGTGCATGGTGTGGGGGGTGGGTTATGGTGGTGGGGGGCTGGAGACTGGGTGGGGATGACTCCAGTGCATGGTGTGGGGGGTGGGTTATGGTGGTGGGGGCTGGAGATGGGTTGGGGCGACTCCTGTGCATGGGGTGGGGGGGCGGGTTATGATGGTGGGGGCTGGAGACGGGGTGGGGGTGACTCCTGTTCATGGGGTGGGGGCGGGTTATGGTGGTGGGGCTGCAGACGGGGTGGGGGTGACACCTGTGCATGCGGTGGGGGGTGGGTTATGGTGGTGGGGGCTGGAGACAGAGTGGGGATGACTCCTGTGCATGGTGTGGGGGGTGGGTTATGATGGTGGGGGCTGGAGACTGGGTGGGGGTGACTCCTGTGCATGGGGTGGGGGAGGTGGGTTATGATAGTGGGGACTGGAGACGGGGTGGAGGTGACTCCTGTGCATGGGGTGGGGGGGTTATGGTGGTGGGGGCTGGAGACGGGGTGGGGTGACTCATGTGCATGGGGTGGGGGGGGTTATGGTGGTGGGGGCTGGAGACGGGGTGGGGATGACTCCTGTGCATGGGGGCGGGTTATGGTGGTGGGGGCTGGAGATGGGGTGGGGTGACTCCTGTGCATGGGGTGGTGGGGTTATGGTGGTGGGGGCTGGAGACTGGGTGGGGGTGACTCCTGCGCATGGGGTGGGGGGGCGGGTTATGGTGGTGGGGGCTGGAGACTGGGTGGGGATGACTCCTGTGCATGGTGTGGGGGGTGGGTTATGGTGGTGGGGGCTGGAGACTGGGTGGGGATGACTCCTGTGCATGGTGTGGGGGTGGGTTATGGTGTTGGGGGCTGGAGATGGGGTGGGGTGACTCCTGTGCATGGGGTGGGGGGGTTATGGTGGTGGGGGCTGGAGACTGGGTGGGGTTGACTCCTGTGCATGGGGTGGGGGGGCGGGTTATGATGGTGGGGGCTGGAGATTGGGTGGGGATGACTCCTGTGCATGGTGTGGGGGGTGGGTTATGGTGGTGGGGGCTGGAGACTGGGTGGGGATGACTCCTGTGCATGGTGTGGGGGGTGGGTTATGGTGGTGGGGGCTGGAGATGGGGTGGGGTGACTCCTGTGCATGGGGTGGGGGGGTTATGGTGGTGGGGGCTGGAGACTGGGTGGGGGTGACTCCTGTGCATGGGGTGGGGGGGGCGGGTTATGATGGTGGGGGCTGGAGACGGGGTGGGGGTGACTCCTGTGCATGGGGTGGGGGGCGGGTTATGGTGGTGGGGGCTGGAGACGGGGTGGGGTGACTCCTGTGTATGGGGTGGGGGGTTATGGTGGTGGGGCTGGAGACTGGGTGGGGTGACTCCTGTGTATGGGGTGGGGGGTGGGTTATGGTGGTGGGGGCTGGAGACAGGGTGGGGATGACTCCTGTGCATGGGGTGGGGGGTGGGTTATGGTGGTGGGGGCTGGAGACGGGGTGGGGATGACTCCTGTGCATGGGGTGGGTGGGTTATGGTGGTGGGGGCTGGAGATGGGGTGGGGGTGTCTCCTGTGCATGGGGGCGGGTTATGGTGGTGGGGGCTGGAGATGGGGTGGGGTGATTCCTGTGCATGGGGTGGTGGGGTTATGGTGGTGGGGGCTGGAGATGGGGTGGGGTGACTCCTGTGCATGGGGTGGGGGCTGGTTATGGTGGTGGGGGCTGGAGACGGGGTGGGGTGACTCCTGTGCATGCGGTGGGGGGTGGGTTATGGTGGTGGGAGCTGGAGACAAAGTGGGGATGACTCCTGTGCATGGTGTGGGGGGTTGGTTATGATGGTGGGG
This sequence comes from Ambystoma mexicanum, assembly GCF_040938575.1. Classification (NCBI taxonomy): domain Eukaryota; kingdom Metazoa; phylum Chordata; class Amphibia; order Caudata; family Ambystomatidae; genus Ambystoma; species Ambystoma mexicanum. The sequence goes on along the minus strand of NC_090937.1, from coordinate 1,686,238,556 downwards.
GCTGGAGACTGGGTGGGGGTGACTCCTATGCATGGGGTGGGGGAGGCGGGTTATGATAGTGGGGACTGGAGACGGGGTGGGGGTGACTCCTGTGCATGGGGTGGGGGGGTTATGGTGGTGGGGGCTGGAGACGGGGTGGGGATGACTCCTGTGCATGGGGGCGGGTTATGGTGGTGGGGGCTGGAGACGGGGTGGGATGACTCCTGTGCATGCGGTGGGGGGTGGGTTATGGTGGTGGGAGCTGGAGACAAAGTGGGGATGACTCCTGTGCATGGTGTGGGGGGTTGGTTATTATGGTGGGGGCTGGAGACTGGGTGGGGGTGACTCCTATGCATGGGGTGGGGGAGGCGGGTTATGATAGTGGGGACTGGAGACGGGGTGGGGGTGACTCCTGTGCATGGGGTGGGGGGGTTATGGTGGTGGGGGCTGGAGACTGGGTGGGGTGACTCCTGTGCATGGGGTGGTGGGGTTATGGTGGTGGGGGCTGGAGACTGGGTGGGGGTGACTCCTGTGCATGGGGTGGGGGGGCGGGTTATGGTGGTGGGGGCTGGAGACTGGGTGGGGATGACTCCTGTGCATGGTGTGGGGGGCGGGTTATGGTGGTGGGGGCTGGAGATGGGGTGGGGTGACCCCTGTGCATGGTGTGGGGGGTGGGTTATGGTGGTGGGGGCTGGAGACTGGGTGGGGATGACTCCTGTGCATGGTGTGGGGGGTGGGTTATGGTGGTGGGGGCTGGAGACTGGGTGGGGATGACTCCAGTGCATGGTGTGGGGGGTGGGTTATGGTGGTGGGGGCTGGAGATGGGTTGGGGCGACTCCTGTGCATGGGGTGGGGGGGCGGGTTATGATGGTGGGGGCTGGAGACGGGGTGGGGGTGACTCCTGTTCATGGGGTGGGGGCGGGTTATGGTGGTGGGGCTGCAGACGGGGTGGGGGTGACACCTGTGCATGCGGTGGGGGGTGGGTTATGGTGGTGGGGGCTGGAGACAGGGTGGGGATGACTCCTGTGCATGGGGTGGGGGGTGGGTTATGGTGGTGGGGGCTGGAGACGGGGTGGGGATGACTCCTGTGCATGGGGTGGGTGGGTTATGGTGGTGGGGGCTGGAGATGGGGTGGGGGTGACTCCTGTGCATGGGGGCGGGTTATGGTGGTGGGGGCTGGAGATGGGGTGGGGTGATTCCTGTGCATGGGGTGGTGGGGTTATGGTGGTGGGGGCTGGAGATGGGGTGGGGTGACTCCTGTGCATGGGGTGGGGGCTGGAGACGGGGTGGGGTGACTCCTGTGCATGGGTTGGTGGGGTTATGATGGTGGGGGCTGGAGACTGGGTGGGGATGACTCCTGTGCATGGGGGGGGCGGGTTATGATGGTGGGGGCTGGAGATTGGGTGGGGATGACTCCTGTGCATGGTGTGGGGGGTGGGTTATGGTGGTGGGGGCTGGAGACTGGGTGGGGATGACTCCTGTGCATGGTGTGGGGGGTGGGTTATGGTGGTGGGGGCTGGAGATGGGGTGGGGTGACTCCTGTGCATGGGGTGGGGGGGTTATGGTGGTGGGGGCTGGAGACTGGGTGGGGGTGACTCCTGTGCATGGGGTGGGGGGGGCGGGTTATGATGGTGGGGGCTGGAGACGGGGTGGGGGTGACTCCTGTGCATGGGGTGGGGGGCGGGTTATGGTGGTGGGGGCTGGAGACGGGGTGGGGTGACTCCTGTGTATGGGGTGGGGGGTTATGGTGGTGGGGCTGGAGACTGGGTGGGGTGACTCCTGTGTATGGGGTGGGGGGTGGGTTATGGTGGTGGGGGCTGGAGACTGGGTGGGGATGACTCCTGTGCATGGTGTGGGGGGCGGGTTATGGTGGTGGGGGCTGGAGATGGGGTGGGGTGACCCCTGTGCATGGTGTGGGGGGTGGGTTATGGTGGTGGGGGCTGGAGACGGGGTGGGGATGACTCCTGTGCATGGTGTGGGGGGTGGGTTATGGTGGTGGGGGCTGGAGACTGGGTGGGGATGACTCCAGTGCATGGTGTGGGGGGTGGGTTATGGTGGTGGGGGCTGGAGATGGGTTGGGGCGACTCCTGTGCATGGGGTGGGGGGGCGGGTTATGATGGTGGGGGCTGGAGACGGGGTGGGGGTGACTCCTGTTCATGGGGTGGGGGCGGGTTATGGTGGTGGGGCTGCAGACGGGGTGGGGGTGACACCTGTGCATGCGGTGGGGGGTGGGTTATGGTGGTGGGGGCTGGAGACAGAGTGGGGATGACTCCTGTGCATGGTGTGGGGGGTGGGTTATGATGGTGGGGGCTGGAGACTGGGTGGGGGTGACTCCTGTGCATGGGGTGGGGGAGGTGGGTTATGATAGTGGGGACTGGAGACGGGGTGGAGGTGACTCCTGTGCATGGGGTGGGGGGGTTATGGTGGTGGGGGCTGGAGACGGGGTGGGGTGACTCATGTGCATGGGGTGGGGGGGGTTATGGTGGTGGGGGCTGGAGACGGGGTGGGGATGACTCCTGTGCATGGGGGCGGGTTATGGTGGTGGGGGCTGGAGATGGGGTGGGGTGACTCCTGTGCATGGGGTGGTGGGGTTATGGTGGTGGGGGCTGGAGACTGGGTGGGGGTGACTCCTGCGCATGGGGTGGGGGGGCGGGTTATGGTGGTGGGGGCTGGAGACTGGGTGGGGATGACTCCTGTGCATGGTGTGGGGGGTGGGTTATGGTGGTGGGGGCTGGAGACTGGGTGGGGATGACTCCTGTGCATGGTGTGGGGGTGGGTTATGGTGTTGGGGGCTGGAGATGGGGTGGGGTGACTCCTGTGCATGGGGTGGGGGGGTTATGGTGGTGGGGGCTGGAGACTGGGTGGGGTTGACTCCTGTGCATGGGGTGGGGGGGCGGGTTATGATGGTGGGGGCTGGAGATTGGGTGGGGATGACTCCTGTGCATGGTGTGGGGGGTGGGTTATGGTGGTGGGGGCTGGAGACTGGGTGGGGATGACTCCTGTGCATGGTGTGGGGGGTGGGTTATGGTGGTGGGGGCTGGAGATGGGGTGGGGTGACTCCTGTGCATGGGGTGGGGGGGTTATGGTGGTGGGGGCTGGAGACTGGGTGGGGGTGACTCCTGTGCATGGGGTGGGGGGGGCGGGTTATGATGGTGGGGGCTGGAGACGGGGTGGGGGTGACTCCTGTGCATGGGGTGGGGGGCGGGTTATGGTGGTGGGGGCTGGAGACGGGGTGGGGTGACTCCTGTGTATGGGGTGGGGGGTTATGGTGGTGGGGCTGGAGACTGGGTGGGGTGACTCCTGTGTATGGGGTGGGGGGTGGGTTATGGTGGTGGGGGCTGGAGACAGGGTGGGGATGACTCCTGTGCATGGGGTGGGGGGTGGGTTATGGTGGTGGGGGCTGGAGACGGGGTGGGGATGACTCCTGTGCATGGGGTGGGTGGGTTATGGTGGTGGGGGCTGGAGATGGGGTGGGGGTGTCTCCTGTGCATGGGGGCGGGTTATGGTGGTGGGGGCTGGAGATGGGGTGGGGTGATTCCTGTGCATGGGGTGGTGGGGTTATGGTGGTGGGGGCTGGAGATGGGGTGGGGTGACTCCTGTGCATGGGGTGGGGGCTGGTTATGGTGGTGGGGGCTGGAGACGGGGTGGGGTGACTCCTGTGCATGCGGTGGGGGGTGGGTTATGGTGGTGGGAGCTGGAGACAAAGTGGGGATGACTCCTGTGCATGGTGTGGGGGGTTGGTTATGATGGTGGGGGCTGGAGACTGGGTGGGGGTGACTCCTATGCATGGGGTGGGGGAGGCGGGTTATGATAGTGGGGACTGGAGACGGGGTGGGGGTGACTCCTGTGCATGGGGTGGGGGGGTTATGGTGGTGGGGGCTGGAGACGGGGTGGGGATGACTCCTGTGCATGGGGGCGGGTTATGGTGGTGGGGGCTGGAGACGGGGTGGGATGACTCCTGTGCATGCGGTGGGGGGTGGGTTATGGTGGTGGGAGCTGGAGACAAAGTGGGGATGACTCCTGTGCATGGTGTGGGGGGTTGGTTATTATGGTGGGGGCTGGAGACTGGGTGGGGGTGACTCCTATGCATGGGGTGGGGGAGGCGGGTTATGATAGTGGGGACTGGAGACGGGGTGGGGGTGACTCCTGTGCATGGGGTGGGGGGGTTATGGTGGTGGGGGCTGGAGACTGGGTGGGGTGACTCCTGTGCATGGGGTGGTGGGGTTATGGTGGTGGGGGCTGGAGACTGGGTGGGGGTGACTCCTGTGCATGGGGTGGGGGGGCGGGTTATGGTGGTGGGGGCTGGAGACTGGGTGGGGATGACTCCTGTGCATGGTGTGGGGGGGCGGGTTATGGTGGTGGGGGCTGGAGATGGGGTGGGGTGACCCCTGTGCATGGTGTGGGGGGTGGGTTATGGTGGTGGGGGCTGGAGACTGGGTGGGGATGACTCCTGTGCATGGTGTGGGGGGTGGGTTATGGTGGTGGGGGCTGGAGACTGGGTGGGGATGACTCCAGTGCATGGTGTGGGGGGTGGGTTATGGTGGTGGGGGCTGGAGATGGGTTGGGGCGACTCCTGTGCATGGGGTGGGGGGGCGGGTTATGATGGTGGGGGCTGGAGACGGGGTGGGGGTGACTCCTGTTCATGGGGTGGGGGCGGGTTATGGTGGTGGGGCTGCAGACGGGGTGGGGGTGACACCTGTGCATGCGGTGGGGGGTGGGTTATGGTGGTGGGGGCTGGAGACAGGGTGGGGATGACTCCTGTGCATGGGGTGGGGGGTGGGTTATGGTGGTGGGGGCTGGAGACGGGGGTGGGGATGACTCCTGTGCATGGGGTGGGTGGGTTATGGTGGTGGGGGCTGGAGATGGGGTGGGGGTGACTCCTGTGCATGGGGGCGGGTTATGGTGGTGGGGGCTGGAGATGGGGTGGGGTGATTCCTGTGCATGGGGTGGTGGGGTTATGGTGGTGGGGGCTGGAGATGGGGTGGGGTGACTCCTGTGCATGGGGTGGGGGCTGGAGACGGGGTGGGGTGACTCCTGTGCATGGGTTGGTGGGGTTATGATGGTGGGGGCTGGAGACTGGGTGGGGATGACTCCTGTGCATGGGGTGGGCGGGTATGATGGTGGGGGCTGGAGACTGGGTGGGGTGACTCCGGTGCATGGGGTGGTGGGTTATGATGGTGGGGGCTGGAGACGGGGTGGGGGCTGGAGACGGGGTGGGGTGACTCCTGCACATGGGGTGGGGGGGTTATGGTAGTGAGGGCTGGAGATGGGGTGGGGTGACTCCTGTGCATTGGGTGGGGGGCGGGTTATGGTGGTGGGGGCTGGAGACGGGGTGGGGTGACTCCTGTGCATGGGTTGGTGGGGTTATGATGGTGGGGGCTGGAGACTGGGTGGGGGATGACTCCTGTGCATGGGGTGGGCGGGTATGAAGGTGGGGGCTGGAGACTGGGTGGGGTGACTCCTGCACATGGGGTGGGGGGGTTATGGTGGTGGGGGCTGGAGACGGGGTGGGGTGACTCCTGTGCATGGGCTGGTGGGGTTATGATGGTGGGGGCTGGAGACTGGGTGGGGATGACTCCTGTGCATGGGGTGGGCGGGTATGAAGGTGGGGGCTGGAGACTGGGTGGGGTGACTCCTGTGCATGGGGTGGTGGGTTATGATGGTGGGGGCTGGAGACGAGGTGGGGGCTGGAGACGGGGTGGGGTGACTCCTGTGCATTGGGTGGTGGGCGGGTTATGGTGGTGGGGACTGGAGACGGGGTGGGGTGACACCTGTGCATTGGGTGGGGGGTGGGTTATGGTGGTGGGGGCTGTAGACTGGGTGGGGTGACTCCTGTGCATGGGGTGGGGGGGTTATGGTTGTGGGGGCTGGAGACGGGGGGGAGTGACTCCTGTGCATGGGGTGGGGGCGGGTTATGGTGGTGGGGGCTGGAGACGGGGTGGGGTGACTCCTGTGCATGGGTTGGTGGGGTTATGATGGTGGGGGCTGGAGACTGGGGTGGGGTGATTCCTCTGCATGGGGTGGTGGGATTATGGTGGTGGGGGCTGGAGATGGGGTGACTCCTGTGCATGGGGTGGGGGCGGGTTATGGTGGTGGGGGCTGGAGACGGGGTGGGGTGACTCCTGTGCATGGGTTGGTGGGGTTATGATGGTGGGGGCTGGAGACTGGGTGGGGATGACTCCTGTGCATGGGGTGGGCGGGTATGATGGTGGGGGCTGGAGACTGGGTGGGGTGAATCCTGTGCATGGGGTGGTGGGTTATGATGGTGGGGACTGGAGACAGGGTGGGGGCTGGAGACGGGGTGGGGTGACTCCTGCGCATGGGGTGGGGGGGGTTATGGTGGTGGGGGCTGGAGATGGGGTGTGGTGACTCCTGTGCATTGGGTGGGGGTCGGGTTATGGTGGTGGGGACTGGAGACGGGGTGGGGTGACTCCTGTGCATTGGATGGGGGGCGGGTTATGGTTGTGGGGGCTGGAGACGGGGTGGGGTGACTCCTGTGCATGGGTTGGTGGGGTTATGATGGTGGGGGCTGGAGACTGGGTTGGGATGACTCCTGTGCATGGGGTCGGCGGGTATGATGGTGGGGGCTGGAGACTGGGTGGGGTGACTCCTGTGCATGGGGTGGTGGGTTATGATGGTGGGGGCTGGAGACGGGGTGGGGTGACTCCTGCGCATGGGGTGGGGGGGTTATGGTGGTGGGGGCTGGAGATGGGGTGGGGTGACTCCTGTGCATTGGGTGGGGGGCGGGTTATGGTGGTGGGGACTGGAGATGGGGTGGGGTGACTCCTGTGCATTGGGTGGGGGGCGGGTTATGGTGATGGGGGCTGGAGACTGGGTGGGGTGACTCCTGTGCATGGGGAGGGGGGGTTATGGTTGTGGGGGCTGGAGACGGGGGGGGAGTGACTCCTGTGTATGGGGTGGGGGGTTCTGGTGGTGGGGGCTGGAGACTGGGTGGGTGACTCCTGTGTATGGGGTGGGGGGTTATGGTGGTGGGGGCTGGAGATGGGGTGGGGGTGACTCCTGTGCATGGGGCGGGGGGGTTATAATGGTGGGGGCTGGAGACGGGGTGCGGGTGACTCTTGTGCATGGGGTGGGGGCGGGTTATGGTGGTGGGGGCTGGGGTGGGGTTGACTCCTGTGCATGGGGTTGGGGCGGGTTATGGTGGTGGGGCTGGAGACGGGGTGGGGGTGACTCCTGTGCATGGGGTGGGGGCGGGTTATGGTGGTGGGGCTGGAGACGGGGTGGGGGTGACTCCTGTGCATGGGGGGTGGGTTATGGTGGTGGGGGCTGGAGACTGGGTGGGGGTGACTCCTGTTCATGGGGTGGGGGCGGGTTATGATGGTGGGGGCTGGAGACGGGGTGGGGGTGACTCCTGTTCATGGGGTGGGGGCGGGTTATGGTGGTGGGGCTGCAGACGGGGTGGGGGTGACACCTGTGCATGCGGTGGGGGGTGGGTTATGGTGGTGGGGGCTGGAGACAGGGTGGGGATGACTCCTGTGCATGGGGTGGGGGGTGGGTTATGGTGGTGGGGGCTGGAGACGGGGTGGGGATGACTCCTGTGCATGGGGTGGGTGGGTTATGGTGGTGGGGGCTGGAGATGGGGTGGGGGTGACTCCTGTGCATGGGGGCGGGTTATGGTGGTGGGGGCTGGAGATGGGGTGGGGTGATTCCTGTGCATGGGGTGGTGGGGTTATGGTGGTGGGGGCTGGAGATGGGGTGGGGTGACTCCTGTGCATGGGGTGGGGGCTGGAGACGGGGTGGGGTGACTCCTGTGCATGGGTTGGTGGGGTTATGATGGTGGGGGCTGGAGACTGGGTGGGGATGACTCCTGTGCATGGGGTGGGGGGGCGGGTTATGATGGTGGGGGCTGGAGACGGGGTGGGGGTGACTCCTGTTCATGGGGTGGGGGCGGGTTATGGTGGTGGGGCTGCAGACGGGGTGGGGGTGACACCTGTGCATGCGGTGGGGGGTGGGTTATGGTGGTGGGGGCTGGAGACAGAGTGGGGATGACTCCTGTGCATGGTGTGGGGGGTGGGTTATGATGGTGGGGGCTGGAGACTGGGTGGGGGTGACTCCTGTGCATGGGGTGGGTGGGTTATGGTGGTGGGGGCTGGAGATGGGGTGGGGGTGACTCCTGTGCATGGGGGCGGGTTATGGTGGTGGGGGCTGGAGATGGGGTGGGGTGATTCCTGTGCATGGGGTGGTGGGGTTATGGTGGTGGGGGCTGGAGATGGGGTGGGGTGACTCCTGTGCATGGGGTGGGGGCTGGAGACGGGGTGGGGTGACTCCTGTGCATGGGTTGGTGGGGTTATGATGGTGGGGGCTGGAGACGGGGTGGGGGTGACTCCTGTTCATGGGGTGGGGGGGCGCGTTATGTTGGTGGGGGCTGGAGACGGGGTGGGGGTGACTCCTGTTCATGGGGTGGGGGCGGGTTATGGTGGTGGGGCTGCAGACGGGGTGGGGGTGACACCTGTGCATGCGGTGGGGGGTGGGTTATGGGGGTGGGAGCTGGAGACAGAGTGGGGATGACTCCTGTGCATGGTGGGGGGTGTGGGTTATGATGGTGGGGGCTGGAGACTGGGTGGGGGTGACTCCTGTGCATGGGGTGGGGGAGGTGGGTTATGATAGTGGGGACTGGAGACGGGGTGGAGGTGACTCCTGTGCATGGGGTGGGGGGGTTATGGTGGTGGGGGCTGGAGACGGGTTGGGGTGACTCCTGTGCATGGGGTGGGGGGGGTTATGGTGGTGGGGGCTGGAGACGGGGTGGGGATGACTCCTGTGCATGGGGGCGGGTTATGGTGGTGGGGGCTGGAGATGGGGTGGGGTGACTCCTGTGCATGGGGTGGTGGGGTTATGGTGGTGGGGGCTGGAGACTGGGTGGGGGTGACTCCTGCGCATGGGGTGGGGGGGCGGGTTATGGTGGTGGGGGCTGGAGACTGGGTGGGGATGACTCCTGTGCATGGTGTGGGGGGTGGGTTATGGTGGTGGGGGCTGGAGACGGGGTGGGGGTGACTCCTGTTCATGGGGTGGGGGCGGGTTATGGTGGTGGGGCTGCAGACGGGGTGGGGGTGACACCTGTGCATGCGGTGGGGGGTGGGTTATGGTGGTGGGGGCTGGAGACAGAGTGGGGATGACTCCTGTGCATGGTGTGGGGGGTGGGTTATGATGGTGGGGGCTGGAGACTGGGTGGGGGTGACTCCTGTGCATGGGGTGGGTGGGTTATGGTGGTGGGGGCTGGAGACTGGGTGGGGATGACTCCTGTGCATGGTGTGGGGGGTGGGTTATGATGGTGGGGGCTGGAGACTGGGTGGGGGTGACTCCTGTGCATGGGGTGGGGGAGGTGGGTTATGATAGTGGGGACTGGAGACGGGGTGGAGGTGACTCCTGTGCATGGGGTGGGGGGGTTATGGTGGTGGGGGCTGGAGACGGGGTGGGGTGACTCCTGTGCATGGGGTGGGGGGGTTATGGTGGTGGGGGCTGGAGACGGGGTGGGGATGACTCCTGTGCATGGGGGCGGGTTATGGTGGTGGGGGCTGGAGATGGGGTGGGGTGACTCCTGTGCATGGGGTGGTGGGGTTATGGTGGTGGGGGCTGGAGACTGGGTGGGGGTGACTCCTGCGCATGGGGTGGGGGGGCGGGTTATGGTGGTGGGGGCTGGAGACTGGGTGGGGATGACTCCTGTGCATGGGGTGGGGGGGCGGGTTATGATGGTGGGGGCTGGAGACGGGGTGGGGGTGACTCCTGTTCATGGGGTGGGGGCGGGTTATGGTGGTGGGGCTGCAGACGGGGTGGGGGTGACACCTGTGCATGCGGTGGGGGGTGGGTTATGGTGGTGGGGGCTGGAGACAGAGTGGGGATGACTCCTGTGCATGGTGTGGGGGGTGGGTTATGATGGTGGGGGCTAGACTGGGTGGGGGTGACTCCTGTGCATGGGGTGGGTGGGTTATGGTGGTGGGGGCTGGAGATGGGGTTGGGGGTGACTCCTGTGCATGGGGGCGGGTTATGGTGGTGGGGGCTGGAGATGGGGTGGGGTGATTCCTGTGCATGGGGTGGTGGGGTTATGGTGGTGGGGGCTGGAGATGGGTGGGGTGACTCCTGTGCATGGGGTGGGGGCTGGAGACTGGGTGGGGTGACTCCTGTGCATGGGTTGGTGGGGTTATGATGGTGGGGGCTGGAGACTGGGTGGGGATGACTCCTGTGCATGGGGTGGGGGGGCGGGTTATGATGGTGGGGGCTGGAGACGGGGTGGGGGTGACTCCTGTTCATGGGGTGGGGGCGGGTTATGGTGGTGGGGCTGCAGACGGGGTGGGGGTGACACCTGTGCATGCGGTGGGGGGTGGGTTATGGTGGTGGGGGCTGGAGACAGAGTGGGGATGACTCCTGTGCATGGTGTGGGGGGTGGGTTATGATGGTGGGGGCTGGAGACTGGGTGGGGGTGACTCCTGTGCATGGGGTGGGGGAGGTGGGTTATGATAGTGGGGACTGGAGACGGGGGTGGAGGTGACTCCTGTGCATGGGGTGGGGGGTTATGGTGGTGGGGGCTGGAGACGGGGTGGGGTGACTCCTGTGCATGGGGTGGGGGGGTTATGGTGGTGGGGGCTGGAGACGGGGTGGGGATGACTCCTGTGCATGGGGGCGGGTTATGGTGGTGGGGGCTGGAGATGGGGTGGGGTGACTCCTGTGCATGGGGTGGTGGGGTTATGGTGGTGGGGGCTGGAGACTGGGTGGGGGTGACTCCTGCGCATGGGGTGGGGGGGCGGGTTATGGTGGTGGGGGCTGGAGACTGGGTGGGGATGACTCCTGTGCATGGTGTGGGGGGTGGGTTATGGTGGTGGGGGCTGGAGACTGGGTGGGGATGACTCCTGTGCATGGTGTGGGGGGTGGGTTATGGTGGTGGGGGCTGGAGATGGGGTGGGGTGACTCCTGTGCATGGGGGTGGGGGGGTTATGGTGGTGGGGGCTGGAGACTGGGTGGGGTTGACTCCTGTGCATGGGGTGGGGGGGCGGGTTATGATGGTGGGGGCTGGAGATTGGGTGGGGATGACTCCTGTGCATGGTGTGGGGGGTGGGTTATGGTGGTGGGGGCTGGAGACTGGGTGGGGATGACTCCTGTGCATGGTGTGGGGGGCGGGTTATGGTGGTGGGGGCTGGAGATGGGGTGGGGTGACTCCTGTGCATGGGGTGGGGGGGGTTATGGTGGGTGGGGGCTGGAGACTGGGTGGGGGTGACTCCTGTGCATGGGGTGGGGGGGGCGGGTTATGATGGTGGGGGCTGGAGACGGGGTGGGGGTGACTCCTGTGCATGGGGTGGGGGGCGGGTTATGGTGGTGGGGGCTGGAGACGGGGTGGGGTGACTCCCGTGTATGGGGTGGGGGGTTATGGTGGTGGGGCTGGAGACTGGGTGGGGTGACTCCTGTGTATGCGGTGGGGGGTGGGTTATGGTGGTGGGGGCTGGAGACAGGGTGGGGATGACTCCTGTGCATGGGGTGGGGGGTGGGTTATGGTGGTGGGGGCTGGAGACGGGGTGGGGATGACTCCTGTGCATGGGGTGGGTGGGTTATGGTGGTGGGGGCTGGAGATGGGGTGGGGGTGACTCCTGTGCATGGGGGCGGGTTATGGTGGTGGGGGCTGGAGATGGGGTGGGGTGATTCCTGTGCATGGGGTGGTGGGGTTATGGTGGTGGGGGCTGGAGATGGGGGTGGGGTGACTCCTGTGCATGGGGTGGTGCTGGTTATGGTGGTGGGGGCTGGAGACGGGGTGGGGTGACTCCTGTGCATGCGGTGGGTGGTGGGTTATGGTGGTGGGAGCTGGAGACAAAGTGGGGATGACTCCTGTGCATGGTGTGGGGGGTTGGTTATGATGGTGGGGGCTGGAGACTGGGTGGGGGTGACTCCTATGCATGGGGTGGGGGAGGCGGGTTATGATAGTGGGGACTGGAGACGGGGTGGGGGTGACTCCTGTGCATGGGGTGGGGGGGTTATGGTGGTGGGGTGACTCCTGTGCATGGGGTGGGGGGGTTATGGTGGTGGGGGCTGGAGACGGGGTGGGGATGACTCCTGTGCATGGGGGCGGGTTATGGTGGTGGGGGCTGGAGACGGGGTGGGGTGACTCCTGTGCATGCGGTGGGGGGTGGGTTATGGTGGTGGGAGCTGGAGACAAAGTGGGGATGACTCCTGTGCATGGTGTGGGGGGTTGGTTATTATGGTGGGGGCTGGAGACTGGGTGGGGGTGACTCCTATGCATGGGGTGGGGGAGGCGGGTTATGATAGTGGGGACTGGAGACGGGGTGGGGGTGACTCCTGTGCATGGGGTGGGGGGGTTATGGTGGTGGGGGCTGGAGACGGGGTGGGGTGACTCCTGTGCATGGGGTGGTGGGGTTATGGTGGTGGGGGCTGGAGACTGGGTGGGGGTGACTCCTGTGCATGGGGTGGGGGGGCGGGTTATGGTGGTGGGGGCTGGAGACTGGGTGGGGATGACTCCTGTGCATGGTGTGGGGGGCGGGTTATGGTGGTGGGGGCTGGAGATGGGGTGGGGTGACCCCTGTGCATGGTGTGGGGGGTGGGTTATGGTGGTGGGGGCTGGAGACGGGGTGGGGATGACTCCTGTGCATGGTGTGGGGGGTGGGTTATGGTGGTGGGGGCTGGAGACTGGGTGGGGCTGACTCCTGTTCATGGGGTGGGGGCGGGTTATGGTGGTGGGGCTGCAGACGGGGTGGGGGTGACACCTGTGCATGCGGTGGGGGGTGGGTTATGGTGGTGGGGGCTGGAGACAGGGTGGGGATGACTCCTGTGCATGGGGTGGGGGGTGGGTTATGGTGGTGGGGGCTGGAGACGGGGTGGGGATGACTCCTGTGCATGGGGTGGGTGGGTTATGGTGGTGGGGGCTGGAGATGGGGTGGGGGTGACTCCTGTGCATGGGGGCGGGTTATGGTGGTGGGGGCTGGAGATGGGGTGGGGTGATTCCTGTGCATGGGGTGGTGGGGTTATGGTGGTGGGGGCTGGAGATGGGGTGGGGTGACTCCTGTGCATGGGGTGGGGGCTGGAGACGGGGTGGGGTGACTCCTGTGCATGGGTTGGTGGGGTTATGATGGTGGGGGCTGGAGACTGGGTGGGGATGACTCCTGTGCATGGGGTGGGCGGGTATGATGGTGGGGGCTGGAGACTGGGTGGGGTGACTCCTGTGCATGGGGTGGTGGGTTATGATGGTGGGGGCTGGAGACGGGGTGGGGTGACTCCTGCACATGGGGTGGGGGGGTTATGGTGGTGAGGGCTGGAGATGGGGTGGGGTGACTCCTGTGCATTGGGTGGGGGGCGGGTTATGGTGGTGGGGGCTGGAGACCGGGTGGGGTGACTCCTGTGCATGGGTTGGTGGGGTTATGATGGTGGGGGCTGGAGACTGGGTGGGGATGACTCCTGTGCATGGGGTGGGCGGGTATGAAGGTGGGGGCTGGAGACTGGGTGGGGTGACTCCTGTGCATGGGGTGGTGGGTTATGATGGTGGGGGCTGGAGACGAGGTGGGGGCTGGAGACGGGGTGGGGTGACTCCTGTGCATTGGGTGGTGGGCGGGTTATGGTGGTGGGGACTGGAGATGGGGTGGGGTGACTCCTGTGCATTGGGTGGGGGGTGGGTTATGGTGGTGGGGGCTGTAGACTGGGTGGGGTGACTCCTGTGCATGGGGTGGGGGGGTTATGGTTGTGGGGGCTGGAGACGGGGGGGAGTGACTCCTGTGCATGGGGTGGGGGCGGGTTATGGTGGTGGGGGCTGGAGATGGGGTGGGGTGACTCCTGTGCATGGGTTGGTGGGGTTATGATGGTGGGGGCTGGAGACTGGGGTGGGGTGATTCCTCTGCATGGGGTGGTGGGATTATGGTGGTGGGGGCTGGAGATGGGGTGGGGTGACTCCTGTGCATGGGGTGGGGGCGGGTTATGGTGGTGGGGACTGGAGACGGGGTGGGGTGACTCCTGTGCATGGGTTGGTGGGGTTATGATGGTGGGGGCTGGAGACTGGGTGGGGATGACTCCTGTGCATGGGGTGGGCGGGTATGATGGTGGGGGCTGGAGACTGGGTGGGGTGACTCCTGTGCATGGGGTGGTGGGTTATGATGGTGGGGACTGGAGACAGGGTGGGGGCTGGAGACGGGGTGGGGTGACTCCTGCGCATGGGGTTGGGGGGGTTATGGTGGTGGGGGCTGGAGATGGGGTGTGGTGACTCCTGTGCATTGGGTGGGGGGCGGGTTATGGTGGTGGGGACTGGAGACGGGGTGGGGGTGACTCCTGTGCATTGGGTGGGGGGCGGGTTATGGTTGTGGGGGCTGGAGACGGGGTGGGGTGACTCCTGTGCATGGGTTGGTGGGGTTATGATGGTGGGGGCTGGAGACTGGGTGGGGATGACTCCTGTGCATGGGGTCGGCGGGTATGATGGTGGGGGCTGGAGACTGGGTGGGGTGACTCCTGTGCATGGGGTGGTGGGTTATGATGGTGGGGGCTGGAGACGGGGTGGGGGCTGGAGACGGGGTGGGGTGACTCCTGCGCATGGGGTGGGGGGGTTATGGTGGTGGGGGCTGGAGATGGGGTGGGGTGACTCCTGTGCATTGGGTGGGGGGCGGGTTATGGTGGTGGGGACTGGAGATGGGGTGGGGTAACTCCTGTGCATTGGGTGGGGGGCGGGTTATGGTGATGGGGGCTGGAGACTGGGTGGGGTGACTCCTGTGCATGGGGTGGGGGGGGTTATGGTTGTGGGGGCTGGAGACGGGGGGGGGAGCGACTCCTGTGTATGGGGTGGGGGGTTCTGGTGGTGGGGGCTGGAGACTGGGTGGGTGACTCCTGTGTATGGGGTGGGGGGTTATGGTGGTGGGGGCTGGAGATGGGGTGGGGGTGACTCCTGTGCATGGGGTGGGGGCGGGTTATGGTGGTGGGGGCTGGGGTGGGGTTGACTCCTGTGCATGGGGTTGGGGCGGGTTATGGTGGTGGGGCTGGAGACGGGGTGGGGGTGACTCCTGTGCATGGGGTGGGGGTGGGTTATGGTGGTGGGGCTGGAGACGGGGTGGGGGTGACTCCTGTGCATGGGGGGTGGGTTATGGTGGTGGGGGATGGAGACTGGGTGGAGTGACTTCTGTGCATGGGGTGGGGGGGTTATGGTTGTGGGGGCTGGAGACGGGGGGGAGTGACTCCTGTGTATGGGGTGGGGGGTTATGGTTGTGGGGGCTGGAGACTGGGTGGGTGACTCCTGTGTATGGGGTGGGGGGTTATGGTGGTGGGGGCTGGAGACGGGGTGGGGGTGACTCCTGTGCATGGTGTGGGGGGTGGGTTATGGTGGTGGGGGCCGGAGACGGGGTGGGGTGACTTCAATGCATCAGGAGGGCGGGTTATGGTGGTGGGGGCTGGAGACGGGGTGAGGGTGACTCCTGTGCATGGGGGGTGGGTTATGGTGGTGGGGGCTGGAGACTGGGTGGGGTGACTCCTGTGCATGGGGTGGCGGGTTATGATGGTGGGGGCTGGAGACGGGGTGAGGGTGACTCCTGTGCATGGGGTGGGCGGGTTATGATGGTGGGGGCTGGAGACGGGGTGGGGGTGACTCCTGTGCATGGGGTGGGGGAGGCGGGTTATGATGGTGGGGACTGGAGACGGGGTGGGGGTGACTCCTGTGCATCGGGTGGGGGGCGGGTTATGGTGGTGGGGGCTGGAGACGGGGTGGGTTGACTCCTGTGCATGGGGTGGGGGGCGGGTTATGGTGGTGGGGCCTGGAGACGGGGTGGGGTGACTCCTGTGCATGGGGTGGGGGGTGGGTTATGGTGGTGGGGGCTGGAGACTGGGTGGGATGACTCCTGTGCATGGGGTGGGGGGGTTATGGTGGTGGGGGCTGGAGACGGGGTGGGGTGACTCCTGTGCATGGGGTGGGGGGGTTATGGTGGTGGGGGCTGGAGACGGGGTGGGGATGACTCCTGTGCATGGGGGCGGGTTATGGTGGTGGGGGCTGGAGATGGGGTGGGGTGACTCCTGTGCATGGGGTGGTGGGGTTATGGTGGTGGGGGCTGGAGACTGGGTGGGGGTGACTCCTGTGCATGGGGTGGGGGGGCGGGTTATGGTGGTGGGGGCTGGAGACTGGGTGGGGATGACTCCTGTGCATGGTGTGGGGGGTGGGTTATGGTGGTGGGGGCTGGAGACTGGGTGGGGATGACTCCTGTGCATGGTGTGGGGGGTGGGTTATGGTGGTGGGGGCTGGAGATGGGGTGGGGTGACTCCTGTGCATGGGGTGGGGGGGTTATGGTGGTGGGGGCTGGAGACTGGGTGGGGGTGACTCCTGTGCATGGGGTGGGGGGGCGGGTTATGATGGTGGGGGCTGGAGACGGGGTGGGGGTGACTCCTGTGCATGGGGTGGGGGGCGGGTTATGGTGGTGGGGGCTGGAGACGGGGTGGGGTGACTCCTGTGTATGGGGTGGGGGGTTATGGTGGTGGGGCTGGAGACTGGGTGGGGTGACTCCTGTGTATGGGGTGGGGGGTGGGTTATGGTGGTGGGGGCTGGAGACAGGGTGGGGATGACTCCTGTGCATGGGGTGGGGGGTGGGTTATGGTGGTGGGGGCTGGAGACGGGGTGGGGATGACTCATGTGCATGGGGTGGGTGGGTTATGGTGGTGGGGGCTGGAGATGGGGTGGGGGTGACTCCTGTGCATGGGGGCGGGTTATGGTGGTGGGGGCGGGAGATGGGGTGGGGTGATTCCTGTGCATGGGGTGGTGGGGTTATGGTGGTGGGGGCTGGAGATGGGGTGGGGTGACTCCTGTGCATGGGGTGGGGGCTGGTTATGGTGGTGGGGGCTGGAGACGGGGTGGGGTGACTCCTGTGCATGCGGTGGGGGGTGGGTTATGGTGGTGGGAGCTGGAGACAAAGTGGGGATGACTCCTGTGCATGGTGTGGGGGGTTGGTTATGATGGTGGGGGCTGGAGACTGGGTGGGGGTGACTCCTATGCATGGGGTGGGGGAGGCGGGTTATGATAGTGGGGACTGGAGACGGGGTGGGGGTGACTCCTGTGCATGGGGTGGGGGGGTTATGGTGGTGGGGGCTGGAGACGGGGTGGGGTGACTCCTGTGCATGATATGATATGATATGATATGATATTTGTAACGCGCCTATACACAAGTGTTTCAAGGCGCGACGAGGCAGGGAGGGAGGGAAACAAGGGGAAGACAGACAAACGATCCTACTAGGCCAGGTGTCATTCAGATCGCGCAAGTGCAGAGGTAAGGGGAAAAGGAGAAAGTGCAGGGGGAGGAGGTGGGGGGGAAGTGCGGTACAAGGTAAGTAGCGTAAAAAAAAATAAATAATAAGTAATAAATAAAAGGGCCAGCTGGTGGCAAGTGCGAGGTAAGTGCAGAGCAAGTGCTGGGAAGGGGGCTGTAGGGATGCAGTGACAGTCCCACAGTGCAGGGGGAGCCAGGGAGGCAGTGCAAGTGGAGAGTGGCTGGGACCTGGACCGAGGTCGCTGAGAGTGGCTCAGATGCAGGTTTAGTGCAGAATTCAGTGGGGAGTTAAGCAGGTTTAGCAGGGGAGAGGGAGAGAGAAGGCAGAAGCGAAGAGGAAGGTTTTGAGGTGCTTCCGGAACCGGAGATGGTTCTCCTCAAGTTTCAGGGAGGCAGGAAGGCTGTTCCAGAGGGAGGCCCCTGCTGCGGAGAGAGATCTACCCCCAGCTCGTTGCTTCGAGAAGCGGCTGACCATGAGGGAGTTGGAGAAGGATGAGCGAAGGGCTCGTGAAGGAAGATATTTAGGAAGAGAGAGTTGAAGGTATTTAGGCCCCAGGCCCCAGAAGGCCTTGTGGACAATGCAGAGGGTTTTGAACTTAATCCTCGCAGCCACTGGGAGCCAGTGAAGAGATTTCAGTCCTGGAGAGATACGGTCCCTGGGCTTGAGGCCAAGGACAAGTCTCGCAGTTCTGTTCTGGATAAGTTGCAGAGGGCGGAGAGTGGAGGCAGGCAGATTAAGATAGAGGCTGTTACAGTAGTCCAGCCTTGAGAGAACCAGGGCTCGGGAGACAGTGAGCTTCTGGGGGAAGGAGAGGAAGGGAAGAATACCTCTGAGGAGGTGCAGCTGGTAGTGTGACTTCTTAGAGACGTCAGATATATGAGGAGAGAAGGAGAGTGTGGAGTCGAAGATGACCCCAAGGTTTTTAGCCTTGCAGGTAGGGGCAGGAAGGGGGCCAAGGGAGGCCGGCCAGAGAGCTGCAGGGAAGGAGGGAGTGGGTGTGCCGATGAGTAGAATCTCAGTCTTACTGGCGTTAAGGCAGAGGTCATTGGCGGCACACCATTCCTGGATAGCAGACAGACAGTCGGAGATGAGGGAAGGAGAGGAGGAGGCCGAGGGTAGCCTGAAAATGAGCTGGGTATCGTCCGCATAGCACTGGAAGTAGGGGCAGAGAGCGGCGATGCGGTGGGCAAGGAGTGCCAGATACTGGTTGAAAAGCCAGGGAGAGAGGTTGGATCCCTGGGGGACACCACAGGTGGAGAAAAAGATGTCAGAGAGGAAGGAGCCCATTTGGACCTGGGAGGGTCGACCGGAAAGGAAAGAGGTCAGCCATGCCAGAGCCTGACCAGTGATACCCAGGTTATCACGGAGACGGTTGAGCAGGATGGCATGGTTGACGGTGTCAAAGGCAGAGGAGAGATCGAGCAGAATGAGAACACAGGGAGTGTTGGAATCGAGGTTCAGGAGCAGGTCCTCACGGATGTTCAGGAGAGCAGTTTCCGTGCTTCGGGCCGCTCTGAAGCCGGATTGATGGTCATGAAGATTACCAACAGATTCAGCATGGAGGTTAAGCTGGGAGATGGCCAGTTTCTCCAGGAGCTTGCCCAGGAAGGGAGTGATGGAGATTGGGCGATAGTTGGCCGGGCAGGAGGGGTCGGAGGAGGGTTTCTTGAGGAGGGGGTGCACAAGGGAGTGCTTGAGGGGGGATGGGAAGACTCCAGAGGCGAATGAGTGGTTGCAAAAGGCAGCCAAGGCAGGAGCCAGGGAGTCGATGTGGTCCTTGATGGTTTTGGAGGAACAGGGGTGAACCTGTTTAGACGAGGCTTTCATAGATCGGACTTGTCTGGAAACCTCATCAGCAGAGAAAGGTGGAAAAGCAGAGAAGGAGGGCGGAGGGGAGGCTGCAAGAGAGCAAGAGGAAGAGCCGGGAAGAGAGGGAGGGAGGAGAGAGGAGGAGAGCGAGGACAGGATGTCCTGAGTTTTTGAGATGAAGTGCGAGGCCAGTGCGGTGCAGAGGGCCTGGGAGGGGACAGGAGAGGTAGAGACTGCAGCAGGGTTGGCCAGCTCCTTGCAGATTTTAAAGAGTTCGGCCGAGTTGTTTGATGCCTCAGAGATGCGGGCTTGGATAAGGGCTCTCTTCTTGGTGAGAACGGAGAGCCGGTATTGCCTTTGGAGCAGGCGGCAGGCCAGTTTGTCAGAGGATGAGCATGAAGCACGCCATTTCCTCTCTGCCACCCTGCACTTGCGTTTTAGGGTGACGAGATCCGAGTCATACCAGGAGTTACATTTGGCTTTGGGCTTCAGGCGGATTCTCATGACGGGGGCAAGGATATCGAGAGTATCAGATATAGAGGAATAGAGGATGGAGAGGGCGGTGTCAGGGTGGGAGTCAGCCGAGGGGGGAGGAGGGGGCGAGAAGGTAGCAGCGAAAGCCTCAACTGACACGCGCTTCATGGGTCGGATGACCGAGAAGGTGGGTGGCAATGACGAGGGTGGCTTTGCCTGTGGGGTAGGGAGGGAGAGGTGGGAGGATAGGAGAAAGTGATCACTCCAGGAGAGAGGAGTGGAGAGAGGGAGGGAGAGGGGAAGGTCAGAAGAGATCAGAGCATCAAGAGTGTGCCCTGCAGAGTGAGTAGGCCCAGACGGGAGGATAGAGAGTGAGAGAGAGTTGCAGAGTTCGCGAAAGAGACCAGTGGGGGGACAGGAGGCATCGAGGTGGATGTTGAAGTCACCGAGAAAGAGGAGTTGGGTGGTTGAGGACAGGAGTGAGGAGGAGAGGTCAGCCCACTCAGAGAGGAAGGATGAAATTTGACCAGGTGGCCGATAGATAGTAGCCACGGTAAGGGAATGGCTAGGAGAGAGAGAGAGTCGGCAGACAAGACATTCAAAAGAGGAGTAGGTCTGCGTAGGAGTGACAGTGGCAGGAATCCACTCAGGGAAGATAAGGGCAACACCACCCCCTGAGCGGTTTGGCCTAGGCATGGAGAGGATCTTGTAGCCGTCAGGTAGGAGTGTGTCGAAGCTGGTGGCAGAGCTGGCAGTGAACCATGTCTCAGTGAGACCGAGGACGTCGAGGTCCAGTTCCTCAAGAAGGCGACAGATATCAGAGGAGTGCTTGATGGCAGAGCGAGAATTTAGAGTGGCAATGTGGAGAAGGTTGCCACCCTTGAAAAACTTCCGGGGAGGGGTACAGATCAGAGGTACGCCCTGCGGAGGTGTTAGAGAAGGAGTTGAAGAGGGAGCAAGAGAAGGGGCAGGGAGGGAGGGGAGAGGCAAGGTAGCCGAGGACAGAGGAGGGGGGACAGCGGGAGCGGAGAGGAAGTTGATGAGGCGTGGGAAGCGTCTATCAAAGAGGTGAAGGTTGGCCTGCGGGCCTTGGACCAAGACGGTCCCGTTAGCATAGACATTAATGATGGCCTTAGAGGAGTGGAAAGGGGCCAAGAGGACATCCCAACGTGTGCCACCATTAATGGGAGAGGAGGAGAAAGGAGAGAGCACAGCGACCATGTGAGGGGTCCATAGGTCAGGTGAAGGCACGAAAAAGAGAATGTCAGTAAGAGTTTCCCTGGAGCAGGCGCTCGTGTAGGTGTCAGCGATAGGGAGGCCTGGGTTGGAGACCAGGATGTCCTTTTTAAACTTTTTCCTACCAGATTTAGTGAGGAGAGCAGGATAGTCAATAGAGAAGCAGTTAGAGTAGATAGGCGAGATAGAGAGCACCATGGAGAAGGAGGGGAGGCGGATGACACGAGTATGCAGACAGGAAGTGAGTGGAGGGCACTAGTTTACCACAGTGCAGAGCAGACAGTAGTGCGTAGTAGGTCAGGGCCACCTAAGTTTGAGAATCCTGCGAGGGGAGAGAAGCACCCAAGTTTACCAATAAAATGGAATAGGGGGGCGAGGCATCATGCGGATGAGGTGAACAAGGTGAGGAGGGGAGGGCCGGAGAACAGGTGGAACTGGCGCCTGGCGTCCCCTGCGGACACCTGCAGACACACAGGGAGCCGCACTGTAGGAGTCGCCCTTGGCCTGGGGCCCTTAGCCGCAGGGGCTGCCGGGCAGAGGGCTGCCCAGGAAGGGGGGAGGTTATAGGCAGAGGGAGAGGAAGGGGGGGGTGTGGGCGGGCAGGGAGGCGGGGAGGGAGAGGAAGACCAGGAAGTGGGAGGGGGGAGCAGGAGGAGGCCAAAAACACCGCGCTAGGAGCGCGAACAAACAATTCTACTTTCTTTTTCAAAAACACAAAGCACAGCACTCACGGAGGCCCAGGCAGGGCTTTCCAGGCCTGCTGATCCCCTCAGGCCACCGGCGACCGCTCTCCACGCTCAGCTGGAGAAAAGAAGCGAGCGTGGGGAACGGCCGTCGAGTAGGCCAGAGGGGAGGCAGGCACACACCCAATCAGAGGGGGGGGTGGGCGGGCAGGGAGGCGGGGAGGGAGAGGAAGACCAGGAAGTGGGAGGGGGGAGCAGGAGGAGGCCAAAAACACCGCGCTAGGAGCGCGAACAAACAATTCTACTTTCTTTTTCAAAAACACAAAGCACAGCACTCACGGAGGCCCAGGCAGGGCTTTCCAGGCCTGCTGATCCCCTCAGGCCACCGGCGACCGCTCTCCACGCTCAGCTGGAGGTGGGGGGGTTATGGTGGTGGGGGCTGGAGACGGGGTGGGGATGACTCCTGTGCATGGGGGCAGGTTATGGTGGTGGGGGCTGGAGACGGGGTGGGGTGACTCCTGTGCATGCGGTGGGGGGTGGGTTATGGTGGTGGGAGCTGGAGACAAAGTGGGGATGACTCCTGTGCATGGTGTGGGGGGTTGGTTATGATGGTGGGGGCTGGAGACTGGGTGGGGGTGACTCCTATGCATGGGGTGGGGGAGGCGGGGTATGATAGTGGGGACTGGAGACGGGGTGGGGGTGACTCCTGTGCATGGGGTGGGGGGGTTATGGTGGTGGGGGCTGGAGACGGGGTGGGGTGACTCCTGTGCATGGGGTGGTGGGGTTATGGTGGTGGGGGCTGGAGACTGGGTGGGGGTGACTCCTGTGCATGGGGTGGGGGGGCGGGTTATGGTGGTGGGGGCTGGAGACTGGGTGGGGATGACTCCTGTGCATGGTGTGGGGGGCGGGTTATGGTGGTGGGGGCTGGAGATGGGGTGGGGTGACCCCTGTGCATGGTGTGGGGGGTGGGTTATGGTGGTGGGGGCTGGAGACGGGGTGGGGATGACTCCTGTGCATGGTGTGGGGGGTGGGTTATGGTGGTGGGGGCTGGAGACTGGGTGGGGATGACTCCAGTGCATGGTGTGGGGGGTGGGTTATGGTGGTGGGGGCTGGAGATGGGTTGGGGCGACTCCTGTGCATGGGGTGGGGGGGCGGGTTATGATGGTGGGGGCTGGAGACGGGGTGGGGGTGACTCCTGTTCATGGGGTGGGGGCGGGTTATGGTGGTGGGGCTGCAGACGGGGTGGGGGTGACACCTGTGCATGCGGTGGGGGGTGGGTTATGGTGGTGGGGGCTGGAGACAGAGTGGGGATGACTCCTGTGCATGGTGTGGGGGGTGGGTTATGATGGTGGGGGCTGGAGACTGGGTGGGGGTGACTCCTGTGCATGGGGTGGGGGAGGTGGGTTATGATAGTGGGGACTGGAGACGGGGTGGAGGTGACTCCTGTGCATGGGGTGGGGGGGTTATGGTGGTGGGGGCTGGAGACGGGGTGGGGTGACTCCTGTGCATGGTGTGGGGGGGGTTATGGTGGTGGGGGCTGGAGACGGGGTGGGGATGACTCCTGTGCATGGGGGAGGGTTATGGTGGTGGGGGCTGGAGATGGGGTGGGGTGACTCCTGTGCATGGGGTGGTGGGGTTATGGTGGTGGGGGCTGGAGACTGGGTGGGGGTGACTCCTGCGCATGGGGTGGGGGGGCGGGTTATGGTGGTGGGGGCTGGAGACTGGGTGGGGATGACTCCTGTGCATGGTGTGGGGGGTGGGTTATGGTGGTGGGGGCTGGAGACTGGGTGGGGATGACTCCTGTGCATGGTGTGGGGGGTGGGTTATGGTGTTGGGGGCTGGAGATGGGGTGGGGTGACTCCTGTGCATGGGGTGGGGGGGTTATGGTGGTGGGGGCTGGAGACTGGGTGGGGTTGACTCCTGTGCATGGGGTGGGGGGGCGGGTTATGATGGTGGGGGCTGGAGATTGGGTGGGGATGACTCCTGTGCATGGTGTGGGGGGTGGGTTATGGTGGTGGGGGCTGGAGACTGGGTGGGGATGACTCCTGTGCATGGTGTGGGGGGTGGGTTATGGTGGTGGGGGCTGGAGATGGGGTGGGGTGACTCCTGTGCATGGGGTGGGGGGGTTATGGTGGTGGGGGCTGGAGACTGGGTGGGGGTGACTCCTGTGCATGGGGTGGGGGGGGGCGGGTTATGATGGTGGGGGCTGGAGACGGGGTGGGGGTGACTCCTGTGCAAGGGGTGGGGGGCACTCCTGTGCATGGGGTGGGGGGCGGGTTATGGTGGTGGGGGCTGGAGATGGGGTGGGGTGACTCCTGTGTATGGGGTGGGGGGTTATGGTGGTGGGGCTGGAGACTGGGTGGGGTGACTCCTGTGTATGGGGTGGGGGGTGGGTTATGGTGGTGGGGGCTGGAGACAGGGTGGGGATGACTCCTGTGCATGGGGTGGGGGGTGGGTTATGGTGGTGGGGGCTGGAGACGGGGTGGGGATGACTCCTGTGCATGGGGTGGGTGGGTTATGGTGGTGGGGGCTGGAGATGGGGTGGGGGTGACTCCTGTGCATGGGGGCGGGTTATGGTGGTGGGGGCTGGAGATGGGGTGGGGTGATTCCTGTGCATGGGGTGGTGGGGTTATGGTGGTGGGGGCTGGAGATGGGGTGGGGTGACTCCTGTGCATGGGGTGGGGGCTGGTTATGGTGGTGGGGGCTGGAGACGGGGTGGGGTGACTCCTGTGCATGCGGTGGGGGGTGGGTTATGGTGGTGGGAGCTGGAGACAAAGTGGGGATGACTCCTGTGCATGGTGTGGGGGGTTGGTTATGATGGTGGGGGCTGGAGACTGGGTGGGGGTGACTCCTATGCATGGGGTGGGGGAGGCGGGTTATGATAGTGGGGACTGGAGACGGGGTGGGGGTGACTCCTGTGCATGGGGTGGGGGGGTTATGGTGGTGGGGGCTGGAGACGGGGTGGGGTGACTCCTGTGCATGGGGTGGGGGGGGTTATGGTGGTGGGGGCTGGAGACGGGGTGGGGATGACTCCTGTGCATGGGGGCGGGTTATGGTGGTGGGGGCTGGAGACGGGGTGGGATGACTCCTGTGCATGCGGTGGGGGGTGGGTTATGGTGGTGGGAGCTGGAGACAAAGTGGGGATGACTCCTGTGCATGGTGTGGGGGGTTGGTTATTATGGTGGGGGCTGGAGACTGGGTGGGGGTGACTCCTATGCATGGGGTGGGGGAGGCGGGTTATGATAGTGGGGACTGGAGACGGGGTGGGGGTGACTCCTGTGCATGGGGTGGGGGGGTTATGGTGGTGGGGGCTGGAGACTGGGTGGGGTGACTCCTGTGCATGGGGTGGTGGGGTTATGGTGGTGGGGGCTGGAGACTGGGTGGGGGTGACTCCTGTGCATGGGGTGGGGGGGCGGGTTATGGTGGTGGGGGCTGGAGACTGGGTGGGGATGACTCCTGTGCATGGTGTGGGGGGCGGGTTATGGTGGTGGGGGCTGGAGATGGGGTGGGGTGACCCCTGTGCATGGTGTGGGGGGTGGGTTATGGTGGTGGGGGCTGGAGACGGGGTGGGGATGACTCCTGTGCATGGTGTGGGGGGTGGGTTATGGTGGTGGGGGCTGGAGACTGGGTGGGGATGACTCCAGTGCATGGTGTGGGGGGTGGGTTATGGTGGTGGGGGCTGGAGATGGGTTGGGGCGACTCCTGTGCATGGAGTGGGGGGGCGGGTTATGATGGTGGGGGCTGGAGACGGGGTGGGGGTGACTCCTGTTCATGGGGTGGGGGCGGGTTATGGTGGTGGGGCTGCAGACGGGGTGGGGGTGACACCTGTGCATGCGGTGGGGGGTGGGTTATGGTGGTGGGGGCTGGAGACAGGGTGGGGATGACTCCTGTGCATGGGGTGGGGGGTGGGTTATGGTGGTGGGGGCTGGAGACGGGGTGGGGATGACTCCTGTGCATGGGGTGGGTGGGTTATGGTGGTGGGGGCTGGAGATGGGGTGGGGGTGACTCCTGTGCATGGGGGCGGGTTATGGTGGTGGGGGCTGGAGATGGGGTGGGGTGATTCCTGTGCATGGGGTGGTGGGGTTATGGTGGTGGGGGCTGGAGATGGGGTGGGGTGACTCCTGTGCATGGGGTGGGGGCTGGAGACGGGGTGGGGTGACTCCTGTGCATGGGTTGGTGGGGTTATGATGGTGGGGGCTGGAGACTGGGTGGGGATGACTCCTGTGCATGGGGTGGGCGGGTATGATGGTGGGGGCTGGAGACTGGGTGGGGTGACTCCGGTGCATGGGGTGGTGGGTTATGATGGTGGGGGCTGGAGACGGGGTGGGGGCTGGAGACGGGGTGGGGTGACTCCTGCACATGGGGTGGGGGGGTTATGGTGGTGAGGGCTGGAGATGGGGTGGGGTGACTCCTGTGCATTGGGTGGGGGGCGGGTTATGGTGGTGGGGGCTGGAGACGGGGTGGGGTGACTCCTGTGCATGGGTTGGTGGGGTTATGATGGTGGGGGCTGGAGACTGGGTGGGGATGACTCCTGTGCATGGGGTGGGCGGGTATGAAGGTGGGGGCTGGAGACTGGGTGGGGTGACTCCTGTGCATGGGGTGGTGGGTTATGATAGTGGGGGCTGGAGACGAGGTGGGGGCTGGAGACGGGGTGGGGTGACTCCTGTGCATTGGGTGGTGGGCGGGTTATGGTGGTGGGGACGAGACGGGGTGGGGTGACTCCTGTGCATTGGGTGGGGGGTGGGTTATGGTGGTGGGGGCTGTAGACTGGGTGGGGTGACTCCTGTGCATGGGGTGGGGGGGTTATGGTTGTGGGGGCTGGAGACGGGGGGGAGTGACTCCTGTGCATGGGGTGGGGGCGGGTTATGGTGGTGGGGGCTGGAGACGGGGTGGGGTGACTCCTGTGCATGGGTTGGTGGGGTTATGATGGTGGGGGCTGGAGACTGGGGTGGGGTGATTCCTCTGCATGGGGTGGTGGGATTATGGTGGTGGGGGCTGGAGATGGGGTGACTCCTGTGCATGGGGTGGGGGCGGGTTATGGTGGTGGGGGCTGGAGACGGGGTGGGGTGACTCCTGTGCATGGGTTGGTGGGGTTATGATGGTGGGGGCTGGAGACTGGGTGGGGATGACTCCTGTGCATGGGGTGGGCGGGTATGATGGTGGGGGCTGGAGACTGGGTGGGGTGACTCCTGTGCATGGGGTGGTGGGTTATGATGGTGGGGACTGGAGACAGGGTGGGGGCTGGAGACGGGGTGGGGTGACTCCTGCGCATGGGGTGGGGGGGTTATGGTGGTGGGGGCTGGAGATGGGGTGTGGTGACTCCTGTGCATTGGGTGGGGGTCGGGTTATGGTGGTGGGGACTGGAGACGGGGTGGGGGTGACTCCTGTGCATTGGATGGGGGGCGGGTTATGGTTGTGGGGGCTGGAGACGGGGTGGGGTGACTCCTGTGCATGGGTTGGTGGGGTTATGATGGTGGGGGCTGGAGACTGGGTTGGGATGACTCCTGTGCATGGGGTCGGCGGGTATGATGGTGGGGGCTGGAGACTGGGTGGGGTGACTCCTGTGCATGGGGTGGTGGGTTATGATGGTGGGGGCTGGAGACGGGGTGGGGTGACTCCTGCGCATGGGGTGGGGGGGGTTATGGTGGTGGGGGCTGGAGATGGGGTGGGGTGACTCCTGTGCATTGGGTGGGGGGCGGGTTATGGTGGTGGGGACTGGAGATGGGGTGGGGTGACTCCTGTGCATTGGGTGGGGGGCGGGTTATGGTGATGGGGGCTGGAGACTGGGTGGGGTGACTCCTGTGCATGGGGTGGGGGGGTTATGGTTGTGGGGGCTGGAGACGGGGGGGGGGAGTGACTCCTGTGTATGGGGTGGGGGGTTCTGGTGGTGGGGGCTGGAGACTGGGTGGGTGACTCCTGTGTATGGGGTGGGGGGTTATGGTGGTGGGGGCTGGAGATGGGGTGGGGGTGACTCCTGTGCATGGGGCGGGGGGGTTATGATGGTGGGGGCTGGAGACGGGGTGCGGGTGACTCTTGTGCATGGGGTGGGGGCGGGTTATGGTGGTGGGGGCTGGGGTGGGGTTGACTCCTGTGCATGGGGTTGGGGCGGGTTATGGTGGTGGGGCTGGAGACGGGGTGGGGGTGACTCCTGTGCATGGGGTGGGGGCGGGTTATGGTGGTGGGGCTGGAGACGGGGTGGGGGTGACTCCTGTGCATGGGGGGGTGGGTTATGGTGGTGGGGGCTGGAGACTGGGTGGGGGTGACTCCTGTTCATGGGGTGGGGGCGGGTTATGATGGTGGGGGCTGGAGACGGGGTGGGGGTGACTCCTGTTCATGGGGTGGGGGCGGGTTATGGTGGTGGGGCTGCAGACGGGGTGGGGGTGACACCTGTGCATGCGGTGGGGGGTGGGTTATGGTGGTGGGGGCTGGAGACAGGGTGGGGATGACTCCTGTGCATGGGGTGGGGGGTGGGTTATGGTGGTGGGGGCTGGAGACGGGGTGGGGATGACTCCTGTGCATGGGGTGGGTGGGTTATGGTGGTGGGGGCTGGAGATGGGGTGGGGGGTGACTCCTGTGCATGGGGGCGGGTTATGGTGGTGGGGGCTGGAGATGGGGTGGGGTGATTCCTGTGCATGGGGTGGTGGGGTTATGGTGGTGGGGGCTGGAGATGGGGTGGGGTGACTCCTGTGCATGGGTTGGTGGGGTTATGATGGTGGGGGCTGGAGACTGGGTGGGGATGACTCCTGTGCATGGGGTGGGGGCTGGAGACGGGGTGGGGTGACTCCTGTGCATGGGTTGGTGGGGTTATGATGGTGGGGGCTGGAGACTGGGTGGGGATGACTCCTGTGCATGGGGTGGGGGGGCGGGTTATGATGGTGGGGGCTGGAGACGGGGTGGGGGTGACTCCTGTTCATGGGGTGGGGGCGGGTTATGGTGGTGGGGCTGCAGACGGGGTGGGGGTGACACCTGTGCATGCGGTGGGGGGTGGGTTATGATGGTGGGGGCTGGAGACTGGGTGGGGGTGACTCCTGTGCATGGGGTGGGGGAGGTGGGTTATGATAGTGGGGACTGGAGACGGGGTGGAGGTGACTCCTGTGCATGGGGTGGGTGGGTTATGATGGTGGGGGCTGGAGACTGGGTGGGGGTGACTCCTGTGCATGGGGTGGGGGAGGTGGGTTATGATAGTGGGGACTGGAGACGGGGTGGAGGTGACTCCTGTGCATGGGGTGGGGGGGTTATGGTGGTGGGGGCTGGAGACGGGGTGGGGTGACTCCTGTGCATGGGGTGGGGGGGGTTATGGTGGTGGGGGCTGGAGACGGGGTGGGGATGACTCCTGTGCATGGGGGCGGGTTATGGTGGTGGGGGCTGGAGATGGGGTGGGGTGACTCCTGTGCATGGGGTGGTGGGGTTATGGTGGTGGGGGCTGGAGACTGGGTGGGGGTGACTCCTGCGCATGGGGTGGGGGGGCGGGTTATGGTGGTGGGGGCTGGAGACTGGGTGGGGATGACTCCTGTGCATGGTGTGGGGGGTGGGTTATGGTGGTGGGGGCTGGAGACTGGGTGGGGATGACTCCTGTGCATGGTGTGGGGGGTGGGTTATGGTGGTGGGGGCTGGAGATGGGGTGGGGTGACTCCTGTGCATGGGGTGGGGGGGTTATGGTGGTGGGGGCTGGAGACTGGGTGGGGTTGACTCCTGTGCATGGGGTGGGGGGGGCGGGTTATGATGGTGGGGGCTGGAGATTGGGTGGGGATGACTCCTGTGCATGGTGTGGGGGGTGGGTTATGGTGGTGGGGGCTGGAGACTGGGTGGGGATGACTCCTGTGCATGGTGTGGGGGGTGGGTTATGGTGGTGGGGGCTGGAGATGGGGTGGGGTGACTCCTGTGCATGGGGTGGGGGGGTTATGGTGGTGGGGGCTGGAGACTGGGTGGGGGTGACTCCTGTGCATGGGGTGGGGGGGCGGGTTATGATGGTGGGGGCTGGAGACGGGGTGGGGGTGACTCCTGTGCATGGGGTGGGGGGCGGGTTATGGTGGTGGGGGCTGGAGACGGGGTGGGGTGACTCCTGTGTATGGGGTGGGGGGTTATGGTGGTGGGGCTGGAGACTGGGTGGGGTGACTCCTGTGTATGGGGTGGGGGGTGGGTTATGGTGGTGGGGGCTGGAGATGGGGTGGGGGTGACTCCTGTGCATGGGGGCGGGTTATGGTGGTGGGGGCTGGAGATGGGGTGGGGTGATTCCTGTGCATGGGGTGGTGGGGTTATGGTGGTGGGGGCTGGAGATGGGGTGGGGTGACTCCTGTGCATGGGGTGGGGGCTGGTTATGGTGGTGGGGGCTGGAGACGGGGTGGGGTGACTCCTGTGCATGCGGTGGGGGGTGGGTTATGGTGGTGGGAGCTGGAGACAAAGTGGGGATGACTCCTGTGCATGGTGTGGGGGGTTGGTTATGATGGTGGGGGCTGGAGACTGGGTGGGGGTGACTCCTATGCATGGGGTGGGGGAGGCGGGTTATGATAGTGGGGACTGGAGACGGGGTGGGGGTGACTCCTGTGCATGGGGTGGGGGGGTTATGGTGGTGGGGGCTGGAGACGGGGTGGGGTGACTCCTGTGCATGGGGTGGGGGGTTATGGTGGTGGGGGCTGGAGACGGGGTGGGGATGACTCCTGTGCATGGGGGCGGGTTATGGTGGTGGGGGCTGGAGACGGGGTGGGGTGACTCCTGTGCATGCGGTGGGGGGTGGGTTATGGTGGTGGGAGCTGGAGACAAAGTGGGGATGACTCCTGTGCATGGTGTGGGGGGTTGGTTATTATGGTGGGGGCTGGAGACTGGGTGGGGGTGACTCCTATGCATGGGGTGGGGGAGGCGGGTTATGATAGTGGGGACTGGAGACGGGGTGGGGGTGACTCCTGTGCATGGGGTGGGGGGGTTATGGTGGTGGGGGCTGGAGACGGGGTGGGGTGACTCCTGTGCATGGGGTGGTGGGGTTATGGTGGTGGGGGCTGGAGACTGGGTGGGGGTGACTCCTGTGCATGGGGTGGGGGGGGCGGGTTATGGTGGTGGGGGCTGGAGACTGGGTGGGGATGACTCCTGTGCATGGTGTGGGGGGCGGGTTATGGTGGTGGGGGCTGGAGATGGGGTGGGGTGACCCCTGTGCATGGTGTGGGGGGTGGGTTATGGTGGTGGGGGCTGGAGACGGGGTGGGGATGACTCCTGTGCATGGTGTGGGGGGTGGGTTATGGTGGTGGGGGCTGGAGACTGGGTGGGGATGACTCCAGTGCATGGTGTGGGGGGTGGGTTATGGTGGTGGGGGCTGGAGATGGGTTGGGGCGACTCCTGTGCATGGGGTGGGGGGGCGGGTTATGATGGTGGGGGCTGGAGACGGGGTGGGGCTGACTCCTGTTCATGGGGTGGGGGCGGGTTATGGTGGTGGGGCTGCAGACGGGGTGGGGGTGACACCTGTGCATGCGGTGGGGGGTGGGTTATGGTGGTGGGGGCTGGAGACAGGGTGGGGATGACTCCTGTGCATGGGGTGGGGGGTGGGTTATGGTGGTGGGGGCTGGAGACGGGGTGGGGATGACTCCTGTGCATGGGGTGGGTGGGTTATGGTGGTGGGGGCTGGAGATGGGGTGGGGGTGACTCCTGTGCATGGGGGCGGGTTATGGTGGTGGGGGCTGGAGATGGGGTGGGGTGATTCCTGTGCATGGGGTGGTGGGGTTATGGTGGTGGGGGCTGGAGATGGGGTGGGGTGACTCCTGTGCATGGGGTGGGGGCTGGAGACGGGGTGGGGTGACTCCTGTGCATGGGTTGGTGGGGTTATGATGGTGGGGGCTGGAGACTGGGTGGGGATGACTCCTGTGCATGGGGTGGGCGGGTATGATGGTGGGGGCTGGAGACTGGGTGGGGTGACTCCTGTGCATGGGGTGGTGGGTTATGATGGTGGGGGCTGGAGACGGGGTGGGGGCTGGAGACGGGGTGGGGTGACTCCTGCACATGGGGTGGGGGGGTTATGGTGGTGAGGGCTGGAGATGGGGTGGGGTGACTCCTGTGCATTGGGTGGGGGGCGGGTTATGGTGGTGGGGGCTGGAGACGGGGTGGGGTGACTCCTGTGCATGGGTTGGTGGGGTTATGATGGTGGGGGCTGGAGACTGGGTGGGGATGACTCCTGTGCATGGGGTGGGCGGGTATGAAGGTGGGGGCTGGAGACTGGGTGGGGTGACTCCTGTGCATGGGGTGGTGGGTTATGATGGTGGGGGCTGGAGACGAGGTGGGGGCTGGAGACGGGGTGGGGTGACTCCTGTGCATTGGGTGGTGGGCGGGTTATGGTGGTGGGGACTGGAGACGGGGTGGGGTGACTCCTGTGCATTGGGTGGGGGGTGGGTTATGGTGGTGGGGGCTGTAGACTGGGTGGGGTGACTCCTGTGCATGGGGTGGGGGGGTTATGGTTGTGGGGGCTGGAGACGGGGGGGAGTGACTCCTGTGCATGGGGTGGGGGCGGGTTATGGTGGTGGGGGCTGGAGACGGGGTGGGGTGACTCCTGTGCATGGGTTGGTGGGGTTATGATGGTGGGGGCTGGAGACTGGGGTGGGGTGATTCCTCTGCATGGGGTGGTGGGATTATGGTGGTGGGGGCTGGAGATGGGGTGGGGTGACTCCTGTGCATGGGGTGGGGGCGGGTTATGGTGGTGGGGGCTGGAGACGGGGTGGGGTGACTCCTGTGCATGGGTTGGTGGGGTTATGATGGTGGGGGCTGGAGACTGGGTGGGGATGACTCCTGTGCATGGGGTCGGCGGGTATGATGGTGGGGGCTGGAGACTGGGTGGGGTGACTCCTGTGCATGGGGTGGTGGGTTATGATGGTGGGGGCTGGAGACGGGGTGGGGGCTGGAGACGGGGTGGGGTGACTCCTGCGCATGGGGTGGGGGGCGGGTTATGGTGGTGGGGACTGGAGATGGGGTGGGGTGACTCCTGTGCATTGGGTGGGGGGCGGGTTATGGTGATGGGGGCTGGAGACTGGGTGGGGTGACTCCTGTGCATGGGGTGGGGGGGTTATGGTTGTGGGGGCTGGAGACGGGGGGGGGGAGTGACTCCTGTGTATGGGGTGGGGGGTTCTGGTGGTGGGGGCTGGAGACTGGGTGGGTGACTCCTGTGTATGGGGTGGGGGGTTATGGTGGTGGGGGCTGGAGATGGGGTGGGGGTGACTCCTGTGCATGGGGCGGGGGGGTTATGATGGTGGGGGCTGGAGACGGGGTGCGGGTGACTCTTGTGCATGGGGTGGGGGCGGGTTATGGTGGTGGGGGCTGGGGTGGGGTTGACTCCTGTGCATGGGGTTGGGGCGGGTTATGGTGGTGGGGCTGGAGACGGGGTGGGGGTGACTCCTGTGCATGGGGTGGGGGCGGGTTATGGTGGTGGGGCTGGAGACGGGGTGGGGGTGACTCCTGTGCATGGGGGGGTGGGTTATGGTGGTGGGGGCTGGAGACTGGGTGGGGGTGACTCCTGTTCATGGGGTGGGGGCGGGTTATGATGGTGGGGGCTGGAGACGGGGTGGGGGTGACTCCTGTTCATGGGGTGGGGGCGGGTTATGGTGGTGGGGCTGCAGACGGGGTGGGGGTGACACCTGTGCATGCGGTGGGGGGTGGGTTATGGTGGTGGGGGCTGGAGACAGGGTGGGGATGACTCCTGTGCATGGGGTGGGGGGTGGGTTATGGTGGTGGGGGCTGGAGACGGGGTGGGGATGACTCCTGTGCATGGGGTGGGTGGGTTATGGTGGTGGGGGCTGGAGATGGGGTGGGGGTGACTCCTGTGCATGGGGGCGGGTTATGGTGGTGGGGGCTGGAGATGGGGTGGGGTGATTCCTGTGCATGGGGTGGTGGGGTTATGGTGGTGGGGGCTGGAGATGGGGTGGGGTGACTCCTGTGCATGGGGTGGGGGCTGGAGACGGGGTGGGGTGACTCCTGTGCATGGGTTGGTGGGGTTATGATGGTGGGGGCTGGAGACTGGGTGGGGATGACTCCTGTGCATGGGGTGGGCGGGTATGATGGTGGGGGCTGGAGACTGGGTGGGGTGACTCCTGTGCATGGGGTGGTGGGTTATGATGGTGGGGGCTGGAGACGGGGTGGGGGCTGGAGACGGGGTGGGGTGACTCCTGCACATGGGGTGGGGGGGTTATGGTGGTGAGGGCTGGAGATGGGGTGGGGTGACTCCTGTGCATTGGGTGGGGGGCGGGTTATGGTGGTGGGGGCTGGAGACGGGGTGGGGTGACTCCTGTGCATGGGTTGGTGGGGTTATGATGGTGGGGGCTGGAGACTGGGTGGGGATGACTCCTGTGCATGGGGTGGGCGGGTATGAAGGTGGGGGCTGGAGACTGGGTGGGGTGACTCCTGTGCATGGGGTGGTGGGTTATGATGGTGGGGGCTGGAGACGAGGTGGGGGCTGGAGACGGGGTGGGGTGACTCCTGTGCATTGGGTGGTGGGTGGGTTATGGTGGTGGGGACTGGAGACGGGGTGGGGTGACTCCTGTGCATGGGGTGGGGGGGTTATGGTTGTGGGGGCTGGAGACGGGGGGGAGTGACTCCTGTGCATGGGGTGGGGGCGGGTTATGGTGGTGGGGGCTGGAGACGGGGTGGGGTGACTCCTGTGCATGGGTTGGTGGGGTTATGATGGTGGGGGCTGGAGACTGGGGTGGGGTGATTCCTCTGCATGGGGTGGTGGGATTATGGTGCTGGGGGCTGGAGACGGGGTGGGGTGACTCCTGTGCATGGGTTGGTGAGGTTATGATGGTGGGGGCTGGAGACTGGGTGGGGATGACTCCTGTGCATGGGGTGGGCGGGTATGATGGTGGGGGCTGGAGACTGGGTGGGGTGACTCCTGTGCATGGGGTGGTGGGTTATGATGGTGGGGACTGGAGACAGGGTGGGGGCTGGAGACGGGGTGGGGTGACTCCTGCGCATAGGGTGGGGGGGTTATGGTGGTGGGGGCTGGAGATGGGGTGTGGTGACTCCTGTGCATTGGGTGGGGGGCGGGTTATGGTGGTGGGGACTGGAGACGGGGTGGGGGTGACTCCTGTGCATTGGATGGGGGGCGGGTTATGGTTGTGGGGGCTGGAGACGGGGTGGGGTGACTCCTGTGCATGGGTTGGTGGGGTTATGATGGTGGGGGCTGGAGACTGGGTGGGGATGACTCCTGTGCATGGGGTCGGCGGGTATGATGGTGGGGGCTGGAGACTGGGTGGGGTGACTCCTGTGCATGGGGTGGTGGGTTATGATGGTGGGGGCTGGAGACGGGGTGGGGGCTGGAGACGGGGTGGGGTGACTCCTGCGCATGGGGTGGGGGGGTTATGGTGGTGGGGGCTGGAGATGGGGTGGGGTGACTCCTGTGCATTGGGTGGGGGGCGGGTTATGGTGGTGGGGACTGGAGATGGGGTGGGGTGACTCCTGTGCATTGGGTGGGGGGCGGGTTATGGTGATGGGGGCTGGAGACTGGGTGGGGTGACTCCTGTGCATGGGGTGGGGGGGTTATGGTTGTGGGGGCTGGAGACGGGGGGGGAGTGACTCCTGTGTATGGGGTGGGGGGTTCTGGTGGTGGGGGCTGGAGACTGGGTGGGTGACTCCTGTGTATGGGGTGGGGGGTTATGGTGGTGGGGGCTGGAGATGGGGTGGGGGTGACTCCTGTGCATGGGGCGGGGGGGTTATGATGGTGGGGGCTGGAGACGGGGTGCGGGTGACTCTTGTGCATGGGGTGGGGGCGGGTTATGGTGGTGGGGGCTGGGGTGGGGTTGACTCCTGTGCATGGGGTTGGGGCGGGTTATGGTGGAGGGGCTGGAGACGGGGTGGGGGTGACTCCTGTGCATGGGGTGGGGGCGGGTTATGGTGGTGGGGCTGGAGACGGGGTGGGGGTGACTCCTGTGCATGGGGGGGTGGGTTATGGTGGTGGGGGCTGGAGACTGGGTGGGGTGACTTCTGTGCATGGGGTGGGGGGGTTATGGTTGTGGGGCTGGAGACGGGGGGGAGTGACTCCTGTGTATGGGGTGGGGGGTTATGGTTGTGGGGGCTGGAGACTGGGTGGGTGACTCCTGTGTATGGGGTGGGGGGTTATGGTGGTGGGGGCTGGAGACGGGGTGGGGGTGACTCCTATGCATTGGATGGGGGGCGGGTTATGGTTGTGGGGGCTGGAGACGGGGTGGGGTGACTCCTGTGCATGGGTTGGTGGGGTTATGATGGTGGGGGCTGGAGACTGGGTGGGGATGACTCCTGTGCATGGGGTCGGCGGGTATGATGGTGGGGGCTGGAGACTGGGTGGGGTGACTCCTGTGCATGGGGTGGTGGGTTATGATGGTGGGGGCTGGAGACGGGGTGGGGGCTGGAGACGGGGTGGGGTGACTCCTGCGCATGGGGTGGGGGGGTTATGGTGGTGGGGGCTGGAGATGGGGTGGGGTGACTCCTGTGCATTGGGTGGGGGGCGGGTTATGGTGGTGGGGACTGGAGATGGGGTGGGGTGACTCCTGTGCATTGGGTGGGGGGCGGGTTATGGTGATGGGGGCTGGAGACTGGGTGGGGTGACTCCTGTGCATGGGGTGGGGGGGTTATGGTTGTGGGGGCTGGTGACGGGGGGGGGGGTGACTCCTGTGTATGGGGTGGGGGGTTCTGGTGGTGGGGGCTGGAGACTGGGTGGGTGACTCCTGTGTATGGGGTGGGGGGTTATGGTGGTGGGGGCTGGAGATGGGGTGGGGGTGACTCCTGTGCATGGGGCGGGGGGGTTATGATGGTGGGGGCTGGAGACGGGGTGCGGGTGACTCTTGTGCATGGGGTGGGGGCGGGTTATGGTGGTGGGGGCTGGGGTGGGGTTGACTCCTGTGCATGGGGTTGGGGCGGGTTATGGTGGTGGGGCTGGAGACGGGGTGGGGGTGACTCCTGTGCATGGGGTGGGGGCGGGTTATGGTGGTGGGGCTGGAGACGGGGTGGGGGTGACTCCTGTGCATGGGGGGGTGGGTTATGGTGGTGGGGGCTGGAGACTGGGTGGGGTGACTTCTGTGCATGGGGTGGGGGGGTTATGTTTGTGGGGCTGGAGACGGGGGGGAGTGACTCCTGTGTATGGGGTGGGGGGTTATGGTTGTGGGGGCTGGAGACTGGGTGGGTGACTCCTGTGTATGGGGTGGGGGGTTATGGTGGTGGGGGCTGGAGACGGGGTGGGGGTGACTCCTGTGCATGGTGTGGGGGGTGGGTTATGGTGGTGGGGGCCGGAGACGGGGTGGGGTGACTTCAATGCATCAGGAGGGCGGGTTATGGTGGTGGGGGCTGGAGACGGGGTGAGGGTGACTCCTGTGCATGGGGGGTGGGTTATGGTGGTGGGGGCTGGAGACTGGGTGGGGTGACTCCTGTGCATGGGGTGGCGGGTTATGATGGTGGGGGCTGGAGACGGGGTGAGGGTGACTCCTGTGCATGGGGTGGGCGGGTTATGATGGTGGGGGCTGGAGACGGGGTGGGGGTGACTCCTGTGCATGGGGTGGGGGAGGCGGGTTATGATGGTGGGGACTGGAGACGGGGTGGGGGTGACTCCTGTGCATCGGGTGGGGGGCGGGTTATGGTGGTGGGGGCTGGAGACGGGGTGGGTTGACTCCTGTGCATGGGGTGGGGGGCGGGTTATGGTGGTGGGGCCTGGAGACGGGGTGGGGTGACTCCTGTGCATGGGGTGGGGGGTGGGTTATGGTGGTGGGGGCTGGAGACTGGGTGGGATGACTCCTGTGCATGGGTTGGGGGGGTTATGGTGGTGGGGGCTGGAGACGGGGTGGGGTGACTCCTGTGCATGGGGTGGGGGGGTTATGGTGGTGGGGGCTGGAGACGGGGTGGGGATGACTCCTGTGCATGGGGGCGGGTAATGGTGGTTGGGGCTGGAGATGGGGTGGGGTGACTCCTGTGCATGGGGTGGTGGGGTTATGGTGGTGGGGGCTGGAGACTGGGTGGGGGTGACTCCTGCGCATGGGGTGGGGGGGCGGGTTATGGTGGTGGGGGCTGGAGACTGGGTGGGGATGACTCCTGTGCATGGTGTGGGGGGTGGGTTATGGTGGTGGGGGCTGGAGACTGGGTGGGGATGACTCCTGTGTATGGGGTGGGGGGTTCTGGTGGTGGGGGCTGGAGACTGGGTGGGTGACTCCTGTGCATGGGGCGGGGGGGTTATGATGGTGGGGGCTGGAGACGGGCTGCGGGTGACTCCTGTGCATGGGGTGGGGGCGGGTTATGGTGGTGGGGGCTGGGGTGGGGTTGACTCCTGTGCATAGGGTTGGGGCGGGTTATGGTGGTGGGGCTGGAGACGGGGTGGGGGTGACTCCTGTGCATGGGGTGGGGGCGGGTTATGGTGGTGGGGCTGGAGACGAGGTGGGGGTGACTCCTGTGCATGGGGGGGTGGGTTATGGTGGTGGGGGCTGGAGACTGGGTGGGGTGACTTCTGTGCATGGGGTGGGGGGGTTATGGTTGTGGGGGCTGGAGACGGGGGGGAGTGACTCCTGTGTATGGGGTGGGGGGTTATGGTTGTGGAGGCTGGAGACTGGGTGGGTGACTCCTGTGTATGGGGTGGGGGGTTATGGTGGTGGGGGCTGGAGACGGGGTGGGGGTGACTCCTGTGCATGGTGTGGGGGGTGGGTTATGGTGGTGGGGGCCGGAGACGGGGTGGGGTGACTTCAATGCATCAGGAGGGCGGGTTATGGTGGTGGGGGCTGGAGACGGGGTGAGGGTGACTCCTGTGCATGGGGGGTGGGTTATGGTGGTGGGGGCTGGAGACTGGGTGGGGTGACTCCTGTGCATGGGGTGGCCGGTTATGATGGTGGGGGCTGGAGACGGGGTGAGGGTGACTCCTGTGCATCGGGTGGGGGGCGGGTTATGGTGGTGGGGGCTGGAGACGGGGTGGGTTGACTCCTGTGCATGGGGTGGGGGCGGGTTATGGTGGTGGGGCCTGGAGACGGGGTGGGGTGACTCCTGTGCATGGGGTGGGGGGTGGGTTATGGTGGTGGGGGCTGGAGACTGGGTGGGATGACTCCTGTGCATGGGGTGGGTGGGGTTATGGTGGTGGGGGCTGGAGACGGGGTGGGGTGACTCCTGTGCATGGGGTGGGGGTTATGGTGGTGGGGGCTGGAGACGGGGTGGGGATGACTCCTGTGCATGGGGGCGGGTTATGGTGGTGGGGGCTGGAGATGGGGTGGGGTGACTCCTGTGCATGGGGTGGTGGGGTTATGGTGGTGGGGGCTGGAGACTGGGTGGGGGTGACTCCTGTGCATGGGGTGGGGGGGCGGGTTATGGTGGTGGGGGCTGGAGACTGGGTGGGGATGACTCCTGTGCATGGTGTGGGGGGTGGGTTATGGTGGTGGGGGCTGGAGACTGGGTGGGGATGACTCCTGTGCATGGTGTGGGGGGTGGGTTATGGTGGTGGGGGCTGGAGATGGGGTGGGGTGACTCCTGTGCATGGGGTGGGGGGGTTATGGTGGTGGGGGCTGGAGACTGGGTGGGGGTGACTCCTGTGCATGGGGTGGGGGGGCGGGTTATGATGGTGGGGGCTGGAGACGGGGTGGGGGTGACTCCTGTGCATGGGGTGGGGGGCGGGTTATGGTGGTGGGGGCTGGAGACGGGGTGGGGTGACTCCTGTGTATGGGGTGGGGGGTTATGGTGGTGGGGCTGGAGACTGGGTGGGGTGACTCCTGTGTATGGGGTGGGGGGTGGGTTATGGTGGTGGGGGCTGGAGACAGGGTGGGGATGACTCCTGTGCATGGGGTGGGGGGTGGGTTATGGTGGTGGGGGCTGGAGACGGGGTGGGGATGACTCCTGTGCATGGGGTGGGTGGGTTATGGTGGTGGGGGCTGGAGATGGGGTGGGGGTGACTCCTGTGCATGGGGGCGGGTTATGGTGGTGGGGGCTGGAGATGGGGTGGGGTGATTCCTGTGCATGGGGTGGTGGGGTTATGGTGGTGGGGGCTGGAGATGGGGTGGGGTGACTCCTGTGCATGGGGTGGGGGCTGGTTATGGTGGTGGGGGCTGGAGACGGGGTGGGGTGACTCCTGTGCATGCGGTGGGGGATGGGTTATGGTGGTGGGAGCTGGAGACAAAGTGGGGATGACTCCTGTGCATGGTGTGGGGGGTTGGTTATGATGGTGGGGGCTGGAGACTGGGTGGGGGTGACTCCTATGCATGGGGTGGGGGAGGCGGGTTATGATAGTGGGGACTGGAGACGGGGTGGGGGTGACTCCTGTGCATGGGGTGGGGGGGTTATGGTGGTGGGGGCTGGAGACGGGGTGGGGTGACTCCTGTGCATGGGGTGGTGGGGTTATGGTGGTGGGGGCTGGAGACGGGGTGGGGATGACTCCTGTGCATGGGGGTGGGTTATGGTGGTGGGGGCTGGAGACGGGGTGGGGTGACTCCTGTGCATGCGGTGGGGGGGTGGGTTATGGTGGTGGGAGCTGGAGACAAAGTGGGGATGACTCCTGTGCATGGTGTGGGGGGTTGGTTATGATGGTGGGGGCTGGAGACTGGGTGGGGGTGACTCCTATGCATGGGGTGGGGGAGGCGGGTTATGATAGTGGGGACTGGAGACGGGGTGGGGGTGACTCCTGTGCATGGGGTGGGGGGGTTATGGTGGTGGGGGCTGGAGACGGGGTGGGGTGACTCCTGTGCATGGGGTGGTGGGGTTATGGTGGTGGGGGCTGGAGACTGGGTGGGGGTGACTCCTGTGCATGGGGTGGGGGGGCGGGTTATGGTGGTGGGGGCTGGAGACTGGGTGGGGATGACTCCTGTGCATGGTGTGGGGGGCGGGTTATGGTGGTGGGGGCTGGAGATGGGGTGGGGTGACCCCTGTGCATGGTGTGGGGGGTGGGTTATGGTGGTGGGGGCTGGAGACGGGGTGGGGATGACTCCTGTGCATGGTGTGGGGGGTGGGTTATGGTGGTGGGGGCTGGAGACTGGGTGGGGATGACTCCAGTGCATGGTGTGGGGGGTGGGTTATGGTGGTGGGGGCTGGAGATGGGTTGGGGCGACTCCTGTGCATGGGGTGGGGGGGCGGGTTATGATGGTGGGGGCTGGAGACGGGGTGGGGGTGACTCCTGTTCATGGGGTGGGGGCGGGTTATGGTGGTGGGGCTGCAGACGGGGTGGGGGTGACACCTGTGCATGCGGTGGGGGGTGGGTTATGGTGGTGGAGGCTGGAGACAGAGTGGGGATGACTCCTGTGCATGGTGTGGGGGGTGGGTTATGATGGTGGGGGCTGGAGACTGGGTGGGGGTGACTCCTGTGCATGGGGTGGGGGGTTCTGGTGGTGGGGGCTGGAGACTGGGTGGGTGACTCCTGTGTATGGGGTGGGGGGTTATGGTGGTGGGGGCTGGAGATGGGGTGGGGGTGACTCCTGTGCATGGGGCGGGGGGGTTATGATGGTGGGGGCTGGAGACGGGGTGCGGGTGACTCTTGTGCATGGGGTGGGGGCGGGTTATGGTGGTGGGGGCTGGGGTGGGGTTGACTCCTGTGCATGGGGTTGGGGCGGGTTATGGTGGTGGGGCTGGAGACGGGGTGGGGGTGACTCCTGTGCATGGGGTGGGGGCGGGTTATGGTGGTGGGGCTGGAGACGGGGTGGGGGTGACTCCTGTGCATGGGGGGGTGGGTTATGGTGGTGGGGGCTGGAGACTGGGTGGGGTGACTTCTGTGCATGGGGTGGGGGGGTTATGTTTGTGGGGCTGGAGACGG
Source organism: Ambystoma mexicanum (assembly GCF_040938575.1). Lineage (NCBI taxonomy): Eukaryota > Metazoa > Chordata > Amphibia > Caudata > Ambystomatidae > Ambystoma > Ambystoma mexicanum. The sequence goes on along the minus strand of NC_090937.1, from coordinate 1,686,197,441 downwards.
GGGGGAGTGACTCCTGTGTATGGGGTGGGGGGTTATGGTTGTGGGGGCTGGAGACTGGGTGGGTGACTCCTGTGTATGGGGTGGGGGGTTATGGTGGTGGGGGCTGGAGACGGGGTGGGGGTGACTCCTGTGCATGGTGTGGGGGGTGGGTTATGGTGGTGGGGGCCGGAGACGGGGTGGGGTGACTTCAATGCATCAGGAGGGCGGGTTATGGTGGTGGGGGCTGGAGACGGGGTGAGGGTGACTCCTGTGCATGGGGGGTGGGTTATGGTGGTGGGGGCTGGAGACTGGGTGGGGTGACTCCTGTGCATGGGGTGGCGGGTTATGATGGTGGGGGCTGGAGCATGGTGAGGGTGACTCCTGTGCATGGGGTGGGCGGGTTATGATGGTGGGGGCTGGAGACGGGGTGGGGGTGACTCCTGTGCATGGGGTGGGGGAGGCGGGTTATGATGGTGGGGACTGGAGACGGGGTGGGGGTGACTCCTGTGCATCGGGTGGGGGGCGGGTTATGGTGGTGGGGGCTGGAGACGGGGTGGGTTGACTCCTGTGCATGGGGTGGGGGGCGGGTTATGGTGGTGGGGCCTGGAGACGGGGTGGGGTGACTCCTGTGCATGGGGTGGGGGGTGGGTTATGGTGGTGGGGGCTGGAGACTGGGTGGGATGACTCCTGTGCATGGGGTGGGGGGGGTTATGGTGGTGGGGGCTGGAGACGGGGTGGGGTGACTCCTGTGCATGGGGTGGTGGGGGCTGGAGACGGGGTGGGGATGACTCCTGTGCATGGGGGCGGGTAATGGTGGTTGGGGCTGGAGATGGGGTGGGGTGACTCCTGTGCATGGGGTGGTGGGGTTATGGTGGTGGGGGCTGGAGACTGGGTGGGGGTGACTCCTGCGCATGGGGTGGGGGGGCGGGTTATGGTGGTGGGGGCTGGAGACTGGGTGGGGATGACTCCTGTGCATGGTGTGGGGGGTGGGTTATGGTGGTGGGGGCTGGAGACTGGGTGGGGATGACTCCTGTGTATGGGGTGGGGGGTTCTGGTGGTGGGGGCTGGAGACTGGGTGGGTGACTCCTGTGTATGGGGTGGGGGGTTATGGTGGTGGGGGCTGGAGATGGGGTGGGGGTGACTCCTGTGCATGGGGCGGGGGGGTTATGATGGTGGGGGCTGGAGACGGGGTGCGGGTGACTCCTGTGCATGGGGTGGGGGCGGGTTATGGTGGTGGGGGCTGGGGTGGGGTTGACTCCTGTGCATGGGGTTGGGGCGGGTTATGGTGGTGGGGCTGGAGACGGGGTGGGGGTGACTCCTGTGCATGGGGTGGGGGCGGGTTATGGTGGTGGGGCTGGAGACGAGGTGGGGGTGACTCCTGTGCATGGGGGGGTGGGTTATGGTGGTGGGGGCTGGAGACTGGGTGGGGTGACTTCTGTGCATGGGGTGGGGGGGTTATGGTTGTGGGGGCTGGAGACGGGGGGAGTGACTCCTGTGTATGGGGTGGGGGGTTATGGTTGTGGAGGCTGGAGACTGGGTGGGTGACTCCTGTGTATGGGGTGGGGGGTTATGGTGGTGGGGGCTGGAGACGGGGTGGGGGTGACTCCTGTGCATGGTGTGGGGGGTGGGTTATGGTGGTGGGGGCCGGAGACGGGGTGGGGTGACTTCAATGCATCAGGAGGGCGGGTTATGGTGGTGGGGGCTGGAGACGGGGTGAGGGTGACTCCTGTGCATGGGGGGTGGGTTATGGTGGTGGGGGCTGGAGACTGGGTGGGGTGACTCCTGTGCATGGGGTGGCCGGTTATGATGGTGGGGGCTGGAGACGGGGTGAGGGTGACTCCTGTGCATGGGGTGTGCGGGTTATGATGGTGGGGGCTGGAGACGGGGTGGGGGTGACTCCTGTGCATGGGGTGTGGGAGGCGGGTTATGATGGTGGGGACTGGAGACGGGGTGGGGGTGACTCCTGTGCATCGGGTGGGGGGCGGGTTATGGTGGTGGGGGCTGGAGACGGGGTGGGTTGACTCCTGTGCATGGGGTGGGGGCGGGTTATGGTGGTGGGGCCTGGAGACGGGGTGCGGTGACTCCTGTGCATGGGGTGGGGGGTGGGTTATGGTGGTGGGGGCTGGAGACTGGGTGGGATGACTCCTGTGCATGGGGTGGGGGGGGTTATGGTGGTGGGGGCTGGAGACGGGGTGGGGTGACTCCTGTGCATGGGGTGGGGGTTATGGTGGTGGGGGCTGGAGACGGGGTGGGGATGACTCCTGTGCATGGGGGCGGGTTATGGTGGTGGGGGCTGGAGATGGGGTGGGGTGACTCCTGTGCATGGGGTGGTGGGGTTATGGTGGTGGGGGCTGGAGACTGGGTGGGGGTGACTCCTGTGCATGGGGTGGGGGGGCGGGTTATGGTGGTGGGGGCTGGAGACTGGGTGGGGATGACTCCTGTGCATGGTGTGGGGGGTGGGTTATGGTGGTGGGGGCTGGAGACTGGGTGGGGATGACTCCTGTGCATGGTGTGGGGGGTGGGTTATGGTGGTGGGGGCTGGAGATGGGGTGGGGTGACTCCTGTGCATGGGGTGGGGGGGTTATGGTGGTGGGGGCTGGAGACTGGGTGGGGGTGACTCCTGTGCATGGGGTGGGGGGGCGGGTTATGATGGTGGGGGCTGGAGACGGGGTGGGGGTGACTCCTGTGCATGGGGTGGGGGGCGGGTTATGGTGGTGGGGGCTGGAGACGGGGTGGGGTGACTCCTGTGTATGGGGTGGGGGGTTATGGTGGTGGGGCTGGAGACTGGGTGGGGTGACTCCTGTGTATGGGGTGGGGGGCGGGTTATGGTGGTGGGGGCTGGAGACAGGGTGGGGATGACTCCTGTGCATGGGGTGGGGGGTGGGTTATGGTGGTGGGGGCTGGAGACGGGGTGGGGATGACTCCTGTGCATGGGGTGGGTGGGTTATGGTGGTGGGGGCTGGAGATGGGGTGGGGGTGACTCCTGTGCATGGGGGCGGGTTATGGTGGTGGGGGCTGGAGATGGGGTGGGGTGATTCCTGTGCATGGGGTGGTGGGGTTATGGTGGTGGGGGCTGGAGATGGGGTGGGGTGACTCCTGTGCATGGGGTGGGGGCTGGTTATGGTGGTGGGGGCTGGAGACGGGGTGGGGTGACTCCTGTGCATGCGGTGGGGGGTGGGTTATGGTGGTGGGAGCTGGAGACAAAGTGGGGATGACTCCTGTGCATGGTGTGGGGGGTTGGTTATGATGGTGGGGGCTGGAGACTGGGTGGGGGTGACTCCTATGCATGGGGTGGGGGAGGCGGGTTATGATAGTGGGGACTGGAGACGGGGTGGGGGTGACTCCTGTGCATGGGGTGGGGGGGTTATGGTGGTGGGGGCTGGAGACGGGGTGGGGTGACTCCTGTGCATGGGGTGGTGGGGTTATGGTGGTGGGGGCTGGAGACGGGGTGGGGATGACTCCTGTGCATGGGGGTGGGTTATGGTGGTGGGGGCTGGAGACGGGGTGGGGTGACTCCTGTGCATGCGGTGGGGGGTGGGTTATGGTGGTGGGAGCTGGAGACAAAGTGGGGATGACTCCTGTGCATGGTGTGGGGGGTTGGTTATGATGGTGGGGGCTGGAGACTGGGTGGGGGTGACTCCTATGCATGGGGTGGGGGAGGCGGGTTATGATAGTGGGGACTGGAGACGGGGTGGGGGTGACTCCTGTGCATGGGGTGGGGGGGTTATGGTGGTGGGGGCTGGAGACGGGGTGGGGTGACTCCTGTGCATGGGGTGGTGGGGTTATGGTGGTGGGGGCTGGAGACTGGGTGGGGGTGACTCCTGTGCATGGGGTGGGGGGGCGGGTTATGGTGGTGGGGGCTGGAGACTGGGTGGGGATGACTCCTGTGCATGGTGTGGGGGGCGGGTTATGGTGGTGGGGGCTGGAGATGGGGTGGGGTGACCCCTGTGCATGGTGTGGGGGGTGGGTTATGGTGGTGGGGGCTGGAGACGGGGTGGGGATGACTCCTGTGCATGGTGTGGGGGGTGGGTTATGGTGGTGGGGGCTGGAGACTGGGTGGGGATGACTCCAGTGCATGGTGTGGGGGGTGGGTTATGGTGGTGGGGGCTGGAGATGGGTTGGGGCGACTCCTGTGCATGGGGTGGGGGGGCGGGTTATGATGGTGGGGGCTGGAGACGGGGTGGGGATGACTCCTGTTCATGGGGTGGGGGCGGGTTATGGTGGTGGGGCTGCAGACGGGGTGGGGGTGACACCTGTGCATGCGGTGGGGGGTGGGTTATGGTGGTGGAGGCTGGAGTCAGAGTGGGGATGACTCCTGTGCATGGTGTGGGGGGTGGGTTATGATGGTGGGGGCTGGAGACTGGGTGGGGGTGACTCCTGTGCATGGGGTGGGGGAGGTGGGTTATGATAGTGGGGACTGGAGACGGGGTGGGGGTGACTCCTGTGCATGGGGGGGGGTTATGGTGGTGGGGGCTGGAGACGGGGTGGGGTGACTCCTGTGCATGGGGTGGGGGGGGTTATGATGGTGGGGGCTGGAGACGGGGTGGGGATGACTCCTGTGCATGGGGGCGGGTTATGGTGGTGGGGGCTGGAGATGGGGTGGGGTGACTCCTGTGCATGGGGTGGTGGGGTTATGGTGGTGGGGGCTGGAGACTGGGTGGGGGTGACTCCTGCGCATGGGGTGGGGGGGCGGGTTATGGTGGTGGGGGCTGGAGACTGGGTGGGGATGACTCCTGTGCATGGTGTGGGGGGTGGGTTATGGTGGTGGGGGCTGGAGACTGGGTGGGGATGACTCCTGTGCATGGTGTGGGGGGTGGGTTATGGTGGTGGGGGCTGGAGATGGGGTGGGGTGACTCCTGTGCATGGGGTGGGGGGTTATGGTGGTGGGGGCTGGAGACTGGGTGCGGGTGACTCCTGTGCATGGGGTGGGGGGGGGCGGGTTATGATGGTGGGGGCTGGAGACGGGGTGGGGGTGACTCCTGTGCATGGGGTGGGGGCGGGTTATGGTGGTGGGGGCTGGAGACGGGGTGGGGTGACTCCTGTGTATGGGGTGGGGGGTTATGGTGGTGGGGCTGGAGACTGGATGGGGTGACTCCTGTGTATGGGGTGGGGGGTGGGTTATGGTGGTGGGGGCTGGAGACAGGGTGGGGATGACTCCTGTGCATGGGGTGGGGGGTGGGTTATGGTGGTGGGGGCTGGAGACGGGGTGGGGATGACTCCTGTGCATGGGGTGGGTGGGTTATGGTGGTGGGGGCTGGAGATGGGGTGGGGTTGACTCCTGTGCATGGGGGCGGGTTATGGTGGTGGGGGCTGGAGATGGGGTGGGGTGATTCCTGTGCATGGGGTGGTGGGGTTATGGTGGTGGGGGCTGGAGATGGGGTGGGGTGACTCCTGTGCATAGGGTGGGGGCGGGTTATGGTGGTGGGGGCTGGAGACGGGGTGGGGTGACTCCTGTGCATGGGTTGGTGGGGTTATGATGGTGGGGGCTGGAGACTGGGTGGGGATGACTCCTGTGCATGGGGTGGGCGGGTATGATGGTGGGGGCTGGAGACTGGGTGGGGTGACTCCTGTGCATGGGGTGGTGGGTTATGATGGTGGGGGCTGGAGACGGGGTGGGGGCTGGAGACGGGGTGGGGTGACTCCTGCACATGGGGTGGGGGGGTTATGGTGGTGGGGGCTGGAGATGGGGTGGGGTGACTCCTGTGCATTGGGTGGGGGGCGGGTTATGGTGGTGGGGGCTGGAGACGGGGTGGGGTGACTCCTGTGCATGGGTTGGTGGGGTTATGATGGTGGGGGCTGGAGACTGGGTGGGGATGACTCCTGTGCATGGGGTGGACGGGTATGATGGTGGGGGCTGGAGACTGGGTGGGGTGACTCCTGTGCATGGGGTGGTGGGTTATGATGGTGGGGGCTGGAGACGGGGTGGGGGCTGGAGACGGGGTGGGGTGACTCCTGTGCATTGGGTGGTGGGCGGGTTATGGTGGTGGGGACTGGAGATGGGGTGGGGTTACTCCTGTGCATTGGGTGGGGGGCGGGTTATGGTGGCGGGGGCTGGAGACTGGGTGGGGTGACTCCTGTGCATGGGGTGGGCCGGTTATGGTGGTGGGGGCTGGAGACGGGGTGGGGTGACTCCTGTGCATGGGTTGGTGGGGTTATGATTGTGGGGGCTGGAGACTGGGGTGGGGTGATTCCTGTGCATGGGGTGGTGGGATTATGGTGGTGGGGGCTGGAGATGGGGTGGGGTGACTCCTGTGCATGGGGTGGGGGCGGGTTATGGTGGTGGGGGCTGGAGACGGGGTGGGGTGACTCCTGTGCATGGGTTGGTGGGGTTATGATGGTGGGGGCTGGAGACTGGGTGGGGATGACTCCTGTGCATGGGGTGGGCGGGTATGATGGTGGGGGCTGGAGACTGGGTGGGGTGACTCCTGTGCATGGGGTGGTGGGTTATGATGGTGGGGGCTGGAGACAGGGTGGGGGCTGGAGACGGGGTGGGGTGACTCCTGCGCATGGGGTGGGGGGGTTATGGTGGTGGGGGCTGGAGATGGGGTGGGGTGACTCCTGTGCATTGGGTGGGGGGCGGGTTATGGTGGTGGGGACTGGAGATGGGGTGGGGGTGACTCCTGTGCATTGGGTGGGGGGCGGGTTATGGTTGTGGGGGCTGGAGATGGGGTGGAGTGACTCCTGTGCATTGGGTGGGGGGCGGGTTATGGTGGTGGGGACTGGAGACGGGGTGGGGGTGACTCCTGTGCATTGGGTGGGGGGCGGGTTATGGTTGTGGGGGCTGGAGACGGGGTGGGGTGACTCCTGTGCATGGGTTGGTGGGGTTATGATGGTGGGGGCTGGAGACTGGGTGGGGATGACTCCTGTGCATGGGGTCGGCGGGTATGATGGTGGGGGCTGGAGACTGGGTGGGGTGACTCCTGTGCATGGGGTGGTGGGTTATGATGGTGGGGGCTGGAGACGGGGTGGGGGCTGGAGACGGGGTGGGGTGACTCCTGCGCATGGGGTGGGGGGGTTATGGTGGTGGGGGCTGGAGATGGGGTGGGGTGACTCCTGTGCATTGGGTGGGGGGTGGGTTATGGTGGTGGGGACTGGAGATGGGGTGGGGTGACTCCTGTGCATTGGGTGGGGGGCGGGTTATGGTGATGGGGGCTGGAGACTGGGTGGGGTGACTCCTGTGCATGGGGTGGGGGGGGTTATGGTTGTGGGGGCTGGAGACGGGGGGGGGAGTGACTCCTGTGTATGGGGTGGGGGGTTCTGGTGGTGGGGGCTGGAGACTGGGTGGGTGACTCCTGTGTATGGGGTGGGGGGTTATGGTGGTGGGGGCTGGAGATGGGGTGGGGGTGACTCCTGTGCATGGGGCGGGGGGGTTATGATGGTGGGGGCTGGAGACGGGGTGGGGTGATTCCTGTGCATGGGGTGGTGGGATTATGGTGGTGGGGGCTGGAGATGGGGTGGGGTGACTCCTGTGCATGGGGTGGGGGCGGGTTATGGTGGTGGGGGCTGGAGACGGGGTGGGGTGACTCCTGTGCATGGGTTGGTGGGGTTATGATGGTGGGGCTGGAGACTGGGTGGGGATGACTCCTGTGCATGGGGTGGGCGGGTATGATGGTGGGGGCTGGAGACTGGGTGGGGTGACTCCTGTGCATGGGGTGGTGGGTTATGATGGTGGGGGCTGGAGACGGGGTGGGGTGACTCCTGCGCATGGGGTGGGGGGGTTATGGTGGTGGGGGCTGGAGATGGGGTGGGGTGACTCCTGTGCATTGGGTGGGGGGCGGGTTATGGTGGTGGGGACTGGAGACGGGCTGGGGGTGACTCCTGTGCATTGGGTGGGGGGGCGGGTTATGGTTGTGGGGGCTGGAGACGGGGTGGGGTGACTCCTGTGCATGGGTTGGTGGGGTTATGATGGTGGGGGCTGGAGACTGGGTGGGGATGACTCCTGTGCATGGGGTCGGCGGGTATGATGGTGGGGGCTGGAGACTGGGTGGGGTGACTCCTGTGCATGGGGTGGTGGGTTATGATGGTGGGGGATGGAGACGGGGTGGGGGCTGGAGACGGGGTGGGGTGACTCCTGCGCATGGGGTGGGGGGGTTATGGTGGTGGGGGCTGGAGATGGGGTGGGATGACTCCTGTGCATTTGGTGGGGTGCGGGTTATGGTGGTGGGGACTGTAGATGGGGTGGGGTGACTCCTGTGCATTGGGTGGGGGGCGGGTTATGGTGATGGGGGCTGGAGACTGGGTGGGGTGACTCCTGGGCATGGGGTGGGGGGGTTATGGTTGTGGGGGCTGGAGACGGGGGGGGAGTGACTCCTGTGTATGGGGTGGGGGGTTCTGGTGGTGGGGGCTGGAGACTGGGTGGGTGACTCCTGTGTATGGGGTGGGGGGTTATGGTGGTGGGGGCTGGAGATGGGGTGGGGGTGACTCCTGTGCATGGGGCGGGGGGGTTATGATGGTGGGGGCTGGAGACGGGGTGGGGGTGACTCCTGTGCATGGGGTGGGGGCGGGTTATGGTGGTGGGGGCTGGGGTGGGGTTGACTCCTGTGCATGGGGTTGGGGCGGGTTATGGTGGTGGGGCTGGAGACGGGGTGGGGTTGACTCCTGTGCATGGGGTGGGGGCGGGTTATGGTGGTGGGGCTGGAGACGGGGTGGGGGTGACTCCTGTGCATGGGGGGGTGGGTTATGGTGGTGGGGGCTGGAGACTGGGTGGGGTGACTTCTGTGCATGGGGTGGGGGGGTTATGGTTGTGGGGGCTGGAGACGGGGGGGAGTGACTCCTGTGTATGGGGTGGGGGGTTATGGTTGTGGGGGCTGGAGACTGGGTGGGTGACTCCTGTGTATGGGGTGGGGGGTTATGGTGGTGGGGGCTGGAGACGGGGTGGGGGTGACTCCTGTGCATGGTGTGGGGGGTGGGTTATGGTGGTGGGGGCCGGAGACGGGGTGGGGTGACTTCTGTGCATCAGGAGGGCGGGTTATGGTGGTGGGGGCTGGAGACGGGGTGAGGGTGACTCCTGTGCATGGGGGGTGGGTTATGGTGGTGGGGGCTGGAGACTGGGTGGGGTGACTCCTGTGCATGGGGTGGCGGGTTATGATGGTGGGGGCTGGAGACGGGGTGAGGGTGACTCCTGTGCATGGGGTGGGCGGGTTATGATGGTGGGGGCTGGAGACGAGGTGGGGGTGACTCCTGTGCATGGGGTGGGGGAGGCGGGTTATGATGGTGGGGACTGGAGACGGGGTGGGGGTGACTCCTGTGCATGGGGTGGGGGGCGGGTTATGGTGGTGGGGTCTGGAGACGGGGTGGGTTGACTTCTGTGCATGGGGTGGGGGGCGGGTTATGGTGGTGGGGCCTGGAGACGGGGTGGGGTGACTCCTGTGCATGGGGTGGGGGGTGGGTTATGGTGGTGGGGGCTGGAGACTGGGTGGGGATGACTCCTGTGCATGGTGTGGGGGGTGGGTTATGGTGGTGGGGGCTGGAGACTGGGTGGGATGACTCCTGTGCATGGTGTGGGGGGTGGGTTATGGTGGTGGGTGCTGGAGACGGGTGGGGGTGACTCCTGTGCATGGGGGGGCGGGTTATGGTGGTGGGGCCTGGAGACGGGGTGTGGTGACTCCTATGCATGGGGGGGGTTATGGTGGTGTGGGCTGGAGACGTGTGGGGGTGACTCCTGTGTATGGGGCGGGGTGGGTTATGCTGGTGGGGGCTGGAGACTGGGTGGGGTGACTTCTGTGCATGGGGTGGGGGGGTTATGGTTGTGGGGGCTGGAGACGGGGGGGAGTGACTCCTGTGTATGGGGTGGGGGGTTATGGTTGTGGGGGCTGGAGACTGGGTGGGTGACTCCTGTGTATGGGGTGGGGGGTTATGGTGGTGGGGGCTGGAGACGGGGTGGGGGTGACTCCTGTGCATGGTGTGGGGGGTGGGTTATGGTGGTGGGGGCTGGAGACTGGGTGGGGATGACTCCTGTGCATGGTGTGGGGGGTGGGTTATGGTGGTGGGGGCTGGAGACTGGGTGGGATGACTCCTGTGCATGGTGTGGGGGGCGGGTTATGGTGGTGGGGTCTGGAGACGGGGTGGGGTGACTCCTGTGCATGGGGTGGGGGGGTTATGGTGGTGGGGGCTGGAGACTGGGTGGGGATGACTCCTGTGCATGGGGTGGGGGGTGGGTTATGGTGGTGGGGGCTGGAGACTGGGTGGGGATGACTCCTGTGCATGGTGTGGGGGGTGGGTTATGGTGGTGGGGGCTGGAGACGGGGTGGGGATGACTCCTGTGCATGGTGTGGGGGGTTATGATGGTGGGGGCTGGAGACAGAGTGGGGATGACTCCTGTGCATGGTGTGGGGGGTGGGTTATGGTGGTGGGGGCTGGAGACTGGGTGGGGATGACTCCTGTGCATGGTGTGGTGGGGGCTGGAGATTGGGTGGGGTGACTCCTGTGCATGGGGTGGGGGTGGGATATGGTGGTGGGGGCTGGAGACGGGGTGGGATGACTCGTGTATGGGGTGGGGGTGGGTTATGGTGGTGGGGGCTGGAGACGGGGTGGGGATGACTCCTGTGTATGGGGTGGGGGTGGGATATGGTGGTGGGGGCTGGAGACGGGGTGGGGATGACTCCTGTGTATGGGGTGGGGGTGGGATATGGTGGTGGGGGCTGGAGACGGGGTGGGGATGACTCATGTGTATGGGGTGGGGGTGGGTTATGGTGGTGGGGGCTGGAGACTGGGTGGGGTGACTCATGTGCATGGGGGGGCGGGTTATCATGGTGGGGGGTGACATCGGCAGCTCCTCCTTTGGACATTCATGTTGAGTCCTGGTAGGCAATTGGAGACCAAACACAGACCAGCTGCGAAGCCACTTGTATTAAAGCCAGGTAAGGTTTATTCACATAATACCTTGCTTGGGTTCCAGTTACATTAGGCTAGATCCAGAGACTGCAGATATTGATATTTTCTTTCTATTGCGCTCATACACAAGTGTTTCAGAGCAGGACCAGGCAAGGGAGGGGAACAGGGGAGGACAGAAACAACAAACTTACTAGGCCCAGTGACATTGAGATTGCCCAAGTGCATGGGAGAGGGGGAGGGGAAAAGTGCATGGAAAGGGGGAGAAGTGGAAAGTGCAGAAGAAAGGAGAAACGGATAAATAATAATAAATAATAAAGACAACAAACAGTGGTAGTGCAGCCAGCAATTGGCAAGTGCCGGGTTTAAGGCAGCAGACAGTGTATAGTGCAGGAAGAAAAGGAGGGGGTGACTGTATGAGTACAGATATAGACCTCAGTGCAAGGGGTAGCCCGGAGGCAGTGCAGGAGGGTGGCAGGTTGAGAAGTTACCTGGGCCCGGAGGACAAGGGGTGGCCAGGTGCACGGTGCCAAGAGAGAACAGATCAGCAGGGGAGAGGAGGAGCGAAGGCAGAAGCACAGAGGAAGTTCTTGAGGTGCTTCCAGAACCGGAGATGGTTATCCTCAAGTTTTAGAGTGGCAGGGAGGCTGTTCAAGAGGGAGGCCCCAGCCGAAGACAGAGATCTACCTCCAGCTCGTTTCTTTGAAAAACAACTGACCCTGAGGGAGTTAGAGGTAGAGGAGTGAAGAGAGCACCCACCGCCATCTTCACACACCACAACTCAGGACCCACATGACACTCTTGGAACACTCACCAGCAAACAATCACCCAACATTCTCCTGAGCTGCCAATCATACACTCCAGTCGCCAACATTCTCTCAGTGTGCACAGATGACCAGCAGGACAGGGCAAGACAACATTAAGAAATCACAACAATTTACATTACCTCCACGTCCCCCTTCCTTGTCACAGTTCTCACCAATGAGGCCCCGCCTCCACTACAGGAGCTTTTCCCCCTAGAGGTATAACCTCCCACTTACCCACAATCCACCAGCTCATAGTCACCCGTCTCCGACAGGGACTGGTTATTCCTGGAGCAGGGCTCTGGGGAACATCGTTGCAGAGTCTTCCATGGTGGCATTCTTCTGCAGGGCTGCGGCATGTATCCAATAAGATGCGGCCTCCCTGCAGGGCTTGGGGCCGGATTGAGCAGTTCTTTCTGGTGAGGACCTCCTGCAGGGCTTGGGGTCCCTCTGCTTCTTGGTTTCTTTGTTTTGCCGGATCGGCTGCCTTTTGCTTCAGCTTTGCTGGTCGCTCTGTTTTGTGTCCCCCAGACCCCTCCCCTCTTCCGGCGGGTGCCTGGTTGAGGGGAGGGATTTTCCTGTCCTTGTTCAGGCTAATGGGAGGTTTGATGGTCTGACTGGTGGTGGGGCTGCTCTCCTCTTCTGTGTGGATTGCTCCATCTCTGTGTTTCTGCTTCCTGTGAGGCTCTCTTGTTTGGTAATGGCTTCTGCTCCATTAGGCTGCATTCTGCTTGGGTTTTAGTGTTTTCTATGCTGTGTGGTAGTATGGGCAAGCATTCTGAGAAGAGGAACAATGTGGACTCTCCTTCTTATTCAAGGTGTCCTGAACGTTGACATGCCAGGAAAAACACAAGAAACCAGTGGCTGTGAAGTTTTCCTTGTTACAGAAGGCCATTGATGAGCTTGAGGGTTCTAGGGGCAGGCGCATGCATAGGGCCTGCCCCTCCTCTTCGGCTTCTTCTTCCTCGGCCTCTTCTTCCTCGTCCTCCTCCTCGGCCTCCACTGCCTCTGCCCGTTCTTCAATGGTGTCTGACTCTGATGATGAGGTCGAAGGCAAATATTTCCCGGGATTAGGTTGAGACTGTGATTTCCCAGGTTTGGTACTATATGAGGTTCTCTGTCCTGGTGGAAGGGGAGTGCTCCTCTGACCTCAAGATAAGACACTATAAACACACCCCAAAGCTGGGGCTCCCCCTGATCTCTGATATTAAGACGAAGATGCTCTGTGAGTGGAAGGAACCGGAGCACGTTTCCATGCTGCGCTTCATGGCACGTCTCCATCCTCTGAAAGGTGCTGGGAATTTTCTCCCGGACACAGTGGCAGTGGATGATATGCTGTCCAGTTTAGTTGGCCATTCCTCCATGGCTGCTGATGACGCCGCCTTTTCGTGACCCGGTGGATCCTAATTCTAATGCCGCTTTGAGGAAGGCGCATGTGGGTTCTCATCTTGCACTGAGGGCCAACGTCTATGGTTTTTATATGGCTGAGACAGGCAGGTAGCCGAAGAAAGATCTACCACCAACTCGTTGCTTGGAGAAGCGACTGACCCTGAGGGAGTTGGAGGTGGAGGAGCGAAGAGCTTGAGTAGGAAGGTATTTCCGAAGGGAGAGTTGAAGGTATTGCAGGACCAGGCCCCAGAAGGCCTTGTGGACAATGCAATGGGTCTTGAACTTAATCCTTGCTGCCACTGGGAGCCAATGAAGAGATTTTAGGGCTGGAGGGATATACGATCCCTGGGCTTGAAGCCAAGGACAAGTCTTGCAGTCCCGTTCTGGATGAGTTGCAGAGAGTAGTAGCAAGCAGATTTGGAAAGAGGCTGTTGCAATAGTCCAGCCTAGAGGTAACCATAGCTCTAGAGACAGTGAGCTTCTGGGGGAAGGAGAGGAAAGGAAGAATACCTCTGAGAAGGTGCAGTTGGTAGTTTGACTTCTTAGAGACGTCAGAGATGAGGGGAGAAAAGGAAAGCGTGGAGTCGAAGATGACCACAAGGTTGTTAGCCTCACAGGTAGGAGCAGGGAGCGGACCAAGGGAGGCCAGCCAGAGAGTGACAGGGAAAGAAGGCGCAGGAGTGCCAATGAGGAGGATCTCTGTCTTACTGGCATTGAGGCAGAGGTTGTTGGCGGCACACCACTCCTGGATTGCAGACAGACAGACAGTCAGAGATGAGAGAGTGCGAAGAGGTGACAGTGGGGAGCCTGAAAACGAGCTGAGTGTCACCCGCATAGCACTAAAAGTTGGAGTAGAGAGCAGCAATGCGGTGTGCGAGGGGTGCCAGGTATTGGTTGAAAAGCCAGGTAGGGAAGTTAGACCCCTGGGGGACACCACAAGTGGAGAGTGAGATAGAGGAAAGGAAGGACCTAAGTTGGACCTAGGAGGGTCGGTTGGAGAGGAAGGAGGTCAACCAGGCCAGTGCCTGATCAGTGATACCCAGGTTATCACGGAGGCGGTTGACCAGGATGGCATGGTTGACTGTGTCAAAGGCAGAAGGTAGATCGAGTAGGATGAGGACAGAGGGGAGATTAGAATCAAGGTTGGAGATCAGGTCTTCATGGATGTCCAGGAAAGCACTTTCTGTGCTTCTGGCTGCTCTGAAACCAGACTGATGGTCATGGAGACAACCAACAAAATCAGTGTGAAGATTAATCTGGGACATGGCCAGCTTTTCCAGGAGTTTGTCCAGGAAAGGAGTGATAGACATCAGGCGATAGTTACCCGGGCATGAGGGGTCGGCTGTGGGTTTCTTGAGAAGGTGCTGCACAAGAAGAGTGCTTTAGAGTGGAGGGGAAGGCTCCAGTGGTGAATGAGTGGTTGCAGAAGTCGGCCAGAGCAGGGGCAAGGGTGTCAATATGGTCCTTTATGGTTTTGGACAAACAGGGGAGAACCTGTTGTGGCGAGACGTTCATAGATCGACTTGTCTAGAAATCTAATCAGGAGAGAACAGAGAAAAGGAAGGGAAAGAGGGAGGTGAGGTGGCTGCAGGGGGCCCAGAGGTAGCAGAGAGAGAAGAGGGAAGAGGAGGAGAGGAAGAGAGGGTGGACAGGATGTCCTGGGTTTTAGAGATGAAACGAGAAGCCAGAGCCGTGCAGAGGGCCTGGGAGGGGACAGGAGAAGTAGAGACGGCAGCAAGATTGGCCAGCTTCTTGCTGATTGTAAAGAGTTTAGCCAAGTTGTTAGATGCTGCAGAGACGCAGGCTTGGATGTGGGCTCTCTTCTTAGTGCGGACAGAGAGCAGGTACTGCCTTTGAGCAGGCGGCAGGCAAGTTTGTCAGAGGATGCACAAGATGCTCACCATTTCCTCTCAGCCACTCTACTCTTGCGTTTAAGGGTGACAAGGTCAGAGTCGTACCAAGAGTTGCACTTTGCATTGGGCTTCAAGCGGATCCCCATGACGGGGGCAAGAGTATCAGAGATAGCAGAGTGGAGTTTGGAAAGCGCAGTGTCAGGATGAGAGTCAGCCAGAGGTGGAGAGAAAGTGGCAGCGAAAGCCTCAAATGACACACGCTTCATGGGCTGAATGACCGAGAAGGTATACAGCAGTGCTGGAGCTGGCTTTTGATGGGGTCGGGGGCACCACCATCGCCATAGGTGCTTACATTTCTGCTCATTGTCAGCTTAATCTGCGGGACTGGAAATCCAACAGCCCTCAGGAAGCTGCCGCTCTTCGGAGGAAGCTTTTCGGGGACTCTCTAGAGGACAAGGTTAATCAGGTGTCCCGGGCTGACAAGCACGCTGAGAGGTTGCAGCATAAGACTGCTCCTCTGGTTCGGCGCTCTTCGGGAGCTGCATCATGGAGCCATGCGTCTGGGGGCAGGCATGGCCCATTTCATTGTTCCAGGGGCTTCCGTCCCAGGCCTGGGGGTACTGAGCCAGCAGAAGGCCATCAGAAGTCCTGACAATCACTGTGCGCCTGTGGGGGGCCCGTCTCCTGCATTATTTTCCTGTGTGGGAGTGGTGGTTCTCTGACGCTTGGGTCCTGAAGATTGTCCTGGAGGGTTACTGGATGCACTTTCTGTCTTCTCCTCTTTAACAGTCCTGGATCATGACTATGCTGCCCAGGGATGCTGCCAAGAGAGCAGCCATAACCTCGGCCGTTGCTGAACTTCTGTCCAAGGAGGCCATAATGACCGTGCGTTGGCTCCAGTGCGGTCTGGGGTCCTACTGTCAAGTGTTCTTGGTCCCGAAACCTCAGGGGAAGTTTTGTCTCATCCTGGATTTGAAGCTGCTGAATGCCTTTGTCAGGGGTGTTTGTTTTCAGATGGAGTCTTTGTGCAGAAGATTATTCCTCTGGTCAAGCAGTGGGACTGGATGGTCACCTTGGATCTGCAGGATGCCTATTATCATGTGCCCATTCACCCATCCCACCTGCAGTTCCTCAGGTTCTCTGTGGGGCAGGGCGCCATTATCAGTTCTGGGTTCTTCCTTTTGGGTTCACGACTGCGCCACAAGTGTTTGACGGTGGTGGCTCCATTGGTGGCTCATTTACATCTGCAGGGGGTCCAGCTGTTCCCATACTTGAACGATGGCTGATCAAGGCATATCTCTGCTGCCCTGTCCATTCTCACCTTCTCCTTGTCTGCCAGTCACTCCTGCAGTGGGGTTTCCTGATCAACAAGGGGAAGTCTCAGTTGGCCCCTTCCCAGTGTTCATAGGGGCGCAATTCTGCACCAGGAGTGGGAACGTTCTTCACTGGTCCCCCTCCTTGCAGACTCTCGAGCTACAGATCCTGATTTCGTGTGACCTGCAGGTTTCTCTGGGTTGGTGGTTGAGAAGTTCTTCCCTTCTGGGAGGTGGGGGGCTGGATTTGGATCCCCCTCCTCGGGTGGTTCTGTCCACCGACGCCAGTGGCTTGGGGTGGGTGGGCCTCCCTGGGGTTTCTTTGTGCTCAAGAGCAGTGGGGCGGGCAGGGAGGTTCTCCTTTGTTCCTCGAATTGGAGGGAGTTGGAGGCCATTCATCAGGCTCTCATGTGGTTTTGCAGTGCCGGGCTGTGTTGGTTCGGACCGACAATTCATCTGTCAACAATCAAGGGGGTTCAGGGTCCAGGGCCCTGCAATCTCTGGCAGGTTGCATCAGGGTTTTGGCCGAACAGCATTTGATTTCCATGGAGTCGGTACACATTCGAGGGTGGAGAATGTGGTTGCCGATCGTCTCAGTCAGGTGTTTCGGTCTGCCCAGGTTTGATGTTGTCCGATCAGGTGTTTGCGGGTGTTTATTGCCTGTTCAGAACACCAGTGTGGGATCTGTTTGCTTCCCCCTCGTCAGACAAAGTTCTCAGGTTTTGCTCACGGTTCCCGTCGTTTGGCGTGTAGTAGGTGGCCACCTTGAATATAGACTGGCCCGGGGTCTCCAGTATGCTTTTCCCTCCTCTCATTTCGCAGGTGGTTCTAAAAATCTGCCAGAGTTCTTCATTGGTAATCTTGGTGGGGCTGGCCTAGAGAGCATAAATAACAAGGGGCTGTTTAATACATTCAATGAACACGTACATTTGGCATTAAAATCAATGGCATCAGCCAATGCATCTCGCTGCGACTCCCAAAGCAGTGATGGCAGTGCAATTATCGAATCTAGTGGCCACTTGAGGGCACTTCCTCACAAATCATTGACTGCCCAGCCCTTCTAAAGAGGTGGTTATCTGGGCATGCCACCCCACTCTCTACAACTGATATGAGTTGCAGGGTGTTTGGTGGCAGCCTCTTGCTAAGTGGTGAGGGCTTATACGTTTGATGTTATTATCTTGAAATTATCTTGAAATAGGGGGGTGATTTACTGCAGCCCCCTGGCAAAGGATCTATCCAATGCTGTGCTTTAATTTGCAAGGGCAAAGTCAAGAAAAGTTACTTTTTGAACACATAATACAGGTAACATGTCACCTAGTGTCTAATGTATGCATTTTCTATTGCGTTTGTATTTCCATCTGGTTCTTAATGAAGTGCCCTATTTAGGACATTTGTAACACATTTTTCTGGTTGTCATTTTTAGGGGTCAGGGTGGAGGGGGGCGCCAATGATGCTTCCCGCCTGGGGTGCAATCTGTTGTAAGACCGGCCCTGGGTATCCCTCTCCGCCTTTTCCCATCCTACCCCGTATGATATTCTGAAACACTGCCCCTCTTTTCCGACCCGAACACTTTCACACACCACAGACAACAGACTATCACTGAGCCGTTTACCTGACTTGTCCCAACACAAGGGTCAGGCAATTGACCTGAATCACATACCACCAGACGGCCCTTTCCCTTCCCCCAGGGATAAAAGGTGGAGCACGAGAGCACACTACGAGCAAGGCAGACTGTACGACGAGACAGCTATCCAGGCACGGCAGTTCAAGAGGAGGAGAAAGATGGCGCATACCGAGAGGGTGACAAGGAGAGAAGCGACCTCGCCCTTTCCGACCAAGGCCCGTGAAACCTCTGCAGAAGGAATGATAAGACCGCAAACAATAGCCATTGTGTGTGGCAGCAGATGTCAATGGTACACAAGACCCTCCTCCGCTGATAACCAACCTGTGAGAGACGCTTGTCTCTGGGGTACCAACCGTGACAGCCGATACGAAGAAAGCCAAGCGGTTCATCACAGCCGGTGAGTCGAGAGGAGAGTCGATAAGAAACTGAACTGTGTTGAACAAAAAGTTGCAAACTGCTAATTGAACTTTGAAAGCATAAAGAGCGATTGATGAGAAAAAGGGGACAACCAGATGAAAGGGACCCAACACCACGTGGGTGTTTGGCAAGAGACTCTAGTTTGGTTCCCCAGCTTTGTTGAAACTACCGATTCCAGAAGGCCATAAGAATAGTGTCCAAGTGGTCATACAGACGTCTAGGAAAATCTGCTGTACAGTCGCAAGTCTTTGACCAACAAGTAAAGGAAAGCCAAGGGTAACGAATTCTGCACGGTAAAAGAAAAGATTGGCAAATAGTGAACCCGGAAGAGGGATGCCGATGAAAAGGGGCGAAACCTAATGCCTCAAAGAACATTTTGTCTTTACAAGCATGAACCTGTGAAATAGAGGTTCACAGTGAATTGTTTAAAAGGATATTGGGAATTGTGAATGTGAGGAAAGTCACAGTGAACCCGAACGAGGGATGCCGACAAAGGGGGGGGGGGGCACATTCTAAGTCCCGAAATCCAGTGTGTTGACAAAAGTGAACCCGGCACAGGGATGTCGACAGTGAACTGTACAAAAGACATGTTACAAAAGACATGTTACAGATAAGTTGCATTGAAAGCCGTAGTGTTCCCGATCGAGGGAGGTGAACAGTCAAATCAGATCTGATCCCGGAAGAGGGGGATCCAAGGGTGAAAAGCCAACACCCACCGACATGTGAGTGCAACAAATCAAAATACAAGAGGGGTCTGAGCCCAGAAGAGGGGAACCCGGGGGTGAAGAGCTATCACCCAAATATAGGGAAGAGCTTTTGTTGAACTTTTTGTTTGATTATTTGAACTATCAGATCCTCGGAAGCAGGAGAGACAATGTCCGAAGATCCTGATATTAGTAGAAACATTCTAGTGATCTGCACACTGAAGAGGGGGATCAAGAGGTGAAAGACCTCACCCGATGTATCTTTGAAAAGGATCCCTTTGTTTATTATTTGAATACATCAGTCTTACGGTATCAAGAGACTTTTGATAGAAAGGAGACTTAACCACCAGGTGCCCTGATTGCTGAAAGTGGAACTGTTAGCTCGTGCTGGGAAAGCTTGAGCGTGTGCTGTGCTAGTCCCACCTTGTCCCCTGCTGAAAACGTGTGGAAGATAGACCTCCAGTACTGCATCCTGACTTATCTTTTGTGAAAACTTCCTTCTTTCTTAAGAACATTAGCCCACACTTCTTTTTGTATTTAGCGTAAGGATTGGCAATAGGTTTTTCTTAGTATAGGCCCTTTTATTTTTGACACAACGCCACTAGGACTGCTGTATTATTTGATGGTCGAAACTTGCTCCCATCTTAAATTTATGTTTAGGTTAGGTTTTTTCCAACTTGCCTTTACAGTTTAATAAACTGCCTTGAACTGTGATCACTTGTGTCTGTCTATTCTTGATACTATGCCTTCCTTACAACACTTTGTGGCTCAATGGTCTGCGTTGAAGACCCTGTTGGAGGGTTTTGGTGTTCCTCTGTTGGATTTGGGTCGGGTGGGCCAATTCATTAGGAGCCTGGTGTCTTCTAGGCCTCGTGTGTTCGGGTTCCCTTCCTTGAGTTCTGCCCCTGGTTTTTAGTCTTTCTTCAGTCAGCTCCTTTTGAACCGATTGGCCTTGTGGATCTTAAACACCTTACAATCAAGACAGCCTTTCTGGATTGCCATCACCTCTGCGCGGCGGCTGGAGTAGATTGGGGATCTCCTGTGCAGTTCTCCCTTTCTTCGTGGTTTTCCATGACTGCTTGTTGTTGTGGTGTGATCCCCGGTTCTTGCCTAAAGTTGCCTGTAAGTTCCATCTGACCCAGGAAGTGGTCCTCCCCGCATTTTTTCCTGACCCTCTGCCCCTTGAGGACTTGTTTTGGCACTCCCTTGATGTGCGTCATATGGTCCTGGAGTGCCTGGCCAGAACTGAAACTGTTCAGCATTCAGACAGTCTTCTGGTGACTTTTGGTGCAGTGGTGCGGGGAGTAAGGATTTGGTTATTTCCATTAGTCAATGGATCAAGTTGGTGATTTCTATGGTCTATTTGACTTATGGTCTTTCTGTCCCTTTGGGTGTGCAGGGTCATTCCACCAGGGGTAAGGCTGCTTCTGGGGCAGATGCTCAGGGTGTACCGTTGCATGAGATTTGCAGAGCCGCGAGCTGGGCAGACAGCAATCCCTTTATTACACATTACAGGCTTAATGTGGGCAGTTCTAGGGATGGTTCCTTTGGTGTGGGGCTGCTGTCTGTGGCCCAGCTGTGATATTCTGTTGTTCAATTGCTCATTAAACTTGGTATGTTTGCATTGATCCTGGGTGTCCTCTTGCTTCCTGCTTTCCTTTGGGCCCTTACACTTGGTTTGACTTGGGCATGCCTCATTGGTGAGTACTGGGATGAGGAAGAGGGACGTGGAGGTAATGCTCAGATTACTCGCTGGTAATCGTCAATACTCCGAGTCCTACTCTTCCTCGTCGCAGTATTACTGACCATCTGCACCCTCACGTGGTGTGGAAGGGCCCAGTGTCTGTACAGGCTTGCTAAGTACTCGTGTATTATGGGTAACTGAAAGGTTATACCCCCGGAGGATCGGGGCCTCATTGGTGAGTACTGTGACTAGGAAGAGTAGGACTAGGAGTAATGAAGATTACCGGTAAGTAATCTTAGCATTATACATTTTCTCTTCTTGTCATGTAAATGCTAGAAGTATTTAATTTAAATCACTCTTGTTGTAGATTATTTAATCCTATGATAATGTTTGCTTTCTCCAGACCTGAACACATTATTGGTGTGTCCTCGTGTTCAGCAAAGAATACGGAGCAAAGGCTACAAAAGGTAAATAACTGCTGTGATATATGTATGCCTCTCTGCACATGTTGTTTTTTGCTTCTGTCTCCCGACCTGTGTACCAGTGTCCTCCCTGTACTCTCTTCCCTTTGTTTACTCTTTTTCCTCCCCTTGGGCCCAGGGGTGGATTAGGGACCACAAATGCCCAGGAAAAAGTTGTTAAAGTGGCCCCATCTTGCACTGAGCAAAGAAGCATAGCAAGCAACCCAACCCCTCAACAGAGAACAAGGAGAGCAAGCAACCACAACCCCTCGACCGAGAGCAAGAAGGACAGCAAGCATCGCCATCCCCTCAACAGAGCAAGAAGGATAGCAAACAACCACATCCCCTCAACAGAGAGCAAGAAGGATAGAAAGCAACCCCACCCAACCCCTCAACAGAGAGCAAGAAGGATAGCAAGCAACCCCACCCCCTCAACAGAGAGCAAGAAGGATAGCAAGCATAGCAAGCAACCCCAACCCCTCAACAGAGAGCAAGAAGGATAGCAAGCAACCCCATCCCCTCAACAGAGAGCAAGAAAATTTGTAGGCAACCCCATCCCCTCAACAGAAAGCAAGGATAGCAACCTGAACCCCTCAACAGAGAGCAAGGATAGCAACCTGAACCCCTCAACAGAGAGCAAGGATAGCAAGCAGCCCCAACTCCTCATCAGAGAGCAAGGATAGCAAGCAGCCCCAACTCATCAACAGTGCAAGAAGGATAGCAAACAACCCCAATCCCTCAACAGAGAGCAAGAAGGATAACAAGCAACCCCATCCCCTCAACAGATAGCAAGAAGGCTAGAAAGAAACCCGAACCCCTCAACAGAGAGCAACAACCCCTCAACAGAGAGCAAGGATAGAAAGCCACCCCAACCCCTCAACAGAGAGCAAGAAGGATAGAAAGCAACCCCAACCCCTCAACAGAGATCAAGAAGGATAGCAAGCAAACCCACCCCCTCAACAGAGAGCAATAAGGAAAGCAAGCAACTCCATCCCCTCAAAAGAGAGCAAGACAGATTGCAAGCAACCCCAACCCCTCAACAGAGAGCATGAAGGATAGCAAGCAACCCCATCCCCTCAAAAGAGAGCAAGAAGGATAGCAAGCAACCCCATCCCCCCAACAGAGAGTAAGAAGGATAGCAAGCAACCCAACCCCTCAACAGAGAACAAGATTGATAGCAAGCAACCCCAGCCCCTCAACAGAGAGCAAGAAGGATAGAAACCAACCCCAACCCCTCAACAGAGGGCATGGATGAGGGTAAAAGTGTGGATTTTATAGTACGTTTACCTATAAACCGTGATTTAAAAAGTCAAATTTTAAACTTTTTCAACATGTTTTAGGGGTCCTGTACATACACATTTTCCTTTCCATCCAATCAAAAGAAATGTAGAAATCCAAGAATCTCTGTTCTCCAACCCCTTCACACCTTTCACAATCCATTGCTTAATAAGTTGACCTGGCAGCATTCGAAACCAGCCCCCTGGAAGTCCCCTGCCCCCCCCCATCCACACTGTACACAGAATAATGAACAGTTTACTTTTCAAGGGCAACCGTAGCATTCCACAATGAAGGTATGTGCCTTCTAGCATAGGCACAGGACCCGGTCTAATAATGGCAGATACGAGGCAGATGTACAGGCGGTGGTATAACTGTAGGGCACAGAGCAGGTACACCTTCCCCACGCATAGGCACAGAACTCATCCTCATGGAATGTTTTAAGTGCCCAAGTATGGATACAAGAGACAGAGTGGCAGCAACAGGGAAAACAGACATACAATAGCATATGTAGAGGATATGGCAGCAACATGGAAGGTGCATATACCGTAGTATAAGTAGAGGATATGGCAGCAACATGGGAAGTGCACATACCGTAGCATCATACAATAGCATATGTAGAGGATATGGCAGCAACATGGAAAGTGAATATACCGTAGTATAAGTAGAGGATATGGCAGCAACATGGGAAGTGCACATACCGTAGCATAAGTAGAGGATATGGGAGCAACATGCAAAGTGCACATACCGTACTCTCCTTTTATCTGACACTCTCTATCTCTCAGGCAAGGCTCTCCCTCCCCCTAGCACTGCCACCTATCTTCTCAGTCATTTGGCCCATGAAGCGTGTGTCAGTGGATGCCTTTGCCTCTAGTTTCTCTGCTCCTCCTACTCCTGCAACTGACTCGCACTCTGACACATCCCTCTCTAACTTGCATCTTTCTATCTCCAACACTCTGGACATTCTTGCCTGTGTCATGAGAATCTGACTGAAGCCTACCTCCAAGTGCAACTCTTGGTATGATTCTGACCTCCGCATCCTGAAACGCAAGTGCAGGGTGGTTGAGAGGAAGTGGAGTGATTTGGGTGCATCCTCTGACAAACTGGCCTGCCTCCAGCTCCAAAGCAATACAGACTCTCTGTCATGTCCAAGAAGAGAGCACGCATTCAAGCCCATGTCTCTGTGGCCTCTAACAACACAGCCAAACTCTTTAAAATCTCCAAGGAACTGGCCAATCCTGTTGCAGTCTTTACATCTTCTATTCCCTCTCAGGCTCTTTGTACGGCTCTGGCTCTCACTTCTCAGCTAACACTCAGGACATCCTGTCCTCTATTTCCTCTTCTTCTCCCTCTTCCTTTCTCGGCCCCCCTTTGGCCATCTCTCCCTCTCCTCCTTTGTCCTCTTTCTCTCTGACCACACCTGATGAGGTTTCTGTTGTGTTTTCCTGTTTCTGTGGGCTCGCCTCCATCTTTGTCCTCTGGTGGTTCATCTTCTGCTTCACTGGTCCCCCTCCTTGCAGTCTCTCGAGCTACAGATCCTGATTTCGCGTGACCTGCGTGTTTCTCTGGGTTGGTGGTTGAGAAGTTCCTCCCTTCAGAGGGGGTGGATTTGGATCCCCCTCCTCGGGTGGTTCTGACCACCAACGCCAGTGGCTTGGGTGGGGGGGCCTCCCTGGGGTTTCTTTCTGCTCAAGAACAGTGGGGGCAGGGAGGTTCTCCTTCGTTCCTCAAATTGGAGGGAGTTGGAGGCCATTCATCAGGCTGTCATGTGGTTTTGCAGGGCCAGGCTGTGTTTGTTCGGACGGACAATTCCTCTGGCAACAATCAAGGGGGTTCAGGGTCCAGAGCCCTGAAATCTCTGGCAGGTTTCATCATGGTTTTGGCCAAACAGCATTTGCTTTCCATGGAGGTGGTACACATTTGTGGGTGGAGAATGTGGTTGCCGATCGTTTCAGTCAGGTGTTTCGGGCTGCCCAGAGTTGATGTTGTCCAATCAGGTGTTTGCGGGTGTTTATTGCTCGTTCGGAACACCGGTGTTGGATCTGTTTGCTTCCCCCTCGTCGGGGAAGGTTCCCAGGTTTTGCTCTCGGTTCCTGTCATTTGGGGTGTGGTAGGTGGCCATCTTGAATATAGACTGGCCCCGGGGTCTCCAGTATGCTTTTCCCTCCTCTCATTTCCCAAGTGGTTCTGAAAATCCACTGGAGTTCTTCACTGGTGATCTTGGCCTTGCAGCGGGTGGTTTTGGTTGCTCATGGATCTACAGTTGCGGGAGGTGTGGAGGACTCCCAGTTGACCATGCCCTCTACGGGGGTTTCTGGGGGTGGGGTTGCCTGTGATCCGCTGGTCAGCTTGGCTCCTGAGAGGACAAGTCCGATCTATGAAAGTGTCATCCAAACAGGTGCTCCCCTACTCCTCCAGAACCATCAAAGACCATATTGACACCCTCGCTCCAGCCTTGAGCGATTTCTGTAATCACTCTGTCGCCAGTGGAACTTTCCACTCTCCCCTTAAGCACTCCCTTGTGTACCCCCTCCTCAAGAAGCCGTCTGCCAATCCTACCCACCCGTGAAAACTATTGCCCAATCTCTATCACCCCACCCGTGCAAACTCTTGGAAAAGCTGGCCATCTCCCAGCTTACTCTCCACACTGAATCTGTTGGTTGTATCCATGACCATCAGTTTGGCTTCAGAGCTTCAATGGGCACGGAACCTGCTCTCCTGAACACCCCTGAAGATCTGCTCTCTAACCTTGATTCCTGCAGTCCTTCTGTCTTCATCCTCCTTGTTCTTTCCTCTGCTTTCTACAAGCCCAGCCACGCCATCCTGATGAATTGACTCTGTGAGAACCTGGGCATCACGGATCATGCCCTGGAGTGGCAGACCTTCTTCCTCTTGGATCAGTTTATAGAGCCGGTTTTATGCAACGTAAACAGCTTAAGAAAGTCCTTCCTTTTATTCCAGAAAGATTCCATTCTCAGATAGTTGCAGCCTGTGTTGATGGGAGCCTGGATTATTGCAGTGCCGTCTACTTGGCTCAACCTTTTTTATTCAGCGCCTGCCAGTGCAACACAATGCAGCAGTGCACCTGGTTACACGTATTCCAGCAGGAGTAACCAGGGCTCGGGAATTTCTCCATTGGTTACCCATTGAAGCCTGGGTAACCAATGGTGCATCATGCCCCGTGCTCTAAGTGGCAAGGGATGCTTAGCCATTCAGGAGAAACTGGAGAGATATATCCCGGTACGCTCCTTAAGATCATTAAACGCAGCTTTGTTGCAGATACCTAAATATAGGAAAGAACGTCTGCGTGGCCGATCCTTTTCAGTGACAGGGCCTACGCTTTGGAACTCGCTGCCTCTCGAGTTGAGGAAAATTGTGGAATTCCTATTTTTCAAAGAAAGACTCAAGACGTTTCTCTCCAGATAACATTTTTCTCTACTTAGCTCTGTTGCTTTCTGTCTGTTATTCCGGACGCTGGATCTCTAAGCACCATGATGTCTCTGGTGAAAGAGCGCTATACAAATAGCTGATTGATTGCACCGCCCCTCCCAGGTCCAACTTGGTCTCTTTGTCTCAGCCACCTCTCTCTTTACCTGTGAGGTTCCCCGTGGCTCTATCCTCACCCTGGTTTTTCAACCTCTACCTGGCTCCTTTGGCCCACCTGATCTCTACCTTTCAGTATTATGCGGATTACACTCAGCTTTCCTACAGGCTCTCCTCAGCCTCCTCTCCTCACTCGGTCATTCCGGACTGTCTATCCCTGATTCAGGATTGGTGCGCCTTCAACGCTCTCTGCCATAATGCCAGTAAGGCAGAGATCCTTCTCATTGGCACTCCTGCCCCTGCTTTCCCTCTCTCACTCTGGCCGCCCTCCTTGGGCCCTCTTCCTTCGCCTTCCTGTGAGAAAAACAACCTTGGTGTTATCCGTGACTCCTCTCTCTTTCTCTCTTGACATCTCAGAAGTCGCCAAGAAGTCCCACTACCAGCTCCACCTCCTCAAAGGTACTCTTCCCTCTCTCCCTTTCCCCCAAAAGCTCACTGTCTCCAGAACCCTGGTTCTCTCTAGGCTGGACTACTGCTACATTGTCTTTCTCAATCTGCCTTCCCCTACTCTCCGCCCTCTGCATCTAATCCAGAACAGGACTGCATAATTTATCCCTGGCCTCAAGCCCAGGGACCGTATCTCTCCAGCCCTGAAATCTCTCCACTGGCTCTCGGTGGCTGCAAGGATCAAATGCAAGACCCTTTGCATTGTCCACAAGGCTTTCTGGGGCCGGAACCCACACTACATCCAACGCTCCCTTCCAAAATACCTTCCTTCTTGAGCCCTTCGCTCAGCTACCTCCAACGCTCTAAGGGTTAGATGCTTCTCCAGGTAGAGAGCGGGGGTACATCTCTCTCCTCTGCAGGTGCCTTCCTCTGGATTAGCCTCCCTGCCTGAAGGAACTCATGGTGGCAACAATAAGGACAGACACAAGTGATCACAGTTCAAGGGTGTTTATTAAACTGTAAATGCAGGGTGGAAAAACGCCTAATTTAAACCTAAATCTTAGACGGGAGCAAGTGTCGACCATCAAAAGAAAAATAAGGCTGTCCTTGTGGCGTTGTGTCAAAATAAAAGGGCCTATACAAAGACAAACCTATTGCCAATTCCTTACAACTAATTACACAAAGAGTGTGGGTTAAGGGTTCAATAAAGAAAGAAGTGTTCACAAATAATAAGTCAGGATGTTATTGCCAGGGGTCTCTCTTCCCCACCGTTTCAGCATGGGATACGGTGCACAGGAGCACAGCACACGCTTGGACTTTCTCAGCATGAGCTAACAGTTCAGTTCCAACTATCATGGTACCGCTGACCGTTAACCCTTACCGCCTTACTACGAGGTCCCTTTGCGGGTTGGTACTTTAACGCCTGCTTTTTAGCAGGCGTTAAAAACCAACCCGCAAAGGGACCAGGGTGCTAATTACGGTACCGCAATTTGCGGTACCGTAATTAGCACCTTCCCCATTCCCATTATGGGGCAAAAATGGGAATGGGGAAGGGGAAGGGGGAATTACCGAACCGCCAACCTTGGAATAGGGCGGTAATTCCCCTTTCCTCCAAGGCGGTGCCGGTATTTTACCGGCATGGACCAAGGTGCTAATAGCACCTTGGACCACCGCCTACTATGTAATGAGCCCCCAAGTCATTTTAAAAATTTTTTTTTTTTAGATTTTGGTTCAACTTTTCAATTTAATTATACACACATTTTGATATTTGTAAATTCATTTTTACAGTTTCATATAAAACATAAACCATATTACAGAAAATTAACATTTACGATAGATCGTTTAAAACATTTGCAGCAGGAATAATAAAACTAAGACAATGGGCCTCATTACACGGAAGGCGGTAATGGTTAACGGCCACCGTTAATGGTAACGGTGACCGTTAACCATTACCACCTTACCACGAGGTCCCTTAGCGGGTTGGTGCTTTAACGCCTGCTTTTTGCAGGCGTTAAAAACCAACCCGCTAAGGGACCTCGGAGCTAATTACGGCACCGCAAAATTGCGGTGCCGTAATTAGCGCCTTTCCCATTCCCATAGAGCCCTATGGGGCAGAAATGGGAATGGGGAAGGGCAATGGCGGAAGGGGGATTTACCGCCCCTCCAACCTTGGAATGGGGCGGTAAATCCCCTTTCCGCCAAGGCGGTGCCGGTATTTTACCGGCATGAGCCATGGCGCTAATAGCACCATGGCTCACCGCCTTCCGTGTAATGAGGCCCAATACGCTCTAAAATCATATAAAATATATTACAATAACAATTCAAATAATGGGCCTCATTACGACCCAGGCGGAGGACTATGGTGCTATTAGCACCATGGTCCATGCCGGTGTCCGCCATGGCGGAATGGGGAATTACCACCCCATTCCGAGGTTGGTGGGGCGGTAATTCCCCATGCCGCCATGGCCCTTCCCCATTCCCATTTTTGCCCCATAGGGCTCAATGGGAATGGGGAAGGAGCTAATAACGGTACTGCAAATTGCGGTACCGTTAATGGCACCAAAGTCCCTTTGTGGGTCCCTACTTTAACGGCTGGAAAAACCAGCCGTTAAGGTCGGGTCCCGCAAAGGGACCTCGTGATCAGGCGTTAAGGGTTAAACGGCGCCGACACCTTTTACGGCGCCATTAAACCGTTAACGCCAGGGTCGTAATGAGACCCAATGTGTTATACATTAATGAACATTTCTTGTATCTTTACAGTGTTTAAGATCTAAGTAGTATGTTATACAAATTCATAATCATTGTTCTTATTTCAAACTGTATAGTGTGTTTATAGTGTGTTCGTTTTTATCTCAAGAACAATTACTTTAGTTATTGTCCATCTCGCACCACATTTTCTTTTTCATCCATTAATTAGATGAAGGGATTCCAAAATTGTGATGGTTGCAATTCTGACTGCTGTTAATTTTGTGCAGAATATATACTTCCATAAATCATCAGTAGTCATAATTTTAAAATCATTTAATAGACGTTTAAAATGGAAATTACGTCTATGTGATGAATTCAAACACTCAACCATTAAAGGTTGTAATATTTCTCTTTGTTCATCCTTTTGACAAAACCTGCAGATATTCTCATGTTTGTTGATAATGCCACGCTGAGCCAATATGTCCTTTGTATGCCATAGGTTAAGCTCAAACCTTAGATATACATTTCTAAATTGAGCTGAAGGACATTTAATCAGATAGTTAGCCATAATACAGAGTTTTTTGTGGCCGAAAGGGTTGGAGTTAAAATCTGGGTAAGAATTACATTTCTTTTGAGTATATATCCAATCAGCTTGGTACAGCTTAAGTTGTGCACGTACAGGATTTTGCAAGAGGAGTTGAATTGAAACAGCATCAGATAGAATATTCAGAATGAAATTTCTCCATTTCAGAGGAAAAACATGCTTGGATGTGAGATAGGCCGCTAGTATACTTAGCAAATTATTTAAATTACTTGCCAGCAGACATTTTGTTAGCAGGGAGCATAATTTCCATGTGTACATTACACGCAGTCATAACGCTCCCAATTCAAAACGTATGGACACCAGTAAACATTGAGTCAAGTTAAGGACATTTACGCCAGAATTTGCCCTCTATTCTATCCCAAAATGACTGTTCTTGAGTCTGTTTTGTTTCTGCACCGTATATTAGAATGGGCAACGCTTTTTGGTTGTAATATA
This sequence comes from Ambystoma mexicanum, assembly GCF_040938575.1. Lineage (NCBI taxonomy): Eukaryota > Metazoa > Chordata > Amphibia > Caudata > Ambystomatidae > Ambystoma > Ambystoma mexicanum. The sequence continues at coordinate 1,686,167,893 of NC_090937.1, read as the reverse complement.
ATAGCACTGGGCTGCATTTGAATTTGCCATATTTATATAATATGGCTTTAGCTTGCGAAGTGACTGTGATAAACTTAGATTAATGCTAGTTAGGTATACACTATCATGTATTTGATCATTTATATGCATTCCTAAATATTTGTACTGATGCAATATCTGTAATTTGGTGTCTTGTAGCTTCCATACCAATATTTCCAGCTTTTGAGAAGATCCCTTTACACATTGCATTATTTGAGGTTTTTCAAGATTAATTTTCATGATTTTTATCTGCCGAACCCATCTAATAACCTCTGTAGACTTATAGGCGTTTTTGAAAGTAGCACAAGGTCGTCGGCATATAATAGCCATGGGATGGGTAGAGTTCCCAGCTTGGGGACGTCGGATGTAATGGAACAAATTCATCCTTCATGCCTGGGATGAAGAAATTAAAAAGAGTATAGGCCAAGATGCTCCCCTGCTTGATGCCTCTATAGGTCTGAAAGGATGCAGTCAAAAGGCCATCTAAAGGCATCCGTACTTGCATGGAGGTGGATGAATGTAATGCATCAATTATGGAACACTTAAGGTTTTGTAAGGAGGGTGCACTTTCACTAATGTGATCTATGGAACCATGCCACAGTCAGAACAATTTTCACTTTGTGAGGAAATACCAACACAGGATGTATGGGACCCTGATAGGGAGACTTGTTTAATTGTACACATGAAATGTTTTCAAAGCCCATTCAGAATGCCAACACGTGGTTGACCCACTTGGGTCCTTTTCAAGGCTGGGCCGATGCGAAGTTTGGTAATACTGTTCACAATCTGGGCTAGTCCCAATAGTGTATGAATTCATTTCCAATGTTTGCCAAAAATGCATTGCATGGTTCAATTTGGTAAATCAAAACCTAGATATGAAGGAAAATGGGGAGGTAATGGGAGAAAGAAAAAAAACAGAAAAGAAAAGTAAGCACCAAGAATCAAAAAATCAATGCATTGTATTCCTTAGTTCGCTACAGGCTAGGACCGGTGATGACAGACACCTTTCAGGGACTTGGATCGATCGATCATACTAATGGTGGGTCTTACGTTATAGAAACGAGGGGATGGCACTCACTACAATAAAGGGGTGATTTTCGAACAGACTGTAATACCAACGCATCATCACAAGGTAAATACAATCCTTACAAGCACCAAAAGACAACCAATGAATTTAGCCAACAAATGAGCACTATTTTATACCATTACCACAGACATGGTTTTTCATGTTCTCAATAGAATAATTGGCAAAGCAACAAAAACATAAGAGGAGTAGAATAATTTCCTCGGGCACTTGACAGGACTACTGGTTGCAAGAAAATAGGTGGACTGCTCAACTAACTTAGGCAATACAACTCGCTTCAACAGGTAACAGCTTGCAAGATATCCCACAACCTTGTTTGGCTCACAAATACTAGTTCAGATAGGCACTGAGTATATATAAAATAAGGAAATTATGCACGGATGTGAAATAATGTGGAATTACTTAATTATAAATACTGCTTTGGGGATGACCATCAACAGTCCTATCCTGTAGCGAACTGAGGAAGTTACCATTAATGGGTTTATCTTATTACATGGTAATAGAATGCATTGATTTTTTTTAATTCTTGGTGCTTACTTTTCTTTTTTGTTTTTTTCTTTCTCACATTGCCAATTAGTGAAAGCGCACACTCCTTACAAAACCTTAAGTGTTCCATATTAGGTGTAGGTTGGGATTCTCCTGCAACTGTACGGGGGTGCAGCAGTCACACCTCTTTCTGTTAGAAACAGTCATCATTGGATTTTCACACTCCGTAGCACCCATTACCTGGCAAATCCCACACAATACTTACCTAATAAATCAATTAGAGTCATGAGGGAAACAGGACAATAATTTGTACTCTGCTTTTTCATCAATAGTTGATAGAATGGAAAGCAGTCCAAAAATCGGCAAAGGCAGGGAGCAGTGGTTGTCTTTGAGTGGTGCAATGTGCCTTCAGGGCATTTAAAGTATTTGAATTAATGGCACTGTCTAAGCCTGCCACAAATCCCGTCTGAAATGGGTCAGGATTATGTGATAGAGTCCCCTCATTCAAGTCTCTAAGAATAATTTGGACAAAGATCTTTCCTGGGGCGTCAAGAAGGGCAATCGGTCTGTAATTTGATGGTTCTTGACGATCGTCCTTCTTGAACACCTGGATAATTACTGAATGCTGCCTAGATTTTGGAATTTGATTTGTGCGGTTTATGTATAAAAACAAATTATATAAGATTAGAATCCATGCTTCTGGATGTTTGAGAATTGCGTTAGTGAGTCCATCGGGCCCTGGGGCCCATGATCGACTGGCTTTGTTTATGAAATGTAATATATCATCTTTTGAAAATTGTAAATGTAAATGCTTAGATACGGTGGTAATAACTTCGTCTGAGATTGGAATTGGAGGTGCATATAGGTTTGAAAAATGAGACACCCATTGTTGCTCAGAAGCTTCATTTATTTGAACTGTTAGTTGTGAATCAGTGTTTGCCTGGTTTATTAAGGCCAAGGTTTGTGCAGACCTCTTGTTGTTAATGGATCTTAACATTGTCTCACCATCATTTTGATATAAAGTGGCTTTGCATGCTTGTGTCCAATTTCTGTATTTGGTTTTAATTGATTTGAGAGCAATCAATCTTTGGTTTGCGGGCAGCTGCTAAGCTATTTTTTTTGTCACAGCGATAAAAGGTTTTTCTTTCTTTTAATAGAGGATCATAGATGGGAGTATTTTTAAATCGCTTTTTAGTCCTTTGCTAGATGTATTTTTATAGAGTTGTAGCAATCGCTGTATTGAAAACCCTAATTCGTGCAGAGGTTTGTAGAATTGTTTAATACAGCTATCAACTTCCCAGAGAGGCTTCGTACCATCGAAATCTATTTTGGCAATTATTGTAAATCGTGATGCTTCTGCTGGAATGCCACACAATATTGTGGCCGGGTTTGCTGCTACGGGATATTCCGCTTCTACTATGTTGTTCAAGTGCCTGAGATCTTGTATGAAGCGCCAAGACCCCCCTTTAGCCTTGCGCACTGGGTACACAGCCGTGTTACATGGTGATTCTGAGGGGACCAATATACCATTATTTATAAGGGCCGTTATGGTTTCATATATGCCCTCGTCTGCCTCTTTTGATAGTGGGTACTGTTTTACTCTGGGGAGTATTGCACCTTTTTTCAATTTTATTCTTACTCCCCCTATACTTTTTATGCACCCCACGTCATAGGGGCCAGTAGTCCACAATGATTTGGGTACCTTTGACATATCCTCCTTAAAGAAGGGGACTGGGGTGCATGCGGGTGCCTCAAGTGCCATTGCAATTTTCTGTGCTACTTGTTTGTAAGCCACTCTTAGCCATATTTCCACACTCATCATAAACACCATTTCACCTTCTTCCTTTTCATCTGAAAACAGCTCCTCATCTGACACCTGGGTGAGCCTACATCCTTCTGCTAATGCTATCACGGCCCTCCATGCTCTTCCTTCTCTGTCTTGGGCATGTACAGCAATGTAATCAGCTGTTGCAATAATGCTCTCAATGTCCATTAGAACCACCTTTCCTTCTGGTTCATTAACAGGTGTTTCTGGTCTGAACAGATAGGCTGCTGGCCTCCTCCATATTTTCCCTTCTATCCCTGGCATCCATGCAATTGCCATATCTGTTCCATACTGGAATAGTTCGCCATCTACTGGCTCCGCCCTAATCGCTGTCTGTCCGCAGTATGCTTGCATAATCTGTCGTGCTGCGAGCATGTTAATCCCTGGAGTAGAGCAAATTATGCCGTCCTCAGTGAAGGAGATCGTCATATTCAACCTGTTCATTATGTCTCTCCCCAGTATATTTACTGGTGAGGCACTATAATATAGAAGTGGAACTGACAGATCATAATCTCCAATAGATAAGGGAATGTTATCAGTAAAGGGAACCAACCCTCTAGCCCCAGAGAATCCTTGGGTGTTCATGGCTTCGCCTGACATCTTGAATTTACCTTCCCTTATGCAAGACCGGGTCGCCCCGGTGTCAACAAGGAATGATAATTTTTTGTCACCTATCGTTACCTCTATGCGTGGTTCCTTCGCACTATTAGGTGTTACTGACAGGATGGGACACACCAAGGCCGTCTGTGGGCTGTCCTATTGAGGGTACAACGACTGGCCATTTCCGGTATAAGGGTTGTGACACAAAACCGTCACCCTACCCAGTTGTGTTTGTGGTGCTTGGGGTTGTTGTGTCATCGTTACCTGTTGTTGTGGCAGTGAATATATTTGTGGCTGTTGTTGTGTTAATTGTTGTTGTTCATTTCCCTGTTGCAACGTCTGCTGTTGTGGTAGGCCCTGCTGCTCCTGTGAGGGCCTTGGTTGTCCCTGATCACTCCATGATGGTGTTCCTGGTCTAACTCTACACGTGCGTGACATGTGCCCTAATAGTCCACAGCTCTAACACACCTGTGGTTCCCTACTCTGCCATGGAAAGCTCCCTGTGTTGTCCTGGTATACTGGTTGCCCTGTGGGGTAGGAATTTCTAAGTCCTCTCACCTGCTGTTGGGTGCTATATCCGTATCCTCTCCCTCTCATAATTCCTCCTCTCCCCCTGTTATAATTATAATACCCGGCTCCTGCTATTGTATGTCCTCCCCCCATGTTGGTCGTGTATGGTTGGATTGGCGGCGCTTGTGTTATAGCCGGTGAAGGTGGCATTTGGGAGGAATCTTGTGCAGCCACTACTTGTGTGGGGCTTTGGGTCATTGTTGTAGGTGTAGTTATTAGTGCCCCTTCCATTGTATATTTAGTAAGCTTTTTCTGTACTAGTTTAGCCTCTTCCGTTTTCCTGTCCTCTTCCTTTTGTTTCATTTTTCCTTGCCATGTCCTGCAATGATGCACTACAGTCAGTTGTATTTCTGGCCATGGTTTTGCTTCCATTCCCACTACTTTCTTTAGTTGTTTCTGAACTCCTTCTGGGAGCCCTTGTACCAGTACATGGTAAAATATTGCTGGTGTTTTATCCCATTGTTCTCTAGTTTCCATGCGCCACTTCTCTTGGATTTCCTGGATATAATCAACAGGATCTTCGTTCTCACGCATCTTGCGGGAGGTAATTGCTCCTATGTCTGATGTGTCTGGGTACTGTACCCTCAGTGCCTGCCAGTGCATGTCTGCAGTTTGCGAATGGTGCCCCATCATGCGATGTGTTTGTTATTGTTACCCCATGGAATCCCGCTCTCTTTCCAATGTCATCCGCTCTATCCCCTAATATTGATATTAAAAGGCCCTTTACATCTCCTACTGCCAGTTTCTGTCCTGCGGTGTGTTTTTCCATTTCATATATCCATTTACCCGCACCTCCACTTAATGATGGGAGCCTGCATTTTATATTTTCTTTGTCTGTATGCTTCCAAGGGACATACTGTGGTCTAACCCCTCCTCTCTCCAAAAGTGGCATTAAGTTATGTCTTGTTTCACCCTTTGTGTTCCATAATACCGAGTCCTCACACCCTTCCTTCTCTTCTCTTTCTTCTACATCTTCAACTTCTTCCATATTTCCCCTGCTCGTAACTCTTTCCTCTCCATCTTTTCCCCTTCTTCCATCATTTCCTGTATTTAATGTGGGCATGTGTATTCGTCTTTCCTGCCTGCGACTAGGGAGGTCTCTAAGCCGACATGCATAGGGTGTCAGTTCGTCTGTGAAGGGCGCGAGTTTTATTTTGTGTAACGAGCGTGAGGTGGTTGAACATGTAGGGTGCGATGGGGGAGGGCGTGATGGGGATGGTGCGGCCTCATGTGCCTGTCTTTCTGCTATTCCTTGCTCTCCCTCCTCACTTCTCCCCAGCTCTTCCTTTCTCCTACTGATCCATGGCGAGTCTGTGTTGGTCCGGGTGATGTATAGTTTATCTAAGCTTTCCCTTTCACTGTTTCTTCCTTCCTTTTCCACTCCTTCTTCTTCCTCACTACAAAAGCTAGTCGTAAACGGCACCCCCCACTCGGTCTTTTTCCCCTTGATCGTTACTGTTTGTAAGTCTATTAGGTCCAGTTCTCCTTTTCCTCCTTCATCAACCGCTCCCCTTTGTGCTGATGTTGTTGCTACTTCTGTGTTTCTACATACATCCCCCATGCTCTACTCTCCCTTCTCCTATCTTCTCTTTCTCCTTCATTTCTCTCCTCCATCTCCCTACTATTTTCCTCCCTTTTCCTTTTTAATTCCTCCATCACTTCACTTCTCATCTGTTCCAATATTCTTTCATCCTCTTTCTTCCTTTCCCATTTCACCCTTTCTCTTTCTACTATACTCTCTAACACCCTCCCTTCTTCGTATTTCTTAGTTGTTTCTGATAGTAGCTTCCTTCCACATTGCCATTTCTTTTTCTTTTTCTTCCCTTTTCTTTTCTCGCAGCACTACTCTTTATACCCTTTCTGCTGCTGCTTTTACCCTTTCAGCTTCTCTCCTTTGCTCCTCAGTTCGTTCCCTTATTTTTTCCAATTTGTTCTTACCTTCGTTCCTTTTCCTCGCTCTCTCTCTCTTCCCTCTCGAGCTGCTTGATCAATTCATTCTGCTCATCCCTTAATTTTGCTAGTCGTTCCTCCAAAATCTCTTCCTTTTGTCTTAACAGCTCTTCCCCCCTCATTTCACTCTCCCTGGCATTATCCTCGTCTGTTTTCTTTACTACCTCCTTCTCTTCTCCTGTTAATGAACCTCGTAATTTTAATAATATCTGTGCAGCTACCCACTCATCATTTCCTATTTCCACAGTCTGGTCTTCTCCGGTCCACCCCTTCCCTGCTGGCACCTTCCTATGAGCTACATATGGTGGAGGGCTGTATGCCGGGTTCGAGTATCCCTCAGCCACCCTTAACTGTCCTCTTTCTATTTCTCCTAATTCTCTTAAAGGGTACAACCCCCTTCCCTCTGTTTTCACTCCCTTTGCTAGGGGTATATCGTTGCTCGGTTCCTGTTTTATTTCATCTGTTTTATTATTCTTTTCTTCCCTCTCCTCTGTTTCCCGTGTTCTTTTGGTCCTCACTCCCCTCTTTCCCATCCTCTCCTTCCTCCTTAATCTCTTTGTCTTCCGGTATTTCCCCCATAGTGAACATTCCATTTGGTCCTGGTCGGGACCCCTGGAACATCCTCCATAAGTGAAACACCTCCACGTGGTTTGCCAACTTCTTCCCTTTATATGTATTGTGCAGATGGTTTATTAATGAATGCTGGACATATGGATCGAAGCTACCATTAGGCGGCCACAGTGTCAGCATTTTGTTATCCGTCCCCTGGGTCCATTCTATGCTATACTTAATCAGTTTCTCCCTATGGGGTGGCAATGTTGTGCATATGTTTTGTAGTTCGGTAGTGAGGGTGTTCCCCCACCCTCCCGATCTTGTCCCGTATGACATAATAGCGCTCCACTTGCTACCCTTCCCCTATCTGGTAGCAGTTTATCTCACTAGTAGTTTACAATATACAGCCTTATATCGTTACCTGGCCCCGTAAGTTTGGGGACTTGCGATAGTCCGCTATGGAAAATTATATAAAAAATATAGTATGTTACATTTGTATATTTTCTCCTGTCTTTCTTTCTTTATACAACACCCTTACGGCCCCCTGCGGCCGAGGCGCACGTAGCCCCCTGCGGCTGCGTACCCCTTATGACGTTCTTATACAGTCGTCCTAATTTCACGTGCTCCTCCCCCTTCTACACTTGCCGTGGCCGGCGTTCTCCGTGCGCAGCCCCGTTCCCTGTTTCGCCTTTCCCCGATCAACTCAATTACCGTTTATCTCCGTTTCCACTCCCTTACCACACTTCTCTTCCCCATCACTCTCAAAACGGAGATGCCTTGTGTTCGCGATATCCTATGAAAGCCCTACTGGTGACGTCACCGACCTCTTCGAGCTATTGGTAAGTTCTTCATATATTCTTTAAGTTCAAAATACACTTGCAATCTACCCCCGTTACCCTTACAGCTGTCTTCCTGTCACTCCTGGAACAAGGTAATCAAATCAATAATATAATCGGACTGCGCACGCTGCGTCGCCTCGCGTGTGATGCGCCCCTCGACAGGAGGGCTTAACCAGCCAATTATCTTCCGTATTGGGCAACTAACTAGCTACCGCCTACAGGGAAACGTCATCTACCTATCGAGTGTCTTGCTCGAACAATAGGTATCCTCATCTACTCATTGATCAATAAATGCCAAATCGTAGGAAACCATACACACACGCACACCCTTACACGTAGTCGCGACCTAGGCCAATCAGTGTCTACGAGCGGCCGCACGTGGTTTTCGTGCTCCGCCCCCTCCCTTCGCGTAACGTAGCCGACTGCCCTCGCACTTGTTCGGCTACCATTCATTCCATTTCCAACACTAAATTGTCAAACCTTCGCCGCGCACCTGTGTAACACCTCCCACCTCCCGTATTTAATTCCTCCCCCCTCCCTCACAATTTCACATTGCTTGTTGTGCGTGGCATGCTCACCAAGTTCTCTTGATGCGGGGCCGCTCGACTGCGTGCACCCCTCCAAGCGGCTCGTCACCTCCCCTCGTCTGGACCACGTCTGGACACTCGCCAACCGCGGGCGGGATACTTCTCAACCGGCTCCCGAGGGCCAATATCCGGATTGCGCTGTCCGGTCTTCTCGCAGCTCCGCGATGGTCCTGTAGTCCTCAGAAGGGGGCGACGGCAGAGGGGGCCGCGCCGCCGGGCCTCCTCGCAACTGGAGTGCCTGGAAAAAGCAAAAATAAAAAAGGCAGCTCTTAAACAGATCTCAGCAGTGCCTCCAACTTGTCGGGGGGAAAATTCTGCCGGGGTCGGCCGGGCCGTCCGTAGACCTCCGGACAGGGAGGCCCCAACTCCTCCCGTATATCCCAGAAGAGATAGAGTATGAGACACACACAAGAAGCAAGGTGACTCTGCTGTTTATTATACAAAAACAGCAGGGATGGGTCAAGGAGCGTACGCGTCCGTCCTGACACACACACAATCGTGGGGCTCGCAGGCCCTTTTTACCTTAGTATGACGCGCTACTTGCGTCACCTTAGAAAGTTAGCAAAAAACCTATCGCCACTCTTAATTAGTTGCTCAAGTGGTAGGGTTAGTATAGCATACGTATAGAGAACAATATTAGTGGACAAGGGTTAGTCAGGTGATATATCTGGGTTGTCCCTACAATTAGATACATGAGAATTGTTACATGAAGACTCCTGATGATTGGTTAATGTTAATGGCGTCAGTGATAAGAGCCCCATGTTTTGATTGGTGCACCCGCGAGCTTCCCAGCCTGGGACCATCGCTGTTCCCAGCTCTCGGTGTACCTGTCATTTGCAACAATGTTTCACTATGAGTACGTGCAGACAATGTGAGGACTTATTCATGAGCTGGAGAGCCGACTACTCCCACTGTCGCATATGTCCATTGACCCTTTTAAGTGTGTCTGCCTGTGTCTTGTAACGAGGGATCCAGACGCCTTCTTTCTCCTGGGCTTGGCATCCTGTCAGGTTCGGCTTGGTCACGTGAGGTGGGACCGTGTTTGAGGCAGAATTCTGCACAATTAATATTGTTTTTCCACTGTGTGCTTGGTTTAATTTGCAGGTGCGACTTTAACGTTGGTGCGCGGCGTGCGAGGTTGCAACATCGTGCCCTTGATGGTCTGCTTTTGGAATGTGGGTTTGCAACATTACGACCTTCGCTGTCTGCTTTCGCCAGGCTCATTCTGCAGGATCAGCAACCTGACTTTTGTTCTTTTAACGTCCATGGGAGCTCTTGCTTGCAGCCTACTTAGGCCTGGTGTATAGGTGGAACCGTTTGGTGCACAGGCGCTTTAGGTTATAGTATCATATTGTCTTATGACCAGTATCGTGTCTTCGTTATATTTCTCATTATGGCACCTGGGTTTAGGAGAAGCGTAAGCAAGCTCTTTAGATGAGTTCATGATGCGTCTTGCGTTTCTGCATTTTGAGAGCCTATGTGGAAAATAATAAAGATGCACGTCCGTGAGTATGTCTGTCGCCTACGTCATAGCACTGGGTATATTCTTCGTGTAGATTGGTGCGGGAGTGTCCAGTGTGTATATTGGCACAGGTGTGCTGACCATTGGCTAGGTCGTCATGGCATCTCTAACGACATGTAGGTTTTAGTCTAGTTGATCCGTGCCGCAGGTATCTGCATGGGCAGGGCGGCCTGCTGGGCAGGCAGATGGACACATCCGTATGTTCCTGTACCAGGGTATTTGGTCGTCTGGTAGATGGGCAAACTCTTCTCGTGGCGGGTGTCTGGGCCGTGATCCTTTAGGCCAGGCGCGAGAGGGGAAGGACGGGAGCCTGTTTTTCCATTCTCCCACTTCACGCTCAAAATAACTGGCAGTTGAGCGGCGGTCAGAGGCCTGGTCACCTGATTGGCCATAGCCAAGTTTGCTTGAACCTCATCTACGTCAATTACATTGTTGTTTACATTCTCCGAACAGTCGCACGGTGTGCCTGCAAAACCTGCAGTGATTATAGAGTCAGTTATGACTTCCATGCATGCATCATCGGGCAGGTCTGCGAAAGCTTCTTGCTGAATAACAGCTGATTTAAAATGAGGCATAGATGAAATTGTATTGCTCTCTCGACAGAACTGCCTGATGTCTGCATTTGTTGTTTGCTAATAACATTAGTGAAATGGACGGTGAAGCAGACGCTCGTGCAGCCTTAGCTAGATGCTTACACAGCGCGCTACCATTTAAAGTTGGCATATCTGATTTTAGCGTATAGATGCCTTTTAGTATCACTGACTCCCAGGCAAATGTTTAGAAGACCAGAGGCACAAACTTACAATATTTGCTGCTGCCTCTTTGCTGAGAAGTAACGGGAGTCACCACTAGCCGGTGCCGCTACAGCTAAGCACCAAATCGGTACTTCCGATACTTCCCGGGTGCACGTGCGCAGCCACGGCAGAAGTAGGCGGCGTGGTAAAGGGGGCATGGCTTGCTTGGTCACACTTCTGCTTCAACAACAAGGATCTAAATAAACATAAAAATAAAAGTAAATGTTAAATTGTGTCACCATAAGTGTTCCTCTTTCTTTAGCACTGTAGTCCTTTCACAGTGAGTGACTAGAAATTGCACAGATAAATTGCGTACCGCAACAAAAAATAATCCAGGGCACAAAGTCCTCCAGAGGCAAAGTGGTACTTCTGGTACTTCCCGGGTGCGCGCGCGGTCATGGCAGAAGTAGGCAGCGTGGTAAAGGGGCCAGGGGCTTGCTTGGTCACACTTCTGCTTCAACAACAAGGATCACAACAAAAGATAGTCCAGGGCACAAAGCCCTCAAGCGGCAAAGCAGTACTTCCGGGGTGGTTAAGTCTCTTTTCAATAAAACGTCTCTTGCCTTCGAAGGCCTGATGTATTCAACAAATAACAAACAAAGTTCTGTTCCACGTGTGGCTCTGGGTGACGGCTTCAGCCCTTGGTCCCCCTCTTCCGGAGGCAAACCGCTCACAAAAATTATATTTGACAAATCAACTAAGCAGTTCCCTTTTCAATGAACCCCTCCTTTGGGTTTGCTATGGCCTGTCTTGCTTTCATGTGTCATAATGTCTTTTAAACAGTTCTTCAGGCTTCGTTTCTGATTGTCGGCTTCCCTCTTACGGGGTCACTCTCATCAACTGTTACAGACAGTTCACCGTGGACACCGCTTGATCGGGTTTACTTTGCTCCACACACTATTCAGGTTGTCGGCTTCCCTCTGCCGGGTTCACTCTCGCCAACTTCTGTCAGCAGTTCACTATGGGACTTCAGACTTCGCCCCTTCTCGTTAGCATCCCTCTGCCATGTTCACTCTTGCCAACTTTTAACAAACTTTTAATGTACTAGTTTTCACTATGCAGGATTAATTTCCCTTTCTTTCACAAATATCTGTTGGTCAAAGACTTTCAACGGTACAGAGGATTTTACAGGACTCCTGTATGACCACTTTGACCTACCTCTCTGCGCCTCTTCCCAAGGCCTTCTGTTTATAGCAGTCTCTTATCATTGTGTAATCACCCAGAGTTTCCTGCATGAGCACCCACGTGGTGCTGGTCGCCTCTTCTCCCATTCTTTTCTCAATAGTTATTTTCAAAGTTCAAATTAGCACTTGCTACTTTTCGTTCAACATAAGTATGAACTCTCCCCTCAACGCATCGGCTGAGACGAACCGCTTGGCCTTCTTCTCCTTCGAGTCAATGTTGGTACCACTGAGATAAGCGTCTCTCCCCGGCTTGGTTATCAGCAGAGGAGGGTCTTGTGCACCATAGTCTTTCGTCTCTTCTTGAACTATCGTGCTGAGTTAGCCCCCACATCATTCGTCTGCCTTGCTTGTCCTGTGCTCTCGTGCTCTACCTTTTATCACAGTGGGGAAGGGAGAGGGCTGTCGGGTGTGTGTAGTTCTGGTCAATTGCCCTTTTGTATCTAACCATGTTGGTTACAATCATAGGGGAGGAACAAATGTAGTTACATCAAGTTTAGACTCAGTGGTGTGACTGAGAGCTATTAGTGCTGGGCGGTATCCCGGACGTATTACTGCCGGGATACCGCCCAACTTCCGTTGAGGCTGATGTTTTTTGTTATATCTGTCGATTGAAAAGTATACAGCTTAAAATAAAATGCCACCTCTATGATGCCTTCCTAGATTTAAAGACTGCATTCAACTCAGTCCCTATGGAGGTCTTATGGGAAACGCCATGACCCTATTGATTTGGTTTCTATTATTTCTGCCTTGTATTCCAGTAACAAGTCCAAAGGTCATTATAGGTTGGGAGGTGAAATGACACAGAGGTTTGACGTCTGCATGGGCATCAGGCAGGGTTGCGTCCTGGCACCCCTCCTCTTTAACATCTATATTCAAGAATCTTTGCATTAGAGGAGGGGTGTCTGGACCCGTCTAGATTGGCTTCTGATAAATACCTGTTCTCCAAAAAGAGATGTGACATCCCCAAGTGCTAGTGGCATTGTCATTGAGCGAGTTTCATGTTATGACTATTTGGGTGTGCGCTTCCAAGAGAATGGTGGGTGGGGTGCACAAATTGGTAGATCAGCACTTACCTTGCAGAAGTACAGTGGTGGCATATTCTCGTTCTTCTGCAAGCACGGGAGCGGTGCTATATCATATATCTTTAACAGCAGCCCTTTATGGTTCAGAATTGTGGGGCCATATCAAGTTAAATTAATGAAAGTAAATGAAGTGTCTGTGAAATGTTTTCTTAAACTACTATTGCTACCTGTGAATGCCCCCTCTACCATCCTTTGTCTAGAACCACAGGATAGCTCTGTGGCAACACGCGAGTCTTGGAATCAAGACCACGCTGAGCAGACACAGGAGTTGAATCCCAGAACGCTATTAACCACTGAAAACGACCCTGAAATTATATCAGCATGCGTTGACAAAGACATAGGGCCTCATCACGAGTTGGGCGGTAACGCCGGCGCTATTAGCGCCGGATCACGGGTTTGGCGGAAGGGTTATTGCCCATTCCCCAACGGGCCCATTCGGGAATTGCTCATTCCCCATTGGCCCCAATGGGGAAAATTTGCATATTACCGCTGGCGGATTTCCTGCCGGCGGTAATCGTGCCAAATTTTGCAACAGATTTCCCCCAAGCTCAGAGCTGGGGGTGAAATCTGCCAAAGCCATGATCTGGTGGACCCTTAAATGCGGCAGTAATAGCGCTCCTGCCACATTTAAGGGTTACCGCCAGACTCATGATGAGGCCCATATTGTCGAAACATGGGTTGGCTGAAGGGCTGAACTGTTGAATCATACAGAACAAAATGACAGTCAACCAATTCTACAAACCTTTATCTTGCTAATGAAACGGATGATGATTTAAATCATGACCGTTTAGGCTAGCACAACAATCCAGAGCCACCCTGTTTTTCCTTATTATTCTCTTGAGGTTAGGAGTAGAGCCTCTAGGATAGCCTTGAGGTTAGGAGTAGAGCCTCTAGGATAGCCTTGAGGTTAGGAGTAGGTCCTCTAGGATAGCCTTGAGGTTAGGAGTAGAGCCTCTAGGCTCGGGCTGTGCAGCAAGCCCCATTCCACGTTAGGACATCAAGCGCACTGAGAGTCGGATCTACTCACTTCACTTTAACTGGTGCATTTTATGTTGACATGCGAAAAATGCTTGGTTTGAGGTGTCTATATTTGTGCCAAATCTTTACCGATAAGGGAATCGATCAAGCTGCTCTTGTGTGGAAGTCTTTAAGTCAGTGGGCCTCATTACAAGTTTGGAGGTAGCCTTGCCGGTAAAACCGGCAGGCTGCCGCCAAACTTGCAATTTTTTGTGCCACCTGCGAATGGGCAATTACCGGGTCGTTACGGCCCTGCTGGACCCGGTAATTGCCCATTTGCGGGCGCCGGAAAAAAAGATGCTCCTCATTCCCTCCCCTGTTTTGTCTTGTGGTGCCTGGAAACACTACGTGTTGTATAGATGCCTTATAAATACTCAATAAATAAAATAAAAAATGTAAATACCAGATTTCTCGTAGGCTTGTATATTCTGTCGCACAATGAACAACCTAGGACTGACTGTCTAACAGACAGGGGGACAGAAGGGGGCAGCACATCCTGGGGTGACTATTCATACTACTCACATGTACATAAATCATATTCCAGGATCAATGCATATGGGACACAAACTAGGTGTGTGATCAATAAATGGTGGCAATGCCTTCTTGGAGATTAACAATGCTGGGGCTGCATTCCCATTGGCTACTGGAGATGTCATGAAAGCAATCCTTGCTCACAGTGCAGCGGGCGCCGGGGCATGTGCAGCGGGCGCCGGGGCATGTGCAGAGAGTGCCGGGGCATGTGCAGCAGGGGGCAGGGGCATGTGCAGCGGGCACCGGGGCATGTGCAGCGGGCGCCGGGGCATGTGCAGCGGGTGCAGGGGCTGCTGAGATGCAATCCAGGGTGCAATTATCAGAATCCTCAAAAAAGGGGTCTGGATCAGGTTATGAGAAACTGGCAAGTAACAGACCCATTTACACCCACTCAACAATAAAACAGAGTGTGCCCCCCCCCCTCCTGAACATTATGCAGTGGGATTATGAAAAGGGCAACACAGTGGTATCCCTTTGGACAATGAATTTCAATTCATGGCAGTAGGGCACATGTATAAGCAATAAGGATGGCAAATGGGATGATGTTGGGGAGCTGGGGGTCTCCCCTACACTTTGTCCTATTGACAAAAATTGCATTTCATCTGTCTCTGTGTTTGGAGCAATATACATTTGCCTAAATGTAATGAAGTCATCCGTGATTACTAAATACACAGGTCAAACATGTCTCCGATTTGTGACAAACTGCTGACCTAGCGCCAAAAACCTTCTTTTATCATTTGTATATGGAAACTTGGAGCTTTCAAGCTAGTTTAGTCATTTCTGAAGAAATAAATTAGTAGAATGTATATGCACAGCCCTCATGCTTAAAATGTTTGTTTGCCCAACCTGAGTTGTATTCCTCATACTCGTGGATACTAAAAGGGTCTTAATAAAAATGAAGCCCACTATTCCTGCTGCATGTGGCCTCTATCACGTTATGATGTATCATTGAGAACCACTAATCTGCCACCTATAAGGGGGCCAGTCCCCAATAGATGGCTCATCAAAGTCCAAGTGACTACGTGAGTTAACAATCAAGTCACTACTACTGAGAACATGTTGCCTGTTACATGTGAGGCCTAAGATTATGAACGCGTTGAAACTAATAATGTGCATCTCCTTTTATTTTAACAGGTGATTGACACCCCAGAAATGCAGCAACAGTGATTGTTCGATTCTCTGGACTGATGTAGAGAAAAGCTTCAGTGTTAAGAATATTTGCAAGCATCGTAGAAGTATGCAAGTTTGGGGTCATTGTCTTTTCAGCGTATTCAGTAATTGACATTGAGAAGCCTTTTGGCTACCAGATGGCTTCCGTCCATGTAACCCTTTTGTGGTAACATCCAGTAACCAAGCTTGGATTTTCTGTCAATCCAGGGGGAGTGGGATATCTGGGGTGAAAACAACCATACACACTCTGAATGTAAAGGTAGTTTTCTTAAAGCATTTTGTGAAACACTTGTAAATGTCAATGGACAAAGCGTATCCTTGCGCTGAATACTTCAAAATCTTTGATCGGAGGAAAAAGGATCTTCACACGAGAAAGCTCATTTGTGCTCTGAATTTGGGAAACAATTCAGTGGAACGTGTCATCTTATTAAGCACCTAACACAATAAACTGACGAAAAAACCCTACACATGCACAATTGATATAATTGTATGCCCCCAAAAAATGCATACAGTTGAGAGACCTCATGTGTGCACTGAATGTGGCAAAGGGTTCTCACAGAAGGGACATTTTTTTCACCACCGGAGAACACATACAGCCAAGAAACCTCATGTGTGCACTGAATGTGGGAAAGGGTTTGCTCGGAAGGGATTTCTTACTAGCCACCTGGGAACACATACAGGTGAGGAACCTCATGAGTGCAGTGAATGTGGGAAAGGGTTTGCAGTGAAGGGTCATCTTACACGCCATCTGAGAACACATACAGGTGAGAAACCTCATGTGTGCACTGGATGTGGTAAAGGGTTTGCTCAGAAGGGAGATCTTAATATCCACCAGAGAACACATACAGGTGAGAAACCTCATGTGTGCACAGAATGTGGGAAAGGGTTTTCTCAGAAGGGATGTCTTACTAGCCACCTGAGAACACATACAGGTGAGGAACTTCACGAGTGCAGTGAATGTGGGAAAGGGTTTGCAGTGAAGGGTCATCTTACTCGCCATCTGAGAACACATACAGGTGAGAAACCTCATGTGTGCACTGGATGTGGTAAAGGGTTTGCTCAGAAGGCAGATCTTAATATCCACCAGAGAACACATACAGGTGAGAAACCTCATGTGTGCACTGAATGTGGGAAAGGGTTTGCTAATAAGAGAAACCTTACTATCCACCAGAGAACACATACAGGTGAGAAACCTCATGTGTGCACTGAATGTGGGAAAGGTTTTGCTAATAAGGGAAACCTTACTATCCACCAGAGAACACATACAGGTGAGAAACCTCATGTGTGCATGGAATGTGGGAAAGGGTTTGCTCGGAAGGGATTTCTTACTAGCCACCTGAGAACACATACAGGTGAGAAACCACATTTGTGCACTGAATGTGGGAAAGGGTTTGCAGTGAAGGGTCATCTT
The DNA here is from genome assembly GCF_040938575.1 of Ambystoma mexicanum. Taxonomy (NCBI): domain Eukaryota; kingdom Metazoa; phylum Chordata; class Amphibia; order Caudata; family Ambystomatidae; genus Ambystoma; species Ambystoma mexicanum. The sequence continues at coordinate 1,686,150,671 of NC_090937.1, read as the reverse complement.
AATCGCCATCTGAGAACACATACAGGTGAGAAAACTCATGAGTGCACTGGATGTGGTAAAGGGTTTGCTCAGAAGGCAGATCTTAATATCCACCAGAAAACACATACAGGTCAGAAACCTCATGTGTGCACGGAATGTGGGAAAGGGTTTTCTCGGACAGGATTTCTTACTAGCCACCTGAGAACACATACAGGTGAGAAACCTCATGTGTGCACGGAATGTGGGAAAGGGTTTGCTGAGAAGGGAAACCTTACTATCCACCAGAGAACACATACAGGTGAGAAACCTCATGTGTGCACGGAATGTGGGAAAGGGTTTGCTTGGAAGGGTTTTCTTACTAGCCACCTGAGAACACATACAGGTGAGAAACCTCATGTGTGCACTGGATGTGGTAAAGGGTTTGCTCAGAAGAAAGATCTTACTATCCACCAAAGAACACATACAGGTGAGAAACCTCATTTGTGCACTGAATGTGGGAAAGGGTTTGCAGTGAAGTGTCATCTTACTCGCCACCTGAGAACACATACAGGTGAGAAACCTCATGTGTGCACTGGATGTGGTAAAGGGTTTGCTCAGAAGGCATATCTTAATATCCACCAGAGAACACATACAGGTGAGAAACCTCATGTGTGCACTGCATGTGGGAAAGGGTTTGCTCATAAGGGAAACCTTACTATCCACCAGAGAACACATACAGGTGAGAAACCTCATGTGTGCACTGGATGTGGTAAAGGGTTTGCTCAGAAGGCATATCTTAATATCCACCAGAGAACACATACAGGTGAGAAACCTCATGTGTGCACGGAATGATATGATATTTTATTTATATAGCGCCTGTACACAATGTGTTTCAAAGCGATTCAAGGCAAGGGAGGGAACAAGGGAAAATACAATTCCATTCTTACAGGCCATGAACAGTAAGGATGTGAAATTAACTATCGTACTCAGCCTGACGACATTTCAGATAGTGCAAGAGCTAAGACTTAGATAAGGAAGGGAGGGGGGAGTGGGAAGGAAATGGAAACAGACAGGCATGTGGGAAAGGGTTTGCTCAGAAGGGAGATCTTACTATCCTCCAGAGAACACATACAGGCGAGAAACCTCATGTGTGCACTGAATGTGGGAAAGGGTTTGCTGAGAACGGAAAGCTTACTATCCACCAGAGAACACATACATGTGAGAAACCTCATGTGTGCACTAAATGTGGGAAAGGGTTTTCTCTGAAGTGGCAGCTTACTCGCCACCAGAGAACACATAAAGGTGAAAAACCTTATCAGTGCACTTAATGTGGCATAGGGTTTGCTGAGAATGGACATTTTATCCGCCACAAGAAAACACATACAGACGAGAAACCTCATGTATATGTTGAATGTGGGAAGGGTTTGCTAAGACGGGATCTCTTACTATGCACTAGAGAATGCAAACAGGCTTAAGGTGCTTTAAGTGATTGTGCACCCGACCTCTTTCTACAGTCCATCTTCCACCCTTGACCTCCCTGTTCCTTTAGTTCTAGCCCTTCAGATGAAGATTTCATGTTTCAGAAGTTAGCCGGTTGGCTTTAGCTCTCTATTTATGAAAAGCCCTTGGTCTAAGATTGCATGCCACCACAGACCATGTGACCATCACATGCTTGCTGAGACACATCTATTCTGGTTTGTATTCCCTTCATTTTGATGGATGTTTATGTTTTCATGCCCACCTGCTGTCTGAACACATAAACCTTTGGGTGAGCAAGTGCCAAAGAGAATGCATTTAAAAACCAAAGAAGGCATTGCTTTATTCCAGCCCTACAGATTAGCAGTGTATTGATCACATGTACTGTCCAAGTATTTGCAAATACTCCCCTCAAAAAAGTAGCAATACTCCCAACTACAAAATTGAAAGCAATGGACACATAGGTGGCGGCCTTTCTGCTCTCACCCCTCAGCTCCACGGATGTGCTCCCCGGGTCATCCCCGTTTATTTATATTTTTTTTATATTTATTTGTGCTTCTGACACAGCACAAACATTGGCTTACCCGTAGTTGTTTTTTTCTTTCACTTCTGTTTTTTTAGACTTGGCCATTTTACCCACTCTTGTTGATGACCAGGACTATTGGTTGTAATTCTGGGTTTACGTCTTTCTGCCCAAATTGAAAATTCATCGTTTTGGTTGATCATTACCTGTTGCCTGCTTCAAGTGCTGGGGCAGAAGGCCCACCTTGGTTGGAAGGTCAGTTTTACCGTTCCCCGTTGGTTTTCCATGCCTGTTCATTTGGACTATGCCAAATAGTATAGTTACATTATATACTTTCCTTCTTTCTATCTTTTTGTAGAAATTGAAGACATGGAATCGACATTCACACCTGAAGAAGGGGCATGGTCCCCGAAACGCGTCGTGTATTCATGTGATTGTATAATAAAACTGCTTGCATTTGTATTTAGGCTGTGTTTGGGAGGACAATATGGGAAGTGCAGCTCAGGTCAGTGCGAAGGTGCAGGCAGCATACCTGCACCTTCATAAAGACATAGGGCCTCATTACGAGTACGGCGCTAACCAATGGCGCTATTAACGCCTTGGTTGACGCCGTACCCGGACCGGCAGCGCCTTGGTGGATGGCAGAATCACGGCCCCATTCCAAGGTTGGGGGGGCGGTAATTCCCCATTCACCAAGGCTCTTCCCCATTCCCGAATGAGCCCGCATAGGGCTCAATGGGAATGGGGAAGATGCAAATAACGGTGACCGTTCATTACGGTCACCGTTATTGGCTTGGAGGCCCCTTTGCGCCCTCGACTTTAACACCTGCTCAAAGCAGGCGTTAAGGGCGAGGGCGCAGGGGGAACTCGGAGTATGGCGGTAAGGGATTACCGCCACCGGTCTCGTTACCGGTGGCCGCTATCCCTTACCGCCATACTCGGAATGAGGCCCATACTTTACTTACCTTTTATTGCGAATGAGGATAGAGTGGTAGTTATCGGTACTCTGGTCAACCCGATGATTATGGTAATGCATTGCTGTCGAGTATCCCAGCCTACCAACTGCGAAGATTGCAGGTGGCCCAAAATGCAGCAGTCAGACTGGTGCATGCGGCAACAAAATCTGCCCCAACCTCTATTCTGAGAAAAGCCCTACACTGGTTGCCAGTAAAGGAGAGAATAGAGTTTAAGGTCCTTTGTCTGGTTTTCAAGGGCTTGAATAAGATAGGACCAACATACTTATCAGACAAAATCAGGAGGTATGTTCCCACCTGATAACTGCGCTCTGCTTCACATACCAGGTACCAAGTGTGTGAATAAAGCGGACTGTAGATTTGCAGTCTACGGTCCTACAGCATGGAACAAACTGCCCAGAGAAATCAGTGAGATTCAAACCCTCTCGGGTTTCTGGAGGGCCATGAAGACCCATCTGTTCTGTTAGGTATTTCTTGTGTATGTTAGCTGGTGCTAAGCACTCTCATATGATCTAGTGGACCTTTTTATAGACAAATGGTGGTTAATTCGTCCGGTGCGCGTTATAAATACTCAAATCAAATTTGTATGCAAATGACGACAGTTATTCCTGTTTGATTCAGGTGTTTGATTTATTATTTCTTTGAGAATCATTATTTGTTTGAGAGTATCATTGTGTATTCTTGTATTTACCTATGTGTTTTGATACTAATGAGTGATGTCATTCTTTGTATCACATGCATTTACTTTGTTTTTGAACTTACTATGGTGGCTTTTCACTGTAAGCTAACAGCAATATACCTTTTTTGTGACTTTTATAGATTGTGTTCTGTTTTAATTAGACTAAACGTTTTCTTAAAATCTTTGTTATACTAATGTCATAGTGTTGGAAGGGACCAGGTTTATGCCTCAGTGGCTTTCTGAGGCTATACGTATTGTTGGTATTCTCAGATCAGTGATGCCAGCCACGCTTTACCACTGGGAGGTGTTCTACAGGTATTACTGACTGATCTGTAGAGGAACTGGAAAATAAAAATGCATATTTTATTTTACATGATTTGCTAGACACATAGGGCCTCATTACAAGTCCGGTGGTAACTGAGGCGGTAAAACCGCCAGGTTACCGCCGGACTCGTATTACCATTCCGCCTCCGTGATTCCTGGAATTACCGGGGCATTACAACCCCGGTTTCCCGGGAATCACGGAGGCAGAATGGTGTTAATCCCCATTCCCATTGAGTCCTATGGGACTCAATGGGGATCATGGAAACACCGGCAGCATCTCGTGATGGTGCCGGTGTTTCCTCGGCCGCCTGCAGGCGGGCGGTGTTAAACCCGCCAGGTCAAACCTGGCGAGAACATCACCTCCCGCCTGCAGGAGTCGGGACCAGGCGGTCCGGAAACAACGGTGGCGGCGGGTTTACTGCCACCGTTATTTCCGGACCGCCTGATTTGTAATGAGGCCCATAGACACGTGAAAAACAGTTAAAACATGTTTCTATTTATGTAAAAAATGCCTCTACTGGGTATGAGAAATATATTTAATTTCCCCCGGAAATAAATTTACTTTCAACTTCAAAACCTCAGAATAAAAACCTTCTAGCTTTATATTACCTGGAGGCCTCCTTAATACAGTGGGATAAAGTTGCATTCTCACATGGCTAATTACACTGTTTGGCAACACCCATGTGAAAAGGCAATGTTCCTCAAGGGGAAAACCTGGAGTATGTAATCCATGAACTGGAATCTCCAATATTACTTCAGAAGTCAGTTTCCAAGGAATGCATCATCTCACCTTGAACACCCTCCTCATTGAACACTGAAACACCACAGTCTCTTGTTTCCCTTTCAGGATCCACTCTAGGGTATTACACTATTGCCTATCTCTAGTGGAACACTGTTCTGCTCAGGATCCCCTCTAGTGTCTTACACTATTGCCTATCTCTAGTGGAACCCTCTTCTCCTCAGGATCCCCTCTAGTGTATTACACTATTGCCTATCTCTAGTGCAACCCTCTTCTCCTCAGGATCCCGTCTAGTGCATTACACTATTGCCTATCTCTAGTGGAACACTCTTCTCCCCAGGATCCCCTCTCTAGTGTATTACACTATTGCCTATCTCTAGTGGAACACTCTTCTCTTCAGGATCCCCTCTAGTGTATCACCCTATTGCCTATCTCTAGTGGAACACTCTTCTCCTCAGGATCCCGTCTAGTGCATTACACTATTGCCTATCTCTAGTGGAACACTCTTCTCCCCAGGATCCCCTCTAGTGTATCACCCTATTGCCTATCTCTAGTGGAACACTCTTCTCCTCAGGATCCCGTCTAGTGTATTACACTATTGCCTGTCTATAGTGGAACACTCTTCTCGTCAGGATCCCCTCTAGTGTATTACACTATTGCCTATCCCTAGCAGAACACTCTACTCCTCAGGATCGCCTCTAGGGTATTACACTGTTGCCTCTGTCTTTTGGGGCAGGGTAAGATTAGTAGAGTGTTCCCTGGCCTAGGGTCTGCATGTGGAGGTACTTTTGCATAAGGGAGGATGCAGGTCGACTGCTAAAGCACCATCTTATAAGAATTTGTTTTTGGACTGAAGGGCTTGGAAAAGATGTCAAGTGTTCCATTAAATGATATGGAAATGTTTTTAATAGAAAGTGACATTTTATTAATAGATTAATACGGTCAAATAGAATAGAAATATTCACTGAGCTGTGAGGTAATAAAACGTGTGAAAATCTAGAAATAAAATGGGACCTTTCTGTCTGAAATGAAAGTGTTGTGGTGTAACGATATCATTGCCGTTATCCCTGAATTCCAAGAAGGAATAGTGGATATAAATGATTCCCAAATTAAATTGATCCTGGATAAACTGAATGAAATACTGATTAAAAGAATATTGAGCTCCAGACAAAATGCCCCTGTGTTATATTGAAAATATATTCTTTGTTGTATCTCCATTCGTATGTTAAATCTATTTCTTTTTTCTGGCCTCACTCTGGAGTAAACTGCATCCTGGAGCAGAGGCGATTCATTTGTTTTAAGTAGTGGGTGACGTCTCAATTTCACTTTTATGCTGGAATGAATGTCGTTTTCACCTTTTTAAAGTTCCTTCTCTCACGTTTGTAATTCCCTGACATTTCCTTGAGGTTACACCACTCTGAGCACAACAGGAGTAATGGTATATCTATTTTATTTAATTAATTCAGACAGCATATGCTCCATCACAACCTATGATGAGTCCTTATTTGAGTGATCATGCTGGCTGCCACGGTGGGTAAAGCATGCGGCGCGCAGCATTACTCCATGCTTGCTGTACTTTGCATTTGCAGCTATGCACCTGCACTTTAATATGATCTGAATTCAAATAATGGTTTTGTGTGTTTAAGCTGCATCAGCACTTCATTGTTGCTGTATAGAACCGGCACCCTGTAAAGATCTTCATTTCTATATTTTTTTTCCAGCATTTATGCCTTCAGCATGTACTTATTTTTGATGATTGCTTTTAGGAGGCGCTGTGATGTATGATGATGTATGATGATGTATGATGATGTATGAGCGTTATGCTTATGCTAATCTTGTTATGCACAAGCATCTACTCTTAACCTTAGTTGTAATACTGCAGTTGTGTTCAGAAGTGTGTCCCAGTCAGGAGTAGTACACTGGCGGACCTGGCGCCTTGGCTCCACATATCAGATGGCACACAGTCCTTGCACAGAAAATCGACCAACTGGTTGCCTCACAACTTGTTCCGGAAAGAGGGGACCCGCAAATAATCCTTCTCATGTCACCCACCCTCTGGAACTTGAACCCGGTATTGGCTAGGAATGCCGGCACAGTTTGCCAACTCTGCAAATCTCTGAAAACCTGACTGTCTAAGGGCTAATGCCAATGGAAGCACGTACTGATACAAAGAACTCAACTAACAGTACTGTGCTGCTGTTAAAAGAGGCCCGCCTAAATGCTGGCTACACAAATATTGTACCACACTCTGCTTCTCTCAAGCTAGGTCCACGCTTTAAACAATAAAATAAAAAAGCTCCAAGGTAGGTGGTAAAAAATGTAAATTGAATTGCATGTCAAAGATTTAAATATTACAATTGAATTTAATATTAAAACAATGCATTATATCTAAATCTCTTAGAATCAGCAGCATCCCGCATGATTTAGGCCGCAGAGTGACTTTTAGTGCAGGAAGGAGAAATTGGGGCAGCCAAGGAGTTCATCATGTCTCTATTGACATTTATTTCCATCTCTTCAAATATGAGAATGAATACTATCTACAAACATCCGGGACAGCTATGGGGGTCACAATGGCACTAACTTATGCTAATTCTCGATGCGAGAAAGCTCATATTCTAGTCAACCCACAATGGGAAGACAAAATCATGGATGAGATCCATAGACGATATCTTTGGTGTATGGCATGGTACCAAAGAAACATTAATGCAATGTTTGAGATACATCAACCACGTAGATCAGAGAATACAATTCACAGTGGAAATAGGATCATCGATCTACAGATCACAACATCATTATTTACTAAGCCAATGGATAGAAATAACATAGCATAGAATGAGCTTCCATCCGCAGAACTCTCTAAGGATTTTTAACATACAGACAGATGTTAAGACTGAAAAGAATCATTAGCGATTCAGAAGAATGTAAATCTGAATTAGATAAACTGCATAAGAAACTACAGGTTTGAGGATATCCAGAGGAAGATTAGCGGAAGGCAATTGACAAAGTGAACATGAGATCAAGGGAAAGCCTCTTGCAAACTAAACCCAAGTCAGACAAACCCACAGTCGTGTACGTCTCTCAGTTCTCTACTCAAAGCTCACAAATCTGCATCAACAAACACTGGCCAGTTGACCTGCGATAACAGAACCAAAGATCTGTTTTTAGAAAAAATGTTTTTTGCATATCAAATAACTAGCAAATTGCGATATTTATTGTTGAACAGAAGGGGCGACAGACGGAAAGCACAAAGAACAAGAATCAGGGAAGATTTCCCTGCATTAATTATGGCAACTATAATAGCATAATCAAAGTGGAATGGTATCACATCCACACACGAAAGAGAAGATCAGTCTAAGACATTTAGCTAAATGCAATACTGAGAACTGGGGGGGGGGCATGACAGTTAAAAGGTTAATAGTTATGGATTATTTAATGCACTGTATATAAAATATACACACACACACTCTCTCTCTCTCTCTCTCTCTCTCTCTCTCTCTCTCCCCCCCCTCTCTCTCTCTCTCCCCCCCCTCTCTCTCTCTCTCCCCCTCTCTCTCCCCCTCTCCCTCCCTCCCTAGATTGAGGAGATACCAGCCAATAGCAATACACTCTCAGGGTAATTCATAGAATTTCGCAGAAAAGTGTCGCAAGCGGCTGGCGCAGAGTGTCCGCGTGCGATCGTCTGCGCCAGGCGCGTGCGCCAAAACCGATTTCCGCGCACAGCATATTCATGGATTTTAGGCTCCCAAACCAGCCGTGGCGCAGAGTATCGCAGCGACCCTGCAGCAGCGCCAGTAACGCCCCCAAGAACGCCCTCGCGCAAGGAAAAGCCATCAAAATCGCTAATTCATTGCAAAGGGCTGCGCTAACCCTGGATCAGTTGATAGGGCTGCCAAACAAGGAACGCAAAGCAGGTAACGTGCATATCAGGGGTATGCGGGAATTTTTACATGCGATTAGCCAGGGTACGTGTATGACAGGGGTACGCGTGAAGTTAAACACGCGATTAGCCAGGGTACGTGTATTACAGGGGTACGCGGGAATTTTCACACGCGATTTGGCTGGGTACGTGTATGACAGGGGTACGCGTGAAGTTCTACACGCGATTAGCCAGGGTACGTGTATTACAGAGGTGTGCGGGAATAATCAAATGCAATTTGGCTGGGTACGTGTATTACAGGGGTGCGCAGGAATTATCACACGCGATTTGGCTGGGTACGTGTATTACAGGGGTGCGCGGGAATAATCACACGCGATTAGGCTGGGTGGGTCCTCACAGGTGTACCCTGTACACCCTCCACGGCCCCTGCAGGCAGCCCACAAAACAGGAGACTACCCTGCACACCTGCTCATGTCTCCCACCACCCCCACCCCCCCAGCAGTGTGGGGCACCCTCCACCAGGCCCCCACTCATGTCTCCCACCACCCCCACCCCCCAGCAGTGCAGGGGCAGCCTCCACCAGGCCCCCACCCATGTCTCCCACCACCCCCAGCCACCATGGGCAGCCTCCACCAGGCCCCCACTCATGTCTCCCACCACCCCCAGCAGTGCAGGGCCAGCACCACCAGGCCCCCAATCATGTCCAACTCATGTCTCCCACCACCCCCACCCCCCAGCAGTGTGGGGCACCCTCCACCAGGCCCCCACTCATGTCTCCCACCACCCCCACCCCCCAGCCACCATGGGCAGCCCCCACCAGGCCCCCACTCATGTCTCCCACCACCCCCACCCCCCAGCAGTGCAGGGGCAGCACCACCAGGCCCCCACTCATGTCCAACTCATGTCTCCCACCACCCCACCCCCCAGGCCACCATGGGCATCCCCTACCAGGCCCCCACTCATGTCTCCCACCACCCCCACCCCCCAGCAGTGCAGGGGCAGCCTCCACCAGGCCCCCACCCATGTCTCCCACCACCCCCACCCCCCAGCCACCATGGGCAGCCCCCACCAGGCCCCCACTCATGTCTCCCACCACCCCCACCCCCCGCAGTGCAGGGGCAGCACCACCAGGCCCCCACTCATGTACAACTCATGTCTCCCACCACCCCCACCCCCCAGCAGTGCAGGGGCAGCACCACCAGGCCCCCACTCATGTACAACTCATGTCTCCTACCACCCCCACCCCCCAGCAGTGCAGGGGCAGCACCACCAGGCCCCCACTCATGTCCAACTCATGTCTCCCACCACCCCCACGCTCCCAGCAACCATGGGCATCCCCCACCAGGCCCCCACTCATGTCTCCCACCACCCCCACCCCCCAGCCACCATGGGCAGCCCCCACCAGATCCCCACTCATGTCTCCCACCACCACCAGCCCCCAGCAGTGCAGGGGCAGCCTCCACCAGGCCCCCACTCATGTCCAACTCATGTCTCCCACCACCCCCACCCCCCAGCCACCATGGGCAGCCTCCACCAGGCCCCCACTCATGTCTCCCACCACCCCCACCCCCCAGCCACCATGGGCAGCCCCCACCAGGCCCCCACTCATGTCTCCCACCACCCCCAACCCCCGACAGTGCAGGGGCAGCACCACCAGGCCCCCACTCATGTCCAACTCATGTCTCCCACCACCCCCACCCCCCAGCCACCAGGGGCATCCCCCACCAGGCCCCCACTCATGTCTCCCACCACCCCCACCCCCCAGCCACCATGGGCAGCCCCCACCAGGCCCCCACTCATGTCTCCCAACACCCCCACACCCCAGCAGTGCAGGGCCAGCACCACCAGGCCCCCACTCATGTCCAACTCATGTCTCCCACCACCCCCACCCCCCCCCAGCAGTGTGGGGCACCCTCCACCAGGCCGCCACTCATGTCTCCCACCACCCCCACCCCCCAGCCACCATGGGCAGCCCCCACCAGGCCGCTACTCATGTCTCCCACCACCCCCACCCCCCAGCAGTGCAGGGGCAGCCTCCACCAGGCCCCCACCCATGTCTCCCACCACCCCCACCCCCCAGCCACCATGGGCAGCCTCCACCAGGCCCCCACTCATGTCTCCCACCACCCCCACCCCCCAGCAGTGCAGGGGCAGCACCAGCAGGCCCCCACTCATATCCAACTCATGTCTCCCACCACCCCCACCCCCCCAGCCACCATGGGCATCCCCCACCAGGCCCCCACTCATGTCTCCCACCACCCCCACCCCCCAGCCACCATGGGCAGTACCCACCAGGCCCCACTCATGTCTCCCACCACCCCCACCCCCAGCAGTGCAGGGCCAGCACCACCAGGCCAACACTCATGTCCAACTCATGTCTCCCACCCCCCCAGCCACCATGGGCATCCCCCACCAGGCCCCCACTCATATCTCCCACCACCCCCACCCCCCAGCCACCATAGGCATCCCCCACCAGACCCCCACTCATGTCTCCCACCACCCCCACCCCCCAGCAGTGCAGGGCCAGCACCACCAGGCCCCCAACCATGTCCAACTCATGTCTCCTACCACTCCCACCCCCCAGCCACCATGGGCAGCCTCCACCAGGCCCCCACTCATGTCTCTCACCCCCCCACCCCCCAGCAGTGCAGGGGCAGCACCACCAGGCCCCCACTCATGTCTCCCACCACCCCACCCCCCAGCAGTGGAGGGGGCAGCACCACCAGGCCCCCACTCATGTCCAACTCATGTCTCCCACCACCCCCACCCCCCCAGCCACCATGGGCATCCCCCACCAGGCCCCCACTCATGTCTCCCACCACCCCCACCCCCCAGCCACCATGGGCAGCCTCCACCAGACCCCCACCCATGTCTCCCACCACCCCCACCCCCCAGCAGTGTGGGGCACCCTCCCCCAGCAGTGCAGGGGCAGCACCACCAGGCCCCCACTCATGTCTCCCACCACCCCCACCCCCCAGCAGTGTGGGGCACCCTCCACCAGGCCCCCACTCATGTCTCCCACCACCCCCACCCCCCAGCCACCATGGGCACCCTCCACCAGGCCCCCACTCATGTCTCCCACCACCCCCCATCCCCCTCAGCAGTGTGGGGCACCCTCCACCAGGCCCCCACTCATGTCTCCCACCACCCCCTCCCCCCAGCCACCATGGGCATCCCCCACCAGGCCCCCACTCATGTCTCCCACCACTCCCACCCCCCAGCACCAGGGGCAGCCCCCACCAGGCCCCCACCCATGTCCCCCTGCCCACAGGCCCTGACAATCCTCAAGCATGGGCCTCATGGCCAGCCACCACAGCCCAAAGACACAACCAAGTATTACATGCACACATGATACTACTCCAATGGAAAACATGTAAATCAACACATGTGTCTCACACACACACAATGTTTGCAAGTGAACCTGAAAACCCATATCATGACATGCATGAAAACAATGAGATGAAACCACACATTGAAGAATGAAAAAATCCAAATAATGTATTAATAACAACAGTAATGGCAATCAAAATGAAACAAAATACACAAGTAAAAAAAATAACAAAATCAAGCTGGCTGTCCCTTTTCAAATTAAAATCAATAAATGATAATCCTAAAAAATGTCTTCCAAAGTTTAAGTCCATAAAAAGGAAATGAAGGGAAAAAAGAAAATGAAAACCATTGCTCTATGGAAAAAAATATCCATAGTAAAAAAAAATCCAAATCCAAAGTCCAACTATGTACAAAGTATTCAGGGTCCATCATCCCAACAGAAGAAATGAAACCTACCAAATCTAAAATGGAAATATATACAAAAGGTGGAGCAGTGTCCGTCGACTCCAAATAGAAATAAACTATAAAGGAAACCTATCACTAAATAACTATATACAATGGCGGCGGGCCAGTCCAGCGGCTCACTTAGTTTTGTTCCGGGCCAGGGCATCATCGAACTCCTCGTCTATGTCCCGGAGGTGGTCCTGTTCCATGGCCCCGAGGGTCCGCAGGGAGGCCGACATGTTCACCTCCAACTCCCTGCGGATTGCCTCGAGGCACTCGGCCTGCCTCAGGGCTCTCCGCATGGAGTTCTCCGCCCTGACCATTGTGAGCCGCGCCTCTTCCGCCCGCTGCCGCTCCGCATCTATGGCATGGCCCAACCGCTGCCACGCGGAAGACACTTCCCGTCCAGGGTCCTCCTGCCCTCCGGCCGAAGCCTGCCCCTCCGATGTTGAAGGCCCCGAGCTATCGTGGCTCCCACCTACAGCCTCCTGCTGCTGCAGCTGCTGCTGTCCATGTGCCCTGTCCGATGGTGCCTGCACATCCTCCTCCAGTTGGGGTGCAGTCATTGATGTGACCACCCCTGCTGGACGTCCGACTCCCGACTGTGGCAGGGATCTGTTGTCCACCAGCCTGGCCGCACGGTCGGAGGCAGCTCCACAGGGCACCCAGGTGACACATGGGTGGGAAGATGGCATGGAGGACGACTGGGGCACAGGGGGTTCCATGGGGGAGGGGGTCGGAACAATGTCCAGGAAACGGAGGAATCCAGCCCTGGTGAGCTGTCCCAGTGGGTCAACGCAGTCAACGAGCCATGCAAGAAGACGTGCAGACTCATCATGAAAAGACTGCAGGTCAGCTCGCATGGCCCGTTGACGCAACGCCACCCCACCCTGGACAGGCTCAACCTGGTACAGGATAGCCACATCCACAGGGAGGGGAAGGCCAGTTGGTGTAAGCCAATCCCCTCCCTGAGAACGGGTCTGGACGTAGGCATCCCTGCTGGTGCAAGATGATGCAGTGACAGGAGCAGGGACAGGATTGCACACAGGCACCTCCACGGCGGCCTGTGCTGCCTCCTGTCCCTGGTCCTGCACTGCACCACTAGCACCAGTGGAATCCCCACCTCCAGACCCCGCCTCTGTCGCTTGCACGGCCTCCTCCTCCTCCAAACCCCCCTCCAACCTGGATGACTCCGTGCCATCTTCCCCCGTTGGGCCCTGTGGGGTCCCAGCTGCCCTTCTGCTGCCGAGGAGTCCAACTCCAACCTCCGCCTCTTGGACCTCCCCCCGGCAGCTGCGGCCTGGGATGCGGCACCGGACTCCTCACTCCCCGACGAAAGCACAACCTGGGAGGGGAGCCGGGCCTTGCTTCTCCGGCTGGTGGTGCGACCCCTGCCGCTGTGCTCCACAGCACCTTCTCCGCCCTCTTCATCAGTTGACGCTGCAGACAGGGAGAAAGAAAACACAGGCATCAGGGCACTGTACAATGGACTCATACACACATGACAGTCATACATGAGTGGCATTGGTAAACCTCAGACATGGCATCACAATCCCCAACACACATGTCATTTCAACTTGCACACATGAGCCATACCACAGGCATATTGCAACAGCCAGCACCATCCATTCACATACAACAGCATGAGCAGCCAAAGGTCATCCACACATCACATGCAACATAGGGAGTACACTACACATGCACACACACCACCACACTTGCATGCATGTGTACACCTCCGCCAACTGTCGCAGTGTTCCGATCGACATCCATGCCACACCTGACAATCATTCCTCCACATCCTATGCCATGCAAGCCCACACACACAAGCACCATCCATGTGTCATACATGAGACCCCTCGCATGTGTCACCCTCACGGCCCTGTACACCCCCCCCCTACTTGCCCACATAAAAATACATGTTCAACCTGCACACTCCTGGCACACCACACGCACAGCTTACAATCAGTATGCATGTACACTTACCGCTCGACTCCAGACGGGTCTGCCTCTCAAGGACCTGGACGTGGAGCGCTGGGGATATGCGTTCCAGGACCCTCATCTGATCTTCCGACAAGTGGCCCCGGCGCCCCTTAGCATCCGCTGCCCTCAGGAGGCGCCGGGCCTTGTTGAGGGTCCTGGACCTGAAGTCCTCCCAGCGCTTCCTGACACGTTCGTAGTCGCGGACTGCCACCTCCTCCGCGTTGATGGCAGTCACGATGTTCATCCAGATCCGAGTCCGTCCTTCCTTGTCGGCGCGCAACCTTCCGAAGAGGGCTTCATAGTGCCCCAGGACATGCTCCACCAGGACACCAACTTCGGTGGCAGTGAAGCTGGTGCCCCTCTGCCTCCTTGGCCGGGGGTTGCCACTGGTGCCAGATGTTGCAGTGCCCGACATGGCAACCCCAGAGGCAGGAGTGGGTGGGCAACTGGGTCCTGGGGCTGGGCTGTGGGGCGATGGAAAAGCAGTCGGGAGTCTTCGGTTCCAGCAGGGGTGGTCACAGCAACAGCACCCCTGGCTGATGTGCAGGCACCAAATGGCAGGGCATGTGGGCAGCAGGCAGTCAGGCAGCAGCAGATGGCAGGTGGGAGCATGCTCAGGGCTCTGGGGGCAGTAATTCGGCCTTCTGGGCAGGAGCGTGGTCTTCCGTGTGTGAACGCGTGGCCAGCTTGATACGGAGTGATTTTGCACGTGAAAATCCTGCACGTCTGCGTGTAATTCGAGGAAAGGCCCTTAGCGCGTAAGCGCGTCAGCACACGTCTGTACATTCATTGGCCCAAAGGCCACCAGCGTATGCGGGTCTATGAAGTCACGTGCACGTTGAATATGGCACACGTTTGAAATGTTGCGTGTTAAAAAAATAAAAGACACATCCCAGTTTCAAAGCGTGGAAATAGAGCGTACAGGCGGAAGTGACAAAGCGTGTAAATGGTGGAAAAAGCGCGTACACGCAGAAGTGACAAAGCGTGTAAATGGTGGAAAAAGCGCGTACACGCGGAAGTGACAAAGCGTGTAATTGGTGGAAACAGCGCGTACACGCGGAAGTGACAAAGCGTGTACCTGGTGGAAACAGCGCATACCCGCGGAAGTGACAAAGCGTGTAATTGGTGGAAATAGCGCGTACCCGCGGAAGTGACAAAGCGTGTAATTGGTGGATACAGCGGGTACACGCGGAAGTGACAAAGCTGTAATTGGTGGAAATGGCCCTAGCGCGTACACGCGGAAGTGACGTTGGACGTGTGGGCCTGCATAAAAGGTACGTGTAGAACACTATTTCCTTGTACGTGCTTTTCGTGGAGAGCGAGTGGGTGAATTCTGTACTTGTCGTTTCACACGCAATTTACTTCACGGCATTTCAAGTTCGTACTCCCTGTTACCTCTGACAGCTTTTTCTCTTTTTTCTCTTTTTCTGGTTTTCCTGGTTTTCCTGGGCCTGTTCCCTCAAACAGTGTTCCCTTCTACTATTGTCCTGTCTCCTCAGACAGCGTACAAATCTTCTTTTGGCAGGGGTGTTGCCAACCAAACGCGCTTCTTTTTCACGCTCTTTTTCCTGGCAGACGGTGAGTCACTTACGAATCTAACATCTGTGCTTTCCCCGTGTGTAGCCTACCCCTTCAGAGGTCATTCTAGGCTGCGTGTGACACGCATACGTTCATTCTTGTGTTACTGGGTGCCACAGCGTAGTGCAGGTTTTTTTTTTTTCGCACACGTGGTCTAGGAGGGGTTGCGTGCACATCATCTCCCTTTTTTGGGCTTCCTGTGCGTTGCGTGACCCGTCATCTTTCCCCAGGGGTCACATTCAGCCTTGCTAGAGCACTAGGGTACAATTACCATCTGGTACCCAACCCCTTTGACCCCCAATTGCCCAGGACAATAGTTTACTGCCACTCCCATACGCACATTAACATCAGTGCCATGGTTGGGAGGCGAGGATTCCGCAAGGGTGGCAAAGGTGGACGAGCCACAAGTGGTGGCCGTGGTGGATCCGGTAGGGGACGTGGTTGTTACCTGCAGGGTGACCCTGTCCCCCCATGTGTGGAGGACCAGTCAAGGGCACCCATAATCCCCCCCCCCCCTGGTTGAGGCTGTTGTGGCTGACACCATCCATGCTCAGCCCTTGTTGGACCAGCACATTGTGGCACCAGACCTGGCTGACTCCATGGCTGACTTCCAGGTCAGCAGGCCTATGACACGTGCACTGGTGCACGTTGATGTAATCAGGCCACGTGGATCAGGGGCAGCAAGGTCATCTGCTGCCCCAAGTAGGCAGGGTGGAGAGGCTGCAGGGGCAGCTGCGGCTCCATCCACCCCAGCTCTCACACACCCAGCCAGGACACTGTCGGTCCTAGTCCATCCTGCTGACATTCCCCCTGACACCATTACACTTGAGCCAATGCCTGCACCAACTCCCATGCTGAGTGTGCAATCCCACACTCCTGATACAGAGTCCACCTGGGCTCCTGCCCCTAGTGTCCAGAGCGGCGCAGGACACTCAGGATCACCACCACCTTCCAAGCGGAAGAGGAAGAGTGCTCGTCCGGCACAGGCTGATGCCCCAGACACGGCTACACAGTCCGGCCCGTCGAGGAAGCCCAGCTTCACGGATGCCGAACTGAATGCACTTGTCGAGTATGTGTCCGCACATGACAACGAGATGGTCATTGTTGCAGGATCCAAGACCACACCTGCACAACGCCAGGCACACTGGCAGACCGTTGCGGACATCGTAAGTGCCCTTGGAATCGTGAGGCGCACAGCCAATGATTGCTATAAGCGCTGGAATGACCTAAAGCGCAGGGCAAAGAATAAGCTGGCCTCAAGTCATGCTGCAACTCTAGTGACTGGAGGTGGGTCTCCAGTAGTAGACATGGAACTCACTCCACATGAGTCAGTCGCTGGGACCTACGTCACGGAGGAACAGATCCAAGGCGTGGGAGATCTCCCTGATTATGAGGCATTGTCCGGTGAGTGCACATGCATGTGTGTGTCATCCATGTGCATGGTGTGTGTGTGAGGGCTTCTGTTTGTGTGCCAGGTGAGGGTGTGTACGCCTGAGTCGTTTGGGTCACCCATGTGCTTCATGCAATACATTCTGCGCAGCAGCATTTGGCCATAGCAGTATCCCTTCTGTCAACAGTAGATATATAGCCCAACAGCACGCCAGTTGCCCTTGAAGTGTCACCTTGCACCAACATTGTTGCTTATTTTTCACTGTTCATTCAGGCAGATTGTTTGCATTACTAGGCATTTCTCAGTCCTCTAGTCACATGTCTGACATGGCTATGGTAAAGTGGAGTGACTTTGTTACCTGGATATCATTTGTTCACACATGTCCCTGTGCAATCGGACCATTTTGGACTGGCAGCTCCAGGTGAAAAATCAGACCTGTTTGAATTAGAAAAGCTATTACATGAGGGAACTGGACTGAATGAATAAGTGCTGCCCTCCTCTCCATCTTCACTCAATAGCAATGGTACATGCCATCTGTGTGATGGCATGTGTGTTTCACCTGGCAATCACAGGCCAATGTGTGATGCCACTGCCAGGCAGCATGCAGAAAATGTGTTCATCTTCCATCTTGGTGTCATCAGTGTGTGCCATTTGCCTCCCCTTCATACGCAGTGAGGGTGCATGCATGGGAGGGTTTTAGTCATGTGGGACATGTGTCAATCAAGTACTGGTTCTGTTGCTTCTCAGCCCTCATTGTGTGCCATGGTGCTAATGCCTGTTTCCATTTGTTTGTTTTTATGTCTTTGCAGGGAAGACTCACCTGATACTGCTGGGGTTGTGGAGATGGTGCAGACCCAGGAAGGGTCTGAGGGCCGACCAACCACCAGTGAGGGACGTGGTGTGGTGGTGGGTGAGAACCCACAAGTGCTGCAGGTCATGCTCTCAAGGGGTGTCTCTGGCTGCACCTCCCCCGAGCTGTACTCAGGTGTTGATTCGGATGATGAGACCTACGTGCCATCGCAGGTGAGTGTTCCTGGGAGGGATTCTGTTCTGTCCGACCCACCTGCACCAGGGTTAGAACCCTCAATGGGAATGTCAGTGTTGGCAGCTACGCCTTTGGTGGTTACGGATGCAGGGTCACATTCCGCGACATCTGATCCTGTTCCTGGGCCAGCAGATCAGAGGGGGAATGCAGTCCTGCAGCCTCAGGCAGTGCCGGCACAGCAAGGCGCAGTTCACCTTGCCCCAGACAGGTGTGGTGCCCGCCGACGTGGTGGCCGTACGCCACCTGGCAATACCGCATGGGAGCAATCCATTTACGGTATTTCAACCCAACAGGCAGCATCATCAGAGATGATGGCTTAGGCCATGGATAGGGTGGCCACTTCCATTGTCCCCCCCGAAAGGCTGATGGAGCGACTACAGCAGGCAACCGACTCCATCTGCCAGTCACACAGGGAGGACATGTTGGCGTCCAACAGGGACAGGCGGGTGGCACTGGCGACTCTGCAGGAAGCCATCTCCATAGAGTCCCAGGGACACAGGGAAGCCCTGAGGCTGGAGCTCCTTCACCTCAGGACGATTCTTGTTGAGCTTGAGGCTTCAACAAACCGAAGGACAGAACAGCAGCTGGAGCGTCTCACCCGTACGCTCTCAGCTGAGATGCAGGCAACTAGGGCGGAGGTCCGTGCATCCCGTGAGTTGTTGCATGGGGACCTCCGCTCACTCATCCTCCAGAACGAGACCTACCACACCCGCATGCTTGCAGCCATGGAGGAACAGACTAGGGCCTTGCGTGGGCTGCCTCCCATAGTGCAACCATCTCCGGATGCAGCTGCACAGGGTGATAATAGCGACAGCAGTGATACTCCCACAATAGGGTAGCCGTGTGGGCCATGAGCCCATGGAGGTGTTTTTTTTTTCGCAAGATCCACACAGGTGGGTTTTGGTGTGCACCCTGTCCTCGGACCTCCTGGGTGGCCTCCCCAACCCCCCCGGGCCCATTAATGGCCATTTTTGATTTTTATTTATTTATTTTTTTTTCTTTAAAATTTTTATTTTTTTGGGACAATGTGTTGCCTTCTGTGGCTCCTGTGGGCATACGCTGCATTGTGGCTGGGCACATGCAGGCTTATCATGTATTTGGTTCAGATGCTTGGGTTTTTGCCACACACACCCCTCCTGCTTCCCGTTTCCATGGGCTTGCAAAGGGTGTGCCCAAGTGACATTATCGTACATGGTGACATTGGACTCTCACTACATGTGTGGGTAGTCTAGTCAATACTGTGTATACATTCCTAGTGCATATTGCTGTTGTGTTGTACACTGCATGTTGCATTGATGTGTAACTCATCATCCGTGTCTACCTCCTAATTTGCAGGTCCTTTCCTCATGTCTACACAAGGCCCTGTACTTTGGAGATGGGGTCCATGTTGGCAGCAGTGCACCTACAACTCTACATGGCGGCAACACTGTACAGTTGGAAGTGGTGGGAGTGCAGGCATTTCGAGGTGGTGAGACTACTAATTCCTTACATTCGTAATGTCATGTTAATGGTAGTTTAGAGGGTCAGTGGCTGAAAAGGGTTATTGCTAAATACCTGCTCAAGTGTGTTGTTGGTCCTGCATTACTGTGAGCATTTCAGGTGTCGTGAGTTTCAATTAGGGACACTGTACATTGTGACACTTGTGTCATGTTGTGGGGATTACTTTGTTTACCTGCACATAGCATGACATGGCACGGTGTGTCGTGTGGCGGTGCTGGGGATGGGTTGGGTGACATGGCACTGTCCTCATGTTGCATTTTGCAAGTGGGTATTCATTTTAGCTGCATGAATGTGTTTTTTCACGAAACTGCATTGGTGGTGTCTGTGTAGGTAGGGATGCACACATTGTAACACTTCCAGGTGAACAATCTCAGGCTGATATGGTTTGGACGGTTGATTCTCCAGACATTCAGGATCAGTGTCAGGTTGAGTCATCATTGATTGTCAGATGGTATGTGCCAGGGCAGTGTGCACTCCACAGGGGTGTGATTTCTATGTGAAGTAATTAGCCACTAGCTGTGTACGGGCTGCCTCCCCCGTGCCCTTTCCCCTCCCATGCGCAGCGGCCGTGCATGTGGTTGGGGATGTGGGGCCACCACCATGTCCACGGCCAAGCCCCGGCGTGTTGCAACGTTGTGCAGGACACATGCTGCCACTATGATCCTGCACACTACTGGGGGAGCGTATAACAGCTGCCCGCCAGAACGGTCAAGGGAGCGAAAGCGTGACTTAAGCACTCCGAATGTGCGCTCCTCTATGCCCCGGGTTGCAATGTGGGCTGTGTTATATCTTACCTCGGGTGGCGTGGTGGGGTTACGAATTGGCGTCATCATGTGGGGGCTGAGAGGGTAGGCACTGTCCCCTGTGGAGGTGGTGATGGGTATCATTGGTGGGGTTGTGACCTTGCTCAGTATCTGACATGCATGCATGTGCAGTGGCATTCATACTCACCAAGCAGCCATGTATCGCCATGCCGCCCAGCTTCTAGGTCCCGGTTTAGGGTGGACATTCAGTAAATGAAGCTGTCGTGGGTGGACCCGGGATAGTTGGCATATACTGAGGTGATGATTCCCTTGGCATTACATACTACCTGCACGTTGATGGAATGCCAGTGCTTGCGGTTCCTATAGATGTGCTCAGATGCCCTGGGGGGACATAGAGCCACATGGGTGCAGTCGATGGCACCTAGCACTTTGGGGAATTGTGCTACACCGTAAAAATCCAGGGCGGCAGCATTCCTTTCTGCAGGTGTTCTGGGCAGGTATATGTGCCTGCGGACTGATGGGCGTGCAGTGATGATGTTCAAGACCTGGTGTAGGCAGCGTGACTGCGTGGACTGTGACACCCCACCCACTATGGCACTTGTCCGCTGAAATGATCCAGTGGCTAAGAAGTGCAGTACATTGAGGACCTTCTCCCGGGGACTGAGTGCTTGGGAGCACAGGGTGGGTGATGTGAGGTCATCCTCCCACTCACTCACCAGGTCCAGTATTATGTGTGGTGGAAACCTGTACCTCCCATACACCTGGTCATTAGGCATCCCGAAAAGGCTGGTTCTGGGTGTGAATATTCTGGCCCTGACTATCCTCCTCCTCCTCCTCCTCCTTTGGTAGCCCACGGCCATCACTGCTAGGAACGGTATATACATCCTGGCGTCTGAGCTTGTTATTTTATTTGCGCGCAAATTTATGCGTCGCAGGTCGACGTATGCCTGCTTCCGACTGGCGTACGTGTTTCTGTGCGCATGTTGTAGGCGAGCGTGTGAAACTTCCCGCGCACCCCTGAAATCCAGTACCCAGGCCAATAGCGTGTGGAAATTCCAGCGCACCACGGTCTACACGTGCGCTGATGTACTCGCGTGTGTAAGTGCCCGCGCACCCCTGAAATACACGTACATAGGCCAATCGCGTGTATGCGCACTTTTGTCCAATTACACGCGATGCCACTTTGACGTGCAGTCTTTCCACGTGTGCTGCGTCATCACGTGCTATGAGGGAAACACCCGTGCGGGTCACGTCACAGACGCGCTTACGCGCTGAGGGCCTTTGGTCCAATAGAATCGCGTATGCGTGCTGACGCGCTTACGCGCTAAGGGCCTATCCTCGAATTTCACGCTGACGTGCAGGATTTTCACGTGCCAAATCACTCCGTATCAAGCTGGCCACGCGAAAACACACGGAAGACCACGCTCCTGCCCAGAAGGCTGAATTACTGCCCCCCAATGCCCCGAGCAGCCTCCCACGTGCCATCTGCTGCTGTTGCTGCTGCCTGCCTGCCTGCTGCCACCGTGCCCTGCCATTTGGTGCCTGCACATCAGCCATCTGCAGGGGTCCAGTTGCTGTGTCCACCCCTGCTGGAACAGAAGACTCCCGACTGGGATTACATCGCTCCACAGCCCAGCCCCAGGACCCAGTTGCCCACCCACTCCTGCCTCTGGGGTTGCCATGTCGGGCACTTCCACATCTGGCACCAGTGGCAACCCCAGGCCAGAGGGGCAGAGGGGCACCAGCTTCACTGCCACCGAAGTTGGTGTCCTGGTGGAGCATGCCCTGGGGCAGTATGATGCCCTCTTTGGATCGTCACGCGCCAGCAAGGAAGGACGGGAGGGGATCTGGGCCGACTGTGTGGTTGCCATCAACGCGGAGGGGGTGGCAACCCGCGACGTCCAGAAGATCAAGAAGCGCTGGGAGGACTTGAGGTCCAGGACCCTCGTGAAGGCCCGGCGCCTCGTGGAGGGGGGCCGGGCCGCATGAGTTCCATCCAGATGAGGGTCCTGGAACGCGTACGCCCAGCGCTCCACGCCCAGATCCTTGAGAGGGAGATCCGTCTGGAGTTGAGCGGTAAGTGTCCAAGCATTGCTGTGTGAGACAGGGCATGTTGCGGTGTGCTGGTTGTCTGATACTTGCCTGTATGTGTGACATAGGCCATGTATGCATGTATGTGTGCAGGGACATCATGGTAATGCATGTGCGAACAGTGATGTGTGAACCACATGGTTGTTGCATGTGTTTAAATGCGAAATGGGGAGCCCTATGCAGATTTTACACATGAGCGCATGCCAGTCTCTGTTCCTGGACATGGGTGGGGGTGAGGGATGTGTGCTGATGCCGGATACATATATGGTAGCCATGTCTGTGTGCCTGACCTGCGTGTCTGTGACTTGTGAATGCCATGGATGCATAACACATGTCTGTGACAATGCACAGATTCACTGATGCAGCCTAGTTACCCTTGTATCCGCTGTGTTTGGGGTGTATGAGGCCAGATGGATGTGACTGAGGTGAAGTGTGTGCATGTGATAGGCATGACCTATGATGCATGTGAGTTCCATATCATTGTATGTTTCAAGAGTCCATTGGACATGTATGGAAATGTCCATGGCATGCACCATGCCTGTTACTGTGTGTGTTTTGCCTGGACTGACCCATGTGTTGTGGAGGGACATGATGGAAGTGTACTTTGACAGTGGTACTCATCTGCTATTGCTTCCTGTCTAGGGGACCATTGAACAGTACCCTGATGCTTGTGTTCTATGTCTCCCTCTATGCAGCGGCTAGTGAAGAAGAGGGCGGAGACGGCGCTGTGGAGCAAGGCGGCGGGGATGCCCCCACGGCTGCAGCTGAAGGGGTGGGTGAGCCCCCACAGGGGCCTGCTACGGCGGAAGACGGTGAGGAGCCATCCAGGTTGGTTGTTTCCACAGAGGAGGAGGAGGCCGCCACTGAGGCACACATGGGGCCTGGTGGGGGCATCCCTGCTGGTGCAAGTGGTGCAGTCCAGGGGCAGGGGCAGGAGGCAGCACAGGTCACCGTGGAGGGGCCTGTGCATGTCGCTGTCCCTGACCCTGTGAGTGCACCACCATGCACCAGCAGGGATGCCCCGTCCCAGGCCCGTCCGCAGGTAGAGGGGATGTCCATGTCACCTGACTCCCCTCCACCTGCGGACGAGGGGACCCGTGTCCGTATGGAGAAGGTCCTGATTGGGGTCGCGATGCGCGCGGGTGCAATTCGTGATGACGTGCGTGCTTCCCGGGAGGAGCACGCACATCA
Organism: Ambystoma mexicanum; assembly: GCF_040938575.1. Classification (NCBI taxonomy): domain Eukaryota; kingdom Metazoa; phylum Chordata; class Amphibia; order Caudata; family Ambystomatidae; genus Ambystoma; species Ambystoma mexicanum. Next base: position 1,686,126,805 of record NC_090937.1, on the reverse strand, counting down.
TCACGAAGAGCACCGTGTCGACGTGGCCCAATTGGGATCTTCCATGTTCGGGGGTTTCCTGCATGTGTCTGCCAATCTGGCGGCCCTCTCCTCCTCTGTGGAGGCTATACGCCGGTCGTTCTCCTTGCCGTATTCCGGCCCAGATGCCACCAGGGCCCCATGTGGACCTGCCCTGACCATTGCACCCAGCTCGGTGGGGATCCCATCCCTGCTACAGTCAGGAGTCGGAGGTCCAGCAGGGGTGGACACCACAGCAACTGTACCCCAGCAGATGGAGGATGTGCCGGCATCATCAGGCAGGGCACGTGCACAACGGCGTCGGTGGATTCCATCAGCCTGGATGCCGTCGTGCTCGCAGAGGCAGTTGCGTCGGAGGCAGCAGCAGAGTCAACGTGGGAGGCATCATGGCTCGGGGCCATCAACATCGGAGGGGCAGGCATCGGCCGGAGGGCAGGAGGACCCAGGACAGGAAGTGTCTTCCGTGTGGCTGCGGTTGGGCCAGCAGATAGGTGCGGAGCGGCAGCGGGCGGAAGAGGCGCGGCTCACGATGGTCAGGGCGGAGAACTCCATGCGGAGGGCCCTGAGGCGGGCCGAGTGCCTCGAGGCAATCCGCAGGGGGTTGGAGGAGCAGATGGCGTCATCCCTGCGGACCCTCGGGGCCATGGAACAGGACCGCCTCCGGGACATAGACGAGGAGTTTGATGATGCCCTGGCCCGGAACACCACGGAGTGAGCCGCTGGACTTGCCCACCGCCTTTGTATATAGTTTTTTAGTTTTAGGTTTCCTTTGTTTCTTCTTATGATTTGGAGTCGACGGACACTGCTCCACTTTTTGTATATAGTTGGATTTTAGTTAGGGTTTTTTGTAGGTTTCCTTTGTTCAGTTGTGCTCATGGACCCTTGGATGTTTTGTACATAGTTCTTCATTGGATTGTTTTTTTTTTTTTTTATTTATTCTCCATGGAGCAATGGTCTTTGCATTTATTTTTCTCTCTCGGATTGATTTTATTTTTAATGTGACTTTGAACAACATTTTTTGGGATTTGGATTTGTAGTTTTGATTTTTTTGGACGGACATGCAGCTTATCTTTTTTTCATTGCCATTGTAGTTTGTTTCATTTGCATTCAATTTTTTTTAATACAATTTTGTTTTCATACTTCACTGTGTGGTATCATCTCATTGGTTTCATGAATGTCATGTTGGGTGTTTTCCCATTCAATTTCAACCATTGTCTGTGACGGACATGGGTTCATTTGCTTTATGAACATTGGGGGTGTAACATGTAATTTCCATTTCCATGTGGGTGAATGGGTTACTTGGTAGGGCCTTTTGGCTGTGGAGGCTGACCATAACGCACATGATTGGGGATCGTGAGGACCTGGGTGCAGGGGGACATGAGTGGGGGCCTGGTGGGGGATGCCCATGGTGGCTGGGGGGTGGGGGTGGTGGTAGACATGGGTGGGGGCCTGGTGGAGGCTGCCTCTGCACTGCTGCGGGGTGGGGGTGATAGGGGCCATGAGTGGGGGCCTTGTGGAGGGTGCCCCTGCACTGATGGGGGGTGGGGGTGATAGGGGCCATGAGTGGGGGCCTGGTTGAGGGTGCCCCTGGATGATGGGGGGTGGGGGTGCACGGGGACATGAGTGGGGGCCTGGTGGAGGGTGCCCCTGCACTGCTGGGGGATGGGGGTGGTGGGAGACATGAGTGGGGGCCTGGTGGGGGATGCCCATGGTGGCTGGGGGGGGTGGTGGGAGACATGAGTGGGGGCCTGGTGGAGGCTGCCCCTGCACTGCTGGGGGTGGGGATGATAGGGGCCATGAGTGGGGGCCTGGTGGGGGATGCCCTTGGTGGCTGGGGGGTGGGGGTGGTGGGAGACATGAGTTGGACATGAGTGGGGGGCTGGTGGTGCTGCCCCTGCACTGCTGGGGGGTGGGGGTGGTGGGAGACATGGGTGGGGGCCTGGTGGAGGGTGCCCCACACTGCTGGGGGGGTGGGGTGGTGGGAGACATGGATGGGGGCCTGGTGGAGGCTGCCCCTGCACTGCTGGGGGGGTGGGGGTGATAGGGGCCATGAGTGGGGGCATGGTGGAGGCTGCCCCTACACTGCTGGGGGGTGGGGGTGATAGGGGCCATGAGTGGGGGCCTGGTGGAGGGTGCCCCTGGATGCTGGGGGGTGAGGGTGCAGGGGGACATGAGTGGGGGCCTGGTGGGGGATGCCCATGGTGGCTGGGGGGTGGGGGTGGTGGGAGACATGAGTGGGGGCCTGGTGGAGGCTGCCCCTGCACTGCTGGGGGGTGGGGGTGGTGGGTAACATGGGTGGGGGCCTGGTGGAGGCTGCCCCTGCACTGCTGGGGGGGTGGGAGTGATAGGGGCCATGAGTGGGGGTCTGGTGGAGGCTGCCCCTGCACTGCTGGGGGGTGGGGGGTGATAGGGGCCATGAGTGGGGGCCTGGTGGAGGCTGCCCCTGCACTGCTGGGGGGGTGGGAGTGATAGGGGCCATGAGTGGGGGTCTGGTGGAGGCTGCCCCTGCACTGCTGGGGGGTGGGGGGTGATAGGGGCCATGAGTGGGGGCCTGGTGGAGGCTGCCCCTGCACTGCTGGGGGGTGGGGGTGATAGTGGCCATGAGTGGGGGCCTGGTGGAGGGAGCCCCTGGATGCTGGGGGGTGGGAGTGCAGGGGGACATGAGTGGGGCCTGGTGGAGGGTGCCCCACACTGCTGGGGGGGGTGGGGGTGGTGGGAGACATGAGTGGGGGCCTGGTGGTGCTGCCCCTGCACTGCTGGGGGGTGGGGGTGGTGGGAGACATGAGTGGGGGCCTGGTGGAGGCTGCCCCTGCACTGCTAGGGGGTGGGGGTGATAGGGGCCATGAGTGGGGGCCTGTTGGAGGGTGCCCCTGGATGCTGGGGGGTGGGGGTACAGGGGGACATGAGTGGGGGCCTGGTGGGGGATTCCCGTGGTGGCTGGGGGGTGGGGGTGGTGGAAGACATGAGTGGGGGCCTGGTGGAGGCTGCCCCTGCACTGCTGGGGGGTGGGGGTGATAGGGGCCATGAGTGGGGGCCTGGTGGAGGGTGCCCCTGGATGCTGTGGGGTGGGGGTGCAGGGGGACGTGAGTGGGGGCCTGATGGGGGATGCCCATGGTGGCTGGGGGGTGGGGGTGGTGGGAGACATGGGTGGGGGCCTGGTGAAGGCGGCCCCTGCACTGCTGGGGGGTGGGGGTGATAGGGGCCATGAGTTGGGGCCTGGTGGAGGCTGCCCCTGCACTGCTGGGGGGTGGGGGTGATAGGGGCCATGAGTGGGGGCCTGGTGGAGGGTGCCCCTGGATGCTGGGGGGTGGGGGTGCAGGGGGACAGGAGTGGGGGCCTGGTGGGGGATGCCCATGGTGGCTGGGGGGATGGGGGTGGTGGGAGACATGAGTTGGACATGAGTGGGGGCCTGGTGGAGGCTGCCCCTGCACTGCTGGGAGGTGGGGGTGATAGGGGCCATGAGTGGGGGCCTGGTGGAGGCTGCTCCTGCACTGCTGGGGGGTGGGGGTGATAGGGTCCATGAGTGGGGGCCTGGTGGGGGCTGCCCATGGTGGCTCGGCGGTGGGGGTAGTGAGAGACATGAGTGGGGGCCTGGTGGGGGCTGCCCATGGTGGCTGGGGGGTGGGGGTGGTGGGAGACATGAGTGGGGGCCTGGTGGAGGCTGCCCCTGCACTGCTGGTGGGTGGGGGTGATAGGGGCCATGAGTGGGGGCCTGGTGGAGGCTGCCCCTGCACTGCTGGGGGTTGGGGGTGCTGGGTGACATGAGCAGGTGTGCAGGGTAGTCCCCTGTGGTGTCGGTTGCCTGCAGGGGCCGTGGAGGGTGTACAGGGTATACCTGGGAGCACACAGCCAAATCGCGTGTAGAATTTCCCACGTACCCCTGAAATACACGTACCCAGCCAAATCGCGTGTGAGACTTCCCGCACACCCCTGTGATCCACGTACCCAGCCAAATCGCGTGTGTAAATTCCCGCGCACGTACCCGGCCAAATCGTGTGTGTAACTTCCCGCGCACCCCTGAAATCCATGTACCCTGCCAAATCGCGTGTGGGACTTCCCGCGCACCCCTGAGATCCACGTACCCAGCCAAGTCGCGTGTGTGAATTCCCGCGCATGTACCCGGCCAAATCGTGTGTGAGACTTCCCGCGCACCCCTGAGATCCACGTACCCAGCCAAATCGCGTGTGTGAATTCCCGCGCATGTACCCGGCCAAATCGCGTGTGGAACTTCCCGCGCACCCCTGAAATCCACGTACCCTGCCAAATCGCGTGTGAGACTTCCCACGCACCCCTGAGATCCACATACCCAGCCAAATCACGTGTGGGACTTCCCGCGCACCCCTGAACTCCATGTACCCTGCCAAATCGCGTGTGAGACTTCCCGCGCACCCCTGAGATCCACGTACCCAGCCAAATCGCGTGTGGGACTTCCCGCACACCCCTGAGATCCACGTACCCAGCCAAATCGCGTGTGTCAATTCCCGCGCACCCCTGAGATCCACGTACCCGGCCAAATCGCGTGTGGAACTTCCCGCGCACCCCTGAAATCCACGTACCTTGCCAAATCGCGTGTGAGACTTCCCGCGCACCCCTGAGATCCACGTACCAAGCCAAATCACGTGTGGGACTTCCCGCGCACCCCTGAGATCCACGTACCCAGCCAAATCGCGTGTGTGAATTCCCGCGCACGTACCCGGCCAAATCGCGTGTGGAACTTCCCGCGCACCCCTGAAATCCATGTACCCTGCCAAATCGCGTGTGAGACTTCCCGCGCACTCCTGAGATCCACGTACCCAGCCAAGTCGCGTGTGTGAATTCCCGCGCACGTACCTGGCCAAATCGCGTGTGGAACTTCCAGCGCACCCCTGAAATCCACGTTCCCTGCCAAATCGCGTGTGAGACTTCCCGCGCACCCCTGAGATCCACGTACCCAGCCAAATCGCGTGTGAAAGTTCCCGCGCACCCCGGAATACACGCACACGTTATTTTTCAGTCAGCGGGTGTCCGTGTTTGTGGGTACCCCTTTGCACGTCATTTGTCCTGGAGGGCCACAGTATAGGACATTCATCATGGCTGTATATTGGTGCTATTTGTTGGCACACCTTTTGGCGCACATTTATTACAGGCGCTGAGACGCTACCGCCTGCTTTTTTGTGGCGGTCGTGTTTGTGCCTGTGCGCTGGTTTGACCGTGCGCTTTTTTGTCCTATTCGATTCCATGAATAGGTGTTGTAGGCGAGCGTGTGGGCGTTCCGCGCACTTGCACCCTGTACTTCCCCGTGACGCCCACATTTTGGCAAGGTGTTCCCCATTCCGAGTGTTACGTCCCGTGTTCCGCCTACTTTTGTTGTGTGCGCCGCGCTATGTGCGATTTTCGCTGTGGCCTGTGCGATTTTCGCTGTGACTTGGCGCACACCGTTAGATGGCCTGTGCGACAACGTGCGCCGCGCACTTTTTTAGCGCACATCCGATGGTTTTCTCGCGCACGGCCTTACATGAATCGATGTGCGCTGCTTTTTGTGCGATTTTCGCACTTGCACTGCAATTTTCGCTATTCCACTGCGAATCGCACGTTTTTGGCCACTTGCACCGCGCTAATTATTCTATGAATCGGCCTGTCTATCTATTCACAAGACTGATGTATTGTATTACCAGGTATAGGGCCTCATTACAACCCAGGCGGTAAGTTCCCTACTTTACCACCATGGTGTAAACTCCGTTTACACCATGGCGGATTTACCGCCCCATTCGAAGGTGAGTGGGGCGGTAAATCCCCATTCCCCATTTACCCTTCCCCATTCCCATTTTGGGAGTGGGGAAGGCGCTAATTACGGTGCCGTAATTAGCACCAAGGCGGGTTAGCGCCTTGCATTTTAACGCCTGCTAAAAGCAGGCGTTAAAATGGTAATCGGGCGTTAAGGGTTAACCCCTTAACGCCTGGGTTGTAATGAGGCCCATAATCCTAATTGTGTTTAAAGAAGTGAGATAGACAGCACCTTCTCAGCCGCACATTGGTGCACATTATTGACTATATCATTCTTATACGAGCGTCATGAGATACCTGCATTTATGCACACCTGAATTTACCCATTTTCACTAATGTATATCATTACTATTAGGATTCCTACTTGTAAAATGAACATACAGTAAATATTTGGAACGTCAACGTCTAGTCTAATAGAATATGGCACATATCGAACAGGGTATGGAATGCAGAATAACCGCAATACAACATGGTCGCCAACAAGACAGACCCAAGATGGCCGGTCATCTTATCGGGCACAATCATCTAGACAACGTAATGTATCAAATACAGTGAGCAGTGCCATCATTCACACTGGTGAGAAGACGCTATGCAACCCACTACAGGGCAGCCATTGGGACCCTTACAGGACTCAGCATTGCTAACTGATCCTAATTACAAAACTCAATCTTTTCCAATATATCGCAAGATCGGAGACAGTAACGTGACTACAGGTTAGATCCAGATTTATTCAACCACACTATAAGCATGCTTTATAGACAGCATGATTTACGTGGCAATACAAGGAGAAGACCACTAACCACAAGCGAAATTACTGTGACGTTTCTACACATATCACGATCTAACACACCGGAGCATAAGCTTTAATGGTGCCCACAATATATAATAAGCTACGTTCACACATAAACCATGAATGTCCATGGCCCACTGTGGTGTCCTGCGTTCTTTCAGGTATTAACAAACATACAAGCGTCCTTCCAACACATTCAATGTACTTGACTAATCTTACTTTACGTTTCCTCTTCCCCTGTTAAATGTAAACGTGCGTCCTGTAATGTGGGTACCCTGTTAATTCTTGTAAACAATGTTGTATCTTGTGATCTACATGAATGCATTGTCCAGCTGATGCTTATATTCACACTTTCTTGATGGATATTAATGTGTTGGTGTTTACATTGAAAATTACAATCAGGCTACAAACCTAAGGCCCTGATGAAGGACGATAATGTCCAAAATGCATTGGCCAAAGATTTGCATTAGCTGAAAATTGTGTTTTCTAAAGAATAAAAATCTTATTTTCTTGAACTTGAAGAACGAGTTTGTTAAGGAACTATCACAAAAGTTAATATATTATCAAACTAAACCCCTAGTGGGTAAAATGGTGTGCAGCCACACCAAAGGCTAATTAGCCTTGGGCTTCTTTTCTGCATGTACACGTGCTACCTTACACAGTGGCACATTTTGGTGGGCTGCACCCCACGCACAATTTGAAAGCTCAGTTTGTGAACTACAAAAAAGATTGGTACAAACTGAATGGACTAAGAAGCAGTGCCCTCTTAACCACTAATTGTTGTAAATCTCTTAGAACCTCATCATTAAGGTGTAAAATAGATAAACACAAAACAAGAGCTGACCTCAATTACACCAAAATGCACTTCAAGTCATCATGAGATTTAGGGAATGACTGATTCACACAATGTTGTCCTTGCTCACTTCTGGTCAAACTGATAAGTCCGTTGAGAACTTGACTGTTTTATCTTGTTTTACATTAAAGTGCAGGCAGTGTAACTGTCTTCTAAGTGTTCTGCATTTTCAGGGTCTGACATGCTATAGAAGTTGCGACTCACTTCCGTTGACCAAATCCTAATTTTAGTTGGTTGGTTCTGTAATCTCAGATGAGAACACATATATTAGTGTACACCCATCTATCGATCACAGGATAAAACCTTTGCGGCACGGTGGTATCGGTCGTTTGCGACAGTTTGTGTGAATAGCTCATGCCTCACCGCCTTCACTGTGCTTTCCTGCCCATTGCACTTAGATTCATCCACATATCCTTCTGTGCTAGACTTTTCCCACACACATTCCAGTTCCCTTTTGTAACTTTTGTACTTATTGATCTAACGGTCCGGAAACAAGGGTGCCCGTAAACTCACAGGCACCCTTGTTTCCGGACCGGCACACTACAAGTCTGCCAACCGGGACTGCTGTGCCCAACAGGTCTGACCCTGTTGGGCACAGCGGGCACGGTAGGCAGACTTGTCACTGGAGCACCGGCAGCATTGCTAACGGTGCCGGTGCTCCTGGGTCCTCACTCCCATAGAGTCCTCTGGGATTAACATATTTGCCGGCACCTGACCTCCCGGTGCCCGGACTCGTAATGAGGCGCTGGTAAATTATCCTGAGTCTGGCGGCAACCGGAATGAGGCCCAATGTACCCAGCCCATATACCCACAAGGCTTTGTCACAAGGTCATGTTGGTAAGGGGGCAAGACCATCCCCCCCTAGGCACTTTAAGGTGAAATGAGCCCCATTGAACGAACTATAGTAGACAAGGGGGAGGGGTGCGTCCTAGTGGTCGCTGCACAGTCATAATATGACATGCAATTTAGACATAGGGCCTCATTACAAGTTTGGAGGTAGCCATGCCATTTTTAGCGGCATGGCTACCTCGAAACTCTGGTCCGGGTACCGCAAAAGGGGACTTACTGGGTCATTCCGACCTTGGAGGGCCCGGTAATTCCCTTTCGTGGTACCTGGACTCGGTACATCCCCATTCCCATTTGAGCCCCCATAGGGCTCAATGGGAAGGGGGAGGTTGCTAACAACCGGCCTGTTAATGACGGGCCCATTGGTCTGACCAGGCGTACAGAGCGGGGCCTGCTGCAGACCTCATAATGTCGCGGCCCGGAATGAACCGTGCGGTCACTTACCAGCACCATTCATTCCGTGGCCGCCTACCTCGTAATGAGGCCCATAGTGTAGCAAATGCCATTTTTGTAGCTATTATTAGCCATAGCCAAAGCACAGGGCCTGTAGGGCCATGCAGTATTTAATGCATTAGGCACAGGCCACTAGCCTGAAAGGGAAATCTGGATAGGCCCATGCACGGATGAGAGAGACACAGGCCACCGACTTCCACAGAAACCCTTCTTTGCTTTAAGATTGTTGCCAATATTTTTGTTTTAAAAGAATGTGCCCTGCAAAGCTACGAGACAGAACTGGGCACCTTGGTGTACGTATTATCACAAACAGGCTGAAGCAGGCCTCCTCCCCCACCCAGCTAACTACAAGTTATAGCGCCTGCAACTGCCCTAGTCCCAAGACCTCTGAATTCCAAGATACCAGTTGGCCCCAGACCACCGACCATAAACCAATCAACCATAAAGATCTAAGAGTATGGTTGTCCCACCTTAATTCTATGACATGGTTTGTAGTGCGAGGTACAGGGAGGGATACATTATAGTTCAAAGCGAGGGTGTAAGCCTTGGGAGCTGATGACGCGTTCGGGAATGAGTGAAGTATGTGTGGGTTGGTTTAACCTCGAGACTGCTAGGTGCATTGTATAATGATAGAGTAGCATTGTTCACAAATGTAGCTAATTGCTTCTTCGCCCTTGGTCTCCTTGTAGACGATCAGCCCAACAGAGTCCACGTGATGGAAGATGGATGAACTGGGCTAGGACCATGGAATTGGCACCCCCTATGGAGCAGGCCAACCATGTATAGGGTTTCACCAACCAGCCACGCAGGTTTTCACTGTATACGATGACGTCACCTATGTCAATGTGTCTCATTGTAAGATTCTATTTGTACACATTTTGGCAAAATGTTCCCGTGGCAGCTGAGTTATTTGCTGATGCATCTATTTTTGTAGAATAAATACTTGCTCCATTTGCAAGAGAATTTTGGGCCTTTTTCCAAATCTACCTGCCTCTACTCTCCGCCCTCTCCAACGAATACAGAACAGGACTGCAAGACTTGTCCTTGGCCTCAAGCCCTGGGATCATATCTCTCCAGCTCTGAAATCTCTCCATTGGCTCCCAGTGGATGCAAGGATTACATTCTTAGATTAAATCTACCCCCAGCTAATCAAAGAAATTAGCTGGGGGTAGATCTCTGTCTTTGGCTGGGGCCTCCCTCTGGAACGGCCTCCCTGCCACTCTAAAACTTGAGGAGAACCATCTCTGGTTCTGGAAGCACCTCAAGACCTTCGTTTTTGCTTCTGCCTTCGCGACCCATCTCCCTTGCTGATCTGCTCTCTCTTGGCACCATGCACCTGGCCACCCTTTGTCCCCTGGGCCCAGGTACCTGCTCACCCTGCCATCTTCCCGCACTGCCTCTGAGCCACCCCTTGCACTGGGGTCTGTCTCTGTACCCATACAACACACCCCTTTTTTCTACCTGCACTATCAGACCTACCCTGTCTGCTGCCTTACACCCAACACTTGCCGGCTGCACTAGCACTGTTTGTTGACTTTATTATTCATGTATTTATTATTATTTATCTGTTTCTTCTTTGCTCCGCACTTTCCACTTCTCCCCCCTTCCATGCACTTTTCCCCTCCCCTTCTCCCATGCACTTGCGCATTCCCAATGTCACTGGGCCTAGTAAGATCGTTGTTTTGTTCTCCCTTGTTCCCCTCACCTTGTCACGCTCTGAAACACTTGTGTATGAGTGCAATAGAAATAAAATATCAATATCAATAGCAGGTTGTATTTTTTTCTGGTGTGAGTGTTTAGGGGCATGCCTTCATTTGGTATCACCAACATGATCCCAGTGCCCCTCGTGCCTGCAAAGACTTCCAGGCCACTTCTCTGGAGGGGCCGCGCCCACCTCCCTGACCAGTGTTCGGAAGGAACTAGGTTCTTCCCGCACCCCCAAGTGCTTTAGAATTAGGCAAGACTTCTTTTCGGCGCTATAAAAGACTGGGGTCGGTGGGCCACTGAGAAGGCTCTCTCATGCACATATAATCACATACACAGACATGGGCACACCCTGAAGAAGGACATGGGCAGGCACTGAAAAAGACAGTGGGCCTCATTATGAATGTGGCGGAAAGGCAACAATGGCGCTGGTAGTGCTACCAGTGCCGTTGTTACCTCTCTGCCACATTATGAGTTCTGCTTGCCGGTGCTGGACTGCACGTGTGGTCTGACCACGTGTGCAGAACGGCACCCGCGAGCAGAACTCGTGATTGCACCGGCACCGTTCTTATGGGGCAGAATGGCGATCGGGAGGCCGGCCATACCGGCACCCGCGAATGGGCAATTACCGGCCTATTAATCTCGTAATGGTAACTGTAATGGTAGCTACTGCCAAACCTATAATGAGGCCGAGTTATTGTTTAAATATAAAGCTCGATTAACTATTAGCTGAATAGATTTGTAATGTCACATTTTATGCATTGTAAAATCTTAGAGCCGCATCACGAGTCTGGCGTTAACCCTTAAATGCGGTGGTAGCGCTATTACCGCTGCATTTAAGGGTCCGCCAGATCATGGCTTTGGCTAAGAGCTGGGGGGAAATCTGCCAAAATTTTGCGCTCAGACCGCCGGCGGTAAGAGCGTGAAATATCCCCATTGATCCCAATGGTGAATGGGGCATTCCCGAATGGGCTCAATGGGGAATGGGGAATTCCAGATCCGCCAAACCCATGATACGGCATTAATAGCGCCAGTGGGTTTGGCGGTAGGGCAGATAGCACCAGCGCTATTAGCGCTGGCGTTACTGCCCAACTCGTGACAAGACCCTTAGTACAGTAGATGCAAACTCCCCCTCCTTCCCAAGAATGCAGCTTGTGCCAAAAATAGACTACAGGCTTCTGCGGTGTTCGCTAGCACTGGCAGAGCACACAAAGTGACTCACCAGCTGTCTACTGTCCGTCAAGGGTCCATGCAGGCTAAGACTAGGGGATGTATATGCTCTGTGCGACAAAATGCAGAAATGGGACATATTATAAGTATAAGGTGTAAAGGAGATTACAGGACCAGATAAAAACATGAGTAGAATGAGTGGAATATGGAGAAAATGGGCCTCATTATGACTTTGGCAGTAGCCGTGCTGGGAAAACCGGCATGTCTGCCGCCAAACTCGTTAAATTACCAGCACTCGGCAATGGGCAATTACCAGGGTAATGGGAATCTGGAGGTCGGATGCACCGGCACCACTAATGAATGGTGCTGGTGCATCCGTTAAGTTGTGCTCGCAGGTGCCGGTCTGCCCGCCAGGTCAGATCTGGCGGGCAGAAAGTCACCTGTGAGCACAACTCGTAGTTTACCGGTCCGGTAACAACAGTGCCGGTAGTTTACTGGCACCTATGTTACCAGACCAGCAATCTCGTAATGAGGCCCAATGACTGGAAAATGTTTTTATACATGAAATATTCATAGGTAGCAAAATGAAGGAGCGCATGAGCTACAGTGTATTCTTGCATACGCTTGCAAAATGTAAAGCAGCATGTCCTGACAAAATCGCTGCCAATGACGAAAGGAAGGCTTTGGGGCATCCCTTGTATGGAAGCAGGATGGATTGGGATGGAGCCATGACCCGTATCCATTGACGCCACTACAGCTAGATTGGCCTATATAAAGTCCTGCCTGGAACGACTCTGGCAGGGAAATTAACGGAAGACGGACAGGAGAAGACCATTTAGGTAGCAGAGTCCTTTGCTACCATCCTCATTTTTATAAGATTAAACTTGTTATCCTTACAAGATAGACTCTTGGCCTTATTTCCCTAGAGGGGTGAATTTATTTTGGTGTGTGTGTAATTATGGACACCCATACACCAGTCCCAAAAAATGTGTATTCTTGAGTGGTTTTACAGGAGCCATTATTGCAGAATTCCTTTCTGCTCTTTGAAGCGGTGTGTGGTTCTAAGTAGAGTGCAGGCTCATATTATTGGGACCCCGTGATGGAGAAGTTCGGTTAACACACATCTGAGTATACCCTAGCAAGTGATAACAAGTAGGGGACGGGTATGTGGGAAAATTGTGAAAGTTGTGAGCACGCTGAAACTGAGGTTGTCGGTATGGCATGAATGTGGTTTGTTTTATTTTTTAGTATTATACATTTTTTAAGGAGAATATTGAGGAGAAAGGAAAACTGAATGTTGGGGAGCCTTCCCGAGTGAGGCGAGAAGGTGGTACCACTTATATTGTATATACTCCCAGGTTCAACTTGTTTCCTTCCTCTACTCCATCTTTATCTCTACTTGTGGTGTGCCCCAGGGGTCTAACCTCTCTACCTGGCTGTTCAACCAATACCTGGCACTTCTTGCCTACCACATTGCTGCGCTCTGCCCCAACTTCCAGTGCAATGCGGATGACACCCAGCTCATCTTCAGGGTACCTTCAGCCACCTCTTCTTCCTCTCTCATCTCTGACTGCATGTCCACCATCCAGGAGTGGTGTGCCACCAATGATCTCTGCCTTAATGCCAGTAAGACTGAGATTCTTCTCATCTGAACACCTTCTCCCTCCTTTCCTGTCACCCTTTGGCCGGCCTCCCTTGGCCCTCTTCCTGCTCCCACCCGTGAGGCTAAAAACATTGGAGTCATCTTCGACTCCACACTCTCCTCTCATCACATCTCTTGCGTCTCTAAGAAGTCACACTACCAGCTGCACATCCTCAGAGGTATTCTTTCTTTCCTCTCTTTCCCCCAGAAGCTCACTGTCTCCAGAGCTCTGGTTCTCTCTAGGACAGACTATTGCAACAGCCTCTTTCTAAATCTGCCTGCTTCTACTCTCCACCCTCTGGAACTCATCCAGAACAGCACTGCGAGAATTGTCCTTGGCCTCAAGTCCAGGGACCGTATCTCTCCAGGACCGAAATCTCGGCACTGGCTCCCAGTGGCTGCGAGGATTAAGTTTAAAACCCTCTGTATTGTCCACAAGGCCATATGGGCATGGAGCCTCAATATCTTCAGCTCTCTCTTCCTAAATATCTTCCTTCCCCAGCTCTTCACTCATCCGTCTCCAACTCCCTCAGGGTCAGTCGCTTCTCAAAGCAACAAGTTGGTGGTAGATCTCTTTCCTTGGCTGGGGCTTCCCACTGGAACAGCATCCCTGAAACTAAAGGAGAACCATCTCCGGTTCCGGAAGCACCTCAAAACCTTTCTCTTTGCTTCTGCTTTTTCTACTCCTCTCCCCTGTTGACTTCATGGCTGAAACTGTAGCTGCACTGGTTACCTGGCCACCCTCTGATCTTGGGCCCAGGTCCCCTCCCTCGGCAGTCGCACACCTGCACTGCCTTCCTGGCAACCCCTGCACTTATGGACTGTCTTCTGTATCCCTACTGTTCCACTACCAGCACTTGACACCTGACGTCTGCACTTACCCTTGTACTTGCCACCAGCTGGCCGTATTTCTCTTATTGTTATTATCCTTATCCCATGTACTTCACTTTCCCCCCTTCCTCTTTCCATGCACTTGTGCGATCTGAATGACACCTGGCCTAGTAGGATCGTTGTTTGTCTTTCCTCTGTTCCCCCTCCCGTTCCTTGTTGCGCCTTCACACATTTGTGTATAGGTGCATTATAAATGCCATATCATATCTGTGCTCTTTGGTCTCAGGGGAGCATAGTTGGAACAGATCTCTTCCAAAATGAAAGTGCGCGCATTGAAGTATTCCTCGCTTGGTAGCGGGTTGTCAATACTTGCCAATCTCGTCTGTACTTCCTCAACTGGGATCTTAGCTCGATCACTTGCTTATGAGTCAGGGTGGGAGGTCTAGCAGACTCCTCTCCCGTCTGCTTTCCTACTATAACTAAGCCAAACAGTTGAGCATGGTGATCAGACCAGATGGTCTCATAAAATACTGCACACTTCCCATGGCTGAGACCAAATCCAGGCAATGGCCTTTGACATGCGATGGCGCCGTTGACAGAATTGATAACCCGTGGTTCCCCAATAAGTCAAATAGTTCTTTGGAATCGGAATGCATACTGCCATGCAGTCAGATGTTCCAGTCTCCTTCACATAGGAATTCATGATATCTGCTCCCGACCAGGGTCAAATGAATATCTAATTTCTAAAAAAAATCCCCCCACCGGTCCAGGGTGTCTGTAGCGCAATATGACTTTCACTGGCCGCATGGGGGACAGCACAGTGGTCACCTGGCCCATCTGGGACTCATCAGGACATTCTAGGGTCTCAAGATGGGATACATGTAATAAGGGTCTATACATTACTGCTATCCCTCCCCCTCTCTTTCCCACTTGGTTAATAACCTGTATGCAGGAATTCTCGGGGACTATGTAGAGGAGCAATGTCTGGGATCCATCAGTATACCAAGTTTCAGTTAATAATAACAACTCCAGGTCGTTATCGTTGATACATTCGCACACTTCCAACGCGTGGCCCGCAGCTGATCGAGCATTAAGTAATGCTGCTATAATTTTAGGAGGTCCTGCCTTCTTGCCCCACTCCAGCACCCTTTCCTCCGGTGTTAACCTCCAAATTCCCAAGCAACTGGTCCTGTCCAATGTTCTTAGGGTAATACTGCCCATACCATTATCTAATTAGTTCAAGGCCTGAGCAGGATAGCATCACCCTCCCAACCTTGTTTCCCTGACCAAGGAAGCACCGGCACCATTGCTAATGGTGCCGGTGCTTCCGTGACGATCTGCCTGCAATTGCTGCTTCGGCAGGCAGACCTGTAGTATGCTGGTCTGGAAACAAGTGTGTTGGTAAGCTTACCGGAACTCTTGTTTCCGGACCAGCAGACTTATAATGAGGCTCAATGACAATATCGACTGTAGATCCAAATTTGTCATCTTATGTGTCTATCAAAAAATGATACGACAACTAAGAATTAGAATTCATGGGCACATTGATACTATTGGGAGCCAAGATCTGAAATTTCCTTTGGCCTTACACTGGCAGGCATCACACCAATTAGAAAACAAAAAGGATTTGCGGTTCGTCGGTCTGAAGAAAATCTTCCAGGGAAAAAGGACAGGTGACAAAAAACAAGTACTCGGGCAAATTAAATCCAGGATGATATGCAAAATGCAAGCAACGGAATATGGATTGAACTCAGACCATGAGATGGGGTCTTTTCTATAAGACTCAAATATGAACTGTGGTTTATGTGGAGTTTCAAAGGGGCAATAGAGCTCCAGCCATAGCACACAGTAAAAGAAATGAACTAACTATGTATATGGATCTATGTGTCAAAAAGTGTGTTTATGTACATACCAATCTCACTTGTATTATTTGTGGTACAAGACTACGGGCCTCATTATGACCCCGGCGCTAAACCATGGTGCTATTAGCACCATGGTCCATGCCGGTGTCCACCATGGTGAATGGCGGAATTACCGCCCCATTCCAAGGTTGGCGGGGCGCTAATTCCCCATTCACCATGGCCCCTTCCCCATTCCCATCTTTGGCCCATAGGGCTCAATGGGAATGGGGAAGGCGCTAATTGCGGTGCCGTAATTAGCTCCTACATCCCTTTGCGGGTTGGTTTTTTAACGCTTGCTAAAAGCAGGCGTTAAAGTGCAACCCGCAAAGGGACCTCGTAATCAGGTGTTAAGGGTTTAACGGCGCCCACACCTTTTACGGCGCCGTTAACCCCTTAACATCTGGGTTGTAATGAGGCCCAACCAGTTTAAGAATGTAACTAGTGATCACTAAGCCAGCAAACATGCCTTTGCGTTATTATGGTGCTTTTCTTGGAGGAGATTTTTGTTTCTTAGCCATTTAAGCTAAAGCTTTGACAACCTAAGGCCACATAGACAATATATGTGGCAACATGTTTCATTAGGACACATACCCAAAGGGTCAGTCAACCGAATACGAGGAGACGAACACAATTAGCTATGGATGAAGGTGGTCCTAAAAATGGCGGTGGGAACGTCTGACGGCACACGAAAAATGTGTGATGTAATTTTTTATTTGCACTTCAAATATGCGTGTCAAAATTGGGCCTGCTGCGAAAATGTGCACACCAAGCGTTGCTCCCTACTTCTGTAACAAGAAGGTAAGTGCTGATGTAGGCACTCTGTTCTTACAATTCAAAGAGGCGGCAAAAGATACTCAAGCCCGGCCTAGGTTCTATCCTAACCCAATTCAGAGCAGGCTCATCCTCCTGCTAAACGTGCCTACTCCCACCCAGAAAAAGAAAACCTGGCAGTCTTCTGTGTAGAAGCCCGAGAAAGGTCGGAGAACAAAGGAACTAAACCTGGTTTGGCTTGCAGAGTAAAACACGAGAAAGACTTTTACAAAATGAAATGGCGAACAAACCCAGCCGGAACTGTATAAAAACATATATGGTCTAGCGGGTTTAAGTTCGAGGCTACCAAGATAGCCCAAAACAATACCAAGGTTATTTAATATAACCGCGGTAGGAAAAATAGGGTAGTTACCACTGCCACCAGCCAATTCTTAATGAAATGAGAGCGAAACAATGCTCCAAGAGAAACAGACAAAAAGGGATAAGTATTAACCCTTTCCAGAACTCTATTTAAGATAGTTTGTACTAGGTCTGTACGTTTTAAAAGAGACTAATAAAGTCAATGGCAACTTTACATGTTTCTGGGAGACAGTAGTCAGTCCCAGAAAAATGGAGTCAGAGTTGAGAAGTCTAAAAGACAAACCTCTGTCGCTGCACTGAAGGTGCTGTGTAACACACAGTAAAAAGATGATGCCTATAGAGTAGGTGGGCTCCACAGTCTATGAACACAAGAAAATGTTAAACACACACAGCAAAACACATGTAAGAGTGGGAAAAAAGGCTCACACTCTTACCAGGTGAAAAGAATCAATCTTAGAAATCCAGCAAAGCTGCAGAGGGACTCAGTAGGTAAGGGATATTAGCCATTCTGGAGAATTCTCGCTAACACACGCCCCCCCCCCCCAGACTAAGGGACAGGAGGATTTAATTCACTCCTGGATGAATCTCTACCTCTAGTCGATTAAAAACATCCTAGAGAGACCATCAGCTTTTCGGTGGTGACATCCTGCTCTGTCTCAATGGTGAAATCAAACCCTTGCAGGCAGATTGACCATCGTAGAAGTTTTGGGTTCTCCCCTTTCATTTGCATTAACCATCTCAAGGGTTGGTGGTCTGTCTGAATCACAAAAGTAGATCCATACAGGTATGGTCTAAACCTCTTCAGAGACCACACACTGGCAAAACATTCATGCTCTATGTTTGCCCACCTTGTTTCTGGTTCCTTCAGTTTCCTACTGATGTAGCAAATGGGGTGCTCCCTACCTTTCTCATCCAGTTGACTAAGGAGTGCACCTATACCTGTATTGGAGGCATCTGTCTGCAAAATTAAGCGTTGGTGATAATCAGGAGCTCTTAGGACTGGAGCTTGACACAGGGCTTTCTTCAGGTTTTCAAAGGCTTGAGTGCACTCCTCATTCCATCTAACATTTTTAGGGTATTCTGGAGATGAGATCGCATTCAAGGAAGAAGCTATGGTCCCATAGTTCTCTATGAAATTCCTGTAGTACCCAGTGAGACCTAGGAAAGCTCTCACTTGGGTTTGAGTAGTAGGGGTGGCCCAGTTTTGTACAGCTTGTACTTTGCTAGACAATGGCCTTATTTCACCTCCTCCTACCTCATGACCAAGGTAGACCACTTTATCTGACCAATTTGACATTTGCTTGCCTTTATGATCAGATGGGCCTGCTCAAGAGCCTGCAAAACATATCCTAAGTGATCAATATGTTCTTTCCATGTAAGGCTGAACACTGCAATGTCATCCCAATATGCCATGCAGAAGCCCTCCATCCCATTCAGAACTTGATTGGCCATCCTTTGGAATGTAGTAGGTGCATTCTGTAGTCCAAAAGGCATAACCTTAAACTGGTAGAGGCCTGCTGGGGTTGAGAATGCAGTTTTCTCCTTGGCATGGTCCGTCAGGGCTATTTGCCAATAGCCTGACGTCAGATCAAATGTACTGAGGTACTTGGCTGAACCAAGTCTATCGACCAGTTCATCTGTCCTTGGCAAAGAATGGGCATCATTCTTTGTGACTGCATTTAGAGCTGTATAGTCCACACAGAATCTCAATTCCTTGGATCCCGCCTTTGGTACTAAAACAACTGGACTAGACAATGGACTTGTAGAGGGCTCTATAACCCCAAGATCAAGCATCTTGTTGACCTCTCCTTTGATGTGGGATCTCACATGTTCTGACATTCTATAACCTCTGCTTTTCACAGGTAAACAGTCACCAGTGAGGATATCACGCTGGCCCCAAGAGGTCAGGCCTGGTGAAAGTGAAAACAGGGATGCAAACAGATTAAACATAACTTTGCACTCCTACTGTTGTTCAGATGTCAGTTGAGAAGAGAGATTGACTCCTTCTATTTTCTCATACAAAGGTTGGCCTCTGATCAGGTCAGGTAGAGGTTCTCCTCCTCTTGAGCTGAAGCGAGAAGCAAAGCTCCCACTTCTGGTCTCGAGACATATGCCTTCAAACGGTTGTTGTGAAAGACTCTGGGAACCTCCTTAGGTCTGCCTAAGTCCACCAAATAGTTCACCTCTCCAAGTGTACCCACAACCTTGAAGGGTCCTATCCATTTGTCCTGCAAGGCCCTCTGCCTTGTTGGCACCATAACTAATACAAGCTGGTCTTCAGTAAACTCAAACATGCTGTCCTTCCGGTCA
Source organism: Ambystoma mexicanum (assembly GCF_040938575.1). Lineage (NCBI taxonomy): Eukaryota > Metazoa > Chordata > Amphibia > Caudata > Ambystomatidae > Ambystoma > Ambystoma mexicanum. The sequence continues at coordinate 1,686,107,393 of NC_090937.1, read as the reverse complement.
AGCCAATGTTTGACCAGAGCCTGACCTGCTTTTAAGTTATTTCTAGCTTCTGCCACCATGTGTGACATTCTCCTTCGGAGACCTATCACATAGTTAGTCAATCTGACTGGCTTGGGGGAAGGAGCACTCTCCAACCCCTCCTTAATCAGGGCCAATGGACCTCTGACTGGATGGCCATAGAGAAGTTCATAGGGACTAAATCCAACTACCTCATGAGGGACTTCTCAATAAGCGAATAGAAGGCATGGCAGTAGAAGGTCCCACTTTCTTCTAAGGGGTTATTTTAAAGCACCTATCATCGTCTTCATTGTACGGTTAACCCTTTCTACCAATCAATTTGTCTGTGGATGGTAGGCAGTTGAGAACGTGTAAGTCACTCCACAGTTTTTCCACATGGCCTGCATGTAGTGGGACATAAAATTGGATCCCCTGTCAGAGATGACTTCCTTAGGGAAACCTACCCTGGTAATAATACCAAGTAGGGCCTTACCCACAGCCTGAACTGTAACAGTCCTCACAGGTATGGCTTCAGGATACCGAGTAGCATGGTCTACTACAACCAGGATAACCCTGTTACCTGAAGAAGTTGCAGGGTCTAAGGGACCAACAATGTTGATTCCTACCCTCTCAAAAGTGACTCCCACCACTGGGAGAGACACCAAGGGTGCCTCATTCTTGGCTCCACTCTTGCCAAAGGTCTGACAAGTATAACAACTCCTACAGAATGTTCCTACATCAGACCCCAAGTTAGGCCAGTAGAGATACAGAGAAAGCCTTTCCTTAGTCTTCTGAAACTCAAGTGACCAGCCAAAGGAATCTCATGGACTAACTGTAGGAACTTTCGTTTGCTTTCCTGCGGCAATACAAGTCTTCTGTAGTCCCCTGGAATACACTCAGTAGGTTCACTGTAGAAGAGGCCACCCTCTTCGCTGGTTCTTGCCCTTCCAGCTGGGAAGCTGCCTGTTGGCGAAGACCTTCAAGAGTAGGAAACTCTCTTTGACCTCTGCTGAAGTCTGCCCTACAGGGTCCACCTTCTGCCAGTAAAAACTGCAGCTCTGGATGGTCTGCAGGATCCATATCTCCAACAGGAGCAAGGTCCTCTTCCAGCTCTGATTCCTCAGCAGCTGACTCAACCACACTTGGTTGTTCCTCACACTCAGTCTCTGCTGGTGGAAAAGGCACAGGTGTGACTTCGGACAGTCCTCTCGGGGATGTCCTTGTTGGTTGCACAGGAGTGCTGGCTGGTTTCTTCCTTGAGGCTTTAGGTTTCCCCTTTTCCTCTTTCTTCTTAGAAATTGCAGTCAGTAGGTTCTGTGGACTGGGGGTTATAGTTTCCTGTATAAGTTCCACTGGAGAGCCCCTTAAGGTACTCTCTCTGGCCTTCCTAGTCTGCTCCTGTTTCCTTTTGCTGCGAGGCCTGTGGGTGCTTGATACAACTCCTAGAGTGTTTAAGTCATTCCCCAACAGGACTCTCCCAGGTACCTCAGTCTGCACACTAACAGGTATCTTGACAGTCATGTCATTGCACTAGATGAGAGATGGTAACTGTGGAAGCATTTGGACAGGGCCTCCAGCAAGCTTAGTTAGGAATGTGCTGCCTTAGCAACATTCTCTCCCTTGAAAAAAGATGCATCTGCTACAGTAATGCTGGCCCCAGTGTCTCTGAGGGCAGGGGTCTCCTGCCCATTCACAAGAACACTGGGCCTCATCACGAGTTGGGAGGTAACGCCGGCGCTATTACCGCCAGCGCTATTAGCCCTACCACCAAACCCCCCGGCGCTATTAGCGCCGGATCACAGGTTTGGCAGAACGGTTAGTTCCCATTTCCCATTGGGCCCATTTGGGAATTCTTCATTCCCCATTGGGCCCAATGGGGAAAATGTGCGCTATTACTGCCGGCGGATTTCCCGCCAGCGGTAATAGCGCTGAAAATCAGCAGATTTGCAGCAGATTTCCCCCAGCTCAGAGCTGGGGGGAAATCCACCAAGGCCATGATCTGGCAGACCCTTAAATGCAGTGGTAATAGCACTACTGCCGCATTTAAGGGTTAACACCAGACTGGTGATGAGGCCGACTGTCTTTCTCATACTCTTTAGTATTGTCTGGAATGGAATTGTAGACATCTAAGTCATGTTGTTCCCACAGACCCAAGGACACTAAAGAAACACTGGCTGAGACTTTCATGGGTTCCTTAGCCAGTAGGTGAAAGTTTCCACTTGCCATTTGAACTTCTTCCTCTGTAGAGGAGGCTAAGGAGACAATGTGGACCCCTGTAGGTTTACCCTTACATCTGGAATCCCCTTTCCCATGGTCAGTTGCCCCACAAGAATAACATTTTCTAAATGTCTTTATGAATGGGGATTTGGCCTGACCTACCTCTGGTTTAGCACCAGGGGTTACAATAGCCTGATTTAGTTTCCCTTGTGGCTTACCCACGTTATGTTTGTGACCCTCTTTTAGATTGGACGTATTATAATTCTCTTTGTTATCTTTCTTGTGCTACTTTCCCTCATCCTTCTTCTGAGTTGCCCCAGAATCCTTGTGAGTAGCCGTGTTGGCAACCCACAAGTCAGCAGCCATTGCTAACCTCTTTGCATCAATTTCCTTAGAGTCAGCCAAGTGCTGTCTGAGCTCGGGAGAGCAGGCATCATAAATAGACTCCAACATAAACAGATTTCTCATACCTTCAGAAGTGTTAACTCTGTAACCCCTAACCCAACCATCTAAGTTTTTCAAACATTCACACACCTAGGTAGCCCAGGGGGTGCCATCATGCCTTTTGAGGGTTCTAACCCTCTTAAGATATTGGGAAGGAGTTTTCCCAAACCTAGCTATCACAGCTAGTTTCACACTTTCATACTGCATTCTGTCCACTCTCCCATCTCCATTACAACATCAGATGCAACTGGGGGTAGCCTAGAAAAGAGCCAATGAATCAGCTGATTCCCTGTAATGTTCTGAACCCCATGGTTATATTCAAAAGTTGCCAACCAATCCAAAATATCAAGCTTAACCTCATACATACTTACTGCATTTTTGGGCATGCGAGGCCTCTTAGGACTGGAAGACCTAGAAGACTCTGGGAGAGAACCATTCTCAAGAGTCCATTTCTTCATTTCAAGAGCATGTTGTAATTCCATTTCCCTTAGTTTAAGTTCTTGATGTTTACTTTCAGTTTGGGCTTGGATTCTTTGGAATTCTAACTCAAGTCTCATCTTCACAAGAGAGTCAAACTCTGGACTCAGTAGTGGACCTGGTAGGGCCCATGTGGCAAAAGATTGAGTCCTAAGAGCAGGTAGAGGTACAGTAGGGCCTACATCTTGAGACTCCTCTGCCTCATCTAACTCATCCATAACATTTGATTGTGACTTTGAAACATTATCATCCTCATCATCATTTTCCACATTTTCCTCAGACGTAGGTACAGCAGACCTATTTCTTTGACTTTGACATTCCAACAACTTTTCTATCAATTCATTTTTCTTGCCTTTAACAATGAGGTTCCTAGCTTTACACATTTTGCTTAGCTGATCAACTGTTAAAATGTCTAGGGTCTCCTGTCTGTAGCTATCCATATCAGACATGATAAAACAATTGCTTCTCTAGTGCTGCTTAGCCTTGTGAGGGTTTATTTGAACAACGGTAAGAGCAGCACTCTCAATGTTACAACTATACTTGATCCTCACCACTGTACACCAGTGTTAGGCAGAATTATGGCTGAAGGTAAGATCTCTCCTGCTCTGTTGACCCTCTTTTTCTATTAGCATCCATATAGAAGCATGATTCTTCTTCCCTGAAATACTTACTAGCCTATATCTATTCTACATATTTTTCTAGATCTCGCTTTGTGCTGGAGACTAGTTAAGTTCCATTTACTTACCTTGATTGGACCATCTTTCAAGAGCCATCTTACAGACTATAGTAAGTTCCACTTCTACTTCATTTTGATCATTTATAACGCTCATCCGAATAGTTACTTATAATTCCTCTTCTTCTACAGAGAGGATTTTGCTCATACTTGGAACTTCTTGATCCCTGTAAGTGCGGGCCCAGAATCCGGAGAAATTATACACCCTTTTTGAATACAGAAGCACAAGGTTAGACTTCCTTCTTTCCCTTATTTTTATAAACACCTACATGAACAGTGATTCCAACCTTAAGGATGTCCCAATTTGGGTCTTCCCGCTGGAAAAACAATTTTTATTTTAGCAGTTATAGACATAATATGATCAATGTCTGTTGCAAATGGTTATGGAAACCCATCCTTATCATATTTTATGTATAACAATTATATATGATGCAATTGGGGTGTACTGTTAATACATTTTTTGGAGTTTTCATCAATGACTGATGTTTTGAAGACAGTTTTTAGACTGAGTTTGTGCTATTGTTTAAGTTTTGACTTAAAGAACTACATTTTTCAACTATTGAATGTAAATATTGTATATAAATCTCTTTCCAGAATTTGAATTGCCCCTGATGAAGAGTGTAATCACTTGAAACGCGTTGGGCCCTCTACAGCTCTACCATCATGAATAAAATGAAGACTGGTTCTTGTGACCTAATCTGACTGAATGATTATTTCAAAATCGTTTTTCTCTTAATATCTGGAATACTAAAATGTATTTGAAATACTGTGCATCTAAATTATGAACTGTTGGTCTGGTATTCCAGACATATGAAAGTGTGCAGGGTACGTGAGTTCCCAAATTGGGAACTTGTTTGTTTTCTGAGAATTACTACAGGTGTAAGCACAATCTCACCTTTGGTACAAGCCTGTACTACACAGTTATGTGGTAGCAGTAGCGGAGCAGCCAGACTTATCTCAAGAGAAATGTGAGCAGTACAAGATGTTACACAAAAGACTTGGGGCCTCATTACGACCCTGGCGGTAAGGGGTTAACGCCAGCGTTAGCTGCGCCGACCCCTTACCGCCAATTACGAGGTCCCTTAGCACCATGGCGCTTTTAACACCTGCTTTTAGCAGGTGTTAAAATCCATGGCGCTAAGGGACCATGGAGTTAATTACGCCACCGTAATTTACGGTGGCGTAATTAACGCCTTCCCCACTCCCATTATGCCCTATGGGGCAAAAATGGGAATGGGGAAGGGTAAATGGGGATTGGGGACTTACCGCCCCGCCAAGGTCGGAATGGGGCGGTAAGTCCGCCAACCACCATGGTGTAAACGTAGTTTACGCCATGGTGGTAAAGTCACGGCCCAGGCGGTAACTTACCGCCTGGGTCGTAATGAGGCCCTTGCACTCACAGTAGTTCAAACAAACACTATTCAAGGTTTCTTGGTAAAAGAATATACATTTATTTACACAGTCACTTGAAAAGCAAGAAAGCAGCTCAATATCACACTCTAATACTCTACAGTACACAACCAATACGTTTCTGAACAAGTTAAGCTCCCCTGAAGTGGGAGCAAAATGGCACTTCAGTTACTTTCAAAAGGGGTAGAAAGACAAGGTTAAAAGAATTTAAAGCACACTTACTTTCATGGCAGGGCAAACAGTTTCAGTTCACTACAACCAGCAATTCAATTTAATAGGCCTGGGCCAAAGTCAATGGTTCAGAGTCTTGGATAGGATAGCACATTTCTGGTAGTAAACGTTTAAGTCTTTGCCAATGTTTGAGCAAGTAGTTTGACAGGAAAAGAGTTATATGTCGGTTTAGGAAAGTTTCAAACTTTCAACGCGGCAGAAAGGATTTCCACACCACATTTGCACAGTACCTTAATGATGAAGAAAAGTTGTAGCTGAAGCAGTTGTTCCTGACAGTTCCTGCAGATCTAGCTGTTCCTGAGCTTCAGTCGTGGGGACAAGAAGGAGGACGTCGGGAGGTTCCTGCACTGCCCAGGGAAGATGCCACAAGCTTGGCTAAGGGTTGGTTTTAAGGTGTGAGTGCTTTAAAGTCCACAAACTGGTATCCTTCTCACTGGCTATCTGGTTTTAGCAGCACTCTGAAGAAAATTTGACCAGTATGGAGACGGTGTCCAGGTGGCTCACGAGTTGGTTGTTCCCACCAACTCAAGGGAAGAAGTCGTCCATGAAGGAGCTTCTCTGTCGATAGAGTTTCAGGCAATTCGGACCTGCAGCAGGGCTTCACCGGTGGACCAGGAGTTGCAGCAGTCGTCTTCCTTCAGCTCGTCTTCAATTCTTTCATTCCAATGGTCGACTCTGCCTTCCAAGTCCCAGAGGCCTGCTTTTAAACAGTTTTCTCCCATTCAATTCCAGCCTGGCTGTCACTCACCCAGCCGGGTGGCTGTCCTTGCTGCACAGTCAGCCAGCCAATTACGCCAGAGTGCATTTGAGTCTGTTTTTACAGAGGGGTCATAGGTGCCATATTGAAAAACAAGGCTGTCCCAAATTTTAGCTACCGGTGGTCGCGGTCAGGAACAATCATGGTAGTTTGTTCTAAAAGCACTGCCACCAGCCATTTTAAGAGGAAAGGTTAACATTTGACTGTTACATGAGTGTTTAGACACAAGGGATGCTAAGCAACCCCTCCAGCACTCTATAGGAAGATAGTGTGTGCTGGGTCTATGAATTTAAAAGGACTAGCATAGCACAGTCAATTTAACTTCACATGCTCTGGGAGACAGTAGTCAGTACCAGAGAAGGTATTTAAACCTTGGGGAGTCTGAAAGTGCTGTGTGACACACAAGGAAAAGATGATGCCTATGGAGTTGTTTAAAACGCCATATCCAAAGAACACAAAAGTAAAACACACATCAAAATACATGAAAGAGTGGGAAAAAAGGCTCACACTCATTCCAGATAAAAATGAAAATCCTAGAAATCCAGCAAAGTTGCTGGGGGTCTCAAAAGGTAAGGGAAATTAGAACATTCACGAGAATTCGCCCTAATAGCCCCATTGTCTCTTGGTCTTGGCAGTTCCTCAACACAATCATAAAAGTTTAAGAAATCTTTCTCTTAAAGCAATCACTTTTTAACTTCCCCTTTTGACGAGATTAATGTTGACCATTGCGCATTTCAGAGTGTGTTCACTTTGTCGGTTTTTAACAAGACATCAAACATTTCGTGAGACTTTCGAATGGGCTATTTCCTTTTGTTGGACCACTCTGCTACTCTGTATTACTGGCTTCACAGTTATCAGTATCTTAAAAGTACACTACTGGTTTGCTTTCTTTCGCTTCTCATCAGCACACGCGCAACCTTCAATTGTAAAATACACCATTGCAGCTTCAATCTTTCCTTGACACAACCCTCTAGTGTATTACAATATTACCTATCTCTAGTGGAACACTCTTCTCCTCAGGACCCCCTCTAGTGTATTACACTATTGCCTATCTTTTTGGAACACTGTTCTCCTCAGGATCCCCTCCAGTGTCTTACACTATTGCCTATCTCTAGTGGAACTCTCTTTTTCTCAGGATCCCCTCTAGTGTATTACACTATTTCCTATCTCTAGAGGAACCCTCTTCTCCACAGTGCACCCTCTAGTATATTACACTATTGCCTATCGCGAGTGGAACACTCTTCTCCTCAGGATCCCCTCTAGTGTATTACACTATTGCCTATCTCTAGTGGAACACTTCCCTCCTCAGGGTCCACTCTGGTGTATTACACTATTGCCTATCTCTTATCTCTAGTGTAACCCTCTTCTCCTCAGTGTCCGCTCTACTGCACTACAGTGGAATTAGTAGATAGGATTAGGATTAGTACATAGTTTTTGGGTAGATCATTTTCGTACTAGGATCGGCATATGGAGGCACAGTTACATAAGAGAGGGTAAAATCTGTTTCTTTGGAATAACCTGCTTCCTGGAACAAAGGGTATCAATTATTTTAAGTAGTGGGGTGACTGACTTCATTATGTTTTATGTTTGAATGATTGTGTTTGTCAATGATTGTGTTTGTCAACTTTATGTCATGGTCATGAAGTCAGGGGCACAGGCATGCAGGGGTAGCATGCACAGGAGACCTGGGTGGACACTGTACTGGCGCCTTTGGTGCCAGGCTCATGAACAAAGGTAAAAAAGAACATCCATTTGACACCAAAAGCCTTTATTATAGACATAGCACTCCAGATGCATTAACCTTGACTATTCCATCCATTAAGCAGGATGCATTAACCTGAACATTCTATTCATTAAGCAGCCCCAAGGGTGTTCTTGGGTGTGGCTGCTAATGGATAGCCTTTGGGTGTGTCAGGCATGGCTTCAGAAGCTCAGCTATATAAGCTGCTCATCCTTAAGGCATGTGCTTCACGTTATTCTGCACTTCCAAGCAGCGTAACGCTCACCGTCGCCTGAGTTCAGACTTACCTTTGAAGATCCTGCTTCCTGGACATCCTGCTTCCTGCCAGCATACTTACCAACTGGGGGAAGCTGTTCTTACCGGTACATCTCTTCGGCAAGCCAAGTATTCATCTTTACACTTTCCGGAATGCCGAAATCTTCATCTTGGCACCGCAGCACGACACGCTCCATTGTCGACAGCAGCGCCTGCAAGGAAAAACAGTGACAAGGTTAGACATTGAAAAAACAGTCAGTTGAAGTTTGCGCTTTGCCATTTCTCGCGCTTTACCTTAAATCTTCACTTACCTGCTGTCGAACAATGCGGTAGCCTCCATCTTCCCTCCGCCGCATCTGACTTCTCACAGCTGCTTCTAGGCCGTGTTTCCATCTATGGGAAGAAAACAGAAAAGAGACATTATTGCGGGCATAAATAGGAGCAACATATAAAGACATTAAACAGAATGAACAGCATCACAAGAGCTCATGAAAGACTTACCAATCATAAGGAGAAGCATAGTCGCAGCTGGACTGGACTAATCCTTATCAGGGATCAGTGAAGGAACTAGCTCCCATTCGACGCGCCCCTGCCAGAAGTAGAAGGACGGAGAGCTTATCTCCCATAATTCACAGGTGAGCTTTATGGGCCGGCGTATGCTCACAGAAACCGTACTTCGGGGTGAAGGGTTCGAGAGGAACAACAATCATAGATTGGCACTCTCACACACTCTTATCACCATGCAGGAGCAGTCTCACCATGTATCGCCACTCACGGCTTTTCTACTGAGGGAGAACCCTGAAGGGAGGTGATTCAAGTCCAGGGAGGGCTGCAACCGTGCCCCAACGCCTCCGCGGAGACCAGGTGAGCGTAACACTTTATCAATTTTCCTACTGTCACAACTGGTGTTTTGTTACACAGCTCGCTGAGACTCAAGGTAAGCTGTACACAGGTCTTTATTTTATTTTTTAATGGTTACGTATAAGTAGTCCAACATTCTGGCAGAAGGACAGTGGTTACCTCATCCCTGCCCAGTGTCCCAGTTCTCCTATGGGGGTCGATGCTTGTAAAGTACCGGCCCATACTGTCCTGGTTATAAACAAATCCTGCAGTGGCGGCATTCCGCTTAAGAGTTCACCCTTCTTTCTGCCCCAACCCTGTGTCTCTTGGACAGGCTCACCTGCTCCTTTGTGGGCTGCATTCTACGTGGCATTGACCCCAGAACTACCAACGTTCACCGCAATCTTCGGCAAGCTCACCTGCTCTCTCGTGGGTGGCGTTCCATGTGGCACTGACCCCAGAACTCCCAACGTTCACTGCAATTTTCGGCATTCTCTTTGTTCATTGGCCAGGGTAGAACAGAGGCCAATGATAGCATCCATAGTCGCTGCTATAGTGTTCATCATAGCACAAAATCCGACTCATTTAGTCTGTCATCTTCCTGAGTAGTGTTAGCGGACGTATCCGAGCTGGACGTTGCTTCATCTTCCTGACCAGTATTTACAATACGCTTCAGATCGGAAGTTGGTGACAGATGTGTGGGAGGTAAGTATGGCAGCACCTCCTCGGTGGGCTGGAGCCCAGCTAATGACACAGGCCGCAAATCCATGCACATATTCGGTAAAGAATTGTTATTATCTATATTACTGAGTGAAATAGGTGAGGTCATCACTGTCGTTATGCCGGTTGTCCAGGCTGTTGCGAGAACAGGGAACATGTTTGTCATCTTTTCCCATTCCCACTGATGTGTGTCCATTAACATATACTGCCCGTTTCTTGATTTGGTTGCAAGACCGGATTGTCTGTTCTCACAGACTCTAATGCTGATCGCTCTGTATGTTCAAGTTTACCCCGTCACTTGTCCGGGGACTGTTGGCTCTTGTAAAGGTTTCAGGGAAAACAATGGCCAATGCCCTACGGGCTTTAGTCTGACATACTTCCGGGATCGTTTGGCTTCTTTTGTCCACAGCCATATACCAACTCGCTCGGTTTTGCAGTGGATATGATCAAGGGGGAGCAGTTTGGTGACCTTTCGCTTGTTGCTTACACCATCCATTTTCAGCTATGGAAACAGTCAAGCAAATAAGATCACTACTCACATTTTACAGTGTACAGCACCTACTCTTAGGTAGGTGGTAAAGCCACACTGAGGTGCTTCTACTAGCCAATCTCCCCCAGGCTGCCCCGCAGTCCACTCTCGAGCCACTCTACAAGTCATTTATGTTTTTATGGTAAACCAGGAAGCACTCTGCCAGCTGCTCCTCCCTCACAAGGTTAACGCAGTAGCGTTACTCCGTTCTGGCAGAATGCACTGCCCCCACTGCGTCCACTCTCGAGCCACTCCGGCTACTTATGGCAGTTGTGTCCACTATTTGCTGCAGTCTGATTGGCAGACAGGATGCAGCAAGCTGAAAATGTGTAGATATAAAACCTAACCAGCCAATTATCATTCGGCTCTACTCCTATCAGCACCGCCTACTAACCTGTTCTTTTGGAAAGGGGGACCCAAAAGAAGCTCCAAGGCAGATAGTCAAACATGCGCATTGTATACCATTTTAATTAGTACATTTGACCAAAATATTAAAACCATGCCTTATTCCTAAAACTCTTGGAAGCTGCTCATTAAGGTATAAAATATGGAACCACAAAAAAGTATCTTACCTCAATTATATGAAAATATATTTCAATGTATCATGACATCTAGGGAAGGACTGATTTATCAAAGGTTATCCTTTCTCACTTCTCTTCAACCTGATGATTCTTAATCTGTTGGGAACCTTTTATTTTCTTTTTTATTGTGCTATAGCCCATACCGCTATATAGGCCTTTCACAACATACACGTTGTAAGAAAACAAAAAGTTAAAAGTACTGTCAAATGTTGATTACAATAAAACATGAAAGAAAAGGAGGAACACAAAAGAAGTAAATAAATAACCCAAAACCAGAACAATCAATCCTTACTGAAGACATTTGATCCACTTCTAATTATCCTCCAGTTTTTCCAGTAACATTTTTAGAAAAGCTTATAATGATAAAATCAAACTGTCTATTTCCCCACATCAACCAAATCAGTCAACTGTGCTGACCCCAGAAACCGAGTTTGTTGGTCCCTAAATGGATTATAGTCAGCAATAAAATGCTTTAAGGTTTCAATAGAGCAAAGGTCACTACAGAACCTGCAATGCATGTCCGTGATTGTCTTGTCCCATTTGCTCTTGCGTTCCCGAGTTTGGAGTTGATTTAATCGAAATCTTAGGTATACCGCCCAAACTTTTGAACAAGAAAAAAGTGTAATGTAACTCAAGGCATCCTCCTTTTTTCTAATGGGTTCATCATACTCCTCCTAGAGAGAGTATGATGCCTATGAGTCTTGGAGCTGCCCAATCGTACTCAAACAACTTCTTTTTTACGTTACGCGAGTTGTTGGTTAGTCCTTCAGTAGAAGACCCAATCTATAATAGAATAGTTGTCATTTTTAATTTAAAGTCGTTAATAGTAATCGCGGAGTCCCGTGTTTGGTCCCCACCCAAGCTCTTATAGAGTGAGTTGTTGGGAGGGTTCAGGAATTTGACAAACTGCTAGTTTTCTCCACATTGCTCTTGCAGCCAAGGAGGTAAAACAAAACTCATGCCTAACAGCGTTGGGAACCAGGTTCGCCAAGCCCAAAGTTCTCTTCCATAACATAGGGCCTCATTACACGTTGTGCGGTAAAAACCGCAAATTAGCGGCATGGCGCTATTAACGTGTCCGCCCTCGCAAGAGGGCGCTAATAGCGCACGATCACGAATACGCGGAAATGAGCATAGCGCCATGCCGTTAATGACCCTACCGCCATGCCGGTAAAGTCCCCTAAAAGTCCCTTACCGGCTTCCACGAAAGTGCAGATAGCACCTCCGCCCTCGCGCTACATGCAAATAGCGGTCACCGCTATTAGCGATGACCGTTAAATTGCGGAACCGGAAATAGCGTCATCACACAGGAACGGGAAAGAGCACAACAGCCATCTTTAAAAACACAATCCATTGCCATCCTCTGCCCCCAGGACCTGTTTCGAGTTGTGAGCAGTGCAAAATCATCTGGGACACCTGCATCATGCCCAAGGCACTAAAAAAAACCTCCGACAGGCAGCGCAAGGAGAAATATACGCCAGAGGAATTGAACATGCTAACACAGACCCTGGCTGAGAATGCCGAGGTAGTGTTTGCTAATGACATGCGCCGGCCAACCTTATTGAAAAAAACGCCAACTGGGAGGAGGTAGCTTTCAAAGTCAGTGCTGTGGGCACCAGCACGCGCACTGTGCGCGAATGCAGGAAGAGGTGCGACGACCTCAGACTGCGGGTGAGGGGCATCCTGGCTGAAAACCATCGCATTGCCAGTGCCGGTGGAGATGGTACACCAATCAGAATGAAGGAATGGGAGGAGACATGTTCAAACCTGAATGCCGTTGAATCCATTGAAGGAGTGGGCAGCATGGAGTTCGGCGTGGGTATCACTTCAGATGGAGGTGAGTGTACACATGACAGGATGCGATGTGAATGTACTGTCCCCCCCATATGTGAGCACAGACTCCTCTCATGCATGGACACACATCCACACATGCATCCATCCCTCACCATGTCAGTGTCAGACCCAAACACACACACATGCACACATCACCAGAGACAAGTTCCAAACACAACCATGCATGGATGAGGCACTGAACTGGCACATCACCTGCATCCACATCTACTAAGTCCCAATGGCCACAACTGCATCATTCATGTAATCTGCATTAAGTATATTGAAACACATTCAATGCCATCCCCCTTCTCGTCCCTGACAGGCTCACACACAGATGGCGAGGATGCCGCTAATGCATCCCAGGCACCAGCTACGAGTAAGAGGCCAAGGGCACAGGACTCGGAGGACACCCCCACAACATCCAGGGGCAAGGGGGGAAGGCCACACCTGACGAGCAGAAAACATTGTCACAGTGCCACTGCCAGGGCAGTAGTAGCTGCACCAGAAACTGCAGCCCCACCACCGGTGGAGAACCCACTGGCACCAATGCCAGCCACCGAGGGCCCACCATCAGCTGCGGCAAGCTCCGCTGGTGAGGCAGCCGCCACTGCCCCCCTATCCGATCCGGAGGACACCCTAGTGGAGCCTATGGTGATGCACACCCCAAGCCCCCCTAGAACCCCAGAGCCAGCCCCAACCCAGACCCCTCGGTCTGATGCGACTGTTGAGGACAACTACCCTCCAATCATGTCCCCCATGTTACCTTCACCTGCTGCAGCGGGTGCATCAGAGGGCACAGCATCCAGTGCAGGGTCACCCAGCACTGCCCCCCAACTGACCACCATCCTGCAGCGACAACATGAGCTGACTGTGCTGGTTGGCCAGCATGTCGAGGAGGCTGCCCGACTCAGGGAGAACATTGTGGAGACGGTGAGGCACTCCACTGAGAGAATGGATGCAAACACCGACAGGCTATGCAATGAGATAGCGATGCTCAGGGAGGTCCTTGTTCGCATGGCCGCACCATGGACCGCCACTTTTCACAGCCAGCCCAGTCTGCCCCATCATCATCTTCGGGGTCGAGACAGACAAGCCCCCTCCGGCGCTCTACACGCACCACCAGGCGCACGACTGACCGTCCCCAAGATGCTGCCAAAGACAGTAGCAAATAGGGTGTCAATGGTGATTCCTCTGTGTGCATTGGCCAGGGCAAACATGCCAGACACATGAGGGACTGTTGGTGGGGGGTGGGGGGTAGGGTGTTATGGGTCTGTTGTGGGGGGTGCTGGGTAGGGTGTTATGGTTTGTTGTGGGGGGTGGGGGGTAGGGTGTTATGGGTCTGTTGTGGGGGGTGGGGGGTAGGGTGTTATGGCTCTGTTGTGGGGGGTGGGGGGTAGGGTGTTATAGGTCTGTTGTGGGGGGTGGGGGGAAGGGTAAGGGTGTTATGGGTCTGTTGTGGGGGGTGGGGGGTAGGGTGTTATGGGTCTGTTGTGGGGGTGGGAGGTAGGGTGTTATGAGTCTGTTGTGGGGGATGGGGGGTAGGGTGTTATGGGTCTGTTGTGGGGGGCGGGGGGTAGGATGTTATGGCTCTGTTGTGGGGGGTGGGGGTAGGGTGTTATGGGTCTGTTGTGGGGGTGGGGGTAGGGTGTTATGGGGCTGTTGTTTGTTATGGGTCTGTTGTGGGGGTGGGGGGTAGGGTGTTATGGGTCTGTTGTGGGGGGTGGGGGGTAGGGTGTTATGGGTCTGTTGTGGGGGGTGGCAGGTAGGGTGGTGGGATATTTTGTTACTTGCACTTCTACACCTTTCTGTTTCTCAATACACTGGTTTATGATCAAAACACAGGCTTGGACATCTTCATTGTGTTTGTGTACTTTATTGGCGACAGGGTCCATTGCATGCTCCCAAACATACACCAGTGCATTGATACCCATATCCATGTGACAGTACGTAAACATGTTCCTCGGAATATTTGGTTGATCAGATGCTGTCTCACAGCACGTCCCTCCTGCCCATCCCCTCTTGCAAGACCTGCATCCCCTTCACCTCCGTCCTCATCACCATCATCATCCTCATCAGGTGCTTCCATTTCAACCTCAGGGGGCAGTGGCACATTCCGTCTGATACACATAGTGTGCAGCATGACACATGCCATGGTGATCTTGGCCACCTTCTCATGGCCATACAGGAGAGCGCCACCAGACCTGCTAATGCACCTAAACCGTGACTTCAAAAGGCCAAAAGTCTGCTCGATCACGATGCGGGTACGGGTATGTGCACGATTGTATTCCTCCTCGTGCCTGTTCTGTGGGTTCCGTACAGGTGTGAGGAGCCAGGTCTTCAGGGGATAGCCCACATCACCTGTGTGGAGGAAGGAACGGGGTCCTGTTACTGTTCACCTCAAGAGCGGCCTGTTCATATCACACAAATTGATATTGCATTGTGATTCAAGTACACAATTAACAGCATACATGCAGATGGTCTGGGTGACAGCAACGTGCAAGGGGGAGGTTGACCCTGCAAGTAGACATGCCACATTGATGCCTCAAACAGTAATTGACATGTCCTGGGTGATGTGAGGTCTTCGGTGTCCCTGGGCCCAGGCAGATATGTTTCCACACTGCTGGTGTACTGCCATTCCAACATTGATGTTGGCATGCAGAGAGGCATCTCTTCAGTGGTGGAATAGGTGCGTGGGGAAATGCGATGGCTAGTGGTGATCCCTGTGCATGCATTATAGGGCACATTGCATTATTGATGTTGTGCTGGACTAATTCAGGATGCTATCTTGAGGGCATGTTTGGAATTTTTGTATTTTGTGGCGTGGAATGTTGTGCAATTTGTATGTGGATGGATGTTTAATGTTACTAGACCTGGAATGTCATCTGTGTTGTGTAGCTTATACTTGCATGTCGGTTCATCTCAAGTACGTTGCCGCCTTCCCAGATGGACATTGCCGTACATCTGTATGTGCATTTTGCCCACATACGACAGGCTACACCCAGTTGGAGTACGTATCTCTCCCCCCCCTTCACACCCAGTTGGAGTACGTATCTCTCCCCCCCCTCCACACCCAGTTGGAGTACGTATCTCTCCCCCCCTTCACACCCAGAGGTTGAACAGGTTGGGCGCAAATACACAGCCCTGACGTAACCCCACTAAAGTAGGTACCAGGCAAGAAAAGACACCTCCCTGCACAACCTCACCCTCAAAGAGGTGTTTGTGTGAAACAACGCCAGAAGCTGCACAATGTTCAAAGGAACCTTCCAGGCCATGAGCTTAGTCCACAGTGCCATATGCATTTGACATGTCGATGGAAGTCATATACGTGGTCCCCATGACACCCCTTTTCACTGCTGATAATATCTGTGACATGATGGTAGCATTCAGGGAGGTTCCCATTCCCGTCCATAAACCCACCTTACAGGGGGAGAGTAGGTTCAAAGAACGGACGTGGGACATGCGGTCCCTCAAGAGTAAGGTTGCAGATATTGTACTAGAGGCGTCCAGCAGCAGGGTTATAGGTCTGAGGTGGTTTGGATCTGCACTGTTTCCTTCTTTAAATATCGGAATGATTATTGATTCCCTCCATGCAATGCAGACCGAGCCAGACCCCCGGATCTTCCTTTATTATACTGGGGGGATACCATCTGGGCCCGGACCCTTGAGGGTTTGGCTCTACCAATTGCGCAGAGAATGTCATCGTTGCACGGCAGATGGCACAGTCCTTTCCCTTATAGGGAACGAAACATGGGACTCCGCCCCCCCATGACCCCTTGACTGGCTGTATTTAGCCCTGAAGTGAGAGAGCCAAGCTTGTTCCTTGATTGAACACTCCACTTTCCTGGCCGATCCTGTCAGTTTCCCATTTAGTAGTGACCGGAATTTAGAATTGTCCCTTTAAATCAGGAAGTGTAACATCGCTTGGTTTTCAATAACGTCAGTCTCCTGTTTAAGGAATTTCAAAAGGTTCTTATATTTTACATTCATTTGTTTCTTAGCCTGGGGAAAGTCAGTCACCATCAAGGATGACGTTTCCAAGTTTCGTAAGGCCTTCCTTTTGGCGCCCTTAGCATCCCTCACTCTTTTGTTGTAGCAGTGTAAATTTGTTGTCCTGTTAAAAAGTTGACCCTTATTGGTAATTTGTTTCAAACAGTGCAACAACGTTTGGTTGAAGTTGTCCACACAAAAGTACTCTGTGATGTTACCATCCTTCCACAACAAGGGGTCCAAGATAACTATGAAGGATTTACAAGCAGAAGATTTCCATTTTACCATCTTGCCACCCCTATCAGGAGTCACAAAAGCCACTCAAGGGTCAAGAAAGTAGTAACAGGAGATAAACGCATGGTCAACAACAACGGAAAGTGGTCACTGCCAGCATCACCGCCTCTAGTCAAAGGTTCACACAACAAACCTAACTCAGAGGAAACATAAACGTGGTGAATCCTTGACTGTGTAGCACCTCTACACCAGGTAAAGAACCCCAACAAATGTTAAGACCCCAGTCCATCAATAATGGATCCCACAGAAAGCCTGTTGAAGCACCCTTGGGTGAGGGAAGCAAATATGCTGTTGCTGGGGTCTTGGCATTCACACCCTCTGTACGGATGCACGATCCCCACCCCTCAACACCCCACCCCCCGGAATGTTAAGGTAGTTTTTTTCCTTTACCAGCCACTGTGTAAATAGTTCATCCAGTACCCCATGGATATCCACAAGAGCCGGATTGACAGAGATCCAGTAGATGTTCACAAACAACGTTTCAACGTCCAGCCAAGGGCAAGCAATACTAATAGCTAATACATCATTTACCCTTGTTGGAACTTAGTAATGAGTACAATCCAGATTAAGATCGACTGCAATTGCCAAACCCCCTCTTTGGACGTCCCTTAGTGCCTCTGGTAGCGCTTTTACAGTAGGTGTGTTAACCCTCCAGTTCAAGATTAGTAGTAGACATGGATTCCTGTAAAAGTATAACATTTGCCACACCATACAGCTGAGAGCCTTTAGTCAATGTTGAAAAACCACACACATTCCAAGAAACCACCCTTAGCGACCCTGTGCTAAAGACAATTGTTTGAAGGTTTGGACTTGTTAAACCTCTTAATTGCAGCCTCCAACCAAGACCAGTCTTCAGGCGATGATCTTTTGACGCTCCCTGCCCCAGTCAGGATGGCTACAGTGGGTTCCGTCTGTTGCAGTTGGGGTGATTTTGCCTGGAATTCTGTGATATTGCTTTGGGATTGCAGTTCCTATAACGCGCAGCCCAGGGATCTAAGCGTATCACGTCATTCCAGATGATCTCTGCTATCAAGTTAGCATTGGTTACTTGCTCAAGAACCGCAGCCCGGCCCCATGGCTGCAATGTTGGGGCATCCCCCCTCTCTCCTACTAGGCCTTGTGGCACAGGAGAATCCGAGCCCACCATGTCAGTTGTGGCCTTGTTTATTGGTACCAAAGATTATACCTCGATAGAGGCCACCCCCTGTGCACATACAACAGGTTTTTCTAAAAACCTGGTTATTTTACTTTAATTTTCTGGTTCTGCTTCTGGGTCTTAACCATGAACGCAGAGGTTCACTCAAAGTCGTCCCGCGTTTGTTGGTTGGAGGCCAAATCAATGACCATGTCCTTCTCAGACAGTGCATCAATAGATTTTTGGGAACTTTTTAATTTGTTTGAATTTCGGGCTGGAAGGTTCGTCTTCTTCTGCCGCAACTTACTTTTCTTCCATTGCTTACACACTCCAGTCGGCGTTAATCTGTTTGTTGTCTGTTAGTGGTTGATTTTCCTGACTCCCCACTAGTTCAACTATGCCATCCTCTCTTGTAGAGCTCTCAGCCACTGGATATACCATGGTCTCCTTAACATGACAAACACCAACTGCTGAGGGGCTGTATGCCATCTCACTCTGCCCAATCGAGGCATAGGCCATTTGCTCCCCCTGCTGTTCTTCAGTATCTGGGTTAGATGACTTGGCCTGGATGGATGTGCTGTTATTACATCTCACACGTTTAGGAGTCTGAGGATTATAACGTGGTGGTGGTTCAACAAGTTTGTCCAGTAAGAGTTTAACGTTTGAGTCCACAGGGGTCAATTTAGTTGCATTTCCAAGCGTTGCTTCTTTAGTGTTATCGTATAGCCTAGGCAACGATTCCAGGACAAGATGAAGGGCAGAAATTGAATCTGGCCCTAAAGAATCTACTTGCAGCAGTATCTTGGAATCACGACGCATAGTGATGTTTTTGGGGGTAAAGTAGTCATCATTGAGTGGTCACTTGACCTGCCCTTGCCACAGGATTCATTGACCTTGGTGGTCTTGGGACTCGAGGTCGGGTTTGGTGGTGTCATGCATAAGACAATGGATGCAGTTACAGGTTTTGGCCCTGTTTTGTCCAGCCGATAATCATGATTGATGATTCCCTCCATGTCTTGACAGAGGAACTCAAAAAGCACCATTGATTGTTCGGGCTGGACGTAATGACCCCCCGTTCCTCCCTTTGCCACCGCCCCTTCTGTCACCCCTTCTACTTCTGTCCCCAGGGTCTGCCATTGAGCCTGTACCCACGCAGAGGGTTTGTCCACAACTGAGAATCGTATGATTAAGTTGGACTGGTCTTGGTGTTTAGCAATGTTCAGCCGGCATTGATTTGGCATTACGAGTTCCCCACGTCGCGTGACATTTAAGTCATTGTTGATAGGCTGTATACTATCCACAACTATGGAGCCATCTGGCAACAATCTGCTGTTACCCACCACTTTGGGGTATAGTGGGGCCGTGTAGTTCTGACCAAAACCCTCAGCGGGGAGTTGAGCAATGTCTCTGCCCCCCCCCGCCCCCGAGTTCCCACTTACTCCTCCATGTGTGCAGTTTTCATACTCATCAAGTTACCAAAAGACTAGTGCCTTTGTTTGAACAAATGTTAGTAGTTTTCCCTTCTCCTGAAAGGTAGCCTGTGTCAGTGTAGTCCACACCCTCTCTTCTTGGGCTCTCAGAGCAGCCAAGCCCTTTTCTGTGATCACAAGTCTGCCACCATTAAACTTTGACATGGTATGCACTTAACCTGCCATTGAAAACTTCAGTCAAGTTGGTCCAAATACTATTACACTAGACAATGGCGGCAGTCTTACCGGTAGGTTTGCGCTTCTCTCCCTCGACGCCCAAGACCCACAAGACCACTTCCCAGTCCACTTGCAGTACGGCAGTTCAGAAGATCAGCAGGTCAAAGGCGGCACCGCGATTCTGCAAGTGCCTTATGGTAATGACTGAAGGTAGGTCTGGTGCTGCACACCACCACAGCGGCTTATCTGCACGAACACAGGAGCAGTCTGCTATCGTCACTCTAACTGAAACGTTAGAGGAAAGGAACAAAGGACAATTAAAACCCACAAAGTTATCCTGCTTTACATAAAAGTGCAGGCAATGAGAGAAGATCTGCTGATCATATCAAGTGGTGCTAGATCTTGTGGGTGACACATCCGGGCGAGCAGGCTGCTGGATAGGTCCTGTACTCTCACACCCTGGAGCGTGTGCCTTCCTACCCATGTGCGAGAAGTACTTCAAGATTTTGGGCAGGACTTCTATAACCACGGTCCGCACGACAGTCAGGAATTAGAAACGACTGAATCAATTAAACTCTTTGAACCCAACCAATCATGCAACGCAACCCATTCATGACACGTGCATAGAAAAGAATAAGCCCAACATCAGTGGATACAGGGCTTGTATATAAATACTAGTCCTCAGGAAGAACAGCTGTTGGAGTTTGGTGAAGGTGCGAGAGTGGAGGAGGATGGGAAGAGGAAATGTCAGAAGACACTGATGAGCCCGGAGAGAGACATAACTGCTGAGGTAGTGGTGACAATAGGGACAATGGGTGGGTGTGGGGAAGAGAGGAGCAAGGAGGATGTAGTGTAGAGAGGAGTTGGTAGTATGTCAAGAGGAGGGGGTGGTAGTAATTAGAACGAGGTGGCGAAAGAATGAGCGAACGTGGAGGGCGTGAGCGAAGTATTGAGGAGGGATTTATAAGGGGACCTAGAGATAATGAGACTGAGGAAGAGGAGGCAATAAGTGAATGGAGGGAGGTGTGCACCGAATGGTGTGAGGTGCAAGGATCTGCAGAAGCCTAGAAGAGTGAAATAGAAGAACAGATGCCAGGGAAAGGCACAAACGATGGCGATGTGATGGTGCCCTGGGCTGTAGGACCAGCTCCCCTAGGATATATTTATTAATATGCAGGGAGGAACAATACTCTTTTGGTCACTAAAGAATGTGCAGTATAAAAGAAATCAGATTTGATGGGAACAGGAGAGCTTCTTACAATGGGGTGAGTTTGAAGGACATTCTGACCAGGTTGTGGAGGGCAGTAAATGGACAATACATAAGTGGACATACATCGATTAAGGACAACCAGCATTGCGTTGGGAAGAGTCCACGTCGAGCCTATGGAGCTTCAAAGCAGGCTTCCTCTGGTGGTGATTGTGGACCTCTCGCAATCTGTGGCCCCTTGAGAAAGATCTGGGTGCAGTACCATCGTATGCTAAGATGCCAGGGCCAAACTGCACCATTCTGCCCAGCTGAAAAGGGGACTGTGTCTGCACAACAGACTGAGTGATGCGTGGGAGATAGTAGGAGGCACATTTACTTCTGAGCCAGAGGACATTGAGGCTTAGCAATGGTGCCACACCTACCTCAACTTCCTCACTTGTGTGCTTTGCAACCCATTGCCCTGACCTAGCCTGTCAAAGGAAATGAAGAACCTTCCTCTATATATGTTCATGTCTTATCCATGTGTCATTATTCGATCCAACCCCTAGGTTCATGCTTTTAACAATCCAGCTTTTTGGTCAAGTGTTCAAATCTGCAGGGATTGCCCTTTCATACTGGAGCTTTTTGTGTTTGTAACCCACAACTAAAGAAGATATGGGATTCAAGGATAAAATCACATACAGAGAGAACATTAAGATAGAAGTACACACAAAACAAAGAAATAATACAAAATTAAGTAATCAAATAAAAAATCACCTGTCCTGTAGATGAGCTTAGTCGACAATCACCATTCTCTCTCTGTGTATACACGTCAGCCAGCATGACATGCAGCTTTTCTTAAACTTTGAACTAAAGTGATGCATGAATTTTCTTTTAATTAATGCTACGTACTTTGTAACCCATCCTCATCATTGTATGGGAGAGTGATGATTCTAGTGCTTTGTTTGCATGGGAGTCTGCATTACCTCTACAAGGTGATCCACCTCCTGATGGAATTGATGCCCAAAAATGTTTTAACCTCCTTCCTCATTCAGGGACATAACAACATTGACCCTCCATATTGGAGTCAGACAGATCCCTCCAGCTTCTGAGTCGTGCAGAACGTGAACGTGTCATGGTGGAAGGAAAGAGACCGGAAGTTGAGGAATGGCACTGGGGATAGAATACCTAGGTTTGGGAGAAATTGAGTATCAGGTGGAGATTTTCAATTCACTGATGAATGGTAGACAGTGTGGTAAGTCAGAAGGACACAGACCACTTTCCGGCATTAAAACAAATATTTTGAATTAAAATGAAAATAAGGCCTCACTATCCCAATTCTATAGGTTTCCCTACCTAACAGAAACTAACTAGGGTGGTTGTCGTCAATAATGAAGTCCAAAATGTATTAGTCCGTCCTCCATCCCAAAGCTAATCTAATCTGTCCCTACCACTAAGAGAAAACAACAAAAAAGCACAAGAGAATGGCTACCTTCTCCTGGACAGACGTCCCCAGCCTCAGTATAGAAAGCCCAGGAGAATGACTCTCTTCTCCTGGACAGGCTTCCCCGGCCTCAGTATAGAAAGCCCAGGAGAATGGCTACCTTCTCCTGGACAGACGTCCCCAGCCTCATTATAGAAAGCCCAGGAGAATGACTCTCTTCTCCAGGATAGGCTTCCCCAGCCTCAGAATAGAAATCCCAGGAGAATGACTCCCTTCTCCTGGACAGACGTCCCCAGCCTCATTATAGAAAGCCCAGGAGAATGACTCTCTTCTCCCGGATAGGCTTCCCCAGCCTCAGTATAGAAAGCCCAGTGGAATGACTCCCTTCTCTTGGATAGGCTCCCGCAACCTGAACAGAGTACATCTTTGCTATTTCCCATACCAGTTCAAGCAGTTCATCAAGGGGGCGTTTCCCCCTTTTTGGTGCCCTGGTATGCCACCTCGATAATCTTCCTACTACGGCTGTTTTAGGGTTTTGGCCCGTTGGATTTACAGTCTCTGTAATGTTCACTCTTTCTGATATCTTCAGGGAACTTGGGTTCCTCTCTAGTGGAGTATTTCTGGATCCTTCTGGCTCTATACCTCCTTCAGAACAATGTTCCTAGTACCACTCTTTTCCTGACCACCTTTGGCTGTTACAGGTCTTCACAACTCACTGGGACAAGTATGAGGAGTCCATGAGGGTTCTTCCCTCTTCTGTATCTTTAACCGTTCACTGATATGAATATGAAGTGCCTCTGAGTGATCTTTACTCTTCTGTATCTTTAACCACAAACTGGGATGAGTATGAAGGGGCTCTGAGTGCACTTCACTCGTTTGTTTCTTTACCACTCACTGGGATGGTCATGAGGGGTCCATGACTTCTTCACTCTTCGGTATCTTTAACCACTCACTTGTACGAGTATGAGGCGTCCCTGACTGGTGCTTACTCTCGAGTTCCCTCCCAGGTCTCCCGCTATTTCCTTTACCCTGGTTTTAATGGTTAGGCATCTCTGGGCACAGCTGCTTCCCTTTTCTTCTTCTTTCCGTTTGCGGCTCTGCGAAGGCACAGCTGCTGCGGTTTCCACATCTTTCATAGACTGCACTGTCCACCCTCTACAGGTCATACCACGTTCTTTCTTACTTCCTTCTTCTGGGGTTCTCCTCCTCTGCACAGGATGGCACTCTGCTCTTCCCATGCTTCCAGCCTCCTCCAGTAGGCTTGCTCTTCCAAACGGAGGATTCCCCAGTTTCCTTCAGCGTCCTCACACCTTCTGCTTTGAAACTCCTGGGTTTCAAGTCTCTCCCTCATTAGTCCTTTGCTTTTTATATTGTACTGCTGGGCCCTCCTCAATATCATAGTCCTTTCTCTTTCACTAGTGGGCAAACTTTATTGCTCGATTGTTCTTATTCGTCACAGTTTGGTTGGCTTCCAACCATGGAGCAATCTGTATTCCTCGCATCCCTTTCTTCTCAGTATTTTCTTCACATTGAACATTGAGGTTTACATTACAATAACAAACAGTGGTTTGTTCTGGTAGACTCAACCAAAGCCCTGATGTTAATGTTGGCCCAGTGGAAAGGGTTATAAGGAGTTCTCCTACAGAAGGGGAGTTTCTCCCTGCGAGGACCGGCTTACTGTCACCTCTACAGGGAATATTGCATAGCGTCTTACCTCCCTAGCCACACAAGGGAGAAGAGACAAGATCATGTGATTCGTCACAGCAGGTAGTCAGTGCTGTGGGATGGAAGGTTTTGTAGTATTTGGATAAGAGCTGGCAAGGGAACCCAGAGCAGGAGATGAGCTTGCTGAGGAGCAGGATTTAAGGGGTAAAAGGGATCAAAAGAAGTACAGGAAGTGTCGGGAGACCAATGGACGGGTGCTGTTCTAGCTCTTATCCCAATACTTACCAGGGCAGAGGTTGTTTAGCATTGAAGGACTAAATGTGTACCTTACTAACCTGGTCGCCCTCTACTTTAACCCTTCTAAAAGTTCCCATTTACCACAGACCACACATCTTTCTCAGTCGTGGACCCTAAACTGTGGAATTCACTGCTTCTTAGTCTTTTGAAAAACAATTGCAAACGTACCCTTTTCGCAAATTCTTTCGGCAACTTTGTCTTGTTTGCCCCTTAGCACTCGGACGCCAGTGGTGAAGATTGCACTATATAAATGAATGACTTATTGATTGATTGAGGCAGTGGGGAAGGAAACAGATTGGGGAGATAAGAAAGGGGAGTGTAAGGCTGTGGGGGAGAGTGCCACAGATCTTTAGTAGAGCAGTAGTAGACAATCATATATGGGAATGGAATATAGCAGAGACAATTGGGGTGGCAAGCATGGATTGGGTGGGTGACAGAGGGATTGACATTATTTCATAAAATGTGGCAGTGCCTCACATACAAACTGCATTTGTCATATGGGCTGCACCGTGGATCTTCATGGCTGCCAGGAAAAGACATAAAAAAAGCAAGAGGTTTAGGAAATCATGGCAACTATTGTGTGGCAAGAAGTAGAAGTGTGCACGTGTGCTGAGACACGGGATACAATCCATATGTTGAAAAAATACCAAAATCTTTATTCCATAAATATAAAAAAAAAACAGAAATGGCTGTGGTAAATACACAATACAAGCATATAATCACAGAGACTAACAAACACAATAATACATACAGTGCCAATAGTACCATACATGTGCATGGAATGCGGACAGTGACTCATGTTCTCACGAGTTTGGAGCAGGCTGTTATATGCAACACAAAAGCTGTTATGACTCGATGTAATACCAGTCAGTTTTACATATTCCTTTGCAAACCAGAGGCTGGAGGACTGAAACAGACTGAATAATACAGAAGGGTCTGGGGAATCTCCCTCCTTATTTCTGGCTGGATTTAAAGCCCCTGAAATGGCACCATTGGGCTTTTTGAGTCTCAGAAAGGCTTGGCTATATACTTTCTGAGCAGACTTATTGGGAGAACTACAATTTTACTATTTTTGACTGAGCTGTTTGGGGAATATTCCTACCCCTGTTAACCAGCTCACCACCTATTCAACAGACTTCTCGGCTCCCGCCTCCATTCATCTCCCTACCTTCTAAGGAGTAGTGAGTATGAATTGAAGAGGTATTGAGAGGGTAGATCCCTCGCTGAGGTTAACTAGTTATATCTGATAAGGTAGCTAGTTACTTTTAAACAGCTACTAAGCTTCTGATTGATCTTGAGTAGATATAGAGACAGTAACAATGCGGCTTACTCATTAATTACTTTTTGTTATTTTATGTTATATGTATTTATACAGTGCACATTACGCCCAAGGGCATCTTGTCGCTAAAAGGCGAGATGAGGAAAGTAATTGCAAAGAGGCAGCCTAGAAAAGGAGGGTCTTCAGAGAGCGCCGAAAGGCCAGATAGTTGGAAGTAGCACAGAGAGCCCAGGGCAGCTAATTCCACACCCTAGCGGCTACTACAGAGAAGGCACGTCCACCAGTTTGTGACCGACGAACAGAAGGTACTGATAACAAGAGAGCAGTCTGAGAACGTGGGGGGGGAGATGGAACATAATGAACACATTTTTCCTGAAGGTACTCAGCTCCTAATTTATAGAAGGCTCGATGTACCAAACACATTAATTTACACAAAATCTGTTTCTCAATCGGAAGCCAATGCAACTGTCTCAGAGTCGGAGACATGCGTGCTTGCGGAGGGGGGCGCACGATTGCTCTGGCCACCGCATTCTGGAGCAATTGGATGTGATTTATTAGATAACGTGGTTGACCATAGTACAGCACATTACAGTAATCCGCTGTAGAACAAGTGCGGCTACAACCAGGACATGAAGATTGCAGGGAATAAAAGGAAGAACCTCCCTCAAGCTGCGCAGCTTGAAATGGCCAGATTTACAGACTGCACCAACCTGCTCTGTCATAGAGACGGAGGCTGAGAAACTTCATCCCCAAGTTTCTCAACGAAGGAGAAGGAAGAGGGAACGAGCCAAGAGATGCTGGCCAAAACTCAGGAGTCCAAAAGGAAAGAAGTACTGAGAATCTTATCAGAAGCATTTGAACCTGTGTACAATGTGTGGTGGACTCATTGTGTATTGATTTGTTATAAATGGTTCATGTCTTTAATACACACACAACGGGTTACTGGAAGCATGGACGTAATTTTAGGGGGGGACAGGGGTGTTAAAGGCCCTCCAATACCCCGATAGCTCCATCACGGGACCCGCTGACACCGCCACCGCCTAGGAGAAGCCCCTTAATACCGACCTGGTAATAACAACATGCTAATATCAGGCTCGTAATATCTGACCCGGAAGTAACGTCAACGCGTCGGAACGTGAACTGCGCCAGCGGCCATCTTGAAAAACACAATCCATTGCAATCCTTGCAAACCAATAGTTGTACACAGGAGAGACCAGTGGCAATACTTACACCATGTCCAAGGCAACCCGGAAGACCACCCCCCGCCTGCGGAAAAAGCACTTTTCTGATGCTGAATTGAATATGCTTGCGGACACCCTTGCCGCACATGCTGATGTGATCAAAGACCAGAACCTGAAGCGAGAGCGCAGCACCACAAGAAGGAGATCTGGCAGGAGGTAGCCCGCAAGGTCTCCGCTGTTGGAACCACCCCACGGACTGTTAGGGATTGCAAGAAGAGGTGGGATGACCTCCGCCTCAGGGTCCGTAACATCCTTGCAAGCAAAAGGAGGGAGGCCATGGCCACAGGTGGCGGTCCCCACTCTCCTGCCAAACTGACCACCTGGGAGGAGACGGCAAGCACCTTCATTAATCCGGAGTCCATCGAGGGATTTGGGGAGATGGAGACAGGTGGGGCAACATCAGCAGAAGGAGGTGAGTGACCCTGCAGATCCCTGTAGGGGAAACCATGACGTAGCACAAGTGATGTGGAAGAGAGTCTAGGCAAGGCAATGCATGTCCCAACACCCACATGAACATATTCAAGTCCAGATGGAGGGCCAAACCCTGCCACACTGCAATTCATGCTGAGTGCCAATCCCATTACCAACACACAGCCAACACACATGGACCATGCCCATGTAATACATCACACAAACCCCAATACAACGGCATGCCACCTGCCATGCAGCAAATGCCAAAATGCACCCTCATACTACCCTGTGTGACACACCTGTAAGACATGAATGCATGATTAATGAAATACTCCTCAGCACCATAGAATGCATCTGGCATGTAACACCATCACTGATGCCTTGCATCTCTTCTACCCCCCAAGGCACCGATGGAGAAGATGCCAGCCAGGATACCACCACGAGGGCATCCATGTACCAGCCACAGAAAAGGGCAACCGACACCACCACCTCCGGGGCAGCCTCGCAGCCCACACCTACAGCCAGTGCGCCTGACACTGTCGACACCCAGCTGCCAACACCTACAGCCAGTGCACCTGACACTGTCGACACCCAGCTGCCCACACCCACACCAGTCGAAGGCGAGTTCCTAGAAGCACTGGTCACCACCGAAGATGACTTGGAGGAGTATGTGGACTAGGAAGGAGTCACGGATGTGGCATGTCTACGCACCCCAAGCCCCGTGTCCAACCCCCGCCCAAACTCAGCCCTCACCCACTTACAGCAGTGCTGTTCCCTGCCTGCACGATTCTGACCTGAGCCCCTTCCCCATGGACAGCACTGATGATGCAGGCCCTTTGACAGCACCCCCGACCACTCCTGCTCCCACCAACAGCCTTGAGGTATGGCTGGTGAGGGTGGACGCCCGACAGGAGTCAATGTTGGAGCTGCTGCGCCAATACATCGTGGATGGCGAGGACACCAGGTGGGAGATAGCCACAGCCATAGCGGGAACCACAGCCGCCATAACGGCCAACACAGCCGCAGTCCTCGGCAGTGCTGATGAGACTGTCTGGGGGCCATCACACAGGTACTGACATCCATCCTGCTGCACATACAACTTGCAGCAGGCGTGGAAATCCCCACCGACTCCTCATCAGCCACCACACCTGCTTCCTCTGTCCCCACCAGCCCTGTGCGTCCTATGAGAAGGAATGCGAGGCACACTGAAATGCTGCCCCCGGACAGCAAGAAGTCCCGCAAATAGTGTGGGAGAACAATGGGAGTGGCTCACATGGTGTTGGGGGTGAAAGGGAGCATTAGGGGGAGTTTACTGGGGGGTTTGGGAGTTCACTGGGGGGTTTTGGGAGTTTACTGGGGGGTTTGGGAGTTCACTGGAGGTTTTTGGGATTTTACTGGGGGGGTTTGTGAGTTCACTGGGGGTTTGGGGGGGTTGTCACATTTTTGCAGTTTGATTCAATACACCTGTTGTGTGAAAAAACATTCAAAGCCTGGACATTGTTCATTTTGTGTGTATCCATTTAAGGTATGACGGTGTTCAGTGCCAAACTCCCAACATTCCCCGTGTGCATGTTCACATGGAGCCAGTGTGTCACTGACACATGTCTATCAAAGTCCCTGTGGTTCAGAAGTATTTGTGAATCAGTGATTGGCGTACTGCATGGCCATCCTGTGCATCACGTGAAGGCAGGGGTGCTGCTTCACCTCCGTCTCCATCCTCATCATCCTCACCCAGTGCATGCATGTCAATGTCAGGTGGCAGTGGTACATTTCTCCGGACGCACATGTTGTGCAGCATGACACAGGCCATGGTGATCTTTGCCACCTTCTCAGGCCTATAAAGGAGTGCTCCACCAGATCTGCTTAGGCAGCAGAACCGCGTCTTCAACAGGCCAAAGGTCTGCTCAATCACAACACGGGTACGGGTGTGAACCCGATTGTACTTCTCTTCATGGCTGTTCCACGGGTTCCGCACAGGGGTCAGTAGCCACGGCTTCAAGGGATATCCTCCATCACCTGCAAGCAAATACAAATAGGTGTGTGTCACTCTGAGCTGCCACCTTCAGGATGCACAGTCATGCCCGCAGCTATTTGGTGTGGACATGCAAATGTCCCTGTACGTAGGCACAAATATGTTCTAGATACATTCTATACTGCTATGAGGTGTGGTAGTCTGGATGGCCTTCAATAGATGATGCAGGGTGAAATAATGCATACTGAGGCAGATGTACTGTGGTTGTACGACAATGTTTAGTCTGTGTATACTACACTGTGCATGGTCACACTAGCCACATTGGCACAGTTGCGATCCTGTTTAGTCATGCATTGCTTGACATAGACATGGTGGGCAGGTTGTGCGTCTTACCTGTGGTCATTTATATGCGTAAATGGTCAGATGTGTGCCAATGATGTATCATGTTGAGGTTGGGAGGTTCAGGTCAGGTGTCATTATCTCTGCATGCATTCTCCACTCACCGTCCATTCACACCTAGGTGGAGTATGCACCCCCCCCCATTCCCACCCAGGTGGAGTATGCACCCCCCCATTCCCACCCAGGTGGAGTATGCGGCCCCCCATTCCCACCCAGGTGGGGTATGCATCCCAACACATCACTAACCCGATGCACTGACATGGGCCAGTCAGGCAACTCACCAGTAGCCAGGCACGTGGTCCAGCATATCGCTCCATGTGACGGGGCAGCGTGGAGTTACGCAGCACCATGGTATCATGCGTTGATGCGGGAAACCGGGCGCAGCAATGTGTGATGATCTTGCTGGTGTTACATACCATCTGCACATTGATGGAGTGGTATTGCTTACGATAGGGATACACCTCCTCTACCGCATGGGGGACTACCAATTCTACATGGGTGCAGTCGAGGGCACCAACACAATTGGGTATGCCTGCCAGTGCATGGAAGCCTACTTTGGTGTCGGCTATCTCCTGGGCAGTCCGTGGTAGGGATATGTGGGTGCTAGCATGCTTCAGGAGGGCATCTAGCACTTGGTTCAGCACGCGTGAAAATAGTGGTTGCAAAATGCCATGCAGCTGGCCCACTGTGTGCTGGTAGGTGCCTGTGGCGAGGAAGTGGAGCACAGACACCACCTTTAGTAGCGGGGGGATGGCAGTGCGTATTTCTATGAGGCTGGCGATGTCGTCATCTATCATGTCCACTATGGTGGTGATGGTGTCTGGGTCCAACCGGTACAGGGTGTGGATCTGCTCAGGGGTTAGGTTGAATGGGCTGGGTCTGGTGCGAGGGATTGGTGGTTGCCTATGAGGCACTACAGGCTGCGCTAGTGGTAATTGCTGGGCCTGTCTCACCCTCCTTCTCCTCCTGCGTCTCCTCTGTGCTGCCTGTTGTTGCTGCTGTAGTTGTTGTTGTTGTTGCTGTTGTTGCTGTAGTTGTAGCAGTGTTGGCATGTCCTCCAGCACCATGATTGCAACAGCTAGTGGTAGCATTTTGGTGTAGGAAGGGGTATGGTGTTTGGGTGTACTCCTTTTATACTGAGCCTGTGGTGATTGAGTGCACCTGTGGCAGTTGGCTTGATTGCTGATTGCGTGTTTACGGGTGGTCCGCGATGCCTGTATGGCCGCCATCATGCAGCCCCTGATTATCGCCTTCGGGATGCTGGTATTTGCATGCCCGTGTGGGTTGTGATGTCCTCCAATTACCGGCATGCGGTATTCGCTCCATGAAGGGGCGCGTGTATGTGCCCATGCTGGTATGAGGGGGCACGGTACAGGCGGTGCCGGTATTGGCGGGTTGTCGGGTCGTAATGACCGGACCCGTTAACGATGCCACTATTATCATTCCACCTTCCTTTTTTCATTACCTCCATTCTCGTAATGAGGCCCATGGTGTTTTGGGGAAGTCCAGGCCAGACTGGCTGGAGCCTTCCCAATATTGTATTTTGTGGGTATGCCCGTGGGGTAAGACCTGGGTGAATGCAGTGTGTGACGAATATGCATTCCGTGTTATGGGTGTCTAGTATCTGGTGGTTGACACAATGACTTAGGCAGCCCTGCCCGAAACTGGTATGAATGCAGTGTGGAGTGCTGAATGACTGGGTGCTTGTCCGAATCCACATTCTGTGTTGTGAGTGTCTCGATGGAGAAGAATGGCCTGAATGCAATGTGAGCCTGATTGATTGGCTGCCTGATTGCCTGAATGCCCTTCTGAGCGATTGGCTGCCTGAGTATGACCCAGCATAGTGAATGGGAGATCAACAGTATATCTGGGTGCCTCTCACTGATAGAAATAATTCAGAAGCTGAAGTAGAAACTGACATCGAAACTGAGGCCGTTCAGAAGCTGAAGTAGAAACTGACATTGAAGGCCTCATCACGAATTGGGCAGTAATGTTAATCCCCATTCCCCATTGAGCCCATTCGGGAATGCCCCATTCCCCATTGGGCTGAATGGGGAAATTTTGCGCTAATACTGCCGGCGGATTTCCCGCCGCAGTATGAGCGCAAATTTTCGGCGATTTTCCCCCCAGCTTAGAGCTGGGGCGAAATCCGCGGAAGTCCTGATTTGGCGGACCCTTAAATCTGGCGGTAATAGCGCTACCGCCGGATTTAAAGGTTACCGCCAAAGTCGTGATGAGGCCCTGAAACTGATGATTAACTTTGAAGCCCATTGAAAGAAGAAGAAATGCTGCTGCTGTCCTTTGCTAATCTGAAAACTGCTGTGCCTTCGAGGAACTGATCCAAGAGAGGACCTGGCTAGGAGACCTCTTTCAGAGCTACGAGGGACCATCGTGCACCAGCTGATCTTTGCCAAAGCTCCCTGGTACACAGACCTACAAAAGACTGCCGACCAGAGATGGAGACCACTGCGGAATCACAAAGAGAAATGCCCCAACCTTGAAGTCCATCACCGTCGACGACCGCTGTTGCCGAACGGAGCCGCAATGGTCCTTTGCCTAAGAACATTGAAACAATGACTCCCTTGCTCATCCTTGTCGACCGCTTTCGTCCTGCCGGAGAAAGTCAAGGCCGCTGATGAGAGAGGTGGGTCGCCCACCACTGGAAGAACGCAGAGACGTCGGACGAATAGACCCCCGTGCTAGGCCAAAGTTCTTCAGTATCTCTTTGTGGATACGAACACTTGTCGTCGAGGTGCCCCGCACGCCTCAGCTTGCAGGATGTTTTCGACCGATTGTCAACGAGCACCGCAAGAATCGAAGCTGCTGCCGCAACAACAGTGTTGACCCTTTTTGTTCACCGAAGCTCGATGACCCGTGGCTTCTGCCTGAAAGGGTGGGCACTCAAGAAGGGCCAGTCGACGACTTATCGAAGAACTCTATGTAACCAGGTACTTTGGGATTGTAGACCTATTTAGAAGGAAATAAGACTCTTGAGAACAATATATGGACTGGGCTTGTACGATATATCTTTATTTACAGGTTGCCCAGGAGGAAGGATCCTCGCACAGAACTGTGTCTAGGGTAGGGGCCACTATTCTGCCTATTCTTCTAACCAACTGCTTTTCCTCCTATGTCTATTGTTGATTCACTGATTTATTGATTTGTGTGACTATAGACTACGTCTAGTTAATGTACTTTAAAGGAATCAAAGTAATTGTGGTACCACGCAGAACTGTGTATATATTTGGCATTGTAGATGAACCGAGCACAAAGTGAGTTATTGTGATTGTGTATATAACCTTGAACCTTAATTATATAAAGACTGTATTTGAACTAATACAGGCGGTCATTACAACCTTGGTGCTAAGTGCACCAACTTTACCACCATGGTGTAAACTATGTTTACACCATGGTGGATGGCGGATTTACCGCCCCATTCCAAGGTGAGTGGGGCGGTAAATCCCCATTTCCCATTTTCCCTTCCCCATTCCCATTTTTGCCCCATAGGGCATAATGGGAGTGGGGAAGGCGCTAATTACGCCGCCGTAAATTACGGCGGCGTAATTAGCACCATGGCGGGTTAGCGCCATGGACTTTAACGCCTGCCAAAAGCAGGCGTTAAAGTGGGAATCCGGCGTTAAGGGTTAACGCCGTCGTTAACCCTTAACGCCGGGGTTGTAATGACCTCCACAGTGTGTGGACATTCCTTTGTGGGTACTTGGGGACTACACTGTACATAAGAACCAGCCTACATCACCTCCTGAGAGCTAAGCCTTGATTGCTCGACTACGTTACCAATAATAGAGAGTCTTGGCTGGGGTCCTCTGTGCCTCTCCTCTGCTATATAGAGAGCAGGAGTACAGATACCCCTTCCAGTCTTTACACTGGTGGAAGTGGTGGGATGCTAATGGTTTTAAGAATCAGTGTGTAACCTTGCCACTTACAAAATATCTGCACTTTGTTAAATTGAGGTTTAGTTGTGTACAAGATAACTACATTACAAGCAATAGCGTCTATTGCAAATGGTAAATTGACTCGGATGAGCTTGGAGGCTCTCCAGAGTGCTTGTGAAGCCAGGGAGTTAGACTTTGTGGATAAGTCTAGGGCTGAGCTGATAGCTGCCCTGGTGGACTACCAGACTGATTGTGAAGCTCTTGAAGGGGGGAATATAACCAATGGGGACGCTGCCCCTGGGGTTGTTATTGAATCTGATTCTGGGAATGCCACCACTCCTGCTGCCTCTGTTCCGTTCTCCAGCAATTTTGCGTTAGGGAATTCCCCAGAACTTGAGTTATTAAGGATGAAGTTAGCCTTTGAATACAAAAAGTTGGAAATATAAGCTCAATTTAAGAAAGAGGAGTTGGCACAAGTGATCCTTAAGGCCAGGTATCTGGAACTAAAGGATAAGGACCTTGAACTTAAAAACAAGGACACTGAATGTCAGAAAATCCAGCTAGAGAAAGCTAGGGTGGAGACTTCAGCGAAACCAGTTGAGAGTGTCAGGTCCCCAGCCACCAAGTTTATGAAAGATTTGGTTGGTGTGTATGCAGAGGGTTCTGATATCCTCCAATGGATTGAAGCGTTTGAGGCGGCTTGTGGAATCCTTGATGTTGACAAGAGAGATTGGGCTAAGTGTTTGTTAAGCAGAGTGCCTCAGACTGGATATGACTGTATTCTGAAGCTGAGTGTGCCAGAAAATGGTCAGTATGAGTGCATGAAGTCTGCTTTGATTACGAGGTTTGGCAAGACACAGACCCAATACCTTAAAAGGTTCAGGAAATTTAAGAAACAAGAGCATGTGTCTTGGGTTGACTGTGTGAGTGCTGCACACATAAACATGATGGGGTGGGTTGATGGTTACAAAGTGAAAACGTTTGTTGAATTTTCACACCTTTTGTTTTTTGAGCATTTTTCGGAAGCCTGTTCACCAGAGCTGTGTCAGTATGTTGCTGACCAGAACATTTTAGAACCCGTTAAGCTAGCCAGGCTGGCTGACAAGTGGGTCTCCCACCGGGTGTCCCCTAAGGACTCCAGTGGGAATGACAAGGGCAAAGAAAAGGGGACCTTCTAGAAGGCTGAGGAGTCCCAAAAGCAATCACAGTCGAATAAGCCAAAACCTTCCTCTCCTAAGACCCAAAACTCTAGTGGGGATAAGTCCTATGTGGGTGGGAGTAAGAGTAGTGGTCCAGCTGCTACAAAGCAGGCTCCCAGTGGTTCCAGTACCGTACCCCGCATTCCTGGCACTTGTTGGGAATGTGGGGCTCTGGATCACAAGAAGGGTGACTCCAAGTGTAAAGGTAAGACACTTGGAGTCCAGGCTGTCAGCCTGACCTACCCTTACCCCATGCCTGAGGTCGAGGCCACTGTCCTCCCCTCCTCTACAGGGATCACATTCGGTGCTCCTGTAGAGATTTCCCTAGTGTCCCTTGGGGCCTGGGACCAGTATGCAGAAGTACTGGCGACTATCCCACAGAACACCCCTAGATTTTTAGAAGTGGCCTCTTGAATGGCCAGCCTTCTACTGGCTTGAGAGACACTGGGGCGAGCATGACAGTGGTGTACAGGACCCTGCTCAAGCCAGAGGACTATGTAGGTGCTCCTCTGAGAACCACCAGGTTAGCTGGTGGGCCTCCCAAATTATCGACCTGTAGCCTTAGTCAACATTACGATTGGAGACAAGACAGCGAAGCTTCCTATCCTGGTTCAGGACAACGTGCCTGCTAACATTTTGTTAGGAAATTATTTTGTAGAAATGGGGATCTACCCATGGCTGCTGCGGCGGTCACCCGATCACAGGTCCCACCAGGTCCGGTACCCTCACTGACAGGGAAACCCAAGGCACAACGAAGAAGGAAGAGCAAGAAGGCCGCCTCTGCGAAAGGGACCCCTTCTCTTCCTGCTGCCCCTGCAGCACGCAATGGTATTCATGCTCCGGATGGGCTGAATCCAGTGGTAAACCCAAACTCAACTCCTGAGGGAGACGAGGCAGAAGACTCTCCTGCGGGAGAGGTTCTCAAGCCCAAGGACCACGCCTTACCTTCAATGCCTGTTGGCTGAAGGGGGACCCTCCCGGGCAGCCTTCTGTAAGAGTCAGAGAGAGTACCATTCTCTCGAGGGTCTAAGGAAACAGGCCCTGTCCCAGGCACAAGGAGAAGTGCCTAGGACATTCTGGATCTATTGGGAGGGTGAGCTCCTTGTTAGTGAGCCCACTAAGCCTGAACCTGGTGCCCAGGTTTACAGGCCCTTCCTACTGCAGTTGGTGCATGAGGTGCCCTTAGCTGGTCATCTTGGCACCAAGAAGACTAAGCAGAGGTGTTCTGCCCATTTCTACTGGCCCCGGATGGGAGTAGAAGTGGAGTCCCACTGCAGGACCTGCCCAACTTGTCAGTTGTCTGTCAAGACTGGAGGCAGTGTCATTGCCCCACTGCAGCCATTGCCAGTGGTTGGCACACCGTTTGAGAGGGTGGGCATCGACATTGTCGGTCCCCTTGACCCTCCCACTTCAGGTGGACATCAGTTCATCCTGGTCTTAGTGGATCATGCCACCAGGAACCCCGAGGATATAACCCTTTGGACTATTACTGCCAAGGTGGTTGCCAGGGCTCTCCTGGGCATTTTTACCCGGGTGGATTCCCTAAGGAGGTTGTCTCTGACAGAGGATCCAACTTCATGTTGAGTTACATGAAAACCATGTGGAAAGGGTGCAGAGTTACCTACAAGTTCTCCACCTCCTACCATCCTAGACCAGTGGTCTGGTCGAGAGATTTAATAAAACTCTCAAGGGCATGCTAGGCACTTTGGAAGAGCCCCTATGGAGGAAATGGGATCTCCTCCTGCCATGCCTGCTGTTTGCTTACAGAGAGGTACCTCAGGAGGGTGTTGGTTTCAACCCCTTTGAGTTACTCTTTGGACATCCCGTGAGGGGTCCCTTGCCTTGATCAGAGAAGGTTTGGAAGCCACCCCTCCAGGTCCTGCCCAGCAAGTGGGGGACTATGTGTTAGGGCTCAGGCAGAGGATGACTCAGATGATGGGTCAGGTGACAGTGAATCTCAAGGCAAGCCGGGAATTGAATAAGTACTGGCATGACCTTAAAGTCTCGCAAGTGGATTGGACTAGAGGACAGGAGATCCTTGTGATGGAGCCTACAGAGCCTCGAGCTTTGGCAGATAAGTGGAATGGACCCTTCAGGATAATCTCCAAGATGGGCAAAGTCAATTATCTAGTTGACATGGGAGTCCCTGGGGTAGACCCTCAGGTATTCCATGTTAATGATAATGATGATAATGATGTGTTATTTATATAGCGCCTTAATCGAAGGCGCTTTACAGAGCACATATTTACATACAATGGGGGTCATTCTGAGTATGGAGGTAACCAAACCGCTATTAGCGGCATGGCTACCCCCATAGCGGGTACCGGGTACCGGGTCCGGGTTCCTTGAATGAGGAATTACCAGGCCATTCCGACCTTGGAGGGCCCCGTAATTCCTCATTCAAGTAACCCGGACCCGGTACATCCCCATTCCCATTTGAGCCCTTATAGGGCTCAATGGGAATAGGGAGGATGCTAACAACGGGCCCGTTAATAACAGGCCCGTTGTTAGCATCCTTTTCTGCTCGCGGGACCCGCTAAAAACGCCTGGTTTTACCAGGCGTCCTTAGCGGTTTCCTGCGAGCAGACTCGAAATGGGGCGGTAAGGGGTTGACGGCTCGGGCACCTTTACCGGCACCATTAACCCCTTACCACATACCTCGTAATGAGGTCCAATATCACCCAACCGAAATTGGTACTCATTTATTGGCCTCGGAAGGATGAAAGGCTGAGTTGGAATTGACGGGATTCGTACATGTGACCTGCAGCTCAAGCTCAGATTGCAGCAGCAAGCGCTCAACTCGTTGAGCTATCCTACTCGGGTATGTTAACAGGCTCAAACCTTTCCATAGGCAAGGAGAAGTCTCATGTCTCTTGCTGGCTTCCGAGCAAGAAGAGGATGAGACCAAGCCCCTTCCTGATTTGCTGCGTAGCAACCCTCAGGATGGCTCAGTGGTGGGAGTGCATCTCTCTCCAGATCTGAAATAGAGCAGCAGAGGGCCTGCAGGGCTTTGCTCCGGCAGTATGCCTCTCTGTTCTCACTGACACCAGGCCTTACACTGTGGTGTAGACACGAAATTGACACTGGTGACAGTGTGCCTGTCAAAAGCAGGTGCTACCGTATGTCAGATACAGTTAAGAACCACATCCAGGCTGAGGTCACCAAGATGTTAGATCTGGGTGTAATTGAACCCTTAACCAGACCCTGGTCCGATTCAAGGCAAGTTCCCAGGCCGGAAGCAAGGATTGGCGGTTCTGTGTGGACTACAGAGGAGTCAATGCCATCAGCAAAACTGATGCGCTCCCATTGCCCAGGGCTGATGAGCTTGTGGACACCATAGGTGCTGCCAAATGTGTGAGCACCTTTGACCTTACCTTAGGCTATTGGCAAACAGCTCTGTCGGACCATGCCAAGGAAAAGACGGCGTTCTCAACACCTGAGGGACTCTACTAGTTTAGGGTCATGCCTTTTGGGTTGAAGAATGCACCTGCCACTTTCCATCGTTTAGTCAATCATGCACTCAGTGGCCTGGATGCCTTTTATGTGGCCTACCTAGACGACATTGCCTTCCACAGTTCCACTGGGGAGGTGCACTTGACTCACTTGGATAAAGTGTTGCAAGGCTTGAAAAGGGCTAACCTCACTATCAAGGCCACCAAGTGCCAGATAGCTCAGGGGAAAGTCACTTATCTTGGTCATGAGGTAGGAAGGGGTCAAATCCAACCTCTCCCCAGTAAGATACAGGATGTACATGACTGGGAGACTCCCATTACTCAAACCCAGGTGAGAGCCTTTTTGGGCCTCACTGGGTATTATCGCAATTTCATGGTGGACTATGGAACCATAGCTGCACCCCTGACAGCTCTGACTTCACCCAAACAACCAAGGAAGGTTAATTGAATGGAAGACTGTCAGAGGGCATTTGTTGGCTTCAAAGAAAGTCTGTGTATGGCACCTGTGTTATGTGCACCTGACTGCAGCAAACACTTTATTGGTCAGACGGATGCCTGCGACACTGGAATTGGAGCTGTCTTGTCCCAGTTAGATGACAAAGGGAGGGAACATCCGATCATATTCATCAGTAGACAACTCAAGGGTAGAGAACTTAGGTGGGCTACCATTGAAAAGGAATGTTTCAGTATAGTTTGGAGCCTTAGGCGTTTTAGGCCCTACCTTCAAGGTCCAAACAGATTATAAGCCCCTGAGGTGGCTTATGCAGATGAAGGGTGAAAACGTGAAACTGCTCAGGCTGTCCATTAGCCTGCAAGGGCTAGACTTCACCATAGAGCACAGACCAGGGAAGAGTCACAATAATACAGATGGCCTTTTCAGAAGATATGTTGCCCGTCTGGATGCGGGTGTCTATCTCTCAGGAGATTAGACACCCTAACCTATGTCTGGTGGGGGGGGCGACTGTGATGCTAGAAAAGCATTGCAGGGACAGGGCCTCCGTATCCTTGTCCTTTATTGACTTATCATGTATGTTCGGTCTTGTTTTCCGCACAGGAGTTCCTTTCGCTTTAGTAACATTATTGTTATGCTCCCTGCACTCTTTATATACTGCAATCACAGCGTCCTAACTGCCTGTATATCGTATGTTCTGCACTAGCCTACTGTTGCATATGTCATGTTGTGAAACAGCCTACTAATGAACGCACATATTTCGAATTAGCCTCTAGTGCAAAGTACTACTCCCATTTGCCAGCAACTGCCAGCATATTTCATATCAACCCACTATTGTGCAACCCATGTATACTGAAATAGTGCACTGCCTCAAATGTATTACTTCCGATTGACTGCCCTCATCCTAGCCGCCTTGTAAGGCCTTAGGTTAGATTTTTGTACCTAACTTTCATGACCTCCTTATCCAAGCTTACAGCGCTTACACTGCCAGTAGCACACCCAGCAGGTTAGCCTCCTACCATGGCCTCCCTAAGAGGAGTGACACTTGCCATGGCTACCTTCCTACTCTATCCGCCCGAAGCCAAAAAACGGAGTTATTAGGAATGACTAAAGAGAGAATAGATATCGATAATTTATCATCTAAGACTTTCCCTGGAGATGAGAGAATGAAGGCAGACATATTAGTGAGCACGAAGGGTGCAGTAACCTCTGTGGAAAACCTGCCGATAGAATTTAAGAAGAACCCAATCTTCGGTATCGATACTATGTTTCCGTTGTTTCATAGGAGGAAGAAAAGGAAGCTGGCGTATAGGGCGGCAAAGGCCATACCACTGCAGAACAAAATCTAAAGATATTCCCCGACAAAAAAGAGAAATTTAATGAAGCAAAAAATGTCTTCCGCAATTTAACCACACCGCTGGCTCGTGCTATATTCACCTCTGGGTGTATTGTGAAGGATGATAATCATGATGATGCTGCTGGAATTGAAGGGTCATATAAAATGGAAGGGCTAATTGATACCACCAAAGATTTTACGTCTTCCCCTGACGAAATATATGAACAGTGCGACTTCTCAACGTACATTTCGGATGATGAAGTAGGAGGTGGCACAATGACCGACATCAAACAGGCCTCTCGGTTTCCAGTGTTGGATACAAATAAGATCCAAGGAGGACAGGGCATTTCGACCATGAATCAGGCCTCCAATATTTTGAGGAATCTTCGATGCCCAGCAGAAGTCGAGCGAACAACGAGACCTGACGATGCAAGCCATAACTCGTTGATACTGATCCAGAAAAGTGCTGAAGAGAAGATGGAAAAAGGTGATGGAAGGAACACGGCCTTGGATTTCGCACATTGGAAGAAAAGCGAATAATGGCAGATGAAAAATTCCAAGTAAAGAACAATGAAGCCTGGAATCCATTGACAACACCACTTTTCAATAACATTCCTAGCAAACCAGACGTGCAGGTGGTGGGAGAGCAGGGGAAATTGTCCTTCCTGACTCACAAGGATTTAAAGATATCAACTGGGAAAAACAAGGATGTGGTCTGTTCTGTTCTCCTTTTGGAGCGCTTACTAACGGCAAACAATGGTTTGATTCTGAATAGGGTGAACGTGCTGAGGCTATTCCATCATATCCCACTATTGAGGTTCATTCCCACAAATGATATACAAATCATAGCATTTCTGAAGGAAACTCAAGTGGATAAAGTACGTTTGCGCCTAAATGCAAATGCGATTAAATCATTGTCATTGGAGGAGGCACATCTACTCTTGCCATTGGGCTTCCAATTGAAAGACCCTTCAATGAGTGAAATGCCGGAACGTACGGTAAGGTTCAGCCTAAATTCATCAAATAAAGAAAATAATGACGAAAAACCACAATCTGAAGCTTCATTACGTGGCCCAGAAAATGTGAGGAATTGGAGAAGGGACTTGGGGGAAATCAGAAAAATAATGAAAGGAATTCGTATTCTAAACTTGTATTGGAACCCCCGGGCAATAAACCCGAGAACAGAGATAATTGTTGAGGGGTATGCACAGTTCACTGATCTTCTGATATTGGTGTGTGGTGATCTAAACACCTTCTGTGTGGATATTATATAGGGGATATTATATAGGGGACGAAAGTGCGGATGGCCGATTCTATGAGGCCATGCGAGCGAGAGATCTACACATGTAGAATGGGCAAACCCCAGGTGATACACCTAGCCTTGCAATCTAGTCCAATGGATTGTACTGAAAGGCTTTGGACTACCTCTATGCTTCATGCATGCTGATAGAAAGAGCCCAAACAATGGAAGTACTGCTGAAGGGGAGCAGTGGTCATGCACTTCTAAAATTGGTCTGTACTTTAGCCTTGAGGAGATGAATAGACAAGTGGAATTTTAGGCTGGAAATCTCCACAGGTAGAAATGGTCTGCATATGGACATAGCACCATCAGCCTGCTTTACTCGGGTCCTTAACCAAAAGCTGCTAAATGGTCAGGCAGCAATTGACTATACTGCCCTTTAGCTGACTTCATGGTAAAATGTGCAAACAGATTCAAGCTGAACGTTACCCGAAAACATACTTCAAATTCTATGGGAAGTTGTTTTCCCCAAACAAACCCATTCCGCCATAGATAGTGCAACGTTCAGATGGTCCCTGGGGGATTCCATTTGATATGTTGGATCTGGAATGTTTGATTAAAAGGGCCAATGTGTCGGGTGCTCCAGGCCCGGATGGACTCACTTATGCCATGATTAAGCAGGCTAAAGAACTGTGGATACCATTGATGGTTGCTCTTTTTTTTTAAGTGGGTAAATAACCTGTGTGACATCCCCACCATGTGGAAATCGGCAATAGTGGTCCCGATATTCAAGAGGGGTAATAGGGCGGACCCTTCAAACCATCACCCTATTTCCCTCTTGGATGTCTTAGGCAAGATGGTCACTTCATTGATTCTCCTCAACCTTCAGAAGTGGATGAAGTCAGTTACCAGAATGGACCTGAATCAGTCTGGGTTTGTGATCTCAACCTGTTCCTATTGAATCTTTTGAAGTGGAAGGGATTTAAAGAACAGTCAAAGATATAAAGTCGACCTTAAGAATGCATTTGATAGTGTGGACAGGAGAATCCTGTGGTCTAAACTCAAAGCTTGGGAGGGTCCCTCGGACTTGCTTGAGGCTATGAAAGGTATAACGGTTTGAGGCAGGGGTGCCCATACTCTGAAGTTATCCAAGGAGATCCAGATCTTTTCCGCTGAAGATAGGAAACCAGCAGGTAGGCTGGCTGCTTCATGTGGATGACCAGACTCCCATAGGCTTGCAACATCGACTGCAAGTTCTATAGACATACTTGGAGGGAAATCGGTTAGAAATAACCTCCTGCAAAACAGAGATTCAGATTCTTGGACTCCTGGGAAATAAATCAAAGAAATATTTTGGATGATAGTTGGGCCGGGAGTTTTTAACTGAGACCCCTCATGTATGGTACTTTGGCACTTGCTCCTCATCAATTGGACGGCTGATACATATGAATCATGGAAAATTCTCTGTCCTCCCGGTTTTTAATTTTTATAAATTCAATGCAGCCCCAACTTTAATCTATGGGGCCAAAGCATTCCTGTGTACTCAGCTGAATTTATGGAATGTTTTTGAGGGTTCATTTTGGCGAGCAATCTGAATACTCTTGCAGAGAACTCCATCTAGGATAATTA
This sequence comes from Ambystoma mexicanum, assembly GCF_040938575.1. Classification (NCBI taxonomy): domain Eukaryota; kingdom Metazoa; phylum Chordata; class Amphibia; order Caudata; family Ambystomatidae; genus Ambystoma; species Ambystoma mexicanum. The sequence goes on along the minus strand of NC_090937.1, from coordinate 1,686,064,472 downwards.
GGTCTGAGTTGACCCTGATATACTTGCAAGCCAGAGTAATCTGGAAAAGATTAGTCCTTTATCGCAAATGCGGCATGCCGGATGGTCCTCTGGCATATGATATCTTGAACAGGGAACTGGCGAGGGGTAAGGAGCGCTTAATGAGTTATTGAGGAATAAGGTTTCATGATATTTTAGACTCTTTGGGAGTGAATCATGACATCTTAAACACAAAACCAGATAAAGTAAAAAGAAAACTGTGGCAGAAAGATTGGGTGGCAATGCTCGACGCCAAAACCAAGCAGGGTTTGATTGATGCCTAGAAATTCGAGGCCAAAGCACGCAATGATCATCTAAATACTTGCAGAAGTTTCCCTGCCCTCATTTTAGAGCAGTCTTTCTGAAATTTAGGGTAAATGGCTACTCATCCAACAAAGTCAAGGCGCTCTATAATAAACAGGATAAAGAGACTAGCTTTAGATTCTGTGATATTAAGGAATGGGACAAATCCCTAAAACATAGAACCCTGTGTTGTACCGGCTTGACAAGTCCCAGGACACCTGGGAAAGTTTATTGAAATGAAAAAAGAAATATTTAGTGCTGATCATTGGTGGCTGGCATTGCTTTCTGGGGAAAGGTTTTCTGTGACCTTCGCCCTGATTAGATTTTTAAAGGAAATGTTTTTAAAGATTTAAATTGGTTGAGACCATTGTGATATTGGGACGATGGTTTTGGTTTAAAATTGGAAATGTAAATGTGGTAAGGATTGTGATTTTTAAAGGATGTAAGAAGTTGACAAAGGTTTGTAATAAACCATTTGTAATACAAAATAAAATAAATATAAATAGTACCCTATTAATTTCAAGAAGGCTCTTAGATCTCTTTTGGTTTTAGGTGATGGTGCTTCAAGGATTGTTTTAACTTTTCGGAGGTGTACCATATTGTTCCCTACGGAGAAGCCTAGGTGTTTTATGGTTGAAAAGGGTGATGACTGATAGTCATCTTTGAAGACTAAGGGAGAGGAGGATGATCTGGTAGTCTGCAATTTTTGGGTGTCTTTGAAGTTAACGCGACATGATTGAGAATACCCCATAAACCTCTCTGCGATATTAGATATTACTTGTTAATCATACGAATCTTTGACCAATCCCAGATCTTAGAGGGGGGCAGAAAGGGTTCTTGTTGCCGGTTTTCCAATGAGGAAAAGTAAGGAGATTGTGAGGGAATATTTTGTATTAAGGTGGAAACCTGGGGAAATCCCTTCCAATAATAACTTCCTCAGTGTGACCTGGTATAACAGTTTGTATTCCATTGATGTTAAAAGATAGGGGTATTTTGGGATCTATTTCTTTGTCCCGTAAACACATGTAATTCGTACTCATTTTCAGTTTTCAAGATCTTCTCGAAGAACAAGGTCTGCCCGAATAGTGGTTTGTTTACTCCCAGAATCTTATAAGGCTTGTACTGATCTAACATTGATAATGGCCAGTTCATGAGTACATTCTGTAGGTGAATTACAAAAGCAAACACTTAGGGTTTCAATCTCCTTTTCTAGCTCTTCCCATTTATCTCCCATTAGGAGTCCTACTTCCATGGGTTCTTCTTTCTTATTTTTTGGACAGTTAAAGCTTTGGTTTTAATGGTCCTAATTTAATCTATTTTCCCTTCTTATCCACCTTTCTCCTCCTCTTTATAAAACCAATCCCTATTTTTAAAAGGATTCCCTCCTCTTTCATGTAAGAAATTCTTTGAAAGAGGAAGTCCCTTATTATCTCTCTTGTTTTTTTGTTTTATGTACGGACTGAAAATGACGGTTGCCCTCAGAAAAATGGTGAGCAGTAACACTGATCTTTGTAAGGGGGGGCAAGGAAGTAGTAAATTGTTCAATAGTTAACATTTCTATTACATTTCTGTTACTTCTGGTAATGTTTTTTTTCCCATCAATAAAGAGATGGTATTCTTTATACTTTTCGCCTAATTCCAAGGGAGTTTCTCCTGGATTTAGTCTGATATTACATCGTTTTTGCCAACAGAAATTGCTATTACCCCCCTCTTAGTAATAGACCCTGATATTTTCAAAGGTGACATTGGGCCTCATTACGAGTTTGGAGGTAAGTAACAGTCCTTACCGGCATGGAGCAAATACTGTGGGCTTCATTACACGGTCGGCGGTAACCATGGCGCTATTAGCGCCATGGTTGCCGCCGGTATTTTACCGTGTCCGCCTTGGTGGATGGCGGAATCACCGCCCTACTCCAAGGTGAGCGGGGGCGGTAATTCCCTATTCACTAAGGCCCTTCCCCATTCCCATTTTTGCCCCCATAGGGCATAATGGGAATGGGGAAGGTGCTAATTACGGTACCGCAAATTGCGGTACTGTAATTAGCTCTGAGGTCCCTTTGCGGCACCCTACTTTAACGGCTGGTAAAACCAGCTGTTAAAGTCGGTTCCCGCAAAGGGAACTCGCAGTAAGGCGGTAGGGGTTTACCGTTACTGGTGCCCTTACCGATACCGGTAAACCCCTACCGCCTACCGTGTAATGAGGCCCTGTGTCCGTATAGTAAAGAGCCCGCTAATAGAGGGCTATTACGAGTCCTCGTGCACGAGCTTAGCGGCATGCCGGTAACGACATTACTGGCATGCTGCTAAAGTCCAAAAAAAGGCCCTTAGCGGCATCATGGGAAGCGCAGACAGCACAACCGCTGGAGTCCTCCTCTTAATAACGTGACCGGCATCAATGGATACAGCATTAGTGGGCACCGCTATCAGCGCTGACCGCTAATAGCGGTAGCCGTAAATATGCAGACCGGAAGAAGCGTCATCTCACAAGAACGGAAAAGAGCACGGCGTCCATCTTGAAAAACACAATCCATTGCCATCCTCACCACACAGGACCTACAGCCTATTTCTGACTACAGATATCAGCCTACACCACCAGCATCATGCCCAAAGCGGTAAAAAAAGGCGCTTCCCGGCAGTGCAAAGAGCGCTTTAATGAGGATGAACTTAATATGTTGGCAGAGGCACTGGCAGACAATGCAGAGGTTGTTTTTGCAAACAACGTCACGAGAGAGGCAGTGATAAAGAAGAAAGAGATCTGGCAACTTGTTGCCGAATGAGTCAGTGCCGTAGGCAACACCCCCCGCACAATCAAGGATGTTCGCAAGCGTTGGGACGACCTGCGCCTGAAAGTCAGGAACATTCTGTCCGCAAACCGGAGCCAGGCCATGGCTACTGGAGGTGGTCCTAGCTCACCCATCAAGCTTAGTCGGTGGGAGGAGATCTGCGCCACCACGATTGGCATCGAGGCCATAGAAGGTGTGGGCGACATGGAACGTGGCGCCACCTCATCGGCGGATGGAGGTGAGGGTCCTAAGAAAACACTGTAATGCTAAGTATGATGATAGTCCACCAATTAGTCCGTACAAAGAGGCAATGCATGGCCCAATACATACACATTGACACATCCCTGCCTAGATGCCGTTCACAGCACAGACACATGCCCATGCATGCAGCATGGCAATGCCATACCTGACACACACCACACAAATATGAAAATGGCATAAGTCACACTGCACGCAGTCCACAACAGAAATGCATGTCACATAGCATACGCCAGTTCCATCATGAGTGACCCCGACGGATGCCTGCATGCTCCACCCATAGAGCAAGCAACGTGATCATCAAAACTCCACTGCCTAATCCCCTCTAATGTGTAGAAGAGCAATAATACCAATGTATGCATGATGCTTGTCAAACCATCACTTATGCCGTCCCTCTCTTGGTCCCCCTCAGGCTCAGATCCTGACAGCGAGGCCCGGGACTCACCCCCACAGGCAACAACTCCCCGGAAGAGGGCCAGGGAGGAAGGCAACAGACCTTCCACATCGAAAGGCCCAGCCAAGCCATGACAGCCACTGAAAGGGCAAACAGCACAGGATGCCATTGCACTGGTGCCGCTAATGGCCATTGCTACACTCCCCACAACACCTGTGTCACCTGCACAGGAGACAGTGGGCGATGCGGCACATTCAGCAGAGAACAGCTCTGTTGGGGAGGCGGCAGCTAAGGCACCCCAGACAGACGATGATGCGCAGGGCCAGGTGTGTGGTCCTGTCGAGGACGACTCCTCGCACCTTCCTGCTACACCCAGTCTCGCACCATCACCCCAGGTCACACCTGTGTACTCCTACCATGACACCACACCGGAGCAGTCTGGAGGAGAGGCCGTACAAGGGAGCATGAGTCCCACAGAGGAGACACATGGATTTGCGGATGTTAGACATGCACCCTCCACCTCCACTGTGTACAGGCGGGGGTGCAGCAGATAGGACATGCAGTGCAGCGCCAGGAGGAACTCACAGCCCTAATGAGGGAGTTTGTTGCAGACAGTGCCCAGGCAAGGCAGGAGGGGCGCAACAACACTGCGTCCCTCAGGCAGCTCATTGAGGTAAGCACTAAAAGATTATGCGAGGAGGTGTCTGCTCGGAGGCAGGTCCTCACCCACATAGCTGATTCCTTGGAGGCTGAGAGTCCGGCCCCCAGACTGGAGGAAGCGGCCACCCCTTTGTCGGGGGGAAATTCTGCCGGGGTCGGCTGGGCCGTCCGCGGACCTCCGGGCAGGGAGGCCCCACCTCCTCCCGTATATCCCAAAACCAACAGAGTATGAGACACACGCAAGAAGCAAGGTGGTTCTGCTGTTTATTAGACAAAACGGCAGGGATGGGTCAAGGATCGTACGCGTCCGTCCTGACACACACACAATCGTGGGGCTCGCAGGCCCTTTTTACCTTAGTATGACGCGCTACTTGCGTCACCTTAGAAAGTTTAGCAAAAAACCTATCTCCACTCTGGATTGGTTGCTCGAGTGGTAGGGTTAGTATAGCATACGTATAGAGAACAGTGTTAGTGGTTGAGGGTCAGTCAGGTGATATACTTGGGTTGTCCCTTCAATTTAATACATGAAAATTGTTACATGAAGACCCCTGAGGATTGGTCAATGTTAATGGCGTCAGTGATAAGAGCCCCATGTTCTGATTGGTCCGCTCGCGAGCCTCCCAGTCTGGGACCATCGCCGTTCCCAGCTCGCGGTGCATCTGTTATTTGCAACAATGTTTCACTATGGGTATGTGCAGACAATGCGAGGATTTATTCATATGCTGGAGGGCCGACTACTCCCACTGTCGCAGATGTCCATTGAATTGTATCTGCCTGTGTCTTGTAACCGGGGATTCAGGCGTCTCCTTCCTCCTGGCCTTGGCATCCTGTCAGGTTTGGCTTGGTCACGTGAGGTGGGACCGTGGTTGAGGCAGAATTCTGCACAGTTAATATTGTTTTTTCCACTGTGTGCCTGGTTTAATTTGCAGGTGCGACTTTGACGTCGGCTTGCGGCGTGCGAGATTGCAACATTGTGCCTTGGCTGTCTGCTTTCAGAATGCGAGTTTGCAACATTGCGCCCTTGGCTGTCTGCTTTTGCCGGGCTCATTCTGCAGGGTCAGCAACCGGACTCTTGTTCATTTAATGTTCATGGAAGCTCTTGCTTGCGGCCTACTTGGGTCTGGTGTATAGGTGGAACCGTTTGGTGCACAGGCGCTTTAGGTTGTGGTATCATATTGTATATTTCTCATTATGGCACCTGGGTTTAGGATAAGCGTGAGCAAGCTCTTTAGATGAGTTCATTGTGCGTCTTGCGTTTCTGCATTTTGAAAAGCCTATGTGAAAAATAATAAAGATGCACGTCCGTGGGTGTGTTCGTCACCTATGTCATAGCACTGAGTATGTTCTTCGTGTGGATTGGTGTGGGAGTGTCCAGTGTGCATGTTTGTACAGGTGTGCTGACCGTTGGCTAAGTCGTCATGGCATCTCTAACGATGTGTTGATTTAGTCGAGTTCATCCATGCCGCAGGTGTCGACATGGGCAGGGCGGGCTGCTGGGCAGGTGGGTGGGCACATCCGTATGTTCCTGTACCAGGGTATTTGGTCGTCTGGTAGATAGGCAAACTCTTCTCGTGGCGGGTGCCTAGGCCGTGATCCTCTAGGCCAAGCGCGAGAGGGGATTGGCGGGAGCCTGTTGTTCCATTCTCCCACTTCACCTTCTTCATACAGCTCCACCCAAACTAGCCCCCTACACAGGTCAGCGCGCACCTTGCGCCGACCGGACATGTCGCCACCAGTTGCAGGAAGTTGAAGAATGTAGAAGGGGCAGCCTGATTAAGGCAATAGACGTAGACACATGAAGCATTTGCTTGGACACCATATGTGGGGGAGTTTTGGGGGGAGGTGGAGGAGGGAGAGGGTGTGTGGGGGAGTTGTGGGGGGAGTTGGAGGGGGGAGAGGGTGTGTGGGGGATTTGTGGGGGAGCGGGTGGGGGAGAGAGTGTGTGGGGGAGTTGTGGGCAGAGGGGGTCGGGGGAGAGGGTGTGTGGGGGAGTTGTGGGGGAGTTGTGGGGGGAGGGGAGAGTGTGTGCTAGGTGGAGGGTTTGAGCACGTAATTCTATTGGACAGTTTAATACACCTGTGGTGTAAAAAAAGAAAATCCTGAGTGGACAATCCTTATTGCATATGTGTCATTTATTGATATACAGTGCATAGTGTACATGTGCTCCCACACCCAGTGCCCACTGTCCCACTTTCATGCCACCCTCTGCAACCATGTGTGTTAGAAATATTGTGCAATCACTGACTGACACACAGCACGTCTCTCCTGTGCATCGGCACTGCGATGATGTGCGTGTTACGCTCACCTGGTATCCACCGGGACGCCACCCAGCCAGCTGGTCGCTGATGCGCTTCCTGATGGTTCCCCTGTGGTCTCGGTGTCAAGGGAATTCTGCCTGGAAAATGAAGACTATGGGCATCATTACACGGATGGCGGAGAACCATGGCGCTATTAGCGCCATGGTTCATGCCGGTAAAATACCGGCACCGCCTTGGCGGAAAGGGGAATTACCGCCCCATTCCAAGGTTGGCGGGGCGGTAATTCCCCCTTCCACCATTGCCCTTCCCCATTCCCATTTTTGCCCCATAGGGCATAATGGGAATGGGGAAGGCGCTAATTACGGTACCGGAAATTGCGGTTCCGTAATTAGCTCCCTGGGTCCCTTTGCGGGTTGGTTTTTAACGCCTGCAAAAAGCAGGCGTTAAATTCCCCAATCCGCAAAGGGACCTCGTAGTAAGGAGGTAAGGATTTACCGGTACCGGTAAAATACCGGTACCGGTAAACCCTTACCGCCATCCGTGTAATGAGGCCCTATGTCAGGACTGGGCGACCAAGGTAAGCAGTTTAATCCCCCACCTCCTTATATTTCCATACCCCTCCAGGTTCTCTTCTCACCTGGTTGCTGCAATCGGTGGGCTCTCCGTACTGCTCTCTGGGCAGGGGCGCGTTGGCTTTTGTGGGCGCTGGCGGTCCAGTTACTTCACTGACTGCGGCCCTTGTATTGTCTTTCATGTAGGTCTTATTGCAAGTAATGGCGTTGTATTTCTTGCATGCCTTTTGTCTGTTCTAATGTCTCTTTTTATCTCCTCTAGGGACGTGGAGTGTCCACTCGGAGAACGGGATGTGCTCGTTCTCACCGGGAGATGATGGCGCGCTATAGCGCTATGATGCGGTAAGGAGGCGCTTTGCGTAGCGCAGCGATGCCTTGTCCTCACTGACCTGTGTTTTTCCCTTTTAGTAGGTTGCGGAGAGTACCCAGCGCAGATGGGGTTTCCGGAGCAGTGCCGGTCGAGAAGTAGCCAGCCAGGTAAGTCTTTAAGCGCTTTTATGGTTGTAATGTCTCAAGTACCTCCGTTAATAATGTCTTTCTCCTTTTCTCAGGTCCCTTGATCCGGGCGGGGAACTCCTCCAACAGAGATGCCCAGGAGCTGTGAGCAGAGATGGATGAAGATTGCAGGTAAGATTCTGCTGCTAACGATGTTTCTTTGTTTTTTCTGCAGGTCCGGAATTCGTCGGGTTCGCGAGAAGCTGGACACGGTGAGCGTCACGTTGCTAGAAGCAAAGTAACGCGAAGTGTGTGTTCTTGTTCGGGTGTGGTTTAAATAGCCACTGTAAAGTAGTCCCTAGGCCACCACACCCAAAGCACTAGACCGCATAGCTTGGTTCTTGGAACCCAGCCATGTGGAGGCTTCCATGTTGGCTGAAAGCCTAAATAAAGTAGTTCCTCAAGCAGATGTCTTTCCTTACTGATGAGCCTGGCGCCAAAGGTGCCAGGACTGGCCCCAAGAGGGCCTGAGAAGTGGATGCCAGGCCTTATTAGTGATCCGAGCCCTGATTCCACCTGACTTGTGGGCTTGCCAGTGGGGGTCATGGCTGAGGGCGTGACAGCACTCCCCCCAAGGCCCCTCCCAATGTGTGTCTTCTGCCTGGTCCAGGTTTGGTTGGGAAGTTTTGATGAAACTTCTTGATCAGACGTGGTGCATGAATGTTTTCACTTGGTTCCCAGGACCTATCTTGAGGCCCAAATCCTTTCCAGTACAATTTGGCTCTAGAGTACTTAGAGTCCAGGATGCCTTTGACTTCGAATTCGGGTTCTCCATCTATTAGTATAGGTTGAGGTGGTGTTTTGATTTGTGTACCGGGTTGTCCTGGTTTTAAGAGGGATACATGGAATACCGGATGGATTTATAGATTAGGTGGTAGATTTAACTTGACAGCTGCTAGGTTGATAATTGCCTTGATGGTATAGGGTCCCAAATATCGAGGTTGGAAGGTCCGGGTTCCTTTGATGGGGACATATTTGGCGGCTACCCAAACCTGGTCTCCTACTTTATAGTCTGGAGCCTTTTTCCAATGCTGATCGGCGAAGTGCTTTTGTTTTTTGTTTTCTTCAAAGATGTTCCTTTGCCTTTCTGAACGCTTGAGTGATGGTTGTATGAAGAGTCTTTACTGCAGACATTTCCAAGCTGGCAGGAAGGTCCAGTTCTGACAAAGGTGGATGTCTGCCATACAAGGTGTAAAACGGAGTTTGGCCTGTGCTAGAATGTACGGAGTTGTTATATGCGTACTCGGCTATCCACAGTAAATCCTTCCAATCTCTTCATTCATGGTGCAGCATGCACCGCAAATACTGCTCGAGGGTCTGGTTGGTCCTCTCAGTTTGGCCGTCTGTCTGGGGGTGGTGACTGGTGGATAGCCGGATGTCAATCTGAGCCATCACACAACAATTTCTCCAAAAATTGGATATAAATTGGCTGCCTCGATCGGAGACCAGAACTGATGGAAAGCCATCAAGCTTGACAATGTTTTCCAGAAATACTCCTGCTAGAGTGGATGCATCCGGGAGTCCTTTAAGCAGAATAAAATGTGCCATCTTTGAGAAAATGAATGGTGTTAAAGCCTTGACTTGGTGGCAGATCCGTAATAAAGTAGAGGGAAAGAGTGTGCCATGGAGGGGGACGGATGTCCAGTGGTTGTAGGGGACCTGATGGTTTCTGTTTCTGTGATTTATTTTGTGCACAGACGCCGCAGGATTGAACATACTGGACAATATCCTTATGCCAGGTAGGCCACCAAAAGTTCTTCTTTACCTTGGCTAAAGTTTTAGCGATTCCAGGGTGTCCTTCGATCAGGGAGTCATGATAACCTGTAATGATATGCTGTTTCAACTCCTTCTTGGGTACATATAGCCGATCTCTAAAGTAAGGTAACTGATCCTTGATGCTATACTGCTCGCCCTAGTTTGCCATGCAAGGAAAGCATCCGGGTTCATTGACTGCCGAATTTTGACCCGTAATTCGGCTTGTGATAAGGCCGGTGTGATGCCCAAGAGTTAATCTTCAGATATGATGGGTACCGGGCCTGTTTCATCAATGCCCATTCGAGATAAGGCATCAGCTTTCCCATTCTTGACCCCAGGTCGAAAGGTGATTACGTAGTCATATTCGGTGAAGAAGAGGGCCCACTGTAACTGGCGTGAAGACTGGGCTTTGGCTGTTTTGAGATATTGCAGGTTCCGGTGGTCAGTGATCACTGTAATGGTGTGTCTAGCTCCGAGAAGATAGTGCCGCCACGCCTTAAAAGCGGACTTGATGGCTAGGAGTTCTTTGTCCGTGACAGCGTAATTTAGTTCCGGAGGTGAAAACATTTTCGACCAGAAGGCCACAGGATGCAGCTGGCCAGTTTCTGGGTCCCTCTGTGACAGGAACGCTCCCATCGCCATACTGGAAGCATCAGTCTCTACGACATAAGGGAGGTCTGGACGCGGGTGCCGCAGGATTGGAGCAGAGGTGAACCTTTATTTTAGTTCCTGGAAGGCTCTTTCTGCTTCCTCAGTCCAAGCAAACTTTTTATTGCTTTTTTGTAGCAATACCATGATCGGGTGCACAACCGGAGAGTAGTCTGGAATAAACCGACGGTAAAAGTTCGCAAAGCCTAACATGCTCTGTATTCCGTTCAGAGATGTTGGTGATGGCCATTTTAAAATTGCGTCCACTTTATGCACGTCCATTCTGATGCCTTTTGGCGAAAGGATGAAACCAAGGAATTCTACTTTGGTGACGTGAATAAAGCATGTTTCCAGCTTTGCGTACAAACGATGTTGGCGGAGCATGGTGAGGACTGAACGAACATGCCCTTGTTTTGAGGCTGAGGAGATCAAGATGTCATCTATGTATACTAAGGCGCAAACGTCAATCAGTTCTCTCAGGACATCATTCATGAAATATTGAAACGCTGCAGGAGCGTTACACAAGTCAAAGGGCATGAATTGATATTCAAACAGGCCGTATTTGGTACGGAAAGCGGTTTTCCACTCATCTCCGCTTCTGACCCGGACCAGGTGGTATTCTCCCCGAAGGTCTAATTTGGTATAGATCTGGGCATCTTTGACTTGGTCTAGCATTTCCGGGATAAGAGGCAAGGGGTAGCGGTTCTTCACAGTTATCTGGTTTATTGCGCGGTAATCAATACAAGTCCTCAAGTCCCCTTCCTTTTTTGGTACGAAGAACAAAGGACTGGTTGCTGGAGACTCAGATGGGCGGATGAATCCGTTTGCAAGGTACTGGTCCAAATAGGTTTTCAGGTGAAGGTTTTCTGGCTCGGTGAGAGTGTAAATCCTGCCGCATGGGATTTGTGCCCCAGGAATAAAGTCGATTTGACAATCATAAGGCCTATGCGGCGGCAACGTGTTAGGCTGGTCTTTTTGGAATACATCCTGAAAGTCACGATATTCATCTGGCAAAGTATTAGTTACTCCCAAAGTAGAGACTTTAATACTGGAAGCTTTGGAGACACAGGAGTCGAGTTTCGTGTCAGGACAGTAGCAGGTTATGGAGCAGTTGCTGGAGAAGGTTAATTTTCGTGCCCGCCAGTCTATCAAAGGGTTGTGAGCAACCAACCATGGCATCCCTAGTATCAACCGGAATTGAGGTGCCTTTATTAGATTGAACGAAATACACTCCCGATGCCCATCCTGACACAGCAAGGTTACTACTGCTGTGCACTGGGTTACTGGGCCGGAGGCGATTTCCGTCCCATCCACGGTCGTCACCTTGTCCCTGGTAGATTTAGAACACAAAGGGAGCCCCATCTCTGCGGCCAACTCTTGATCTATATAGTTCCCAACTGCTCCGCTGTCGATGTACGCTTCTGCGGCATGCATCTTTGACAATTGTTGGTGATTTATTAAGATCACGGGTATCGCAAAGTGTGAGGTCAGTGGCTCTTTCTCATCACTCGACAAACTGACCTCTACGGTTGCCGAGCTTGGTAGTTTTCCGATTCCTTACCTTCATTCTTTTCTGTGGCACCGACTGTTCTCCTAGGGGGTTTAATTGGGCAGTCCTTAAGGAAATGTACTGGTTTTCCGCAATACAAACAAAGTTGCTGTTGTCTTCTTTTTTCCCGCTCTTGTTTTGTTAATGGAGGTCGTAATCCTCCGATCTGCATGGGTTCTATGGTGTTGTCTCCCCCCCGTGGTGCATTGTCTTTAGGCCAAACATAAACTATTTGTGAGTCTGCTTTGGACCGGTCTGCTTTTCTGTCCTGCAAACGATGATCTAGCTGCACGACTAGATTTATGAATTCGGTACAGTCTCTGGGAGGATCAACTACCTGGGCCAAGACGTCCTTTAATTCGCCTCGTAAGCTTCGATGGAATAACGTGGTTCTTTTGTTCTCTGGCCACCTGGCTTCAGCCACCAGTCTATTGAAGGTTGCAATATATGTTAACAAGTCTTGGTTTCCCTGCCAGAGGGATAAAAGTTCGTTATCCACTGCTTGTTCCTGGGTATGGCGAGCAAACAGTTTTTCCATCTCTCTCTGGAACCCCCCATAGTCCTGTAACAACGGATCGTTATGGGTCACCAACGGCACTGACCAATCCGCTGCGCTTCCACTCAAGTATGATAGGATGAAAGCTACGCGAGCTTGGTCATTTGGAAATGCCCCAGGGCCACAAAGGAAATGAAGGCAACACTAATTTATAAATGCTGCATACTTCCGTGGGTCCCCTGAAAACCTTTCTGGTGGTGCCAGGGGAACTGTTCCAGGCAGCGTGATCTATACTAGTGTGGGGGCATGAGATGGTGGAACAGGAGTTTGATCAGTGGATTTCCCCCAGGCAGAGGAGTCTGCCCTGCCTGTGATTGCAAGAATTGTCTACTGATTTCGTCGGTGCGCTCCCTGGTCACTATTAAATCTCTCTGGAGTGCATTAGTCTCTTGTCGTGCTGAATGAACCTCAGCACGAAGATCCCCCAATAATTGGGCCAATTGGTCAATTTCTGCTGTTTCCATGGCACCCAGGTGGATTATTTATGTGAGCTTTCGCGTTCTGTTAAGCTCACATGGTATGCACGGGGATGCCACCCAGCCAGCTAGTCGCTGATGCGCTTCCTGATGGTTCCCCTGTAGTCTCGGTGTCAAGGGAATTCTGCCTGGAAAATGAAGACTATGGGCCTCATTTCACGGTAGGCGGTAAGGGTTTACCGGTACCGGTAAGGGCACCGGTACCGGTAAACCTTTACCACCTTACTACGAGTTCCCTTTGCGGGACCCGACCTTAACGGCTGGTTTTACCAGCTGTTAAAGTAGGGTGTCACAAAGGGACCTTGGTGCTAATTACGGTACCGCAATTGGGAATGGGGAAGGGCCTTGGTGAATGGGGAATTACCGCCCCCGCTCACCTTGGAGTAGGGCAGTAATTCCGCCATCCACCAAGGCGGACACGGTAAAATACCGGCGGTAACCATGGCGCTAATAGTGCCATGGTTACCGCCTACCGTGTAATGAGGCCCTATGTCAGGACTGGGCGACCAAGGTAAGCATTTAATCCCCCACCTCCTTATATTTCTAGCCCCTCCAGGTTCTCTTCTCACCTGGTTGCCGGAATCGGTGGGCTCTCCATCCTGCTCTCTGGGCAGGGTTGCGTTGGCTTTTGTGGGCGCTGGCGGTCCTGTTACTTCACTGACTGCGGCCCTTGTAGTGTCTTTCAGGTAGGTCTTATTGCAAGTAATGGCGTTGTATTTCTTGCATGCCTTTTGTCTGTTCTAATGTCTCTTTTTATCTCCTCTAGCGGCATGGAGTGTCCACTCGGAGAACGAGGTGTGCTGGTTCTCACCAGGGAGATGATGGCGCGATATAGCGCTATGATGCAGTAAGGATGCGCTTTGCGTAGCGCAGCGATGCCTTGTCCTCACTGACCTGTGTTTTTCCCTTTTAGTAGGTCGCAGAGAGTACCCAGCGCAGATTGGGTTTCCGGAGCAGTGCCGATCGAGAAGTAACCAGCCAGGTAAGTCTTTAAGAGCTTTTATGGTTGCAATGTCTCTAGTACCTCCATTAATAATGTCTTTCTCCTTTTCTCAGGTCCCTCGATCCGGGCGGCGAACTCCTCCAACTGAGATGCCCAGGAGCTGTGAGCAGAGATGGATGAAGATTGCAGGTAAGATTCTGCTGCTAATGATGTTTCTTTGTTTTTCTGCAGGTCCGGAATTCGTCGGGTTCGCGAGAAGCTGGACACGGTGAGCGTCCCGTTGCTAGAAGCAAAGTAACGCGAAGCGTGTGTTCTTGTCCGGTTGTGCTTTAAATAGCCACTGTAAAGTAGTCCAGGTAAAGTAGTCCCAAGGCCACCACACACCCAAAGCACTAGACCGCATAGCTTGGTTCTAGGAACCCAGCTATGTGGATGCCTCCATGTTGGCTGAAAGCCTTAATAAAGTAGTCCCTTAAGCAGATGCCTCTCCCAACCGATGAGCCTGGCGCCAAAGGCACCAGGACTGGCCCAAAGAGGGCTTGAACAGTGGAAGTCTGGCCTTATTAAAGATCCGAGCCCTGATTCCACCTGGCTTGTGGGCTTGCCAGTGGGGGTCAGGGCTGAGGGTCGTGACAGCGCGCCCACCTCTTCTTCATCCCCTTCATCATCACCAAGTGGTTGCAGTTCTATATCAGGGGCCAGGGGCACGTTCCGTCGGATACACATGTTGTGCAGCATGACACATGACATGATGATCTTGGCCACCTTCTCATGCCTGTAGAGGAGTGCCCCACCTGACCGGTTAAGGCAGTGAAACCGTGCCTTCAACAGGCCAAAGGTCTGCTCGATGACCACACGGGTATCGGTATGGGAACGATTGTAGTCCTCCTCATGCCTGTTCTGCGGGTTTCGGACAGGGGTGAGGAGCCACGGCTTCAAGGGATAGCCACTATCACCTGCATGAGAGGAGATGAAGGGTATAAGTTAGTCCATTCATGATGGACAGCTGTACTTGTTACACATGCCTGGAGATAATAGTTGGTCACATGCACATGTCCCTGGTTGTATGCACACTTTTTTCATGCCCTCAATCTGTTCTGTGCCATGGACTTATAGTGCCGTTGCATCTTCAAGATGATGCACGGTGTACACTGCCTTGATGTTGCTCATGCATTGTGGATGCATACCGCTGTGTTTCAATGTGATGTGTAGTGTTCTGTATGATTTTGTAACTGGCAGCATTGGCAGTAATCTCTGCATAATTTGCCATTCAGCGCTGATTATTCCCATGGTGACATGCTGCACTTCTGTGGTGGTGGCGGCCCTGTGACAAGCGGGTGATTCCCTTGGTGGTTTTGTTCAGTGCACTCCCTTGGATGCTTGTCCTGTGTGGTGATTTGCTGCGGACATATACATAGTGAATATTCACAGCATGTTGCTGGATTGTGTTACGGAGGGTGAGGTACGATGATGGTGCACGTGTTGTGGTATGTGGGGTGGTTTCAAGTTTGGCATGTTGTGATAGGTGTCCAGCTTACTTCATTGCTATGGGATTGTTGGGATGCTTTGGGGCACAGTGTTTTGGGATGTGCACATCGTGCTGTCACCACAACAATGACACCATGGTGGTGTGTCCATCTATCCCCCCATTTCACTGCCATGTGCCTGTCATGCAACTTACCAAGCAGCCAGGCACGTCATCCTGCATATCGCTCCATGTAGCGTGGTATCGTGGAGTTCCGCAGGACCACTGAGTCATAAGTTGATCCGGGATATCGGGCACAACAATGTGTGATGATCTGGCTGGCGTCACATACCAGCTGCACATTGATGGAGTGGTATGGCTTGCGATTGCGGTACCCCACCTCCATGGCATGCTGGACCACCAACTCCACGTGGGTGCAGTCGAGGGCACCAATACAATTTGGCATGCCTGCAAGTGCATGGAAGCCAACGTTTGTATCAAAAATCTCCTGGGGAGTCTGTGATAGGGATATGTAGTATCTTGTGTACTTCAGGAGGGCATCCAGCACTTGGTTCAGCATGCGAGAAAATAAGGGTTGTGATATGCCATGCATGTGCCCCACTGTGTGCTGGTAGGTGCCTGTGGGAAGGAAGTGAAGCATAGACACTACCTTCAGTAGAGGAGGGATGGCGATATGGATGTCTATGACAATGTCGTCGTGTATCATGTCCCCAATGGTGGTGATGGAGTCCCGGTCCAGACGGTACATGGTGTGGATCTGCTCAGGGGTTAGGTTGAATGGAATGGCTCTGATGCAAGGGATTGGGGGCTGCCTGCGTGGTACCACTGGCTGCACTGGTGGGGCATGGTGGGCATGTCGCACCCTCCTTCTCCTCCTGCATCTCCTCTGTGGTGCCTGCTGTTGTTGTTGTTGTTGCTGGTGTAGCAATGCAAGCATGTACTCCAACCCCAGTATTGCTACTACTAGTGGAATCATTTTGGTGTGGGAAGGGGTGTGGTGTGTGGGTGTGCTCCTTTTGTGCTGGCCCAGACTCCATTGCCTCCACCTGTGCTGATTGTGTGTACCTGTGGCAGTTGGGAACACTGCACATAGCAGTTTACGGGTGCTTTGCGATGCCGGTATTGCCGGCATGCCAGTATCCCCTATTAGCGCCTTCATGATGCCGGTATTTGCATGTCCGCCTGACTTGTGATGTCCTCCTGTTTGCAGCGTCCCGGTATTGACAGCCTGAAGGCCCACGTGCCCATGCCCATTCCGCTATTAGCGGCAATGTTATTAGCAGCGCCTCTAATGCCGGGTTCTAGGGTCGGAATAGTCAGGAGCGGTAGGTGGTGCCGGTAATCCTTTACCGGCATTGTTTTTCCATTACCTCCAAACTCGTAATGAGGCCCACAGTGCGCTGTATCTGGTCTCGTGAAAGCAAGCAGGCTGGCTGAAACAAAAGGACAAAAGGAAATAACTTACTGCAACTTCCATAAGGAATAAGAAAACATTCTCACTATGATGGGATTTTGAGGAAATACATATTCCTCTACCTATGGAGTTGAAAAACGCCTTAAAGAACAAACGGATACTTTCCGACTCACACCCTCATTTCAACCTGTCCAAACATGCAGAAAAAACAACAAAGATGAACAAAAAATGGTGTTCTCTCTACCAAGGATGACTCTAGCTGTACACGCATCCTAGTTGAAAAGCGTGCTCCTGACGGTCATATTTGTCAGACCTACCTACACGGCCCTCTCTTGATTTGGGGAGAAAATTGCACGAAAATCAGTCTGTCGCTGCCCCTTAAAAATAAAGAACTGGCAAGCAAAGAAGTTGTCATAGCGCCAAATAATTTTTTGGTAACTATCACAGTTACCAAAGCAGACACAAACGAGATGAATTTGAAACTGACACTTCAACCGGAGTGATTGACAGTTGAACCACAGATCAACATTCGGATCATCCATTGAAATGCCTTAAAAGACATGAGCACATGGATCATTCTTGAGGAAAATATTCCTACTGCGTACAGCCCATTTTTTAATAGGTCCGTACTTTTGTCTATTTTTCAGCAAATTCCATACTTGGAGGTGATTCAGTCTTTGGACATACTGAAAATTTGAGTTAATTTCTTGGAAAAGTTTAACAAATTGGGGATTGTGGGATTGTGGATCTACTTTACCAACTAGGCTATACGTTGATTGCTTGCGGGAAGATTAAAAGAAATATACAATCACTCTCGGAGCACGAACCTCAGCCAACTAGACAAGTTGCATCGTCAAATTCTGAGGCGCTTCGAGCACTTCAAATTCAAATTCAAAGTACTAGATCAAGAGAAAGTGTGCCTGAAACTGACTATTGGATGCCGGTGTGCTCTCAAAGTGGGGCAAATTGACCAATGAAAGCTAAAACCAGTCTACGATGGATATCATGGAACAGCAGGGGTTTTCGCTCCTTCTTGGTGCATTCAGAGGGATAAAAATTAACAGAGGCCTCCAATGTTTTCATTTTACAAGAAACTTGGTGCACCAAATCTATATCTATTGATGGCTTTCAAATTCTGACTCAAAATGGAGGTCTAGCCATAGGCGCCAAAGCATACTTAAATACCATTTCCTCATCAGAAAAAAATTCTCCTATGTTCTGATGGGAATTTTGCAGGCTTCCTCTGACAAATCTGAAGAAATATTGATCATTAATATTTATGATCCCCGGGGTGGTACAAATGAGATCTATTGAGAACATTGGGGCTCATTACGAGTCCGGCGGTAGCCGTGCCGGAAAAACCGGCAGGCTGCCGCCAGACCCGGAATGAATTACTGCCTCCGGACTTGCTGGATTTACTGGGGCATTACAGTTCCGGTGGTCTGGTAATTCCAGAGGCGGAGTAACGTTACTCCCCATTCCCACGGAGTCCCATAGGACTCCATGGGGATGGGCACTATGGAAACACTGGCACCGTAATTAACGGTGCCAGTGTTTCCATTTCCGTCTGCAGGGTGGCGTTACTTTAGCGACAACAGATTCGGATCTGGGGAAAATGGTTACTGCCAAGATACAACCACTGCTTAATAAGAAATGGAGAACCAGATCTTTTGTCATTTTTCTCCTTTTGATTATATTATCGCTGAAAGAAAAAGATTACATTGCATGGAGCGTGTAGCTGTTAGAGCTGATCTGGAATTAAACTTACGGGAAAGATGAAAAGCATTAACAAGTTTGTCAACGAAATACAGAAATTGGCTAAAACAGCATAAGCTCTCTATTAGAGGCTCAAAATTCCTCAGTCCCAAGGGTACAATGTAAAGGGATATGGAGATGTTGGGCCTCATTATGAGTAGTCCGGTAAAAAAAGAAAATCACCAGCATGGCAATGCTACTGTGTCCGTGTAGCACTGCTGCCAGAATCAATGGTTGATTCCGAGTCAGCGTGCACGCACATCCCGGTATGCCAGAAACTGTTGCACTGGTATGCCTGTAACGGGCCCAAAACACCCCATACCGGCATCCTTGCTGACGCTGACTTCAATTCCACTTCGCGCATACCGCAGTTACCGCTACCAGTATTACCAGCACTGGAAATAACGTCATCGCTGGAACAGGAAATGTACCGGCGGCCATTTCAAAAATGCAAACCATTGCAATCCTCAGTACACAGGAGTGTGAGGCCAAACCTGAGCTACCACTTATATTGTCAGACATGTCTACAAGACAACCTGCTGTTCGTAAGCAGAAGCCTAGGTGCAGTGAACCTGAACTAAACATGCTTGCCGACACACTTGTTGAACACTCTGCCAAAGTGTTCTGCACCGATCTACGGCGGCAAACACACACCCGAAAGAAGGCTATCTGGCAGAAGGTTGCCCAGAAGGTGTCAACACCCAGTACAGTGCGGGAATGCAAAAAGAGGTGGGACGATCTAACTCTCTTTGTGCAAAACCTCCTTGCCGCACATCGCTCCCAGGGCATGCCCAGAGAAGGACCACGATCCCCTATCAAACTGCAGGCATGGGAGGAATCGTGCAGTAGTGTCGTGCACATGGAGGCAATAGAGGGAGTCAGAGATGCAGAGGCAGGAGATGTGTCATCCAATGATGCCGGTGAGTACTGATACTTTGTAGGAGTGATCTGCCTCCTGACTGCTTATTCCTACGTGCTTTGAGATACCTGATAGCAGCACTGCGAGCGCTGCGAGTTTCGTTCCCTGGAGGGGGCGGAGCCTAACGTGAACACGTGTCGGATCACGTGACCTCAACCAAGCACAAATTGCCGGCCCAACCGCCCGTGCAGCGCTGGTACTGATAATTTGTAGGAGTGATCTGCCTCCTGACTGCTTATTCCTACGTGCTTTGAGATACCTGATAGCAGCACTGCGAGCGCTGCGAGTTTCGTTCCCTGGAGGGGGCGGAGCCTAACGTGAACACGTGTCGGATCACGTGACCTCAACCAAGCACAAATTGTCGGCCCAACCGCCCGTGCGGTGCTGGTACTGATACTTTGTAGGAGTGATCTGCCTCCTGACTGCTTATTCCTACGTGCTTTGATATCCCTGATAGCAGCACTGCGAGCGCTGCTCTTGCTGCGAGTTTCGTTCCCTGGAGGGGGTGGAGCCTAATGTGAACACATGACTGATCACGTGACCTCAACCAAGCACAAATTGCCGGCCCAACCACCCTTGCGGCGTTAAGCCCTGGAGGCTGTAAGGGCTGGAGTTACTGTTAAGCTGTTTGGCTGTGACCTGTGTCCCTGTTCTGTGGGACCCCATACGGACGTGCCTGCTGGCTGTTTACTGTCTAGCTGTGGTTGCGTGAGTACTGTAAGACTGTTTGGAAATCCAGATTGCCCTACAGGCTGCTCTAACATTTCTAAGTCATCGGGGTGAGGGAGGTGAGTCAGACTCTGGCAGCTCCTCAAGCTGTTGGGCGTTCCTTACCCTGTGACTTTAGCTAACATACCACCCACTGGAATACATGTTGACGTGTGGGAACCTTGACTCTTTATAGTGTTTATATATCAGTACCTATTTGATATTTAAAATACAGATTTTTCTCTACATCTCCAATTTTAAGACTGATACCTGTATGTTTTAAAGTATTTCTGTGGTAGTATATGTTTATTTTTATTCTTTGATTCAATTAAGCTACCACTTCCATTCAGTGCCTTTTATTAAGTATTTTATCTTATTGTTTGTGATATTGATAATACGTTTACTCTGTCGACACATTGACCTTGTTCACTCTAAACCCGCTGCCTTTATTGGTATCTTTTGTTCTACTGGCCCCTCAGTCCCCGGTGTAGACTTCCTCTTGGATGACACGTAGGGGTCTCAGGAGTCAGTGAGCCATGGAGACTACTCTTGATTCTTTGAAATCTGTTGAGGAGGCTCATTCTCTAGATTCAAAAGAACTCATTCTCCCTTTGAATGTTTCCTCTGCTTCCCTGGGTAAGCCCCCTAACACTCAAGTTCTCGACCCTTTGGCCTCTACTGTACTGAAAAGTACTGTTCATGCTCAAATTCATTCTCAGTATAGGAGTGAGGTTTTTAATGCAATGGGTATCATCACACGTATTCTGTGTGATAATAGCTGTATTTTCAATGGAATCCATGATATTTCCATTGACGCTCAGGAAGAACGTTTAGCAGCTACTTTAGCTCTGAATTTGGACGATGGGGGTAGCTCTATCAGGGCGGGACCCTATTTGGATGAATGTAATAATGAAATGGTGAATGCTACCCATCTGACTCCTATCTCTTCACATTCAAAGATGTCCTTGTCTGTTCCTAAGGTGGATGTCTCTGATTCGAACTATACAAAAGAATCTGCTGTTTCTAATGTTGTTACCGTCCCACAATCTTCCCTGGTAGAGGGTAATATTAATCATACTATTTCTCCTTCTAAGTTATCTGCTGGGTTGTTCCCTTCTGGTGGGGCAGGCAATTATACCTCAACTATCCATTTGAATCTTTCTGTCTGCTCTCCTGGGAATTCTGTCAGCCCTACCATGAAAACCCCAGTCTTTAAAACACCCCTAAGGAAACCATTCCCTAATATCTCCAAAACAAAACTTAGGCTGGGTTCGTTAGGAGAACCAATTTCAGGGGGAAAAAAATCTAATTATTTTGGGAAAAGAACATCGACTAGTACCCTTATTAAACCTCCTCATTCAGCTTTGTCAGTGGTTACTCTAGATCATCTGCATTTGGCAGAAGTAGTAAAAAAAATCAGATACAGAGGAGCCCTCACATAATGATATTGATGACTTTAGTATAATTGAATTTGCAGACAAAGCAATTACCGTAATTAGCGCCTTCCCCATTCCCATTGAGCCCTATGGGCCAAAAATGGGAATGGGGAAGGGTCATGGCGCATGGGGAATTACCGCCCCACCAACCTCGGAATGGGGTGGTAATTCCCCATTCCGCCATGACGGACTCCAGCATGGACCATGGTGCTAATAGCACCAGGGTTTAGTGCTGGAGTCCTAATGAGGCCCATTGTCTGTAATGTTTATCTCAGGAAAAGTTCTTCAGTGTCCGTCGGCAAAAGTTCTCCACAGCAACACACGTTAGCAACAAAAATTCAGGCCAGTTCAGGCTAGCCTGCTTATAGATGATAGCAAGCTGATGTGAATTTGCACATAGCTCCAAAAAGGAAGGAGCAAGTATCAATTTGATAGTGTCGGTACCATATGCCCCCACTTGTCCATGCTAGGTTGCATTGGTCCTTCACTTTTCAATGGTAGCACCAGGAAACCGCGTGTCAGAGCTTTCAATTTGATCCAACTTGATACAGCTCATACGCTCCTTTTCCCTAGGCCTCCGTTCCCAGCGTCATCCGTGAGCTAGGAACAAAGGCAAAACAAAAGCTGATCATTTCCGATTCTGCCAACGTAGATTGTACCTCACAGCTCCAGGTACAGTATGGTCGATGAACAATGCACTCTCATTTCCAGATGCAAGATCAGTGCCAGTTTGAGACGGACTGCGTGATGATGATAAGGCAGCAGTCGGACAAAGTTGAGGCACCTCTGGCCTTTCGATCTTTGTTGTAATCTCCCCAGGCCCTTTCTCAGGCTTAGGAAGCACTTCTGACAGAGAACTGGCGATGATATCTTTGTGATCAAGTGAAGCTGTCTTTCTTTCGATGTCAGGATCATCAAGCTCTTTCTCACGTGGCAAAGGAAACAGAACTCTTTTCATGTGTTCTGTGTGGATCCAATGCTTGCGTCCATTCACTCGGACGGCAGTCTGCGTAGCCAGTAGCACCTGGAAGGGTCCCGTCCAACAGAGTGCAAGTGAAGATTTTCTTTCAAAAATGTTGACAAGTGTCCACTCCCCAGGCTGCAGACAGTGTCCTGGGCTGGTATATCTGACAGGAAGCGCCTCCTGCACCTACTGATGAATCAAATGCAAGTTTTGAGTTAACTGCTTACAGTAATCAATAAGTAATGGGTACTATATGGGCCTCATTACATGGAAGGCGGTGAGCCATGGCGCTATTAGCGCCATGGCTCATGCCGGTAAAATACCGGCACCGCCTTGGCGGAAAGGGGATTTACCGCCCCATTCCAAGGTTGGTGGGGCGGTAAATCCCCCTTCCGCCATTGCCCTTCCCCATTCCCATTTCTGCCCCATAGGGCTCTATGGAAATGGGGACGGTGCTAATTACGGCACCGCAATTTTGCGGTGCTGTAATTAGCTCTGAGGTCCCTTAACGGGTTGGTTTTTAACGCCTGCAAAAAGCAGGCGTTAAAGCACCAACCCACTAAGGGACCTCGTAGTAAGGCGGTAATGGTTAACGGTCACCGTTACCATTAACGGTGGCCGTTAACCATTACCGCCTTCCGTGTAATGAGGCCCTATGTCTCACAACCGTTTCGGTCGAGGGGCATTCCAAACATTCGCTGGTCTCTCCATCACGATTTTGCAAGGGGAGAGACCAGTCCTCGCCTGTACAGTTGTTTGCATGCACAATAAAGCTAGCGGTAGTGCATCGGGCCACTTCAAATCGCTCCCCGCACATACTTTACTACGTTTATTTTTCAGGATACTGTTCTGGCGTTCTACTAAACCGGCACTCATCGGGTGTCTAGCCGAATGGAATCGTTTATCAATCTGAAGACCTGCACAGATTTGCAATATCACAGCCGCAATAAAGCGCGGGCCGTTATCTGACCATATGACACGGAGTAGGCCGAAACAGGGAAAGTATTCTTTTAGCATGGCTTTAGCTGTGGACATAGCTGTACAGTCTTTCAGGGCATAGGCCTCTACCCATTTACTGAAGGCACAAACCACCACGAGAACATACTTATAGTTTTGGCACCTCTCCATTTCTATGAAATCAAAATGGATGACTTCAAATGGCATAGACAGCGGGCCAAAACTACCTACTGGTGTCACTGTTCCCTTTCCAATGTTATGTTGTAAACAATTCATGCAGTTTTGAACCAATCTTTCAGCAGTTTTTCTAATGTGTGGATTCTGCCATACAGAATCCAGGTGTTGTATCATTTTTCTAGCACATATGCGTGTTGGACTGTGGGCCATAGTGACCATTGCCATCACATAGGCATTTGGTAACATCCATCTGTTATATTTTCTTGTCCACCCAACAACCCTCAGAATCTAATTCTGCTGGGCCCTCAAACCAATTTTTTATTTCATCTACAGTAGCTTCTGTTTGCATTTCCTTAACTGTTGCAATTCCATTCTCTGTCATGCAGGGTACTTCTTCTAATTTTTCAACATACGTTTTTGCGTGTAAATCAGTGGCAGTTTGTTTCTCAATTTTGTCTGCAAATGTGTTTCCCTTCCCAACATTACACGTTACTTTTTTCACATTTTATTATTGCTAATCGCTTGGGAAGTGCAAGTGCTGACAATAGTTTCACTATCAAAGTGCCATGTTGGATTTTGGTTCTGTGTGATGTCAGGAAACCCCTTTCAGCCCATAATCGACCAAAATTGTATAACACCCCAAAGGCTACTGACTGTCAGTATATATGTTTACATTGAGATTTGCAGAGATTTCATATGCTCTTGTCAATGCTATTATTTCTGCAGCTTGTGCTGAGTTATATGGGATTTGTTTGCTTTCTATAATAGTTTGCAGTGTGGTGATGGCATGAGCAGCAGTTGATGTGCCATCTGGTAATTTAAAACAGGAACCGTCACAAAACAGTTCTCCATCTGGCTCTTTCTGTGGGGTGTCAGTTAGGTCAATTCTTCCTTTTGTCTCTTTTTCAGTAACCATTAAGCAATCATGGGGGAATTGTTTTTCACCCCCTTTTTCATTTGGAGGGGGCATTAACTCGGCCGGATTTAAAGTGCAACACCTTTTAATTTTGATATACGGTGCAAATAGAACTATCTCATACCTTGTTAATCTGGCTGATGTAAGGTGTTGCGCTTTTAAATAGAACGCAGATGCAACACCTTTTAATTTTGATATGCGGTGCAAATAGAACTATCTCATACCTTGTTAATCTGGCTGATGTAAGGTGTTGCGTCTGCATTCTATTTAAAAGAACGTCCATTGAATGAGGTACCATTACGGTTAAAGTGTGACCTAAAACCATTCCCTCGGTTTGTTTTACTGATGCAGCGGCTGCAGCAACAGCTCGCAAGCAGCGCGGCTAAGCACATGCAACAGGATCCAACGTGGAAGAGAAGTAACCGCATGGTCTGTTTCTCCCCCCGTGTTCCTGGGTCAAAACAGCCAAAGCACATCCATTATTTTCATGCACAAATTACTTAAAACTCTTATCATAATTTGGCATGCCCAAAACTGGAGCCGAACATAATGCAGCTTTAAGCAGGTCAAATGCTTCTTGACATTCCATGTTCCATGGCAAAGGTAAGGTAACATCCTTCCTTGTCAATGACACTATTGGTTTCACAATTATTGAAAAGTTAGCGATCCACTGCCTGCAATATGTAGTCATGCCAATTAAAGCCCTGACTTCTTTCTGTGTATTTGGAATAGGCATATCAGAAATGCTTTCTATTCTTTCTGGTGTCAATCTTCTTTCCTCCTTCGAAAGGAGGTAGCCCAAGTAGGCCACTTCCTTTCGACAATACTGGAATTTTTTCAAAAAAGCTTTGTGTCCATGTGCTGCTAAATGTGTCAATAATGCAACTGTACTTTCTTTACAAATCTCTTCTGTGTCTGGTGCTATTAACACATTGGGCCTCATTACACGGATGGCGCTAAGGGATTACCGGCACCGGTAAGGGCACTGGTGCCGGTAATCCCTTAGCGCCATACTACGAGGTCCCTCAGTGGGTCCCATCCTTAATGTGTGGCCAGACCACACGTTAAGGAAGGGACCCGCTGAGGGACTTCAGGGCAAATAACGGTACCGCCAATAGCAGTACCGTTATTTGCTCCTTCCCCATTCCCGTTGAGCCCTATCGGGGCTCAAATGGGAATGGGGAAGGGCCTTGGTGAATGGGGAATTACCGCCCCGCCAACCTTGGAATGGGGCGGTAATTCCCCCATTCACCAAGGCGGAATAGGTAAAATACCGGCGGCAACCATGGCGCTACTAGCGCCATGGTTACCGCCGTCCGTGTAATGAGGCCCATTGTCTATGTATTGTAGTAATACGTAGCCTGTCGGTAGTTCAGATCAATGACAATAAAATACGAAGCAGAGGCTGGAATCATAGTCAAAATTGTAGTCACATCCAAGACTAAGGGAAATTGAGGATCAACCACTTTATTCACTCGCGTAAATCAACTAAAAAATGGTAAGGTATATCATTACCTCCTTTCTTGTAAACTGGAAGAATCAGACTATTGCAAGTACTACCAGAAGTTTCTTTAATTACGTTTCTTTTAATCAAATCTGATACAATGCATTTCAACGCTTTTTCTCCCTCAGCCGAAATTTTATATTGCGGAATACACGGCAATGTAATTCCTTCTTTCAAAACAATCTTTACTGGCTACACTTTCAAACAACCAACATCATTGCCGTTCACTGCCCATATACAAGCCGGTACTTTACTCAATTCAGTCGGTAGTGGCTTAGATACAAATTGCGATACAGGAGTCAATGGGTCTCATTACGACCCAGGCGTTAAGGGTTAACGCCGTCGTTAACCCTTAACGCCTATTCTGATTTTAACGGCTGCTTTTAGCAGCCGTTAAAATCCATGGCGCTAACCTGCCATGATGCTAATTACGCCACCGTAATTTACGGTGGCGTAATTAGCGCCTTCCCCACTCCCATTATGCCCTATGGGGCAAAAATGGGAATGGGGAAGGGAAAATGGGAAATGGGGATTTACCGCCCCACTCACCTTGGAATGGGGCGGTAAATCCGCCATCCACCATGGTGTAAACGTAGTGGTGGTAAAGTTGGCGCAATTAGCGCCTGGGTTGTAATGACCCCCAATGTCTTCAATAAATGTAATCCCAAGAAATTTTTTCTGCAATTTTTCGTCAAAAGAAATGGCCAAGACTCTGTGTATGGACCTAGTGTTATAGGTACTGGTTGTGACACTGGACTAATTACTGGCGTACCTGAGAACCCTACTGAGACATTCTTATTGCCCTGACAGTGGTATTTCTGGAACCCGCTGATGGTCAATTGAACATTTTTGTGCACCTGTGTCCACTAGAAAAATGTATTCCCTATTCCCAACCTTCATTTCTACGTAGGGCCCTTTCTGGTCTATGGGAATAGATACTGGTTCCAACCCCTGTCTCGGGCTGTCTTAGTAGAACAATACATCATCAGATGTAAAGTCGCCAGAGTAATATGCATTGGACTGATTGTCAAAAACATTCCCCCCATTTGTATTGTTTCATTGTTGATTCTGATTCTGGTTCTGATTCTGATTACCATGGTTATCCTGAAATTGTGGCGCTCTTTGGTTTCTATTCTGTCCTTGTATTCCCGGGCGACCTCTATTCTGTCTTCTCGGAAAAGTCCCATTTCTATTCTGTATATGCGGGCACTGTGCTTGCCAATGGCCTTCTTGTCTACAATAGGCACATTGATTAATCCCTATTGGACCCCCTTGCATATTGGACGTTAATGCAAATTGAACTCTGGATGGTGCGTTCCCACCACCTCTATTATTGTTTGATACTTGCTGCAACAATACTCTTGTTTTCAAATTCCCTTTGTCCCTCAGTTCCTTATCCTTTTCCGAATTTACTCTATTCTCATAATACTGTCCAATGTGTAATACTTCACTTTGTGTTTTTGCTTGCCATGCAGTTTCAGATGTCATTATTAAACTTTGGATTTTCGGTAATAACCCTCGCTCAAATTTATCAACAAACAATGGCCCTCATTCCGAGTATGGTGGTAGCCATGGAGCAATTAGCTCCATGGCTGCCTCCCATACCGGTACCACCTCCGGTGTTGTTCAATGGGGACTTACCGGTCCATTCCGACCCTGGAGGGACCGGTAAATCCCCATTGAACAAACCATTCCCCATTCCCATTTGAGCCCCCATAGGGCTCAATGGGAATGGGGAGGGCGCAAATAACGGGCTTGCGAATGGCAAGCCCGTTATTTGCGCCCTGGTCCCCTACGGGTCCCCTAACGGGACCCATAAGGGACGTGTGGTGGACCACACGTCCCTTACAGTTCCCGTTGGGGGACCTCAGAATCTGGCGGTAGGGGATTACCGGCACCGGTCTCCTTACCGGTGCCCGGTATCCCCTACCGCCTGACTCGGAATGAGGGCCAATCTCTTTCCGGGTTCAGTACTTAGATCTTGACCACTAAAATCTGCAAATACTTCTTCAAATCGATTAAAATAATCCGTTGCTCCTTCCTCTTTGCCCTGCAAACAAGCAGTCAATTTGTCCCAAACTATTCTCTTCTCGGGCACCAAAGTTTTCAATTTCTCTACTATTCGCGATGGTAAATCCAACATTACCTGCGGTGGCTTCTCTCCAGCCTTTCTCTCACTATCAATACTGGTCAAATTCTCCCATGTATCGCCTAACATCGGCGCGTCACTTATATTTCTAACCTGTTTCCTTATGTCTACAGGAAGAATCACGGGAAACAATAAATCAATGTCACTCAATGTAAAAACAAATGAATTCAAAACAGATTCAATTTCCTTATAGAATCCTGCTGGGTTCTTCCTAATATCAGGGACCATTGCTTTATAGTATTTACCTCTTGCCTCGAAAAAGGGACATGTACAAATTGTGCGATATAATGAGCTTCTATCATTCATGCTGGAATCGCTCCATCAGCAGCAATCTCTACTTTTGGGACAAACGTGGGAGGCACCTCCCTCACGGGTAATTGCAAACTAGGTGATTTTACATTTGTTCGTCTATTAAGCAACAACGCTAAATCAAGTGAAATAGCAGTCGTTCCAGTTTCAGGCGAGAATGCTCTTTTATAAATTGTCATTAGATCAACGAGACAACATATCTTATTCTTCATACATTCATCCTGTAAGTACTCTACCATAACCTGTAATACCTTTCTCTGCATCTCTGGTGTATACTGACTAAACGTATCATGCACTTCAATTGGGGAAATGGCGGCATCCGTAATCCATCTAAGCGCATCTTGCGTACACATCCGCATTTCTTCACTAACAGGTTTCAACTGTGGCAAAAATTGTTGCTGGACATACGACCTATGCGGTTTATCTTTTTTCAATAGCTCTTTATGCAAACGTTCAAGTTCTCGCTTAAACACAAATATTCGTCCAACGTGTTCTCGTACTTTCGTTGCATTATCTCGCAAATTTGAAAGAACAAACAAATCGCGCAACTCTTGCGGTACCAGTGTATCGGTCAAATCAGTCCACATTTTCACAAGATAATTCCCCATGCATTCTAACAATACCTGCTATTCACCAAGGCCTCTATGAGCAGATATGGAACTTTGCACAGTCACTTCATTGTCATCATCAATATACGTTTCGGACCATTCTTTCAGTTCTTCTTTCCTTCCTTTTCTAATCGTGCTAAGAGTCTGTCTAATACTTCCTTGTGCAGGCCCCATCTCTGTAGAACTGCCTGCTAACGCGGCTAACTCATGCTCTGAAGGCGGTGGAGGAAATGATGTCACAGGCAAAGGGGAAGAGGAACTGCTTACTGCAGGTGCGGATGGAATCACAGGAATAGGAGGTACATAAGGAGGAGGTGCAACTGGGTCAGTACTTTGATGTTCATTTCTTCGCTCATTTAATATTTAGTTTGTTAGTTTGTCTGATCTATGCAAGTCTTGCTCAGGATATATTTTCTGTACATCTAATTGGAAAGCCCTGTCCATGTTCCTAATGGCTTCTGTCTGCTGATGTTGGTCATGCTCTAGCGCTTTCTCTACCTTTGTTTTATGTCTGCGCGCGTGTTTTTTCCTACTTCACAATCGGAGATTAGCTTCCTTACTCCAGTCTCTTACAACGTTGAACGCT
The DNA here is from genome assembly GCF_040938575.1 of Ambystoma mexicanum. Classification (NCBI taxonomy): domain Eukaryota; kingdom Metazoa; phylum Chordata; class Amphibia; order Caudata; family Ambystomatidae; genus Ambystoma; species Ambystoma mexicanum. The sequence goes on along the minus strand of NC_090937.1, from coordinate 1,686,034,916 downwards.
GCTGGTCGGGCCTTCTTGCGTAGCAATACTGATTCTAGGTGTTCTATAAGTGCTAATTCAAAGCTCCCATTATGATCGTCACATTAGATCCTAATCATGGCTTTAACATCATGCTCTCAGTACCAAGGTGATTTGGAAGGACAACAATCGACTGCACGCATATCTATCAAAGTGCCTATTTAATTCCCCTGTACAACCCCGCTCTCCGCCGCCCCTCCGCACTGTAGTGTAAGGTGGTAGGTGATCTTAGAGGGGAGGCCATTGGTCAGGGAAGGCGCAAGTAGGCTTTACACTGTAAAACATCCTGCAACCTTGCACTCCTACCCCTGGCCATTTCCAGACATGTCCCATGTCTCTAGCTCACAATGCCACCCCTCTCTCTCTCTCTCTCTCTCTCTCTCTCTCATAGATACATTGTACTCCATGAAGAGCAAAACAAGCATTTCGAGGTGACACATGAGGGAAAGGGTCTGTGTGGAAACTTAGACATTGGTCCTCATTACAACACCGGTGCTAAACCATGGTGCTATTAGCACCATGGTTGGTACCAGTGTTGTAACGAGTCTGCCATGGTGAAATGGGGAAATACCACCCCATTCCAAGGTTGGCGGGGCGGTATTTCCCCATTTCACCATGGCCCTTCCCCATTACCATTTTTGCCCCATAGGACACAATGGGAATGGGGAAGACGGCAATTACGGTACCGCAAATTGCGGTTACGTAATTGCCTGCGAGGTCCCTTTGCGGGTCCCTACTTTAATGGCTGGTCCAGACCAGCCGTTCAGGTCGGGTCCCACAAAGGGACCTCGTAGTAAGGCGCTAAGTGGTTAACGGCGCCGCAGCCTTTTACGGCGCCGTTAACCACTTAGCGCCTGGGTCGTAATGAGGCCCTTCATGATAAACTGCTAATCGATTATGAGAGGCAAGAACTTAAGGTGTATTGGAAGGGAAGCTTAAAACGTGAGGACAGCAGTCAACCATTTTCCCATCCTGAGTATGTTGATTAGCAGAGAGATGCCCCAGACCGTAACCGAACATGCTCAGGTGCTCTGCTCTGTGGCCTGCTGAGACTACTGTCGAGGGCAGTGCAAGGCATTCATCAGGTGTTCCTCAGGGAATTGGTCAGGGCAAGACCCAGAATCCCTGCTCAATTTACCCAGAGGTCTAACCTGCTGTCTCCCATAAACCCCAAAGTCTTCTCCCACTGTCCAAAATGAACACCTTCATCCACTACCAAACAGCCACAACTCACCAGGTTTTGACACAGCAACAGGCCTTCAGTATCAGAGTGATGATTCAAACCCTGCAGGGGATACTTCACGATGAAATGAGGAGCAGAATAGATGGAAAGTGTTTGTGGATTCCTGAAAAAAAGGACCGAAAAATAATTACTAAGCCTTGTCTGTAGGGTCAATTTTTTGTGTCCATCACATTGTTGAGTCCAATAGGAAGATACAGAGGAAGGTATTAACGTAACATAATAGGTGTACTTGTAGAGTTCACTTTCAATTCCACTGGGTATCCCAGCACTATAGAGGGATAAGAGGTTTCCATAGTTACACAACTCAATTCTGTCACTGTCAGAAGGATGGATGGAGGCCTGAGTGGACTTACAGGGAATTGAACCAGTGACCATGAAGTTCAACACAGATCCCACACCAGGACCCAGAATCAGGGATCCGCAGGCCATGGACATCAATTCCAGGAGAGGGCGGGAGGAGAGGAATGTGTGAACGGGGCAAGGGCAGGAGGAGATGAAAGTGTGAAAGGGGCGGGAGGAGAGGAAAGTGGGAAGGGCAGGAGAAGAAGGGGCAAGAAAAGAGGAAAAGGGGAAAGGGGGAAAAGGGCCAGGAGGAGAGTAAAGGGGGACATTGTAATTGTAAATTTGTAAAGTGCTTATAGACAAGTGAAGTGCTTCAAAGCGCTTCAAGGCGGGAAGGGAACAAGGGAATACAGTTGTCATTCTTAGGCCTTGAAGATTCTGAATGATCTAACAGCAACAACTAGCATACTAGGCCCGGGCATTTCAACTATGACAAAGACTGGGGGGTTATGTGGGGGCGGGGGGGGACATACAAGACAAAAGGTTGGTCATCAATGCGCCACGCATGCAGGTACAGCAAAAGCTGAGGCGGGGAGATAGAGGAAGACAGGACAGACAAGCATGCTAAGCCTAGTACATTCAAGGTAGTGCAAGTGCGCAGACAGAAATGCGAGCGAGGGGGTAGGGGGACAAGTGCACCTGGTCCAGCAGGGGCCAGGGTTAAGTGCAGAGAGGGTGCCACTCTCATGCAACGTATTCTAAGTGTAGGAATGCAGGCTGAGTGTGAGGCCCGGAGGCAAGTGCCTAAGGAACCTAAGGGTGTCTGGCTCAAGACGGAAAAAGGCAGGTAGGCTGTTCCAGAGGGAGGCACCTGCAGAGGATAAAGATCTTCCCCAAAGAGATAAAGAGTTATAGGGACAGGAGGAAAGGAAAGGGGGAAAGGGCAGGAGGAGAGGAAAGGGGGAAGGGCAGGAGGAGAGGAAAGGGTGAAGTGGTGAAAGGGGCAGGAGGAGAAGAAAGGGGGAGAGGAAAAGGGGTAAGGGGCAGAAGGAGAGGAAAGGGTAAGGAGGATAGGAAAGGGGGAAGGGTTAAAGGGTCAGAAGGAGAGGAAAGGGGGAAGGGGACAGGAGGAGAGGAAAAGTGGGAATGGAGCAGGAGGAGAGGAAAGGTGGGAACACAGAAGCAAAGAACACCCTGTGTAGAGGCAGAAGCCACAGCAGTTACTCACCTTTGCAGCCTGTGCTTCCCACATTTGCTGATCACGAGACACACCAATAAAGTATTCAGGGCTGCAGAAAGCAGACGTTAGATTATTAATTCATCTTTAACAAGAATGAAGTGATTTAGATTCTCCAAGCGCTGAAAAGACACCCAGAGAAGAGCTATAATGGAAAGTCAAAGGGGAGAGGGGGGCTCACCCCACTACCCCAGGCTCTCCCCCCACCACATGCACAGGAGAAAGGATGGGCAGAAGGTGCATAAAGGGAGGCAGAGATGAGGCCCAGCCCATCACCTGCAGCAGCTTATGTCCTCAATCTGAGCTTGTAACATTGCATTTAGCACAGCTCTTGTATACGCTCTCTGTCTGCCACGCCTGCTCGCTCTAGACACGGCACTTTGAACACTATGAGCATACTGTGTCTCGCCCAGTTACATTTCCTACAGCTGACAAAGCATGCAACCACTGCTCCTTGACACTATAATCAGCACGTCACGGTTTTTGTATCATCCATCCAACCATTGCATTAGTACCTCGCTCTCACTGTAGCTTTAGAGCCCAGATTTCAACAGCTCATGCACTAGCATTCTATTTGATCATGTTCTAGCATTGAGCCCACATTTCACCTACTTGTGCTTTAGCATTCTAGTTGATTACGCATTAGCATTTAATTTGACTGTGTAATAGCACTCTAGCCCAGATTTCATCTATTTGCGCACTAGCACTTGAGCATACTGCATACCGCTGCTCCAGCTCGCGTCCCAGCCCAGAAATACAGTCCTATTTAATCCCCCCCTGGCCGATCCAACTTCAGATATGTTAACCTGGACCCTCGTCATCATGTTTCCATTCTGCGTGGTCCCTCATGACACCCCATGTGCAGGATGGCACTTCTTCTCCCACCCCAATGGCCTCAGCAGACCATCATGCCAAAGACACCATCCTATACCCTGTCCCACCCCATTCCTACCCAATATAAACCCTTTCCAGCCTGTCTTCACCAAGTCTCACAGTACAGCATATACATCCAGCACCCAAAAAGCAATACAGACCACCCTCCCTGGCATGCCCACCCTCAAGAATCTCACTACCAGTAAATCTTACCCCAGCATAGGCACATCAAGACTCGACCGCCTCAGATCCAGAACACATATCTTCTCGACCCTTCCCAAGTCACACAAGAAAAAAAACAGCACCAAACCCAAACCAGCCACTCATCTCACACACCCCATTCTACTTACTGACCAGACGACTCCCTGCCCTACCGCCTCCTCCCCTCGCACCTTTATCAGAAAATCATGCCATACCTCTGAAACAATCAAAGGCGCACTCATCAACGAGAGATCCTTAGTCGCCCACGCCTTAGATATAGCCGACATCATCTCCCTCAATGAACTTGATTTCATAGCTATCACTGAGATCTGGCTCCACCCAGCTTCCGACCCCGCAATAGCGCTAGCTATACCCAACGACTATATAATATACCGCGCAGACAGACAAACAGCCAAAGGTGGCCTAGTAGCCATTATCGCAAAAAGATCCCTTAACATAAGGCACATACAAAACCAATCTCTCCCATCTGCAGAACTACTCACCATCAAACTATCCACAACCCACACAAGCACTATCACCACCCACCTTATCTATAGACCGCCAGGCCCCATCCTATCCTTCAACGACGACATAGCTCTGCTACTCACCAACAACACCAAACCCAACTCACGACTACTCATCCTAGGCGACTTCAATCTAGGTTTCAACGACCAGTTAGATGACAAAGCAAACACCATCGCCAACACCATCTCTGAATTAGGACTCACCCACCACATCTCGCAACCCACACACAACAAAGGCTGCATCCATGACTGGATAGCTGATCTCAATTGCAATACCACCATCCTCTCCAACACACCATGCGCCTGGACCGACCACCACCTCATCACCTTCACCATCAACAAAGGCACTCAAACAGCTGGTCCTCTTCCTAATGCTCCACCTACATTCACTAGAAATAGCAAAAACATCACAGTAGAGAAACTCCTCCCTCTACTCCAACCTATCATCAACCTTTCACTCACCATCACTAACCCCACTGAACTAGTAGAGCTCCACAATACAACCATCCTTAAGGCCTTAAACACCATAGCACCACTTAAACTACGGAAAGCCAAACCACGTGCGCATCTTAACTCCTGGTTCACCCCTGAACTAAAAACGCTCCGTAAAACTAAAAGACAAGCTGAATTAGCATGGAAACAGACACCTTCCACTAACAATAACACATCCTACGTGCTTGCATCCAATATTTACAAGTCAGCAATCATGCAGACTAAAAAAAACATTTACAATGAAAGAATCTGTAACGCCAAATCCAATACCAAAGAGCTTTTCAACATCCTGAGAGACCTCGAATCCCCCTACCCCATTCCAGATACATGTACCAAAGACACCTCTTGGTGCACGAACTTACAAGATGCACTCCTAGGCAAAATTGCCATGTTACAAGCCAAAATCGAGTCAAAAAAAGAAAGCCTCATCTTCACTGATAACCCCACCCCCTCCACCCACACCCCACAAATGGATGATAACAATCTATTCGAATTTCCACCATAACTACTAAAGTGGTTGAAGACATAATTAACTCGCTGAAACCCTCCAAATGCCAAGGTGATATCTGCCCAGCGCCAGTCATCAAAGACACAGCCAAATATCTTGCTCCTTTCATCACATCCCTCATCAACTCATCGTTCACATCCAGCACAGTGCCTAACAACCTTAAGGACTCTTGGGTTCTACCCTTGTACAGGAGAGCGAGGTATCCACCGACGGGCCCATAGGTCAGTGCTCACCCTCTAGTACCTGTAAAACAAGATAGCTGCACCACATGAGGAATGGGGGTGCAGGATTCACTTACTACAATACGACTCAATAATGAGGACTCAGTAATTTGGCAAAGGGAAGTCTGTTTAATGATAAGTACATCAAACAGGGAAACAAATGGGAATCAGCATCGTTGCAATCACCTGTCTCGCTCCAACTTCCTCGAACTTCAGTCGAACAGCAATAGTTATAGGCAAAACTCGTCATCACTGACGTCTAACTCTACAAATTCGTCATGGAATGTAATTGGTCAGGAAAGGTAACTTAAGTATAGGTGCTATATCTGTATATGGTAACAGAGCATGCGGATTGGATAACTCTTATCGGGTGGGCGTCTATGCCCAACCCTCTACATCACGCGTGATAGATGTCACAACAACTACGACGTTCTATTGGTTCTACTATCTATAGGACCCTAGATTACATGGTCCAGCATGCAGAATGTCCCAGGATTCACCCTGCCTCCCTTCCATCAATCAGTATCTTAGCACTATGGGCCTCATTACGACCCAGGCGGTAAGTTACCGCCTGGGCCGTGACTTTACCACCATGGCGTAAACTACGTTTACGCCATGGTGGTTGGCGGACTTACCGCCCCATTCCGACCTTGGCGGGGCGGTAAGTCCCCAATCCCCATTTACCCTTCCCCATTCCCATTTTTGCCCCATAGGGTATAATGGGAGTGGGGAAGGCGTTAATTACGCCACCGTAAATTACGGTGGCGTAATTAACTCCATGGTCCCTTAGCGCCATGGATTTTAACACCTGCTAAAAGCAGGTGTTAAAAGCGCCATGGCGCTAAGGGACCTCGTACTCAGGCGGTAAGGGTCGGCGCTGTTAACGCTGCCGTTAACCCCTTACCGCCTGGGTCGTAATGAGGCCCTATGTGTCAATTAGTTGGCTGGGCATGGCCTCGTAACTGTAGCCTCTTATCAGGAAAAGTTATAGCAACCTCGAGTTCTGGATGACATCAGGCGGTGGTACCCCTTCGCGCCTGGCTGGTCACGTGTTAGTTCACCATGAATCTGATTCAGTTTCCAGCTTTTAGTGTATTTAATTCTGCTTCGGCCCTGCCACCTGCATGGACCTCCCTTATCTTGACCTTCACGGGGCCGGCTGGTATGCTCTGAATTTTGAGTCTTGTTAGCTGACGCTCTCCTCCCTTTCTTAGATTGACCTCGATTTCCCCGGCATGAGCCGCTCTTTGTTGAGTTTCGATTCCGCTCATTCTCCTGACTTTGGCCGGGATATGAAACCTGGCCTGTTAGGCCTCTGGCCGCCTGGGCATACTTCTGCTTTTATAAAATGGAGTCACACTTGTATAGCTTGCCTCACTGAGGTAGATATATGGTTGGCGCTTGCCGCTCTATTCTTCTACTAAGCATTGCAAGCTGTATCGTTTACTTAGCTTCTTGCGTTCCAAGCCTATTTACACATGTTTAACTAGTTGGTTACTTTCATCTTGTCTCACAGCATCGTTTCCTTACGTTTTAACGTCGTCTCTTCTTTTGTGACTCTTGAATCTGGTTTTGAAGCTGCTCGCCCTGGCGTGTTACCTTCGTTCATATGTGAGTCTACTTAGCCCTCGTGTCATTACCATTTGCCTTCCATCAAGGCTCTTTGTGTCGCTTTCATGGACAGTCTGTAAATACTCATTGTTTCGTATCAGTGGCTGGTATGTCTGTCTGATAGGGTATCGTGCTGCCCAGGGTTGTCTGGTTATGGGCGCTTGAACTGGTACGGATCTTCTGATGAACACTGGGCAGATTTCCAGTGCGGCTCTCTGTTGGTTCATTTGCTCTGCATACGTCACGTACCTTGTGAGTACTTTCCTGGTACCTCGAAATGGGGGTCAGGGGTGCAGGCCGTGTCTGGGACCTCCTCTACACTCCCCCCTCTGGTCGGTTCATCGACCACTTCTGCTATTTCTTTTGTGTTTATTTCCTTGGATTCTTCTGTGTCTTGTTCGTCATCTTCAGGGTTTGTACACAATGGTGTGAATGTGTGCATCTTGGGAGTCCATATTTTTATCACACCTTTCAAACTTCCTGCTGTTTTTACATGTTCGTCTTTATTCCAGGTCATTAGCTGGCATTGTCCATTTGGGCTGCAATAGATCCATTTTCCTTCATACTTTCTTTGTTTCCTGGGATATGTAAACTTTGTTACTTCTGGTGCAAATTTGCTGGCTTTCACAAAGTCTCTTATGTCTTCATCAGTCAGGTCTCTGGGCTTCCATCCTGGTTCGACATCGACCATTATTTTCATCCCAATGGCTTTCTTTGCAGTTTTTTGGCACTGTGTGACGATTATCTTGATAACACAGAATCCTAGCAGTACCATTGCTAGTAAGACTCCCAGAAACTTGAATATGTCTGCCATCCATTGTGGGACCCACGACAATAGGTCTCCAAACCAGCTGTCATCATCCACTTTGTCAGTCTCATCGATCATCTAGTTCTTCAGGTTTGTCAGCATACCTATGCTTCATCATGTGATGGTATAAAATGTGCAACACGATTCTCCGAATTTTGCGCAAACACCTCCATCCATTGCTGTGATCATGCCGAGTACATATCTATCTGAATTCTCTCAGTTCTTCTTTGATTGCGTTGAACCCCTTAATAGTAGTGTTGATTGTCTGAAGTAACTCCCATATGGTTATCTGCAACCACTTGGCATTCACTCCAACTTGAATGTGTGGCAAGAGCATGGTGGTGAACACTGTTGAGGTGAGGCTGAACAGCCGGTGTTCATATGGGATTGCATGAAATGCCTCTTCTGATTTGGCAGAAAATTAGTTTTCTCTCTTCATCCTGGATACCAGTTCCACAGATCTCCTTCTCCTTAGATGTGCATCTGCTTTCGGAAAACGCTCCAAATCCAGGTTGTGTTTTGGGATCACTAGTGCAGGAACGTGGACGTTCACCAGTGTGCATATGCCTCCGCAGTTTTTCGGCAGTCTTATGTATGCCTTGGATCCACATGCCCAGTATTGGTCCATGATGACTGCGGTTCTTTGTGTCATTCCTGGGGCTTCAAAGATTCGACGGCAGTTTGCATTCTCTCCCATCTTTCTCATGCCGTTACTTCTGAAGCATAGTTTTGGGCTTTCCAGTGGTACTATTTGCAGGGGTCCTCCTCTATCTTTGACCCATGTTAGCAGCTTTACCAACTTTGGCCAATGGGGTTTGCATAACCTCTGCAAATTCTCTATTGCTTCTCGGCAGGCTCGAAGGACCATCCAAGCTCGGCAGATTACTACTCCTTCTTCCCATCCATCTGGGGAAACCACTGTTCCCCAAATCTGCATTTTGCCTCTGTTCTTTCACATTTGTGCCTCTTGCAAAGTTTTTCCTTGAACGTTCAGTCTTGTATTTATTTCCCATCATATTCCTGATCCTTTGACGTCAGGATTCTCGTATCTGATCACGTGATTCTTGGTGTGCGCCCTGTTTCTTGTTTTAATGTCTTGGACATATCCATCTTCATCTGGGTCATCCTTTTCAGTGGCCCATATCAGCGAGGCGTCTCTTCCCATAAATTGCCCTCTAGTGTTGCACATTGCTATGTGTGACATACAGTGTGCTGTAGGACATCAATTTCTACAGCTACAAAAATCTTAGATTTTCCCATGCTGTATGGTAGAAGTGCACAGACAAAGCATTCCCCTCCTGACTATCTCCGTCCTACTTCCTTCATGTGCTGATACCATATGTTATTTCCGAGATGGGCTGTGCTGTCCAGGTAATCGTTGAGCTCATTGTTATCTTCATGCGGGCTTCTCTTGATTCTCAGTGTTTTTCTGTAGTTTGCTATGACTATGGGCCTCATTACGAGGTAGGAGGTAGCCATGGTGCTATTAGCACCATGGCTACCCCCTTACCGCATTCCGGGTCTGGGTTCCTGAAATAGGGATTTACCGGGTCATTCCAACCTTGGAGGACCCGGTAAGTCCCCATTCCGGGAACCATTCCCCATTCCCATTATAGCCCCCATAGGGCTCAATGGGAATGGGGATGGAGCTAATAACGGTACCACAATTTGCGGTACCGTTATTAGCTCTGAGGTCCCTTAACGGGTCCTGTCCTTAACGCCTGGTAAAACCAGGCGTTTAAGGAAGGGACCCGCTAAGGGACCTCGGAATAGGGTGGGTAAGGGATTACCAGCACCGGTGTCCTTACCGGTGCCAGTAATCCCTTACCACCTACCTCGTAATGAGGCCCTATGTCTCTAAATGCGTCTGTGCTGCTTTTCCACTCTGGGCGTCTCGGTGGAGCAGGCTGCCTTGGCTGCATCACTGTGGTCGGAGAAGGTCTTGTGTTTCCTTTCCTTCCCTTTTGTAGTCTGTCATAGACTTCCTCTAACCACCATTGGCTCACCAACCTCCCAACGCGTGGCTGTGTTGTAGGCATAAGGCTTGTTCCTTGAGTTGGAGCTGGTGTGCTTGCTGTTATAGGGCCTCATTACAAATCAGGCGGTCCGGAAATAACGGTGGCGGTAAACCCGCCGCCACTGTTGTTTCCGGACCGCCTGATCCCGACTCCTGCTGGCAGGAGGTGTTGTTCCCGCCAGGTCTGACCTGGTGGGTTTAACACCGCCCGCCTGCAGGCGAACGAGGAAACACCGGCTGCATTACGAGATGCTGCCGGTGTTTCCATGATCCCCATTCCCATTGAGTCCCATAGGACTCAATGGGAATGGGGATTAACACCATTCCGCCTCCGTGATTCCCGGGAAACCGGGGTTGTAATGCCCCGGTAATTCCGGGAATCATGGAGGCGGAATGGTAATACGAGTCCGGCGGTAACCAGGCGGTTTTACCGCCGGACACGTAATGAGGCCCATAGTCTCTACGGTTCTATTTTTCAGCTCCTCGTGCAGTTTCTTTGCTCTGACTATCGCTGGGAACAAATAGACTATCAGCATTTGTGTTTTCTCTGTGAATTCCTTTGTGGCTAGTTCTGTTCTTCTGAGGGATTTTGCTATGCCTTCTCTCTTTGGTTTCTCACTTGGTTCTTCTCGGTTGCTTCCACTATTTTCTGGGATTGATTGTTCCGCAGGCAGTCTCTCCTTCTCTGCTGCCTTTGTTGGAGGCCCCGTAGCCATTGACACTTGCCCTTGTCTGTGTGCATCTTGTGTGTGGGTGCGTGCAGTGGTCAGTGATATAATGTCATTCACTCTGTGCTGACCCTGTCTCCAGCCTTTTTCTTCATTCATTACCTCAAATGTGTATGAATCACTGCTGATTACATTCAATTTTAGTTCATTACTTTTACCATCAACTTTTCTTGGGACTGGGATAACTATATAAGGTCTGGGTGCTTTTTTGGGACCCAGGCGTTCATTGTTGCGTAGTGCATATGCATTGGGACGCATGCGCGAGCTGCAACGAGGCTCGCGCATTTGCTGTTCAAATAAAGACGGTCCCTCCGGCAGTTGGAGCCGGGGACCTGAGCAACACACATGCGTCCCGTGTGATCTCTGCCCGATGCATGTGTGAGTGCGTGTGACTGCGGGTGGGGTCCCAGGCCAACCCCCACCATACAACACTGGCAACGAGGACGACGCGGGAGCACTGCATCTCCGCTCCAAAGGCATCAGAGGCAGAGGCTTGTGCTCCGTGTCGGCAAGGACTCACCAGGTGGCCATTTTGATTCACGCGGATCGCAGCGGTTGCGGCCCAGGATGGTGCTTGTGCGCTGGCTGCGATCCCCACTGCCTGCGCTACAATTTTTAGAACTTTCCACAGCCCTAGCTTACATCAGGGCTGTAGCTTCAAAAAAAAAAAACGAAGGATGGTCAGAAGACCTGTTGGGGGTGCCTAGAACTTTCCACACCTGGACTCACAGTGTTTTGTGCCATATCCAGCTATTGGTGTTGGACTTCCACCATCTCATCTGGTGACGGGGCCATCTCTCCACTGCTGTGATGCACCAATCTGTGAGTACTTTATCCCACCACCTTCATGGGTGGAGAAGGAGGAGAAGAGGGTGCCCCTGCGCCTGTCCCATGTAGGATGCACAGCACGTTTTAAGCCCCATACCCGAATTTGACACCACTGGCCCGCCATCCAAACTGCGGCCAAAGTGGCTCCTGTGGGTCAAAAAACTAGAAATGATTTTCAGGGCCTCTAGGGAGCAGGATGACGATGCGAAGATTGCCATCATGGTGTACTCTGCGGGCACAGAGGTCCACAGAATTTATGACTCCCTCAATATCCCGGTGGTCACATATGATGCCATGAAACAGGCTCTCCAAGATCATTTTCTGCCCATGGCAAATGTAGACTTTGACAGATTTGTCATGTGTGCGGAAAAGCAGCTAGAAGAAGAATCGCTGGACCAGTTCTGTGCGCGGCTGAGGCACCTAGCAAGCTCCTGCAGTTGGATGAATGAGGAGGAGATGGTCCGGAACCAGCTGCTGCAAGGGTGCACTTCTGGGAAGCTGAGGAGGCAAGTGCTGAGAGAACCTGGTCTGACCCTACAGCAAATCCTGGACACAGGGAGAGCTTACGAACTGGCGGAAGCAAGGGGGGCGAAAATGGATGCGGCCACACACCCTGGCAAGGGCGAACAGGCGTTCGCCATTGGGCGCTCTGCCCCAGGGAGGGTGAGATGGACCCCTAGGCGGGGGGATGGTCTTCCTGTGACTGGTAACGCTCAGTCGTGCCCCTACTGTGGTTATGACTTGCCACATGCAGGGGAGTGCCCAGCAAAGATGCGCGTCTGTGGCCGGTGTGGCACGCAGGGACATTACGCAAGAGTGTGCAGGGCAGCCACCCCGGTAGCAGCCGTGAGGGGGCCCGCGAGAATTGGCGGGAGCAACACCCGGAGGGTGAGGGGTGTGTCATCAGTTGAACAAGGCCTGCAGGACCTGAACATGGCAGAGAAGGAAGAGGAGGAGGAAGAGATCTTCTTCATCTCAAGCATTGCCACTGGTCCCAGAGGAAGCCGACAACTGACGTGTACGGTAAACATCGGAGAAGTTCTCACCCCAGTTCTCATAGATACGGGGGTGTCAGTTTGTGTGCTAGCGACTGAACACTATGAAGCCCTTCCAGGCCCTCCCGAGTTGGTGGAATCCAAGGCACTGATATATGCCTTTGGGGGAGACATGCCACTTCCAATCCAGGGGGTGTTTGTAGAGCCAGTGTCCCATGGACAGAGCAAGATTAAAGCGAGGTTCTTCGTGACAAGTGTGAGCCCGCACTCCCTCCTAAACTGTGCCGCCTCAGAAGCCCTAAATATTGTGCACTTCACACTCGCTGTGTATCACACGGACCTAGAAAGCCTACTTCAGCATTTTGACGCCATCTTCCAAGGGATCGGGAAGCTGAAAGGGGACCCCATCAGGCTCCATATCGATGGGTCGGTGAGGCCAACAGCACTCAAACACCGCCGGATCCCATTCCACCTTAGGGCGCAGGTGGAGAAGGAGCTGCAAACACTCGTTGACCGAGACATCATTGAGAGAGTGGAAGGGCCGACTCCTTGGGTTTCTCCGATTGTGGTCGCCCCAAAGCCCAAGCAGCCGGGAGCAGTCCGGATCTGCATAGACGTGAGGTTGCCAAACATGGCGATCAAAAGGGAACGTCATCTCACGGCCACCCTAGATGACATTGTTGGTGAGCTACAGGGGGCAAGAATCTTTTCTAAACTGGATTTGAGGTCCGGCTACCATCAACTGGAGCTCCACCCCGAGTCATACATTACCACCTTTATGACTCACGACGGGCTGTACCAGTTTAAGAGGCTCCGCTTCGGGGTCTCATCGGCAGCGGAAGTTTTCCAGAATGCCATCAGGGGTGCCCTGTCGGGGCTGAAAGGGGTGATCAACATGTTGGACGACATCGTGGTGTTCGCAAGGATGGAAGCCGAACACCTGAAGCGCCTCGAAAACACTCTGGAGAGACTCCGAGGCCTGGGACTAACCCTACACCAGCAAAAGTGTGCATTTTTTGAAGGACCGGTTAGAATTCTTTGGGTTTGTGTTTCACGCTGGGGGCATCTCGCCAGATCCGGAGAAGGTTCGGGACATTCAAGAGGCACCACCGGAGTCACCCGCAGAAAGTTTCCTGGGCATGGTCAATTATTGTGGCCGTTTTATTCGCGACTTGGCCTCGCTGTCGGAACCCTTGCGGGCTCTGACCAGAACGGATGTACCTGGTCGGCGAAGGAACAAAGAGCATTCACCGACATCAATGACACCCTGTCGGAGCAAGAGACAATGGGGTATTTCAATCCGGACCGGGAGTCGGAGATCGTGGTTGACGTCAGCCTGGTGGGACTAGGGGCAGTCCTCATGCAAGCAGACCCGCAGGGGACCATGTGGCCCATTGCCTATGCCAGCAAGACGCTCACCGAGACTGAGAGGCGATATTCATAAATTCAGCGCAAAGCCATGGCCATTTTGTGGGTCTGCAAGCATTTTAGGATCTACATCCTGGGCAAGCCTGTAGTTGTTGTGACGGACCACAAGCCCCTGATTCCGATCATGTCCGGGGCATCGTCCAAGCCACTGCCACGCATTGAGAGATGGATGCTATCGCTCATGGAATACGGGGTCAAGCTGCTGTATCTTCCCGGCACACACAACCCCGCAGACTATCTGTCCCGCCACCCGGGGGATGGGTGACCCAGGGACTCGGCGGAAGTGACGGACTGTGTGGAAGAAGTGCACCTAGTGGTGGAGTCAGCACTACCCGTTGCCCTAGCCCGCCAAGATTGCAGAGGAGTCGAATGCGGACGAGGTATTCCTGATTATCAAAGAGGCCGTGGCCAGTGGAGAGTGGCGTGAGGTGCTCATGAACAATGCCAGGAGAGACGATGGTGCTCAAAAGGATCTACAGGCTCTCTGGAGGCAACGACATGAACTGTCAGTGGCGGAGGACGGTCTGCTGTTGAGAGGGCACCAAATTGTCATCCCACAGACATTGGTGGGCAAGGTATTGCAGCTAACCCACAAGGGGCACCAGGGGACGGCAAAGATGAAGGCACGCCTCAGGTTGAAGGTATGGTTCCCGGACCTGGAGGGCAGGGTGGACGAGTTTGTGAGAGCATGCATACCTTGCCAGGCGGCGAGTCCGCTCGAGAGAGGACCACCAATCCAGGCCGTGGAAAGGAGTGAATGCCCGTGGGGGACAGTGCAGACTTCGGGTCCACGGGCCGAGGAATGTACTTTTTGGCTGTGGTAGACCAATGGTCGCGCTACCCGGAGGTGGAGATGGTTGAGTCCACGGCCAGTGACCACACCATTCTGGCCATGGAGATGTTTGCTACTCATGGTTTCCCTGTTGAGATATGCTCGGACAACGGAGCGCAATTTCAGGGGCAGCAATTTGCTCAGTACTGTGAGGAAAGAGGGATCAGACATCGGAAGGTCACCCCACTCTGGCCTAGAGCGAATGGGGAGGTGGAACGCTTCATGCGGACGCTGAACAAAGTATTCCGAATATCGCTGAATGGAGGGAAAGATCTCAGATGCAATACGTTCGACTTTCTGCGCTAGTACTGCACGACCCCGCATCAGTCTACAGGGGTCGCGCCAGCGGAGGCCCTCTTCAAGCGAGCTCCCAGGGGTCTATTGCCCGAGGTCGAAGGGCGCTGCCCAGGGCAGATTGACAACTACCGAGGGCGAGCGGAAAGGGCCGCCCAGAACGAGAGGGAGAGTGTCAGGCGGAGACTACCGGAAAAGGCAATTGCAGTGGGGGACACGGTGCTGGTTCGGAACCGACGTCCCGAAGGGAAGCTGTCCTTACCATACGAGGCACAGCCGCTAGGAGTGACCCACATCAAGGGGTCCATGGTTACAGCAGCTAATGCCCGAGGCACGGTCACGAGGAATGCATCATTCTTCAAGCGGATAAAGGCGATGCCAAACCTGGAAGCAAGCGAGGTGCCGGGACCAGGACCCGACGCAGGATCTCCACCGAGGAACGACGAACCGCCAGAGGCTCCAGGGACACCAGAGGCACCTCCAGAAGAGGCACACAGGTACCCTAGCCAGGCGGGGCGCAAGCCGCCGCAGAGATTTCAAGACTTTATTATGGACTCTGACTCGTAACAGGTGGAAGACTGGTAGCACATGTTTGAACTGTTATTGTTGAATGCACATGTTATAATTGTTTCTTGTTTGGGGGAAAAGGAGGGATGTTGCGTAGTGTATACGCATGTGTGAGTGCGTGTGACTGCTGGTGGGGGCCCAGGCCAACCCCCTCCATACAACATTAATTATCTGGCAGGTGCACTGAAATTGAGACACTTTGTGCACCGATAAAAAATGCAGTTAGAATAGTCAAGGATAAAAACACAATGGGCATCATTACGAGTCCGGCGGTAACCGAGGCAGTAAAACCACCTGGTTACCATCGGACTCGTATTACCATTCCGCCTCTGTGATTCCCGGAATTACCAGGGCATTACAACTCGGGAATTCCGGAGGCGGAATGGTGTAAATCCCCATTCCCATTGAGTTCCTTAGGACTCAATGGGAATGGGGACCATGGAAACACTGGCACCATCTTGTGATAATGCCGGTGTTTCCACGTCTGCCCGCAGGCGGGCGGTGGTAAACCCGCCAGGTCAGACCTTGCGGGAATGCCACCTCCCGCCTGCAGAACTCGAGATCGGGCAGTCCGGAATTAACAGTGGCGGCGGGTTTACCGCCACTGTTATTTCCGGACCGCACGACCTGCAATGAGGCCCAATGATAATTACTAAGCATATACACATGATAGACTTGTAGGACATCTGCCAGCATTTCCTCCCAGGGAAGCCGGGGCGCCCCTCTGCTGGTGGTAGAACTAAGTTACTGTTCCGGGCCCCCATTTCGAACAAGTCCATAGTCAATTATTTATTCCTTTACTTGCTCTGATCTCGTAGCAAGAGTTCACTAATTCTATGACAAGACTGGAGGCGAGCATTATGCTTCATCTTCCCTTTATTCTACTCTTCACAGCAGTTCAACAAACACAATAAAACTCTTGAAAAGTGACCAACAACAAAACTTTTCTTTTAAAACTACAAAGTCCATGAACCTTTGTAGTCCAGGCTCCTTCCGACAGCCACAACCCACTTCCTGTACATGGGCTCCTCCTCTTCTTTTACTGCTCTTCAAGCAGATAAGTACCTCATTTTTCCTCTCCGTGTGTCTGGGGGGATTGACTAGAGAGAGTGGTTATTGGGATAGCGAACAGCTTTACCAATGCAGGGCTGTGCTCTGATAGGCGAGCAGAGGTTGTTTCTGCCTCTATAGGCAGTGTTCAGAGTGCGCGCGGGCGGCGCGGCGCGGCAGGCACAGTAGGTGTTTTTACGTTAGGCGGCGACCTCGTCGCAGTAGCCTCAGGTGAGTAGCGTTCCCGCGGGGACGCAGTGTAGTAGGCTCGCGAGGCGGCGACCCCGTGTCGCATTACCGGCACTTCGGGGGTGCGGCCGACCTCGCGAACGGCGCAGAGCTCATCGCTGCTCGCGCATCGGCCCCCTCCTTTGGAGGGGTGGAGCCGGCGGGCGCGGGAAGCGCCGATCTCAGGGAGCCCCCACCCACGGGTGGGCGGAGCTATGATCGGGAGGACGAGCGAATAGCGCTCCCGCGAGCGAGCCCCCACCCGCGGGTGGGAGGAGCCAATAGCGAGTTCGGCCTCGCGCAGAAGCCGATCGTCGTTCTGAAGCGACATTAAGGAAAGAAAGGCTTCGAGAGATAGAGACTACAGCTTCAGCTGTAATTCATCACGCGATCCCCCGGTCGCGGCGCTGCAGAACAACAGCTGAGGGAGATCAGCTGGAGGAAAGGGGCAGTGAGAAGCCCAGTACACAGCGCATGAAGCGAGGTGTCTCGCAGCTGGCCAGAAGGCAAAAGAGGTCGGTGCAGCCACGAAAAAAAAAAAAAAAAAAAAGTGTATTTTCGTATAGCAGTGCATCTAAGGGAGCAGGGGCGTGCTAAGACACCTGTGGCAGGTATTTTAGGCACAGAGCACAACAGCATAATGTCGGAGTTCGAGTGGAGCGAGGAGGAACAGAATGAGGACCTCGCTGCCAGCTTCAAGAAAGTGCTGGGTACCTCCCTAGTAGATGCAGTGGCGGAAGGGGTCAGGCCCCTGCAGATGAGACTGGAGTCGTTGGAAGCGTGGCTATCCCAACCCAGTACAAGCACCAAGACCTGGAAAAGCACGCCCGCAGAACCCTCGGAAGAGGGGAGTAAGGGGAGTAAGACAGCCCTTAAGAGAAAATTCTCTGACGACCCCCGGGGCTCTTTGGAAGGGGCAGAAGACAAGGCCCCAGAGGTGGTTGACGTGTTTGCGAAGCTGAAGGAGGCTTATTTGCAGCGTCAAACAGTGCCGCACCTCTTGACCCCATCTCCAGGGGAAGAAAAAGCTGGAGAAGACCCTAGCTCGGAAGAAGAGCTGGTAGAGGATCGGACCTCGCAAGGAGACGAAGAAGTCGCGGAAGACGACTGGGCCATCCCAAGCGGGGGAAAGAAGGTGCGAAAAGAGAAACATCTCCTGGAGCCCCAGGACGATATGTTCGACCCAGACAGACATTCCGCAACCCAAGGTCCTCGGAATGGCAGCCATGCCCCCGAGTGACGCAATATATGGCAGCAAGGTTGCGCAAGGCGCTAGACAAGGAAGTAAGACAGCGCCTTCGGGCTGAGTGTCCACGCCCAGACCTTCCAGGAAAGGTAGCTGAGGCCCCCGAACTCGACCCAAAGATGTTGACCTTTGTGTCGAAATCAGTCAAGGACCCGCGCAAGGGCATCGATAGATCCTGGAGAAGCTGCCAGGAAAAAGTTTTGGACCTGGCCGGCCCGCTGGCAAAAATTATGGACCTCGCAGAGAGGGCAAAGGATACCGGGGAAGAGGTGGACCCCGAGGCTCTCGCCGGCTGGGCCCAGAGGGCAGTCTGCCTTCTTGGGAACGCTAACAGCGCCATTGCGTCGGAGCGGCGAAGAGGCCTCCTTCTGAAGATTGACCCTAAGCTTAGTGATTTGGCTTCTTATGAAGCGGGAGAAGGAGCTCAGGGTCTCCTGTTTGGTGAGACATTTGGGAAGGAGATGGGACGCTTTGTCGGAACGTATGCGTCCTTAGAGAAGGCCCAGGCATCGATCCGCAGGATCTTCCCAAATAGAGTTTTTGGCGGGACCGGCCGTTTCAGGGGTCGAGCAACCGGTCGCGGCCAAGGGGGAAGAAGATCCCATACATCCAGAGCCCAGTACTGGGAGAACAAGGGCCAGGACACCATTTTCCCGTCCAGAGGGAGGTTCCCGAGAGGACGCAGATCCAGAGGATCAGGGCGAGGCCAAGGTTTTACACCAGGTGAGAGCGAAGGTATATCCCCCCGTAGGGGGGAGGACGTGCAGGTTTTTGGAAAATTGGCGCGCGCTTTCAAGCGATTCCTGGGTATTACAGACCGTCAGAGGTTTGCTCCTAGATTTTGTAGAAGACCCAGTACAGGCCAGCAGGCATCAGAGGCAGAAGCTAGCGCTAGCAGAGCAAGCATGCTTAGACAGCGAGTTAGCACAATTAGTGCGCAAGCAAGCGATAGAGAAATGCGAGGCAGCGCCAAGGTTTGTGAGCAACATGTTCCTGGTCCGCAGGAAGGAGAAAGTGCGGCCAGTTATAAATCTCAAAGAGCTCAACGGATGGATCGTATACCGACATTTCAAGATGGAGGGTATCCATCAGCTAAGAGACTCCCTGAGAGAGGGAGACTGGTTGACGCGTCTCGACTTGAAGGACGCATACCTGGCAGTCCCAGTTCTCAAGGAGTACAGATCATTCCTAGCTTTTCACTGGCAGGGGCAGTTCTGGCAATTCAAGACGATGCCATTCGGTCTTGCATCAGCGCCTTGGGCTTTCACGAAGCTGATGAAGCCGGTAGCGGCGGCAATCAGAGAGAAGGGAGTGAGGATGATCATTTATCTGGACGATCTCTTACTCTTAGCAGAGGATCGGGCGGTGCTGGTTTATCAGACACAGTGGGTGCAGGACCTTCTAGGATCACTAGGGTTTCTGGTGAATACAGAGAAGTCCGACACCACGCCAGCACAAAGGTTAGATTTCCTGGGGTTTGTGCTAGATACCAGGAAAGCGACTCTAGAACTCCCACCTCGGAAGATAAAAGATATCAAGAGGGAGATCAGGGCATGCTTAGAGAAGCAGCAAGTATCGCTCAGGACTTTGGCGCGGATAGTGGGATTGCTAGCTGCATCTATCCAGGCCATATTTCCGGGCCCGTTGCATTACAGAGCGCTGCAGCGGTTGAAGATCAGACACCTTCAGGAAGGGTTGAAGTATCATCAGTCGGTACCCCTAGATGCGGAATCCATTACGGAACTGGAATGGTGGTTGAGGAATATGGACGCCTGGAATGGGCGTGCCATATTCGGAGACAGGCCAGATCTGATCATAGAATCGGATGCCAGCCGGAAGGGCTGGGGAGCCAGATGTGGGTCTTTACAGACCGGAGGCAAGTGGAGCGAAGAGGAACTCCGCCTTCATATAAACTGTCTGGAGCTCTTGGCGGGTTCGTTTGCGATCAAGGCATTCACGAGAGACAGAGTAAAATCTTGTGTCCTGTTGAAGATGGACAACATATCGGCGGTACGGTATATCAACCACCTAGGGGGGACAAGGTCCAAGATGTTAGCGGAGCTAGCAAAGGATTTGTGGCACTTCTGCCTAGAATCAAAGACGTCAGTGACAGCAGAATATCTACCAGGCGCCCTGAATGCAGTGGCGGACTGGAACTCGCGGTATCTGACGGACTCCAGCGACTGGAGACTAGATCCGGTAGTCTTTCGAGAATTGAACGCGAGATGGGGCCCGGTACACATAGACCTATTTGCCTCCCGACTCAACACCCAGACAAGGAATTACTTCAGCTGGAGGTTAGACCCAGGGGCACAAGGAACAGATGCCTTCCTGCAGGAGTGGTCCGGAGGCACACACTACGCCTTCCCTCCCTTTGTGATGCTGGACAGAGTTCTAGCGAAATGTCGGAGGGAGAAGGCGGAGCTGGTGATAGTTGTGCCCGGGTGGAAGTCCCAGGTATGGTTTCCGACGCTCATGGAATTAGTGACGGACATACCCAGGGTACTACCAGACGGGGAGCGACTACTCACGGACCCAGTTGGGTCATCTCATCCTCTGAGAGTGAGAGGGACACTCCCGTTAGTCGCGTGCAGGATATCAGGAGACGCTGGGCGCTGCCAGGAATTTCGAAGCAAGCTGCGGAGCTTATCTCTGAATCCTGGGTGCCATCCTATGACGCAGCTTGGGCTAGGTGGTCCAGCTGGTGTAGGAACAGAGGTGTTCATCCCATTTCAGCACCTGTAGTGGAAATTTTGAACTTCTTAGCGCATTTGTTGCAGGACGGAAGAGCCTTCCGTACTATAGGAGTATACAGATCGGCCATTTCAGCAGGCCATTTGCCGATTGAAGGAGGGCCGGCAGGAGAACACCCCGCAGTAGTAAGGCTCATTAGAGGAGCAAAGTTTAAAGTGCCACCGGAGCCCAGATATAGCTCGACGTGGGACGTAGCGATAGTGCTACGATTACTAGCGGATTGGCCATCAGATAGGTACCTCTCACTCAAGCAGTTATCGGGCAAACTGGCTATGCTATTGTGCTTGGTATCCTGTAAACGAGTGTCGGACGTGAGAGCATTGGAGGTGTCCAGGAGGTCGTTCGGACAGGAGGGAGTGACTTTCTCGATAGTGAAGAGAACTAAGACAGGGACCACGTCGGTACATTATCCCTATTTTCCTAGTAATGGGAAATGGTGCGTTGCACGTTGCATTAAGGAATACGAGAGCAGGACGGCGGAATATAGAGCAGTAGGTACCACGCAGCTTCTGATAGCTCGTAGGAAGCCTTTTCATGCAGTAACTGCTGCAACTATCGCGAGATGGGTCAAAGAGATTATGCAGGCTGCAGGAGTGAATGTGAGCATGTATGGAGCTCATTCTGTGAGAGGGGCAATGGCCTCGAGAGCCATAAGGGCCGGTGTATCTTTAAGGGAAATAATGTTAGCAGCAGACTGGTCGTGTGAACTCACGTTCAAAGAGTTTTATTTTAAACCAACAGAGAATGTAGCAGTTACGGTGTTGGGGGAGCTTTGAACAAGCATAATGCTCGCCTCCAGTCTTGTCATAGAATGTAGATTACCCCTGCTAGCTGCGCAGGGTGTATTAATTCTATTAAAGACTAGGAGGCGAGCATTAAATTCCCACCCAAGTATTGTACTGTCGATTTACATTTGTATTGCTCTTATGTTAGTAAATACAGCACGTAGACACCACCCTAAAGACTTTCTATTTGTTTTGATTATTAGGGGAAGACCAGAAGAGTAACTGAAGATGAGGGAGTCTAGAAGGCCAAGTTCGGCAGTTGAGTTATCAAGTTGATGGAGGCTTCGCGCCGTTAGCGAGGAACAGTTATGAGAGTTATATGGACATTTAGAGCAAGTAAAAGCAGAGGAGGAGCCCATGTACAGGAAGTGGGTTGTGGCTGTCGGAAGGAGCCTGGACTACAGAGGTTCATGGACTTTGTAGTTTTAAAAGAAAGGTTTTGTTGTTGGTCACTTTTCAAGAGTTTTATTGTGTTTGTTGAACTGCTGTGAAGAGTAGAATAAAGGGAAGATGAAGCATAATGCTCACCTCCTAGTCTTTAATAGAATTAATACTCCCTGCGCAGCTAGCAGGGGTAATCTACATTCTAAAGTAACAAGTGCTTTCCAAGTGTCCCCCCTCTTGCGGGCGATGACAGTAGTCTCTGGGTACGGAGTACAGTTCCTTTGCTATACTATGGAAAAAGGTTAGGCTAACATCTTTGGCACTTTACATTCATTATGCATATCTATAGTAAGTGAGGTCCCAGTGCACACCTCGAATTTGCTTTGGTCCTGAGTTCATGCTGGACCCTGTTCAATGCGAAGGAATGATAAGATGGAACTGCTAAAAATCACACAAAAATAGAATGTTGTAATAATAAAAACAAAAATAAAAATAAAAGTAAACATGGAAAAATAAGAATAAAAGTAAGAAAAAATAGAAAAAGGGAAAGGAAAAATAAAATGGTGTAGTTCTCGTTTCTGCTCTTCTCAATCTATCCCTCAGTGGAAAGTAAAGCACTGTGTCTCTTTCTCTCGGTCTGTTCCACGGCAGAAAGTCTCACTGGAATCTCCTTAAGTATTATCGCTGGAAGGTAGATAGCTCCACCGTGAGCATAATTCTGTGGAGGAGTGTGCCCATGTGTGGGGTATTGGCTGGATCTCTAAGGAAGGTGATGACGTCAACATCTGCAGGCCTTCCCACCATTTCTGGATAGTCTGTGACTAGTCTGAATAGGAAATTGTGCGCCATCTGGGTGTCCTCAGGTGATAGGAACATTTGTCCTGTTTTTCAGGGTCCTGGTTACGAACTTTTCTTTTGATTCGCACAGTCTTTGCACCTTCCCATTGTGTGAATTGCCACAAGGAAATTTAATTTAGTCCACAGCTGGTTTAGTCGTTCAGTATTTCTTGGGTCTCTGATGAAGGTGTGTGTATCAGTTGTTCTCCCGACGAGTCTCGGGCATTTCGCAATTATTCGAAAGAACAAGGTGAAGGTGAGCTCTTCAATGTCTGCTGGTAGTGGAAGCATTGGTGTCCTTTTTACTGTGCTCGGGCAGTTCGGCGAAAGCTTCCGTGATGACAGTCAGCAGCTGCCAGATCACCTTTTTGTTTGCGGGATCTTGAATAAAGTCTGTGACACTGGTTTCTTTCCCTATGAGCGACGGGTATGATATGACCACTAGCTGAAATTAGGTGAGCACATCCCACGTGAGATTTCTACTGGGAGCTACCATGCATTTGGTGAACAAAGTCTTGATAGTGGTTGCTTCAGTATACTGTGTCGAGTTCTCAGAAATGTCTTTATTTGTAGTTCATCAGAGTCTTAGTTTTTATAATACTTTGCGTGTCTTGATTTACAGGTTCATGTTGTCAACGTTGTTGTGGCTCTAGATACGCTTCTCCTTACCCTGCAACTGTGATGCACAGAGTGTCCATATTATTGGGGGTCATTACGACCCTGGCGTTAAGGGTTTAACGGCGCCGTAAAAGGTGTCGGTGCCGTTAAACCCTTAACGCCTGATTACGAGGTCCCTTTGCGGGACCCAACCTTAAAGGCTGGTTTTACCACAATTTGCGGTACCGTACTTAGCGCCTTCCCCAGTCCCATTGAGCCCTATGGGGCAGAAATGGGAATGGGGAAGGGCCATGGTGAAATGGGGAAATACCGCCCCGCCAACCTTGGAATGGGGCGGTATTTCCCCATTTCACCATGGCGGACTCATTACAACACCGGCACCAACCATGGTGCTAATAGCGCCATGGTTTAGCACCGGGGTTGTAATGAGGGCCATTGGGCCTCATTACACGGTAGGCGGTAAGGGTTAATGGTCACCGGTAAGGGTACCGGTGACCGTTAACCCTTACCGCCTGATTACGAGGTCCCTTTGCGGGTTGGTACTTTAACGCCTGCTTTTTAGCCGGCGTTAAAAACCAACCCGCAAAGAGACCAGGGTGCTAATTACGGTACCACCATTTTAAAACCAGCATTCTTTTATCTTGACTTGGCTGCTCATGCATCCTTCTTCCTCGATATAGATCTTGTCTGCACGTGCTGAGGTTCTTCCCCGTTGTCTGTGGTCTCTTCGCAGTTGGATGCAGCTGGAGGGCTCTCTCCTATATAAGGCTTAATGTCATTCAGGAAGAGCCATGCCTTTCTGCCCTGGACTTTGACGGCTGAAGGATTGCAGTCCTCCACGACGAAAGGGCCATTGAATCGTGGCTCGTCCCACCTCTTCCTTGTAAAGTTCCCTATAAGAACAGAGTCACCAGGGAAGATGAGGGGCGCACATAAACCTTGCGTGGTGTCTGTTTCAGCTCTTCCTGTTGTGTTTTTTGCTGCGCTGCACCCTTTTCTTCGTCGCTGCAGCTGGCCTGAAATGACAGAGACGATGGATGTCATACAGTTCAGGTAATCCTGCATCTCTGTCCCCAAGAACTCCTTAGTTAGCTGGGCATCACATCTAGCTCTATCTCAAGGGGGGAAGCGGGGTCCTCATTCTCCTTCCTGTCACTATCTTTTGCGGCATGAGATGATGGTCGGAGCCTGGTTGGTTCCGTAATGCGTACAATGCCAGTGGTAGACAGTGCAGCCATCCCTTTTTTAATGTGAGCTTCAACTTGGCTATAGTCTCCTTTAACAGGCCGTTGTGCCGCTCACATATGCCATTCCCCTCTGGATGATACGCCGATGAGAACTTGTGCTTTATACCAAGCAACAAGCTGATCTGCTCGAACACTGAGTTGACAAAGTGGGCCCCATTGTCTGACCTCATTACCTCGCATATTCCCCATCTAGGGCACACCTCCCTCACCAGAAATTGTGCAGCACAGGTAGAGTCTGGGTGTGTGCAGGGACCTGATTCTATCCATCTAGAGAATGGACACACCACAACAATGAAATATCTGCACCCGTTGCATGCTTGGATCATGTCGACGTAGTCGATATGCAAGTGCTAGAATGGTCCATTTGGCCGGGGGATAACTCCTCTCACTACTTTTAATGTGTGCCCAGCGGTGAACTGCTGGCAGATAATGCAGTTCACCATGAAAAATGCAACATGCTCTGCTAAATTCGGTGTAAACCAGTCTTCTGAGAGCGTTGCAGCGAGATTTTCTTATGTCAAATGTATAGGGTAGTGTAATTGTTCCAAAGCTACCTTTAGTAGGGCAACAGGCATTACTGGTTTACCAGTGCTGTCTTGCCTCCACAAACCGTCAGAGGGGTTTAAGGAACACCCTCGATGCTTCCATAAATATTTCTCCTCCTGGGGTGCCTCCCCTTGGAGTTCCATTAGTTGCGGCTGCCCCATGTTACTATAGGCCTCGGGTGTGGCTCATGCTATCATCATTCGCTCATGGGTACGTGCCACCTCCACGTCCATGATTGGTTCACTCTTGGATGCCATACGCTTGGCTTCCGTGTTCGCTTCATGATTTCCACGTGACACGAAATCCGTCCCTTTGGTATGGGCGGCGCATTTCACGACCGCTATGCCCACTGGGAGCTGAAGTGCTTTTATCAACCTCTCCAACAAGGCTGCATGTTGCACTGGCGTGCCTTCCGCTCGGAGGTAGCCCCTCCTTTTCCAGCGTGCTAGACCTGCATGCACGGTTGACGTCACATAGGTGGAGTCACTGGGCCTTATTACACGTTGTGCGGTAAACCATGGCGCTATTAGCGCCATGGTTGACGCCGGTCCCTTACCGGGTCCGCCTTGGTGGATGGCGGAATTAGAGCCATATTCCAAGGTGAGTGGGGGCGCTAATTCTGCCATCCACCATTGCCCCTTCACCATTGCCAGTCAGCCCCATAGGGCTCCATGTTAATGGTGAAGGGGCTAATTACGGTACCGCAAATTGCGGTACCGTAATTAGCTACAAGGTCCCTTTGCGGGTCCCGTCCTTAATTCCTGGAAAAACGAGGCGTTAAGGGAGGACCCGCAAAGGGACCTCGTAGTAAGGCGGTAAGGGTTTACCGGTACCGGTACCCTTACCGGTACCGGTAAACCCTTACCGCACAACGTGTAATGAGGCCCACTTTACACCGTTACTTCTTGGTCTGCATGATTCTCAATTGCGAGTATCAGCGCCAATAATTCTGCAGCTTGCGCAGAATAGTGAGATGGTATTCGCGCACTGACGAGTACCTGAAACTCTCTGTTTGCTTCATTACGGCAATGCCTGTATATCTTTGTCCGTCTTCTTGGTCGATTATCAAAGACCCGTCAATAAAGACGATTTCACCCACCTGCCAGGGCATTTTCCTTTACCCTGGGGATTTCATCATAGAATTCCTCATAATTCACACAGTCATGTATCGTTCTCCTTCAGTGACTGGTTCAGCTATGAACGTAGCTGGATTTACCGTTTTACATCAAGCTATTTTGATAGATGGGCTAGAGATAATCACCTCATAGGCAGATGCTCTCTGAGATGTCAGTTTGCCCTTTGGCTTCTTTAGTATGGCGAACAGCGAGTGCTCAACATACAATGTCATGGAGCACCCCATCACAATGGATGACGCCTTTTTAATAGCGAACGCGCAGCAGCTAGATTTTGTTTGCATGGGAAGTGGCCCTTCATGACCAGGTCTGGAATCCCGCTGTAATACGCTAGTGGCTTGTACCCCAGTGAGGTCCGCTGAGCGAGCACTGCCATCATAAAGTTGCCATTGGTATGTGAGAACAGGTAGAATTCCTCTGCATAATTACGAATCCCGAGAACTGGGGCCTTACAAATCGCCCCCTTGAGTTCTGCAAACCCCTTTTCCATTGCCTCAGTCCATTCGATTTTTTCGCTTGTCTTCTTTAGGGCCTGAAGCAAGGGCTTGGTATACGAGCTGTAGTCGAAGACCCATGCTCTGACATAATTGCACAGGCCTAAGAGTCTTTGCATTTGTTTCATCGTCAGCGGTTTAGCCGTGTTCATTATAGCTTCAGCCCTTTCTGGGGTTACCCTTTTCCCCTCATGTGAGATTAACTGGCCTATGTACAGCACCTCTCGCTGACAGTATTGTAACTTTTCCTTATCAACTTTATATCCTTTCTCAGCCAGGATAGTCAGTAGCTGGACAGAGTCGCACCTGTATTGTTCCTCAGTGATGCTGCAGATCAGAATGTCATCCACATACTGCAAGACGACACTGTCTACTGCAATATTGCTTAGGTCAATCTGCAGGACTCGGTTGAAAATGGATGGTGACTCACAGTACCCCTGCGGCAGCCTTGTGCTTTTCAGGCGCATTTCTCTGAAAGTAAATGACGTCAGGTCTTGTGAGTCACGGTGCAACGGGATTGAGAAAAATGCATTTTTCAAGTCAATCACTGTGAGATATTTTGCCTCGGTGGGTATGTTACATAGGATTGTAGATGGCTTCGGGACTAGAGGGAACACAGCTTCAACAATATCGTTTAAGGCTCTTAAATCTTGGATTAAAAGCCAAGATCCTCCCTTCGATTTTTTGACAGGGTAAATCACTGTGTTACACAGCAATTCTGACGTCACTAGGATTCCCTGCTCCATCATGGCGTAAATTGTCTTTGCGATCCCTTCCTCTGCCTCTCTGGACATGGGATATTGACACGCTCTTGATAAAATTGCTCCTGGTTTCAGTTTAATTTTCACTTCACCTGCCCCCTTTAGGAGGCTACATCATAGGGCCCTGTAGTCCATACTGTGACAGGCACTTGGGCCATGTCATCTTCGAAGTATTCTGGAGGTATCAGTGCCAGCATCATTCTCTGTTGCACCTCCCGTTTGATGATCTTGACCCAAAATATGAGACTCACTTCCACCCTTGTCTCTTCTCGGTCAGGGTGTTCCTCGAACAGATCGTCATTGGTGACATCAGTCACTCGATACCCTTCTTCGATGGCGATAATCGCACACCCTTGTCTTCCTTCGTCATCATATCCTTCGACCCATGCTACTTTCCCTGGCACCGCGGCAGATTGTATCATTAAGGGAAATACTTGTCCCTCCCTCACTGCATTTAGTCCCTTTTCTGTGGAATTGGCTGACTGTAGTAGTTTGTGTCGGGTCACCTGCAGCAATTTTGCTTTTGCGGCTGATTGGACCCCTAGAAGCAAGATAAGAGCAAAGAATGTTGATGCTTTCGAAAACAGACAAACCTGTGGTGGAATTGCAGCCAAGCTTTTCTCAATGTGTGTGCTCGTGACCCTTGTACATTTTCTGCTTCTGCCATTTTCCTTTTGAGCCCTGCAAGATGGTCACTGTAGAAGGGCACCAAGTCCGATCGAGGCACTAACAGGGCAGTGCTCTGCAGCATGACATGAGAGCAGAGTCCCCTCAAATCGGGTCCCACACACCCATCAGTGGATAATGAGTACTGCTGTACTGCTCCTCCGTGCTGGAATGCTCAGGACTTTTGTGCAGCCGGATTTATACTCCAGATGTGTCAACCCCGTAGACCTGTAGCAAAAAGAGAATCGTGCAGGAGGCTTTATGTGGACTGGTTGATGTCTCTCATCTATCCACATTAATGCATGCACATATTTATCCCAGGTTGCCTTGCAGCTATCATTTATCTTTTTCACCACATCCTCTTCAAACCCCACCAGTCTATCAGCTCAACACTGTACCATTCCCTCCTCCCATTGGCCATCATGTTATATGGATACATTCTTTCTAGTTGTATATAATTGTCTGTGTATGCTTGTTCTGCCTCATCCACCTAATGTACCATGACTGAAAGCCCCTGGAACAAACCCTTTGTCTTACACAAGAATAAGCGCATTATGCACCCTTCCTCCCCTTCTGTGACCTCTTAGGGAAGGAAGAGCTTGGGCAACCCTGTGAGGTGTGCGATGAGTGAGCACAGATAGCACGTGCCATTTGCCTTCTCCCTTTCTCCACGTCTCATGTTGTCATACCACACATTACCAGATGCTGTGTACTGCATGCCCCCAATGCCACCATGAACAATCTCTGTATTAAATAAGCTTCCTTTATTTCTCACTGGGTTGTGTTCAATTGTACCAGTGCAACTTTGTCCCTATATATAAAAATCCACAAAATAAAAGCACATAGACCAACACACAATAATGCTATACCACACCATTACACAATAAAGTCTTTCTTTTTACTTCTGATACCACTGCTTTGTAGCACACTATTCATCTTGTCCACCAGCCTTCGATATAGTCTAATAGCTGAAAAGAAAGTCAAGGAGATCTGTGAGATGCTCCCCATTAAGTGGCTGTCCTCTCCTCTTCCTCATGAGGACCGTCGCTGTTGCCTCTGCGGATGACAGAATGATGGATCCATGCACATCGGTCAACAGTGGAGTGGAGTAAACAATGGTTTGGGCCCAGTGAAACAAGGCTGCTTCCAGGATCTGTTGAAGTTGCAAATGTGTACTCTGTCCCCCGGGTAAAGAGGCAGGGCTGTTGGGGCAAAAGTGTCTTCATCTGCAGTCTCTGTTGAGGCTGTTTCACTAGCCAGCTGGCTTGGACGTGGGTGTACCTGACGAAAAATGTATTTGACAGACCTCGTGAGCTCTTTCAGATATGCAATAAACTCATCACCCAGGATCTGAGCTGAACTCTTAGCGTCCAAAATTGTGCATGCAGGAGTGAGAGGTGCACGCATTCTCCTCCCTGTAATAATTTCATGCAGAGTCAAATGGTGATCCGCCCCAAGTTGAGTTGTGCAAAGCAAACATAGCACGAGACAAGCAATGGAGCCACGTTTTACCAAGTGTCGCCAACAACTTGGCCAAGCGCTCTTTAAGTAATACATTCAAATGTTCCACAACATCCTTGGCTTGCGGGTGCTACAATGAGCATAGTCGATGATTAATCCCTAGGAGGGATGTGACCTCCTAAAAGAGGTAATTTGCAAAGTGTTCCCCATTGTCTGACCTCAATTCATCCACCTTTGGAACACCTCAGACCAGAAATCTGGCTGCAGATTTTGCGTCATTATGGGCACAGGGTCCCGCCTCAAGCCAATGTGAGAACGGACATGTAACAACAATCATGTACCTATAAGAGGCACATCTATCTTGCGAGAAGGGTCTTTCTGGACACGGTAACGTTCCTCTAACAGTTTGAATAATGTGCCCAAGCAGGAATTTTCAGCAGGTTATTGATTTGTTATTGATGATTCCTGATCAGATAGCCGGTCAAATAGGACAGCGAGCCGAGTGCTCGTTTCTGACATCTGTGTGCAGCCTGAAAATGCAGGTTCGAATCCTGACAGGGCCAACTCAACCTTTCATCCTTCCGAGGTTGATAGATTGAGTACGAAGCAATAAAATGCTGTGGGATGATAATATCAACTGTTCTCTCAGCGCTCAGGTGCCTGTGTGCATGTAGTGCTATATAAAACAACTAGATATTATTATTATATTATTGTTGGTAAACTCTGTTACTAATTCATGGAGGTTGGGTATAAACCAACTCTCACTAATGTCTGCTGCCACATGTTCTTTCAACACGTGGGCTGAAAAGTGAAGCTGCTCTAGTGCTACGTTAAGTAATTATTTGGGCATCACTGGCTTGCACATGCTTTTTCATCTCCACATGAGATTGGGGGGTGAGAGGGAGCACCCTCTCTTAATCCATAACTCTTTTTCATCCTGGAGCACCTCACCTTGTAAATCTATTATCTGAACAATGCGCAGTGTATTCAATGATTTGGTGGTGCTGGGGCGTTCACGTTTTTTAAAGAGGAGCGCCATTATGGGTAACTTTGCTTGTTTTCTGGGAAGTCATTTTGTAGTTCCTTCAGGCAAATAGGCCACTTGTTTTGATGCCCTGTCAGCCATGTCATTGCTTCGTGAGATCAAATCCAGGCCACCTGTTTGGGCGGCGCACTTTATTATGGCCACCACCACCCAGAGGGGCAACACTTCAACTAGGTGTGCCAATAATGGTGCAAGCTAAACAGGGGAGCCATCACTTACCTCTCCCACGAGGCTCATCCTGAGTGAACTGTGGAGGTAACTTATGCTGAGTCTGAGAAGATGTTAACCGCGTGCCCTTCTGAGATGTTTAGCGTTTTTATTAGGACAACTCATTCTGCCACCTGTGCCGTATAATGAGATGGCAACCGCATTTGGGACACACATGAAATTTTCCCTCCCGATGATACACCACTGTGGCATCAGTGTGCCTACACCCCATGTACAGATCGATTAGTGATGACCCATAAACGAAGAGCATGTCTCCCCACTCTATGGATTTCTCCTTTACCTGTGGATTCCCCTCCTTTCTGTCCATGTAAGATGCACAATCATGCACATATTCTCCTGTGCAGCTGTCTGTGCAATTAGCGTTGCTGGGGTCACCAACCAGCACCGGGCAATCTCAATTGCTGGGTTTGTCAGTATAGCCTCGTATCCCGAGGCCCTCTGGGTGGTTAAGGTGGACTTTGATTTGTAAAGGTTCGCAAAGAGTGAGTTTTCCACGTACAAAACCACTGGGCATCCCATTGTTATGGTGGCTGCCTTTTCTATGGCAAATGCTGCAGCTGCAAGCACTTGCTCACATGGGAAAGACCCCTGTAATATGCCAGGGGCTTGTGCCCCTGTGGATTCCTCTGGGTGAGGACAGCCGTCATCACTGTGTATCAGAATGAGAAAACAAATAAAACTTCTCCTTGTAGTTTGGGGTTGCCAACACTGTTTGTTTATTTATTTATATTCATTGCATTTGTTGGCAGCACCCAGACCCAGAGATATCACAGCGCTAAGAAGACAGCACATGTTGGGTTGCAGGATGGTTTGAAGATTACATTACAGTATAGATAATTTGTCATATACAGGGAGGACATCAAGCTTGTAGAGTTGAACAGAGAAGGTTTTACTTTCTTACGGAAGAGTGAATGAGCAGGTTTGTCCTGGATGTGCTGTGGGAGGGCATTCCAGAGAGTGGGAGCAATGGTAGTAAAGCAGGTGCTCCCAGCTCTCTTTCTGGCAAACCTAGATATGTGCAAGGCTAGTGTGGTGGTGGAGCGGAGATTGCGCCTGTTGTGTTTCTTAATGATACGGTTCATGAGGTAGGGGGGCCAGTGTTGTGTAAGCAGTGGTAGGTGATAGCGCAGAGTTGAAATTTAATATGAGCTTTGATAGGGAGATGGTGAGTCTCACGTCTGACTTCCGAGATGTGGTCAGAGCGCTTCATGCACAGACTGCTATGAGAACGTTGTTTTGGAACAATTGGAGTTTTATGATGTTTTTGGTTTAGGTCCCTGCTAGGATGGCCTTGCAATAGTCCAGTTTTCTACCTATGATGGCTCTAGCTAGGGTGAGACAGGGGTAAGTAATCTTCTGGAGCAGATTATGAGTTTGATGGAATAAGCTGCAGAGTAAGCGATAGCTTTGACATGTTTTTGCATGTTTAGTTCTGCGTACAGGTGAACACCTAGTGTTTTGACATAAGCTGAAACGGGGCTAGTGTTTCTGTCGATGCAGAAGGAGGAGAATGCAGGACTGAGGTGTTTGAGGTGGTGTGGGGAGCCCACAATAAGGAGCTCTGTTTTTTCATCATTCAGGCAAAGATGATGGGTGGCCATCCAGGCCTGTATGAAGATGTGGTTAACGTTGTTGGAGTCTAGTTCGTGGTTGCCAGTGAGTTTGTGGAGGACCTGTGTGTCATCAGCAAAGTTGGTGTAGGTATGTTGAGGCTGTCTAGGTGGTCAAAGAGAGGTTTGGTGTACATGCTGTAGAGAGTGAGGCAGAGGCAGGAACCTTGTGGGACACCGTAGGACACAGGTATGGGGTCGGTGGATTCAGGCCCTGCAAAGACCCTGGTGGATCACCCAGATAGGAAGGATTGGATCTATAGTGTGGCTTCTGGTGTGAGGTGGAAAGTTGTGGTGAGGTGTTTGCAGAGGATTTCAAAATCTACCAAATCGAAGGCCACAGAGAGGTCTAGTAGGAGGAGGATTGCCAGCTCGCAATTATCCCTGAGTTAAGTTGGATCTTGAGGTCAAGGAGGGAAGATTCCGTGCTGTGTCTGGACCTAAAGCCTGATTGGTGGGTACCTAGTAAATTGTGGTTTTCAAGATGTGATTGAAGTTGCAAGTAAGCAGTGCAGTCCAGGATTTTGAGGAGGTAGGGTACTGTGGGCATAGGGTGATAGTTAGTGGGGATGGTGGGATCTAAGTTGGGTTTCTTCAGGAGAGGCGTGACCCAGAGGGGATTGAGTTGGATTTGAAGGATGCATTAATGAAGCTAGCTATGGTAGGGGCCAGGGGTTCTACGCACATTTTGACAATTTGAGAAGGGTATGTGTCACCAACACAGTTAGAAGCTTTCAGGTTTTGGATGATTTTTAGGACTTCTGGGGGGGAAACACCAGAGGAACAGAGTAGGATATGTTGCAGTTGTGGATATGCTGGCTGAAGGGGTTGGTGGCATGGGTGGTGAAGAGATTTTTAGAAAATGGCTTTGTCTCTTACTTTTCTGAGTTTTGTTGTCTGGGGCAGTTTGGATAAGCGTGCACCATGTTTTGTTTTTATGGCGATTGTCAGAAGGCGGGCAGGGGTTTCAAGCTCAATAAGAATTTCTTTGGTGTTGGAACTAGCATCAGAGATTCTGGTATTAAAGATGTTGGCTTTGGTGGTGATGATGGCTGTTTTGTAGGTTTCAGCTAAGCACTCGAAGGCAGCTTTGTTAGTGGATTTAGGGTTCTTCCTTCAGAGATGTTCAAGAGTGCATTTCTTTTTCTCGAGGGAGGCTAGTTCAACTGTGGCATTAGCCAGTGCCTCTTTGAATGTGCAACATTTCCATTCTAGTCTGAGGTCCATTTAATGGGAGTCTTAGCCTTTAAGGTTGAATAATCAAACACCCATGACCTACATTAGTTGCACAGACCCAAAAACTGCTGAATCTCTTTTCCCATGGGGGGCAGTGGTGTGCGGTGTATTGCCTCAACTCTTTCTGGTGTTATCGTTTGTCTTTCTGCTGATATTATCTGCACCAGGTACGCCACCTCCATCTGACATTACTGTCGTTTCCCCCTGTCTACCTTGTACCTCTTTGCTGCTAAAGATTTCAGAAGATTTCTGGAGTCTTGTCTACATTGCTTCTACATCATGCTGCACACTAGGACATCATCTACGTACTGTGTCACTGTACTAAGCATTTGCAAATTGCTCAAATCCATCTGGATAACTCTGTGGAATACACTAGGGGACTCACAGTACCCCTGTTGTAATCTTGTGTGCACAAATCGGCTACAGTGATGTCAAAACACAGTGAAGTATTGCGAACCAGGATGCGACTGGATGGAGAAAAAGCATTTTTCAAATCAATTACCGTGAAAAATCTTGCATTTACTGCGATACACAGCCAGCACCCGGGAATCCTGTACTCAGGTGGCCAGGGAAAGGCCATTGCCATTGGATCCTGACCCTGTGGTGGACAAACGAGGGACGTTCACCTGGGCAGGGGGTCATCGGGAGTGGGGGAGAAGCACCCAATGGTGAGACATGATATCCCTATCTAACCCCTATCCCAGCTTATTTTATGGGAAACTACAACTCCCATAATTCCTCCCCATACTATTTTGACAAATGTACTGCACCAAGGAAGATGAGGAATGAGGCTAAAGAGATTACTTCCCCTGACTTGCATTGGCCCTGTCCATGTAATGAGGCCAGGCAGAGTCAGGCACTAAGCTCTAACCATTTACACCTGCCACTTATTAGCACTCCCTATGAGGATAAAAGGTGATGCACACAGGCACACTTTGAGCAATGCTGGGTACGTGAAAGAACAGCTCTACCAAGCCCGATGCGGACCGGACGACTGGAGCTGGCTCGGCAGAGGCTGTAGGAGAAAAGACTCTCATTGATCTGTTGTCAATGGATCCATGTGGTAGCTCTATCGGAGAAGTGAGCTGCAGAGGTTAAATGGTTACATAGGACTTTGTGGTTAACTAGGTCGAATGCCGCCGACAAATCTAGAAGTAAAATGAGGACGAGTTTCCCATTGTCTTTTAGTTCTATTTGAGTCAGGGCCGTTTCTGTACCGTGTCTCGGTCTAAAGCCTGATTGACAGAGGCCAAGGAGGTTGTTTGTTTCTAAATTCTAAATGCTCCTGAGTCTGCAGGTAGGCTGCTCTATCCAGTATTTTCAATAGAAAAGGGACTGTGGTAATGGGTCTATAGTTGGTGGGTATATTGGGATCTAGTGATGGTTTCCTAAGCAATGGAAGGATCAGAGCTAGTATTGAATGAGGCACTGATTATGGAGGTGATAAAGGGAGCCATTTCCTTGGCTGCCTCTTTGATGATGGGGGCCGGGCAGATGTCTCCCTGGCATCTTGACAGTTTTAATTTAAAAATGATGTCCTCTATCTCTTTGGTAGAAAGTGAAGAGACGTTGGATAGCTCACAGGTATTCAAGTGTGGGGCAGGAGGGGTGGATTGTGGTGTGGCAGTGGAGAGACTAGTTCTTTTGATTCTATTTTGTCTTGTAACATAGTTATTTTATCCAAAAGTGCTTTCTGAATGTTGGCGAACAAGATCGTGTCTTTAGTACAGGTATCCGGTGGAGCGGTAGGGGATTCTAACTCTCTGAGTATATTGAAGAGTTCTCTACCTGACCTTAACACAGTCAAAGATGGCCTGAACATAGAGTGGGGGTTGTTTGTACATTGAAGTATTATATCGACTTGAGGACAATCCTATGTTACTTTCTGTTGTTACATCGCAGACAGACCACGGCTTAGATCATTTTGAAAAACAGTTTTTTTTAATACAGGTCCTATTCATTCTAGAGGCTCCAGAGGGGTGTACCAAGAAATGAAAATAAAAAGGTACATAGATAGTACTCTGTGACGTTTGCCAGTGAGTACGATTGTGGAAATTTAGACAACTATGGCTGTACAAGTGAAAAATGAATATTATACAGGAGCTTGAGACAAACGAACGTTGTTTTTTTGTAATTGTATAAACCATGATGGAATTAACACAAACATTGTGTTACACACCAATAATTTGTGTAGTAATGGTGGTATGGTAAATTAAAATAATGCTCGAAATGAGTATGGATTGAGTGATAATGTACCTCGAATACATATAGGTTTGGTGTCCAAACGGCTCGGATCAAGCTGTGATTAGGGCTTTACTAAAGGATATCCCATGGGCCGAAAAGAATATGTATTTGGCATTTCTGCTTTGTTGACATAATACACAAAGTCACACATGATATTTATTTGTATGTCTGTCTGTTTTAATTTTTTAGATCTGTTTGGACGCACTTGTTTGTTCCTTGTATGCAACACGTATAATATGACTGCGTGATGAAAAAAGGGAAAGTGTCCTGAAGACAGAATCTATGGAAAATACAAAGAAAAATTCATTTGATTGTAGTATAAAATCATATATAGATTCTAGAAACAGATGTCTAGTGTTGACACACTTATTTTCCTTGAAAAAAGGGGGAATGTTGCACTGAAAACGCAGAGTTAATTGTGAGCACATGTTATGGTTTGGTTTACGAACATGGCGAAATGTGTTTTGATGCATACTCACTGTTATGAAATGGTGTTTACGAAAGAAGGACGCACATTTTTTGTGAACCATTAGGGTTTTTTTATATGTATTTTGATCTTTTTATGATTGTGTTTTATGAATTGATAGACATTAAAATATGTACAGTTTTTTGAAAAACCTTGTGTGCCTATCTACATTTTGAAAGGATAGTTTGTGTATGTGTCTGGCAGGTGCCATAGATATGTTGCTTACCCTCACAGATCTATCCCACAGGGCAGGACCAGTAGATCGTTGCTTGAGGAATTCGGGGGGGGGGTGTCAGGATTGCGTATCAATATGGGCAAATCAGAACTGATGGTGCTGAACCTGGGAAATGAGGAGCGGGTGGAGCTCAAAAGATCTTCTCCGTTTACCTGGAGCCCCGGGGGAATTGTGTATCTGGGGGTGAAGATAACACGACGCTCCCTGGGTGGTACGCAGCCAACTACCCCCCGCTAGTGGGAAACATTAGGAAGGAATCTCCGCGTCTCATGGCTAGGGAGAATAGCAGCCATAAAGATGGTCGTACTCCCGCGTCTCTTATATCTCTTTCAAGCAGTGCCCCAAGCGGTTCCAGAGCGCTTCTTCAGGGAACTTCAAACTATAAAGAACAAATTTATCTGGGGGGGAAGAAGGCCAGGGTTAGTAGATAGCTGCTTACAGCCCCGAGACGGGAAGGGGGGCAGGCCCTCCCTGATTTCCGGCAGTATTAAGAGGCGACACAGTTGTGAGTTATTAGGGAGTGGCTGCAACAAGCGGAAGTGAAACATTGGGTGAAAATGGATAGCGCAGTAGACAAGCAAGACTTAGACGCTTCCAAGGTGCCATCGTCCAAAACACATGTACATGAGTTCCATCACCAAGTTGATGGCGGATAACTGGGACAGGCTAGCCAAACAAATAGGCATCACTACCTTCCCTTCCCCGTTCACACCAATATTTGAGAATGGGGACTTCACGCCAGGGCTGGAGAAGGGGGCCTTTGAAAAGTGGCAGGAAGGGGGGTGTAGGAGGATGCGGGATATGATTATCGGGAAGGACATTAGCTCTTTTCTTGAATGTAAAAGGGATTTCGCCCTGGGGGAGGAGGAGAGATTGAGGTACTATAAACTGCAGCATTGGTTGATGCACTCGGAAAATAAGGAGGCAGCTACCAGAGACCCCACCCAATTTGAAAAATTCTTAATGTCCAATGACGGCTCGAAGGGGCTAATCTCGCGTCTGTACAGAATTTTAGAAGAGGCTAAACTGAGGCAAAGCTGGGCCTTCATGGGTAAATGGGAAAAGGCGTCGGGAAGGGCAATAGAGAAGAAAGAATGGGAGAATCTTTGGAGAATGATTCCAAAACTGGCAAAAGCTTCCCAGACCCAAGAAACCTGGTACAAACTTATTTATAGGTGGCACTACACCCCGGCTCGCCAACACAGTCTTTACCCTGGGACATCAAGGGAATGTTGGAGAGGGTGTGGGGCAGCGGGGACTGCAGAGCACATTTGGTGGGGCTGCCCCAAAATAGCGCCCTTCTGGGATGAGATACAGAAAGCTCAGCAACAGGCCTTTGGCCCCGGGGGAAGCATACCTCCGGAGCTGATCCTGCTGGGCTTACAGCACGAGAACACAGAACTCGCATCGGGTGCTAGGGCAAGAGCGCAGGCCTTGCTCATCCTCGCAAGCATATCCTTGATCGCTCAACACTGGAAAAGCCCGACGATACCTGCCTTCCAGGATTGGCTCCGGAAAGTCTGGGAAATAGTCGCGGTGGAATGGGCGACATACGCTATGAACAATGCAGCACAGAATTTTGCGAGTGAATGGGGGGAGGTGTTGGCTTTTCTCCGGGACGACTTTAGGATTGCCTGGCGCCCACAGCGTCTCAGACTGTTGGATTTACAGTGAGCGGAAGGGGATTATGTTAGCAATTTGGAGGGCTAAGGAACACTGGAAGTGGCTGACTTGTTTTTTCTTTTTATTTTTCTTGGGAGAGAAAAGGGGGATGGGGGAGGGAAGGGGACTGTTGGGATTGTTCATGTTTAAAAATGTTAATAAAAAGAAGTTAAAAAAAGAAAATACAAGCAGGACATATCGTTGATGCCAGATGCAAAGCTAAAGCACAAGCAGACAAGAAACACCTGCAGGAACCCACTTACAACCAGGGAGACAAAGTATGGCTCTCCTTAAAATACCTTCCTAAGCGTATGATAACTTCTAAACTCTCTCCTAAGTGTGTTGGTCCTTTTGTAGTACTCAAGGAAATAGGAGAAGTGGCTTACCGCATACAACTCCCTTCTTCTTTGAACCGAATACACAATGTTTTTCATGTCTCACAACTCAAGCTTCATGTTATAGATAAATTCAAATGAAGGCAAATCCATATACCCCCACCAGTCGATACCCCTGAAGGCCCAGAATATGAGGTGTCAGCCATCTGTGACTCTAGATATCACTGGGGATCGTTACAGTATCTCATAGACTGGAAGGGTTATGGTCCTTCAGATCGTACATGGGAATCAGCACTTTCAGTAGACACCCCTATAGAGGAGGTCCCAGACATGGCCTGCACCCCAGCCCCCCATTTTGAGGTACCAGGAACATACTCGCCAAGGTATGTGACGTATGAGGAACAAATGAACCAACAGAGAGCTGCACTAGGACTCTGCCCAGTGCCCATCAGAAGAGCAATACCTGTTGAAGTGCCTATAACCAGACAACCTTGGGCAGCTCGGTACCCGCTTAGACAGCCGTGCCAGCAGCTGACAAGGAAGGAAGATTACCTACAGACTGTCCACGAAGAGACCCAAAGAGCCTTAATGGAAGGCAAGCGGTGACGACACGAGGGCCTGGACAGACTCACGGATGAACGAAAACAACAACCAAAAGATGACACGCCATGACGAACAGCTATGAAGATAGATGTAATGGACTTAGAAAAAAAGGAGATGTTGAAACGTAGGGAAACGTAGCTGTAAAACAAGATGGAAGTATTCAACCAGCTAACGCTTGTAAATAGGTTTGGAACGCAAGAAGCTAAGAAAACAGTACAGCTTGCTATGCTTAGCAGAAGAATAGAGAGGCAAGCGCCAACTGTATATCTGCCTCAATAAAGCACACTATACAAGTGCAACTCCATTTTACATAAAGCAGAATTAAGCCCAGGATGCAAGGGGTCAAACAGACCGAGATTCATATTCCAGCTAAAGCCAGAAGGGAAGAGCGGAATCGAAACTCAGTAAGAAGCAGCTCATGCCTGGGAATTCAAGGTCAACCTAAGGAAGGGAGGAGAGCGGCAGCTTCGAAGAATCGAAACTTCAGAGCATAGCAGCCTGCCCCGTGAAGGTCGAGATAGGGAGGCCCAGGCAGGTGGCGAGGCTAAGGAAGAATCAAATACACGAAAACAAGGAAAATGTAGCAGATTCACGGTGAACTGACACGTGACCAGCCAGGCGCGAAGAGGTAGCAACGTCTGATGTCACCCAGAACCCGAGGATGCCATAACCTTTCCTGATAAGAAGCTACAGTTTCGAGGCCATCCTTAGCCAACTAATTGACACATAGCCCTAAAGCACTGATTGATGGAAGAAAGGCAGGGTGAATCTTGGGGCACAAGGCACCTGGGTGTCCATTCTGCATGCTGCTAATTAAAGTGGAGATTTATGTCTAGGGGTTTAACCTACCCAATCACAATGGACCACATAATCTATGGTCCTACAGCTAGTAGAACCAATGAGACGTTGTACTTGTAGTGACGTCTATTATGAGTGATGTAGAGGGATGGGCGTAGACGCCCACCCGATAAGAGTTATACAATCCTCAAGCTCTGTTACCATATACAGATATAGCACCTATACTTAAGTTACCTTTCCCGACCAATAGAATTGCATGACAAACTTGTGCGTCTCTTCTGTTCGCTCCGTGTGCCTATCCTTTTGACTCTGCACATCTCTTACTTTCGCTTGTGATAATTCTAGTCTTGCCCTTGCTGTTTCTTTCGTCTTGTTCTTCCTTCTTACTTGACCTGCTACTTTAACTTACCTCTTGGCATCTTTCCGCCTTACTTTTCTTTATCGGCGTTCTGCCGTTCCGTTTCCTCGCTCCTTTTTTCACTTGCGCGAGCTGCTCTCTTCCGCAGTTCCTCCTGTTCTACCTTCCACCGCTTCTGGTCTTCTCTTTCTCTGTGTGGCAATCTCTTTTGTGTCCCTGCTTCAGCGAATACCTTGGTTCCTGGCTTCATCCGTTGGTGCGCAGTCCTGCAGTGCACTGTCTTTCCTTGCGCACCGCTTCCCCGGCAGCAGGTCTTCTACCGGACTCCCGCAGATAACTACAGAAACATAACTCAAGAAGCCATCCCACACAGCTACTTCTTGATATTGCTTCTTCTTCTACGATACCACCTCCTAACAGCCAATTACTGCATCCTTTATTTCATCTTCCTGGATTGCATCAGGTTTTCTACTCCAAGAGGGTTTCCCGAGGGTGCTGCCCCCGAGGTGCACAGAGTCCTCTTATCTGGCCTCTGAACATTTTGGGGGAAGCATTTCCATACGTAACCTCTTTGGCACGACAGCTACTGGACAGCGTCTACTCCAGAACGAAAACTGTAATTGTGAGTACCAATTTAACAAAGTAAAACGTATAATTGTTACAGGGATCCAGGTTGTTGGGTCTGCTGTTCTGCTATGATCTTCCAGATAAATGGATACCCTAACAGATTTATAGTCGGTGGTCTGGGATGGCTGGTATCTTGGAATGCTGGGGTCTTGGGACAGGGGCATTTGGGTGCTATAACTTAAGAGTCTGGGCTGGTACAGGTCAGAGGCTTGTGCCCTCCTTCTCTTGGGATAACTGTTCACATGGAGCTCTCGGACCCCTCATGGCCTTCCAGGGTGCATTCCTTCTGGTATACAAGTGCTAATAGTATTGAACAATGAGAGGTTTATGAATCTCTGTGAGTCTGGTGTTTCTCACTGCTGCCCGTGCTGCAACCCGACCCTGCATGCACCCACCTATCTCTATGTTCTGGGCCCAGGCCTATTGACCTGGCTGCAGCGCAGTGCTAGGCCTCAATTTCAAAACGGCTGCTATTTTCTAATATAGTGTTTCATTCTCAGTGCGCTTTTATACCTAAAAATATAATAGCCTGCCTGTACTGCAACTTGTATTGGCACCCTCATCACCTACAACACACTCTTTAGCCTTCACCTTATCCGACACCGCTTGGGAGGCTGGGACGATCGTCCCTCCTTCCCAACACCAGCTGGATCTCATATCCTATCTCCTTGTTCCCCCAATATTGCTGCAAATAGTCTCTTGATATCCCCAACTGCTAGGGACACCCCGGCTGTCTCCTCTGTGAGGGCATGTATCCATTTGCTCGCTCCTGCCATAAGGGAGGGAAAGCTGTATATTAGATTGTCTTGTCCATAGTGTGCCAAGGGACATGGTGCACGTCGCCTCTCCCCTTCTGCAACAGGGGCAATTGGGTCTAGGGCCCTGGGCCCCCCCATCTCTGCAGGGCTTTTGCCACTGCCACCCTCATCCTTCCACTGCAGAGCATCTGGGACCAGTCTCTAAACTCCACCCTGTCATCCTTTTTTCTCCCTTTCCTCTGCCCTGTCTCCTACTCTCTGTCCGGGTCCCAGCCTTCATCATGCCCTCTATTCCCCCTCCGCATCCGTCTCCTATTCCCTATCCAACTTGGTGTAGTCCTCAGTTGACCCCTCCTGTTCCTCCTCCTCCTCTTCCGAACCCCCTTCTCTAGTTTGAACATTATCTTCTCCAATATCCACCCCTCTGTACCCCCAGCTGCCCCCTGCTCCTTCTCCTGTTTCTGGACCCCTTTTTCAATCACCCTTTCTAAGTCCTGGAACATCGTCTCTGGCTGGCGCTGTGTGCTCTTTTCTATGTCTGCTAAATACTTTCTGTTGCTCTTTTCTCGTCATTCCCTACCCCGTCCCCTTCTGGCTTCCCTTCCCCCTTCTTCGCACCCTCTCGCTCAGCAGACATGTGTCGCAGGTTAATATACCCTGCTGTAGGTTTCAGCGCTGAGTATAAGCCATAGGGAGGGGGCAGAGCATTGGGTGACACTACTGCATCACTATCCTGCTCACCCCTCCACCTTTTCTCTTCGTAAAGCTTCCAGAGTCCTAAGATATTAAGCCATTTCTTAAGTGTAAGTCCCTTGTACGTAGCTAATAAGTATGCAAATGTATTCTCTATTATGATATAATATGATAGGTTATTTATAACGCGCTTAATACCTAGAGGTTTATAATCACGGACCCGGGGATCGAACCTGTGTGGCTCTGTGTCGTCTTGCTTCCAAGGCAAGAACGTTGCCCCTGAGCTACCCTCCCGTATTATTCTACCAATGAACGTTCCTTCTCCTGGCCATTCTCGGAAACACTGTCCTGCACAGTCCTGTACCCCCTGAAAGTGGTACTTAAGTATTTTATCACAATATTGGGGCAATTTATTACATAAATGGTCAATGGGCGTGACCATTCTGGATGCCGTTCCCCACCCCCTTCGCTTTGCCTCCCCAAATTATTCCAATGCCCTTATCTTCTTGTCATACTCCACCAAGTTCCCCCGTCTCATGCTCACAATCCTCACACACACCCTTACACTCCAATATTTACCCCTCCTTCTGGTCACACCCTATTCTCATGCACTGGACCTCTCCACAGGCCTTCTGTGAGGGGTCAGAAATGTGAGGTGGACAACTTTTAGATTATTGTTACAAAAATTCAATTTTTTTAAATTATAAAGTTCATTAGTACTCAGCGATGGTGAATCAGAATGTAACAAACATTCTGATTGCCCTCGCCAGGGATTTCCCTGACCCAGGAATTCCTCGCCCAGAATTCCTTTCCTTTGTTTCCGGAGGGGGGGCGTGGCAGCCACTCAGCCAATGAGGAGGATCAGAACTGGGCAATCCCCGCTCCGAGCCTTTGGAGGCTGCCATCCTCCCCTGCAAGGGATTCAGGTAAGTGTTTTGTCCCTCACCCCCCACCCTCCAAACAATCCCATCCCTGCCCTCCCAACCGCACACTTCTGGCCCCAGCGCATCTGCTCCCGATGGCCGTTAACACCTTACCGCCAACCTCGGAATGAGGCCCTAAGTCTCAGGAGGGATGAGGGTGACTGAAAGACCTCAATGAGCACACAGAGCAAGGACACTTACAAATTACTCCCAGGCAGGTGTATATATCAAAAATATAAACACATTTATTACAAGGCCTTTGTAACTCAAAAACACAGTAAAAGAATCACAGCAATCTAACTAAACCAACACAACACAATCAATACAAGATATATACAAGACCATTGGGGTCTAAAGGGTTAAAAGCCCAAATTAAGTTCACAACCTAGAGGGGAAGGAAAATAGGCAGTGCAGGTAGTCTTTAGTCCCCTTCAACATCAAACACACACCTAAGAGGCAGTCCAAACCCTAAGAAGAGGGGAGCCTTATGCCCAAAAGTACATGTAGTGCAGGCGTACGTGGTTGTTCCAATGGGCAAAACGGGTCTCTTCAGGGGTCTCTAGCAGCTCAGGAAGATGGGTGAGGCAATGAAGAATAGATTCCCACTATTCGAGGAGGGCCTCCACTTGAAGGCAGGGGTGATTACAAGGTTTGGGAATAGTTTGCTAGTTCGCACTAGCAGTGGAAAGGAGAGGGACCTCCAGGAACCACTTGTGCGTAATGATGTATGGATGCGCTAGGGGCCACCTGTTAAGGTTAGGGTTACTCACCGGCTCCAGGCACACTCCGGACCAAACTTTGCCAGTCGAGTCCACTTCGGTTGTGGGTTCTACTGCGGCAATATGACAGCTCTGCGGCTTTCAGCGGCGAAGATACAGTGAGGAGTCCCAAACGGACAGTGGCAATTTCTCCACTCCTGGTGGATGGATCAGGCCAGTTTCACT
Source organism: Ambystoma mexicanum (assembly GCF_040938575.1). Taxonomy (NCBI): domain Eukaryota; kingdom Metazoa; phylum Chordata; class Amphibia; order Caudata; family Ambystomatidae; genus Ambystoma; species Ambystoma mexicanum. The sequence continues at coordinate 1,685,990,234 of NC_090937.1, read as the reverse complement.
GCAGCAGGCTTCAGGGGCAAGAGGATCACAAATGCAGCACACCTGCAAAGATCATTGCCATGGCTGGGCAACACGGTAACCGCATTTACTCTGGTTCTGGCGCACTCGTCTCACTTCAGACCTGGGAATGCCAAGTGTTAGAAATTCGGTGTGAGGGTGCCGGGGACACAGAGCTAGCAGTATACCAAGTTTCGAGGGCATCCTCAAAACGGCAGCGGAGACAAAGCAAAGGTCCGGCGTAAGCTGGTCAGCCCACTGCTTAGCCCAGGGACACTTCCGAGAAGGCTTACTTGCAGGGTTTGTTGAAGGTGCTGAGAATTGTTGGTCCCACTATTCTAATGGGTCAAAGCGTCTTCGCAGACCTTCTAGGACGACCAGATGCAGGGGTGTCCGACAGGACGACAGCGGGCTCAGGGTGCCAAACCATCCAGCGGTTCACCAGCGGTTCCTTTGACTCGGCTTCTTAGTTTCAGGATACTTGGATCCTATCCTTCGTTCAGTGAGAACTCCAGAGATCGACATGGTATGGGTGTTTTCAGCCTCCTCTTATTCAAAGTTCCCTTCGCGCCAAAACAGAGAGGAGCCAATGGGAGATCTGCTCACAAACACACAATCCATACGTGGACCAATCATGGCCCACGGTGGTCCCAGTCATTCACAGCACTCCAGACTCTCTAGCACCCAGGATGAGTATTGGGGACAGACACCCCAGCCCACATCCTGGAGGCACACACACAAGGCATGCAGAAGCCCGCAAAAGCTTGGAGTTTCGTGGGAAACTGCATGTCCAAATAAGGACTGACCCAGGTCGGCTCGACCTGGGCAAGGCAAAGGGGCAAGATGGCCAAAGGACAGGACAAAGTACCTCGTGGCATGGCCATTTTGGAGCCAGGCCACCTATTTCTGCCAAACGTGGTTAACACGGTTTAAATGGCAGGAAAGGGTTAAAATTATATGAAAAGATAAGCTGCCACCAGCCCTGTCCATGACACATCTGCAGATATCCAAAAAGTCCTACAAGAGTATCTAGGGCCATTATAATTGACTATGAGACCCAAGTGCACTGTACTGTAAGGTACATTGTGCACTTGTTACATGTTGAAGAAAAGTTGCAACGTTGGAAAAGGACAAAGGGAAACAAAGTCTCCCAGCACTGACTGTCCTAAGGGCATGTCAGTTTCACCATAAACAGTGAGCGAAAGCCCAGAGGAGTGCAGCTGAAGGCTGTGCTTCTCTGGCAACGTCAGACTAAGGTGTTTAAACAGCAGCAAAAATGTTGGGGGTGTACAACTGGAGGGAAAATTACATGTAAAATGAAATCTTTCCTAACACTCGCCTCTCCCAGACTAAGGACAGGGGGACTTAATCCACCCCTGGATGAGTCTCATATTCAGGTCGGTTAAACATTCTGGACAATCCATCAGCATTGCTATGTTGGACACCTGGCCTATGCTCAATAGTGAAGTCAAAGCCTTGCAGACTTATGGACCACCTGAGCAGCTTTGGATTCTCTCCCGTCATGTTCATTAGCCACTTTAAGTGCTTATGGTCAGTTTGCTCAGTGAAGTGTGTCCTATATAGGTAGGGCCTCAGCTTCCTTAGGGCCCACTCTACAGAGAAACATTCCTTCTCTACTGTGGACTTCAGAGCTCTCTGTCCTTAAACTGGCGACTAATGAAGCCAATAGGGTGTTCCTTACCCTTCTCATCTACTTGTGATAGTACAGCTTCTTATCCCAGTTACAGTGGCCTCTGTCTGCACAATAAAAGGTATTTGGTCATCAGAGGCCCTGAGAACAGGGGCCTGGCACAAGGAGTCTTTTAAGCCATTGAAGGCCTTCTCACATTCTTCAGACCAAGTTACCTTCTTGGGTTTCTTTGGAGTTGTGAAAGCAGTCAGAGTGGCAGCTATGGTGCCATAGTATGCCATGAAATGTCTGTAGTACCAAGTGAGTCCTAAAAAGGCTCTCACCTGGGTCTGAGGAGTGGGGGTAGGCCAGTCTTGTACTGCTTGTACCAATGATCCTTGTCCAATCTGGCACTTACTAGCCTGTATGGTCATGTGGGCCTTCTGAAGAGCCTGTAGCACAATCCTAAGGTGTTTCACATGGTCTTGCCAGGTGGCACTGAAAACTGCTATTTCATCCAGATATGCAAGACAGAATTCATCCAACCCATGATTCACAAGCCTATGGAAATAGGCAGGTGCATTCTTCAAACGAAAAGGCATTACCCTGAACTGGTAAAGACCATCTGGTGTTGAGAAAGCTGTCTTCTCCTTGGCATGTTCTGCAAGAGCTATTTGCCAATAGCCTGCAGTGAGGTAAAATGTGCTGAGGTATTTGGAGGCACCCAAAGTATCCACCAGCTCATCTGTTCTAGGCAAGGGGTGGGCATCTGTCTTGGTGACAGCATTCAGAGCCTAGTAATCCACACAGAACCTCAACTCAGAAGTACCTGCTTTTGAAACCAGTTCCAGTGGGCTGCACCAAGGACTACTAGAGGGTTCAATCACCCCAAGATCTAACATTTTGTTGACCTCTGTCTTAATGTAAGACCTTACTTTGGGCCTCATTACACGGATGGCGGTAAGGATTTACCGGTACCGGTAAAATACCGGTACCGGTAAATCCTTACTGCCTTACTATGAGGTCCCTTTGTGGGTTGGGGGATTTAACGCCTGCTTTTTGCAGGCGTTAAAAACCAACCCGCAAAGGGACCCAGGGAGCTAATTACGGTACCGCAATTTGCGGTACCGTAATTAGCGCCTTCCCCATTCCCATTGAGCCCTATGGGGCAAAAATGGGAATGGGGAAGGGCAATGGTGGAAGGGGGAATTACCGCCCCACCAACCTTGGAATGGGGCGGTAATTCCCCTTTCCGCCAAGGCAGTGCCGGTATTTTACCGGCATGAACCAGGTTCTCCACCATCCGTGTAATGAGGCCCTTTGTCTTTTTTTTCTGTATCTCCTACTTTGATAGGTATACTGGGCCTCATTCCGAGTAGGGCGGTAAGGGATACCGGGCACTGGTAAGGAGACCGGTGCGGTAATCCCATACCGCCCTACTACGAGGTCCCTTTGCGGGAACCGCTATGGGTGCCTGGGGCCTCATTACAACCATGGCGGTCCAGGAACTACGGTACCGGTAAGCATGCCAGTTACTGTAGTTCCCAGACCACATACTACATTCTCTGCTCACGGGTTCCGTTTCACCCACCAGGTCTTTCCTGGCGGGTGTAACGGCACCCGCGAGCAGAGCACGTCGGATGCACCGGCAAAACTCTGAATGTGCCGGTGTATCCGACGTCCCCATCCCCATCCAGCCCTTTGGGGCACTCGAAAATGGGCAATTACTGGTTCCACCAAGCTCGGCATGACCCGGTTCTTGCCCATTCGCGAGTGGCGGAAAAAATGCAACTCCGGCAGCAGCCGTGGCCTTAATAAGGGCACAGCTACCGCTAGAGTTGTAATGAGGCCCCAAGTATCTTCTTATAACCAGGGTGAATTCCCCTTCCCCGGGTTTTAAGCTGAATTCAGTTCCACTGTTCAACAGAAAGAAACAAGGATATCAGGGTTTGAAATAAAGTTCCAACACAGTTCTTGAAAATGTCATTGGGCCTCATTATAAGTTTGCCGGTCCAGTAACAACGGTACCGGTAAGCTACCGGTACCGTTGTTACCGGAACAGCAAACTATGAGTTCTGCTCACGGGTGCCTTCCCGTCTGCCAGGACTGGCCTGGCGGGTGTACCAGCACACGCGAGCAGAGCATGTTGGACGCACCGGCACCATTTTGAATGGTGCCGGTGCATCCGACCTCCCCATTCTCATTGGACCCTATGGGGCTCAAATGGGAATGGGGAGCATTTTTTTCCATCGCCTGCGAATGGGAAATTACCGGGTCTGGCAAGGCCGTAATGACCCGATAATTGAGCATTCACGGGCGCCAGAAAAAAAATTATAGCGGCGGCAGCCGCGACGGTTTTACCAGCATGGCTACCGCCAGTATCATAATGAGACCCGTTGTTTCTTATCAAACAATCCATGATTCAAGAAAGAAAAGATCTTTCTTCTTCTTGAAATGGATATTTTAAAGTTCATCAAATAGCATCAATGATATTCTTGGTCAGGATGACTTTGACACAACTTGTAAGATTCACAAAACACAGTTTGTTGATATCTGCTTTTCTCAACTTTCTTCTTCTTAGAACCATAAACAATAACTGGCTCTTTTGGCAGGATATCTTCACAGCACTCTCAACTTCCAACTGGGTTACTTTCACACCAGGCCTACTACTTCAGTTCACATCTGTTTTACTCTCCTGCCAGGCCTACTTCTTCAAAACATACACCTACTCATCTGCCCACAGTGTTCCGCAATCAACGATTCTGACCTCAATGAAAGCCTATGGGGAAATTATGTTCTCCCGCTTTCCGTGAGAAATTCTCCCTCCTGGGTGCTTCAGAATGTTGGCATGTCTGGAACAGGAGCTCTGCAGAATTTCATAGGTACATGTGTACGGGGTGGGCTGGTTAAGGTCTTGAAGGGTGTGTCAGCAGATGCTCGATTCCTGAATGGATCTCCAGTGCTTCCTGTTGATCGTGTTTGCGGTGGACATATTGGTGTTCCATTTCATGGTGCTGGCAGAGAACAGAGGTTCAGGTAAGCTGCAGACATGCATTGCACTGGTGTTGTGGGAGACTGTCAGGGGGCTGCCTGGGGGGTGTTCAGACTGGAGGGGCCTTCCTGGGGTGGTGTCACAAGTGAGGGGGGCTGGTGTCTAGTCTGGAAGGGTGTGGGGGGCAGTGGCCAGTGTGGAGGGGGCTGTCTGAGGGGGTGTCAAAGGTGATGGGGCTGGGGAGTGGTATCCAGTCTGGAGGGAGAAGGGGGCAAGATTTAGCTGGGTTGCAGCCTGGGCTTGCGGTGCAGATGCGCCTACTAACAGGGGTACTGGATGGCGTCTCAGGGGTGGACACAGAGGCTTGCGCCTGGTTTGGACTTTAGCTTGCTTTTTGGTGTGCGTGGGGGCGTGTTGTGGGTGTTCCTCGCACAGCTTGTTTTTACTTGCACGGTGGCTAGTAATGCACCTTTGAATCCATGAATATGCGGGGATCGCAATATTTTTTCGGCGCCACGGCTTGCACAGGGGCTTTCTCGGCTCTCAGGACTTGCGCCATCGCTGATTGGTGCCAATGAGCATAAGCTCTGTTTTGTTTCCATTGAGAGCAAGAGAGTTATCAATCATCCATATCTCGATGTCATAGATAGAGGTGATTTTTATGAGATCCTCCCCATAGTCACCTGTAAGATTAATCAGTATATGAGTAGCATCAGCGTAGTTAGTATAACCCACGCTGATGATATCCAGAAGATCAAAGAAAGGACAAATGTAAAGGTTGAAAAGGGTAGGGGAGACACATGCTTCCTTGGGGACACCACATGTGAGAAGTTCACAAGGAGATTTAAAACTATCTGAGGTGACACAAGCGGATCTAGAGACCAAAAAGGAGGCCAACCAGTGCAAGGCACAACTAGAACAATGTGCAATGACCCCCAGCCTCTCCAGCAGCAACAAATAATCCAGCAGATCGAAAAGCTGCAGAGAGGTCCAGGAGCATCAGCAGAGCAACCTGGCCTGAGTTGACGGGCATGACATAGATTAGCTTTCAAATCCAGCAAGGCTGTTTCAGTGACATGTAAGGCACGAAAACCGGATTGCAAGGAGCTCAGTAATTGATTGTCTTCGATATGTTGTTGAAACTGCGTATATGCCAACCGGTCCAAAATTTCCAACAAGAAAGTCACATTAGTGATCGTACGATAATTACATACAAGGGCGGGATCAAGGGTGGTCTTTTTAATCACAGGGGAAATCCAGACGTTTTTCAGCGAGGCAAGGAAGGTGGAGGTAACAAAGGAGGAATTACCAACAGTTGTGACAAAGGGAGCCAAACTGTGAAATGATTCTTTCATTTTAGAGGGAGGACAAATATCATCGGGACAAAAAGGAGGGCTTGAGGTGAGAAATGATGTTAAGGAGATCAGATTCTGTTATCTCCTTAAAATGAAAATAAAATAGACAGCATTGGGTTTAATAGTAGTAGGTATTGAAAAATTAGATCGCAACGTAGCAATCTTATCACGGTGTGTTTGAGTTTATCAATAAGAGCCTGTTGGATATCCAAACACCACTGATCATTCTTAACAATGGCAGGAAAGAGGTTGTCCTTCCTTCAAACTCCTTAAGAATGGTAAAGAGTTCTCTTTGGGAGGACCAGGCTGTTTTAATGTTCTCTTCATAGTAGTCGCGTTTGGCAGCCAGAATGGCAGTCTTATATTCAGACGCAGCCTCGCGATATAGGGCAAGATTGTCTATAGTGACATTTTTCCGCCACCCTAAAATCTTGTCGGAAATTCAGGATTTTCCCAGGGTTTCAGTATTAACAAGTTTGACAGAAGAAGGAGCAAGTGTATTCATTATGGACAAAATTGTCTCATTGTATTGGTCTATGAGGGTTTCAGTACTATTCAAATAGAGCAGATTAGCTAATAAAGGTCGGGCGAGTTCACAGAAGGAAGCTGGAGTAAATTTACGGGTATTCCTTATCGCCATTTCAACTCGACGATTGATATTAAGTTGAGCAAGTTTACCAGGAGGGTCCAAGCAAAAGGGAATAAAACTATGGTCAGACCACAGGGTGGCCAACATTTCAAAACTATTCAGGGCTAGGCAAAGGGAGAGAACCCAGTCCAGGATATGACCATCTTTGTGCGTGGGGGTCTTTATAAGCTGTTCAAGGCTAAGGGACTCCAATAACTGGATAAGATTAGCAGCCTCTTGATCATCAGGGTGATAGGCCCAATAATTGAAATTGCCCAAAATAACAATGTAAGATGTAGTCTTGATGAAATTACTAAGTTACATAAGAAGCTGTTCCTTAAAAAGTGGCTTTGCTGTGGGGGGTCAGTAAACAGTGAGAATGCAAATGGTGGGATCTATAACAATTTGTATTAATGTGTATTGACACCCATCAATAGATAAGCAAGTGCATCTATGAGAGAACAGTGTGTCTCGGATGATGACTGCAGTACCACCACCACGACCGGAGTCCCGATCAGTTCTAAAGATCTGATAGCCACTGGGTACGGCAGTGGCAGCAGCTTGATATGTAACATCAGAGAGCCACGTCTCATAATATCAAGACGCTGAGTAAGGATAAGGTCAGAAACCTCGTCTGCATGTTTCACCAGGGAGCAGAACACGCAAGCCAGGAGAAACAAAGACTTTATCCGCAGCACAATGGACAAGAGGAGTGTTATTAATACTAACGTTAGTAGTTTCCAGCCATACAACGAATGGAGCAATAGCAAAGTGACTGGAAATTATAACAATCTACATAATAGCAAAGTCACTGGAAATTATGACAATCAAGATCTTTTTAAAAACAGCTATTAAGTGGCTAAGGCAACAGTAGTTGAGAAGGCGGGAAGTAATCAGGACAATAGCGAGACTACTAAAATGCTTGTAGAAAGGCTACAGTCAGCGACACTTGGTCATAGGTGTCAAGGGCATAATGAGCAAGAAGGATGCATACCAGTAGACCAGCAGTTTTATGTCCTGGCCTGCGGTCATGCAGGCCAGGAAGACCAAGGCTGAGGGCACCCAGCCGACATTCTGGGGGCACCAAGCAGACATCTCCGGACCAGGGCCCTACAGTCAGCTTGTGAGCACCCAGGCTCTTCCATGGCCTGGGGGCACCCAGGCCACCATGACAGACGGAGCCAGCGTTGCCCACCAGGGGCGTCGGCGTCCACCAGCAGGGTTGCCCAGCAGGGGCTCTGCTGGTGAACCGGTAGAGTTGCCCAGCAGGGGCTCTACTCACTTGGGTGCCAGCAATCGTGGACAGTGTTGCCCAGCAGAGGCACTGTTCTGGTGGAGGGCCCTGCGGGGCAGGCCCTTAGCCAGCTACACAGCACCAGCATAGTGCTGGCATGAACGACATGGCACTCCTGAGTCAGTTAGTTACAACATGACGAGCCGGAAGCTGCTCATCGCTTTTATTAGTTTAGTCACATGGTCACTGCCACGAGACATGAGCATGAGCCCTGGGAGATACAATGGTCCCAGGAGGGGTGACACCCTATACTCCTCCTTATCCATAAGTAACAAACAAAAGACAAGCATAACTGGACATCAAGACCAACTACATCACAAATAGACACCCTTGTGATTATGAGTGCGAACAACACTCTCATATTTTTAGGCTCTGACAGTTACACACATATTTGAGGGTGACAGGGTTGGTGGCACTTTTGGGGGTTTCACCGCATTATCAAAAGACCCTTTGTTAACCTGGGTGAGGGAAACCTAAAACCACGGAATACACCAATGGCAGCTCCTGGCACCACATAAAGCAAGTCCAAAATACGGATGTTTACAGCTCCACATAGTCCATTGACAGTGGCAGGGTACTGGCGGTGGGACGATAGGCTACTCCTTACACTCCCCTTTCCATGTAGGAGCGGCTGGCAGGAAGACGCTGGTGGAAGGGTGTTAGGGCCTCACCACTTCTTTCACAGCACAGTCTGTATTCTCTTCATTACAGACGCACCATAGACAAAGAAGCAGCTAGCATGCTGGCAGGAGATGGAGCACTTTGTCCAGAAAAGTGTGACGCCGTACACGGAGCAGTGTCCCTTTGTTGTAATCTATTTTGCGAAAAACCACCTGTCAGAATACAGCACCATTTACTGCTGGGTGGTCTGGGATCGTTAAAGGGCCATGCACGTCGGGACACGCATCGCTTAGTGAGCCTATTGCCTTATTATAGCAGCAACCAGCATATGAGCATTGAAGGGACGTACTCCCTTCCTTCCAGCTGGGCTCCTGAGCCAGGAACGCAGCTCCCACATGGAGCACTTTGAGTGGCAAAGTGCGGGCTGGCACTGTCGTGGGGTGGGTACGCAAGGCACTCACCTTCCTCCCTCTGGCAGGTGCAGACAATACTGGTGGCAGCGGATGTTCTGGGCATCGCGGCCGCACGAGCACCCTTACACAGAGGGCTGTGGCCGAGGTTGGTACAGCCGGCCAGGTGCAGTGGAAAAGAAGGCACTGGGAACTGATGCCACCTCGACACAGCATGGGGCAAAAAGGCCCATCTTCCAGGCGGCCGCCTTTGTGCATGGTGGGGGTGACATCAGATCTGCCTCTTCTCCAGGACATGCCCACTTTCTTTACACTCATCCCACTCTGCTCTTCGCACACAAGCAGCCATCCGGCAGCCCACACCACAAGAAGGGCCCAGGCCACCTCCATTGTTGTGAGGCAGACACTCCACACTTCCAGAACACCGTCCCTCCTTAGGGGGGGACAAAACACCACCCAGACCGCTCGCAGGGCCTAGCTCACAAGCGCCAGACAGCCACAGCAGTCAGGCATGTTTCTCCTCCTTTCCCCCTCGTGGCGAAAACGCCACCATACAGAAGGTGGTGTGGGGGGACGGGGATCCTCACTCCTCGTCGCTGTTGTTATGTCCTGGCCTGCGGTTATGCAGGCCAGGCAGACCAAGGCTGGGGGCGCCCAGCCGACATGCTGGGGGCACCCAGCAGACATCTGCGGACCGGGGGCACCCGGTCAGTTCGTGAGCACACAGGCTCTTCCATGGCCTGGGGGGGGCAACCAAGCCACAATGACAGACAGCGCCAGCATTGTCCAGCAGGGGTGCCGGCGTCCACCAGCACAGTTGCCCAGCAGGGTCTCTGCTGGTGTACACAGGTAGAGATGCCCAGCAGGGGCTGTACTCACTTGGGTGGCAGCAATCGTGGACAGCGTTGCCCAGCAGGGACACTGTCCTGGTGGAGGCAGCTCTGGCATGGTGCTGGCAAAAACAACATGGCACTGCTGAGTCTGTTTGATACAACCTGATGAGCCGGAAGCTTATCGGTTTTATTAGTTTAGTCACGTGGTCATTGCCAGAGACGTGAGCACACGCCCTGGGAGATACCATGCTCCAGGAGGGGTGACACAGTACAGGCAGGAAACTCAATCAAAAAATATGACCAAACATGAGACTGCTTCTCTTAACTTTGCAATACTTGTTTGTATTTTAGTCATTCCAATTAGAAATGATTGTATTAGTGACTCCTCGCTGAGCATCTGCGTTTTATTGATTTCTGTGCCTACCTTGGGAATATTGTAATAAAGTAGGTTCCGCACTCAAGATGAGTTCTTTATAAGTCTTTAATGTCTCCAAGTACAAGATAGTTCATAGGAGAACAGACACCGGCTTCCCACCCGGCGGGCACTAATCAACTGACTTCTTAGAACGCACGCACTCAAATCATACAATGCATTCCTGCAGGCGGGTGCATCCCACTCCATTTACCTTCCATAGTAATGACAGCCCACAATCACAGATTATAACAAATATCTTCTCACAGCGCGGGGGCATCTCCTCAGTGCGCGTGCTTATTCCCCTTTGTGCGCATGCTCTAAAGAAGTGTCTTAGCAGCACGCATGTCTGCTTAGTGGCTCTGCTCCCCGGCCGGGAAGTTCCGAGTCATGGAGGCGGGCCCCTTGGGTCACTCTGGGAGGGGCCTCTTGAGTCACTCTGGGAGGTTCTGAGTGATGGAGGCGGGCCCCTTGGGTCACTCTGGGAGGTTCTGAGTGATGGAGGCGGGCCTCTTGGGTCACTCTGGGAGGTTCTGAGTGATGGAGGCGGGCCCCTTGGGTCACTCTGGGAGGGGCATCTTGAGTCACTCTGGGAGGTTCTGAGTGATGGAGGCGGGCCCCTTGGGTCACTCTGGGAGGTTCTGAGTGATGGAGGCGGGCCCCTTGGGTCACTCTGGGAGGGGCCTCTTGAGTCACTCTGGGAGGTTCTGAGTGATGGAGGCGGGCCTCTTGAGTCACTCTGGGAGGTTCTGAGTGATGGAGGCGGGCCCCTTGGGTCACTCTGGGAGGTTCTGAGTGATGGAGGCGGGCCTCTTGAGTCACTCTGGGAGGTTCTGAGTGATGGAGGCGGGCCTCTTGGGTCACTCTGGGAGGTTCTGAGTGATGGAGGTGGGCCCCTTGGGTGGTTCTGAGTGATGGAGGCGGGGCTCTTGAGTCACTCTGGGAGGTTCTGAGTGATGGAGGCGGGCCCCTTGAGTCACTCTGGGAGGTTCTGAGTGATGGAGGCGGGGCTCTTGAGTCACTCTGGGAGGTTCTGAGTGATGGAGGCGGGCCTATTGGGTCACTCTGGGAGGTTCTGAGTGATGGAGGCGAGCCCCTTGAGTCACTCTGGGAGTCACTCTGGGAGGTTCTGAGTGATGGAGGCGGGGCCTCTTGAGTCACTCTGGGAGGTTCTGAGTGATGGAGGCGGGCCTCTAGAGTCACTCTGTTAGGTTCTGAGTGATGGAGGCGGGCCTCTAGAGTCACTCTGGGAGGTTCTGAGTGATGGAGGCGGGCCTCTTGAGTCACTCTGGGAGGTTCTGAGTGATGGAGGCGGGCCTCTTGAGTCACTCTGGGAGGTTCTGAGTGATGGAGGCGGGCCCCTTGAGTCACTCTGGGAGGTTCTGAGTGATGGAGGCGGGCCTCTTGAGTCACTCTGGGAGGTTCTGAGTGATGGAGGCGGGCCCCTTGAGTCACTGTGGGAGGTTCTGAGTGATGGAGGCGAGCCCCTTGAGTCACTCTGGGAGGTTCTGAGTGATGGAGGCGGGCCCCTTGGGTCACTCTGGGAGGTTCTGAGTGATGGAGGCGGGCCCCTTGGGTCACTCTGGGAGGTTCTGAGTGATGGAGGCGGGCCCCTTGAGTCACTCTGGGAGTCACTCTGTTAGGTTCTGAGTGATGGAGGCGGCCTCTTGAGTCACTCTGGGAGGTTCTGAGTGATGGAGGCGGGCCCCTTGAGTCACTCTGGGAGTCACTCTGTTAGGTTCTGAGTGATGGAGACGGCCTCTTGAGTCACTCTGGGAGGTTCTGAGTGATGGAGGCGGGCCCCTTGAGTCACTCTGGGAGTCACTCTGTTAGGTTCTGAGTGATGGAGGCGGCCTCTTGAGTCACTCTGGGAGGTTCTGAGTGATGGAGGCGAGCCCCTTGAGTCACTCTGGGAGTCACTCTGGGAGGTTCGGAGTGATGGAGGCGGGCCCCTTGAGTCACTCTGGGAGGTTCTGAGTGATGGAGGCGGGCCTCTTGAGTCACTCTGGGAGGTTCTGAGTGATGGAGGCGGGCCCCTTGAGTCACTCTGGGAGGTTCTGAGTGATGGAGGCGAGCCCCTTGAGTCACTCTGGGAGGTTCTGAGTGATGGAGGCGGGCCCCTTGGGTCACTCTGGGAGGTTCTGAGTGATGGAGGTGGGCCCCTTGGGTCACTCTGGGAGGTTCTGAGTGATGGAGGCGGGCCCCTTGAGTCACTCTGGGAGTCACTCTGTTAGGTTCTGAGTGATGGAGGCGGCCTCTTGAGTCACTCTGGGAGGTTCCGAGTGATGGAGGCGGGCCCCTTGAGTCACTCTGGGAGTCACTCTGTTAGGTTCTGAGTGATGGAGGCGGCCTCTTGAGTCACTCTGGGAGGTTCTGAGTGATGGAGGCGGGCCCCTTGAGTCACTCTGGGAGTCACTCTGTTAGGTTCTGAGTGATGGAGGAGGCCTCTTGAGTCACTCTGGGAGGTTCTGAGTGATGGAGGCGAGCCCCTTGAGTCACTCTGGGAGTCACTCTGGGAGGTTCTGAGTGATGGAGGCGGGCCCCTTGAGTCACTCTGGGAGGTTCTGAGTGATGGAGGCGGGCCTCTTGGGTCACTCTGGGAGGTTCTGAGTGATGGAGGCGGGCCCCTTGAGTCACTCTGGGAGGTTCTGGGTGATGGAGAAGGGCCTCTAGAGTCACTCTGGGAGGTTCTGAGTGATGGAGGCGGGCCTCTTGGGTCACTCTGGGAGGTTCTGAGTGATGGAGGCGGGCCTCTAGAGTCACTCTGGGAGGTTCTGAGTGATGGAGGCGGGCCTCTAGAGTCACTCTGGGAGGTTCTGAGTGATGGAGGCGGGCCTCTAGAGTCACTCTGGGAGGTTCTGAGTGATGGAGGCGGGCCTCTTGGGTCACTCTGGGAGGTTCTGAGTGATGGAGGCGGGCCTCTAGAGTCACTCTGGGAGGTTCTGAGTGATGGAGGCGGGCCTCTTGGGTCACTCTGGGAGGTTCTGAGTGATGGAGGCGGGCCTCTAGAGTCACTCTGGGAGGTTCTGAGTGATGGAGGCGGGCCTCTAGAGTCACTCTGGGAGGTTCTGAGTGATGGAGGCGGGCCTCTAGAGTCACTCTGGGAGGTTCTGAGTGATGGAGGCGGGCCTCTTGGGTCACTCTGGGAGGTTCTGAGTGATGGAGGCGGGCCTCTAGAGTCACTCTGGGAGGTTCTGAGTGATGGAGGCTGGCCCCTTGAGTCACTCTGGGAGGTTCTGAGTGATGGAGGCGGGCCCCTTGGGTCACTCTGGGAGGTTCTGAGTGATGGAGGCTGGCCCCTTGAGTCACTCTGGGAGGTTCTGAGTGATGGAGGCGGGCCTCTAGAGTCACTCTGGGAGGTTCTGAGTGATGGAGGCGGGGCCTCTTGAGTCACTCTGGGAGGGGCCTCTTGAGTCTACTTTGGCTGTAAATGCTAATTGCGGAGGCTCGTGCCAGTCTCTTTCCGCGCGTCCCTCTAACTCTGTAACCTTTCTACGCATGCGCGCATTCAAGCATCCACGTAGTACGCATGCGCTGAGAATCAATGTCTCAGCTCTGCGCATGTCTGTTTAGTGGCTCTACAGCTCGGCTCCATTAATACCCTCAACACACCCGTCCTCTTTGCGAGGTCCTGAGCGATGGACTTGTTGCCTTTTGTGTTCAGAGTTTACCCTGGGAGTAGACCCTCATTATCCAATCTCGCATTGTTCCCAGGTCCCTCTTTCCGGTAGCCATCCGACCTCGCCTTACTGCGCATGCTCCGGTGACCAGTGTCTCGTCATTGCGCATGCTCTGGTGATCAGTGTCTCGTCACTGCGCATGTGCGGCAGGGCTCTATTGGAGAAGGCCAGAGCTCGGCCACGCCCAGTCTCTCTGCGAGACTCTGATTGATGGTGGGTGTTTTCCTGGGTCTCCCCTCGGCCTCTCACTCATTTACATCTCGAAATGCAAGACGCCCCCCAGACGATGCAGTGGCCATAATGTACTGCGGGTGAGTGACAGGTGCTGGGCCACTCGCTTAAGCTTTTAGTGGCTCCTGTGCATGGGGTGGGGGGTGGGTTATGGTGGTGGGGGCTGGAGACGGGGTGGGGGTGACTCCTGTGCATGGGGTTGGGGCGGGTTATGGTGGTGGGGGCTGGAGACGGGGTGGGGTGACTCCTGTGCATGGGGCGAGGGGGTGGGTTATGGTGGTGGGTGCTGGAGACGGGGTGGGGGTGACTCCTGTGCATGGGGTTGGGGCGGGTTATGGTGGTGGGGGCTGGAGATGGGGTGGGGTGACTCCTGTGCATGGGGTGGAGGGCGGGTTATTGTGGTGGGGGCTGGAGACGGGGTGGGGTGACTCCTGTGCATGGGGTGAGGGGGTGGGTTATGGTGGTGGGGGCTGGAGACGGGGTGGGGTGACTCCTGTGCATGGGGTGGGGGCGGGTTATGGTGGTGGGGCTGGAGACGGAGTGGGGGTGACTCCTGTGCATGGGGTGGGGGGTTATGGTGGTGGGGGCTGGAGACGGGGTGGGGTGACTCCTGTGCATGGGGTGAGGGGGTGGGTTATGGTGGTGGGGGCTGGAGACGGGGTGGGGGTGACTCCTTGGTGGTGGGGGCTGGAGACGGGGTGGAGGTGACTCCTGTGCATGGGGGGGGTTATGGTGGTGGGGGATGGAGACTGGGTGGGGTGACTCATGTGCATGGGGGGGTGGGTTATAATGGTGGGGGCTGGAGACGGGGTGGGGGGTGACATCGGCAGCTCCTCCTTTGGACATTCATGTTGAGTCCTGGTAGCAGTTGGAGACCAAACACAGACCAGCTGCGAAGCCACTTGTATTAAAGCCTGGTAAGCTTTATTCACACATTACCTTGCTTGGGTTCCAGTTACATTAGGCTAGATACAGAGACTGCAGATATTGATTATTGATATTTTATTTCTATTGCGCTCATACACAAGTGTTTCAGAGCGCGACAAGGCAAAGGAGGGGAACAGGGGAGAACAAAACAACGCTCTTACTAGGCCCAGTGACATTGAGAACGCGCAAGTGCATGGGAGAGGGGGAGGGGAAAAGTGCGGAACAAAGGAGAAACTGATAAATAATAATAAATAAATAATAAAGGCAACAAACAGTGATAGTGCAGCCAGCAATTGGCAAGTGCTGGGTTTAAGGCAGCAGACAGGGTATGTCCGATAAGTGCAGGAAGAAAAGGAGGGGGTAACTGTATGGCTACCGATATAGACATCAGTGCAAGGGGTGGCCCGGAGGTAGTGCGGGAGGGTGGCAGGGTGAGCAGATACCTGGGCCCCCGGCGGACAGAGTGTGGCCAGGTGCACGGTGCCAAGAGAGAACAGATCAGCAGCTGAGAGGGGGAGCGAAGGCAGGGGCAAAGAGGAAGGTCTTGAGGTGTTCCCAGAACCGGAGATGGTTCTCCTCAAGTTTTAAAGTGGCAAGGAGGCTGTTCCTGAGGGAGGCCTCAGTCGAAGACAGAGATCTACCCCCAGCTTGTTTCTTTGAAAAACGTCTGACCCTGAGGGAGTTAGAGGTAGAGGAGCGAAGAGCTCAACCACAGATACAGAACACCCACCGGCCATCTTCACACACCACAACTCAGGCCCCAAATGACACTCTTGGAACACTCACCAGCAAACAATCACCCAACATTCTCCTGAGCTGCCATCATACACTCCAGTCACCAACATTCTCTCAGCGTGCACAGATGACTGGCAGGACAGGGCAAGACAACATTAAGACATCACAACAATTTACATTACCTCCACGTCACCCTTCCTTGTCACAGTACTCACCAATGAGGCCCTGCCTCCACTACAGGAACTTTTTCCCCCTCAGACCCCCATCGCTGTGGAAAGGGCAGGAGCCCCCCACCACCGTCCAGGACCATCGCCGTGGAGAGGGCAGGAGCCCCCCACCACCGTCCAGGACCGCAGCGGAGACCTCGACTCGACGGAGGCGGCGCGGATCCCCTCTAAGGATCTGCAGCATCTTGCCATCGGCACCCCACCGCATCACAGGAGCCCCCTGCGCCTCCAGAGCCCTTGATCCGCTCGCGCCGACATTTTTCCCGATACAAAATGTCGGGCGCGATGCGGCCCGAAAGTGAGGCTGGGCGTTGCTCGTTGCCTAGCAACGCTGTGTAGGCAGCCCTTAAGGCCACACATCCGCCGGCAGGCGGAAGCCGGCGGCCACCCAAGGCCAACATAAGGCCGTCTGCCCGTTTGGCCCCCTCAGACCCCCATCGCTGTGGAAAGGGCAGGAGCCCCCCACCACCGTCCAGGACCATCGCCGTGGAGAGGGCAGGAGCCCCCCACCACCGTCCAGGACCGCAGCGGAGACCTCGACTCGACGGAGGCGGCGCGGATCCCCTCTAAGGATCTGCAGCATCTTGCCATCGGCACCCCACCGCATCACAGGAGCCCCCTGCGCCTCCAGAGCCCTCGATCCGCTCGCGCCGACATTTTTCCCGATACAAAATGTCGGGCGCGATGCGGCCCGAAAGTGAGGCTGGGCGTTGCTCGTTGCCTAGCAACGCTGTGTAGGCAGCCCTTAAGGCCACACATCCGCCGGCAGGCGGAAGCCGGCGGCCACCCAAGGCCAACATAAGGCCGTCTGCCCGTTTGGCCCCCTCAGACCCCCATCGCTGTGGAAAGGGCAGGAGCCCCCCACCACCGTCCAGGACCATCGCCGTGGAGAGGGCAGGAGCCCCCCACCACCGTCCAGGACCGCAGCGGAGACCTCGACTCGACGGAGGCGGCGCGGATCCCCTCTAAGGATCTGCAGCATCTTGCCATCGGCACCCCACCGCATCACAGGAGCCCCCTGCGCCTCCAGAGCCCTTGATCCGCTCGCGCCGACATTTTTCCCGATACAAAATGTCGGGCGCGATGCGGCCCGAAAGTGAGGCTGGGCGTTGCTCGTTGCCTAGCAACGCTGTGTAGGCAGCCCTTAAGGCCACACATCCGCCGGCAGGCGGAAGCCGGCGGCCACCCAAGGCCAACATAAGGCCGTCTGCCCGTTTGGCCCCCTCAGACCCCCATCGCTGTGGAAAGGGCAGGAGCCCCCCACCACCGTCCAGGACCATCGCCGTGGAGAGGGCAGGAGCCCCCCACCACCGTCCAGGACCGCAGCGGAGACCTCGACTCGACGGAGGCGGCGCGGATCCCCTCTAAGGATCTGCAGCATCTTGCCATCGGCACCCCACCGCATCACAGGAGCCCCCTGCGCCTCCAGAGCCCTCGATCCGCTCGCGCCGACATTTTTCCCGATACAAAATGTCGGGCGCGATGCGGCCCGAAAGTGAGGCTGGGCGTTGCTCGTTGCCTAGCAACGCTGTGTAGGCAGCCCTTAAGGCCACACATCCGCCGGCAGGCGGAAGCCGGCGGCCACCCAAGGCCAACATAAGGCCGTCTGCCCGTTTGGCCCCCTCAGACCCCCATCGCTGTGGAAAGGGCAGGAGCCCCCCACCACCGTCCAGGACCATCGCCGTGGAGAGGGCAGGAGCCCCCCACCACCGTCCAGGACCGCAGCGGAGACCTCGACTCGACGGAGGCGGCGCGGATCCCCTCTAAGGATCTGCAGCATCTTGCCATCGGCACCCCACCGCATCACAGGAGCCCCCTGCGCCTCCAGAGCCCTCGATCCGCTCGCGCCGACATTTTTCCCGATACAAAATGTCGGGCGCGATGCGGCCCGAAAGTGAGGCTGGGCGTTGCTCGTTGCCTAGCAACGCTGTGTAGGCAGCCCTTAAGGCCACACATCCGCCGGCAGGCGGAAGCCGGCGGCCACCCAAGGCCAACATAAGGCCGTCTGCCCTGTTTGCCCCTGTTCGCTCCGGGGAGCTACTGTCACCGTTGGACCTCTAAGATCACACACATTCTCCTCATTAAGGTGACATTCGTTCCTGGATTAACGTGGATGATCAATTTCATACTAGGACATAATCAACTTGAGTACTGTCACTAGCTTTTCAATTGCTAATCTATACTAGTTACTATAGTGCTCTCCTGTTACCCATATCACTTGTTATGCCCTATGGCCAAGCTCAGCCACCCACTGTCCGATGCTGTGCTTTTTGATCTTCATACGGGTCTGGCTCATGCTGTGCATGGTGTTGTGCCCTATGGTCGCCTACAGACCACCTTTGAAGTTGTGTTGTGCCCTATGGTCGCCTACAGACCACCTTTGAAGTTGTGTTGTGCCCTATGGTCGCCTACAGACCACCTTTGAAGTTGTGTTGTGCCCTATGGTCGCCTACAGACCACCTTTGAAGTTGTGTTGTGCCCTATGGTCGCCTACAGACCACCTTTGAAGTTGTGTTGTGCCCTATGGTCGCCTACAGACCACCTTTGAAGTTGTGTTGTGCCCTATGGTCGCCTACAGACCACCTTTGAAGTTGTGTTGAGTCCCCCCGCTCACAGCACCACCAAGTACACAATCATGCCCATAGCGTCCTGCAAGCTCACCGCTGCCGCCACCACGCTGCTCACCCTCCTCTCCACACTCACTACTCTCAAACTTTATCCTCCCATCCATCCCCTCATCCACACACCACCCAGCCCACTCTTCTACCACAAGCATTTCGCTATTAAGGATATCACACCTGCCATGACAGATGGTACACCCTGTGTAGTAACTCTGCACAGACTAGAAAGACTTAGAGCGCGCACACAGACCCCAGAACTTAGCACACTAGCCATTCCCACGGAATTCAGAAACTATAGGCTGAGTTCCCGCACCACCTCCACACGCTGCCCCCGCACGGAATACCCACACACCCACAGTCCACCACCCACTAACCTAGCCACACCCTGCAATACCACTTCACAGAACATACCAGACACGACCATCACTCACACCTCCACAAGCAAACATCACACACCTCACATCAAATGTGCACTCCTCAATGTCCGATCACTCCCAGCTCATGCCTCTGATATCCATGACATTATAACCAGTAATAACATTGACCTGTTAGCCATCACCGAAACATGGTTACATGAAGCATCAGGCCCTGCCGTTACACTTGCACTACCACCGGGCTTCTCCATACTCAGACAAGATAGGCCAGATCGAATAGGAGGCGGAGTAGCCCTCATCTACAAAGAGAACCTACAGCTCCGACCTATCAGTCACCCTTCAACCAACAACTCTGACCTCTTATCGGCCAAACTCACATTGTCACCCAACAGCACCATCAACATTCACCTACTATACCGCCCCCCAGGCAATTCCCCAGACGCCCAGGACAACATCTTACACATCCTTAGCAACAACATCAAAAGCTCCACCAAAACCATTCTACTAGGGGACCTCAACCTCGGATTTAATGATCCCAAGGACAAATCTGCAGCCACTCTCACCAAGGAACTCAATGACCTGGGCTTCATCCAAAAAGTAGAAAGTCCTACTCACATCAAAGGCCGCATACTTGACTGGATCGCAGACCATAACTGCCTCTCCTCTATCACCTCCAACTCCTCACTGCCTTGGACTGACCACAACTGTATAGAGTTCTCTATTCCTATCACCAAAAACCTTAAGACTCTGACCCCTGCCAGCGCTGCCCAAGTCAGAAGCTCAAAGAAACTCACAGAGGAGAACCTACGCCCACACCTCAATACCCCAGTGTTAGCCCCCCCATTCGCTAGCGACCCCAACATCCTAGCAGACATATATAAAGATGTCCTCACCAAAGCCATCAATGTAATAGCGCCACTTGAATGGAAAAAAGAAAAGAAATCCTTACACTCCAACTCCTGGTTTACTGAAGAACTGCACTCAATGCGATCCCACAAAAGAGCAGCACTAAAAAACTGGCAATCTGACCCCTGCACCAATACCAAAAACATATTCAATTTAATCTCCCACCAATACAAGAGAGCTATCACCAATGCCAAAGCCAACGCCTTCAACACTCGTATCACTAATGCCAAGTCACACTCCAAAGAGATTTTCGCAATCTTTAACGAGCTCATCTCCCCCCCTAACACTCCAGATGAAATAATCAAAGATGAAGCTTGGTGTACCAGCATTCAAGCTGCCATGCTTCACAAAATTGACCTTCTCCAAAAGAAAATCAAAGACCACTGCAAAGCACTTCCTCACCAGACAGGAACCAAACCGACTAACACCCCACCCCCTTCCTCCAAGCCCACCATACCTGACTTCTCCTTCAGAGATGTCACTGAAACAGAAGTTATTAACCTTCTAACAAACCTCAAACCCTCCCCATGCAAAGGCGACATTTGCCCACCTAAACTAGTCAAAGACTGCGCAGACTGCCTTGCGCCGCTCCTCACGGCATTTATCAATGCGTCCTTTAAAACAGGCATCATCCCAGCCAACCTCAAAGAGGCTTGGGTCCGGCCTCTCCTAAAAAAAACAACTCTTGACCCCTCACAACCCAACAACTATAGACCAATAACCACTGTGCCATTCTTGCTGAAATTACTGGACAAAGCCGCACACTGCCAAATCCAACACTTTCTGGAAACCCACTCCATCCTCGGGACGAGGCAATCGGGCTTCCGGAAAGGACATGGCACAGAAACAGCCCTGGTAGATCTGAAGAGCCAGATCACCCAAATCATGGACAAAGGCAAACCGGCTCTTCTGCTTCTTCTAGATCTCTCAGCCGCGTTTGATCTAGTCGATCACAAGACTCTCACCTCCCACCTCACGCACTCAGCCAACTTCTCCAAAGAAGCAGCCGCCTGGATCACCTCCTTCCTCGAAGGTAGGGCCATGAAAGTCTTCTCGGACATCGCTAACGCCACACCGACGACAATCCACTGCGGGGTCCCTCAAGGTTCCTGCACTGCACCCACACTCTATAACTTGTTCACCAAGCCCCTCTTTGACAAACTTGACTCATACGGCATCACCTACACGAACTACGCGGACGACACACAAGTACTACTACCCCTCTCAGGCTCATACAACGAAGACGCAAAGGCACTCCACACTATCTACTCCATCATCAAGGCATGGATGGCAATTAATGGCCTCTGCCTTAATGGTGACAAGACCGAAATCCTGATACTAGGTCAACAGAACACCTTAGACAAACTGGACAAACTGTACACCAACTTCTCAATTGACAACTCCATCATCCCCGTGTCCACAGCCGTCAAGACACTGGGAGCATACCTTGACTCTTCGCTATCTATGACTAGACAAGTCAGCGCTATCACTTCCGCATCCGCACACACCACCAAACTTATAAACGCCATCAAGCCCTACCTCTCTAAACCTAACTGCCTCTCCATAGTAAGGGCAACCATTGGAGCCAAATTGGACTACTGCAATGCTCTCCTAGCAGGCACATCAGCCAAAAACATAAATAGACTACAAATCACACAGAACAACGCTCTCCGGGCCGCTCTCAGTATCCCAAGAAGAGAGCATATCACCCAGGCCAGGCTCTCAGCCCAATGGCTCCCAGTCAAAGAACGGATCACCCTCAAAATCCTCACCCTCACTCACAAATGCCTCTCCTTCTCCGCCCCGCCCTATCTTTCAGATGCCATCCTCAAACCTTCCTCCACACGTCCCACTAGGACGCAATACGCTAACCTACTCTGCACCCCACGCATCAAAAAAGCCAAAGCTGGAGGTCTAGGTTTTCCCTACATTGCAGCACAGACATGGAACGCTCTCCCCTCAGACATCCGAACGGAAAACTCACTTCCCATCTTTCGCAGGAAACTGAAAACCTCGTTCCTGCTAAATAACTAGCAAACTCTCAGGAAGCCATGTAATTATACTGCCTTGCTATTGTATATATTTCCCCTGTAATTTATGTACTGCTTGTAACTACGGTTTCCTCTGCAACTAAGATGTCTGTAACAAGCGCCACGATGCCTCTGGGCTGATGTGCGCTCAACAAATTTGAATAAATAAATAAATAAATAAATAGAGGTATAACCTCTCACTTGCCTACAATATACCAGCTCATAATCACCCGTCTCCGACAGGGACTGGTTATTCTTGGAGCGGGGCTCTGGGGAACGTCGTTGCAGAGTCTTCCATGGTGGCATTCTTCTGCGGGGCTGCGGCGTGTACACAATACACCCTGCAGGACCTGGGGCCGGATTGAGCAGGTCTTTCTGGTGAGGACCTCCTGCAGGGCTTGGGGTCCCTCTGCTTCTTGGTTTCTTTGTTGTGCCGGCTCGGCTGCCTTTTGCTTCAGCTTTGCCGGTCGCTGTGTTTTGTGTCCCACAGCCACCTCCCCTCTTCCGGCAGGTGCCTGGTTGAGAGCAGGGATTTTTCTCTCCTTGTTCAGGCTACTGGGAGGTTTGATGGCCTGACTGGTGGTGGGGATGCTCTCCTCTTCTGTGTGGATTGCTGCGTCTCTGTGTTTCTGCTTCTGTGAGGCTCTCTTGCTCGGTAATGGCTTCTGCTGCATTGTGCTGCATTCTGCTTGGGTTTTAGTGTTTTCTATGCTGTGTGGTAGTATGGGCAAGCATTCTGAGAAGAGGAGCCATGTGGACTCTCCTTCTTATTCAAGGAGTCCTGAACGTTGACATGTCAGGAAAAGCACAAGAAACCAGTGGCTGTGAAGTTTCCTTGTTACAGAAGGCCATTGATGAGCTTGAGCGTTCTAGGGGCAGGGGCATGCATAGGGCCTGCCCCTCCTCTTCGGCCTCTTCTTCCTCGGCCTCTTCTTCCTCGTCCTCCTCCTCGGCCTCCACTGCCTCTGCCCGTTCTTCGATGGTGTCTGACTCTGATGATGAGGTCGAAGGCAAATATCTCCCGGGATGAGGTTGAGACTGTGATTTTCCATGTTTAGTACTCCATGGGGTTCTCTGTCCTGGTGGAAGGGGAGTGCTCCTCTGACCTCAATATAAGACACTATAAACACACCCCGAAGCTCGGGCTCCCCCTAATCTCTGATATTAAGACAAAGATGCTCTGTGAGTGGAAGGAACTGGAGCATGGTTCAATGCTGCACTTCATGGCACGTCTCCATCCTCTGAAAGGTGCTGGGAATTTTCTCCCGGACACAGTGGCAGTGGATGATATCCTGTCCAGTTAAGTTGGCCGTTCCTCCATGGCTGCTGATGACGCTGCCTTTTCGGGACCCGGTGGACCCTAATTCTAATGCCGCTTTGTGGAAGGCTCATGTGGGTTCTCATCTTGCACTGAGGGCCAATGTCTATGGTTCTTATATGGCTGAGACGTTTCTGGGGGACTCTGCCTTCTTCCTAAGCCTATGGAAGAAGGGTCAGACTGCGTGCCTGTTCTCGATGATATGCAGCACCAGGTCCGACTCCTTTCTGATTTTTTTATGATCTGATATTTTATTTATATTGCGCCCATACGCAAGTGTTTTAAAGCGCGACAAGGCAAGGGAGGAGTACAAGGGAGGACAAAAACAACAATCTTACTAGGCCCAGTGACATTGAGAACGCGCAAGGGAGAGGGATGGGAGAAAGTGCAAGAACACATGATCAAAACAACAGGCAATGTGGCCAACAGGTGGCAAGTGCACGAATAAAGCACAGACAACAGGTGTAACAGGTAGGGAAATGAAGGGTTGCAGATACAGACCCAAGTGCAAGGGTTACCAGGAAGCAGTGCGGGTATGCAGCTGGGTGGGCAGGTATCTGGGTCAGAAATCAGAGGGTAGCCATAGCAGAAACAACAAGAGGTCAGCAGCGGAGAGAAAGAGAAAAGGCAGAAGCAAAGAGGAATGGTTCTCCTCAAGTTTCAGTAGAGGCAGGTAGCCGAAGAAGGGTCTACCACCAACTCGTTGCTTGGAGAAGCGACTGACCCTGAGGGAGTTGGAGGTGGAGGAGCGAATAGCTTCAGTAGGAAGGTATTTCCGAAGGGAGAGTTGAAGGCTATTGCAGACCCAGACCCCAGAGGGCCTTGTGGACGATGCAGTGGGTCTTGAACTTCATCCTTGCTGCCACTGGGAGCCAATGAAGAGATTTTAGGGCTGGAGAGATGCATACGATCCCTGGACTTGAGGCCAAAGACAAGTCTTGCAGTCCTGTTCTGGATGAGTTCCAGAGAGTAGTAGCAAGCAGATTTGGAAAGAGGCTGTTGCAATAGTCCAGCCTAGAGGTAACCATAGCTCTAGAGACGGTGAGCTACTGGGGGAAGGAGAGGCATGAAGAATATCTCTGAGAAGGTGCAGTTGGTAGTTTGACTTCTTATGGACGTCAGAGATGAGGGGAGAAAAGGAAAGCGTGGAGTCGAAGATGACCACAAGGTTGTTAGCCTCACAGGTAGGAGCAGGTAGCGGACCAAGGGAGGCCAGCCAGAGAGACGGGGAAAGAAGGTGCAGGAGTGCCGATGAGGAGGATATCTGTCTTACTGGCATTGAGGCAGAGGTTGTTGGCGGCACACCACTCTAGGATTGCAGACAGTCAGTCAGAGATGAGAGAGTGCGAAGAGGTGACCGAGGGGAGCAGCAATGCGGTGGGCGAGCGGTGCCAGGTAGTGGTTGAAAAGCCAGGTAGAGAGATTAGACCCCTGGGGGACACCACAAGTGGAGAGTGAGATAGAGGAAAGGATGACCCAAGTTGGACCTTGGAGGGTCGGTTGGAGAGGAAGGTGGTCAACCAGGCCAGTGCCTGATCACTAATACCCAGGTTATCACGGAGGCGGTTGAGCAGGATGGCATGGTTGTCTGTGTCAAAGGCAGAAGATAGATTGAGTAGGATGAGGACAGAAGGGAGAGTAGAATCAAGGTTGGAGATCAGGTCTTCATGGATGTCCATGAGAGCAGTTTCTGTGCTTCTGTCTGCTCTGAAACCAGACTGATGGTCATGGAGACAACCAACAGAATCAGTGTGATGATTAAGCTGGGAGATGGCCAGCTTTTCCAGGAGATTGTCCAGGAAAGGAGTGATAGAAATCGGGCGATAGTTACCTGGGCAGGAGGGGTCGGCTGTGGGTTTCTTGAGAAGGTGCTGCACAAGAGAGTGCTTCAGAGTGGAGGGGAAGGCTCCAATGGTGAAGGAGTGGTTGCAGAAGTCGGCCAGAGCAGGGGCAGGCGTGTCAATATGGTGCTTTATGGTTTTGGACGAACAGGGGAGAACCTGTTGTGGTGAGACTTTCATAGATCAGACTTGTCTAGAAATCTCGTCTGGAGAGAACAGAGGAAAGGAAGGGAAAGAGGGAGGAGAGGCGGCTGCAGGGGGCCCGGAGGTAGCAGAGAGAGAAGAGGGAAGAGCAATAGAGGAAGAGAGTGTGGACTGGATGTCCTGGGTTTTAGAGATGAAATGAGAAGCCAGAGCCGTGCTGAGGGCCTGGGAGGGGACAGTAGCGACGACAGCAGGATTGGCCAGCTCCTTGCAGATTTTAATGAGTTCGGCCAAGTTGTTAGATGCCGCAGAGATGCAGGCTTGGATGTGGGCTCTCTTCTTAGTGCGGACAGAGAGCTGGTACTGCCTTTGATAAGGCGGCAGGCAAGTTTGTCAGAAGATGCACAAGATGCCTACCATTTCCTCTCAGCCACTCTACACTTGCGTTTTACGGGTGACAAGGTCAGAGTCGTACCAAGAGTTGCACTTTGCATTGGGCTTCAAGTGGATCCTCATGACCGGGGCAAGCGTATCAAAGATAGCAGAGTGGAGTTTGGGAAGGGCAGTGTCAGGATGAGAGTCAGCCAGAGGTGGAGAGAAAGTGGCAGCGAAAGCCTCAAATGACACATGCTTCATGGGCCGGATGACCGAGAAGGTATGTGGCAGTGCTGGAGCTGGCTTTTGATGGCGTCAGGAGCACCACCATGGCCATTGGTGCTTACATTTCTGCTCGTTGTCAGCTTAATCTGCGGGACTGGAAATCCAACAGCCCCCAGAAATCTGCCGCTCTTCGGGGGAAGCGTTTTGGGGATTCTCTGGAGGACAAGGTTCATCAGGTGTCCTGGGCTGACAAGCACTGAGAGGTTGCGGCGTAAGCCTGCTCCTCTGGTTCGGCGATCTTCGGGAGCAGTGTTAGGGAGAATTCTCATTCTATGGCTAATTTTCCTTACCTATAGAGTCCCCAGCAGCTTTGCTGAATTTGAAGGATTTATTTTCTTAGCCTGCTAAGAGTGTGCCTCTTTTTCTCACTGACATGTTTTGCTATGTGTATTTGTTCTGGAGAATTCTCTGTTAAGGCTAATTTCCCAAACCTAGTGAGTCCCCCAGCAGCTTTGCTGGCTTTTTTGGGGTTTAATTTTTTTCTCCTGCTAAGAGTGAGACTCTGCAGTGACACAGGGGTGTCGTAGCGACCCCCAAACATAGACTCCATACCCTGGGACTGGCTACTGTCTCCCAGGGCATGTTAAGTCCCCATCGACTTTACTAGTCACCTCTTATGAACAAAACTAGTACAAACCATCTTATTATGGAAGTACTGGGAAGGGTTAATAGTGTTTCCCTTGTGTTCATTTTTGAGAGGGTACCGTACAGTCCCTCTCTCTAAAGTTTTTGGCTGGTGGCAGTGGTTACTTCTGAAAATATTTGACTGCAAATATTTTCCTATGGGATTTTCCCATTGTTTGAGGCTACCACTTTTTCTGACAGCCTTTTACATACCGCCGGTATATTCTTTTATTAACTTTACTCCGGTGGGTTTTGTTTGCCAGAACCTTAATATAAATTCTTTCTCGTGTCTTTCTTTAAACTTCTAACCCAGGTCGGGGGCCCTTTGTTCGTCCTTTTGGCGGGCTTCTGATGATAAGCCCTACTTTCGGCGCCACTGAGTCTGGGGTGGATCCACTGTGTGGGAGGGGGAATAGGATCCCTAAACAGAGTTGCCGCAGCAACTCATGTCGCACTCTAACCTGATAGGCTGGAGGGTCTCACGCCAAAGTGACCACTTCACTGTGTGAGTGACAGCTAGGCTGTATGAATGGGGGTCTTTTTGCTTAAAAGCAGGGTCCTGAGGACTGGAAGAGCAAGACGTCGCCACTGGAACTACGGAACCGAAGGGGAGAGAAGCCAAGGACATCTTCAGCACCTGAACCACCAGTGAAGCCTTGCTGCAGCGTCCCACCACTTTTCTTCCACACGACGAGAGGAGATCTTCTCTGCAAGAGCCTTCTTCCTATGAGCTGGTGGGACCAACCAGTTCGCCAATCGCTTCCTCGGACGTGCCTGGGTCGAATCGCCAGTGCCCAGCTCTTTGAGGCCGGATAGCCGGGCAGCCATCTACCCGGACCGCGATTTAAAGGAGCAAACCTTTTTTTTTGTTTGGCAGCACCTCGGATGGTTTCATCGCTGGGTAGTGCAGTGACTCTGACCTTCCTCCAC
Source organism: Ambystoma mexicanum (assembly GCF_040938575.1). Classification (NCBI taxonomy): domain Eukaryota; kingdom Metazoa; phylum Chordata; class Amphibia; order Caudata; family Ambystomatidae; genus Ambystoma; species Ambystoma mexicanum. Next base: position 1,685,962,814 of record NC_090937.1, on the reverse strand, counting down.
ATCGAGAGCCTCTCTTCCGCTGCTGGATCGCCCGAACTGCAGGAACAACCGCCACCGCAGGAGCCACTTCTTCATATTAAGATACTTTGTTCCGCCAGGCCTCCCTTTTTGCGTGGAAGACCTAAAGGTGTTTTAAATCCTTTATCTACCTGTTGGGTTGGCCACCCTTTCATATAACATTGTCTTTCGCATTGCAACTACCGTTTTAAACCTTGTTAACCAAAGACTTGACTGCAGCTACAAGAACATTTTTGCTCGTAACCTCTTGGTCCTGTACCACTAACTCTGGCTCAGGCCTATTGACTCTGGCTGATTTGTTAGATCTGCTCTCACTAGATTGATTCTCAAATAAGAAATGTGTTGATGCACCTGAATCTTCTAAACACCTCTTCCTTCCCACTGTTTTAACTTGTGAAGTGCCATTTTGCTCGGTTTTCATTCACTTATCTTTTGGCCAAAGGGTGACTGTGCATTACTTGTTCACAAAACTTCAGGGAAGTGTTGCTAGGGTGTGTCTGAAGATATTTCGGTTTAACTTGTGCTTTCCCACCTTTGTGATAAATTGTTAAAGTGCCATTTGTAGTTGGTTTGTACTGTGCCATTTTGCTCAGTTTTCACTCTACCGCAAACTTGTCTACAATTGGCTAGGGAGTTGTGTATACTTTTAGTGACAGTGGGCCTCATTACACGGTAGGCGGTGAGCCATGGCGCTATTAGCGCCATGACTCATGCCGGTAAAATACCGGCACCGCCTTGGCGGAAAGGGGATTTACCGCCCCATTCCAAGGTTGGAGGGGCGGTAAATCCCCCTTCCGCCATTGCCCTTCCCCATTCCCATTTCTGCCCCATAGGGCTCTATGGGAATGGAGAAGGCGCTAATTACGGCACCGCAATTTTGCGGTGCCGTAATTAGCTCCGAGGTCCCTTAGCGGGTTGGTTTTTAACGCCTGCAAAAAGCAGGCGTTAAAGCACCAACCCGCTAAGGGACCTCATAGTAAGGCGGTAATGGTTAACGGTCACCGTTACCATTAACGGTGGCCGTTAACCATTACCGCCATCCGTGTAATGAGGCCCAAAGTTAACTTGATTTATTGGGCCTCATTACACGGAAGGCGGTGAGCCATGGCGCTATTAGCGCCATGACTCATGCCGGTAAAATACCGGCACCGCCTTGGCGGAAAGGGGATTTACCGCCCCATTCCAAGGTTGGTGGGGCGGTAAATCCCCCTTCTACCATTGCCCTTCCCCATTCCCATTTTTGCCCCATAGGGCTCTATGGGAATGGGGAAGGCGCTAATTACGGCACCGCAATTTTGCGGTGCCGTAATTAGCTCTGAGGTCCCTTAGCGGGTTGGTTTTTAACGCCTGCAAAAAGCAGGCGTTAAAACACCAACCCGCTAAGGGACCTCGTAGTAAGGCGGTAATGGTTAACGGCCACCGTTACCATTAACGGTGGCCGTTAACTTGACTGTGATCTATGTGTTGAACTAGATGCGTATAAAATAAATCTATATATTCCTTTTTTTAATACAAAGTTTTGATCAGTGTTTCCTGTGCCCTAGTGCTGCAATACCTATTGTGTAAACCCTGAATACTGCTCATCTCCCTCTTGAGATAAGTCTGACTGCTTAGCCACAGCTACCAACTAAATCTTTGTTGTACGGACGGATACCAAAGGTGATTTATTGCTCATACCTGTAGTCTTAATCTTCTGTAGTGCTTCCTAAGGGAACTGCACAGGATTCTGCCTAACAAGCTGCGCCTTGAAGCCATGCGTCAGGGGGCAGGAATGGTCCATTTCATTGTTCCAGGGGCTTCCGTCCCAGGCCTGGGGGTATTAAGCCAGCGGAAGGCCATCAGAAGTCCTGACAATCACTGTGCGCCTGTGGGGGCCCATCTCCTGCATTATTTTCCTGTGTGGGTGCGGTGGTTCTCTAATGCTTGGGTACTGAAGATTGTTCTGGAGGGTTACTGGATGCACTTTCTGTCTTCTCCTCTTTAACAGTCCCGGATCATGACTATACTGCCCAGGGACTCTGCCAAGAGAGCGGCTATAACCTCGGCCGTTGCTGAGCTTCTGTCCAAGGAGGCCATAGTGACTGTGCTACGGCTCCAGTGCGGTCTGGGGTCCTACTGTCAGGTGTTCTTGGTCCCGAAACCTCAGGGGAAGTTTCGTCTCATCCGGGATTTGAAGCTGCTGAATGTCTTTGTCAGGGGTGTTTGTTTTCGGATGGAGTCTTTGTGCAGAAGTTTATTCCTCTGGTCAAGTAGTGGGACTGAATGGTCGCCTTGGATCTTCAGGATGCCTATTATCATGTGCCCATTCACCCATCCCACCTGCAGTTCCTCAGGTTCTCTTTAGGGCAGTGCGCCATTATCAGTTCCGGGTCCTTCCTTTTGGTTTCACAACTGCGCCACAAGTGTTTGACGGTGGTTGCTCCATTGGTGGCTCATTTACATCTGCAGGGGGTCCAGCTGTTCCCATACTTGAACGACTGGCTGATCAAGGCATATCTCCGCTGCTCTGTCCCTTCTCACCTTCTCCGTGTCACTCAGTCACTCCTGCAGTGGGGTATCCTGATCAACTAGGGGAAGTCTCAGTTGGCCTCTTCCCAGTGTTCATAGGGGCGCGATTCTGCCCCAGCAGTGGGAACGATCTTCACTGGTCCCACTCCTTGCAGTCTCTCGAGCTACAGATCCTGATTTCGTGTGACCTGCAGGTTTCTCTGGGTTGGTGGTTGAGAAGTTCCTCCCTTCTGAGGGGGGTGGATTTGGATCCCCCTCCTCGGGTGGTTCTGTCCACCGATGCCAGTGGCTTGGGGTGGGGGGCCTACCTGGGGGTTCTTTCTGCTCAAGAGCAGTGGGGTAGGGAGGTTCTCCTTTGTTCCTCGAATTGGAGGGAGTTGGAGGCCATTCATCAGGCTCTCATGTGGTTTTGCAGTGCCGGGCTGTGTTGGTTCAGACTGTTAATTCCTCTGTCAACAATCAAGGGGGTTCAGGGTCCAGGGCCCTGAAATCTGTGGCAGGTTGCATCAGGGTTTTGGCCGAACAGCATCTGCTTTCCATGGAGGCGGTACACGTTCAGGGGTGGAGAATGTGGTTGCCGATCGTCTGTCAGGTGTTTCAGTCTGCCCAGAGTTGATGTTGTCCGATCAGGTGTTTGCAGGTGTTTATTGCCCGTTCGGAACACCATTGTTGGATCTGTTTGCTTCCCCCTCGTCGGGCAAGGTTCCCAGGTTTTGCTCTTGGTTCCTGTCGTTTGGCGTGTGGTAGGTGGCTACCTTGAATATAGACTGGCCCCTTGTCTCCTGTATGCTTTTTCCTCCTCTCATTTCCCAGGTGGTTCTGAAAATCCGCCAGAGTTCTTCACTGGTGATCTTGGTGGTTCCCTCTTGGCCTTGCAGGGGGTGGTTTTGGTTGCTCATGGATCTACAGTTGCGAGAGGTGTGGAGGACTCCCAGTTCACCATGCCCTCTACGGGGGTTTCTGGGGGCGGTTTGCCTGTGATCCGCTGGCCAGCTTGGCTCCTGAGAGGGCAAGGCTTTTGAGTTTGGATTTCTCGGCTACGGTCATAGTGACCATTTTCCATTCCAGGTGGCCTAGTAGGTTGAAGGCCTATGATAGGCATTGGGTCCATTTTCTCAGCTGGTGTGGTGTGGCCGGTGTGTCCCCCCCAAGGTCGCTGTGTCCTGGGAGTGTTGCAGCATGGCTTCAAGAAAGGGTTGGTGGTGAGGGATTTTGTGAAACCTGAAGGTGTCTCCCTAAGTAGTCCCCAGGGATATGCCATCCAGGTGGCCAAGACCATCGCTATTGGATCCAGTTTCTGGGGGTGGACAAGTGAGGCAGGATCACCTGGATGGGGGGTTCTTAGGGAGTGGAAGTGGGACATCGACGGGTGAGATGCGGTATCCCCCTTCCTATAACACCTCTTCCCCATCCTACACTGTATGATATCACCAAGCCGTTTACCTGATGTGTCCCAACACAAGGGTCAGGCAGTTGACCTGAATCACATACACCTGACAGAAAGCCCTTTCCCTTCCCCACAGGGATAAAAGGTGGAGCAGGAGAGCACACTACAAGCAAGGCAGACTGCACAACGAGACAGCTATCCAGGCACGGCAATTCAGTAGGAGGAGAAAGATGGCGCATACCGAGAGGGTGATAAGGAGAGAAGCGACCTTGCCCTTTCCGACCAAGGCCCGTGAAACCTCTGCAGAAGGAATCGTAAAACCGTGAACAATAGCCATTGTGTGTCACAGCAGATGTCAATGGTACACAAGACCCTCCTCCGCTGATAACCAACTTTCGAGAGACGCTTGTCTCTGGGGTACCAACCTTGACAGCCGATACGAAGAAAGCCAAGCGGCTCATCTCAGCCGGTGAGTCGAAAGGAGAGTCGATAAGAAACTGAACTGTGTTGAACAAAAAGTAGCAAACTGCTAATTGAACTTTGAAAGCATAAAGAGCGATTGATGAGAAAAAGGGGAAAACCAGCTGAAAGGGACCCAATACCACGTGGGTGTTTGGCGAGAGACTCTAGTTTGGTTCACCAGCTATGTTGAAACTACCGATTCCAGAAAGCCATAAAAATAGTGTCAGAGTGGTCATACAGAGGTCTAAGAAAATCTGCTGTACAGTTGCAAGTCTTTGACCAACAAGTAAAGGAAAACTAAGGGTAACAAATCCTGCATGGTAAAAGAAAAGATTGGCAAATAGTGAAGCCGGAAGAGGGATGCCGATGAATAGGGGTGAAGCCTAATGCCTCAAAGAACATTTTGTGTTTACAAGAGTGAACCTGTGAATTGTTTAAAAGGATATTAGGAATTGTGAATGTGAGGAAAGTCACAGTGAACCCGAACGAGGGATGCCGACAAAGGGGGGGGGGGCGAAGTCTAAGGGCCTCATTACACGGAAGGCGGTAATGGTTAACGGCCACCGTTAATGGTAACGGTGACCGTTAACCATTGCCGCCTTACTACGAGGTCCCTTAGCGGGTTGGTGCTTTAATGCCTGCCTTTTGCAGGCGTTAAAAACCAACCCGCTAAGGGACCTCGGAGCTAATTACGGCACCGCAAAATTGCGGTGCCGTAATTAGCGCCTTCCCCATTCCCATAGAGCCCTATGGGGCAGAAATGGGAATGGGGAAGGGCAATGGCGGAAGGGGGATTTACCGCCCCACCAACCTTGGAATGGGGCGGTAAATCCCCTTTCCGCCAAGGCGGTGCCGGTAATTTACCGGCATGGTCCAGGGTGCTAATAGCACCCTGGATCACCGCCTTCCGTGTAATGAGGCCCTAAGTCCTAAAATACAGTGGGCCTCATTCCGAGTATGGCGGTAAGGGATAGCGGCCACCGGTAACGAGACCAGTGGCGGTAATCCCTTACCGCCATACTCCGAGTTCCCTTTGCGCCCTCGCCCTTAACGCCTCCAAGCCAATAACGGTGACCGTAATGGACGGTCACCATTATTTGCATCTTCCCCATTCCCATTGAGCCCTATGGGGGCTCATTTGGGAATGGGAAGAGCCTTGGTGAATGGGGAATTACCGCCCCGCCAACCTTGGAATGGGGCGGTAATTCCGCCATCCACCAAGGCGCTGCCGGTCCGGGTACGGCGTCAACCAAGGCGTTAATAGCGCCATTGGTTAGCGCCGTACTCGGAATGAGGCCCAGTGTGTTGACAAGAGTGAACCCAGCAGAGGGATGTCCACAGTGAACTGTACATAAGACATGTTACGAAAGTCACCAGATAAGTTGCATTGAAAGCCATAGTGTTCCCGATCGAGGGAGGTGAACAGTCGAGTCAGATCTGAACCTGGAAGAGGGTTCCAAGGGTGAAAAGACAATACCCACTAACCTGGGGGTGCGACAAATCAAAATACAAGAGGGTCTGAGCCCAGAAGAGGGGACCCCGGGGGGGTGAAGAGCTATCACCCAAATATAGAGAAGAGCTTTTGTTGAACTTTTTGTTTGATTATTTGAACTATCAGATCCTTGGAAGCAGGAGAGACAACCTCCGAAGATCCTGATATTAATAGGAATTTCGAGGGATCTGTGCCCGGAAGAGGGGGATCCAGAGGTGAAAGACATCACCCGATGTACCTGTGAAAAGGACCTCTTTGTTTATTATTTGAATACATCAGTCTGACGGCATCAAGACTTTTTGTAGAAAAGAGACTTAACCACTGAGTGCCCTGATTGCTGAAAGTGGAACTGTTAGCTCGTGTTGGGAAAGCTTGAGCGTGTGCTGTGCTCCAAAGTCCCATCTTGTCCCATGCTGAACACATGTGGAAGGTAGACGCCCAGTACTGCATCCTGACTTATCATTTGTAAAAACTTCCTTCTTTCTTAAGAACATTAGCCCATACTTCTTTTTGTATTTAGCGTAAGGATTGGCAATAGGTTTTATTTGGTATAGGCCCTTTTAGTTTTGATACAACGCCACTAGGACTGCTGTATTATTATTTCATGGTCGAAACTTGCTCCCATCTTTAATTTAGGTTTAGATTAGGTTTTTTCCAACTTAACTTTACAGTTTAATAAACTCCCTTGAACTGTGTTCACTTGTCTGTCTATTCTTGATACTATGCCTTCCTTATAGCACTTTGTGGGCTCAATGGGCTGGGCTGAAGACCCTGTGTTAGGCAGAAACCTGTGCAGTTCCCTCTGGGACCACTGCAAAAAATTTAAGACTACAGGTGTTTGGCAGTAAACCCACTTGGTAGCAGTCTGTACCACACAGATTCACTTGGTAGCTGTGGCTGAGCAGTCAGACTTCCCTCAAGAAGAGTTAGGCAGTATACAGAGTATTCACAATAGGTCAAGAGCACACAATAGAACAAGTAAACACTGACCAGGGCTTGGTGTAAAAGAGATATAATTATTTATTTAAAAACCACATCTTTTTTTGCGGAATAGGGTTGTCAATGGTAATAATAGGGTCAACATGAGATGGCTTGCAGGGATTTACTAATGGTGAGGGTTTTACAATGGAACACGCTGAGCGAGCGTAGGTTTTCGCTGCACTATTTATAGTTTTCTTTTGGTACATAAAAGCATGGAAAATACGTTTTGTCCTCCTATGCTCCCTCTGTTTCTCAGGTAACCCGGTACTTGAGTCATAATTCACCAAAGGTAAATTAGTTGGTTTCGGGACCGGCTGTGGTGCGCAATGAGAGCTGCATCTTTTTCTTAAGCTGGCATGAATAAGCAAAGACTGGACATCACTTTTTGATTCCAATATGTTGCATTTGGCAGCTTAATGCTTTCATTAATATCACCATCAACTAGCATAGCAATATGATGGTTTGTACTGGTTTCTGTTAATAATTTGGGACTAGTAAAGCCAATGGTGACTTTACATGCCCTGGGAGACAGTAGTCAGTCCCAGGGTATGGAGTCTATCGTGGGGTGTCACTATGACACCCCTGTGTTACTGCACGGAGGGTGCTGTGTAACACACATAGTAAAAACACATGAGACCCTATGGAGTAAAGGACCCCATAGCCGAAAAAACACATAAGCAGTCAAAGGAATACCATAAATCATGTCCAAGAGTGGGAGAAAAAGAGTCTCACTCTTGGCAGGAGGAAAAAAACAAACTCCAGAAATCCAGCAAAGCTGCTGGGGGACTCACTAGGTTAGGAAATTCAGCCTAAAGAAAGAATTCTCCCTAATGCCCTGTTGGAGGGTTTTGGTGTTCCTCTGTTGGATTTGGGTCTGGTGGGCCACTTCATTAGGAGCCTGGTATCCTCTAGGCCTCATGTGTGTTAACGCTATCTTCAGTCAGCTCCTTTTGAACCGATTGGCCTTATGGATCTTGCCATCACCTCTGCGCGGCGGCTGGAGGAGATTGGGGCTCTCCTGTGCAGTTCGCCCTTTCTTCGTGTCTTGCCTGACTGCTTGGTGTTGAGGTGTGATCCCCCGGTTCTTGCCTTAAGTTGCCTGTAAGTTCCATCTGACCTGGGAGGTGGTCCTCCCAGCGTTTTTTCCTGACCATCTGTCCCTTGAGGAGTTGTTTTGGCACTTGATGTGCGTCATATGGTCCTGGAGTACCTGGCCAGAACTGAAACTGTTCAGCATTTCGACAGTCTTCTGGTGACTTTTGGTGCGGCTGGTGCTGGGAGTAAGGTTTTGGTTGTTTCCATTAGTCGCTGGATAAAGTTGGTGATTTCTGTGGCCTATTTGTCCTCTAGTCTTTCTGTCCCTTTGGGTGTGCAGGGTCGTTCCACCAGGGGTAAGGCTGCTTCCGGGGCAGATGCTTAGGGTGTTCTGTTGCATTAGGTTTGCAGAGCCGCGAGCTGGGCAGACAGCAATCCCTTTATTACACATTACAGGCTTAATGTGGGCAGTTCTAGGGATGGTTCCTTTGGCGTGGGGCTACTGTCTGTGACCCAGCTGTGATATTCTGTTGTTCAATTGCTCATTAAATTTGGTATGTTTGCATTGATCCTGGGTGTCCTCTTGCTTCCTGCTTTCCTTTGGGCCCTTACACTTTTGTTGGCTTGGGCATGCCTCATTGGTGAGCACTGGGATGAGGAAGAGGGACGTGGAGGCAATTCTGAGATTGCTCACTTGTAATATGCATTACTCCTAGTCTACTCTTACTCGTCATAGTACTGCTGACCATCTGCACCCTCAAGTGGTGTGGAAGTGCCCAGTGTCTGCACAGGCTTCCTAAGTACTGGTGTATTGTGAGTAAGTGGGCGGTTATACCTCTGGAGGAGCGGGGCCTCATTGGTGAGTACTGTGACTAGGAAGCGTAGGACTAGGAGTAACGAAGATTACCGGCAAGTCATTTTAACATTATACATTTTCTCTTCTTGTCATGTAATTGCTAGAAGTATTTAATTTTGATCACTCTTGTGGTAGATTATTTAATCATATGATAATGTTTGCTTTCTCCAGACCTGAATACATTATTGGTGTGCCCTCATGTTCAGCAAAAAATACGGAGCAGAGGCTACAAAAGGTAAATAACTGCTGTGATATATGTATGCCTTTCTGCACACGTTGTTCTTTGCTTCTGTCTCCCGACCTGGGTACCAGTGTCCCCCCTGTACTCTGTTGCCTTTCTCTACTCTTTTACCTCCCCTCGTGCCCAGGCGTGGACCAGGAACCACAAATGCCCAGGAAAAAGTTGTTAAAGTGGCCCCATCTTGCACTGGGAAAAGAAGGATAACAAGCAACCCCAACCCCTCAACAGAGAGCAAGAAGGATAGCAAGCAACCCCTCAACAGAGAGCAAGAAGGATAGCAAGCAACCCCAAGCAACCCCTAAACAGAGAGCAAGAAGGATAGAAAGCAATCACAACCCCCACGACAGAGAGCAAGAACAACATCAAGCAACTCCATCCCCTCAACAGAGAGCATGAAGGATAGCAAGCAGCCCCATCCTCTCAACAGAGAGCATGAAGGATAGCAAGCAACCCCATCCTCTCAACAGAGAGCATGAAGGATAGCAAGCAACCCATCCCTCAACAGAGAGCATGAAGGATAGCAAGCAACCCTATCCCCTCGACAGAGAGAATGAAGGATAGCAAGCAACCCCATCCCCTCAACAGAGAGCAAGAAGGATAGCAAGCAACCCCAACCCCTCAACAGAGAGCAAGAAAATTAGTAAGCAACCCCATCCCCTCAACAGAAAGCAAGGATAGCAACCCGAACCCCTCAACAGAGTGCAAGAAGGATAGCAAGCAACCCAATCCCTCATCGGAGAGCAAGAAGGATAGCAAACAACCCCAACCCATCAACAGAAAGCAAGCAACCCCAGCCTCTCAACAGAGAGCAAGAAAAATATTAAGCAACCCCATCCCCTCAACAGAAAGCAAGGATAGCAACCCAAAGCCCTCAACAGAGAGAAAGGAGGATAGCAAGCAACCCCAACACCTCAACAGAGAGCAAGGATAGCAAGCAACCCCAACTCATCAACAGAGAGCAAGAAGGATAACAAGCAACCCCTCAACAGAGAGCAAGAAGGATAGAAAGCAACTTCAACCCCTTAACAGAGAGCAAGGATAGCAAGCAACCCCAACCCCTCAACAGAGAGCAAGAAGGTTATCAAGCAACCCGACCCCTCAACAGAGAGCATGAAGGATACCAAGCAACTCCAGCCCCTCAACAGAGTGCATGAAGGATAGCAAGCAGCCCCATCCTCTCAACAGAGAGCATGAAGGATAGCAAGCAACCCCATCCTCTCAACAGAGAGCATGAAGGATAGCAAGCAACCCATCCCTCAACAGAGAGCATGAAGGATAGCAAGCAACCCTATCCCCTCGACAGAGAGAATGAAGGATAGCAAGCAACCCCATCCCCTCAACAGAGAGCAAGAAGGATAGCAAGCAACCCCAACCCCTCAACAGAGAGCAAGAAAATTAGTAAGCAACCCCATCCCCTCAACAGAAAGCAAGGATAGCAACCCGAACCCCTCAACAGAAAGCATGAAGGATAGCAAGCGACCCCATCCCCGCAACAGAGTGCAAGAAGGATAGCAAGCAACCCAATCCCTCATCGGAGAGCAAGAAGGATAGCAAACAACCCCAACCCATCAACAGAAAGCAAGCAACCCCATCCTCTCAACAGAGAGCAAGAAAAATATTAAGCAACCCCATCCCCTCAACAGAAAGCAAGGATAGCAACCCAAAGCCCTCAACAGAGAGAAAGGAGGATAGCAAGCAACCCCAACACCTCAACAGAGAGCAAGGATAGCAAGCAACCCCAACTCATCAACAGAGAGCAAGAAGGATAGCAAGCAACCCCAAACCCTCAATAGAGAGCAAGAAAATTAGTCAGCAACCCCATCCCCTCAACAGAAAGCAAGGAGAGCAACCCCAACCCCTCAACAGAGAGAAAGGAAGATAGCAAGCAACCCAAACCCCTCAACAGAGAGCAAGAAGGATAGCAAGCAACCTCAACCAACCCCTCAAAAGAGAGCAAGAAGGATAGCAAGCAACCACAAACCCTCAACAGAGAGCAAGACAGATTGCAAGCAACCCCATCCCCTCAACGGAGAGCATGAAGGATAGCAAGCAACCCCATCCCCTCAACAGAGAGCAAGAAGCATAGCAAGCAACCACACCCCCACAACAGAGAGCAAGAAGGATAGCAAGCAACCCCAACCAACCCCTCAACAGAGAGCAAGAAGGATAGCAAGCAACCACAACCCCTCGATGGAGAGCAAGAAGGACAGCAAGCAACCCAACCCCTCAACAGAAAGCAAGAAGGATAGCAAGCAACCCCATCCCCTCAACAGAGAGCATGACAGATTGCAAGCAACCACAACCCCTCGATGGAGAGCAAGAAGGACAGCAAGCAACCCAACCCCTCAACAGAAAGCATGAAGGATAGCAAGCAACCCCATCCCCTCAACAGAGAGCAAGAAGGATAGCAAGCACCCCCAACCCCTCAACAGAGAGCAAGTAGGATCGCAAGCAACCCCATCCCCTCAACAGAGAGCAATAAAATTAGTAAGCAACCCCATCCCCTCAACAGAAAGCAAGGATGGCAACCCGAACCTCTCAACAGAGAGCAAGGATAGCAAGCAACCCCAACTCATCATCAGAGAGCAAGAAGGATAACAAGCAACCCCTCAACAGAGAGCAAGAAGGATAGAAAGCAACTTCAACCCCTTAACAGAGAGCAAGGATAGCAAGCAACCCCAACCCCTCAACAGAGAGCAAGAAGGTTATCAAGCAACCCGACCCCTCAACAGAGAGCATGAAGGATACCAAGCAACTCCAGCCCCTCAACAGAGTGCAAGAAGGATAGCAAGCAACCCCATCCCCTCAACAGAGAGCAAGAAGGATAGCAAGCAACCCAACCCCTCAACAGAGACCAAGAAGGATAGCAAGCAACCCATCCCCTCAACGGAAAGAAAGAAGGATAGCAAGCAACCCAATCCCTCAACAGAGAGCAAGAAGGATAGCAAACAACCCCAACCCTTCAACAGAGAGCAAGAAGGATAGCAAGCAGCCCCAGCCCCTCAACAGAGGGCATGGATGAGGGTAAAAGTGTGGATTTTATAGTACATTTACCTATAAACCGTGATTTAAAAAGTCAAGTTTTAAACTTTTTCAGCATATTTTACGGGTCCTGTACATACACATTTGCCTTTCCATCCAATCAAAAGAAATGTAGAAATCCAAGAATCTCTTTTCTCCATCCTCCTTCACACCTTTCACAATCCATTGCTTAATAAGGTGACCTGGCAACAATCAAACCCAGCCCTCTGGGAGTCCACTGACCCCCTCCTGGCTGCAACCGGGAGGCGGGAACCGGCCACACCATTCGAAGGCCCGCTTCTGGGCCCTGCCTCCATCCAACTCTTCTCTCACTGCTTCTTCACCCTGATGGAACCTTCTTCCCTCTTCCCTCTGCCCTCTGGCCCTCCATCGCGCCCGGATCAACATCATGATGTGCATTTGCTGGGGGTAAGGAATGCTACAATTTGAGGACAAAATCGCGCTATTACGAGCGAACCTGTTTCTTTTTGGAATTTGCACTACAAATCGTGCAGCGTTTGCTTTGGCTGGTGTGACCAGCATGGTATGTTTATTTCACCTGCATTGGGACTAAAAATGTCTTTTATTCACAATGTTGCCGTGCCTACATGCCTGTTTAGGCCATTCCAAGATGGCCGTGTCCTCTTTGTTGTTGCCACACTGTTCTGGTGTGGGCCAGTCCCTGCCTCCCCTCCCATTGGCTGCCTTGGCCCCTAATAGCCAATGGCTGCAACCGGGAGGCGGGAGCCGGCCACACCATTTGAAGGCCCACTTCTAAGGCCCTGTCTACCCCTGTCCATGGTACGCCGGATCGCCGCCCCCGTGTGTCTGTGTGCACTTGCCCCCCCTGTTTGCCCCCATGTCCCCCCATGAGTGTCTGTGTGCCCCATGCCCCCGGTGAGCGTCTGTGTGCCCTTGCCCCCCTGTTTGCCCTCATGCCCCCCTGTGAGTGTCTGTGTGCCCCCATACCCACCCATGAATGTCTGTGTGCCCTTGCCCCTCCTGTTTGCCCCCCGTGAGTGTCTGTGTGCCCTTGCCCCCGTGAGTGTCTGTGTGCCCTTGCCCCCCCGTGTGCCCCCATGCCCCCATGAGTGTGTGTGCCCCCATACCCCTGTGAGTGTCTTTGTGCCCTTGCCCCCCCTGTTTGCCCCATGCCCCCCGTGTGTTTCTGTGTGCCCCCATGCCCCCCGTGAGTGTCTGTGTGCCCCCATGCCTCCTGTTAGTATCTGTGTGCCCCATGCCCCCGTGAGTGTCTTTGTGCCCTTGCCCCCCTGCCCCCGTGAATGTCTGTGTGCCCCCATGCCCCCCGTGAGTGTCTGTGTGCCCTTGCCCCCCCGTTTGCCCCTTGGCCCCTGAGTGTCTTTGTGCCCCCATGCTCCCCTGTGAGTGTCTGTGTGACCTTGCCCCCCCATGCATGTCTGTGTGCCCCCCATCCCCCTGTGAGTGTCTGTGTGCCCCCATGCCCACCGTGGGTGTCTGTGTGCCCTTGCCCCCCCTGTTTGCCCCCTTGCCCCCCTGAATGTCTGTGTGCCCCCATGCCCTGTGAGTGTCTGTGTGCCCTTTCCACCCCTGTTTGCCCCCTTGCGTGTCTGTGTGCCCCCATGCCCCCCATGAGTGTCTGTTTGCCCCCTTGCCACCCGTTGAGTGTCTGTGTGCCTCCATGCCCCCCATGCGTGTCTGTGTGCCCCCATGCCTCCCATGAGTGTCTGTGTGCCCCCCTGCCACTGTGCTCCCCTTTAGGTCCTTGTACCCCCTTGCCCCGATTGTACTGCCTTCTGCCCTCTCCCCCCTCCTTAAATCACTCTTCTTTTGCCACCTTCCTACTCCTCACCTCACTTTATTTCTCCCTCCTCTCTTACTTCCCTCCACTTAGCACTTACTCCCATCATTTGCTCTCGTGACTCTTGATAGCAGCTTGTCTGTCTCTCCTCCTCCCCTCCTTGTCTTCTCCTTCCTCCCCCCACCCCTGCTCTACTAATTTGTCGCTGACAAATTTGCACAGTAGCGTGTCTTGTTCATCTCCTTCTCTGTCTTATCCGCCCCGCCCCCTCCCACCCTCCTCTTGTATACCTCTTGCACTACATCAATTGTCATCAGGCATAGTAATGTTACTGCTTGTTCTGTTCTCCTTCTTTTCCCCTCCCTTTTTGCCTTATTTGTTGTGTGCACTTGCACTATCCGAAATGTCGACAGGCCTACTACGATAGTTATTTTTCACATTCTGTATTGTTTCAAGGACTTTAACTCAATGTAACTGTATTTTCCTATGTTCCCCTCCCTCCTTGAAGCGCTTTGAAACACATTGTGTATAGGCGCTATACAAATAAACAATCAATCAATCCACACTATACACAGAATAATGAACAGTTTACTTTTCAAGGGCAACCGTAGCATTCTACAATGAGGGTATGTGCCTTCTAGCATAGGCACAGGACCCGGTCTAATAATGGCAGGTACGAGGCAGATGTATATGCTGTAGTATAGCTGCAGGGCTCAGAGCACGCACATCTTCCCCCACAGAGTCACCGATCTTAGATTAACATCCTCATGGAATGTTTGAGTGCCCAAGCATGGATACAAGAGACAGAGTGGCAGCAACATGGAAGATACACCCCTTGTCGAGTTTGTGGCTGGTGGCAGTGGTTACCACGCAAAATATTCCACCAGAATATTTCCTATGGGATTTCCCATTGATTTTAAACCCACCACTTTTTTGGTGCAATGTTAAAGATACCGCCGGTTTATTTATTTAATATTAAATCCCCGGTTGGGTCTTTTCCCCAGACCTCTTTTCTAAAATGGCGTTTGTGTCCGTCTCTGTAACTCTGACCAAGGTCAGGCCCTTTGTTACACTTTTTGGCGGGCTTCTCCACAGAAGCCCTCCAAATGGTGCCACTCTGTCTGGGTTCCACAGGATGTGTGGGGAGGGGAATTGGCACCCTGGACTGCGTTGCCTTAGCAACCCAAGTCGCACTATATTCTGATTGGCCCAGTGGTGAGCCGCCCGGCTCACTTAGCATGTGTGAGTGACAGCTAGGCTGTTGCATGGGGGTTTTTCTGCATAAAAGCAGGGCCTTTGGGACTGGAACTTCAGAAGTCGCCACAGTACCTAAGAATCCGAAGAGGGGAGAAGCTGAAGCCATCTGCAACGATGACACCACCGGTGGAGCCCTGCTGCAAAGACCTCACCACTTCCCCGACGACAAGAGGAGATCTTCTGCTGGAAGAGTCTTCTCCCTCTGAGCTGGTGGGATCAACCAGTTCGCCATTTCGCCTTCCAAAGATGTCTCTTGGTCGAATCGCCCGTGCCAAGCACCCCGGCGGCCGGATAGCCAAGCTTCACCACTTTGACCGCAAAGGAACCACAACTTGCATCCACTGCCAGGAACAACTGCCACCGCTGGAGCTTCCTCCCTCTTTAAGGTACTGTGTTCCGCCTGGCCTCCCTTTCTACGGATTGCTAAAGGTGACCCTTAAATCCTTGGCTTTCCAACTGGGATGGCTCCAAGCCTTCTAACTTTACCTTTTGAATCACCCCAACCTCTGTTGAACATTCTGCAAAGACTTTTAGTGCATTTTAAACTGTGTGATCTTGGGCACATTTCTCTTTGCTCCATTTAAAGTGGGCCTGGCCTATGAACTTTGTGTTTAGAGTAGACTCTGCCTTCACTAACTTGCTGTGGTCTTATAAAAGTGTTGGGACTTGTTTTTTTCATGACCTGCCTTTTTCTCTCCCTGAATTATTGGAGTGCCATCTAAGTTACGCGCTCGCATCTGTTTTGACAAATAGTGGTGTTTTGACTAAGGGCCTCATTACACGGACGGCGGTGGACCAAGGTGCTATTAGCACCTTGTTCCATGCCGATAAAATACCGGCACCGCCTTGGTGGAAAGGGTAATTACCGCCCTATTCCAAGGTTGGTGGGGTGGTAATTCCCCCTTCCCCCATTGCCCTTCCCCATTCCCATTTTTGCCCCATAGGGCATAATGGGAATGGGGAAGGTGCTAATTACAGCACTGCAAATTGCGGTACCGTAATTAGCTCCCTGGGTCCCTTTGCGGGTTGGTTTTTAACGCCTGCAAAAGGCAGGTGTTAAATACCCCAACCAGCAAAGGGACTTTGTAGTAAGGCGGTAAGGATTTACCAGTACGGGTAAAATACCGGTACCGGTAAACCCTTACCGCCTACCGTGTAATGAGGCCCACTGTGATAAAAAATAATATTTTAAGCTGCAGTGTGGACAATTGACCAGTTTTAACTTTCTAAGGGTGCAGTTGCTTTTGTGTTTAATGTGACCCCCCAGGTCTAGTAGTGACCTATTTAATGGAAAGGGGGAGCAGGGAGGGAGTAAGGGCTGCCTTCCTGATCATTACTTTCCTGACAGCCTTTAAGATGTATAGGGCCTCATTACACGGACGGTGGTGGACCAAGGTGCTATTGGTCCATGCTGGTAAAATACCGGCACCGCCTTGGTCGAAAGGGGAATTACCGCCCTATTCCAAGGTTGGTGGGGCGGTAATTCCCCCTTCCCCATTGCCCTTCCCCATTCCCATTTTTGCCCCATAGGGCATAATGGGAATGGGGAAGGTGCTAATTACGGCACCGCAAATTGCAGTACTGTAATTAGCTCCCTGGTCCCTTTGCGGTTTGGTTTTTAACGTCTCCAACCCACAAAGGGACCTCGTAGTAAGGCGGTAAGGGTTTACCGGTACCGGTAAAATACCAGTACCAGTAAACCCTTACCGCCTACCGTGTAAAGAGGAACATAGTGTTGGTTTTCAGCATACTGGTAGACATATAGTTTGGAACCCTGCCCCTGTGAATCTATAGAGATGAGCTTTCTCTGCAATACCATCCCTAGGGGTAGAGGTCAGCAGGACCTCACTGCGAGAGACTCCCCCTGTGGAGACAAGTACGCCCATTCCTATGAGGAACTCCCTAAAGAGTGTCCTAAGTTTATCTCTTCCACCAAAAGCAGGTGTTAAAGTCTCCAACCCGCAAAGGGACCTCGTAGTAAGGCGGTAAGGGTTAACGGTCACCGGTACCATTAACGGTGACCGTTAAACCTTACCGCCGTCCGTGTAATGAGACCCTTAGACTTGTCTAATAATTCTTAAGGGAGGTGTGTATACTTTTCCTGAGTGTGTTGGAACTTGCTTTGCCATATAGTGCTAGTGAATTTCTTAAAGTGTGTGTCAAATAAATAATTATATACTTTCATACCCAAGCTCTGGTCAGTGTTTGCTTGTGCTATTGTATCTGAGTGCCTATTGTGTATACTTTGCATACTGCCTAACTCGTCTTGAGGGAAGTCTGGCTGCTCAGCCACAGCTACCAGGTAAATCTGGGTGGTGCAGACTGCTACCAATTGGGTTCACTGCCAACACCTGTAGTCTTAATCTTCTTGCAGTGATCCCCAAGGGAACTGCACAACATTCTGCCTAACAGTGGTAAAGAGGGCAGGGGCTTGCTTGGTCACACTTCTGCTTCAACAACAAGGATCACAACAAAAGATAGTCCAGGGCACAAAGTCCTCCAGCGGCAAAGCAGTACTTCCGGTACTTCCCGGGTGGTTAAGTCTCTTTTCAATAAAAAGTCGCTTCCCTTCGATGACCTGATGAATTCAACAAATAACAAACAAAGTTCTGTTCCACGTATGGCTATGGGTGACGGCTTCAGCCCTGAGTCCCCCTCTTCCAGACGCAAACAGCTCACAAAAATTATATTTGACAAATCAACTAAGCAGTTCCTTTTTCAATGAACCCCTCCTTTGGGTTTGCTATGGCCTGTCTTGCTTTCACGCGTCATAATGTCTTTTAAACAGTTCTTCAGGCTTCGCTTCTGATTGTCGGCTTCCCTCTTACGGGTTCACTCTCACCAACTGTTACAGACAGTTCACTGTGAACACCCCTTGATCGGGTTTACTTTGCTCCACATACTATTTGGGTTGTCGGCTTCCCTCTGCCGGGTTCACTCTCGCCAACTTCTGTCAACAGTTCACTTATGGGACTTCAGACTTCGCCCCTTCTCGTTAGCATCCCTCCGCCATGTTCACTCTTGCCAACTTTTAACAAACTGTTAATGTACTAGTTTTCACCATGCAGGATTCATTTCCCTTTCTTTCAAAAATATCTGTTGGTCAAAGACTTTCTACGGTACAGAGGATTTTACAAGACCCATGTATGACCACTTTGACCTACCTCTCTTCGCCTCTTTCCGCTAATTTTTGTTCAACACAGTTATGAACTCTCCCCTCGACTCACCGGCTGTGAAGAACCGCTTGGCTTTCTTCTCCTTCGAGTCAATGTTGGTACCACTGAGAAAAGCGTCTCTCCCCGGCTTGGTTATCAGCAGAGGAGGGTCTTGTGTACCATAGACATCTGCTGCAACACGCACTGGCCTTTGTTTGCAGTCTTATGTTTCCGATTGCAGAGGTTTCACAGGCTTGGATCGGAAAGGGCAAGGTCATGTCTTCCTTATAACCCTCCCGGTATTCATCGTCTTTCGCCTCCTCTTGAACTGCCCCCACGTCGTGCCGTCTGCCTTGCTTGTCCTGTGCTCTTGTGCTCCACCTTTTATCCCAGTGGGGAAGGGAAAGGGCTGTCAGGTGTGTGTGTGTGTGTGTGTGTGTGTGTGTGTCCGTCCGTGTCTCCGTGTCTGACCAATAGTGATGTCCGTGTCCTGGCCACCTGGATGACAGATCCCCGGGGACTAGCCAGGGAGACACCTTCAGGTTTTTCATGCCCTCTCAAACCTAAGCCGGACCACTTGAAGTTTCCCCGAAGCAGCTCAAAACTTCCCTCTTCTCCTCTGCTTCCTCTCTTTCCCTCCCCTGCTGACCTACCTGTCTGCTGTACCGACTGGTTGCTTGCTACCCTCAGAGTCTCACTGGTTGCCAGGATCTTTCTTGATCAGTCACCATTGCAGTTCCTCCGGGCCAACCATGCACTTAGGGGCTGTTACTGTAACCCTACAGTCCCTTTTTCTCCATGCACTACCCAGAGCCGTGCTGCCCTTGCTGACCTGTTTTCCACTCCACTCTCCCTTGCACCCCCCTTTCCTTTTGCACTTCTCGGTCTTGCACAATCTGAATTACACAATGGGCCTCATTACACGGTAGGCGGTAAGGGTTTACCGGTACCGGTATTTTACCGGTACCGGTAAATCCTTACCGCCTTACTACGAGGTCCCTTTGCGGGTTGGGGAATTTAACGCCTGCTTTTTGCAGGCGTTAAAAAACAACCCGCAAAGGGACCCAGGGAGCTAATTACGGTACCGCAATTTGCGGTACCGTAATTAGCGCCTTCCCATTATGCCCTATGGGGCAAAAATGGGAATGGGGAAGGGCAATGGTGGAAGGGGGAATTACCGCCCCGCCAACCTTGGAATGGGGCGGTAATTCCCCTTTCCACCAAGGCGGTGCCGGTATTTTACCGGCATGAACCATGGCGCTAATAGCACCTTGGTCCACTGCCTACCGTGTAATGAGGCCCAATGCCTGGTAATATCGTTGTCTTGTCCTCCCTCTGTCTTCCCTTCCTTGTGTTGTCACGACTAGATACACTTGTGTACAGCTGCGTTCTAAATGACTTACATCATATCATAGCATACGTAGAGGATATGGCAGCATCATGGAAGATACACATGCCATAGCATAAGTAGAGGATATGGATTAGCAATTACCAGAAAGGTTCACTTTCCTGAAAATTGATTACGCTTAGAAGACGGCCAGGGGTTTCAAGTGGCGTTGCCATGCGTGAGCCACAACATTGTGTGTGCAAAATATGATCACTATTGTATATTTGTCAACATTAGAGTCATATTAACCATGAGTGATTCTTTTTGAAGAACATATCCAGAGAACTAAATTATTCTTAGTGACTGATTGTTGTGGCTAATCCGAGGTGCTCACTGCACAAGCAATCCAGTTGGTTGGAGCTGCGCCTATGGAAAAGGGCACTAACAGGATGGGGGGCAAGGGGTGGACATGCACCTTGCAGAGGGCAACGGGCAGCCATGTAAAGAGAGCAGGATTGTTTGAATCTGCATCATAAAGGGAGACAAAGTAAGGAGATAAGTAGGAGGATACATGTGGGATTGTAATCAGAGAGAGTCTGGGAGGGTGGATTAAAGAGATTGAGGTGGGAATGTTAGCAGGGAATGGGGATGTCGTGGGAGTCGGGCAAAAAAGAGACCTAAGACTGAAGGATAAATCAATGGACGATAGAAGGACTGATATACAGAGGGGCCTCCATACAGAAAATATCAAAATGAACAGATCAGGTCTACATGCTAAGTGGAATGCTGTTCTGGCCGTTCACCAGTGATCAATACGACATTCTTGCCAGCTCCACCACCTTATAGAAACAGCAATACATGAATATGCTAGATTAGGGTCCTTTCCCCCACTGTGTAACTTGCTGGTTTTGCTGGACCCGAACTGACAGAATTCCTTGAGAGGGGCGACGAAGGCGGCGTGAGTAATAAAGGCAAAAGTAAAGACAAAGGACATGGTCAAAAGGAGAGCCGAGGGTTTGACTGTAGGGGGCGACAGACAAAACAAAATGTCCTGCATGTTTAAACCAATTTCTAATGTCAATATATTAATCACAGAAATTAAGGGCCTACTGTATGACGTGGAAGGGCTGAATCCTGGGCGTGGGAGTGGAGAATGTGCCCTCTGTTAACAAAGTCTAAGAATGTATTGACCACTGTTGGTTCCAATTGTGTTTCCTCTGTATGTGATGATTTGATTTCATTTTGTGATCCTAGTGTGATTGGTAATGTCCCTAGGACAGGCCTGAGCCCTAGTATCATCAAGGAAGACCATTTGGCGCGATTTAAGGTGGCGAAGAATAGTAACCAAGATAGTGCAAGAAAGATTGTTTTTCAGGCAAACAGCAACCATAGGGCTGTAGGCAAGTGTGTTCCTGATATAGTCGAAATGTATCCTCAGTCGGCTATAGCTTGTTCCCCACACCACCACCCCCCCCTTTTCACTGAGTCTACAGCCTGGGAGGCTGTTTGTGATAATATTCCAACATTGTCCCTGGCCGAGGAGCAGGAGGGACTCACTCACCAGGACAGAGGGCACTTGGTCACATGTTTGTTACCTTTACTAAGGGCCTCATTACACGGAAGGCGGAGGACCAAGGTGCTATTAGCACCTTGGTCCATGCCGGTAAAATACCGGCACCGCCTTGGTGGAAAGGGGAATTACCGCCCCATTCCAAGGTTGGCGGGGCGGTAATTCCCCCTTCCACCACTTCCCTTCCCCATTCCCATTTTTGCCCCATAGGGCATAATGGGAATGGGGAAGGTGCTAATTACGGTGCCGCAAATTGCGGTGCCGTAATTAGCACCAAGGTCCCTTAGCGGGTTGGTTTTTTAATGCAAAAAGCAGCCGTTAAAGCACCAACCCGCTAAGGGACCTCGTAGTAAGGCGGTAATCGTTAACGGTCACCGTTACCACTAACGGTGACCGTTAACCATTACCGCCTTCCGTGTAATGAGGCCCAAAGTCATTATGAGCCCTTGGCTAATTATAAGCTGGCTACCGATTCTCCAGAGGAGGATCATAATTGGAAAATTGGGGACTGCAAAAGACGAAGCCCCGTTGAAGAGGAAGAGGGGGGTTGGTTCCTTATGGTAGGCCTCCCTCAACTTGTGAGGTGGGTTTTCAGACCAGTCCTTTGGAGATGGAATTCCCACTTGTTGGTAATAGTAATTCTGTGGTCTTGTGAGGTGGGTGTTCAGACCAGTTCTTTGGAGATGGAATTCCCACCTGTTGATAATAGTAATTCTGTGGTCTTAGGAGGCTCCGCTTATAGCTGTTGTTGAGCAGCTGTCCTGGCAAACGAATTCAAACCAATTAAGGACGAGTTGGTGGTGTTGGCAGGGAGACTGGGCGGTCTATTAACCTGTCCCACTTTTGGGGGTTCTAGTGGAAGTGTCCAACATGCTTCTATCCATTCCTCTGCCTCCATGGTCAAACCCCTGGGCTGGCTATCTTTAATAGGGGCTTGAAAAATAAACATGAATGTAGAGGTTTAAATACAGCGTTACCCCTGTTGCACTGGAGCTCAGCCCCAAAGGAAGGGCTGAGCCCTTGCAACCACACACTGACCCCTTATCTGTCAGGTGCAAATCTAACCCCAGTGAGATGTCGGCCAGACTCCTATTGGTCCAAGGAGAAGTGGTGGGGGGTGAACCGGCCATCTGTAGTGAGGATCAATGTTCCAAAGCTCGCCTTGAATGCTTTTGAGGATACAGAAACCCTAAAATGAAATCAATTTTTTGATCCACAATCAAGTGGTTGCTTGTCAATCATGATATGATGTGGCATTTATAACACGCGTGTACACAAGACTTTCTAGGCGTGACAAGACAAGGAGGGTGACACAAAGGGATGACAAAATAACGATCTTACTAGGCCTTGTGTCATTCAGATCATGTAAGTGGGAAGAAGAGGGATGGGACGAAGTGCCAGGGGGGAGGAGAAGGGGGAAGGGCAGCTAACCACAAGTGCAGCTAACCACAAGTGCAGCTAACCACAAGTGCAGCCAGCGGGTGGCTCATAAGTGCAGAGAGAAGGGGCTGTAGGGTTGCAGATACAGACCCTTAAGTGCTGGGAGCCCAGAGGCAGTGCAAGGGCAACTGTACATGCAGGGGCCTGGTCCCGAGTTCAGAGGGTTACCAGTTGACTAGTGCATGGAGTAATCAGGTGCATCAGCAGGAGAGAGGAAGAGAGAAAGCGTAAGAGAAATAGAAGGTCTTGAGTTGCTTCTGGAACTGGAGGTGGTTCTGCTCAATTTTGAGAGAAGCAGGGAGGCTGTTCCAGAGAGAGGCCTCAGCCGAGGAGATAGATCTGCCCCCAACTCTCTGCTTGCAGAAGCCTCTGACCCTCAGAGAGTTGGAGTTGGATGAGTGGAGAGCTCAAGAAGGAAGATGGTTTGGAAGAGAAAGTTGAAGGTATAGCGGCCCTAGACCCCAGAAAGCCTTGTGGAACTTACAGAGGGTCTTGAACTTGATTCTTGCCGCCCCAGAGAGCCAGTGAAGAGATTTTAGAGCGTATGTACGCCCTTTTGTATCTTTTGTATCTAACCATGCTCGTTAGAATCATAGGGGAGGAACAAATGTGGTTACATCAAGTTTAGACTCAGTGGTGTGACTGAGAGCTATTAGTGTTGGGCTGTTTCCTGGCGGTATTACTGCCGGGATACCGCCCAACTTGCGTTGAGGGCGATTGTTTTTGTGATGATTGAAAAGTATACAGTTTTAAACAAAATGCACCTCTATGCTGCCTTCCTAGATTTAAAGACTGCATTCGACTCTATAGAGGTCTTAAGGCAAATTATGTTGGCAAGCCATGCCCCTGTTGATTTGGTTTCTGTTATTTCTGCCCTGTATTCCAGCAAAAAGTCCAAAGTTTGTTACTGATTGGGAGGTGAAATGACACAGAATTTTGACGTCTGCCTGGGCATCAGGCAGGGTTGCGTCCTGGCATCCCTCCTCTTTAACATCTATATTCAAGAATCATTGCATTAGAGGAGGGGTGTCTGAACCCGTCTAAATTGGCTTCTGATAAATACCTGTTCTCCAAAAAGACATGTAAATCCCCAAGTGCTAGTGGCATTGTCATTGAGCGAGTTTCATGTTATCACTATTTGGGTGTGCGCTTCCAAGAGAATGGTGGGTGGGGTGCACAAACTGCTAGATCAGCACTTACCTTGCAGAAGTTCAGTGGTGACCTATTCTCGTTCTTCTGCAAGCACGGGAGCGGTGCTATATCATATATGTTTAACAGCAGCCCTTTATGGTGCAGAATTGTGGGGCCATATCAAGTTAAATTAATGAAAGTAAATGAAGTGTCTGTGAAATGTTTTTCTTAAACTACTATTGCTACCTGTGAGTGCCCCCTCTGCCATCCTTTATCTAGAACCACAGGATAGCTCTATGGCAACACGCGAGTCTTGGAAGCAAGACCACGCTGAGCAGACACAGGGTTTGAATCCCAGAACGCTATTAACCACCGAAAACGACCCCGAAATTATATCAACAAGCGTTGACAAAGACATATTGGGGGTCATTACGACCCTGGCGCTAAGAGATTACCGGTACCGGTAATCCCTTAGCGCCCAATTCCCATAACGGTGGCTGAAACCAGCCGTTATTGCAGGGACCCGCAAAGGGACCCCGGCGATAATTACAGTACCGCAATTTGCGGTACCGTAATTATTGCCTTTCCCCATTCCCATTATGCCCTATGGGGCAAAAATGGGAATGGGGAAGGGCCATGGTGAAATGGGGAAGTACCGCCCCGCCAACCTTGGAATGGGGTGGTACTTTCCCCATTTCACCATGGCAGACTTGTTAATAGCGCCATGGTTTAGCGCCGGTTTTGGCTGAAGGGATGAACTGTTGAATCGTACAGAACAAAATTGCAGTCAACCAATTCTACAAACCTTTATCTTGCTAACGAAACGTATGATCATTTCAATCATGACCGTTTAGGCTAGCACAACAATCCAGAGCCACCCTGTTTTTCCTTATTATTCTGTTTTAGGAGTAGAGCCTCTAGGATAGCCTTGAGGTTAGGAGTAGAGCCTCTAGGATAGCCTTGAGGTTAGGAGTAGATCCTCTAGGATATCCTTGAGGTTAGGAGTAGAGCCTCTAGGATAGCCTTGAGGTTAGGAGTAGAGCCTCTAGGATAGCCTTGAGGTTAGGAGTAGAGCCTCTAGGATAGCCTTGAGGTTAGGAGTAGATCCTCTAGGATACCCTTGAGGTTAGGAGTAGGTCCTCTAGGATAGCCTTGAGGTTAGGAGTTAGGACATCAAGCGCACTGAGAATCGGATCTACTCACTTCACTTTAACTGGTGCATTTTATGTTGACATGTGAAAAACGCTTGGTTTGAGGTGCCTATATTTGTGCCAAATCTTTACTGATAAGGGAATCTATCAAACTGCTCTTGCGTAGAAGTCTTTAAGTCAAGGGGCCTCATTACAAGTGTGGCGGTAACCTTGCTGGTAAAACCGGCAGGCTGCTGCCAAACTTGCAATTTTTTCTGGCACCTGTAAATGGGCAATTACCGGGTTGTTACGGCCCTGCCGGACCCGGTAATAGCCCATTTGCGGGCGCCGGAATGAAGATGCTCCCCATTCCCTCCCCTGTTTTGTCTTGTGGCATCTGGAAACACTACGTGTTGTATAGATGCCTTATAAATACTCAATAAATAAAATGAAAAATTAAAATACCAGAATTCTCATAGGCTTGTATATTCTGTTGCACAATGAATAACCTAGGACTGACAGTGTAACAGACAGGGGGACAAAAGGGAGGTCTGAACACCCTGGGCTGACTATGCATACTATTCACACGTACATAAATCATATTCCAGGATCAATGCATATGGGACACAAACTAGGTGTGTGATCAATAAATGGGGGCAATGCCTTCTTGGAGATTAACAATGCTGGGGCTGCATTCCCATTGGCTACTGGAGATGTCATGAAAGTAATCCTTGCTCACAGTAGAGAGGGCACCGGGGCATGTGCAGCGGGCGCCGGGGCATGTGCAGCGGGCGCCAGGGCATGTGCAGAGGTTGCAGGGGCTGCTGAGATTCACCCTAGGGGGCAGCAATCAGAATCCTCAAAAAAAGGGGTCTGGATCGGGTTATGAAAAACTGGCAAGTAACAGACCCATTTACACCCACTCATCAATAAAACAGAGTGTGCCCCCCTCCTGAACATTACGCAGTGGGATTTTGAAAAGGGCAACACAAGTGGTATCCCTTTGGCCAATTTACTTCAGTACATGGCAATAGGGCACATGTATAAGCAATAAGGATGGCAAATGGGACGATATTGGGGAGTTTGGGAGCCTCACGTACACTTTTTCTTATTGACAAAAAAGGTCATTCCATCTGTGTCTGTGTTTGGGGCAATATACATTTGCCTAAATGTAATGAAGTCATCCGTGATTACTAAATACACAGGTCAAACATGTGTCCGATTTGTGACAAACTGCTGACCTAGCGCCAAAAACCTTCCTTTATCGTTTGTATATGGAAATGTGGAGCTTTCAAGCTAGTTTAGTCATTTCTGAAGAAATAAATTAGTAGAATGTATATGCACGGCCCTCATGCTTAAAATGTTTGGTTGCCCAACCTGAGTTTTATTCCTCATACTCGTGGATACTAAAATGGTCTTAATAAAAATGAATCCCACTATTCCTGCTGCAGATGGCCTCTATCACGTTATAATGTATCATTGAGAACCACTAATCTGCCACCTATGAGGGTGCTTGTCCCCAATAGATAGATGGCTCATCAAAGTCTTGTACGTTACTACGTGAGATAACAATCACGTCACTACTACTGAGAACCAGTCGCCTGTTACATGTGAGGCCTAAGATTATGAACGCGTTGAAACTCACAAAGTGCATCTCCTTTTATTTTAACAGGTGATTGACGCCCCAGAAATGCAACAACAGTGATTGTTCGATTCTCTGGACTGATGTAGAGAAAAGCTTCAGTGTTGAGAATATTTGCAAGCATCGTAGAAGTATGCAAGTTTGGGGTCCAGTTGTCTTTTGAGCGTATTCAGTGATTGACATTGAGAAGCCTTTTGGCTACCAGATGGCTTCCGTCCATGCAACCCCTTTGTGGTAACATCCAGTAACCAAGCTTGGTCTTTCTGTCAATCCAGGGGGAGTGGGATATCTGGCGTGAAAACAACCATACATACTCTGAATGTAAAGGTAGTTTCCTTAAAGCATTTTGTGAAACACTTGTAAATATCAATGGACAAAGCGTATCCTTGCGCTGAATACTTTAAAAGCTTTGATCGGAGGAAAAAGGATCTTCACACGAGAAAGCTCATTTGTGCTCTGAATTTGGGAAACAATTCAGTGGAACGTGTCCTCTTATTAAGCACCTGACACAATAAACTGACGGAAACCCCCACACATGCACAATTGATACAATTGTCTGGCCCACAAAAATGCATACAGGCGAGAAACCTCATGAGTGCACTGAATGTGGGAAAGAGTTTACTTGGAAGGGACAGCTTACTGGCTACCTGAGAACACATAAAGGTGTGAAACCTCATGTGTGCGCTGAATGTGGGAAAAAGCTTGCTCAGAAGGGAGCTCTTACTATCCACCAGAGAACACATACAAGTGAAAAACCTCATGTGTGCATGGAATGTGGGAAAGTGTTTGCTCGTAAGGGATTTCTTACTAGCCATCTGAGAACACATACAGGTGAGGAGCTTCACGAGTGCAGTGAATGTGGGAAAGGGTTTGCTCAGAAGAGAGATCTTACTATCCACCAAAGAACACATACAGATGTGAAACCTCATTTGTGCACTGAATGTGGGAAAGGGTTTGCAGTGAAGGGTCATCTTACTCGCCATCTGAGAACACATACAGGTGAGAAACCTCATGTGTGCACTGAATGTGGGAAAGGGTTTGCTCAGAAGGCATCTCTTACTATCCACCAGAGAACACATACAGGTGAGAAACCTCATGTGTGCACGGAATGTGGGAAAGGGTTTGCTCGGAAGGGATTTCTTACTAGCCACCTGAGAACACATACAGGTGAGGAGCTTCACGAGTGCAGTGAATGTGGGAAAGGGTTTGCTCAGAAGAGAGAGCTTACTATCCACCAAAGAACGCATACAGGTGAGAAACCTCATTTGTGCACTGAATGTGGGAAAGGGTTTGCAGTCAAGGGTCATCTTACTCGCCATCTGAGAACACATACAGGTGAGAAACCTCATGTGTGCACTGGATGTGGTAAATGGTTTGCTCAGAAGGGAGATCTTAATATCCACCAGAGAACACATACAGGTGAGAAACCTCACGTGTGCACTGAATGTGGGAAAGGGTTTGCTGAGAAAGGAAAGCTTGCTATTCACCAGAGAACACATACAGGTGAAAACCTCATGTGTGCACTGAATGTGGGAAAGGGTTTGCTCATAAGGGAAACCTTACTATCCACCAGAGAACACATACAGGTGAGAAACCTCATGTGTGCACGGAATGTGGAAAAAGGTTTGCTCGGAAGGGATTTCTTACTAGCCACCTGAGAACACATACAGGTGAGGAGCTTCACGAGTGCAGTGAATGTGGGAAAGGGTTTGCTCAGAAGAGAGATCTTACTATCCACCACAGAACACATACAGGTGAGAAACCTCATTTGTGCACTGAATGTGGGAAAGGGTTTGCAGTGAAGGGTCATCTCACTCGCCATCTGAGGACACATACAGGGGAGAAACCTCATGAGTGCACTGGATGTGGGAAAGAGTTTGCTCAGAAAGGAGATCTTAATATCCACCAGAGAACACATACAGGTGGGAAACCTCATGTGTGCACTGAATGTGGGAAAGGGTTTGCTCAGAAGGCACTCTTAGTAGCCACCAGAGAACACATACATGTGAGAAACCTCATGTGTGCACTAAATGTTGGAAAGGGTTTGCTCTGAAGTGGCAGTTTACTTGCCACCAGAGAACACATAAAGGTGAAAAAACCATATCAGTGCACTTAATGTGGCATAGGGTTTGCTCAGAATGGACATTTTATCCACCACAAGAGAACACATACAGGCGAGAAACTTCATGTATATGTTGGATGTGGGAAGGGTTTGCTCAGAAGGGATCTCTTACTATGCACTCGAGAATGCATACAGGCTTAAGGTGCTTTAAGTGATTGTGCACCCCACCTCTTTCTACAGTCCATCTTCCACCCTTGACCACCTCCCTGTTCCTTTAGTTCTAGCCCTTCAGATGAAGATGTCCTGTTTTAGAAGTTAGCCGGTTGGTTTTAGCGCTCTATAACTGGAATGCACTTGGTCTAAGATTGCATGCCACCACAGACCATGTGACCATTACGTGCTTGCTGAGACACATCTATTCTGGTTTGTATTTGGCAGGCAGAAAGTCACCCACAAGCACAACTCGTAGTTTGCCGGTCTGGTAACAACGCTGCTGGTAGCTTACTCCCCGGCATTTATACATGAAATATTCATAGGTAGCAACATGAAGGAGAGCATGAGCTACAGTGTATTCTTGCATACGCTTGCAAAATGTAAAGCAGCATGTCCTGACAAAATCGCTGACAATGACGGAAGGAAGGCTTTGGAGCATCCCTTGTATGGAAGCAGGATGGATTGGGATGGAGCCATGGCCTGTATCCAGTTACGCCACTACAGCTAGATTGGCCTATATAAAGTCCTGCCTGGAATTACTCTGGCAGCGAAAGGAACGGAAGACGGACAGGAGAAGACCATTTAGGTAGCAGATTCCTTTGCTACCATCATCATTTTTGTAAGATTAAACTTGTTATCCTTACAAGATAGACTCTTGGCCTTATTTCCCTAGAGGGATGAATTTATTTTGGTGTGTGCGTAATTAGGGATACCCGTACACCAGTCCCAAAAAATGTGTATTCTCGAGTGGTTTTACAGGAGCCATTTTTGCAGAATTCCTTTCTGCTCTTTGAAGTGGTGTGTGGTTCTGAGGAGAGTGCAGGCTCAAATTATTGGGACCTTGTGATGGAGAAGTTCAGTAAACACACATCTGAGTATTCCCTAGCAAGTGATAACAAGTAGGGGACGGGTATGTGGGAAAGTGTGAGCACGCTGAAACTGAGGTTGTCAGTGTGGCATGGATGTGGTTTGTTTTATTTTTTAGTATTATACATTTTTTAAGGAGACTATTGAGGAGAAAGGAAAACTGAATGTTAGGGAGTGTTCCCGAGTGAGGGGAAAAGGTGGTACCACTTATATTGTGTAACGGAGGAAAAAGGAAAAAAGTAGGAGCCCTGCATAATTAGTGGGCTCAGGAATATTAGCTGTTCATATTTTAGCTTGTTATTTTGGCTTGTTTTGTTTGTGTTTTTATTCAGTAGGATGGAGGCCTGGGGCGGTGTGTGAGTTATAGTGTGTGGAGTGTGAGGGTGGGTGTGTGGGAAGCAAAAGGAAGGGGGTATTTTAGATTTTTTGATGGGAGAAGGAGATGAAGGACTGACTTTTTTGACTGGCAGCGGCAGCGTGCGCGGTGTCCTAGCAAAGGCGTAAGGGCAGTAAGGTGCCAGGATCATTATAATGGGAGGAGAAACACCTATCGAGTATATGTATAAGGTCCAGCCACTATATCATGACAGAATCAAGAAGTATCACAAGCAATGGGTGGTGGAAACAATAGGGGTGGATGTCCCGCTCATGGCCAGAGCATGGCTCCCATAATAAGGGTATTCTGGAACATATTTTTGACAGCCAAATAAAAGGGGAAGCAGTTGCAAAAGAAGAGGGAAATATTAGAACTCTGGAAAATGTTCCAAGATATGGAAGATTCTGAGGAAGGATTAGCGCAAAATGATAGCAGGAGCAACTGTCCATGAAAGGAGGGTGGGGTACCAGCAGAACGTGGGGGAATATATCCATTGACAACTCACCGGCAGTAGGTTATACTAACCTGACTTATGTGTGCACCACGACGACACCCTCACCACCCCCATATGTATCCCCTCTGGATATCCCAGAGCATGCTGATATCAATAAAAGAGACCTAGAAATGGCATTGGCATAGGCATGAACAGAACTGACCACAATGCGGACAGCACAGAGTGAAGTAAAGATCGACAAACCAGCAGAGCAGGGACTTGATGGGTGGAAAACAGGAGGCTCTTTGTTCAGAATAGATAGCAAAGCCATAAAGAATGTGCATATAGAGAAGGAAGGAGGAGTCTGTGGGTGGGCGGCGTAGGCTATGGGAATTTAAGATCTCGCGGGACGGAGTGGAAGACGGGTGGAGTACAACTGATGAGTTTGAGGATGATGAGGAACAGGAGGCAGAGCAAGCGCCTCAACATACTCCCTGGGTGGAGAGTTTGTGGGATGGTAGGTTAAGGAGCAGGATTGGCCGGATGGCAGTAGCAAAGAAAAAAGGAAGTAAAAAAAGGATTGACAGGGGTAGGGCAAAAATGCAGATGCCCCTTATACATAAAGGACCCGGCATGCCGCAGTATGTGCCATGCTCGCAGATGGATGAAAATAATTTGATAAAGGCGCTCCCTCCCCACACAGCGGGAGTGGGTAAGTGGATTTATGCATTTTAAAAGCAGATAGCTGGGGGCACCCCTGGCGGTCGGCAACATGAAAAGCTTATTGGTAGCGACTAGCGACTATTGGTGACCAAGCAGGGGATGTGTGGGTAAAAGCAGGATATCCAGGAGTGAATTCGGGGAATGATGCACACGATGGAGCAATGTTTAACTCGATTTAGACACAGATATTAGATGCCATGCCTTGACCTTTTGATTGACGCACCTGACCTACAATCGATAATGCAATGTACTATGGGCGATGATGAAGACCCCTCTCAAGTTATTCTTAAAGTTCAGGATATGTGGAGAGCGGAGACGAGTGACTTGTGAGACCGGTCAATATCCTTTTTCTATTTTGTTATTGAAAAGGACCTGCCAAAAGAGGTGCAAAAAGCACTAGTCAAAATCATGGGCATCGAGGCGAATGCGTGAGCCAAAATACAGAGCATAATAATACACCATTGTAAGAGGATAAAAGAGTGTGACTCGAAAATGGCCCAGAGGCGGCAAGCAGAGGAAGCAAAACTAGTACAAAACAGATTAGCTATAATTGCAATAGAGGCGTCAGTGTCCATGCGAGTGCAGATGGAGATGGCAGGAAAGGCCCAAGAGTTTGCAAATACTAGACTAGCTGCCGTTTGGTCAGGAGGAGGGCAAGGACAGTGGGGTGGGGGTCCACAGTACTCTGGTCCACAGAGGCAACAAGGAGGACAGCAGAGAGGAAGAGATGGGTTCCAAGGAGAAAGGGGAAGATTTTTTATTGGAGTGGACCCTGGAGGGAGAGGATTGGGGCCTTCACAATTTTAGAACTGGGGAAGTGGGGGCATTTTTCAAGAGATTTTAGGAGCAGGCCAGGGATGGGGTATAACTATGGCCCATCACCCCAGGGACCCCCATAAGGTCCGATGCCCAGAATGACTTCTACACACTATGAGATACAACAGGCCTATACCCAATTACCCCTGATGATACCTGCTCCATGAGGACAAGAGCACCAGACAGTATACAGCACACACCCCAGCATTCCATCCAACAGGGAAGTTGCACAACCCCATTCAACAGAACATCAAATGGTATGGTTGCCCCCTTTTGAGGTGCAGGCGTGGTGGAGGAAACCCCTTTTTGTTTCCTAGGATGAAAACAGTTCCTGACTAGGAGAACCCATAGAGAACTCTTGTGTGTCCTGTCCTGTCAATGACCCCCCCAACCTTAAAGAGGAACCCTTGGTGTGGGAAGAGATAGGAAACAAGCAATTCATTTTTATGGTAATTTCGGGTGCAATTAATTCATGTAATAGTGGGAGGACTTTCCACTATCGGGAAAAACTCTTGACATGCAGGGCTTCTCTAGGACTACTTCTATGGTTCCATACACTGAAGAGCTGGACGTAAACGTGTGAGAGAGGGTGGTGTGTGCTCCCTTATTGTATTCTGGAAGTTCCCCTGTCAACCTGTTGGGCAGGGACCTGCTCAAGTTGAACATGTCCATCTCATTCAGGGATCACGGCATTGTTTGCGCTACGCCAGGAATGTGCGGAGTATGAGCAATGGTAGTAATACATGCAATGACAGGTGAGGTAGTGGTCCGTGGGACACGTGTGGACCCAGAGATTTGATTTGAGCATTTATACTGCGCTCCACATGCAGCTGGAAACCAAAGCCTGGAAATGAGGTACAGGAAAATTCAAATACATATGCCATGCCTAAACTGGGTGAATTCTATTTAAATAGGTAGGTTTTAAGAGCCTTCTGAAACCAGGACAATGACAGGCAGGCTCTAATCTCCACAGGAAGGCTATTCCATAGTTTAGGTCCATAGACTCCAAATCTCATATCACACCTCTGGAGGCACACCCTGTGCGTGGGATACTCAATAGCAGCTTATCCCCTGAGTGTAGTGCTCTTGCAGAGTGGTAGTGGCAGACTTTGGCACTAAGGTACTCTGGGGCCAGCCCGTTTACACATTTAAAAATTAAGCAGGCCACTTTAAATTTAATTTGATCCTCAACTGCCAGTCAGTGCAGAGTTCTACAGAGTGGGAGACCTGTTCTTTTTTACCCAACCGGCCAACCAGGCTCACTGCAGCATTCAGGGCCTTCTGTAGTCTGTTTATTTGCTTGTCCAGTATACCCGCCATCAAACTGTTATATTAATCCAGGTGGGTATTTGTCATAGCCACCACATCAGTTGCATGATCTTGCGCCAGTAGGAATGGTAACAGATTCCTGAACATCCGCAATGGGTAGTACACTGCCGTGACCTTGGCCCCCACCTGGGCTTCACTTTCGAGATTTTCCTACTCAAGTTCATGATTTTTTAGGCGAATTGTAACTTCTCACCACGGATGTGAGGGGTAAAAGAGTACTTGGTATTCAAAACGTGCTGCTTGGGGCCGAGCAGAATAATCTTGGTTTTTGCTGGATTAAGATGCAGCTGGTTGTTGGCCATTCATCTATCGATGTCAACCAGACACTGGTTAACTTTAATGAAAGCGTCCTCCATATTCTTAATCTCGATATAGATTAGAGTTTCGTCGGGGGATGAGTGAAAACATTTAAGACTGGGCGCATGTAGAGATTAAAAATCAATGGGGACAGCGATGATCCCTGGGGGACCCCACAGCTCAAGACAATAGATTTGGAGGTATAACACCCAATTGATACCCGCTGGGCTCTATCAGCTAAGAAAAATCGAAACCACTCCATAGCCTGTTTGGAGACCTTACCCAGTCTCCTAAGAAGATTCAGCATGACTCTGTGATCAACTGTGCCAAAGGCCGCAGAAAGGTCCAGCATCGACAAAAGTGTGATCTGCCACCATCCGTGACATCCAACAGATCGTCATGCACTTCCAGCAGAGTAGTCTGGGTCCCATGCTTTGGCCAAAATCCCGATTGGAGTTCATGCAGCAATCCCTGTTTTTCCACAAAGGTTTGGAATTGGGAGGTTATCACTTTCGCCAACACTGTAGCTGGCAAGGTCAGGCCAGCAACTGGCCAGTAGTTTTATTGAAACGGCTGGGTCCACATTGTTTAAAAAGTGGTTTCACTGTCCCATTTTATAAATGCATCAGGGGACCCGGCCCTGTGTCAAAGATCTGTTCACAGAGGTAGTCATGAAGGGTGTAATATTCCGGGCAAACCGCCTAGCGGTGCAGAGACGCAACACAAATGCAGGACAATTTGTTGGCTTGAGTTTTAATATGAGGGAATATATCAGTTCCTCTGTCACAGGTTGAAACCTAAAGCTCTCCTCAGTCCCACGATTTTCTGGTACTAAAACATCTACCTGTGGGTTGGAAGAACCCACCCCACCCATCGATGTCTCAATACTCTTCTGTATTGCTACAATCTCTTCCTCAAAAAAGATATTGAAGGCATTGGCCTGTGACTGGGAGGAACCGAGAGATGGAGCAATGCAATTTGGTTTACAGCATTTGGAAACCACTGAATACACTTCTCTTGACTCCTTTCCAGCCCGCTCGATCTCACCAAGAAGGAAATCTCTTTTAGCCTGGAAAATGGCTGGCTTATCGGTCTTTAGTGCCATCATTCGTCTTATTGGCATCGACTACCAATGTACTTTTCTTCCAAAACGTATTGGTTTGTCGCACCTGCTTACGCAGCGAAACCAATGAAAGCCTAAACCAAGGCTTCGAGACCCTAGAGTTTGCCTTTCTTTGATCCGGGATAAGCTGGCATGTCAACGGTAAAGCTTACCCACCTGAGTTCATAAACTGAATGAAATGCTGATTATAAGAATTGAGCTTTAGCCAAACTGTCAGTGTGTAAAAATGTAAAATAAACATTTGGTAGTGCCTCCATTTGTAAGTAAAATCTGTTTCTTTGGTATAACCTGCTTCCTGGAACAGAGGGTGTCAATTATTTTAAGTAGTGGGGTGACTGACTTCATTACAGTTTTATGTTTGAATGATTGTGTTTGTCAACTTTATGTCATGGTCAAGAAGTCAGGGGCACAGGCATGCAGGGGTAGCATGCACAGGAGACCTGGGTGGACACTGTCCTGGCGCCTTTGGTGCCAGGCTCATGAGCAAAGGTAAACAATAACATCCATTTGATACCAAAAGCCTTTATTATGGACATAGCACTCCAGATGCATTAACCTTGAACATTCCATCTATTAAGCAGGTGCATTAACCTTGAACATTCTATCCATTAAGCAGATGCATTAACTTTGAACATTCCATCCACTAGCAGGTGCATTAACCTTGAACCTTCCATCCATTAAGCAGATGCATTAACCTTGAACATTCCATCCATTAAGCAGATGCATTAACCTTGAACATTCCATCCATTAGCAGAATGCATTAACCTGAACATTCTATTAATTAAGCAGCCCCAAGCATATTCTTGGGTGTGGCTGCTAATGGATTGCGTTTGGGTGTGGCAGGCAGGCGGAACCTGGTGGGCATGGCTTCAGAAGCTCAGCTATATAAGCTGCTCATCCTTAAGGCCAGTGCTTCGTGTTATTCTGCACTTGCAAGCAGCGTAAAGATCGACGTCGCCTGAGATCAGACTTACCTTTGAAGATCCTGCTTCCTGGACATCCTGCTTCCTGCCAGCATACTTACCAACTGGGGGAAGCTGTTCTTACTGGTACATCTCTTCGGCGAACCAAGTTTTCATCTTTATACTTTCTGTAATGCCAAAATCTTCATCTTGGCACTGCAGCACGACACGCTCCATTGACAACAGCAGTGCTTGCAAGGAGAAACAGAAGACAAGTTTAGACATTGAACAAACAGTCAGTTTAAGGTTGCGCTTCGCCATACCTTGCGCTTTACCTTAAACATTTGCTTACCTGCTGTTGAACATTGCGGTAGCCTCCATCTTCCCCCCGGCCGCGTCTGAAGTCTCACAGCTGCTTCTAGGCCGCGTTTCCATCTAAGGAAAGAAAACAGAAGAGAGACATTATTGCGGGCATAATTAGGAGCAACATATAAAGACATTAAACAGAACAAACATCATCACAAGAGCTCAAGAAAGACTTACCAATCTTAAGGAGAAGCATAGTCGCAGCTGTACTGGACTAATCCTTATCAGGGATCAGTGAAGGAACTAGATCCCATTCGACGCGCCACTGCCAGAAGTAGCAGGACGGAGAGCTCCCATAATTCACGGGTGAGCTTTATGGGCCGTCGTATGCTCACAGAAACCATACTTCGGGGTGAAGGGTTCGAGAGGAACAACAATCATAGATTTGGCACACTCACACACTCTTATCACCACGCAGGAGCAGTCTCACCATGTACCACTGCTGACAGGTTTTCTACTGAGGGAGAGGCCTGAAGGGAGGTGATGCAAGTCCAGGGAGGGCTGAACCCGTGCCCCAATGCCTCCGCAGAGACCAGGTGAGCGTAACACTTTATCCATTTTCGTACTGTCACAACTTGTGTTTTGTTACACAGCACGCTGAGACTCAAGGTAAGCTGTACACAGGTCTTTATTTTATTTCTTAATGGTTACGTATAAGTAGTCCAGCATTATGGTAAAAAGACAGTGGTTACCTCATCCCTGCCCAGTGTCCCAGTTCTCCTATGGGGGTACGATGCTTGTAAAGTACCGGCCCAGACTGTCCTGGTTATAAACAAATCCTGCAGTCGCGGCGTTCCGCTTAAGAGTTCACCCTTCTTTCCGCCCCAACCCTGTGTCTCTTCGACAGGCTCACCTGCTCCTTTGTGGGCTGCGTTCCACGTGGCATTGACCCCAGAACTGCCAATGTTTACTGCAATCTCCGGCAGGCTCACCTGCTCCCTCGTGGGTGGTGTTTCCGTGTGGCACTGACCCCAGAACTCCCAACGTTCACTGCAATTTTCGGCAGGCTCTTTGTTATGATATGATATGATATGGCATTTATAACGCACCTATACACAAGTGTTCATTGGCCAGGGTAGAACAGAGGCCAACAATAGCATCCATAGTCGCTGCTATAGTGTTCATCATAGCACAAAATCTGACTCATTTAGTCTGTCATCTTCCTGAGTAGTGTTAGTCGACGTATCCGAGCAGGATGTTGCTTCATCTTCCTGACCAGTATTTAGAATACGCTGCAGATTGGGAGTCGCTGAAAGATTTGTGGGAGGTAAGTATGGCAACAACTCCTCGGTGGGCTGGAGCCCTGCTAATGACACTGGCTGCAAATCCAGGCACATATTCCGTACAGAATTGTTATTATCTATATTACTGAGTGAAATAGGTGAGGTCATCACTGTCATTATGCCGGTTGTCCGGGCCGTTGCGAGAACAGGGAACAAGTTTGTCATCTTTTCCCATTCCCGCCGATGTGTGTCCATTAATGTATACTGTCCGTTTCTTTGTTTGGTTGCAAGACCGGATTGTCTGTTCTCACAGACTCTAATGCTGACCACTCCTATATGTTCAAGTTTACTCTCTCACTTAGCTGGGGACTGGTGGCTCTTGTAAAGGTTTCAGGGATCACAATGGCCAATGCCATAAGGGCTTTAGTCTGACGTACTCCGGGGACCGTTTGGCTTCTTTTGTCCACAGCCATATACCAACTCACTCGGTTTTGCAGTGGATATGGTCAAGGGGTAATAGTTTGGTGACCTTTCGCTTGTTGCTTACGTCATCCATTTTGAGCTATGGAAACAGTCAAGCAAATAAGATCAGTACTCACATTTTACAGTGTACAGCACCTACTCTTAGGTGGTAAAGCCACACTGTGGTGCGTCCATTAGCCAATCTCCCCCCGGCTGCACCGCAGACCACTCTCGAGCCACTCTTCAAGTCATTTATGTTTTTATGGTAAACCAGGATGCACTCTGACAGCTGCTCCTCCCTCACAAGGTTAACGCAGTAGAGTTACTCCATTCAGGCAGAATGCACTGCCCCCACTGCTGTCCACTCTCGAGCCACGCAGTAGAGTTACTCTGTTCAGGCAGAATGCACTGCCTCCACTGCAGTCCACTCTCGAACCACGCATTAGAGGTACTCCCTTCAGGTAGAATGCACTGCCCCCACTCCTGAGCCACTCCGGCTACTTATGCAGTTGTCTCTACTATTCCCTGCAGTCTGATTGGCAGACAGGAGGCAGCATGCTGAAAATGTGTAGATATAAAACCTAACCAGTCAATTATGATTCGGCTCTACTCCCCTCAGCACCGCCTACTAACCTGTTCTGTGTGAAAGGGGGACCCAAAAGAAGCTCCAAGGCAGGTAGTCAAACATACGCATTGTATACCATTTTAATAAGTACATTTGACATAAATATTAAAACCATGCCTTATTCTTAAAACTATTGGAACCTGCTCATTAAGGTATACAATATGGAACCACAAAAAAGTATCTTACCTCAATTACATGAAAATATATTTCAATTACATGAAAATATATTTCAGTGTATCATGAGATCTAGGGAAGGACTGATTTCTAAGACCTTGGAAGGGAATAAGCTTGAACTTGCTGACGCGCAATTCGTTTTAAAATGGTTGTTGGATTCACTGCTAGGGGTTTTGAAGAACCACTGAGATTTTACTGTTTTGTCTTGGAATTGCTGTGGTTTCACACATCTGTTAAGAACTGAGGGATCTACTGCCCTTTTAGCAAATTATAGTTGCTTTTGCCTACAAGAGACATGGGCAGTTGACCCCTTGGTATTAGATGGCTTTGTGGTTCATCAAGCATTCGCAAAAATGGGCACAAGAGGTCGCCCATATGGGGGATTACTTATAGGGGTGGCAAATGCATTAGTCTGCAAACGGTTATATGGTTACTTAGATGATTACCTTATTGCGAGGTGGAGATGGGGAGAGAGAGTAGCCTTGAAAGGTTTCTACTCATTAGTCTCTATAACCCTCCGGGTGCTGTAGTTAGGGATCAAATCCAAGAAGTACTCCATGAATTAATGACAAGCTGGATGTTACATTCAGGGAACGCAGCGGTAGTCGTCTTGGGGAATTTTAATTGCCATATGAAGGGTGATGGAAGTGGTGTGCAGTATCCAAAATTAAAGGAGCAATGTATTATGACACATGCGAAAAAGAGTGAGGAAGGACAGAGTTGGATTAGTCTGTTTGACTGTTGGGAATTGGAAATGATAAATGGACGTACTATTAGCGATTCACCAGGTAAACATACATGGTTCAATGGTGTCTCCTCGAGCACGCTGGACTATATTTTCATGAGCCCAATATTATTACAACAGGTGATTGACATGGAAGTGATTAGTAACAGCTGGAGCGATCATGCAATCCTCCGGTGCGTGCTTAATATCACTAGGGATCCTACCCCTCAGTCCAACATGGGTAATATTAAAGTAAATAATGCTGGAACACGAATAAGCTGGTCAGACAAGAACATAAGATTAGCAACTGAATCACTGATCCATTTTGATACTTTAAATTATTTGGATTTTGAGGGTATGAACATTAATGATATTGAACATTGGATCTTGGCCTTTTCTGGCAAATACGCTTCCAGCCCCATGGGAGCAATGTTAAGAACAGAAGGTAATATGAGACCCTTTAATAAAGAAATAAGAGATGCTAAAAGGGATCTCAGAGCCGAGCTTCGTAGAATGAAGGTTATGAAATTACCTATGCCACAATATGGCGAATTGAATAGGAAATAGAAAAAAAAGATATAGGTCAACTATTAAGAATATTAAAAAGGCTGAGAAAATCAGCTTATACCAACGAATGGTTCAGACAATTGGGTCTAGACACTCGCGTAGCATATGGGCACTGCTAAGCGAGGCTAAGGCAAAGAGCAAAGGCCAACTAGTCAATCCCATAAGTGCGGCAGTATGGATAGAATTCCTAGAAACCCATAACTTAAAAAGACAGGTAGATAAAGTTATGCCAGAAAGACGGATCCCACCGGAGCCTCCGTTTGAATTATCATATGAGGTGATATATAGTAAAATCAAAGAGTTTAAAGTCTCAAGAGCCCCGGGCCCTAACGGACTGTCGAACGCCACTATTAAGAACTACCCTGACTTCTGGACTAGCCTGTTTATTATTTTGTTTAAGAAGATCTTGGCAGTAGGGGAAATTCCTAATACTTGGCAAACAGCGATCCTGATTCCTATTTTTAAAAAGGGAAACTGATTAGATCCCCATAACTATAGGTTATTGTCTATGTTAGACATTACTGGAAAACTGTTTGCTTCATTACTGCTTAGCGAAATCCAGAAGTGGGTAGATGAAGCTAACATTCTGTGCAAATTTCAGAGTGGATTTCGACGGGGCTATTCTACAACACATAATCTGATAATTAAGGATATTCTGCGGGCTAGAGCATGCATGAAAGGGCAGCCTCCTTTGTATGAATTATATATTGATTTTAAGGCAGCATTTGATACTATCCCTAGGGAACGGTTATGGGTGAAACTCAAAAGTATGGGCTGCCCTGAAAGGGTACTTTACTATCTTAGACTTTTGCATCTAAACACCTCAGTCCGACTTAAACTAGATCAGGAAGGCCATCTGACCAGTAGGGTGTTACAGAATAGGGGGGTGATGCGGGGGTGCGTTACGGCCCCATTGGTCTATAACCTGTATGTCCATGATATACCAATGGTCCTAGCATCCGTGGAAAACTGTACCCCTAAAGTTGGAGAATCCCCTTGTGGGGTCCTAGCCTACGCAGATGACCTGGTTATATTAGATAATACCATAAGCGGACTACGAAGGTCAGCCATAGCATTATGGGAATATGTTAATAATAATGGCTTGACCATTAATTTAGAGAAAACTAAAGTTTTAAGATATACCCATAAAAGAGTTTCCCGGGTCAACCTTGTGGTGGGCAATACTACTATTCAATACGCCCCTTCGTATTGTTATCTAGGGGTAGAATTTGAACCTGATGGGGATTATACATCTTGTAGGCAAATACGTACCATCAGAGCTGCCCAAATGACGGCTTTAATGGCCAACTTCACTCGGAAATGGGGTAATTTCACTCTGTGGGCAACACGTCAACTGTATGTACAAGTATTCATCCCTACGATTACCTATGGGCTGGAGGCTTTGTTAACCTTCGATCTGACTTGGTTACAAGTCATTGAAGGTAAATTTTTGAAGACAGATCTTAGGGCTCCCTCCTGGTGTACCGATGGCCATTGTAAGATTAGAATTAGGACTTCCCTCTCTAAAAGCAGTGGTGTTAAAAAAGAGAGCCGTGTTCTTTTTAAGAATGATGAGCAATACCTCTAATACCCTATTAACTGCAGTTCTCCAGGAATTAAATAAAAGTTACAGCATTGGTAAATCATACGAACCTATGATGAAATATCTCGCTGAGATAGGTTGGAAACATATAGGAGCTAGTATCTCAACACCGGTTATCAATGCACTGGGAAAGAAAATTGACAGGTGGGACTGGCTTGAGAACTTTACTCATTTAAGTACATTGAAAAATTATCATTTTGTTCAAAATAGAACCTATACCTTCATGCAACCACAGACCTATTTGAACCTCTGTCCAGCTAGAAAACTTAGACAGTTACCAACTATGATGATCCTGGGGAGCAGATTTAAGATGCCTATTAAGGATCGTACCTGCCGTCTATGCAAACAAATGGACAAATTGGAAACAGCTAGACATTTATTAACTGCTTGCCAAGAAATGGACAATACTGTTCATCTACTGCTTGGTAAATATGTTCACAATTTGGAATTTTTGAAAGAGCCATCGTTCTGGTACTATTGTACAAATGCAGGGAACATGTGTTTATTAATTGCCCTCTATAATGTATGGTTAAAGGTGGAATCTAAGATAGAAATGGTAAAGCGAGATATGGATTTGAAGCAGACAAATATGACGAACAAAGGGGATGAGAGATGGATCTGTGACAATGCTTGAGATGTGATGTAAACAAAGACTGTTGGTAGGGTGTGAAGCTAATTGGTTATTTAGTAGATGTCGGATTTATTGTATAATTGTGTGTGATACTTTTGTATAATATGTGTAAAGTTTGAGTTCTCTCAGACTAAATCACATTAAATAAAATAAATAAATAGTCAAACATGCGCATTGTATACCATTTTAATTAGTACATTTGACAAATATTAAAACTCTTGGAACCTGCTCATTAAGGTATAAAATATGGAACCACAAAAAAGTATCTTACCTCAATTACATGAAAATATATTTCAGTGTATCATGACATCTAGGGAAGGACTGATTTATCAAAGGTTATCCTTTCTCACTTCTGTTCAACCTGATGATTCTTAATCTGTTGGGAACCTTTTATTTTCTTCTTTTTTATTGTGCTGTAGCCCATGCAGCTATATAGGCCTTACACTCTTTGATCAGGGACTGGTTACTGAGGATTGGGGTTCACCACAAGAGCCTCCGCAGGAAAGGGGGACAGGACTTCGGAAAGCACGAGTTCTAATAGGTTCTAATATTTTGTGACTTAACATTCTGGTTAATCCCATCTGTGATTTCTGAATAAAATATTGGCACATCTGCAACAAAAAAAAAGAAAAAAAACAGCTATATAGGCCCTTCACAACATACATGTTATGAGAAAAGTTAAACGTACTGTCTAATGTTGTCTAATGTTGATTACAATAAAACATGAAAGAAAAGGAGGAAAACAAAATAAGTAAATAAATAAGCAACCCAAA
Organism: Ambystoma mexicanum; assembly: GCF_040938575.1. NCBI lineage: Eukaryota > Metazoa > Chordata > Amphibia > Caudata > Ambystomatidae > Ambystoma > Ambystoma mexicanum. The sequence continues at coordinate 1,685,920,092 of NC_090937.1, read as the reverse complement.
AACAGAACAATCCTTACTGAAGACATTTGATCTGTTTCTAATTATCCTCCCGTTTCTCCAATAACATTTTTAGAAACATTTTTAGAAAAGCTTATAATGATAAAAATCAAACTGTATATTTCCCCACATCAACTGAATCAGTCAACTGTGCTGACCCCAGAAACCGAGTTTGTAGGTCCCTAAATGGATTACATTCAGCAACAAAATGCTTTAAGGTTTCAATAGAGCAAAGATCCCTACAGAACCTGCAATGCATGTCCGTGATTGTCTTGTCCCATTTGCTCTTGCGTTCCAGAGTTTGGAATTGATTTACTTGAAATCTTGGATATACCGCCCTTACTTTTGGACAAGAAAAAGGGGCAATGTAACTCAAGGTATCCTCCTTTTTTCTAATGGGTTCATCATACTCCTCCTAGAGCGAGTATGATGCCAATGAGTCTTGGAGCTGCCCAATCGTACTCAAAAACTTCTTTTTTACGTTACTTCCCAAATCCGTGTGTAGAGGTTGGACACGGTGGGCGCAAATACACAGCCCTGACATAACCCCACTAAAGTAGGTACCAGGCTAGATAAGACACCCTCCCTGCTCAACGTCACCCTCAAAGAGGTGTTTGTGTGAAACAACGCCAGAAGCTGCACAATGTTCAAAGGAACCTTCCAGGCCATGAGCTTAGTCCACCGTGCCATATGCATTTGACATGTCGATGGAAGTCATATACGTGGTCCCCATGACACTCCTTTTCACTGCTGATAATATCTGGGACATGATGGTAGCATTCAGGGAGGTGCCCATTCCTGTCCATAAACCCACCTTACAGGGGGAGAGTAGGTTCAAAGAACGGACGTGGGACATGCGGTCCCTCAAGAGTAAGGTTGCAGATATTGTACTAGAGGCGTCCAGCAGCAGGGTTATAGGCCTGAGGTGGTTTGGATCTGCACAGTTTCCTTCTTTAAATATCGGAATGATTATTGATTCCCTCCATGTAATGCAGACCGAGCCAGACCCCCGGATCTTCCTTTATTATACTGGGGGGATACCATCTGGGCCCGGGCCCTTGAGGGTTTGGCTCTACCAATTGCGCAGAGAATGTCATCGTTCCACGGGCAGATGGCACAGTCCTTTCCCTTATAGGGAACGAAACATGAGACTCCGCCCCCCATGCCCTCTGGACTGGCTGTATTTAGCCCTGAAGTGAGAGAGCCAAGCTTGTTCCTTGATTGAACACTCCACTTTCCTGGCCGATCCTGTCAGTTTCCCATTTAGTAGTGACCGGAATTTAGAATTGTCCCTTTAAATCAGGGTTTTTAAAATCGCTTGGTTTTCACTAACGTGCGTGTCCTGTTTAAGAAATTTCAAAAGGTTCTTATATTTTACATTAATTTGTTTCTTAGCCTGGGGAAAGTCAGTCAGTTTCGTAAGGCCTTCCTTTTGGCTCCCTTAGCATCCCTCACTCTTTTGTAGCAGTGTAAATTTGTTGTCCTGTTAAAAAGTTGACCCTTATTGGTAAGTTGTTTCAAACAGTGCAACAACGTTTGGTTGAAGTTGTCCACACAAAAGTACTCTGTGATGTTACCATCCTTCCACAACAAGGGGTACAAGATAACTATGAGGGATTTACAAGCAGAAGATTTCCATTTTACCATCTTGTCACCCCTATCAGGAGTCACAAAAGCCACTCAAGGGTCAAGAAAGTAGTAACAGGAGATACATGGTCAACAACAACGGAAAGAGGTCACTGCCACCATCACCACCTCTAGTCAAAGGTTCACACAACAAATCTAACTCAGAGGAAACATAAACGTGGTGAATCCTTGACTGTGTAAAACCTCTACACCAGGTAAAGAACCCCAACAAATGTTAAGACCAAAGTCCATCAAAAATGGATCCCACAGAAAGCCTGTTGAAGCACCCTTGGGTGAGGGAAGCAAATATCCTGTTGCTGGGGTCTTGGCATTCACACCCTCTGTACGGATGCACAATCCCCACCCCTCAACACCCCACCCCCCGGAATGTTAAGGTAGTTTTTTTTCCTTTACCAGCCACTGTGTAAATAGTTCATCCAGTACCCCATGGATATCCACAAGAGCCGGATTGACAGAGATCCAGTAGATGTTCACAAACAACATTTCAACGTCCAGCCAAGGGCAAGCAATACTAATAGCTAATACATCATTTACCCTTGTTGGAACTTAGTAATGCGTACAATCCAGATTAAGATCGATTGCAATTGTCAAACCTCCCCTTTGGACGTCCCTTAGTGCCTCTGGTAGCGCTTTTACAGTAGGTGTGGTAATCCTCCACTTCAAGATTAGTAGTAGACATGGATTCCTGTAAAAGTGTAACATTTGCCACATCATACAGCTGAGAGCTTTTAGTCAATGTTGAAAAACCACACACATTCCAAGAAACCACCCTTAGCGACCCTGTGCTAAAGACAATTGTTTGAAGGTTTGGACTTGTTAAACCTCTTAATTGCATTCTCCAACCAAGACCAGTCTTCAGGCGATGATCTTTGGATGCTCCCTGTCCCAGCCAGAATGGCTGCACTGGGTTCCGTCTGTTGCAGCTGGGGTGATTTTGCCAGGTATTCTGTGATATTGCTTTGGGATTGCAGTTCCTATAACGCGCAGCCCAGGGATCTAAGTGTATCACTGTCATTCCAGATGATCTCTGCTATCAAGTTAGCATTGGTTACTTGCTCAAGAACCGCAGCCCGGCCCCATGGCTGGGACGTTGGGGGCAGCCCCATTGTTGCATGGCACCCCTGCAAGGATCCATGGAACCTACCGGTGTGTTTTGGTGTGGTCACATGGTTACCCATGTGACCAACTTAATAAAAGGTCCGAGCCGCTTCCGGCTCGGCAGTCTGACCACCATCCGGCTCCAGTGTCGTCTCTTACGCACCATGCTGGTGCTGCACTGCATGTGTTGGGCCCAAGGACGGGGCCCAGCATGAGGACGGTGCACCTGCCGGGCAACGCCGTCCCTGGGTGATCCCCCTTCCATGTGAACATGGCTAATGTGGCGACCCTGGCCTGGGTGCCCCCAGAGCCGGGGCCGCTCTGCGCCGGGTGCCCCCGGCCACGTGTGGTGCTCCGGTGATCCGGAGCGGATGGGGTGACCGCCACCCAGGAGTCCGCGGCGTGATCGCCGCACCATTAAATCCCGTTGGGTGACCACGACATGAGTATGGGGGCTGATCCGGAGCAGCCCCCACAACAATGGCGACAAGGACGTCCGGACCCGTGTGCCTCTGCGGGCTGCCGGAGGAGAGATAATGCTGGGGGTGGCCCAGGGCCCTGTGTGTCTCAATGCAGGCCGCCTGGTGTCCCCGGGATGAGGTTAGGCGGGCCGTTGCCCGCGAAGGAGTTCGCACCGAGCGGCAGTGGCCGTGTGAGCTCCCCCTCCACCCATCTGAGGATGGGGGCCTGCCCTCGTTTTTCAGCCGCAATAAACAAAAGGATGGTGCCGTAGGCTGCATGAGGTGTGGAGTCTACTCACCCCCACCACCACCAGGAGGGAGAAAGCTGTCCCCCACTTCCCTGTGTGGAGCCGGAGTGTCCGCGGCGTTGGCCGCAATGAGGAGGCACCACCCCTCCCCCACCCGCGACGAGGAGGAGCGGCAATCATTGCCGAAACAGGGATAAGGATGCAGCCCCAACTCCAACGGGGCCCGTAAAGGCAATGTGGATGGAGCTGCGTCCCCCATCGCTGGGGAGGAGATTTGATCTGCGGCGTCGGCCTCACATGTGAGGAATGAGCTGCCCCCCTCTCTCACCTGGGGGGGAGGTATGCCCTGCCGCAGGAAATAGAAGAATGGGCGGCGCCGACCGCGTCATGGTGCCCGGCGGCCCCGAGCTGCACCGAAGGGGACCTGCCCCTCACCCCAACATGTAGCGGACCCACCATCATCTGGGCCCGCGAGGGAAGAAGTCAGCTCCGGAGCGGAGGAAAAAATTAAAAAATAAATGAGGGTGGCGGGCCAAAATCCAACTGGGCCCGCAAGAAGAAAAGGAGGTGAGCCCAAGTCCAGCTGGGGCCCGCAAGGCAAAAAGCGGAAGGAAGCAGAGCATTGCGACGGGCCTGAATGATAACAAAGGGAAGAGGCGTGGCCCGAGAGACCTGGGCCGAAATACACAAAAAGAAGTAATCGATATGGCTGCCTGAGCTGCTGCTGCCTCTCTTCCCCCCCCAACTACCTGACATACGGACAAACAGGGCGGGCCCATAACCACCCGGCCCGCAGCATGGGAAAAAGAAAGGGGAAAATGCACAAGGAAAGGAGCAAACAAAGAGTACAGGTGCACAATGGGGCTGGGTGTGGGAGCAGTCTCCTACCAACTCGAAACGTCAGGAAGGAGAAGGAAGGCGCAGTGCCCTGCGGTCTGCAGTAACATGACTGAGGGCCAGGATAAGGGTGCGGCCCACCAGCCCCCATCGCACGTCAATGTGGAGACACCAGACGACGACCCACGGGCCCATCGGTCTTATCCCTGCAGAGTTTCTTGTCATCACCAGGAGGACCCAGGGAGGGTAGCGGCTCTATCAGGAGTGCTTGTGCGCCCTCAGGGTCACCTAACTCTCTGATCCAAGCCAGGTGTCGATACAAGTATAGATGAAATCACCGGTCTCCCTGTGGCAGCGTCCCCTGGCGTTTCTAGGTGCCGTGGTGTCAGCCCCGGAGCAATGTAATCATCTGGACACCACTACCACCCTGCCATGAGTTTTGCCCATCAGACCATGGACGTGGCCGATGTGTGCCCCTGGGCCTCCCCAGGTGCGGCTTTGCCGGTTTGTGGTTGACTTTGGTGTGGCTGTCCGAACTGACCAGGGGTGAGGATACAGGCGTCCTGCAATTCCAGGAGTGCGGACAATGGACATCGTCACCGACGTCCTCAACAAAGACTTCGGGCCTGCAGACACGGACTGGTTGTTCAATGGCTCGGTGGGTGGACAGGATAAGGCAGTGCACATCTGAACATGCGGCATGCTTCACTTGGTGCCAGTAGTTGTCATTAGTGTCTTGTAATTGTAGAACCACTCACCCGGGTTAATAAAGGGTGTGCAAATTAGTAGAGTGGTTCAAGTAGTAGTAGGTGCGGTTATGTTGGGATTTTGAGGTGTTGTTTTGTTTTGTTATGGAAAAGGAGGAGTGTTGCATGGGACCCCTGCAATGGGCCATGCTACCTCCCGGTGTGTTTTGGTGTGGTAACATGGTTACCCATGTGACCAACTTAATAAAAGGTCCGAGCCGCTTCGGGCTCGGCAGTCTGACTACCATCTGGCTCCAGTGTCGTCTCTCACGCACCATGCTGGTGCTGCACCAGCGAGTCCCTTCGGGTGACCCCGACATGAGTATGGGGGTTGCCCGGTGATCCGGAGCAGCCCCCACAACACCCCTCACCCCAAGTAGGCTATGTGGCACAGGAGACTCAGAGCTCACCATTTCAGTTGTGGCCTCGTTTGTTGGTACCAAAGACTGTATCTCGATAGAGGCCACCCCCTGTGCACGTACAACAGGTTTTTCTAAAAACGTGGTTATTTTACTTTGCTTTTTTTTCTAGTTCTGCTTCTGGGTCTTACCCCTGAACGCAGAGGTACACTCAAAGAAGTCCAGCGTTTGCAGGTTGGAGGCCAAATCAATGACCATGTCCTTCTTAGACAGTGCGTCAATAGATTTTTGGGAACATTTTCATTTGTTTGAATTCCGGGCTGGAAGGTTCTTGGTCGTCTTCTGCCGCAACTTACTATTTTTCCATTGCTTACACACTCCAGTCAGCGTCATCTCTTTGCTGTCCGTTAGTGTTTGATTTTCCTGACTCCCCACTAGTTCAACTATGCCATCCTCTCTTGTAGAGCTCTCAGCCACTGGATATACCATGGTCTCCTTAACATGACACACAGTAAGTGGTGAGGGACTGTTTGCCATCTCACTCTGCCCCATCGAGGCATAGGCCATTTGCAACCCCTGCTGTTCTTCAGTATCTGGGTTAGATGACTTGGCCTGGATGGATGTGCTGTTATTACATCTCACACGTTTAGGAGTCTGAGGATTATAACGTGGTGGTGGTTCAACAAGTTTGTCCAGTAAGAGTTTAACGTTTGAGTCCACAGTGGTCAATTTAGTTGCATTTACCTGTGTCGCTTCTTTAGTGTTATTGTGTAGACTAGGCAACGATTCGAGGACAAGATGAAGGGCAGAAATTTAAGCCAGCCTCAAAGAATCTACTTGCAGCAGTATCTTGGAAGCACTACGCATAGTGATGTTTTTGGGGGTAAAGTAGTCATCATTGAGGAGTCGCTTGACCTGCCCCTTCCAAAGGATTCATTGACCTTGGTGGTCTTGGGACTCGAGGTCGGGTTTGGTGGTGTCATGCATAAGACAATGGATGCAGTTACAGGTTTTGGCCCTGTTTTGTCCAGCCGATAATCATGATTGATGATTCCATCCATGTCTTGACAGAGGAACTCAAAAAGCACCATTGATTGTTCGGGCTGGACGTAATGACCCCCCATTCCTCCCTTTGCCACTGCCCCTTCTGTCACCCCTTCTACTTCTGTCCCCAGGGTCTGTCATTGAGCCTGTACCCTCGCAGAGGGTTTGTCCACAACTGAGGATCGCATGATTAAGTTGGACTGGTCTTGGTGTTTAGCAATGTTCAGCCGGTATTGATTTGGCATTACGAGTTCCCCACATCGCGTGACATTTAACTCATTCTTGATAGGCTGTAGACTAATACAACTATGGAGCCATCTGGCAACAGTTGAGAAATGTCTCTGCCCATCCCCCCAAGTTCCCACTTACTCCTTCCATGTGTGCAGTTTTCATACTCATCAAGTTACCAAAAGACTAGTGCCTTCGTTTGAACAAATGTTAGTAGTTTCCCTTCTCCTAAAAGTTAGCCTGTGTCAGTGTAGTCCATGCCCTCTTTTCTTGGGCTCTCAGAGCAGCCAAGCCCTTTTCTGTGATCACAAGTCTGCCACCCCTTAACTTTGACATGGTATGTGCCTAACCTGCCTTTGAAAACTTCAGTCAAGTTGGTCCAAATGCTATTACACTAGACAATGGCGGCAGTCTTACCGGTAGGTTTGCGCCTCTCCCCCTCGATGCCCAAGACCCACAAGACCAATTCCCAGTCCACTTGCAGTACGGCAGTTCAGAAGATCAGCAGGTCAAAGGCGGCACCGCGATTCTGCAAGTGCCTTATGGTAATGACAGAAGGTAGGTCTAGTGCTGCACACCACCACAGCGGCTTATCTGCACGAACACAGGATCAGTCTGCTATCGTCATTCTAACTGAAACGTTAGAGGAAAGGAACAAAGGACAATTAAAACCCACAAAGTTATCCTGCTTTACATAAAAGTGCAGGCAATGAGAGAAGATCTGCTGATCATATCAAGTGGTGCTAGGTCTTGTGGGTGACACATCCGGGCGAGCAGGCTGCTGGATAGGATCTGTACTCTCACACCCTGGAGCTTGTGCCTTCCTACCCATGTGCGAGAAGTACTTCAAGATTTTGGGCAGGACTTCTATAACCACGGTCCGCACGACAGTCAGGAATTAGAAACGACTGAATCAATTAAACTCTTTGAACCCAACCAATCATGCAACGCAACCCATTCATAACACGTGCATAGTAAAGAATAAGCCCAACATCAGTGGATACAGGGCTTGTATATAAATACTAGTCCTCAGGAAGAACAGCTGTTGGAGTTTGGTGAAGGTGCGAGAGTGGAGGAGGATGGGAAGAGGAAAGGTCAGAAGACGCTGATGAGCCCGGAGAGAGACATAACTGCTGAGGTAGTGGTGACAATAGGGACAATGGGTGGGTGTGGGGAAGAGAGGAGCAAGGAGGATGTAGTGTAGAGAGGAGTTGGTAGTATGTCAAGAGGAGGGGGTGGTAGTAATTAGAACGCGGTGGTGAAAGAATGAGCGAATGTGGAGGGCGTGAGCGAAGCATTGAGGAGGGATTCATAAGGGGCTCTAGAGATAATGAGACTGAGGAAGAGCAGGCGATTAGTGAATGGAGGGAGGTGTGCACCTAATGGTGTGAGGTGCAAGTACCTGCAGAAGTCTAGAAGAGTGAAATAGAAGAACAGATGCCAGGGAAAGGCACAAACGATGGCGATGTGATGGTGCCCTGGGCTGTAGGACCAGGTTCCCTAGGATATATTTATTTATATACAGGGAGGAACAATACTCTTTTGGTCACAAAAGAATGTACAGTATAAAATAAATCAGATTTGCCGGATACCAGAGAGCTTCTTACAATGGGGTGAGTTTGAAGGACATTCTGACCAGGTTGCGGAGGGCAGTAAGTGGACATACATCGATTAAGGACAACCAGCATTGGGTTGGGAAGAGTCCACATCGAGCCTATGGAGCTTCAACGCAAGCTTCCTCTGGTGGTGATTGTGGACCTCTCGCAATCTGTGGCCCCTTGATAAAGATCTGGGTGCAGTACCATCGTATGCTAAGATGCCAGGGCCAAACTGCACCATTCTGCCCAGCTGAAAAGGGGACTGTGTCTGCACAACAGACTGAGTGATGCGTGGGAGATAGTAGGAGGCACATTTACTTCTGAGCCAGAGAACATTGAGGCTTAGCAATGGTGCCACACCTACCTCAACTTCCTCACTTGTGTGCTTTGCAACCCATTGCCCTGACCTAGCCTGTCAAAGGAATTGAAGAACCTTCATTTATATATGTTCATGTCTTACCCATGTGTCATTATTCGATCCAACTTCTAGGTTCATGCTTTTAACAATCCAGCTTTTTGGTCAAGTGTTCAAATCTGCAGGGATTGCCCTTTCATACTGGAGCTTTTTGTGTTTGTAACCCAGAACTAAAGAAGATATGGGATTCAAGTATAAAATCATATACAGAGAGAACATGAAGATAGAAGTACACACAAATCAAAGAAATAATACAAAATTAAGTAATCAAATAAAAAATCACCTGTCCTGTAGATGAGCTTATTCGACAATCACCATTCTCTCTCTGTGTATACACGTCAGCCAGCATGATATGCAGCTTTTCTTAAACTTTGAACTAAAGTGATGCATGAATTTTCTTTTAATTAATGCTATGTACTTTGTAACCCATCCTCATCATTGTATGGGAGAGTGATGATTCTAGTGCTTTGTTTGCATCGGAGTCTGCATTACCTCTACAAGGTGATCCACCTCCTGATGGAATTGATGCCCAAAAATGTTTTAACCTCCTTCCTCATTCAGGGCATAACAACATTGACCCTCCATATTGGAGTCAGACATATCCCTCCAGCTTCTGAGTCGTGCGGAACGTGAACGTGTCATGGTGGAAGGAAAGAGACCGGAAGTTGAGGAATGGCACTGGGGCAGATGACCTAAGTTTGGGAGAAATTGAGTATCAGGTGGTGAATTTAAATTCAGTGATGAATGGTAGACAGTGTGGTAGGTCAGAAGAAGGACACAGACCACTTTCCGGCATTTTAAACAATATTTTTATTAAAATGAGAATAAGGCCTCTCTATCCCAATTCTATGGGTTTCCCTACCTAACAGAAACTAACTAGGGTGCTTGTCGTCAATAATGAAGTCCAAAATTAAAGTGTGTGTCCTCCGTCACAAAGCTAATCTAATCTGTCCGTACCACTAAAAGAAAACAACAAAAAGCCCGGGAGAATGACTCCCTTCTCCTGGACAGACATCCCCAGCCTCAGTATAGAAAGCCCAGGAGAATGACTCCCTTCTCCTGGATAGGCTTCCCCGGCCTTAGTATAGAAGGCCCAGGAGGATGGCTACCTTCTCCTGGACAGACTCCCCAGCCTCAGTATAGAAAGCCCAGGAGAATGGCTACCTTCTCCTGGACAGACGTCCCCAGCCTCAGTACAGAAAGATCAGAAGAATGACTCCCTTCTCCTTGATAGGCTTCCCCGGCCTTCGTATAGAAGGCCCAGGAAAATGGCTACCTTCTCCTGGACAGACGTCCCCAGCCTCAGTATAGAAAGCCCAGGAGAATGGCTATCTTTTCCTGGACAGACATCCCCAGCCTCAGTACAGAAAGATCAGGAGAATGCCTCCCTTCTCCTGGATAGGCTGCCCCAGCCTCAGTATAGAAAGCCCAGGAGAATGACTCCCTTCTCCTAGATAGGCTCCCCCTGCCTCAGCATAGAAAGCTCAGGAGAATGACTCCCTTCTCCTGGATAGGCTTCCCCGGCCTCAGTTTAGAAATCCCAGGAGAATGGCTACCTTCTCCTGGACAGATGCCCCAGCCTCAGTATAGAAAACCCAGGAGAATGACTCCCTTCTACTGGATAGGCTTCCCCATCCTCATTATAGAAAGCCCAAGAGAATGACTCCCTTCTCCTGGATAGTCTTCCCCCGGCCACAGTATAGAGAGATCAGCAGAATGACTCCCTTCTCCTGGACAGACGTCTCCAACCTCAGTATAGAAAGATCAGGAGAATGACTCCCTTCTCCTGTATAGGCTGCCCCAGCCTCATTATAGAAAGCCCAGGAGAATGACTCTCTTCTCCTGGATAGGCTTCCCTAGCCTCAGTATAGAAAGCCTAGGAGAATGACTCCCTTCTCCTGGATAGGCTTGCCCATCCTCATTATAGAAAGCACAGGAGAATGACTCCCTTCTCCTGGATAGGCTGCCCCAGCCTCATTATAGAAAGCCCAAGAGAATGACTCTCTTCTCCCGGATAGGCTTCCCCAGCCTCAGTATAGAAAGCCAAGGAGAATCACTCTCTTCTCCTGGTTAGACTTCCCCAGCCTCAGTTTAGAAAGCTCAGGGGAATGACTCCCTTCTCTTGGATAGGCTCCCACAGCCTGAACATAGTACATCTTTGCTATTTCCTATACCAGTTCAAGCAGTTCATCAAGGGGGCGTTTCCTCCCTTTTGGTGGCCTGGTATTTTGCCTTGATAATCTTCCTACTACAGCTATTTTAGGGTTTTGGCCCCTTGGAATTACAGTCTCTGTAATGTTTACCCTTTCTGATATCTTCAGGGAACTTGGGTTCCTCTCTGTTGGAGTATTTCTGGGTCCTTCTGGCTCTATATCTCCTTCAGAACAATGTTCCTAGTACCACTCTTTTCCTGACCAACTTTGGCTGTTACAGGTCTTCACCACTCACTGGGACGAATATGAGGAGTCCATGAGGGTTCTTCCCTCTTCTGTATCTTCAACCCTTCACTGATATGAATATGAAGGCACTCTGAGTGCTCTTTGCTCTTCTGTATATTTAACCACTCACTGGGATGAGTATGAGGGGGCCCTGAGTGCACTTCACTTGTTTGTTTCTTTACCACTCACTAGGATGCGTTTGAGGGGTACATGAGTATTCTTCACTCTTCGGTACCTTTAACCACTCACTTGGACGAGTATGAGGCGTCCCTGACTGGTGCTTACTCTCGAGTTGCCTCCCGGGTCTCCCGCTGTTCCCTTTACCCTGCTTTTAATGGTTAGGCATCTCTGGGCACAGCTGCTTCCTTTTTCTTCTTCTTCCTGTTTGTGGCTCTGTGAAGCCACAGCTGCTGCGGTTTCCACATCTTTCATAGACTGCACTGTCCACCCTCTACAGGTCATACCACGTTCTTTCTTACGTCCTTCTTCTGGGGTTCTCCTCCTCTGCACGGGATGGCACTCTGCTCTTCCCATGCTTCCAGCCTCCTCCAGTAGGCTTGCTCTTCCCAACGGAGGATTCCCCAGTTTCCTTCAGCGTCCACATACCTGCTGCTTTGAAACTCCTGGGTTTCAAGTCTCTCCCTCATTAGTCCTTTGTTTTTAATATTGTACTGCTGGGCCCTCCCCAAAACCATAGTCCTTTCTCTTTCACTAGTGGGCAATCTTTATTGCTCGATTGTTCTTATTCGTCACAGTTTGGTTGGCTTCCAACCATGGAGCAATCTGTATTCCTCGCACCCCTTTCTTCTTCTTCTCAGTATTTTCTTCACATTGAACATTAAGGTTTACATTACAATAAAAAACAGTTGTTTGTTCTGGTAGACTCATCCAAAGCCATGATGTTAATGTTGGCCCACGGGAAAGGGTTATAAGGAGTTCTCCTACGGAACAAGAGTCCTTGTCCCCAGAAGGTGACTCTCTTCCAGCGAGGACCAGTTTACCGTCCCCTACGGGGAAAATTACATAGCTTCTTACCTCCCTAGACTCACAAGGGAGAAGTGAGGAGATCCCGTGATTCATCACAGCAGGTAGTTAGTGCTGTGGGATGAAAGGTTTTGGAGTATTTGGATAAGAGCTATTACATTACAAAACTGCACCATGTGATCCCAGATCCCCCCCAGACCCCCTGTCTGGTATATATATATTGTGGTTAGCACTTAACAGTTGTGTGGAATTCAGAGTTTCTGAGCCAGGAGCTTGTGGATTGGGACTAGTTTGGCAGGGTTCTGTCTGACGTTGTCAACAGGTAGTAAGTGTAAGGTCCCCATATGTCTGGCGGTCTTCCATGTAAAGGTAGGGTTTTGATGAAGTTTGATTCAATTTCCTGACAGTACGCTATGTCCTGTAGCCATGCTTGTGATGTTGGGGGGCGTCCTCTTCGTCAGGTCATGGCGATGCGTCTCCGAGCCAGCACTACCAGCAGGCCAGCTAATCTTCTCATTGCGGTTTGTAGGCTCCTGGTGTATCCCAGCTGTGCTACTTTAAGGCTTTGTTCAAGGTGTTGTAAAGGCTCCCTCCCCATCTTACACATGCATATCCAAAATATAAGACACCCCAATGGGGAATGAGACTAAGAGAACAGGTTGCAAGATTAAGAGGGTAATTCATAGAATTTCGCAGAAAAGTGTCGCAAGCGGCTGGCGCAGAGTGTCCGCGTGTGATTGTCTGCGCCAGGCACGTGCGCTAAAACCGATTTCCGCGCACAGCGTATTCATGGATTTTAGGCTCCCAAACCAGCCGTGGCACAGAGAATCGCAGCGACCCTGCAGCAGCGCCAGTAACGCCCCCAAGAACGCCCTCGCGCAAGGAAAAGCCATCAAAATCGCTAAATCATCGCAAAGGGCTGCGCTAACCCTGGACCAGTTCACCGGGCTGGCAAACAGCAAACGCCAAGCGGGGAACGTGTATTTCAGGGGTGCGCGGGAAGTTCCACACGCAATTGGCCCCGTGCAAGCAGGGTACGTGTATTTCAGGGGTGCGCGGGAAGTTCCACACGCGATTTCATCAGGGTACGTGTATTTCAGGGGTGCGCGGGAAGTTCCTCACGCGAATGGGCCAGTGCGAGCAGGGTACGTGTATTCCATGGGTGCGCGGGAAGTTCCACACGCGATTTCATCAGGGTACGTGTATTTCAGGGTGCGCGGGAAGTTCCACACGCGATTGTCCCAGTGCGAGCAGGGTACGTGTATTTCAGGGGTGCGCGGGAAGTTCCACACGTGATTGGCCCCATGCAAGCAGGGTACGTGTATTTCAGGGGTGCGCGGGAAGTTCCACACGCGATTGGCCCCGTGCAAGTAGGGTACGTGTATTTCAGGGGTGCGCGGGAAGTTCCACACGCGATTTCAGCAGGGTACGTGTATTCCAGGGGTGCGCGGGAAGTTCCACACGCGATTTCACAGGGTATGTGTATTCCAGGGGTGCGCGGGAAGTTCCACACGCGATTTCAGCAGGGTACGTGTATTTCAGGGGTGCGCGGGAAGTTCCACACGCGATTGCAGCAGGGTATGTGTATTTCAGGGGTTCTGGGGAGTACTACACGTGAATTGGCCGTGTGGGTCCTCCCAGGTGTACGCTCCACAACCTCCACAGGCAGCCCACACCACGGGGGACTACCCTGCACCCCTGCTCATGTCCCGCAGGCAGCCCATCCACCATGGGCATGCCCCCCAGCCAACCCACATGTCACCTTGCACTACGATCAACAATGCATGTCTCCCACCACCCCCACCCCCCAGCAGTGCAGGGGCACCCTCCACCAGGCCCCCACCCATGTCTACCACCCACCCCCCAGCCACCATGGGCAGCCCCCACCAGGCCCCCACTCATGTGTCCCACCACCCCCAGCCACCATGGGCAGCCTCCACCAGGCCTCTACTCATGTCTCCCACCCACCCCCACCCCCCAGCCACCATGGGCAGCCCCCACCAGGCCCCCACTCATGTCTCCCACCCCCCCACCCCCCAGCATCCAGGGGCAGCCTCCACCAGGCCCCCACTCATGTCTGCCACCCACCCCCACCCCCCAGCCACCATGGGCACCCTCCACCAGGCCCCCACTCATGTCTCCCACCCCCCCACCCCCCAGCATCCAGGGGCAGCCTCCACCAGGCCCCCACTCATGTCTCCCACCCACCCCCACCCCCCAGCCACCATGGGCACCCTCCTCCAGGCCCCCACTCATGTCTCCCACCACCCCCACCCCCCCACTCATGTCCCCCTGCACCCCCACCCCCCAGCATCCAGGGGCAGCCTCCACCAGGCCCCCACTCATGTCTCCCACCCACCCCCACCCCCCAGCCACCATGGGCAGCCTCCACCAGGCCTCCACTCATGTCTCCCACCCACCCCCACCCCCCAGCCACCATGGGGAGCCCCCACCAGGCCCCCACTCATGTCTCCCACCCACGACACCCCCCAGCATCCAGGGGCAGCCTCCACCAGGCCCCCACTCATGTCTCCCACCCACCCCCATCTCCCAGCCACCATGGGCACCCTCCACCAGGCCTCAACTCATGTCTCCCACCCACCCCCAGCCACCATGGGCAGCCCCCACCAGGCCCCCACTCATGTCTCCCACCCCCGTCCACCCCCCAGCATCCAGGGGCAGCCTCCACCAGGCCCCCACTCATGTCTCCCACCCACCCCCACCCCCCAGCCACCATGGGCAGCCCCCACCAGGCCCCCACTCATGTCTCCCACCCCCCACCCCCCAGCATCCAGGGGCAGCCTCCACCAGGCCTCCACTCATGTCTCCCACCCACCCCCCAGCCACCATGGGCACCCTCCACCAGGCCTCCACTCATGTCTCCCACCCACCCCCACCCCCCAGCCACCATGGGCAGCCCCCACCAGGCCCCGACTCATGTCTCCCACCACCCCCACCCCCCAGCATCCAGGGGCAGCCTCCACCAGGCCCCCACTCATGTCTCCCACCCACCCCCACCCTACAGCAGTGCCGGGGCAGCACCACCAGGCCCCCACTCATGTCCCCCTGCACCCCCAGCCACCATGGGCACCCTCCACCAGGCCCCCACTCATGTCTCCCACCACCCCCACCCCCCAGCAGTGCAGGGGCACCCTCCACCAGGCCCCCACCCATGTCTCCCACCACCCCCACCCCCCAGCCACCAGGGGCAGCCTCCACCAGGCCCCCACTCATGTCTCCCACCCACCCCCACCCCCCAGCCACCATGGGAAGCCCCCATCAGGCCCCCACTCATGTCTCTCACCCACCCCCAGCCACCATGGGCACCCTCCACCAGGCCCCCACTCATGTCTCCCACCACCCCCACCCCCCAGCAGTGCAGGGGCACCCTCCACCAGGCCCCCACTCATGTCTCCCATCCCCCCACCCCCCAGCAGTGCAGGGGCAGCACCACCAGGCCCCCACTCATGTCCCCCTGCACCCCCACCCCCCAGCATCCAGGGGCAGCCTCCACCAGGACCCCACTCATGTCTCCCACCCACCCCCACCCCCCAGCCACCATGGGCAGCCTCCACCAGGCCTCCACTCATGTCTCCCACCACCCCCACCCCCAGCAGTGTGGGGCACCCTCCACCAGGCCCCCACTCATGTCCCCCTGCACCCCCACCCCCCAGCATCCAGGGGCAGCCTCCACCAGGCCCCCACTCATGTCTCCCACCACCCCCACCCCCCAGCAGTGCAGGGGCAGCCTCCACCAGGCCCCCACTCATGTCTCCCACCCACCCCCAGCCCCCAGCCACCATGGGCACCCTCCACCAGGCCCCCACTCATGTCTCCCACCACCCCCACCCCCCAGCAGTGCAGGGGCACCCTCCACCAGGCCCCCACTCATGTCTCCCGCCCACCCCCACCCCCCAGCCACCATGGGCAGCCTCCACCAGGCCTCCACTCATGTCTCCCACCACCCCCACCCCCCAGCAGTGTGGGGCACCCTCCACCAGGCCCCCACTCATGTCCCCCTGCACCCCCAGCATCCAGGGGCAGCCTCCACCAGGCCCCCACTCATGTCTCCCACCACCCCCACCCCCCAGCAGTGCAGGGGCACCCTCCACCAGGCCCCCACTCATGTCTCCCACCACCCCCACCCCCAGCAGTGCAGGGGCACCCTCCAACAGGCCCCCACTCATGTCCCCCTGCACCCCCACCCCCCAGCATCCAGGGGCAGCCTCCACCAGGCCCCCACTCATGTCTCCCACCCACCCCAACCCCCCAGCCACCATGGGCACCCTCCACCAGGCCTCCACTCATGTCTAACCAGCATCCAGGGGCAGCCTCCACCAGGCCCTCACTCATGTCTCCCACCCACCCCCACCCCCCAGCCGCCATGGGCACCCTCCACCAGGCCCCCACTCATGTCTCCCACCCCCCCACCCCCCAGCATCAAGGGGCAGCCTCCACCAGGCCCCCACTCATGTCTCCCACCGACCCCCACCCCCCAGCCACCATGGGCACCCTCCACCAGGCCCCCACTCATGTCTCCCACCACCCCCACCCCCCAGCAGTGCAGGGGCACCCTCCACCAGGCCCCCACTCATGTCTCCCACCCCCCACCCCCCAGCAGTGCAGGGGAAGCACCACCAGGCCCCCACTCATGTCCCCCTGCCCCCCCTACCCCCAGCATCCAGGGGCAGCCTCCACCAGGCCCCCACTCATGTCTCCCACCCACCCCTACCCCCCAGCCACCATGGGCAGCCTCCACCAGGCCTCCACTCATGTCTCCCACCACCCCCACCCCCCAGCAGTGTGGGGCACCCTCCACCAGGCCCCCACTCATGTCCCCCTGCACCCCCACCCCCCAGCATCCGGGGGCAGCCTCCACCAGGCCCCCACTCATGTCTCCCACCACCCCCACCCCCCAGCAGTGCAGGGGCACCCTCCACCAGGCCCCCACCCATGTCTCCCACCCCCACCCCCCAGCCACCATGGGCAGCCTCCACCAGGCCCCCACCCATGTCTCCCACCCACCCCCACCCCCCAGCCACCATGGGCAGCCTCCACCAGGCCCCCACCCATGTCTCCCACCACCCCCACCCCCCAGCCACCATGGGCAGCCCCCACCAGGCCCCCACTCATGTCTCCCACCCACCCCCACCCCCCAGCCACCATGGGCAGCCCCCACCAGGCCCCCACTCATGTCTCCACCCACCCCCACCCCCAGCCACCATGGACAGCCTCCACCAGGCCCCCACTCATGTCCCCCCTGCACCCCCACCCCCCAGCATCCAGGGGCAGCCTCCACCAGGCCCCCACTCATGTCTCCCACCACCCCCACCCCCCAGCAGTGCAGGGGCACCCTCCACCAGGCCCCCACCCATGTCTCCCACCCCCACCCCCCAGCCACCATGGGCAGCCTCCACCAGGCCCCCACCCATGTCTCCCACCACCCCCACCCCCCAGCCACCATGGGCAGCCCCCACCAGGCCCCCACTCATGTCTCCCACCCGCCCCCACCCCCCAGCCACCATGGGCAGCCCCCACCAGGCCCCCACTCATGTCTCCCACCCACCCCACCCCCAGCCACCATGGGCAGCCTCCACCAGGCCCCCACTCATGTCTCCCACCCACCCAACCCCCCAGCCACCATGGGCAGCCTCCACCAGGCCCCCACCCATGTCTCCCACCCACCACCACCCCCCAGCCACCATGGGCAGCCTCCACCAGGCCCCCACCCATGTCTCCCACCACCCCCACCCCCCAGCCACCATGGGCAGCCCCCACCAGGCCCCCACTCATGTCTCCCACCCACCCCCACCCCCCAGCCACCATGGGCAGCCCCCGCCAGGCCCCCACTCATGTCTCCACCCACCCCACCCCCAGCCACCATGGACAGCCTCCACCAGGCCCCCACTCATGTCTCCCACCCACCCCCACCCCCCAGCCACCATGGGCAGCCTCCACCAGGCCTCCACTCATGTCTCCCACCACCCCCACCCCCCAGCAGTGTGGGGCACCCTCCACCAGGCCCCCACTCATGTCTCCCACCCACCCCCACCCCCCAGCCACCATGGGCAGCCCCCACCAGGCCCCCACTCATGTCTCCCACCCACCCCCACCCCCCAGCCACCATGGGCAGCCTCCACCAGGCCCCCACTCATGTCTCCCACCCACCCCCACCCCCCAGCCACCATGGGCAGCCTCCACCAGGCCTCCACTCATGTCTCCCACCACCCCCACCCCCCAGCAGTGTGGGGCACCCTCCACCAGGCCCCCACTCATGTCCCCCTGCACCCCCACCCCCCAGCATCCAGGGGCAGCCTCCACCAGGCCCCCACTCATGTCTCCCACCACCCCCACCCCCAGCAGTGCAGGGGCACCCTCCACCAGGCCCCCACTCATGTCTACCACCACCCCCACCCCCCAGCAGTGCAGGGGCACCCTCCAACAGGCCCCCACTCATGTCCCCCCTGCACCCCCACCACCCAGCATCCAGGGGCAGCCTCCACCAGGCCCCCACTCATGTCTCCCACCACCCCCACCCCCCAGCAGTGCAGGGGCACCCTCCACCAGGCCCCCACCCATGTCTCCCACCCACCCCCACCCCCCAGCCACCATGGGCAGCCTCCACCAGGCCCCCACCCATGTCTCCCACCACCCCCACCCCCCAGCCACCATGGGCAGCCCCCACCAGGCCCCCACTCATGTCTCCCACCCGCCCCCACCAGGCCCCCACTCATGTCTCCCACCCACCCCCACCCCCCAGCAGTGTGGGGCACCCTCCACCAGGCCCCCACTCATGTCTCCCACCCGCCCCCACCCCCCAGCCACCATGGGCAGCCTCCACCAGGCCTCCACTCATGTCTCCCACCACCCCCACCCCCCAGCAGTGTGGGGCACCCTCCACCAGGCCCCCACCCATGTCTCCCACCCACCCCCACCCCCCAGCCACCATGGGCAGCCTCCATCAGGCCCCCACTCATGGCCCCTATCACCCCCACCCCCCAGCAGTGCAGGGGCAGCCTCCACCAGGCCCCCACCCATGTTACCCACCACCCCCACCCCCCAGCCACCATGGGCATCCCCCACCAGGCCCCCACTCATGTCCCCCTGCACCCCCACTCCCCAGCATCCAGGGGCACCCTCCACCAGGCCCCCACTCATGTCCCCCTGCACCCCCAGCATCCAGGGGCAGCCTCCACCAGGCCCCCACTCATGTCTCCCACCACCCCCACCCCCCAGCAGTGCAGGGGCACCCTCCACCAGGCCCCCACTCATGTCTCCCACCACCCCCACCCCCCAGCAGTGCAGGGGCACCCTCCAACAGGCCCCCACTCATGTCCCCCTGCACCCCCACCCCCCAGCATCCAGGGGAAGCCTCCACCAGGCCCCCACTCATGTCTCCCACCCACCCCCACCCCCCAGCCACCATGGGCACCCTCCACCAGGCCCCCACTCATGTCTCCCACCCCCCCACCCCCCAGCATCCAGGGGCAGCCTCCACCAGGCCCCCACTCATGTCTCCCACCCACCCCCACCCCCCAGCCCCCATGGGCACCCTCCACCAGGCCCCTACTCATGTCTCCCACCCCCCCCACCCCCCAGCATCCAGGGCAGCCTCCACCAGGCCCCCACTCATGTCTCCCACCCACCCCCACCCCCCAGCCACCATGGGCACCCTCCACCAGGCCCCCACTCATGTCTCCCACCACCCCCACCCCCCAGCAGTGCAGGGGCACCCTCCACCAGGCCCCCACTCATGTCTCCCACCCCCCCACCCCCCAGCAGTGCAGGGGCAGCACCACCAGGCCCCCACTCATGTCCCCCTGCACCCCCACCCCCCAGCATCCAGGGGCAGCCTCCACCAGGCCCCCACTCATGTCTCCCACCACCCCCACCCCCCAGCAGTGCAGGGGCACCCTCCACCAGGCCCCCACCCATGTCTCCCACCCACCCCCACCCCCCAGCCACCATGGGCAGCCTCCACCAGGCCCCCACTCATGTCTCCCACCCACCCCCACCCCCCAGCCACCATGGGCAGCCCCCACCAGGCCCCCACTCATGTCTCCACCCACCCCCACCCCCCAACCACCATGGACAGCCTCCACCAGGCCCCCACTCATGTCCCCCCTGCACCCCCACCCCCCAGCATCCAGGGGCAGCCTCCACCAGGCCCCCACTCATGTCTCCCACCACCCCACCCCCCAGCAGTGCAGGGGCACCCTCCACCAGGCCCCCACCCATGTCTCCCACCCCCACCCCCCAGCCACCATGGGCAGCCTCCACCAGGCCCCCACCCATGTCTCCCACCACCCCCACCCCCCAGCCACCATGGGCAGCCCCCATCAGGCCCCCACTCATGTCTCCCACCCGCCCCCACCCCCCAGCCACCATGGGCAGCCCCCACCAGGCCCCCACTCATGTCTCCCACCCACCCCACCCCCCAGCCACCATGGGCAGCCTCCACCAGGCCCCCACTCATGTCTCCCACCCGCCCCCACCCCCCAGCCACCATGGGCAGCCTCCACCAGGCCTCCACTCATGTCTCCCACCACCCCCACCCCCCAGCAGTGTGGGGCACCCTCCACCAGGCCCCCACCCATGTCTCCCACCCACCCCCACCCCCCAGCCACCATGGGCAGCCTCCATCAGGCCCCCACTCATGGCCCCTATCACCCCCACCCCCCAGCAGTGCAGGGGCAGCCTCCACCAGGCCCTCACCCATGTTACCCACCACCCCCACCCCCCAGCCACCATGGGCATCCCCCACCAGGCCCCCACTCATGTCCCCCTGCACCCCCACTCCCCAGCATCCAGGGGCACCCTACACCAGGCCCCCACTCATGGCCCCTATCACCCCCACCCCCAGCAGTGCAGGGGCAGCACCACCAGGCCCCCACTCATGTCCCCCTGCACCCAGGTCCTCACAATCCCCAATCATGTGCGTTATGGTCAGCCTCCACAGCCAAAAAGCCCTACCAAGTAATCCATTCACCCACATGGAAATGGAAATTACATGTTACACCCCCAATGTTCATGAAGCTAATGCACCCATGTCCGTCACACACAATGGTTGCAATTGAATGGGAAAACACCCAACATGACATGCATGAAACCAATGAGATGATACCACACAGTGAAGTATGAAAACAAAATTGTATTAAAAAAAAAAGAATGCAAAAGAAATGAAACAAACTACAATGGGAATGAAAAAAAGATAAGCTGCGTGTCCGTTTAAAAAAATAAAAACACCAAATCCTAATCCAAAAAAATGTTGTCCAAAGTCAAATGAAAAATAAAATCAATCCAATGAAGAACTATGCACAAAACATCCAAGGGTCCATGAGCCCAACTGAACAAAGGAAACCTACAAAAAACCCTAACTAAAATGCAACTATATACAAAAAGTGGAGCAGTGTCCGTCGACTCCAAATCATAATGAGAAAGAAAGGAAACCTAAAACTAAAAAACTATATACAAAGGCGGTGGGCAAGTCCAGCGGCTCACTCCGTGGTGTTCCGGGCCAGGGCATCATCGAACTCCTGTTCGATGTCCCGGAGGCGGTCCTGTTCCATGGCCCCGAGGGTCCGCAGGGACGACGCCGTGTCCTCCTCCAACCCCCTGCGGATTGCCTCGAGGCACTCGGCCCGCCTCAGGGCCCTCCGCATGGAGTTCTCCACCCTGACCATTGTGAGCCGCGCCTCTTCCGCCTGCCGCCGCTCCGCACCTATGGCGTGTCCCAACCGCTGCCACACGGAAGACACTCTCTGTCCTGGGTCCTCCTGCCCTCCGGCCGATGCCTGCCCCTCCGATGTCGAAGGCCCCGAGCCTTCATGGCTCCCACCATGTTGCTGCTGCTGCTCTGCCTGTGCCCGTGCACTGCCTCCTGCTGCCTGCACATCCTCCGCCGGCTGGGGTGCAGTCGTAGATGTGGCCACCCCTGCTGGACGTCCGACTCCCGACTGTGGCAGGGATGCCTCCTCCACCAGCCTGGCCGCACCGTCAGAGGCAGCACCACAGGGCACCCAGGTGACTGATGGGTGGGAACATGGCACAGAGGACGACTGGCACGTAGGGGGTCCAGTTGAGGAGGGGGTCGGAGCAAGCCCCATCAGACGGAGGAATCCGGCCTGGGTGACCTGTCCCAGCAGGCTGACGTGGTCAACGAGCCATTCGAGATGACGTGCAGTCTCTCCATGAAAAGACTGCAGGTCACCTCGCATGGCCCGTTGACGCAATGCCACACTAGCCAGGACAGGCTCAACCCGGACCTGGATGGCCACATCCGCAGGCAGAGGAAGGCCAGTTGACGTCAGCTCATCCCCTGCCTGAAAACGGGTCTGGACGTAGGCATCCCTGCTGGTGCAAGATGATGCAGGGACAGGATCGGGGACAGGATTGCACACAGGCACCTCTGCGGCGGCCTGTGCTGCCTCCTGTCCCTGGTCCTGCACTGCACCACTAGCACCAGTGGGATCCCCACCTCCAGACCCCGTCTCTGGTGCTTGCACGGCCTCCTCCTCCACCAAACCCCCCACCAACCTGGATGACTCCGTGCCATCTTCCCCGGTTGGGCCCTGTGGGGTCCCAGCTGCCCCTTCTGCTGCTGAGGAGTCCAACTCCAACCTCCGCCTCTTGGACCTCCCCCCGGCAGCTGCGGCCTGTGACGCGGCACCGGACTCCTCACTCCCCGACGAGATGACAACACGGGAGGGGAGCCGGGCCTTGCGTCTCCGGCTGGCGGTGGGATCCCCGCCGCTGTGCTCCACAGCACCTTCTCCGCCCTCTTCATCAGTTGACGCTGCAGACAGGGAGAAACACAACACAGGCATCAGGGCACTGTACAATGGACACATACACACATGACAGTTGCACATGAGTGGCATTGGCAAACCTCAGACATGTCATCACAATCCCCAACACACATGTCATTACAACTCGCACACATGAGCCATACCACAGCCATATTGCAACTGCCACCACCATCCCTACACATACAACAGCATGAGCAGCCAAAGGTGAGCCAGACATCACATGCAACACAGGAAGTGCACCACACATGTACACACACCACCACACTTGCATGCATGTGTACACCTCTGCCAAGTGTCGCACTGTTCAGATGTGCATCCATGTCACATCTGCCAATCAGGCTTCCACATACCGCTGTCACATGCATCCATGTTGCATCACTGTTGCACCCTTGTCAAATACACA
Organism: Ambystoma mexicanum; assembly: GCF_040938575.1. Classification (NCBI taxonomy): domain Eukaryota; kingdom Metazoa; phylum Chordata; class Amphibia; order Caudata; family Ambystomatidae; genus Ambystoma; species Ambystoma mexicanum. Next base: position 1,685,896,781 of record NC_090937.1, on the reverse strand, counting down.
CACATGCACATGTACACAGTGCTGATACATGCAGCCGAAAACAACATACATGCGTGACATCACGGACATGTCTACTTACATACACATTCATCCAAACATGTGTGCCCACACAACTGCATTTGGCATGCAAGCCTACACACACAAGCACCATCCATGTCTCACACATTACAGCCCTCGCATGTGTCAGCCCCACGGCCCTGTACACCCCCACCCATACTCAACCTCATACAAACAGATGTGCAACCTGCACACTACCGAATAATCACCACACGCACTGCTCACAATCAGGATGCATGTACACTCACCGCTCGACTCCAGACGGGTCTGCTTCTCTAGGACCTGGACGTGGAGCGCTGGGGATATGCGTTCCAGGACCCTCATCTGTTCTTCCGACAAGTGGCCCCGGCGCCCCTTGGCATCCGCTGCCTTCAAGAGGCGCCGGGCCTTGTTCAGGGTCCTGGACCTGAAGTCCTCCCAGCGCTTCCTGACATGTGGTAAGTCGCGGACTGCCACCCCCTCCGCGTTGATGGCAGTCACGATGTCAGTCCAGATCCGAGTCCGTCCTTCCTTGTCGGCGCGGGAACTTCCGAAGAGGGCATCATACTGCCCCAGGACTTGCTCCACCAGGACACCAACTTCGGTGGCACTGAAGCTGGTGCCCCTCTGCCTCTCTGGCCGGGGGTTGTCAGTGGTCACAGATGGTGTTTGCCCCGACATGACAACCCCAGAGGCAGGAGTGGGTGGGCAACTGGGTCCTGGGGCTGGGCTGTGGAGCGATGGAATCCCAGTCGGGAGTCTTCGATTCCAGCAGGGGTGGTCACAGCAACAGCACCCCTGGCTGATGTGCAGGCAGCAAATGGCAGTGCACGTGGGCAGCAGGCAGTCAGGCAGCAGCAGATGGCAGGTGGGAGCGTGCTCGGGGCTCTGGGGGGCAGTAGTTCGGCCTTCTGGGCAGGAGCGTGGTCTTCCGTGTGCATACGCGTGGCCAGCTTGATACGGAGTGATTTGGCACGTGAAAAGTCTGCATGTCAGCGTGTAATTCGAGGAAAGGCCCTTAGCGCGTAAGCACGTCAGCACGCATACGCATTTTCATTGGACAGAAGGCCCCTCAAGCGCAAGCGCCCCTGTGACGTGACGCGTACAGACGCGCATGGGCCCTTTCCACGTATCACAAGCGGACGTTCAGTTTCCACACGCGCTTACGCGCATGGGCCCTTTCCACGTATTACACGCGGACGTGCAGTTTTTCACGCACGCTGAAATGCAGATTGGGGGCCTGGTGGAGGCTGTCCCTGGATGCTGGTGGGTGGGGAGGGTGGGAGACATGAGTGGGGGCCTGGTGGAGGGTGCCCATGGTGGCTGGGGGGTGGGGGTGGGTGGGAGACATGAGTGGGGGCCTGGTGGAGGCTGCCCCTGGATGCTGGGGGGTGCGGGGGGTGGGAGACATGAGTGGGGGCCTGGTGGAGGGTGCCCATGGTGGCTGGGGGGTGGGGGTGGGTGGTAGACATGAGTGGGGGCCTGGTGGAGGCTACCCCTGGATGCTGGGGGGTGGGGGTGCAGGGGGACATGAGTGGGGGCCTGTTGGAGGGTGCCCCTGCACTGCTGGGGGGTGGGGGTGGTGGGAGACATGAGTCGGGGCCTGGTGGAGGGTGCCCCTGCACTGCTGGGGGGTGGGGGTGGTGGGAGACATGAGTGGGGGCCTGGTGGAGGCTGCCCTGGATGCTGGGGGGTGGGGGTGCAGGGGGACATGAGTGGGGGCCTGGTGGAGAATGCCCCACACTGCTTGGGGGTGGGGGTGCTGGGTGACATGAGCAGGTGTGCAGGGTAGTCCCCTGTGGTGTGGGCTGCCTGCAGGGGCCGTGGAGGGTGTACAGGGAATACCTGGGAGCACACAGCCAAATCGCATGTAGAATTTCCCGCGTACCCCTGAAATACATGTACCCAGCCAAATTGCGTGTGGGAATTCCCGTGCACGTACCCGGCCAAATCGCGTGGGCAACTTCCTGCGCACCCCTGAAATCCACGTACCCTGCCAAATCGCGTGTGGGACTTCCCGCGCACCCCTGAGATCCACGTACCCAGCCAAATCGCGTGTGGAAATTCCCTTGCACGTACCCTGCCAAATCGCGTGTGCAACTTCCCGCGCACCCCTGAAATCCACGTACCCTGCCAAATCGCGTGTGGGACTTCCCGCACACCCCTGAGATCCACGTACCCAGCCAAATCGCGTGTGGAAATTCCCACGCACGTACCCGGCCAAATCGCGTGTGGAACTTCCCGCGCACCCATCGAATACACGTACCCTGCTTGCACTGGGACAATCGCTTGTGGAACTTCCCGCGCACCCCTGAAATCCACGTACCCTGCCAAATCGCGTGTGAGACTTCCCGCGCACCCCGGTATACACGCACACGTATTTTTTGTCAGCGGGTATCCGTGTTTGTGGGTACCCCTTTGCACGTCATTTGTCCTGGAGGGCCACAGTATAGGACATTCATCATGGCTGTATATAGGTGCTATTTGTTGGCGCACCTTTTGGCGCACATTTCTTCCAGGCGCAGAGACGCTACCGCCTGCTTTCTTGTGGCGGTCGTGTTTGTGCCTGTGCGCTGGTTTGAGCATGCGCTTTTTTGCCCTATTCTATTCCATGAATACGTGTTGTAGGCGAGCGTGTGGGCGTTCCGCGCACTTGTACAGTGTACTTCCCCCGTGACGCCCACATTTTGGCAAGTTGTTCCCCATTCCGAGTGTTACGCCCAGTGTTCCGCCTACTTTTGTTGCATGCGCCGCGCTATGTGCGATTTTCGCTGTGGCCTGTGCGATTTTCGCTGTGACCTGGCGCACGCAGTTAGATGGCCTGTGCGCCAACGTGCGCCGCGCACTTTTTTATCGCACATCCGATGGTTTTCTCGCGCACGGCCTTCCATGAATCGATGTGCGCTGCTTTTCGTGCGATTTTCGCACTTGCACTGCGATTTTCGCTATTCCACTGCGATTCGCACGTTTTTGCCCACTTGCGCCGCGCTAATTATTCCATGAATCGGCCTGTAAGTTGCTTTACATAAAGTTGGCATCCAGTGAACTGCTGCCTCGAGAGCGCTCTGGCAAACACTACAGTTACATGGAATTATAAAGGGGAAAAGCATCATTAATGACATCATTACATAAGGGATTGCAGTAGTTCAGGATTGGACGGGACGCAGGGCAACTTATGTAGCCTTAGGCGCTGCTCCATCCGGATTGGCTGCTCAGTTGGTGGGAGGGTGAGCGTCACAAGGTCCGTCTGCCGGTGTCTGGGCAAGGGTGAGGGTTAGGTCGTGGTGAGATAGGGCAGACTCTAACTAAGCTAGCATGAAAAATTACGACTAGACACACAATAAACAATGATCATTAGTATACCTTTGAGCAAATCTTTACAAACCTATAAATTGCATACACATTATTCATTAGGACTTCTATGGGGTATCGGGCTTAGGGGTCTTGATTGGCGTGATAACCTTGGTCATGGGGCAGGCCTGTGCACATCAAAGCAATCATGGGACACACTGACATTTGTTAGTTCTAGGGTGCAATATACGGTGACAGAGGTCTGGTTTTAGTAGCAGGGTCACACTTCTGGTACATCAAGAGAATACCTTAGGAGGGCACAGGGTTACATTGTCAGTAATTTTCCAACAACAGGGGTAAGAGGGCACGGGCGGGTTTGTGGAGATGGATGAGCTACACAGCATGGATCGGGTCGGTTCACACACAGTACAGTGATCATAGAGGAAGACTGAGATGATACAGGTTATTATTTGTTTCAATTATCCCGGGCTCATCCGTGAGAAAGAGATTTGTGAAGCTTTCAGACAGGGTGATAAAAGGTGGGGTTCATGAGCACGCTGTGAACGGCGCTGCAAAGGGGAGAGAATCCTTTTCGTGTTATCGAGGCGAGGCCTAGTCCAAAGATGGAGTCGAGGGCACACAAAATAGAAGCCAAGTGTATCTCTCAATAGCCCCACTTATGCTAGTGTTAGCATACGGGCAATAGAGGCATCCCTAACTAATACGTGAGCAAGTGGTTTATTTCGTGCTGAATGTGTGAGGGGAGCCCAAACAACCCCTCACTCCCACACATTCCCCCCTTTCGTTACATCTAAAGTAACAAACTAATATTTTTTATTATTTTCACTCCGATAATACTCTGCTTCTTGTACTGCCTCATCCCATGCGGGTGTCCCTTTGATTGGCATCCAAGCCCTACAAGCACCCCATAGGCTTTGACCTCTCCTGGCGTATTCATCGGGTGTGCATGTCATGTATATTCCTCTATCCCCATACAGATCCACCCACACCTCCCTGTACCATTGCAATTCACGTGGTTCTTTAATTGTGGTGTGGTATAAGTTATCTACCCTGTCCCCATGTTGATGATATACAGCTGTCAGGTGATACTTTGGTAGATCTGACTCCCTAGTCTGTATTTGAGCGTCTATCATAGTTGCCACCGTTGTCGATTTGCCCATTGTTACCATCATCATTGTTGCACTAGGCATGGATTTTGCACAACATTGAATGCCCATCTGGCACACACAGAAAAATAGCAAAAGAAAAACTATGACTGGAACAAAAACTTTCATCCTGACGCTATCCAATAAAACAAATCGTCAAACCAGTTGCTCGGCTCTATTCCTCCTTCCTTCCACATTCTCTCCCCCAGGCTGTGCACTGCCGAGGTGATGTGGGAAAGGGTCCCATTATCTGCGTCTTTAGAAGGTGCGAATGTACAGCATGTGCTCCCAATTTTTCGACAAACACTGCTGTCCATTGCTGTGAGAAGGTCCAGGACCTACCGGTTCTGCATTGTCATTAGGCGTAGAGCTCGAAGTTCCAATTTTATGATGTTAAACCCTTCTTCAGTGTCGTTGGCCAGTTGGATCAGCTCCCAGCGCACGATCGGCAACCATTTGGCGTTTTTTCGCGCTTGATGTCTGGCACAGGAGGGAATCAAAGAAGGTTTCAGCAGAATTGAAGAGTTTATATTTGTCTGGAATCTCAGCAAGGAGGTCGGATGATTTGCCGGAGATATAGTTGGATGACCTTCTTTTACGGGATACCCTGTCTTGTAGTTTGTTTTCAGACAGGATGTCGTAGGTGGAAGGCTCTGTGGTTGCTAACTGGGGTGCTGGCGATATGTCAGCTGAATTTTTCCCCCCTTGGATATTGCTTTCTGGAATCACAATTAGTGCCGAATGCAGTGTGGCCAGGGCACAGGTACCCCTCCAAGATGGTAGAAGATGCAGGTATGCTTGTTTGCCACATATCCAATACGTGTCCATGAGTGTTGCTGTACCTTTTGTCATGTCTGGGATGATAAATGTTTTGTTGCATTTTCTGTTCGAGCCCATTTGTACCTTCACCTCGCCATGGAAACAAAGTTCATATTCATTTTCATTTCTGTGTTTTAATGGGTTTCCCGAGAGCCGTGACCCATGTAAGCCTTGTGATATGTTGGGACCAGACCGGAGTGCATGTCTCTTTGACCCATTGAAAGTTCTCTTCAGTAAGTCCTCACAACGCTTCCACCTTGCACGTGATGGTCTTGTCATGCCATTTGTTTTCTGTGAACCGTGTCCCTCGGATAACGAAAAATGGTTCTTTGATGCAGATCACTCCTTGCGGCTTACTTGTGCAGGTTTTCCCGTTCTGCAGCATTTCTATTGTAACTGTGTGTGACTGGAAGGTGCTCCGAATCCTACATAATACGAGATGAACTAAACATTGGGCATCCAACAAGGGCACTTCTTGAGGTATAAGTATTTTAGGTGTGCCTGAGGCATGTGGTATGAGAGAGCAGGCATAACAGATCTCATTTGTGGCTTGTTTTGCTGTTGCACTCATGTCTGAGTACTATTTATTTGATTGATTTGGGTGGCGGGGGTCTTCAATCTCATCTAATCCCAGGCCATGGTACACATCATACCTTTTCCCTCCCGCCCCCCCTTTTCCGTCTCCTCCTCCCCCTTCCCTGTTATTTATCATTTTCACTCTCTGGTAATTTATGGTAAAGACATCTGCCCATATTGCATCGCTTAATTCACTAGCAGTTTGCCAAGATTGTGGTATCGGAGGGTCTTGGGTATTTGAGGTATATGGGATAAAGTGCATTACAGTGCCTTGAGAGGTAGGTTCTGTGGTTGCATGTGCATCGGTATATGTCAGATCAGGCTCACCAAATCAGGAATAATCACCATCATACTCCTTAGTCTCATTATCATTGCCGAAACCCATAGCAGCAAGTGAAAAAACAGGGGTTTTGACAGTTCGGTTTTTATGCAACGTAGTAAAATTGTCGTTTACAGAGCCATTATGTTTCCAAATTGTTGTGACTCCAGCTCATATGAGGCTTGAGCCTTCCCGTGTCAGGTTTGCCCCACTCCCCCCTCTTTCATATCCCCAATTATGAAAGTAAATGTCCAATACAAGGCAGCAAAAAATAACATCACAGAAAATACGATTGCTGCAAATGCTAATCCACCTTTCCGTCATATTTCCACCTGATGGGCGATATAAAATTGTTAAGTACATTGCAAAAAACTGTTCATACTTCTATAAATATTTTCTTTTCTATCATCACCATATTAATATCTACATTTTCAGCTATTCACTCTTTCTACTTCTAATTCATACACTTCTATTTCACTTCATGAATTTTCTTTGAAAAAGATGAACTTACATGAAAAAAGTAATATATGACAGAAAGATGCAGAGAGATAGAGAGATAGAGAGAGAGAGAGAGACATTTATACTGTAAAGTTGTAATGCAATTCTCTTCACATGGTTCTTTATCGTACAATTTTCTTTGTTTCTCAACCTTATTTACTTCATTTTGTTGCACGTTACACATCTCTATTTTAACCACTTGCAACTTCTTCACTCTGTTGTTGGTCACTTTGAGGAGTTGTACTATCGTGTGCTCTTCTCATATCCGAGAGACGCAGCCACAATTTCAACCCATTGACCTTCACTGCAGTTGTTGTGCAATATATAACCTCATAGGGACCATGAAACCGTGGGGAGTTCCATCTCCACACGAAACTTCACACAATCACGTTTTCTCTTGGCATTAACTGGCCTGTTGGGCTGTCTTGTTCTGGTGTTGTTGTATCTGTCTCACTGTTCTGTGTAAATGGTGGTGCTATTTGTCTTGCTATGCTACGCACTGCGCATGTCAGTTGAGTAATGTATTCCTTAAATTCATCCCCCTGCACTGTGGCAGCTCTGTGAGCGCCTGATGCTCTCCTTACTGGTGAGAGTGGCATATGAATGCGCCATCCCGTCACTATTTCGTGCAGGCTCAAATGGTGGTCTTTACTTGGCTGTGTTCTGAGTTGGAAGAGTGCTAGAGGAAGCAATGTACCCAGTTATTTTTAAGTGTGTTACACAATTTAGACAATTTGCTTTTGAGCAGGGCGTTCATTTTTTCTACCATACCGTTTGCATGTGGGTGATAAATCAAACATAATTTGTGTTTTACACCTAACAACGTCGTCACTTCCTTGAAAAGATCATTTACAAAATGGGTGCCATTATCTGACCTTATTACATCGCATATGCCCCACCTGGAGAACACTTCTCTCACCAAAAACCTTGCTACGCACTTTGCATCTGGGTGAAGACATGGCCCAGCTTCCACTCACCTCGAGAATGGAAAAACTATTAAAATGAGATACCTTGCTCCATTATATCTTTCTCCCATATCCACATAGCCAATGTGGAGCTCTCTAAAAGGCCCTGCAGGACGTTGCAGTGTTCCTCGTAATGTTCTAAGAGTCAACCCAGAGTTGTATGTTTGGCATGTAGTGCACTCTATTGTGAATTTGGACAAATGTTCCTGCAAATCGGTACAAACCACTCTTCCTGAATATCTGCTGCAATGTGTTGTTTAGTTACATGTGTTGGGAAGTGCAGTTGTTGAAATGCTATCTCTAACAGTTCTACTGGCATCACTACCTTTCCTATCAGTTCTTGTCGCCATATCAAATCTGTTGATGATTGTTTGCATCCTCTTTTTCCCCATCATTCTTGTTCCTCCACTGGTGCACGTTTTTGCAATTCAATTATTTGTACAACTGGTGTGTGGCTGTATCCTTCCTATTGTATGTCTGAACTGGTTGTTTTTACAATACACTCTAAAAGTTGTGGGACATTAAAGTATGCTGCTTCTTTCGCGTCAGCATCTGCTGCCGCCTTCCCCAGCGAGATCTGTGTTATTGGTATGTGCTTGGCACTTCACCAATGCTACCACTGATGGTTCTGCTAGTGCTTCTATTAGATCATTCAATAGTGATGCATGTTGTACTGGCAAACAATCTGCCCTTCTAAACCCTCTTCTTCGCCATCTTGACAACCCTGAGCGCACCGTCGTCTGAATATATTGTCACTGCACATCCTCTAGCTGTATGTAGAGCTTCAATTAGCGCTATTAGTTCTGCTGCCTGCACTGAATAATGTGAGGAAGGCGTTCCTGTACGATAACTTCATACCCTTCTTCTTCCATTCTTACCACTGCCGCAAAACATGTTTTTCACCTGTTTCACTGTCTATTGATTCTGACCCATCCACAAAATATATTTCCCTCTCCTAGAGTGCATTTTCACTTGCTTTTGGCATGTCATCTTCTTCTCCTTCATATGTGGCGTAATCATGTACCTGTATATCTTTTACTGTGCATAGCTCAGTAATGAATGTGGCTGGGTTCACTGTCTTACATCTCACCACATGAACGTTGGACTCGATATTATGATCTTGTATGCTGTTGCCCTTTGTGTGGTGAGGATGGATTTGGACATTTCTAAAATGGCAAACAGTGAGTGCTCCGCATAAAGTGTCACCAAACAACCCATCACGATGATGGTGGTTTTTTCCATAGCGAAGGCTGCTGCTGCAAGAGCTTGTTCACATGCAAAGTGGCCCTTCATTACCGAGTCTAGTGTGCTGCTGTAGTAGGCCAATGGCTTGTGGCCTAATGATGTCTTTTGTGTTAGAACTGCGGTCATTAATATGCCATTGCAATGTGAAAATAGGTAGGACTCCCGGTCATAATCCGGGTTTGCTAAAACTGGTGCATGCGCGATGAGGTCTTTTAATTTGAAACATTGGGTCATCATTTCTTGTGTCTATTTTAAGGTGACGCTGTCCTTTTATGCTTCTTTTAAGCCCTGCAATAGTGGGCGCGTGTATGCTGCACATTCAAGTATCCATGCGCGGCAGTAATTACAAATGTCGAGAAATGTATGCATTTCTTTAACTGTCTTTGGTATTATCAGGAGGTGTATTGCTGCTGCTCTGTCTGGTATAATTATTTTGCCAGCTTTCGAAATCAGTTGCTCTAAGTAGAGTACCTCGGCTAAGCAATATTGCAGCTTACCTTTGTCCACCTTGTACCCTTTTGTGGCTAGTAAATTTAGCAATGATATTGAATCAGCCCTGCACTGTTCTTCACTTTTACTGCAGATGAGCAGGTCATCCACGTACTGGATTATTGTGCTCTCTACATTCACATTACCAAGATCTTCATGCAATATTCTATTGAAAATGCTGGGGCTCTCATAGTACTTTTGTGGTAATCTACAATGCTCATATCTGTTGCACCCCAATGTGAATGCTGTGAGATACCGACAACTCGGGTCAAGTGGCACTGAGAAGAAGGCATTCTTCGAATCCACTACCGTGAAACAAGCAGCATCTTTAGGTATGCTACATAAATAGATGCAGGATTTGGCACAAGAGGGAATTCTTTCTGTATGACATCATTAAATGCGGGTAGGTCCTGTATCATCCTCCAAACCCGCCCCTCGCTTTTTTGATCGGATAAATCGCCGTATTACAAGGAGAAATTGATGGCACTACTATGCCTTGTTCTAATAATGCGTTTATTGTTCCTTTTATTCCCTCCTCTGCTTCTCTTGATAATGGGTACTGTTTTACTCTAGGCGGTATTGCACCTGGTTTCAATTTTATTTTTATGGGCGTGACCTCTTGTAATAACCCTACGACATGGGGGCCTGTAGTCCATAATTCAGGCAACATCTTTCCCATATTTTCCTCAAATATAGTTGGTGGCACACTAACGCTAGCCATGAGAGGGTTGTGTATTTCTCGGTGTTGGATCATTATGTCACAAGGTACGCTCATTTCGATTATTATTTCCCCATCAGTATCATTGTCAGTGAACAATTCCTCATCAGTTAACTCACATAAAGTTATGTTTGGGTCTACGCACAGCACTGTTCTCCAATCGCACCCATGTGTGTCACGTCCTATCACCGCAATACGTTTGCTTGAAACTTGTACCCCTTCCAAATCAATAGACAATATCGTGCCAGGTACAACATCTGAATTTGCAATTGGGCAGAAGACAAAATCAGAAGGCACTTTCCAATCTTTGCGTGTTATCTCAGGTACCACTCTAGCAAGCACCTGTATTCCATAAATGAACATATCCATGTCTATGGGCACCCCTCTTACTGCAATTTCATTCGTCATAGTGCTTATCATCAACATTGCTCTTGCTGGGCAAACCGCTGGATTGGAGGACACTATCCCTCGTTCTGCGAAGGAGATGGTCATATTCAAATTGCTCAGGAGGTCCGGTCCGGTCCCAACAAATTTATTGGCGAGTCTTCATGATATAGTAGCGGTGCTCGCACTGTCCCCTCCCCCCCCACCGTTTTGTTGAGATCTTTTGTGTAAGGAACTTTGAAAATAGCCCCAGAGAACCCCTGTGTTTCCAAATTTTTGCCCGAGAGCGGGAACCGGCCTTCCATGAGGCACGATTTTTCAACTCCTGAGTCCACCATAAAGATGAACTCTTTGTAGCCTATCTCCGCCCCCACCAGTGGTTCCTCTTCTGCACGTAGGGTAGTTGATAGGACTGGACATTCAAGTGCTTTCTGTGGGCTGTCGTAATCTGCATATGTCTCTGTTCCTGGAAAAGAGAAAACATAGTCCTCCACTACTGCTGCACCACGAAAAGGTGCTGGCGCGCCATTTGCAGCTGTTGCAAAAATGTTAGTGTTTGCGTTTCCCACCGTGTTCTGCCATGCTACTTGTTGTTGCATGCCTCGCTGCTGTGGTTGCTGTCTGAGTTGCATTTGCTGTGCTCTCTGTTGCTGTTCATTGTTCGTTCTGCCCACTCCCACCCATTGGTAATCCATAGGGACTGCCCGGATGTGGGTGGCCATACTGCTGATCGTTTCCCATGGGAGGTTGCCCTTGGTAATATCCCATTGGCCACATTCTGCATTCTCTAGAAAAATGTCCCACCTCCCGCAATACCAACATGATCCTTGGGGCCCTCCCATCATTCCTTGTCCCCCAAATCCTCTATTTCCCATTCCTCCAAATCCTCCTCTCTGTCCCCTGTACCCCCTCATCCTCTTGCGGGTCTGCCCTGCCATTGGTGACCTTCGTACTGCTCCTCTCCTTCCCATTGTTCCTGTCCGTTTGAGGACCAAGCTGATGCCATCCTTGCTGGTGTATTTCCTGGCCCCTCCTCTCCTTCCCCCTGCCTGTCATTAGAGGTTGCTAAATTAATTGCCATGACCTTCACTAATTTATTCTGGACTAATTTTGCTTTGTCTGCCAGCCACCTCTGTGCTATCTCTTTTCCTCTTTCTTTGATCCTCCTACAATTGTGTATTATGATGCTCTGAATATCTGGCCAGCCCTTGGCTTCTATCCCAGCTATTTTATCCAAGGCCTTCTGTACCTCCTTCAGGAGCCCTTTTTTAATTATAAAGTAAAACAGGCCGGTGGATTGGTCCCGCGCCGTGCCCGTTTCAGATCTCCACAAGTCTTGCACCCTGAGGATGAATTGCGTAGCCTCTTCCTCCTCTCCCATAGTGCATTGCATCACTAAATGTAAATCTGGATTATCTGGAACAGTTCTCCGCAGTGCATCCCACATTTGCACCCTTACGTTGCTGAATGACGACCAATCATGGCGGTCACAGTTCACTGTTACCCCCGGGAAGCCGGCCTTCACCCACACTCCGTCTGCTTGGTCACCAACGGCGGACACTAGTAAACTTTTTAAATCCCCTATGGCCAATGATCCCCCTGCTTTGTTCTTTTCGAATGCATGTATCCATTTCCTCGCTCCACCCGAAAGTGGAGGGAGGAGTTTCAACAGGTTATTTTTGTCCATCTGTGCCCATGATATGTAGTGTGGTCTCCCGGCTCCCTTATGTATCAGAGGCATCTGTAGTTTTGCCTTACCTTTTTTTTACTTACAGTTCCCTTCTTTGTTTTACTTACCAACATGTTTCCTACTCTTTGCCTCAACCTCCCTCTCCACCTTGGGAGGCTTCCCCCCCTCCTCTTGTTCAAATTGAAATGGTAGCGGATGGGGCAGCTGCTGCCCCATCTTCGTACTCATCTAGATCGCTCCATACTTCGTCTATCTCCTCTGCTTTCTCTCTTCCACCTTGTCCCTCTCCCGATTGGTTGTCGGTTGTCCCTGGTCGTATTATTCTTACAGGTTTACCATTTAAATGGAAAAGGAACTCTCCTGACTGTCACTCTTGTTCTTGCCCTTTCGGTATCGGTGCCGGTGGCGGCGGGGACGGTGTAGATCCCCCTGCTACACTTGGCGGAGGTGTCAAATCGATTGTTACCAATGGTGGTACTTCTCCTCCCCCGGGCAACCTCTGGCCCCTATCACACAAGGCTGTTAGTCGTGTTATTTTCATTTGGGTTGAGCGAGCTGGCTAACTAAATCTCCAGTGAACTGCGCTAAATACACTGGGGGGGCACTAGTTGGTCCATATAATCCTCCGGTTTCATATGGTGGCGGGGCTGTGGCACCGGCTGCTGCCGGGGTGCTTGGTGCCGGCACATACCTGGGCTCACTTTATCCCATAGCAGGCCTTCTCAGTAACGGGTAAAGCTTAGTGATGTCATTCTCTCCTGTTTTTACTGTAAGTCCATCCCCCGTAGTACCCTCTCCCTCCTCCGGGGCTATGGGTTTTTCTACGGATCTCTCTTTACTTACCTCACCGCTAGGGGCTGCCTCTTCGAACATTCTCCATAGGTCTAATACTTCCTTCCTATTTTGCAATTGCATTCCCCGGTATTTTGCTAACAAATGGGTTACCATTTAACATACCCGTCCCAGTCAATTATTAAAAGTATACTATTGAGAAGTGAATGAAAATCATTATAACAACATTCATACTCGTCCCAATCAATTTAATGAAAGTATACTTTAACAAATGTGAATAAATATACTATTGAGTAGAGAAGGAAGTGATGTGGACACTCATACTTGGCCAAGTCAATTTAATGAAAGTATACTATTGAGAAGAAGAGAAGTGAATGAAAATCATTATATGGGCACTCATACTCGTCCTTTCAAAATAATGGAAGTATTTCATTCAGAAGAAGCTAATTTAATGAAAATCATTATATGGACACTCATACACATCCCGGTCAATATATTGGAAGTATACTATTGAGAAGAGGAGAAGTGAGTGAAAATCATTATACAGACATGCATACTCATCCCAGTCAATATAATGAAAGTATACTATTGAGAAGAAGATAAGTGAATGAAAATCATTATATAGACTTTCATACTCGTCCCAGTCAATTTAATGAAAGTATACTATTGAGAAGAAGAGGAGTGAGTTAAAATCATTATATGGGTACTCACACTTGTCCCAGTCAATATAATGAAAGTATACTATTGAGAAAAAGAGAAGTGAGTGAAAATCATTATATGGGCACTCATACTCGTCCCAGTCAACTTAATGAAAGTATACTATTTTTTTTTTTTTTAGGAGCAGAAAACAACATAAAAGATAAGAAAATGTCATAAAAAAGAGTAGAAAAGAAGCAAGTACAACTATACAAAATCAAGACGAGAGTTAATTCAATCGTTAAAGAAAGCTTAAAAAACATTTTAAAAATCAAAAATAATTGAATAAAAATTACCCAAGACAACAAGAATAGCATTTTCCCAAACTTCTGTTCTACAGATATACTAAAGTATTAATAAACATTTATAAAAATGCCTGTTTCTTATTTCATTTCTCTTTCTCTTGTTTTATGTTGCTTAGTGTTTAACACTGCAAAAGTCTGCTTGATTTCAGGTCCTTTTCACTGTTCCAAGAGGTTCGTCTTGTCCCTCAATTTTTTCAAAGATGAACTGGATAAATTTTATGACCGCAAGATTGTTTGAGATCTTATCTCCTTCCAGCAGGTATGACCACCAAAGATCAATGTCCTTGAATCTATATTCTTGCCAGATATGACCTAAGTACGTCTGTCGTTCAACTCGCACAGTAGGGCATTCCAGCAGCAGATGTTTCAATGATTCAACTTTTAATACATTTTTACATAATCTACAGTTCTTTGGTTCATCTCTCTCTCTTTTTCTATAATAATTGGTTCTACTTGGCCAAAGATTTAAACGCAGCTTTAAGAAGCCTTGCCTCAAAAACCAATTGGGGAAAAGAGTTAGGTGTTTGGGTAGTATATTCAGTTTTTGTGGGACTGCCCAGAATTCTTCATAGCCTCGATATTTAATGAGCTTGTCCAGTGTATCGATCCAATCACTAGTGTACATTTTTTTTTTACTTGATCTGGATTGTTTAAGAAGGATTCTTCCGTCTCATTTAAATTAAGAAGGATCATCTGGCATATTTTGGCCCATTCAGTCAATATTGGTTCCGACCTCTCTTTCATTGCTTTTTTTATGGCTGCAAAACCCCCCTTTGTTGCCGGTTCTAGGCATCTTCTGTAGAAAGACAATATCTTCCACTCCACGATGACTTTCAGAGAGGATAGTGCCAGCTCTCTTCTAATTAATTGAATTGGGAAGGATTTTGGTAATCCCAAAATAGATCTCCAGAACTTGCCTTCTAGCCGTGACCATATTTTGTTGTCCAATAAGAGTGAGGTTTCTGATCCATAGGTTAGGATTGCCACTACTTTTGCACGATAGAAATCTATCAGCGGTTTCATGGAGAATCTACAGAATCGCGCCAGTAGAATCTTAGCTGGGCCTATTAGGTTTCCAAGTTTGTTTTTTAGGTCCTGACATCTCGGGGCTTCATATCTGTTGGTATTGATACAAACCCCCAGGTACGTAATAGCTGTCACTTCCGTTATCTCTTTATTGGATAAATACCATTGGGGTGAGTTTATATTTTTCTTCTTTTTGGTATTAGAGAACGTCAAAATCCTAGATTTGTCTGGATTGATGGTCATTTTGTTTTTGGCTACATATGTTTCTAATGTTTTTAGTTGATCTTGAAGACCTATAGGAATCTGATCGATTAACACTATGTCATCTGCATAGATCAATCGTCCAATTGCTATATTAGCAAGTTTTGCTGGGAAGGATCTTATATCTGCAAAGGCTTTTTCCATATCTGAGGAATATAGTTTATATAATTCTGGAGCCAAGGGGCAGCCTTGCTTAAGCCCAATGGTCGTAGGAATTGTGTCCGATAACAGGCCGGCTTTATTTAGTTTCACTTTAATTGAGGTGTTTGAATGTAATTCCTTTATGTTGTACAGTATGATTTCTGGACAATTCAATTTTTTTAATTTCCTCCACATCCTCTCTCGATCAACTGCATTGATAGGTCAACAAAAGCTATGTAGAAAATCGCCTCTTTGTTGGTCAGGGTTCGAGCTTTCAACAGATTTAGAATAAAGATGTTTAATGGAGTGCCTTGTCCTTTCACGAACCCCGATTGCCATTCGTCCTTATGGCCTGTTTGAGTTGCCCAATTTGTCAAAAATTTTAAAAGAATTGAGGCAATGATTTTTCCAGCCACATCTAGAAGGGCAATTGGCCTGTAATTTTCTGGGACCGTTCTTAGGCCCTTTTTAAAGATTGGCACCACAATACTCGTCTTCCAAGAAGTCGGTAGTTTCCCTGAAGCCAAGATATATTTAAACAGTTGGTGTAGGATTTTAGCCTATTCCGCTGGGTCCTTTTTCAGACCTTCGTTAGTCAGACCATCTGGCCCTGGTGCTCTAGAGTTCTTTAGTTTTTTAATCATGTCTTCTAATGTCTCACTGTCTATGGTCAGCAAACTTTCTTCCCTTTTTGGTATAATCCGATCATTTATAAGAGGTTTTAGAGCTGGCTGTTGTTGTTTATAGTATAATTACCATTGTTTCTCTGTGACTGGATTTGTTATTATAGCATCTTGAAAAGTCTCTTTGTTATTTATTAAAGCCCATGTCTCTGCTGTATTTCTCTCACATATCGTTCTTAACATTGCCTGGGAGTCATGGTTTAACATTGTTTTTTTGTGCAACTTTCTCCAATTTCTGAAAGTTTGTTTTATTTCTCGTACTTTATCAGTTTTATTTACCTCATTCAAGTCTTTCAGTGATTTTAGCTGTTTCCTCATAGCCTTTTTTTTGTCGACCACGGCTTGATCGAATATATGTCGATGTGACATTATTGGTTTTGTAGACCCAGGTTTAATTCTAGCATGGAAGATTTTTAGCAGAGGAACATAATCGATGGTTTGCAGAGGTAGCTGCAGATACAAATCATTTAGGGTGGATGTCAAGTTGTCATTCAGCGTTGGTAATTTTGCTGGATTCATTTTAACTCGAGTTCTCCCAGTATTAATT